>NC_086322.1:196698810-198096310 GCF_036172605.1 Pelobates fuscus | reverse complement strand
TACCTTCTTTTGTCCCCTGAGTGTGCAGTGTTTGGTGTAGTGGCATTCCACAGACAAGATAAGTTCCTCATTAACATTTTCACTACTGCCTGGTAAACTATACTTCAAATGTGGAGTCATCCTGGCCCCTCGAGCCTGGAGACATATAGATAGACAGATAGTCAGAGAGATGAACACATATAAACACATATAATATAACCGTACCAGTGTACCTTGGTGCAATATAGTGATTATGTTGGGTTGTGTAACTCAAATAAAAAATAATTTATATTGTCCAGGTGCAGATGGAAATTGCAATTATTAATTATCTGAGTTGAATGACATTTTTTCTATCTTAGGGTATGAGTAAAACCCAAGTAATTAGATGTGTGGGTGCAGGTGGCTTTGCAATAGTCACAATTCTTGTCAGCTATATTTAATAAAGGGGTGGAAGTCTCCTAATTCAGATAAACTGTGGGTTACCTTTAAAAGTCCGAGCTGAAATGCAGTTATTGCATGTCTGATCAAAAAATATTCACCGAGAGGGCCAGAGATTCTTCATATTATGAAAAAGTCTGCACAAAATCAATCATTTAGTTTTAGTATATGTAATGTATTTTCTTCCACACTAAGATATATTTAACTATTAGATCAATATAGACAGAAGAAACACAATGTCTTGCAATGCTAGCAGTTCATTTGACACTTAGTAGGTTAAGATTAGACTTGGCTGCATTGCTCTTCCATAATACAAATGATGAAATTATTGACTAAATAACAATTGGTTTGAAAGCCATTATGTACCAGCCCTATATTACTTAAAATAGAAAATATATTTTTTTTCCGTCTTTTTTTTATTTATTTTTATTTATATGTTTCATATCTCCCTATTAAATCTTTCTTATGACAGCAAAGAGGAAATTACAGTGATTTTAGGGACTGAATCTTTATCAGTAGTTGACAGCCAGAAAATAAATGATAAGAACATACAAACAGTTATTTATAATGGCATTTAGGAGTAAAGTGGCAGTTGTTCACTATTTGATTTATGTTATTTTTTCCAAGCAGAAAAAAATACATTGTGTATCCCATCAGACATTTTTATGAGCTTATTATTGAAGTATGAAAGTGTGTGAACTCACTGGAGAGGAGTAAGATAAATGTTAACTGGGAGACATTGGTGTTGTGGATAATGCAATTTTTGCCCTTCTCTGTAGAGAAAATTCATTTTAATGGCTTAAGCATGCTTAAAAGTTTATTTTAATAAAGTATTGAATTTTCTTTTTGTAAATGGGAGAATGATCGAGTACTGTGTTTACCCTTTTGATATGAAAATGCTCTACTGCAACACAATCTCACAAATTGTTGGAAATCTCCAACAGGGATCTTGACAGAATTAAAGGGCAGTATTTAGATGAAAGTTCAAGTGATGGCTTTAATAAAACGAGATATAGCTGAACATACTATATACAGTACTGAAGTAATCATAAAAAATTATTTGTAATGAGTAGATAAACAAATTGCAAATAAATTGAATTAACATTTTGGTCTCATCACACCTCATTAGGGTTTATTTATTAATCTCTAAATTGTAGCAAATGGAAAGTGAGGTGCAACGTTAAGGCTAAAGTAGCCGAGCTGTGATTATAACTCAGTGTTCCAGATGAGCATTTTTTCGTTTTGTTTTCAGGGCCAGCATTGTGAGTAACAATATTTTATTTTTCATTATTTCACAACAAATATTTCATTCTACATCTACTGTTCTTCGGGCAGTCAACTGATTGATCTTGTCAGGTCTTCCTTTTTGTGACAAATGATGTAAAAAAAAACCTCTCCTCATGTGCGTTAGAAAACCATTGTTATGGGTGACTTATTGTGTCTTATTTTGCAACCTGTGTAGCCTGCATCTGTGACATGTAAAAAAAATGAACAAATATCTCTCTTAAACAGTCAGGCTATAAATAGTGTAAATTAATACAATTTACATTTCAATTTGTCTCCGGATGGCTAAATTTGGACTTAATTCAGAAACAATTTGGTTTGTATTGACAGTTCATATCCCTATCCTTTGATTGTAATGCAGTTAGTAATAACATTCTTTAATAGCAGACATCATATTACTGTGAATTGTATTAGGTCATTTTGGGTCACATTTGCCTCAAAACAGCATTTGGCAATTTTTGAAATTATAAGCTTGAGTTAAATTCATTGTTATGGCACCACCAGGCATAAAAGGGTTAAACCGCCATTTATTAGATCTTCCCCTTCCAGATATACAGGCACAGCTACTGCAGAACACCAAACTCCTGAACCAGAACCTCACGAATAGCTGCTAGCAGACGAATAGGAAAAGCATCCAAGTGGCTTACACTCCTAGCAATCAGTCTCTATCAGCATACAGTAAATCCCCCCAAAGACGAGACAGAGCTCCGTGTTGAGGGTCAAGCAGTGGTCCGAAAACACTCCCAGCAATTACCCACAAAATCCTCCCCTCTGCCTGTGATACAATTATGTTACACAATGGTTTAACATAATTATCACAGACAGTAAAAATACAGTTTTTACACATACCCTGTAACTTTGAAACCATACATCCAATCTCCATAAAAATTACATATTTGAACATAAACACTCTCAAAAATCATACCAATCCCTCCAGTGGATAAAAAGATAGACGGAAGTCCTTTATGACCGACCGCAAGCACATTTTCCTGCCCAAACCAAATTGAGTTACAATCTGCATTTTTAGCATTGTTTAGAATCATTGCGAGAAAACCATTTGTTTTGTATATTAACAAAAAGAAAGAAAGATCTTGTCTGAACAAAAGCACATGCACAATTGCTTAAAGGGACAATATAGTCACCCAGACCACTTCAGCTCAATGAAACTGCTATGTTTACATTTGGGGTTAATCCAGCCTCTAGTGGCTGTCTTCCGGACAGCCACTAGAGGCGCATCTGCGACACTGGAGGCATATTTCGCCTCCATCGCGCAGAGCGTCCATAGGAAAGCATTGAGAAAGGCTTTCCTATGGACACTTTGAATGCGCGCGCGGCACTTGCCGTGCATGTGCATTCGGCTCCAGTGACGTCGGACGGGGGAGCTGACGTCGGACAGGGAGGAGAGGTCACCAGCGACGAGGGAACCCGGTGCTGGATTAAAGTAAGCTGCTGAAGGGGTTTTTTAACCCCTTCAGCGCCACGGGATGGGGAGCCTGAGGGTGGGGGCACCCTCAGGGCACTATAGTGTCAGGAAAACTGCTTTGTTTTCCTGACACTATAGTGATCCTTTAACATATTTACTGGAATAGTTCTGGAAGAATTAGAAGAAGAAACATGTACTTGCAAACTACAGAGAATCATCATGCTGATAACCTTTTTAAATTTAATCAGTATGGTTATGAATGTGATACGTTTTTATACTATACCAGGTCTAGTAAATGAAGGGGAGATCATAAATTAATGATTATACCTGCAATGAAAAATCTTTCAGATGAACTAATTATTATTTTATGCAAGAGCAAGCACCCTGAAAGTACTGAAAGAAATAAAGATATTCTTTGCCTGCCACTAATTGGAAAACAAGGCACAGTTAAAGTGCAAAGTAAAATAACATGTGCGAACTGTAAAGCTTCTTCATGATAAATATTCTCAGCCCTCATTACAAAATCATAGTTTGTGCATAGGTTCATATGTGTTTATTTTTGTGTGTCTGTTAAAAATGGTATTTGGTGTTAGTCATTTTTTTTTCCATGTGGCGGAATTACTGTTAAAGTTCAGCCACAATTTTTTCCTTGCACTTTCCCTGTATATCCCAAATTTTGGAGTGAAAAAAAAAACCATGCAAAACTAAAGGAAATGTAATAAACAAACTTCCACAGTAGAGATGTAGAAAAAGACAAACACTGTCTGAAAGCAAATACGCTTAAGAGATTGCTCAGTGGTTTAAGAAACACTCTAGGCACCATAACAGTTACAGCTCACTGTAGTTGTTATGGTGCCAGTAGTTCCCTGATGTCCACCCCATTGTAAGAAGTCTCGACTGGTTTGACTTCATATCTGGGTCCCTCTTACCACCTCCATTTCAATTTCCTGAGAGCTGGAAGTTCCTCACCAGGAACTTCCATTAGCACTCTTTAGCAAAGATCTGCTACAGTGCTCCTCAGCCCTCTCTTCAAGGCACACCTAACAGTCCAGGATTTAGGGACTACCCAGGTGTGTCTAAGGTGTTTAAAACAAAAAAAAAACCACACACCTTAGACTCTAAAGTTTTTTTTTCCTTTTCTAAACACCTTAAACACATGGATAATCCCTAAATCCTGGACTGCTATGAGGTGCCTTCAGGAGAGAGATGAGGAGCACTGTAATGCTATGCATGACTTTACTTATCAGCTGGCGCACTCAGACAATTAGCGTTGTCCAGCAGATCCTAGGTAAGAAGTCAAACCATACAAAATAGTATCAGCGCTTAGCAGATATTCCCCTTCACATTTTCTGCGAAATGCACAAAGAAAAATAAAATTAAATAAAATGGTGAGAGTCCCAATATCAGTTGTGTCTTAAAAAAAGGATATTCCCAGAAGAGGGGTGTAGTAATATTTGTACAGTGTCCTGTATATTCACTCATGATTTCTGTGTCAAATCCAATGAAAACTTATGTATCCACCTTACACAAATATAGTGTAACACTGTTACTTTATTGACCCCCCCCCCCCCAATAGATCCCCCTATTAGATTACTGATGGTGCTTGTCTCCAAGGACCACAAAAAAGCATTAGGTGCCGTACAGCACAATAGTCATTCAAAGGTTACCACTCCGCTGGTGCTGTGCTGTGAGCTGCTCTTGTGTCCTTGAGCCAGGACAGACCTTTCTCACCTCAGAAGGACGCCAACTTCTGTTACTGCTGGACCTGCTCCTAATGACTACAAACATACAATGCCGCTGAGCACGATCTATGCATTTTGCTGGGCTTTCTCAAGGATTAATCCTTTCAGTAGGAGGGGTGCCACAGCACTCCTAACACTATAATAGTCACAAATGCACCCTACTTCAAGAGTGTGCATGACATAGTCATGGAAATGACACTATAATAGTCACAAATGCACCCTACTTCAAGAGTGTGCATGACATAGTCATGGAGATGAAAGGGTTAAAGTTCACTATTCGTCTGTTCCTGACTGGAAATAAGGATAAAACCCCCCTTAACACCACCCACACTTCACCATAATAATATAAATATTACTATTTTAACACTGCCACCACCAAGACAATTTATAAATTGGGTGCCTTGGTCCCTCAGGTAACTTAATAAAAACCTACCAAATACAACTTAGCACAATACCTACGCAATTGCAAAACACTCGTTAATTAGTCTCTTCAGATAACGTGATTCTTAACCAGACAAAGGCAGAACTTAATAAAGGAATATTTATTATGAGCAAAAAATAGTCACAGTGCATACAAAAAGAACAGATGATAAATTATTTACACCAACAACAGATAAAAACAAAAGGGATAAAATAACAGAAGTCCCAATCACTTACTCAGGTTTTCAAAGTAAAACTTCTGCCCAGGGGGTCTCTGACAGAATCATTAGATATATGCCCTGTAGATTACCACGCCTGGCCTAGAGGTGGAGATAAGGTGGACCTATGGAGACAAAAAGTGACCACCCCCTTGTGTTCCAAACCAACACCAATCCAAATAGAAACTTTTTCGTCATTCTCCTCTTTTGTACTTGCCACAGAAATAATAATTGCATCTATGAATGTGTTACCATTTTTTCAAATCCATAGATATGTCACACTCCTTACTTGCGACATAGCGGACAAAACAATCACTCGTCACATGGTTAAGTTACGCAAATCATGTTTAGGTTTAATTAGAAGATTGTGCTTTTCCCATTCTAAATATAATACAAATTAGACTTAATTATTATTTTGTGGGTAAGTATTAATGTTTATTTTGGATATGATACTTAACATATCAAAGAAATTAACTCATCAATTAAGAGGTACAGGCCATACGGTTAAAGTCCGTTAGTTTACATTGGAACTAGACATCCAGACACCTCAAGTGCAGAATTTTCCACCTTGCAGAGCCTTTGATTAATCAAAGGATCAATCCATGTTATAAACCATCTGCCCCCTTTCATATTCCTATACAATTTACATTACCCCTTCTGTCATCTGACCTCTACCAAGTGGCCAATTCATATATATACTACACAAATTACATTAAATGGCAATATTATATTGTGCAACAATAATTTATGCACCCCTGGTGTGACAATAACCACTACAGCAGTCTTTAGTGATTATGGTGCCTGGAGTGTTCCTTTAAGGAAGCCAGGGTACTCAGAAATCTGCAGAAACTGGCCATCTATAGACTAAAACCCATCCCTACACCTTGATAAGTCCATTATATGAGTATTTTAGGATGTTTAGGAAGCTTAACCAGATCCTTGCTGGTATTGGATAGATGTAGTTATCAAAGTTGCCACTGAGTATGTCTCTATATATTTAAGTGTAAGAATCAAAGAAAGATACAAACAATCCATTATATCATCATTATAATACAGGATAGTAGGAGAAATTATATAACTGTTAATGATTATTTAAGCACACTTCCCAATATTGTCCATAGCTTATACCAATCTCAATATTTGACCATTTCCATGCACTATAAAGAGGAATAGTTACTACTGAGGTTTTGGCTAGCAGAAAGTTAATTATGAGTTGTGCTTTTAGTTTTCTAAAATATTCAGTAGTTTTAATTTTGCAACTTACATCACATGACTTATTGTCCATGCCCAACTAGGGCCGATATTTTTTTGAGTATTGCAGACATAGGACCATGTTTTGAGGCAATGCTTGAACATTCCTGTACATGTTTTGCATTATTGTGTTGATTATTGAGTGGGCTTGGGTGCAGGGCATTATGGGGCAATGATATCACCCTGAGCATGATAATTCCACCTCATCATGTACCCCAGGAAACATGAAACTAGCATTAAATGGGGTGAAGTAGTGAAGTATTTCAAAAGAAGTGACAGTTTGGCTTTAAAATGTGATAACGTATTGGTTGAGTTCAACAGTGATTTAAATAGTGCATTTGATAGAATTAAAACAGTCAGCATACGTGTTTCTTATTTGCTTTTTTATAATATTGTTATATTATATACTGATTGCTATCTGCCTATCGCAATTTATCTTGTGAAATGTCGATATTGTGCCAAGCTTCAAAGTCACTGTGTTTTTGTTTTGTTATGTACTTTCTGCAGAGACCATTTAAACAGTCCCCTTGGGGAATTAAGGACCAGACTTTCTGTGACTTCCTTTTCTTGACACTAATGTAGTGAGATAAGGCCTCTGTTTAGTTTATACATATAGAAATAAATAAGAAGGATTTGAGTTGTTAAAAATAAATAGATAAAGCAGTGCACCGCAATCAAAATCATGACATTGCATCATAATTTATACTGGTTTAAAGATAAAAGAAAACATGAATAGTAGTAGTCCACACAACATAAAAATCACTTTCAATGAAAATTACAAATTATTTCACAAATTTTTTACACTGCACTATATGATGTTTTAGAGAGAAATGGCATATGGTAAATCACTACACTACACTTCCATCTCCAATGGACGGCTGAGAGGAATGTGCACAGAACTCATGCATCTCTGTGTGGATGGTGGTAGTCATATATATAATGTAATGTATGGTGATGCGCGGTGTGCAGGTTGCCATTTCTTTACCTTGAAGCCTCATTCTTGGCATCCTCTATCTTATGGCATATTTGCCCTTATCTGTCTTAAACTGTCTTATTATTCTGCACCTCACTTACATTGAGTGAACTGGCTATGCCTCGACTGGACTGATGTCAATTCTTCCAAAACATCAATATGCATGTAAAAGTAAAATAGAGCATTATGTGAAAAGGGTTAATATAAGTTATAGGTGATTTTCAATATTTCATTTAATTGTGTAATTTCCAAAGTGATGGTTCCCATTTAAAATATAGATTTGCAAGTACATACATGTTCTTTATGGCCCAGTATTTAGCCTTATGTGTCCAGCCTTTTCTGAGAAAGCTAAATGCTGAACAAGATAGATTGTTTGGTAAATTCGAAGGGGAAAGGACAAAGAGAGTAAATTGTACAATGTCGTTAAAAGTCAGCCCAGGTGGACTCGTCTTGTCAGCATTTACCTTTTATCCTGCCAGCATTCCAAATAGACAGGCCAAGTGCTGCATCTAGAATACTCATGAAACACCATAAATTTAAAACTAAAAGGCTATGCCCAGTATCACATTGAAACTTTAATATTTTAATATAAGCTTACAACATCATCAAACGTTCATTTTGCATAAAATTCAACAGATGACTATTGTAATGTTCCGAAGCAAGAAAATCGTGTATTGATTAATAAAGAAGAAGGAACACATAGATTGGCCACATATTTTCTTTTTTTTTTTTATGCACTCGTTCCTGTGAGTTTGCCATTCAGTAATGCATTGTGTACATTGGGAACAGGGAAGTGCTGTTATGCACACATCTAATAAGCGGCACTGAAAGAGTAAATTAATTTACATGTATTGCTCGGCTTTGCAAGTAAATTATAATAAAAGAAGCTGGAAATAAATGTAACACTTCCTATAGTTAACTATAAGCATGTGCAAAAAGGGAGCAAGTAAACATCCCTCTTTAACCCCTTAACGACGAGTGACGGACGAGGTCCGTCACTCAGGGGAATGCGTTAATGACGAGTGACGGACCTCGTCCGTCACCCGTTAAAATTAACCCCAGATTGCCGCAATCGCGGCGATCGTGGGGTTAATGGTGCTCCGGTCTGCCTCTGCATTAGAGGCAGACCGGGAGCACCGGATCCGGCTGCCCTAGTACATGTGCCCGCTCTGACAGCATGCCAGAGCGGGCACATGTGCTTAGTATACTCACCTCCGCCTCCCTGCACTTCCGGGTTCACTGTGAAGTGCAGGGAGACGGATCTTCAGTGATCCTGCCCACTGGTGGAAAGAAAACATAGTCAAATTAAAATCCCACCCTCCTTTATGCCCCCTTACCTATTTTAATAAAAAATTATCCCCTTTCCTGCCAATTGATCACTGACTACAGTGATCAATTGGCAGGGATTACATTTTACTATGATCTGATTTTTTTTTTTTAACCCCTGAGGGTTAATTCTTTTTTTTTTAACCCTCAGGGGTTAAATTTATTTTATTAATTAATTTTAATATTTTAAAATTATAAATTTAGCTAGCTGGGGAGGGTGGAAGTTAGTGGGGAATTGGGGGATTTAGTATTAGGCTAACTAGGGGTTAACGTTAAAAAAAGTTTAAAAATAAGCTTTAAAAAGTTAAAAAATTAAGTTAAAAAAAGTTTTAATAACGTTTAAGTAAAAAATGTAAAAAAAATAAACCCTTTACCCAGTCCAAATAAAAATTAAGCCCTTCCCTGCCAGTCGATCACTGCCTACAGTGATCAAAATACAGATCACAGTATTATACTGTGATCTCATTTTTTTTTAACCCCTGACGATTAACTTTTATTTATTTTTTAAACCTCAGGGGTTAAATTTATTTAATTAACTAATTTAAATATTGTATAATTAAATATTTTGCTAGCTGGGGTGGGTGGGAGTTATGGGAAAATGGTGAATTTACTGTTAGTGCTGCTTACTGCTAGTTAGGGGTTAACGTAAAAAAAACCTTAGAAAAATTTTAAATCTGTAAAAAAAAGTTTTACGAAAGTTTAGGAAACTTTAAAAAAATTAATAAGCAAAACAAAAGTTTAAAAAATAGTTTTAAAAAGTAAAAAAAAGTTTTAAAAAGTAAAAAAATACATTTAATAACGCTCATTACCACTACACCTGGCGGAAAAGTACAAGCTAGCGGAAAAATGATCCCACGTTAAGGTTCAAAATATGCCTTTTGAAATACCCTGGGATGTCTTCTTTAAGAAATGGTATGGCTTTATGGGGTATTTGGTTTGTATAGCCTGGTAAAATACTCTAAAATGGGACATGGGCACAGCGTAAAAATTTAAAGTTTGAAAAAAAATGGAATGGCTGTGTCCCAAATGTGCCCCTCCGATGTCCACATATACCTGACAAAGGTACATACGGGGGTATTTTTGTACTCAGCAGACATAGCTGAGCAACATATGAAGTATTATACAGTGGTAGTACACATAAGGTTTGCAAAATATACTGTGCAAACTCACTTTGTGTGTCAAAAAGGCAGAAAAAACGCTTATTACCACTACACCTGGTACAAGCTAGCGGAAAAATGATCCCACGCTAAGGTTCAAAATATGCCTTTTGAAATACCCTGGGATGTCTTCTTTAAGAAATGGTATGGCTTTATGGGGTAGTTTGAATTTAAAACCTGCAAAGATGCTTGGAAATTGCACATAGGCCCGGCGTCAAAATTCAAAGTTCGGTCAAAACTGATATGGCTTGGTCTCCTATATGGCACTGTAGCTTCACAATATAGTGCCATAGACATACAATGGGGGTGTCCTTTTACTCAGAAGACTTAGCTGAGCATAATTTGGGGGGTTTGAACTTAGTGGCACACATGAAATATACAAAATGCCCAGCAAAAATGCAATCCGTATGTAAAAAATGCACAAAATTATTTTTTACCACGTACTTTGGCATGTAATGGTAAAAAAATGGGGGCATGTTAAGGCACAATATGCACCTTATGAGATACCCTGGAGTGTCTACTTTTACAAATGGTAGGCCTTTGTGGGGTGTTTTTGAACAGTCAAACTGTTATAATACCCCAAATGGAAGCATAGGCTCATTAAATCCGTCTCTCAAAATTCTACTGTGAATACTGAAAAGGACAGGTCTCCTGTATGGCACTGTAGCGTCACGAAATAGTGCCATAGACATACAATGGGGGTGTCCTTTTACTCAGAAGACTTAGCTGAGCATAATTTGGGGGGTTTGAACTTAGTGGCACATATGAAATATACAAAATGCCCAGCAAAAATGCAATCCGTATGTAAAAAATGCACAAAATTATTTTTTACCACATACTTTGGCATGTAATGGTAAAAAAATGGGGGCATGTTAAGGCACAATATGCACCTTATGAGATACCCTGGAGTGTCTACTTTTACAAATGGTAGGCCTTTGTGGGGTGTTTTTGAACAGTCAAACTGTTATAATACCCCAAATGGAAGCATAGGCTCATTAAATCCGTCTCTCAAAATTCTACTGTGAATACTGAAAAGGACAGGTCTCCTATATGGCACTGTAGCTTCACGAAATAGTGCCAAAGACATACAACTGGAAGTAACTGAACACATAATAAAACTTTGTACAGGAATAGCACACACCAACTTTACAAAATACACATGAGAAGTTCTTTGTTATAAGTTTGTGTGCGAAAACCCCCCAAAAACACAATTTTACTCCAATATTTAGCAGAGGTTGGCGGTAAAATGGCTACGTAGAAAGTGTCAAAACAACCTTAGGTAAATAGCCTGTGGTGTCTACTTTATATAAATATATACTTTTGTGTGGCAATTTTGTTTTCTTTTATGGCTATTAGGCTTACAAGACAAACATACCAAATTCTAAAATCGCTCCACATAAAAAGTTTATTTTACTCCTTGTGCTTTGTGACCTGTAACTACCAAAAAAAACTTAAAATCCCAGACACATTATATACTCTGTAATTCAGAACAACTAAATGAATTTATTTTTAATTACTTTCCTTAACCTGCACTAATTATGTACACATTATTATTGCAAAAACTGTAAAAAAACACACAAAAATTCATTTTTTTTGCATATTTCTGTGTTTTTTTTATAATAAATAAGCATTTATATATATATGTGTGTTACATCAAATTAAAGCCCTTTCTGTCCTTTAAAAAACGGTATATAATATGTGTCGGTGCAATAAATTAGTAAAATGCAAATTGCAGTTGAACGCAAATAGCAAAAAATGCAAAAAATGCCGTTGTCATTAAGTGAAAGACAAGCTTCTGAAGCTCTGTCTTTAAGGGGTTAAAGCTAGTTAAAAGAGCGACCTTAAATTATCATAAAAATAATATGAACTGTGTGCTATTTCTGAGGATTCTATAGGATTGGAGTAATTTATCGAGGGTAATGAAAATAGGGGATATGCCAACTTCTGGAACTGGGTCAGAGGGCTTTGCAAATATTTTACTGATATTTTTTTTTTTTTTTTTTAATTCTTTATTTTGGTGTGCATAGAAATTACAAACTTGCCGTTACTGCCACAACAGCAGTTGCCGGCGGTTCTGGTATAGCAAACATAAGTTACAACTGCACAATTTTTATCTTTAACATACAAGCTTGGTTTCAGGCGAAGTAGTAGCTATGTCAGTGAACATGCAACATGCAGCGTAGCAAAGTAGACAAGAACGGGTATACAAACTGACAATAAAATAAAATACTTACAGACATGTACAAGCTCAGGTGTCTGACATAGTGATATTTGCTCTAATTCTTGTCTGCGTCACGTCCTAGGCCCTGAGTCTTGCTATAAAGTTATGTTAAGTAAAAGCATGAATAAAACCAAAAGTAATGCAAAGTAGACTTTGGTTCAGTCGATTGAATGTAAACAAGCTGAATTCTAGTAGCTAGCCTCTGCTTTGTAGATTCCGCTGGGACTTCCCTGCCCCTTACTGCTAACAGCTATACATATGCGGGCAGGTGGGTAGGTTAGGTGATGCCCAGGCCCGTACTAGGAATAGTTACTTAAGCATAATAAAATAAAATTAAAAATAAAATTAAAAAAAAGGGGGTAACAATAATGATTTTAAGTACATAGAGCAGGCTCATGTAGTCTTAGGTCACGAGACTTCATAGGTTTAAGTGTAAGCGCTTGCATCTATATCCGTTTACAAAAGGTATGATAAGCATGGTGATTATATACACAGATTATATCCTGCTTGCTACTACATCATGCACTGCACTTTTCTACACCTTGCAAGCTAACATGCATGCAGCTGATATGCCTCTGACGTAATGCTAGTTATAGCTAAACAATTATGCAGTGTATGTGAGACATTTTGCGCTTATTTAAGGAGACCGAAGCTCCTGGCTTTACCCATCAGCTTGAGGGTAGCTTAATTAGCATGGCATAGCAATGTAGCGTGCAATAGCAAGCGTGCATATTGTCAAAAATGGAAAAGTAAAAATAAAATTAAAAGTAAAACCACCGGTGGTAGACCTGTCCACATGTATGTCCCTGTCCCCAGAGTGCTATGGTGCAACATAGGAGGGCACTGGGTGGTTGGCAAGTCCAAGGCTGGGGTCGGCCACCTTCGTTGGGTGATGTATGGAGGTCTGTGTATGAGAGTCTCATGATGTGGGCGAGCCGCTCGTTGGTCAGTGGCATATGCGAGTGAGAAGGGCAGCCGATGGACTCCATTGCCTTGGTGTCGGCTTAGATTTTCCGTTGGTTCGTTTCAGTCGGCATTTTCCCCCAGGCCCAGCTTCAGGGATACCAGGTGAGTGGTGCTTCTGTGGGCTCTGTTCGCCGAGGCTGTCATCCGTCTCCTGCCCCAGCCTGTTCTCCTTGTAGTCGGAAGGCATGGTCCCATGCGGGCTTAGTCGGTGAGGGTGATGCTGTTTTCGCCTGAAGGCATGCGAGCTTGCGTGATGTAGTGCTGATCGCACGTGCCGCCATTTTAGAGGCCTGGCTCGTGGTGCGCGCCTTCCGATGCTGTGCATTGTAGGGTGAGGATTCCCCCCGGTGGGGACCGGGATAACCACCCCGGTCCAAGGGGGGGGAAGCGAGGCCTGTGAGGTGCATCGCGAGGCTGTTAAGTGGCGGCCAGGTTCGCAAACAGGACGGCGGCCGTCCGTCCCGCTCTCCACCCTCATAGGCCGCAGACCCCGAAGTCCCGTATCGCCCGCAGGGGGTTCCGGCACTCCCGATCTCAGGGTCCGCGGTGGCTCCAGCTTCTGCCCGGATGCTTGACAAAGCTTCAGGTCACTCCGTTTGCGTTTTTGCTTATATTTTTAACCATAGTGGACCAGGTTTATCGGGAGCCTCTGTGTCCAGCGACCGGTCAGCATGGCGGTCAGGCCCCGCCCCTTTTTATTACTATTTTTAATATTGTATTATTGATATTTTAATTTTTTTGTTAAATTATTAATAAATTTATTTTTATTACTATGATACATGTTTTTTGTCCCCCCCTCCCTGCTTGCTAGCGTGCCAGGGAGGGGGGCTCCTTCCCTGGTGGTCCAGTGGCATTGCAAATATTTTACTGATATTTTTTATTTGAATACTTTAAAATAGTGCAATTAAATATATATTTTTCTTCTTTTAATAAAATAAATTGAATAAAATTGTGACTGTTAAGAATTATTCAAAATTATTACTAAAATTAAAAAAGTGGATTTTACCTAATTTATAATTGTATTTTTTATAGTATCAGATTAGCTTATAAATCTCGTAGTACTTTTTTCCCCCTATAAATATACTTCTTCAGGATTAACATGTCAATCTGTATTCAGAGCCATGCAGTATAACTTTGGCACATGAAGGATATAGTTATGTGAAATCAAAATCTGAATAATAACAGTTTCATTCACGACAATTTATCGCTGTTGGATGGAAATTTGCATGAAAGAAAGTGGTGTGAAACTATTTTTCCAGTACTACGCTAGCAGGCCCCTTGTGAAGTTTAAGCTACTTGGATCAAATCACTTTTAAGAAAATACTATACAATTTGATAGAGTAGTTTGCCAGACTAAAAGCTTGTTCTTCAAACTTTTTAGCTTTGTAAACTTTCCATTGACACCTGTCTATCCATTCTGCCTTTCTCCTTTTCTTCATGCATACTTATTTTTTACCACGTCAGCTCCTTATTCTGCTTATTTATTACAGTGAATGTGTCGCACACATCATGTGGATGTCTAGCTAGCCTTTTTGTAGCTATCAATCTAACTGATACATTGTGCTAGTGTTATCACCAACAACTGTATAGCTGAAAATATGTACTTATCCAAATATTATGGCAGGGATAGGCAACCTTCGGCACTCCTAATGTTGGCTACATCTCCCTTTATGCTTTATCAGCATTATTGCTCTAAGAACAAGGCCGAAGGTTGCACTATGGCATCATATAATAGATGCTGCAGTTGCACATACTGCCATATATTCAAATAACTTATATGGGATACCCAGGGAACTCTGGATCCTTGCGTTAAGTGATGCTGTTTCCAGTCTATACTTCACAGTGAAGGGCTGGAAAGGTGGGAACCCCCCCACTTCCACTAGTATAAAAAGGTTTGAGGACTGCTTATATATTTTGTAACTATTTGCTTGTATTATAGTCCAGTTATTGCAGATTTAGTATAAAAGCTTTAATATTTAATTAAGCAAAGGGGTGAAGTATGTTTAGACAGTGTGCTGGTTTAGTCTCAAATTGGGCTATTTGTTTGTAGTTGCCCCAGGCTAAATGTAGCCAGCCTTCCAGTGATACCCTATATTGCTGTCATATCCAGTATCTCACAAAAGTGAGTACACCCCTTACATTTTTGTAAATATTTTATTACATCTTTTCATGTGACAACACTGAAGAAATGACACTCTGCTACAATGTAAAGTAGTAAGTGTACAGCCGGTATAACAGTGTAAATGTGCTGTCCCCTCAAAATAACTCAACACACAGCCATTAATGTCTAAACCGTTGGCAACAAAAGTAAGTACACCCCTAAGTGGAAATGTACAAATTAAGCCCAATTAGCCATTTTCCATCCCCAGTGTCATGTGACTCGTTAGAGTTACAAGGTAGCAGGTGCGAATGGGGAGCAGGTGTGTTAAATATGGTGTTATCACTCTCACACTCTCTCATACTGGTCACTGGAAGTTCAACATGGCACCTCATGGCAATTAACTTTCTGAGGATCTGAAAAAAAGAATTGTTGCTCTATATAAAGATGGCCTAGGCTATAAGAAGATTGCCAAGACCCTGAAACTGAGCTGCAGCATGGTGGGCATGACCATACAGCAGTTTCACAGTAAAGGTTCCACTCAGAACAGGGCTCGCCATGGTCGACCAAAGAAGTTGAGTGCACGTCCTCAGCGTCATATCCAGAGGTTGTCTTTGGGAAATAGATGTTTGAGTGCTGCCAGCATTGCAGCAGAGGTTGAACGGGTTGGGGTCAGCCTGTCAGTGCTCAGACCATACGCCGCACATTGCATCAAATTGGTCTGCATGGCTGTCGTCCAGAAGCAAGCCTCTTTTAGAGATGATACACAAGAAAGCCTGCAAACAGTTTGCTGAAGACAAGCAGACTAAAGACATAGATTACTGGAAACTTATTTGGTTCAGATGGTGTCAAGAGTAAGTGGTGGCAACCAGGTGAGGAGTACAAAGACAAGTGTGTCTTGCCTACAGTCAAGCATGGTGGTGGGACTGTCATGGTCTGGGCCTGCATGACTGCTGCTGGCACTAGGGAGCTACAGTTCATTGAGGAATCCATGAATGCCAACATGTACTGTGACATACTGAAGCAGAGCATGATCCCCTCCCTTTTGAGACTGGGCCACAGGGCAGTATTCCAATATGTTAACGACCCCAAAAAACACCCGAAGACGACCACTGCCTTGCTAAAGAAGCTGAAGGTAAGGGTGATGGACTGGCCAAGCATGTCTCCAGACCTAAAATCCTATTGAGCATATGTAGGGCATCTTCAACTGGAAGGTGGAGGAGAGCAAGTTCTCTAACATCCACCAGCTCCGTGATGTTGTCATGGAGGAGTGGAAGAGGACTCTAGTTGCAACCTGTGAAACTCTGGTGAACTCCAAGCCCATGAGGGTTAAGGCAGTGTTGGAAAATAATGGTAGCCACACAAAATATTGACACTTTGGGCCCAATTTGGACATCTCACTTTTGTTGCCAGCGGTTTAGGCATTAATGACTGTGTGTTGAGTTATTTTGAGGGGACAGCAAATTTACACTGTTATACAGACTGTGCACTTACTACTTTACATTGTAACAGTGTATAATTTCTTCAGTGTTGTTATATGAAAAGTTATAATAAAATATTGTCAAAAATTTGAGGGGTGTACTCACTTTTGTGAGATACTATAGGTAGAGACTAAGAAAGCCATAAAATGTATAATGAAAATGCACTTTGAGCTATACATTAACAAGCAATTTGGGCACATCAGTATTATAAGTTTTTATTTTTTTTCTTCTTTACAAAGTGGGACCGAGGCATGTTTGGCATGGTAGGTACCCTTTCATGGCAGTTAAACTGTAACACATCTCTGAATTGCAGCTATTACAAAATTGATCATGGTCCCCAAATCTGAAGAATCTTTTCCTACCTGTGACTGTCTTATAAGGATGTGCGGAAGGAGCACAAAACTGGCTTGTTGATGTTAACCCTTTGCTGTCCAAACTTCTATTGATGTTGATCTGACACTCATATGCTGAGATGGCGGAGGGCGCAGGAAACGTAGTATCGTAAAAGGTCGCATCATGTGCATTTTAGATCTGCAGAACACGGAGTGTACTTTGTCAGCCCTTGTTAACAGAAATGGTGAAAAACTCCCCTTTCCCCACTTCACAGTCATTGAACAGTTTGGATACAGGCTGTGAAAATTCAATGGCTTTCAAGCTGCAGTTAAAGTTCCAGTATTTTAATCATGACTTTCTCACAAAGTCATTTCATGCAGATTTCCTTTCCGATTTTTTTTCATTCCCCCTGGGAGGCTAAAAGGATGGAAAAACTGATCAAATTGTGAATACCTCTTAGTCGCTTGGTTACTTTCAGACTCAATTTTAAAACATTATGCATTGCCTATTGGTCCATATGTATCATACAGTTAAATTTGCTTCTTTGTTTCTCACATATATTCCCTACTCTCGGGACATTTAAATCCACTAAAATACAAATAGCTGTTTTGTATTCATAGAAAGACACATTGACTAGATTAAGTAATATTGAAATTCATTTACTTTGAAGCATAATAACTAAAATATGCTTCAATGTCTTTTTTTATTTCCATTAACTCGCATAATGTTCTTTCATTGTAAATAATTATGTAAACGGCTTGCTCCTTACTTGTGACTGCAGAGGCTGCTTATATAACACGAGCCAGAGAGGAGGATTCTATGGGACTTGGATCTGTATGCATAGTTTAAAAAAACCACAGGGACTTGTAAGACATCTTGGGTTAAATGGACATTATTCTCACTGGTAATTCACTCCAGGTACGTAAGGTTTCTGAGAGTGTAGCTCATTAATTCATGTTTTCTTCAAAGATCTCGATTGTCTAAACGTTCTATACATCATTTATGCGATATTAAATGCTCAAAAACATAATGCATGTAAAACTGGGATTTTGTATTAATAATACGTTCAAAAACATATTCATTTTTATTATTATTATTTTTACTATTAATGGCAGCAAATTACCTTTTTGAATACATTATGTGGATAATGCATTAAAAAGGAGCAACACAATTACAACAAAAATTCAACCATTGAAAGTCAAAAGAAGATACTCCTCTGTGAATTATATTTTTTCCTGATACTGCAGCTTCCGAAGAGACCAAGAAGTGTCACAATTTTGCAATTTAATTTTAATCAATCCATTGTTTTTGACCGGAGTACTGTCCATGGCCAATGTCTTGGCCCACCGTGGTTTTATGGTATATGTAGTCCAGCTTTTGTCCTACAACTGTTTCACTTATGAAAGCAAGTTCCTAAGGGTTGACATGTGGTAGGTTAAGGTATAACATAACTTATTTTGTAAAAATGAATGAAAGTATTAATAACTTCACATATATAAATGAGTGTCAGAAATCACTAGTTATCCTTCATGCAATGTATGGATCAGTACTTAAAGAGTTAGAAATGATAAGGGTGTGTTACTGGATCTTGGAATGGTTGGGCTTAATGTACAGAACATCCATGGAGGTGAAATGAAATATAGTCATAGATAAGCCTAAATCAATAGGAAACAAAGATAAACCCAATTATGATTAGTCTAGCCTAGTCAAGGATAGCAGAGGACTGTGAACATGAAAACAAGCCAGGTCAAAAACCAAAAGACACTAAAATGCAGATGTACAAACATGCTATCAGGATAAACTGGAACCTCAAAATGCACAGTATCACAACAAGAGGGAGTTTAAATAGGAAAACCACACTGCAATAGTTCTCCTACACCTCCTGGATGTCCACATGCGTCAAATATGGATGCACTGCAATGCGTCAGTGCCATCAAGATGGCACATGTACTCGAGTAATCAAATTGATGAAATGGTGGTGAAAGAGTGAACACAACCTCTTAAATATTCATTAGACTCAGGAATGCAATGCCTGCTGTTGGAATTATCTCTACAGTCTCAGATACCCATATTTATAGCAGGTGATATTACAATGAATAAGATAGGCTTCTGTGAAATGCTGTGAATAGTGTGGGTAGATATCTTTATAGTTACACCTATACTGAACAGAATGAAAAAAAAGATAGAAACAGCATTCTTTCTCTACTCATGTAAAGATCATAAATGGTTATGGTGCCACTATCGTAATTATTTATATAATGACCACAATTTACAAATGTTTGGTGCAGAATTTTACATTGTAATTGTTGAGCATTTTTAACTCCAATGCTTTTTGCTGGTTCTTTTAATCATTATTTTTATTTTGTAGTGTAAACATCAGGTTCTATTGAAACATATAATTTTTAGTATAACTTGGATTTAGATAATGGTTTGTGGATAACACATGTCATGACCAAAAAATCAATAGCCTGAGTGTTTCTTGAATTTCTTATTAAAGGGACACTATTGCCACCAGACACTGTAACCGCAGCTGGTTCCCTTATTTACCACTATACTGTCGTAAAACATAGAACTTAGCAGGGCTAACCATACAGATATCTTTATCCATAATGTTATATCGTTAGCAAGAGATCCTCTATTTAAAAATATATAAATAAATGAGAATACAATAAAAATAAGCTTTGTGTTGGAAGCAAGAAAGTTTTGTCTTTTTAGATATTTATTATTATATCAAAATTTAAATATAGACACATAAAATCCATTACAATAATTTATAGCAGAGTTTATAAGATTAAACTATATGCTTGCAATATCATTTTAAATATAATAACATACCCTCTTGAATATGTCAACATCTCTGTCATTATAATATGGTATCAACAGTGTCCCTGTCTCCAAATCTGTCCTCCGTGTCCTAATATTAATAGGACCTCTCTTAACTTGGCAAAGATAAAAGGCCATAACAAAAACGTAAGGGTGCACACGTCATGGGAAATTCCATTAAGCTAAGACAATATGGCGTAAATTAGAACTACGCAGCATATTATGCACTGAAAGCAGGTAAGAGGTTATTGCTATTATGTAGCATAGCCTTGAAGTTTGTTTATGCAATAAGTGTTATTGTATTAAGCAAAGATAAAATGACGTAAGTTAGAACTATGCAGCATATTATGCACTGAAAGTAGGTTAGAGGTTATTGCTATAAAAGAAACATTGTATGAAAAACTGTTCAATTTCTAACACCTTGTCAGTTTGCAATATGTTATAGACAAAGTACAGAGTTTAAGAAATACAACATTTCATTCTAAAACTTTTAATATTTGCATTTGCCCATAACACCCTCTCCATTAAACTGTGGACATTGTAGAGCATTTCTTCTTTAAATTAGTAAACCAATGTTCTCCAACAGTCTTTAAGTTTTTCTGTTCCCAATGTCTTTGATCATTGTTGTAATGGTAAAACATCCTTAGTGTGATCTTTGCATGTAAAAGATGGTTAGCTAAAAATGAGCAAAGCTTTTGTCTGGGAAAGAATAAAAAAGAACATCATGTTCGAAGGCTGAACTTGATGGACGCAAGTCTCTTTTCAGCTATCTAACTATGTTCCAGAGATATTCTTGGATGGATCCTGATAGGAATTCTAATCCAAAATTCAAAGTAGTAATTGTATTTGTAACCCAAAGTCTTTAAAGTCCTGTAGAAGTTTATATTCCATAGATACATTGCTGAAGGTTGTGTTTGTAGAATACCTGGGTATTATTTGTATAGTATAGTGCATCTATCCAAATATTTGGCTAAAATTAGTTGTAGATATTCTATCAGCATCATCTGTTATCACTGTGGTGATGGTGTTGGTATTTGTCTTTTGTCTTTGCTTTGTTTTTTTCAATTAATTTTTTTTTACACAGTTTATGATGTGTATAGATTGGATACTCTCCGATATTCTTTTACAGAATAAAATCATTAAAAGCATTTCCAAGACATTGTCTTAAGTGACATGGATCCCATTAGAGTAAATGTTATTTTGACACAGCAATTAAAGTGGTATGTCAAGAACGCCTGTTTTTGCTGGTATTGGAATCTTGGTAACACCTCTACATCTCAATGATTACTTTGTATAATAATAATAATAATAATAGTAGGTGAAATAGTAACATAGTTAATCTTTCTAGTATTTTGTTTTAGAGATAAAAACCCTTGTATATGATTTAGATATATAAGGATAATTCGAAGTAGCAAAGTATTTACCGCCTTCACAATGGTATGTAAAATTACAATCTCTTTAAATTTTAAAAATACCCTTTTATTCAAAATCTCTCAATTTATTTTAAATAGTTGATAATTGGAAACATGACATTATTCATCTTTCTTTGTCCTGTTAGGGAGAAGACAACGTATTACCTAAGTTTTAATTAATAAATACATAATAACTACAGTTATTAGTGGCTTAAAATACCAGTAACACCCAAAAATTGTCTTAAAATTTGTTTCACCAAGATCTGACAGTCATTGTGGAAAGTCACGTTCATGAGATTGGATGCTTAACAATATGAATCTTATTTAAGTATATTTTCCAGGGGCTGTTGGGTGGAGCTTAAGGTGATTTGAATTTTTTTTATTATTTCTTAAAAGTGAGTTAAGAAAGCACTCAGATACAATATTGAAGGGATTTATATTTTAACTCTACTTTTGTATATGTTGTAGTAACACATTTTTTAAAATAATAATAGATATCAGAATCTGTTGTAACTATAACTGGTTGAAGTGGGGGTATGTTACAATCAGAATATGAATTAATAATCATATTCATGTATTAAACAATCAATAGATGTGGCAGGATCATTACCACAAGGTATATGTACCTTTAATCATCACAAACTAAATAACATTTTCTTGGTATTTGAAAAACAGATAAATAAAATATTTGATCACATATATTTTAATATATATACATATAGTGGAATGGATGTTGAATTTATATCTTTCACAACTTTTCACCTGTTTGCAATAGGTGACCTAAGTTATCAATTTCCAAATTTATCATGTATATCACCTGGACGGGTTAATCCATAATACTCTTTTACCTTCCATTGACTGACCTTAGCTCTGGCAGACTGGACATGTTTATCATTATAAATAAAGGTTTGTGATAAGTGAAGTAAAGTTTCTGCCTGTCTTTCAGCTAAATTTTAACTATTGAAGTACTTCACTTATATTAATTAGATTATATTAATCATACCACTGCAAACTTAAATGAATATCGAGTAGTTTCTGATTTAATAAAAACATTTTACATTTTCTTCTAAAGTTTAAACATTTTTCATTATTGCAGTTGTTAGTGTAATTATATGATCCTTAACTATAATGATTCAATTATGCAAAGATACATTGTTAAAATCAGGTAATCTGGCCACTGCCTGGATTTAATCTATAAGTAAATATTTAGTAGGTATAAAGGAATCTGTATTGTTTCGCTATTTCCCTTTGCTGCAGGACACAGGCATTAATGTACATTCTTCTGGATAATCAGCTGATATGCTCTTATACTTTATGTCTAACAGATATTATTTGTAGGCCAGACCGCAGCTGCATATGGCATTTTAGCAATATTTTTCAATTACATTTCAGATATTCACAAAGTCTATCGACCTTTGCAATTAACACATGATGTCTTTTTTATACCATTAATTATAGTATCTGTATTATATTACATATTGTCACTGACACATTTCTGATACAGGAAAAAAAAATGCATAATTGCTTTAGTAATTATAATTTTTATGTCCATGCACCACATTCCTGGAAGTCCAGAATATAGCAATAATCCTTTGTCTATGGTTCTATGGAGCCATTTAACGTTTTGATTGGTATAGTTATACCAAAAGAGCAAGGAGTACATCGATAGATCACATCTGCAACAGAACCATTACAGATTCCTTGTTGTATCAATGTCTCTGTGTTTATGTTTACAGGAGTTCCTTGCTTTGCAGGTATGTACATAATATGTAGAGTTTAAGAAAAGCTGCAAATCGTGCTTTAGTACAAGTGTCCCATGATGTCAAGTTTCTGAAAGGTTTTGCTGGCCTTTTATATTCCATTATCTTGGCAGGGCATCTGCTCTTAGTAGGCCAGTCTTGTTATTATTTATTAATTGCATCAAGGTTTCTTTCATTAATTGATGTGTTTCGTCCGAATTCAAATTCGCATGCCACAAAATGTCATTGTAAAGTTCATTATTACAGAATATGGTTCCAGTATGGTTTCTCACTCCAGTAGGAAATCTATATTCCTTTTCTTCTGCTCCTTCATATTAACCACTTTTTTCTTACTTGTAGGTAACAATCTGTGTCTTGTACTGACTGTGAAGTGCTTTGATAGCCAATCAGGTATTCTCAGTACTATGTTCCATCTTGAGAAATAGCTGGGTGTTAACAGTTATCAACCTTTATTTATTTTTCTGATCATCTTCTAACATAATTGCAATGCCCAGAATTAGCATAGCACTTCTTTTCAGCATAAGAAGGCTGTTTGCGGTAGTCATTCAATGATAAACTATATGGCAAAGTCTTTTCTTGCATCACCTTCATAGGTGCATCCAAAGTCTTTCACATGCATCTGTCCCATCTTTTTATGATTCCAGAATGCTTGTCATCATTGTTGAGTCCATTATTAGGATTTGAAATAGTCCAATCACATCTTTCTCGTGTATAATCGTTTTTTGGAGTGATCTTCAATAGGTTCCTTGTGAAATACCAGCATAGGTCACATTAGCAATCATTTCACTGTGAGCTGTGTCTCTTGTTTTGAGATGGTTCTTGGAGGTTGTCCTCACAGTCACAGAACTTGTATTATGTGCAGTCCAATTCCGTTCAGGTGCTTTTTGCTTGTTAACATAATCCCAATGCAGTTTTAAAACGACAGCTAGGGTTGATGTTATGAAAATGCTGCAGATTGTAAGAAGGAGACACCATAACCATTTTTTTAGAAACCTTTTACTTCCACCTTTCTTACTGTATAAGATAATTCAGGTACAGTCTGCTTTCTCAAGAGTCTTTCTGATAATGACGTTGATGATTCATTTTTCATATATTCCATGTTAACTGTGAATGTATCACGTCTGTCTGTTGAGCCTTCTCCTTCACATTTGCAGGTTCAGATGTCAGATCATGATTCAGTCTGTTACGTGGCTATGATTCTGGTGGCTGTGTTCTGGTGACATTTCTGTCGTCCTCTGTTTGTTTTATCTTGCCTTCTTTAACAGCATCCAATGTATCAGTCAGTGGTTCTGTCAACATCTTGGAAGTATTTAGCAGATTTTAAAATATCAAAACTTACTTTTCTCTGTTGGCTCTGACTGTTCTCTGCAGTAAAAGTTCTTGGAGTCACCCTCTCCAAGACAAACTGTCCAACAGTAGGAAATAGGTGGTGGTGCATGATAAGATGGGTGGAAAAAAACAAACCCTAAATTTCTTTAATAGAACCAATGGTTCTAAGCTCTTACTGGTGCAGAAATATGATTGTCAGTGAAAAATGTGTAACATTTCATATTGAGTCTCACCATTTGTATTATCAGGTATGTTGTTAACGCTCATTTGTACTATAGGAATAAGTGGATACCACTGTGTGGGGGCAAGCAACTAGTAACCTGGTTAAAAGTCATTTAGTCTCCGAATTTTTCCCGTACCGCAACCCCACTACTTCGGGTTTTTTGGCGCACTGAATTCCCAAAGTAACCCAAATGTGGTTGCCCAGTTTTGGGTTTCCCTTGCAGTAACTGCAGGACCACCATCCAAGTGGGTGGTCCTGGGATTACCAAATGCATACTAAGGAATTGAGACTAGCAATCATGGTAATAAAGGTCGTACTTTACCCAGGGTATAACCAAGTAAACCTGGTACATGCATCAACACATATTTATAACCATGAGATGGTGGCAAACTTCCAATGTTATGGTACTTTTTAGCAGTAAACCAAAATGTTTAAATGTCTATCTGTTCCTGTCCGAATTAGTAAAATTGAATTGCGTATATACGCTGAAGTAATTAAGTCTGACACACGGAGTTCAGGTTAAAATAACTTCGAGAAAATTTATTGGCAAGTGATTAAAAAGCGGGCGCGCAGGCCCTTTTAAGAGGCATTTTACGTCATCATTGATTATTAGAATATCAGCAAATAAACATCATTAATTGGATTAATTGTTAAGTGTCGGGATTAGTGTCCTCCTATCAATATTATTAATTGGCTCAAAAACTAAGTGGTTAGTCCCGTGCCCACCCACCAAGAGGTGGGATTGTTCTGGACACGGGTGGGGACAAGGGGGTCTTGAGCGTCATTTTACACGGTCGGTGATCTCAGGCCTCGTGGCCAGGTGCAAGGTCTCTTATGAATAGAACATTTCATTACTACTGTGTTCTCATGGCCTTCAAATTATACTATGTTGCAAGTTAAGGAAAAGTCAGCAATTCCTGTGTTAATCATGTCTTTATAGAAAATACAGTCTTTGTCTATTGTATTAGATGTGCTGGGAAATTCTGTCATGTAAGGTAGTTTTAAAATGAACAAGTTAGGTTATGAGGACAAAATGGAGGATTGAAAAAGTCAGGTTAGGAGGACAAAATGGAGGATTGTCACAGTATAAAGTTAAAATGGAGTTAGTACAATAATTCAATACAAGTACAATAAAGATTTTTAATAATCCCACATCACCAATATATAGTAATTCAAAAAGTACGTCAGGCATTAATATTTCAATAAACAGTACATCAGTAATGTGGCCTAGTTATCAATAAGCAAATGCTTACAATTACTAATCACATGAACTACAGTATTTCTCATATTGGGCTACCAATATTCATTTACAGGAGTTAGAGGTACATTACCTCTATCTATATGAGCTTGTCCTAGCCCTGAATAGGCTTTTAGGGCAAGTCTCTCTTTCCTTTACAGGAAGAACAACCAACATATTACTTTCAAATGGTTATTATATAATTAACCCCTTTAAACGATACAGGTATTTATTCGGATAACCAGGTGGATTACGTCTGGTTATCCTGGCAAGCATAAACTCTGCATCAAGACTGAGAGATAGGGTATGTTTTTGTGATCCAGTGACCACTTTAATAAAGTAGCGTTGGTAGACACATTGTATCAAAGTGCCTGTTAATGACCAACTATATGAGGAGAGGGACCAAGTTTTGTTATAAGCATGTCCATACACACATTACAATGCCAGGCTTTCAATTTGCAATATGCAGTTTGTGGCTTTTAAACTCACGATGTATCGTAAGAAAAACTGTTTGAACAACAGACTGAGACTTGAGAGATCAGTGAACAGTGGACCAAGATAGA
This sequence comes from Pelobates fuscus, assembly GCF_036172605.1. Classification (NCBI taxonomy): domain Eukaryota; kingdom Metazoa; phylum Chordata; class Amphibia; order Anura; family Pelobatidae; genus Pelobates; species Pelobates fuscus. The sequence continues at coordinate 198,069,653 of NC_086322.1, read as the reverse complement.
TAAATTAAATTTTTACAATTAATATACTTTCTTTAATATAAATATATAAAAAAAAATACTTCTCAATTCCTTGGAATTGTTTATCTGTTTCTCACTTTGCTACCTTGTCTGAAAATCCCAGACGCCAAAATATGCTGTTATAATTCCTGATTGTTTAGTCAACAACAAGTGTAACTGACAATATGGAAATTATCACTGTTTTATAAAACTTTTTATATATAGTGGATGTTACAATCCAGAAGGTAGTTATGCAATAATTAAAATCCTGTCTATATGTTGCTTCTTTGGCATGAATGTTTTCCTTAAGCCATAATGCAAGTGTTGCTTTCATCGCTTGTCTTTTTTTATGATATATTTCATTAATCTTTTTTTTCTGCGCATGCAAACTATGCAGCTACAGAGAGAACATGCCCCCCTGCCTACAACCCACTGTCCTGGAACTAGTTGACCATGCTGTGCTGGTGTATTAGGCATACTAGGGAGTTTAACAAATATGTATATATGTTATCATATGATATTACTTAAGACCCACAATTACAGCATTGTATGCTAATTACAATGTACCTGGCACCTGTACTCCAAGTGCCTTGTACACATTAAAATCATCTCTTCATGATGATGATCTCTCTCTGAATCTGGGCTACAAATAGCTCATTAGATTCTTAATATTTCAAGACTTCTGCCATGACAAAGTATTGTGTCTTCTCTTACGTATATAAGAGGTTACCTAGGTATATATATTATTTTATAGTAAAAGCTTCCAAGTACAAGCCCTATGTTGGGCGCCAATTGTAACCACAGCTGGTTCCCTTATTCACCACTATAACATCTTAAAGCGTAGAACTTAGCAGGGCTAACCATACCGATATCTTTAGCCATAATATTATATAATTAGCAAGAGATCCTCTATTTAAAATATATAAATAATTGGGAATACAATATAAAATAAGGATTGTCTTGTAAGCAATAAAGTTTTGTCTTTTTATATATTTATTATATAAAAATATAAATATAGACATATAAAATCCATTACAATAATTTATAACAGAGTTTATAAGATTAAACTATATGCTTGCAATATCATTTTAAATGGAATAACATTCCCTCTTGAACATGTCAACTTCTCTCAGTCATTATAATATGGATTGAGAGTGTCTCTGTCTCCAAATCTCTCTTCCATATCTTAATATTAATAGTACACATATTTATACCTTAAATGTTCATTTTAGGACCTCCTTTAACTTGGCAAAGATACAAGGCCATAACTAAAACGTAAGGATGCACACGGCATGGAAAATACCATTAAGCTAAGACAAAATGGCGTAAGTTAGTGGTTCTGGTATCTATAGTCTGTCCCTGCTTTCGCAGTGTAAACGCTGCATTTTCAGAGATATAAAGCTGACTCAGCAAATGTTTCCACCTTGGCTATATTGATTTTTAATTTAAAATTCACTTTGAATTCTCACTTTAGTAAGCAAACCTGTTAAAAAAATAGTAAATTTAATCTTTTAATAAGCAAAATTATAAAGGGTATCCACTATTCCCTGCTAAATGTGCAAACCCACCTCCAAATTAATTTAAACAAGCTCTGTATTGGTGCCCATAAAAATGTATGTGAAATGACCCTGGATACCCCTAAAAAGACCCAATATGTCATGTAGCTCAGCAATTTCTTGAGATTTTAGTAACAAATATTTCAACATTAATCTCAAGCTGATAAGTCAAAATGGAAACTCAGTCGTGAAGGTCACTCAACCCTTCTCCGCCTCCTGAAAAAGGTTGTGATGGAGAGGATACATGAGTTTTTTTATCCAAACAAAATCTGTACCTATATTTTTTTTAACATTTAACAAATTGATCAGCAATTTTTACAGACACAAACAAGTGACATATTGCAGTTATAAATTCAGCTCTCAATACGCATCTAGTAATTTGGTATAGTACTTTAATATGTGATGAGCTTTGCGAACTGCTGTCCCGGATTGTTCACAATGTGTTTACTTGGTAAACTGATCACATAACGCTTGGCAAGATACATATGAAGTTAAAATAATGAAATGTAAATCACAATCTAAGTCTGTAATATGAGAGAATTGTCAGCTTGCGTTATAAATCTTGCACTGACTGAGTAATCAAATAAGAATGCTTGTGTAAATTGTATTATCCCAGACACTCAGTTGTTCTTGTTTTGTATCTACATTTAAAAACACGCAGCAAGGCTGAATGATTCACTGATAATCTAGCTTTGCTGACAGACACTTATAATTTGCCAGTCTTAAATCAAAAGTAGTCCCATACTTTAACATTTCTAAAAATCACTTTAACACCGACTCATGTTGGAGGGGACTGTACGTAGGACTGTGACCTTAAAGCGAATCTGTCCCTTTTCATTATTTCATAAAGATATATTTTTTTATGAAATACCAATCAAGACTGTGTTGAAATTTGGTAAAGCCAGAGGTTGACAAAAGGTAGTTCTAGGATTTGTATATGAAGGATCCTACGGTCTTGCCATGTCCTGCATAGACCTCAGTGTTGTACTCTTGTGCATGAGCGAGAATAAAGAAGTGATGTGTCCCCTTGCTTCAGAAGTGCAAGGAGCCAAAGAAGACCGCAGCATGAAGATGGTGGCAGCCGTGAGGGACACATCCTCTGCATCCCACATCCTCTGCATCCCACGGCCACCTGACCTACATCAGATCTGTGAGTTTCAGGAGTCTTTGAGAAATACTAAAGTGACAGATCTTTTATGCTTTAACCCCTTAAGGACAGCGGATGTACTAGGTACGTCTGACAAAAAACGGTCCTTAAGGACCATGGACATACCTAGTGATCGTGATCGCTTCCAGCTGCTCTAAGGGTGTTACAGTGATGCCTCGATGTCGAGACATCCTAAAATACCTCTCCTGACACCCGGCAGTGTAGCAGAGCATCGGAAGCCATCGGACAGACTTCCGATGCTCTGCCTGTGTGCTGAGTGCCTTGAGGGGTCGAAGCACTCTATGAAGACTTAAAGGACAGACAACTGTCATCAAATTTTCACTTTTTAAAACTCTATTACATTTAATGAAACTTAATCTAGTACTGGCTTGGCTGGCTTGAAAAATAATTTTTTTATTGGTTTCGTGTCATATGATTGACCATCACAGGAAAATGTCTTAAAAGACATGATCACTTTGCTGCTATCTGTCTATCTCTAGGTTGTCATACCATAGGCATCATTGTCACTAAATTTCACACAATTCTACCAGTTTCAATTTTAATGGAATACTTTGAAACTTGCTGGAATACCTTAGGGGTTACAAGTGTCCCCTCTTTTTCATTTTATAAGAATGCAGATTTGAAGTTAAATAACCCAGTTACTCATTGTCTTCTCCATGTGAGATTATTATATTTAACCCCTTACGGACCGTGGATGTATTAGGTACTTCCAACCAAGGTACATGGCGCCCAGCCGTGTAGCAAAACATCAGAAGCCATCGAGCAGGCTTCCGATGCTCTGTCTGTGTGCTAAGTGCCTCAAGAGGTCGAGGCACTCAGTGAAGACTTAAATAAAATCAATAAAATGTGAAATAAATAAATAAATACAATCTATAAAATTAAAGATGCAGAGTCTGTATCAAGAGGGGGCAGAGAAAGAACATTGTCTTTTACTGTTCTGATTGCCCTGGACAGCATGGACTCTGCATTGGGGACTGCTTCAAGCGATATCACAAACTGGTCCATTTTCTTTCTTTTTTTTTTTTTTTTACATTTGCCGTTCAATTTTGTTGTTGTTGATTTTTAACTTTTATAGCGCCAGACTATTTTTATAATCAAGTTCAACCTATGCATGGGGGCATGAGTGTACTCAGGAGGCCTTGCAGAAAACAACTTGGAGTATTTTCTTGCAATAACCAACAACAGGCTTGCCTAAATCACACATAAATCGTGTGTGTAAAAATTAAAATTGAAATATTACCACCACACATTTTCTCCAATTTTTTTGACTAATACAGTTGCATAAAATACATCAAAACACACCATATACAATACATTGGAGAGTCAACTTTTCAAATATATGTACATTCCTGGCAAGAAAATAAATTGGGATATGTAAAAAGGCCCCCGAAAAGAAGATATGTCAAATTTGAAAAACAGATGTCAAAAGTTTGGCAGTGCACCCCCCAAACAACCCAACAAACCTATGCATAGGTGATATCACTGGTCTCAGGAAATGTTGCTGAACACATATTGGGGTGTTGTGTTACTTTGTCAGTAACACATAACAGGAACTGAGAGTCCATGTCTAAAGTACAATGTGAGAGAAAAATAACACAAAAAATTACTACCCAAATGTTTGACGAAGACTGGTGGTAGAATTAGTGCACTGAAAGTGTTAGAATAGCACCATTTGAAATACCCTAGGGTGTCTACTGTTCACAAATATATGGTTTGATGGGGTAAATTACATTGGCCGTGTTGAAAAATGTCCCAAATAGGGCATGGGTGCATGATGACCAGCTGTGAAAATTCCAAGTTGGAAAAATGGAATGCACACCCTCCAAATAAGGTATTTTAGCCCCCAGAGAACCCGACACACCTATACATGGATGGTACCACTGTACTCAGGAGATGTTGCTGAACACATATTGGGGTGTTCTTTGGCAGTAACCCTTAAAATTCACACTTCATGTATTCTTAAATTGCTATGTGTGTCAAAAAAAATCACCAACTATTATTTTATTTTTAAATTTGGCATAGATTGGTGGTAAAATTCAGGGGATTCCTGACAGATATCTGTGTTGTGATGTAATGTTAGTTAAAGGAGCAATATAGTGTCAGGAAAACAAAGTGGTTTTCCTGACACTATAGTGCCCTGAGGGTGCCCTCACCCTCAGGGTTCCCCTCCTGTGGCGCTGAAGGGGTTAAAACGTCTTTAGCCACTTACCTTATTCCAGCGCCGGGCTCCCTCGGTGCTGGTGACCTCTCCTCCCCCGCCGACGTCAGCTCCCCCATATGACGTCCGAGCCGAATGCGCTATACTTTCCAATGGATGCTTTGCGCGATGAATGCGAAATCCGCATCCAGCGTCGCAGATGCGCCTCTAGTGGCTGTCCGGAAGACAGTTACTAGAGGCTGGATTAACCCCAAATGTAAAACTGCTGAGAAACAGCTATGTTTGCATCTGAAGGGTTAAAACCTGAGGGACCTGGCACCCAGACCACTTCATTGAGCTGAGTTGGTCTGGGTGACTATAGTGTCCCTTTAATTTTGAAAAATAATGGATTGGAAAAGTGCTACTTGTACTTATTGCCCTATAACGTGCAAAAAAAAAAAAGCAAAGAACATGTTAACATTGGGTTTTTCTAAACTCAGGACAAAATGTAGAAACTATTTAGCATAGGTGTTTTTTGGCGTTTGTAGATGCGTAACAGATTTTGTGGGTCAAAGTTAGAAAAAGTGTGTTTTTTAAATTTGTTCATCATATTTTATAAAAATGTTATAGTAAATTATATGATATGATGAAAATAATTGTATCTCTAGAAAGACCATTTAATGCCGTGAACAGCTATATATAATATGTGTGGGTACAGTAAATGAGTAAGAGGAAAATTACAGCTAAACACAAACACTGCAGATATGTAAAAACAGTCCTTAACGGTAAGAAAATTGGAAAACAGTCTGGTCACTGAGGAGTTAATGTTCAAAAGGGCCAGGACATGATTAAACAGCCATAGACTGAAAGTAAAATATCTCTGATCTCACTAACTGGTCTACCTATTTTTAGAGACTTGATAGCCAGTGGAACATTTTTGCTCATCAATGAAGTTCCAGCACTCTGTATTTGTAAGCTGAGTTGAAGATAGAGAATTGGGGCATGACATTATGACATTAGCAGCTGTGCAGCCACGTCAGTTCTTCACATCAGCCACGCTGCAAAAATACATAAAAAATGTAAAACAACGTATAGCATGTGCATTTACTTGAGATAGTTTGTGAATACAGTGTAGTAGTTAAAGGGTTACACCAACACTTTTTAAAGGATATTTTTCCATGTAAAATACCCAGTTTGGCAATATTTATTAGGTCCCCTCCACATTTTGCATTAAACCTGCTAAAAATATTTTTTAACTTACCTGAAATCCAGCACTGGATGGGCTACCACTTCCTGACATGGTCCACTCAAGGAACTCTCATAGAGAAGCCTGTGAGTAGACCATTTTGCTGACCAAGAGCACATGCAGGCAATCTCAGTTGGTGAGGGAAGAGGGAGGAAGGAGAGGCAGGAGAGGTCAACTCAGGCAAGGGAAAAGATCAATATGTTCCAGTTGCTAGTGTGTATTAAACCCTGACAACAAATTTATTTTATGCACATAATTGACATTTGCCAGTCTAGAAGAGAGTTCACGTTACATGGACTAGGGGTGTAACTAGCTTTGGCACAGTACAGATTTCACTGTATGTGCAGCTTTTCATGCAGGGAAACTGCACATACAGACTCCTACCACCATGGACACTTCAAATCACTTAAGGGGTTGTAGTGGTTGGAATAACTTTCTAAATAAAATAAATGATGCTCCACTCAAATACACCCTTGCAATCACACGCACTTCCACACTCTCAAATACACCCAACATTTCCACTTGTCAGCAAAAAATATGCCCCTACATTCACAACATTTAGTAATACATACAAATACGCAAATTCTTCCTTAAGCTATGTAATAAATACACATACAGATACAAACATGTATTCACACTATTTATGCACATTTTAACTACAGAGACCCATAACAGATATACCGTAAGTACTATCTGCTGAAAAGGGCATTCTATGTACAATGCCATGACTCTTAGCTATCAAGTCTCCTGAGCCCTCCGGACACTGACACGCATAATGGTGCAGTGCATCATTCTGACGTCAATTTTGATGCAGACCACTCTGAGTATTGATACCGAATGTCAATCTGGTGTAGATCCTGATGCAGATTGCACCTCTTCGCACTCCATGTGTACACCTTGGTGCATTCGTAATCTTTGTGCTGCCATGCTGGTCCACGTCAATCTAGCAATTCAAGTTGCGCACATTTTGGATACATTTTTTGCATCAATCATTTTTCTGCGCCAATCACAATGCTTTCACATAGGATTGGCTGAGACTGTCAAGGAGGCAGATCAGGGGCAGTGCCAGCACAAGCCAAACAGAGCCCTGGCCAATCAGCATCTCCATTGAATCAATTCATCTCTATGAGGGAAGTTCATTGTCTCCAGGCAGAGGGTGGAGACAATGTGCAGCATTGCCTCAGGAAGCACCTCTAGCAGCCACATCAGGAGGGGCCACTGGAGGTGTGCCTAGGCTGTAATGCAAACGTTGCATTTTCTCTGAAAATACAGTGTTTACTGCAAAAAGCCTGAAGGGAATGATTCTACTCACCAGAACAAATACAATAAGCTGTAGTTGTTCTGGTGACTATAGTGTCCCTTTAATCAAAGTACAAACTTTGCACAATTTGTAGATGACATGTTTACTTTACAATTCTGCACAAACGATTAACATCTGTAAAATCATTTTTGACATGGCAATCATATAGCTGAATTACACCAAATAAACACTCAATGCAAAAATCACTCACAGATGTCAACCTATCTTTCCTGATAATTAATGTCTTATTGAATAGCTTTATGTATATCGTGTCACTGTCCAGCTTGTGTGTGTGTCGTGTGATATTATGGTTGACAAAATACATTTTATTCCTTCTCCAGCACAATATTGAACAGCAGTGCTGATATGATAGGATAGTGTATGAACATAAACAAAATGAGCAATAAACAAGGCATGGAGAAATAAATAAAGATTTACTTCTATTTAGTGATAATCATTCAGTTCAAGATGGAAGCTATTTGTTATGTAGTGAATGATTATGCAAATTCTAAAGCCTGTTTTCTAAAGCACTGCATGCAATTATAGAACCTGATATTTTGTTTGTCTGGAAATTTGCATTAAAATATACAAAGAAAACCTGCACATGTAATTATTTGCAATCACATAAGAAAATGTCCAGATAACTTGCAAAGTAAATATATTCATAGAAAAAGGACTCTGCTAGTATTTTCTCTTATAGAGCCTGTTATCTAGTTGTAACCCATTACTGGGTTATGTTCTTTACCATTATATTCCGTTCCACAATCTTAATTTGGGACATTGCCAAGACAGTGTCACTGGACCACAAGTCCCCGAGTCCCTCTCTGACCTTGGACTTCAGTGTAGACGAGAGAGAAACATGCACCACAGGACATGTTTACTTCTTGTTCCATCTAGGCATATGTATTATTACCTGCCATGGGACAATCCTTACCTGTTTTTGTGGTACACAGATGTAGACAAGTACAATAAATGCCTTTATTGTGCGCACAATTCATGCAACAGATGCATTTGACAGTCTGGAATGCTGGTCGGTGCCATAAGTTGCAATCAATCAAGAAATAGTTTAGTGGGCCAATCCAGTCATGCAGATGTTTGAAGTTGTGAGCCACCAGTTCAAGCACAAACTCAAAAAGTGCTAGACTAACAAAGGCCTTGGGTAATCCCTGCCTGCTTCGTCATTCGTGCAGCACTCTAGTTCATCATACAGGGGTCTGACTGGAGGATATTTGTGGTGAAACCTTAGCTTGATCATATTGTGTCAGAGTTGCACAATCTTTTATAAAGAGCTGAATCAAGTCTCCTAGAATGCCTCTTTGGACATAGTGTGGACAGACTAACACCTCACCATTGAAACCTCCAGCCTGGTGCATGATCACTGTCATATTAAGCAGGGCTTGAGTCCTGCAGGAACGCGAGGGAACGGCGTTCCTGAACTTTTTTCACAGCAGGAACGCCGTTCCCGTTGCTCCTGCAGGCACTCGGGGCAGCAAAAAAACCCAAATGCCCCCCCCCCCGTGTTCCCCCTGTCATGGGGGACCGAAGAGGTGGCCTGATGGCCCCCTGATGGACACCCCTGGCGGGCGCCTGTCTCCCAATCAGACACGGCGAGGGAGCTGTGTTCTCTCAGCTCTGCTCCCTTGTGCACCATTTGCTGATGCCGGGAGCCGGAATATGACGTCATATTCTGGCTCCCAGCATCAGTAGACAGCCCCTTTTGAGGATGAAAAAAGTGTGTCTTAGAGAGCGAAAAATATGGTATATTGCAAAGAGGCTGAACAAAATACCTGTGAATTTAGCATAAATTATGATACTAATATACTCCAAAAGCCTAGGGATTTTTTTTTTCTAAATTCCCTGAAAACTCAAACAGGACACATTCATGGAAAAAGCTGGAGAGTAAGCTGACCCTACCTGCTCCACAGCCCGGAGAGGCTCCCTCCAAACTGATTAGACGCACCCCATGTCATCAGGCTACTGCTATCAAGGTCCCAGCGAGACGGAGAAGGCAAAGGCCGCATCGGTGATGCATCAGAAAAGCAGCTGCGAACTTGGCGGAATGCCAACGAACCTGGCAGCACTGCACTATCGGAAGACACATGTGGTAGGTGAATCAAGGAGAGATAGGATGGAAGCAAATGCAGAACCAGAACCCGCAGCTGACTCCATCGGCTCCGAGCAAGGAGGCCCATACCATGTGGGACTATGAATTCCCTGTACAGGGGATAGGCTGACTGCCATGTTTGAGCTGTGCGTTATGCTCCTTTCCACTGTTTACTACATGCTCCCTCTTGCTCAGTAACAGATCTACACTATTTCCCTTTCTCTTCTCTGCCTATACCATATGTTTATCTCTATATTATAAGCCTATAAGCTGAAATCGCATTTGCATAAGTTCCAGGTCGTTAAGGATGTCTCCAATATGTCCCAGAACAGTCTGGGGTGGTATACTAAGCTGTTGCCCTGCTCCACCCAAGTCTTCTCTACAGTTTTATTTCAAAGCAGATAGCAATTGAATAAAAAACAAAGAATAAGAAATCATGGTGTAGTATATCTATTAGATTAGAGTGCTGGACTATATGCAGGTGTTAAGGGAATAATCTCACCTTTAATAGAGCCCACTGTGCCTTGGCTCTAAGGTGGAACATTTGGTGTCAATATATAGGGGTGGCACTCCACTGCCTAGAATTTGAACCTGGAGTCTGGACCACACTTATATAGACTGACAAACATAAGTGCTAAAAACTGATATTTATTTATAACAAAACTAATTAAAATAAAAAGCAAAAACATGCTGATTAAAACAAATGGCAAGCACTCATCAGTTTCTAAGGTCCAATCCGCCAAAACGCGTTTCACCAATATGGGCTTTTTCAGTTGGCTGTAGTATCCTGTAGGCTCCAGTATTCTTTTTAAATGGTTGCTGCCATTGAGATAGTGGCCATGCGTTGTTAACTAACCAATCAGGCGATGTGAGGGCATGCCGTCCTTCCTTGGTGTAGTGTTGTGACGTCCTTTAGAGGCGCCGGAAGAAAAATTACATTTTCGGTGCCTGTCAATGATGCATCCAGTTGATTGGGTCCAATGGAAGTGACGCATTGTTTTGCAACCTTTCTGCTTACGTTTGTAATTAAGGGGGTCCCTATAGCCTATTACAAAAAAAAATATGTTATTCCCATCTGCTGAGTTCACTCCATTATGACATATGCTGAACATTCTTGGTAATATTAATATTGTACTAAAACGACAGCACTCCATTGGAAAGACTCGCCAGATTGTATAAATTCAGTTGCGTCCTTGTGTTGCTATTTTACTTTACTAATGTGACTGACTTCTATCAATGAGCTAGGCCTTGTTTTGTGGTACTATGCATCAGTAATCCATGACCTGCTCGTATACGGACTCAGAATGTTAATACAAATGGAAATTCAAGAAATATCCTGTTAAATAAGGGTTAATAACAGTTTGGTCTTCATTATTGTCTTTATTTTCAGAATTATACCTTCACACCTTCCAATATTTCAAATAAACAAAAGAGGGGCACTTTACATTTTAGCGGTATGCGTGGGGTGTGGCTAGGGGCGGGCGTTCTAAAGAATTGTAGGTGACATAATTTTTGCAACTAAAATGTAATTTAGAACAAGAACAATGTATCTTATTTATACAGAATGATTTCTAAACACATTTATTGTAGTTTAAATACACATTACTCCGAGTATTATTGCATTGGAGCTCTGTTAAACACTCCGATGCAACAACAAAACGGAGCTCCTAAAAAAGAGGGTCATTAGGACCAAAACAAGGAATTTAGGTCCAAAATAGGGATTGTCTCTCCTAAATAAGGACACTTTGGGGGTATGTATTTCGAACTTCAACATTTTTATTCCACCCCTTCAATATCATCAGTAACCACGTTTATATAGATTACATGATATAGAAGAATACAGTACCATCTAGTATATAAATAATTTAACAAAGTTTCTTGGTTATACAGAATGTAATAAAATATTTAGAAGGTTATAACATATTTTCCTGGACTTGTGCAAAATAAATTTCAGCAGAACCACTTTGTATGAAAATAAAAACAATTTTGGGACAGCAGAATTTTGGGCATGTAGTGTCTCATCAGAATATTGTCTCCTTAAAAGATTATGGAAAAAATCAGATGAAACTAAAAAGAGCGGAAATTTTATTCAAAGCCATTTGGTTCACAGAACAAGTGAGAAAAGTAACCAAAAGAATAAAAAGGAGAGTGGCGCAAATCCATATATAATATATTAATAAAGATTTGTATATGCTCCTCATGTTTCTCCTTTATTGCTTCACATCTGTGAATACAATAAACATTTAGTGGGTTTCCCCTAGCCATCAGTCATCTTTTTTCCCATCAAACTTTACATTTTTTGATGTCACATGTGGAGCTCTGAATAACCAATCAAATGAACATGCCTGTCCATTGCTCCATTGCAGGAGTTGTTTGTTTTTCGAATGATCAGTATGGCGGTTCAGGAATTCGGATGATGACCCCATCAACCCACATTCAGACATACTACAGTTTGTAACAAAACAAATCTTTAAGTCTAGTATATTCATACATGTGGTGGCACCAAACACATCCTCTAATTCTCAATGTCATTTCTCCTAATGTAAATTTGCCATATAACAACAACAACAAAGTTATTAGTTGGATTGCAAAGTGAATTGCTGGATATAACACCAGCTGTCCTGTCAGTGTTGATTTATTTTAATACTGTCAAACACAGGCATGGTCTGTTCTCATTCGCCTTGGTGTCCCAGTAGCCAGTCTGTGTCTATGTATATAATGCTGCATCACTGACAGGAGAGTTGTCAGCTATTTTCTAAACCTGTGCACAGTCAGTCTAATCTAGTATGTGTGAGACAGGAAATGCAATGGAACAACGGAATGATAGACAGACAGACACGACAGACAGATAATGAGAACCTGATTACCAATTTAGTTTTCACCCTTTTTTATTTTAATTATTTTGCACTGTTAAAATCTAGTAACACAACAAACTCTCAGTACAAGGTAAGATTAATACTGGTTTGTATATATTTTGGACACGCAGCCTTCGATTTTATAGAATGCACTCTTATTTCAGATGTGAGACACTGTAAAATGCTGCAGAATGTATAACCAAATGGATAATCCTAATAATATCATATACTTTGGTGATATCCATTATACAACAAGGCACAAAGACAGCTGAAAATGGTCCGTAAGATATTTATTAGCCAAGGGAAATATCTCACGTAGCAGAAGTACTTGGTATATACGACCTTATACGAATAAACTACAGCCTGGAAGGTTATGTAATGATGCAGATAAACAGAACACATATGTTATCCCTTATTCATTCGTAAGGTGGCCTATTTCTCTAGAGCTTTGCCAGGTTTATTGCACAGCTTTTTGCTGCACAATATACTTTTAGCTGTCATTTCCGTACCCAGCATTACCATGCCGTATTTTGATTTCTGACTCTTGCTATATTTTCAAAGCAGTATTCATTAATTCAAGAAGTCTTGTGTCTAAACTGTCTTTGTGTGACTCTCATAGTGACTTAGGCTCGGCAGGACAAGTTTCATATCTCGGTAGGAACAGGTGAACTGTGGGTTTTATGGAAAACTCATAGAGTTATTCATTTTTGTCTGCCACTCAGAATGAAAAGTGCCGTACAGGTAATAGACATCAATTATAGCTGTAAGAGGTGATCTGTAGCCATAAGGTCATCCTCATTAATTGCATTTGTTTAATTGCAGTACTAATATGTAATAGGGCATATATGTTTAGTGGCTTTACTATTTTAACCCCTTAAGGACACATGACATGTGTGACATGTTATGATTCCCTTTTATTCCAGAACTTTGGTCCTTAAGGGGTTATAGAAGCCATTAATAAAAGATTTCTTGTCTTGTTTCTGCATCCTTGAAATAAAAGATAACGAATTTGGTACATTGTAATTGTTCTGATAACATTCACAGAAAAAAAACAGCTTTCTTAGCAAATCCCTTTGTTTTCTAGATCAACTAGCCTTCATATAAAATTCAGTTCTAGCTTTTATTTGTAATAACGTAATAATGTTACGCTTTCTACAAATAGTATTTAGGTGTCCTTTAGTATTGTTTTCAACTGTAAATATTCAGATTACCAAATAGTATTTTGCGTATATTTTCACGAATTCCCTGTATACCACAATAACCAATGTTAATGAAATATTGTAAATGTAACTGGTGCATACAGTTCAGAGCTGTCTGTGCAAAAAGTCAAAAGTGTCAACGATTTCTACAGCAATTAAGAAGACATTGCATATTAATTACACTTGTGGTTTTATTGACCGAGATACCTTATAGCATAATTTTTTTTTTAAGTATGTCTAACTATTTATTTTTTTATTAATGATCAGGTTCTCCTACTTATATCATTGATATATTTACTTGTGCCTATACATAGAGCTCAAATTAGTCAAACCAGGACAAGATGAATTGTTTTGTCTACTTTGAATCTTTCCACAGCTGCTCAACAAGTGAACAACCAAGTGTACATGTTAGTGCTATGCTGGCATGAGGCTGGCACTGCTAATGGTAGACCTGCATCCAAGTAATTTATTTGGCTATTTCACTGCTCCAGGGGCCCACAAAACACTTGCAGTTGAAATTCATTACCTGTGTCCTTCTGGCTTGAATTGTGCAGAACATTAAATATCAATCTCTTTTTGCTAGGCAACTGAGGGAAGTAAGGAAGAAACAAACAACAACAAAAACCGTGGCCCTATTGACAGTTATTTTGTTGTCTTATATATTAAAACAGAGACATTGCTCTTTTACAATTATCTTTTATCAAGTTCCGTTTTTCTGTTAGTTGAGTCAGGCATACCTCCCATCGCTCATTCCTAGTTCATTCCTACAAGATAAACCAAAGTAATTTCTCTTGTTTTATGTTCCGTACCTTATGGGCTGGATAAGGTAACTGAAGATGGTCTGAATGACTACAGAAGCATCAGTGGTACTGTGTCTTTTCACTTATAATATCAATCAAATGTTTGCTTGGAAGTCTAGAAGAATGTTGAACATTTCTTCCAAGGTTAAATGTGTCCATTGTTTGCAATAATGGACGTACTGGACAATGGTGCAAATAAATATGTGATACATTGTTTGCAAGTAATGGAAGTCCACCTTGACAAAATCATAAACCCAGAAACAAAGTAAACGAGAGTAATATTTTAAAATCAGAATGCTGTCTAATTATTTATTTTCTTGATGCATGTAAAGAAATACTATGGCCAAGGTTTAATTATTTTAGATCTTGGTTTTGAATCTATGGATCAGTACTTAGAGACGTGTGATAAAATTACAGGTTTCAAAGGCAGTGGATTTGAATGAGCATTATCTTCATGTGTCTCTTCAACAAAATGTGTTCAATAAAAACAAAACTAATTACAACAAATATGGTTTACTTTTCTCTGTATGATTCCTAGAAGTTTCTTTCTGTAAGAGTGAAAATGTAATATGTTCATTTATTAGTATTATGAAATGATAAGACAATGGTAAACATGATACAACAGGCAAGATTGGTTTCATGCTTTCTTAGTGAGTAAAAATGCCACCTGCAAATATAAACATTGAAATATTGTGTTTTGAGTTTGGAATCAACAGGCCCATCTAATCCATCCATAATGTACATTCACGCTTATTAATAAATACTCAATCCTTTTATATCCTTTACTGCTACTACTGGAAGTTATTTTTTTTTTTTAAAGTATATACAAACTTTTCTCATTTAAGGTTATCCAAAATATTCTAATTCCTCCAAGAAAGGACAATAGAATAAATATTTCCCTTCCCCTTCAGTAATCAATTGTGACATATTTTTATTTTTATGTATTTTGTAGAATTACATTTAGTCAATAAAGCCTTGCCCGTCCACATTTATACTCTAAGAATGATTGCCAGCCTGTAAAGCAAGAATGTCAAACTCAAAGTCTAGCACGGGCCACATGTGGTTTAAGGTTTAAGTTTATGTGGGCCGCAAAAAACAAAATTAAACATTTTCATAGAAACATAGGTTTGTTTTGAAAAGTACATTATAAAAAAAACAGCATCCACCTCTGTACTAAATCCCAGTCCCCCCTCTGTACTAATTCACAGCCCCCCCTTCTATACTAAATCCCAGCACCCCCCTCTACTAAACCCCAGCCCATGTTTAAAAAAAAAAATAATAATATTTGCCAACAAGCAGACTCCACTCACATTGCCGTTGCCAGTATGCGACTCTGGAGTCCAGCCTCTGGTATACTCCCAATGGCGCCGTCCGCATCCTGTGCCAAACGGATCCTCCTGCTATTCCTTGAAAACTAGTGAAGGTGGAGCATGTTGATGTCACGTCAGAATGTGACGTGGCATTGCGTGCCTCTGTGCACCTCTAGGTCCTCCACTGTCCAGCCGCAGCCATCGCAACACTGACAGACACACACACTCTCTAACAGACACACACACACTGACAGACACCCACATACTCTGACTGACATACACACTGACACACACACACACACACACTGATAGACACATAGAAATGTAGGTTTATTTTGAAAAGTACAGTATAAAAAGCAAAACAGCATCCCCCTCTACTAAATCACAGCACCCCCTCTACTAAATTCCAGTCCACCCCCCATATACTAAATTCCAATCCTCTCCCTCTACTAAATCCCAACAACCCCCTCTAGCCAACAAGCAGACTCCATTCACTTTGTCACTGCCAGTATGCGACTCCGGAGTCCGGCCTCTGTATACCCCAAATGGGGCCTTCCACACCGTGTGCCAAATCTGATCCCGCTACTTCTTGAAAACCCTGTGAAGGTGGAGCACATCAATGTCATGTCGGAATGTGATGTGGCATTGCGTGCCTCCATGCACCTCCAGGTACTCCACTGTCCAGTCGCAGCCAATTTCATTTTTGAGGTGTGAGTGGAGGTGTGGCCAGGGGCAGGAAATACTAAATTTCAGGTGATTTGCGAGAAGTAATCTATACAACTAAATGTAATTTAGAACAAAAACAATATCTACTATTTACACAAAGTAATTTCTAAACACATTTATTGTATTATAAATAAAATAAAATTTCAAAGACACATTAATGTGAGTATTATTGCTAGAGAGCTCTATTTCATTCAGACACACCAACATCATTGAGCTCCTAGAAAAGAGGGGCAGATGGATATCGGCCCAAACCAGGGACAGTCCCTTCTAAATAGTGACTCTTGGGAGCTAAAACATGTTTTTTTTTTGTTGGTTTTTTTTTTTTTTTTTTTTTACTATTCTGCTAATGTGCAGTGCAAAATATTGACTGTCACTACTGCTTTATATATTTTTTGCAAAATAGTGCTGGAAAAACATCCCTAATTTTTACAAGAACAAAAAAGAAAAAGAAAAAAAACCTTGCAGAATGATATGATAAACTAGCAAGGTGATAATTTCATTTTTAACCATAACAGAAATAATATATTGAGCTTTGCTAACATCACCTTTCTTGAACAATATGAATCCACTTGTGAACCTGGAAATGATGACAAAAAAATATTTTTAAACCAATGACAAACTTATCAAAAAAAATGGTCACATGAGAAAAAAGACTGACAGTAGGTGAAAATATTTTCCATAGCTCCACTGAAGTACAACTGCAAGAAGTCTAAATGAGTGTATCAAATGTACTGTTGTTTGACATGCCATGGACTGGCTATACTAAATTTCTAAAAAAGTATGACTGCCTGCTTGAGTATATTGCTAACAAGAGCTGTTCTTAAAATGATGTTCTAATTTCTTTTGTGGAAATGAGCATTTATGTATCTTTGCAAATTCCTGCTATTTTACTTTGAACATTCCTTCATCAGTTTCATATATAATTAGCAGAAGGGACTTCAAAAGGTCTTCTCTAGTGATATAAAAAAGCAATGGTTTCTCTGTGGAATTTTTCGTATTAAAATGTATGTGCTGTGTTATCCCGTTTGTAAACACAATTTGTTGTTCAATAGACTCCATCACAGATAACTGTAAAGGAGCCTGAATTGCAGTCATACTCAGTCATGCCTGATAGATCCTGTCTCCAAACTGTGAGTGGGGCTGTCAATATAGCAGCTGATGTCCACTTAGTCTACTTTCGTTCATCCTATTCTGTGAATGGACTATATGTATGGTAGGCAATATTTGTATAAATAAAACGAGACACACAATAACCACAGACATCGTTTAATTACTTTTCAATAGGCTTGGCCGTGGTGTTTATTCAAATCTCAAGGGGCATACAACCATAACTTTGTAGCCATATAACATATGGTTCACCAACTTTCAAAACTTTTAACTTTATTAACCACCAAATAGCCAGTCAGTCATGACTAACCTGACCACGTTTTACTTAAAGGGACACTATAGTTACCAGAACAACAACAGCTTATTGGATTTGTTCTGGTGAGTAGAATCATTACCTTGTCAGAGAAAATGCAGTGTTTACATTACAGCCTAGTGATAACGTCACTGGCCACTCCTCAGATGGCTGTTTGAGATCCTTCCTGGGTCATGGCTACCTAAAATGCATCCAAACATTCAGTGTCTCCTCCCTCTGTAGGCAGACACTGAACTTTCCTCGTAGAGATTCATTGATTCAATGCATCTCTATGAGGAGATGCTGATTGGCTAGGGCTGTATTTGAATTGTGCTGGCTCTGCCCCTGATCTGCCTCCTTGTCAGTATCAGCTAATCCCATGGATAAGCATTGTGATTGGATCAGGCCACCACTTCTGATGATGTCAGCCGACAGCTTGTTTTTCTGAGGCAAACAGCATGCAGAGCTACAGCTTTATGCTTGAATACAAGTAACATTTTGCTATATTTATTGAGGCATGAGGGGCCCAGGTGGGCTGGATGGTGGTTTTAACACTATAGGGACCGGAATACATGTTTGTGTTCCTGACCCTATAGTGTTCCTTTAAAACTTCCAACTTTATTGCCAGTCAGTCATAACTAACCTGACCGCCTTTTATTTAAAACCATTTACCACCATATCCTTCCTCAGAACTTGACCCTTTTTCTGCTTGCAACTTTCAACCAATCCTATGTCAGCTCCAGCCTCCAGAAACAGCTGTGTCATTAATTGTGCCCAGATACCTGTCTACCTGACCATCTACCACAAGATGTAAAGTTCCTCACATTCAAATCCCAGACAAAACAGAATAACTCCTTCAGTGCCACCATACATATATACCACAGTGCTTAGTGCCTGTGGCTTCTTCATTTCCTATAAACTCTTTTTGCTTTTCCCTGCCATGGAGTCTCCATACTTCAGTGTCAGAACCTTGTTTTTCTGAAATTAGAGAATGAAGACCGTAATTGGGTCACCTTTATCAATTAAATATTAAAACGATTAAACCTTGCTGTACAAGGATTTTGGATATATACCTGCCTCTTTTTTTTTTTTTTTTTTTTTTTTTAAATAGGAGCATCCTGATTGGCTGAGCAAAACCTAAGCTTACTGCAAAAGCTTTAAAGCTTGGTAAAATCATTACAGAAGGTTTGTCACCTAGTTGGTATTACAGGCTATCTGACACAAACTACCCAAAAGATAAGACAAAAGAATAGTTGACAGTTCCATTAGTCAGAGCTGGTAGCAAAGGTTCAAACATTTTTATTCAAATCTAGAGAGCAGGGCAGACAGCAAGCAAAGAATGTAAAAAAGAAAAAACAAAGGTCAAGAATGTGGATGTCAAAAGAGACTCTGTAACAACTGATTCCAGAGTTTGGCTCTTTTTTATACTGTAAATAGGGAAATGACTTTGTACAAGACATCCTATGTTACGATGTGGTGGGTGCATCATTGTTGTGGCTCAGTGAATTTCCTTCCTAGCAGAAAACATGAAGGTGGAATGGAACTGAGCTTAGACTGTCCCTTTAAACACTTGCTGTAACGTATACATTTTGCTTGATGTGGGTTCCTACATAAAATCATTCACGTGTATGTGCATGTATTACTAGAGAGAAATCACAAAATGTAATGCTGGAAATGGAATGTGACACTTTCTGACCGTGGGGATGACTACAAAAAAGTGTAGACATTAAATATATCTTAACCTACGATATGCTTAACTTATTTTTCTCATAAAACGGTTTGTGTGAATCCGTACCTTACACAGGGACAAAATGTTGTCAATGAAAACTCCTTCATTGCTTTCTATGTTATTACTGTGAGTGCTGAATTGTTCGCTAAAATGCTTAACTAGATCATCATCTGTATTGATATGTTGTTTATCAAAACTGAAGAAGACATTGCATAAGACAGGCATCGAGGGCCCATAACCAGCCGCAAAACGAATGGATGCCAAATCCCACCAACCTGCCAGATCTAGTGTTCTTGACCGTAAAATCTGGACATCTCAATTCCCAATTAAAAAGAGAAGTCAGTCAGGAGATACACAGCTGTGCTGACAGGAAGGAATGAGTCCAGCTTTTTTACATATATTTATTATTACAGTGCCGAGAGCAATGCAGACAGGAGGATAAGGACACACACCTTTTGTTCTAACTGCTCTACACAATACTTATTAAGTGTGGTTGGCACAAGACACGTACAGTCCTTCTCTTGCTGTACATGTCTCCCACCTGAACTGCACTTTGCACTTTATTAATAAATATTAGAAAGGAAGCTTGTACTGCATGCATTCCTTCCTCAGTATGTTGCTGTACTTATGTACATTGACTTCTTTCGTTTTTGATCCACAAAAAGCAGCATTAATAATATATAGATTTTGATAGCCCTGTTATGAATTAAAATGAATGCATAATGTTATACATTATTTACGTAAAAGATTTAGGTTTTGGGTTTCTTCCTTAATGACTTCACTACTGATCATTTTTTGATTGAAAAAAATATTAGCGTCATATTTATTTGAAGTAAGGCATCTATAGCTAACATAACACCGTAATTATATGTATAGACTGCTTTGCAGCCAAATGAACAAACTTTAATTATGTCAATGTACACAATTTTTATTTTTCACTTATTCATTGAGTGTTGATGAAAAACTTTGCAAATATTAAAAGCTTTAGGCAGTATTTGAAAAGACCAGATCATTCCAGCAAAACAGATTACTAAAAGTGGCAATATAAATGAAATAAATGTCTGCAATTGAGCATTATATTCACATACATTTAAATCATATATATCTTATATCTTGGGCAGACTAGATGGGCCTAATGGTTCTAATCTGCCTTCACATTCTATGTGTCTATGTTTCTGTCTTTTTCACTCCTCCCCCTTTTCTGACTGTATGGATTATGTGACCCATTGAAACTTTTACTGTTTCTACGCAAGGGGTGAGCAGATATTTTCATCAATCTTGAAAATATTATTTCAGTGACTGTGGCTTCTGGCAGATGAATTTGTTCTTCTAAAGGCTGGTACTCATAACTACAGTATAAATAAGGGTGACTAAGTATTTATAAAATAAATGTGAAACTTCAAAATACATTGAAAAAAAAAAACAGTTATACTTGACATAGGTATTGAAGCAGTTAACCAGTTTTCTTATGTGACAAGAACACATATTTAATGATACTATAATTGAAAAAAAAAACAACAAATAGTTATTATTTAGATTTTAGAGCAGGGAACACATGAGGTTTACAAAGGATCTTGTAACAGATGTTTGCATCTTTTAATAGTCAAAGTCTTAAACAAACAATTATTTATTTAGATGAAAGAAGGAACAATTTGCAAACAAATTATACTTTGATTTTTTTTCTTCCTTTGCTTTTTTTTTTATATATCCAATCATGTAGCCTTTCATGGAAAATGAAAGAATGAAAATATGACAAGTGTTTCTTGGTTCTTGTAAATTACATTCATTAGAAACAAACAAACTGACAGACTGCAAAATGACTTATATACAAACACTGTCATCAGCATGTTTAGCAAGTTTTATTTTAGTCCTAATTAAGTGCATATAGAAAGCCTGCAAAGTAGTAGCACTATGTGTCTGTAAAGTCATTTTAAATCAGCACCGCATGTTATGATAAAGCTGATGTTGGTGGTTTTATGGACTTGCACACCACTAAATAGGTTTGCTTATCGAGCATAGAATGAAACGTTTCTTTACCTCACTAACAGTGTTTACAATTTGGCTCTTCTCATCTGCGAGAATCCGCAGTGCAGCTGAAGAATGTTCACCGGCGATAGTATCTCAGCGAAGTGATGCTGTGGCTAGCCACTCACTACTCAAATAGGTATTATGTGAAGTGAAGGCTTTGAGAGATTAGCTTGGAAATCTGTTATGTGCCCAAGTGAATGCTAAAAAGAAGTCAGCAGATTACTCCATATCTGACAGATGTGGCATTAATCAGCTGTACTGAATGTGCCTGTATACAGTTTTAGCAGGTCAAATAAGACAAGTTGTATATAGAGAGGGAACGTCAGGTCTGGTTTATTGTTCTCCATTCAGGTGTTTTTATAATAAGGTTTATGCAATATTTCAACACCCTTGAAATATATTTAGAGATATCTTAAAAATACAAATATATTGAAT
Source organism: Pelobates fuscus (assembly GCF_036172605.1). Taxonomy (NCBI): domain Eukaryota; kingdom Metazoa; phylum Chordata; class Amphibia; order Anura; family Pelobatidae; genus Pelobates; species Pelobates fuscus. The sequence goes on along the minus strand of NC_086322.1, from coordinate 198,047,664 downwards.
TTATACTGAATGGCCCACATTTAGGATGCAATGGAAATGATTTATGAGCTGGGAAAGCTATTTTAAAGGTTTTATGTCACTTTCTATACATCATGTGCCAATATAAAAGATTAAGGGCTTATCCACTGAACCAAAAAAATATGCATGGTTTGATGAGAATTGAAAAATAAAATGAAAAAAAAAATCTTACCCAAGCTGTATGTTCTGTAACATTATTAAATTATTTTATTGGTGCATGGTTAAATGGTTAAATGGTTGGGTTACAGGGTGGTTATTATTGGTGACAGAAGACTGCTGTAGAGAGGTATGTATATATGTTGATATGCTTCTCTAAACAGGAGAGAGTACTAGTCTGTTCTGCAAGGATCAACCGAAGATAATGTTCTAAATAGGGTGGATGCAGACTTAAATTTAAGGTGAAAGTTCAGGATTTACAAATTGGGTGTGATGAGTCAAAAATGATTGTTGAGTGGGGTGGGTGGTAACAATGCTGACATGATGGAAGATTGAAAGAGGAGAGTTAGTGATAGTGATTAAGTGAGGAAAATGAACAAAAAGTAATGGTTTGGAGAGATTGATTTTGTAGAAGCAGGCATACATTTAGTTAGAGAAAGAATAGTGTTAAATAGTGAGTTGATGCAATAGGCAATAAGAGATAGGAAGGAAGAGTATATCTGAGTACAGTGGGACCTCGGTTTACAAACGCCTCGTTAACATAATTTTCGGTTTACAAATGAAAATCCATTGAAATAATGCCTCGGTTTACAAATGTTTTTCGTAATACAAAGCAAGTCTCCTCAGGACGCATTGCACCTGGGAGGTTTAAAGCACCACCCCCTGCATGCTGGAGCCTGTGGGATGCACGTGGCATCGAGTGTGGAGGTGTTGGAGCAGCTTTTGCATCGAGTTTTGGAGCCATTCTGAAAATAGTTTGCAGTTGTTTTAGGACATTTTGGTGCATTTTTCAAGCTGTGGAAAGGTAGGGAGTTGAGCTTCGTCGTTGGCATGCCTTTTATTGTGTGTTCTGCATTGTGGGTTGGTTTCCATGCCAGCTCATTTTGACTTTTTTCTGACCTCCAGAATGGATTCATTGGTTTTCAATGCATTCCTATGGGAAACCACATTTCGGTTTACAAAACATCCTGGAGAACGCATTAAATTCATAAACCGAGGTCCCACTGTATTTTCATCTTATCATGGGAGGTGTAGTCCAAAATATCTGGAGTGCCGAAGGTTGCCTATGCCTGTTATAGAATATACTGAAACCCACATTAGCTTGCTAAGGAGGTAGTAAATGTGAAACAGGTATGATGAGACTAAGGAAAAAGGCCAATATTTAAATGGGTGAAAATATACTGATGGTCTGCAATGATTGAAGAAAAGCATAATGGTTAAATAGCGTTAGTTAAGGGTAAATTCTGATTTAATAACGTTTTTGGTCATTTCAGTCGGAGCAGTTTCAGTAGATTGCCACAAGCATGCTCCGGAAGTGTGAGCTTTAGTCTTGAGTTCATTGTATTTTATTTCAGGCCATTTATTGGCATTTATATTATAAATGCATGAAGAATAAGTCTACCTTTGTCTTTTATCCATGTTGTCGAGTAATGGCGAACCTTTCTCAATCTATTTAGGGCCTTCATTTCCCATAATGCCTAGCCAATATTTAGAATTGCAGAGAATAGGAAATATAATTTACAGACATCAAGGGTTCCATGCTTAGCCATCACAGTTCTATTGCATTATTATACATCCTTAAAGGGATACTCCACTGCACAAGTACAAACAAATACATAAAAAAAATCACCATTTGGTATTTTCTGGTGCTGTGATGTATAGTGTACTTGTGTGTAGTGAGCTTTCTGTAGTGAACTGTGTGCAGTGAGCATGTCTATAGTGAGCTTGTGTGTAGTGAGCTGTGTGATCTTGTGTACAGGCATACCCCGCTTTACATACACTCACTTTAAGTACACTCGCAAGTACAGACATACCCGTGAGTTTACGTAAAGGTGCCTCGCGAGTACAGTCATTCCCATGCCTCTTCTGTCCGCGATTTAACAGGAAATGGAAGGTTCTATTCTCGCTCTGAGCAGCTCAGTTCAGTGTCTTCGGGGCAAGAACTTTTCACACCTTCTGACATGGCACAGGTTAATCATCTCAAATTTATAATGTCTACTCCTAGTTAAACATATATATATATATTTTTTTTCTGCCCATACATTGTCCATATTCTGCAATCGGCGCCATCCAGTGAAAGGGTTTACCCTGCCATTTTCTATAACTATAACTTAGCAGCTTAGCTGCATTAGCCACAATTCTAAGGATTCAACGTTAAACCATAAATGCTTAAAGTGATGAAGAGGTGTTTCTAAACAAAGTGTGCAACTAAGCTGCTAACAAATACAAATCAGCACTGTATTGACAGAAAATGGCCCAGTGGGAAGGTTTATTTTACTTTTCCTCCCAGTTTAAGGTTGTCAGATGAGTAAAACATTAATGATAAAGGGTACAATCTGGAATGGGATTTTTTTTCTTTGTTTTTTTACTGTTTGTTTTAACTGAATAAAAGTCCACTGGAAATCACTAAATAAATCACTGGAAATAAAATCACTGGAAATCTGCAGTTGCAGTATCAATTATACCTGTAAATGGCTATTGCAATGCAGTACATGTGCAGTACAAGTGGAAAAAAGGTATTGCTTCACTTTAAGTATATTTCCGTTTTACATACATGATCTGGTCCTATTGTGTACTTAAAAGTGGGGTATGCCTGTATGTGTCAGTGAGATGTGTGTAGTGAGTTTGTCTTTGCTGTGATTTTGCACGTATTAAAAACAAATCAAAACAACAAAACATAAGTAATACATACCCAGCACTGCAAATAATTGATCAGTACCCCTATGAGCAAATGCCTGCCTCTTCAGTTTAGTTCCACTGAGCTAAACAACCACAAAGTAACAGGACCAGTTGTCTGATTGACAACCAGAGGGTGTAACAAGGTTAATTTATAAAAGTGCCAATATCTTTAAAAATCTGCACTTGTAAAATGAAAAAAAAGCAGAAATGCTCCTCACACATGCTTTAGATGTTTGGAGGGTTCCTTTAAGTGCCTTTCAACTTTTATGTTACTATTTATTGTCTATATGTTGTTCTGTTAATTCATATTTTCATGTCTTCAATAAACTGTTTCAAAAAGATATAATTGTAATATACTTTAGATTTTCAGAAGATTGAATAGTCAAACTCCTATACAGGAAGAATTAACTTTTTAAGGAATCATATCTGCCTATACTAAATCTTTATTTAACCAATGCCAATACTATCCCCAAATTATTTTATCATTTGCATCTGTCACTTCCAATGATAAGTCAGAGGAATAGTTTCAACTGACAGTGCTGCAGAAAAAAAAACGTACAAGTTCTGCCAGAACCTAAGCCTACATACTATGCTTGTATCACTATCCAACACTAATCAAGGTGTACCTTTGGGCTGTGAATTCCAATCAACAAGTGTGCCTCAAAGTATTGCAGCAAAGCACTTTAAAATCAAAGAAATTGAATTGGTTCACAATGAATCCCGTGGTTCTGCCTTTAGAATTATTTTAATTGCAACAATAAGACATCTGGGAAACCTTCCAAATATTTGCATCTATTACTTATGACAGTTCCCAAGACAAGTGAAACTGATTTTTTCAGAGCTCGTTTAAAAGTTGCCGATAAGAGTAAGAAAAAAAGTTTAGATCATTATTTTTATAATTATTAATATGCTTTAAACATTATATAAAACATTGATTTACTATTATAAGTAGATTTATTGCATTCATTACTGCGGCTTGATAGACATTTCTTCTCTGTAAAGTTAAATTTTTCTATGAAAAGGTTCATTTCAATAAGTGCTTTTTACAATGCATTCTAAGACACACAGGTGTGCCATACATTGCAATTTTTTTTTTTTTCAAATAATAATTAAGCCAAGGTGATAGAGTCTGTCTATGCCAGTGAAAAACGCAAGATTTGAACATGTACAATGTGCCCAGTATAAGCAACATAGCAGAGGAAACACAATGCCTTATGGGTCACACTCACTAACGTTTTAGAGATCTGTTTACTAAGCAGCGAGTTGCTGGTAGTTATTATCTGACTACTAGTCAGTCAAGTCTTAAATTGTCACAATTCCCTATTTCTACAATAAAGTATGCAATTTTTTAGAAATATTCAAATTAGTTGTGAAACGTACTTGTCTTAAATAAATGAAATGTAATTTTATATATTGTTTAATTAAAGTATCTTCTCCCACCCACGTATAGTCATAACACTCTCATATTTATTTTATTATTTTCAGTGGAGACATCATTCAATAGGTCAAACAATCACATGTTCAGTGTTAGATAAACAAAACAAAAAAAACAAAAAAAACAGTGGTGTATCCGATTCAGTTTTTCTGACTTGCTAGACTTAAAGGAACACTCATTAAAAATGTATATATTTGTATTTAACTTAAACTGTTATTGAAGTAATTAATGCCCCCACCTTGTTTTTATGTTAATTCAACCTTTTCCAATACTTTGCTTTTTGGACATCTGATGCCTGTTGGGCATTGCTAATGCCCCTCTTTCCTGTAATCAACAACAACAACAAAAATAAATGTTAAAACTTACCTGTAATCCCAAGTTCTTGGCAATGATCTCTCCCCTCCATCATTGAGAGGCCTGTCATTGGACCATTTCACAGGCACAATGCACATACAAGCATTGTGAGCCAGCAAAGGGAGGGAGGGGGTAGGGAAGGATTGTCAATTAAAAACATGCAATCAATAAGTGGAAGGAGGCTGGTGGAAATGCATAGAGGGAGTAATCGGAGAGAGATTCCTCCTTGCAGTTGTGATGCCTGCAAGAGAGAATATTGTTATATCTGTTGCCAGCAAGCAGTGTGCACAGATGAAAGATGTATATTTGGGACAGAATTGACATTTGACTGCACATCCAGACTCCAACCACAATGACCACTTCAAATCACTGAATTGCTCATGGTGGTTGAAGCAATCCATTAAAAATAAGCCATAAAACACCTCTCTAAAGAGCAGATCAGTCTCTACAGAGCAGCTGCTATTCATGAGTTGAAGTAATCCATAATGAGGGGTTTAAATGCTACTCATATAAACATTGGGGGCAGAGGGCACATGTGTGACATTCACCTTGCCACGCCAATCTGATGTTTCTCATGAAGAAGTGTCTGTGAGAAGCATTTAGAGCCTTCATGGTCATCTTGCTGCCAGTAATCTGTCTATTTGGAGTAAGCAACACATTTTATATATTAACTTCGTACCACCTTCTACTGTACCACATATTATTTAATGGAAACCATTGAAAAACAGAACGCATACATGGGAAAAATTGACCTTTCATTCATCAATCATGGATTTGTGTAGTAATGCAGAGCATACTTTGAATCGATCCACATGTTATAAATGCATTTCATCATACTGTGTTACAGTGCTCTTGTTAACAGATTGTGCTGTTAATGTAACATATTCCCTAAACTCCCATGCTACAATTCAACATGTTCATTCTTGACTTGTGTTCTAATGTAATGTATTGGGCCCAAATCGATTCCAAACTGGATATTACATTTTAAACCCTTAAAGTCTATAACAAAGAAAGTAATGACTTACTTATTTTCAGAACTATGAGTATTAAATGAAAGTTATTTAGAGACCACTTTATGATGTTGGCATTAAATGCCAATGGTCCTTTAGGGGTTAACATACACTTATCACTTGTGAAGAACATGCCGAATTCAATAAAAGTAGCTGATTAAGCATAGTACAAAAAAAACCAAAGTTTTACTTGCAATGAATAACTGTAATAAATGTTACATTATATCGGGGTGAAATAGACTATGGTTGATTTTGAAACACTCAATTTGTTTGGCTTAAATTGAATAGTTCATCATCAATCGCAGTAGCATATTGACCTAAATGACGGTAGTTAATGGTAATTTTACATTCTTAAGTGTGCGTTGAGCGGTCTGACGTCCCTGTATATTAATACATAAACTGTACAAATCAATCTGAAAATTCCCTCTTGGAATTGTTACAAGTGATTGTTTTTAGGGAATGAACATAAAATTCATATTAAGCCTAAGGGCAGCTGAAGAAAATTTTGTATTATTTAATGGTAGTTGTACATTTTAAATGAACTGGAATACGATGTTCAATGAATAGTAATGAATTCAACAGAAAATACATATGATGTTTCTGGAGGGATAATAGAATGCAGAAAGACATGAAACATTGTCTATTGATTATTCACTGATTATTGATTTGAGATGAGATGACAAACAACAAATTTGTAAACATTTTCATTTATGTTTTAACTGCACTTTCTACCTTAAACTCTACTTGCAAACATATGGCAACTTTAATAAACAACTACACTTATAGATTTTGTATTTTGTAGAAATATCAGCATCCAAATAGATTTTAAAAAGGTTTGGTTATTTTGGCAATGTTCACTTGAGAATAATACATATAGGTGACCTTCATTTGCATGTGGTTTCTATTAATATGGCTATTAATTAGAATTAAAGTGTTTTTCACACTATGCCAAAAATAGGAGTTTGTGAATCCACTATAAATAGACAAAAACACAATAGATTTCCCCTTAGTTAGTCCCCACCCAGGTATGGTATACGTTTTTATTTGATTTGCACTAATTTGTGCAATTACAGAGACTGATTTCACCCACAAGGCCTTTCAGGATCTGAAATGATAGCAAGTTCACTCTGCATGAGAGGTAAATCAGCGCTTTACAACTGTTTTACTCATCTTTGCATTTTGTCTATGACGTGTAGGTGATATGCTTCTTTGCAAACTGAACAAGGGGTCCACATCTGGATTACCCTTTAGAATTATATATATCATAGTTATATGCAAATAAGCCAAAAACTGAGTTTATGGGTACACTGGGAATAGGCAAAACCCCCAAATCTTGCACTTCAGTTAGTCCTGACTTACATTTCATGAAGGTTTTAGTTGTGCCAGTACACATACATACCTCCCAACTCTGGCATCCTGCGATTACGTCACTAGCTCTGCCCCCAAAGGATGCTTGACCATAACTCTAGGCAAACCTCCAAGGGTAGGGCATATGCAGGGGGCACTGTTTCAGTGTTCAATGCAGGGTCCAAGTGCCTTAAACATAGCATAATAAACATAGCATAATATTGTCTCATTGTTGGGGACAGTTCCCTGGTGTCCCCAAAAGCTAGACACCATGGTACTAAGGTGGGACGGTGGGTTAGGACCCAAACAGTGTGGCTCTCCCACTGAATTTGGAACGCTTGAGAGGCAAGCATAGAGAGTGCTGTTAGGGATTAGGAGTGATAACCTTGTACATGTCTCTGTATTCTACTTTTGAATGAAACTACCATGCTGTGATAAAGTTTATATAGCCTACATACATGCCTATTATAGCCTATACCAAACCCTACCCGTAACCCTAATGTTGAAAAATCATCTCAAGTTTGTGAAGACATTTATTGTCGTGGTTTAATAGGATGTCTCCTGAATAGCATTAGGTCTTTATAATACGTCACCTGGAATTATTTACGTCTCTGCACTTAATACATCTCTGGAATCTACACAATTGAATAAAATGTAATAAAATGTTGAAAAACGCCATTAAGTTGTGTTAACCTTTTATTATATAATCTATCATTTTCTTTCAGATTTATATTAAAAAAAAATAGCAAATGACAAAGCAATCCAGTTCAGACAAAGCAAAGATAGGATACAGATTTCAAATGAAGAGAATCAATAGAAACATTGTTTCATTTCCCCTTTTCTCTGTATACTTTCTCTATGTTGTAAACAACATTTTGAAAATATTGGGATGTGACATTTTCCCTTTAATCTATACACTTCTTGCAATTTTGCCATCACAAAATATCAGTTGTTTCTTGTGATATACACACTACATCTGTTAAAAAGTGCTACTGCTTATCGCTGCCAGGGCAAATCGTATGTACTACTCATTTAAGGACACACAAACAGATCAACATGGCTTCTGCTGAGATAGATGAGGCAGGAAATTATCTTATTTACACATCAGTGTGTAGGTGTAACATTTAAGGCCATTTGTGATGTGCCAACAAAGCCGAATTAATAAATCACAGTGGTTTCTTTGACAACCTCATAGGCCAGCAATGCTTTGTCATTGCTGATGATTTCTCTTTCAGCCAGATAAGAGGAAATAGAATGACAACAGGATTGCGAATAATCATTGCTCACAGAACTAGTCACTGAGACCACCGTTCCTGATTAGTATAAACTATCTTTAATCATGTATGTGATCTGTGCAAAAGTACTTTATTGTTCTGTATACATTAGCGAAAGTACCTTTTCTATATTTAGAAAAAAAGAAACAAAACAAACCACACTCTTATAATTGCATTCTCAAACATTACCAGACTCTCTCCAATATTTGCCTGCTCTCTGTATTTACCCAGTATTCCAACATCCTCAATATTTCCTTATTCATCCCTATATATATATATTTTTTTGAATTCTTTATTTTTGCGTGCATAAAAGATAACAGACAGCTTTCCTCGCCACAACAGCGTTTGGAAACCTAAGCATAACACAGTTACTATACAGTCATGGCATTTAAACAGTGCACATTTTATTTTTTTGTGAAAACAGGCTTATCCGTTGTGAGGCAATATATGAACAGAATGTTGGTAAAAACATGCAGATTGTCTATTGTTTAGGCTAGAGGTATGCATAAGTTAATGGATTAATAGACATCAACTAAAATAACATCCAAATAGGCCTAAAGGTAAGAGGATTAGTTTCAGGCTTAGAGTGCTAACATTGCTTGGGCGGGCAGTCACTATAGCATGGTAACACATTACATAGGTATTCTAGAATGCAGAACTGCATCGATATTACAGGCACCTTTCCCTGCTCTGTGAACAGGACAGGTGGGGCACACGACCAGATAGAACAATGTGTCACAAAACAACCGTTGGTTTACGCTATTAGCCACGGTCATGGTGCGGTAGCACGATTATAAGGAGGCTCATATATAGAATTGTTTGCTAAATAAATGTGCAAACCGTAGTGCGTAGCTCAGCGCGTATTACACCACATATTATTCAACAAGGTTAAGTAATAAGCTTATAGAATTAAAACAGGAAAACAGGGTTATAGAGCACGTATATTATATTACTGGCACAGATTAACAGAGCCGTATGTCTCGTGTTCAGCATTTGTAACTTGTAACGGACCGTTTCACTTACAAGAGGATAAAACCCAGTTTAGGCGATAATCCCCTTTCCAGATACACAGGCAGCTACTGCAAACACCATTCTCCCGACTGGAACCACACGAACACTGGAACAGCTGAACAAGAAAAGCAGACATCGGCTTACACTCTTGGCAGTCAGCATACAATCCCATTCCCCCAAAGACCGAGACGACACATCGCTTTGAGGGTTAAGCAAGACTCTAGACTGGGACACCCAGTCTGGCTTTTATTTCCAACTCACACATACAGGCCACACCCAGGGGGAGGCATAAAAGAACCAATGACATAGATGTTACCTCCCACACATCCCCTCCCCTTAGTGTGACACATAATCCCATTATGCATACAGTGTAAAATATACTTTTACACAACTTTCATAACTTTAAAACCATACATCACATTCACATAAAAATACATATCCACAATCAATCCATTCAGGGGAACAACATATTAAAAAATGGCATGAATCCGACCAGGGGTTTAAAAGTTACTAAAAGTATCTTTTGGGCCTTGGCTTGCAGCATGGCACAATCTGGCCCAAACAGAAGTAAAACATCCCCCACAATGCATCCCGGCTTCCTCCCTTCTGCCCTGGAGATAATTGGAGAAGTAATCCAATTATCTAGGACTAGAGTCAGACTCCATTAACCACATGGTTGCAAAAAGACAGTAAAAGACATAAAATTACATACTGATACATTTAACACATAAAACACACATTTCTACATATCCCCAGTTTAACTGAACACATAAATACCTACATAATATTTAAGACAGTATTACTGTGATATGTTACAAAGTCTTAAAGGGACATTAGTCCCAAAAGTCCCAATATGTCCATCGCTGATTTTAAAGGGCCAGTAGCAGCAATATAAATTATTACATGCCCAAATATAGTGTTTATAGAGCAATATGTCCATGGGCCGTAGTCGCAGGGCAGGAGGCTAGCAGCCAGGCCTCTCCAGTTCACAGTGGCGAAGCTGGTTTCGCCACATTTCTCCCCTTTGCCAATTAGACTAACAGGGTACCTGACTTTCTGCCGGTCAGTGCCCTGGTTAGTCCAGCAACCCACCCACGAAACAGAAATAACAGAGCAGCCCACCCACACTAACCGGTTACTACATCTGGGTGAGGAAGAATTTTGTCCAAGTTCTGGTGTTTCACCACTGCTGGGTGGGAGACGGGTAGGCTGCCTTGGTGGGTTGCTGAGGGGGCAGAGACCAGCGGTACTCTGTCCTGTTGTCAGCACTACCACGGGAGTAGTCTGGTGGGCGCCTGGTTGCTGGAGACTGGCTGTCTCCCCTTTAGGTGCACAGCTCGACTGCCGGAGGGGGAGACCGACTGTCTCCCCTTTGGATACATCACACTGAGGCTGGGGAACAGGACCGACCGTCCCTATCCCTTGTGCTGTAAGTGCAGAGACTACGGTCCCATCTGCACAGCTGTGGGGCTTAACAGCTCCCCTTGGTGGGTTAGGTTGCCGTAGGAGAGAGGGTGTAACAAGCTCCTCTCTCTGGATGGCAAACTGCCGCTGGGGAGAAAGGATGGCACCTTCTGCTCCCTGGGGTACCCACTGCCGCTGGGGAGGAAGGATGACACCTTCATCTCCCTGGGGTACACACTGCCGCTGGGGAGGAAGGATGACACCTTCATCTCCCTGGGGTACACACTGCCGCTGGGGAGGGAGGACGCTGCTCTCCTCTCCCTTCGCTTCACACTGCCTTCCTGGCACATCACTTTGCTGCTGGGGGGCAGGAACAACAACCTCTGCCCCCTGTAACTCAGCCTGCCGCTGGGGAGGATGGACAACACCATCAGCTCCCGGAGACACACACTGCCGCTGGGGAGGGAGGACGCTGCTCTCCTCTCCCTTTACTTCACACTGCCTTCCTGGCATATCACTTTTCTGCTGGGGGGCAGGAACAACAACCTCTGCCCCCTGTAACTCAGCCTGCCGCTGGGGAGGAAGGACGACACCTTCATCTCCCTGGGACACACACTGCCGCTGGGGAGGAAGGACGACACCTTCAGCTCCCTGTGATACAATCTGCCGCTGGGGAGGAAGGACGACACCTTTAGCTCCCTGGGACTTACTCTGCCGCTGGGGAGGATGGACGACACCATCAGCTCCCTGGGTTATACACTGCCGCTGGGGATCTGGGCCGACTGCCCAGCCTCCCTGTAGGGCTGGTAGAGAGACCTCGGTCCCATCTCCACCTGCCTGTTGTGGTTCCTCACAGGACCAATCTATGAGGACCCCTACTTCGGGTTCTTCCAGCCGCCTCAGGGGGGTGCGGCTAACCTCCTCGGATGCAGCCTCTACTCTGCTGCTGTACCACTCTTCCTGCTCATCATACTCTTCGTCCATCTTTGAGTTTTGCTCAGCCATGACCTGGTTCCAGATGCCCTGGAATGTGTCCATGGATATATAACCCCCATACTGGGCCACTTGCTGCCTCACCTTGGCCATAAAATCATCTTCAGCGTCAGAGCCTTCCATACTTGTCTGCTCCAAGTCGCTGGATACCTCTGCTGCCAGGGGCGCTGCACGAGTGCTAACGTTGCCCTCAATTTGTAACTCCAAGGAATTGGTGTTCTGTAGCTGTCCTTCTGGCTGTGGGAACAATCCCGCAGCTTGTTGGTTCCTCTGCGTCGTTCGCAGCATGAGGTACGCCTGTACATCGTTGTAGACCCGGTCTGCCATCCGCTCCGCTCGGGCTGGTGAGAATAGAGCCATCCTGGTCCTATATTCCCTGGCAAACTCGGATTCCTCCTCCTCCCTCGGAGGTGCTGCAGCAGCTGCGACTCTGTCTCCTTCCATTTTCCTGATTTCCTTTGTAGATAGGGTCGCTGTACGGATACTAGCGTTGCCCTCAATTTGTAATCCAGAAATGGTGTTGTCTGTAGCTGTCCCTCTGGTTGTAGGAACGATCCCGCCGCTTGCCACCAATTGTAACGGACCGTTTCACTTAGAAGAGGATAAAACCCAGTTTAGGCGATAATCCCCTTTCCAGATACACAGGCAGCTACTGCAAACACCATTCTCCCGACTGGAACCACACGAACACTGGAACAGCTGAACAAGAAAAGCAGACATCGGCTTACACTCTTGGCAGTCAGCATACAATCCCATTCCCCCAAAGACCGAGACGACACATCGCTTTGAGGGTTAAGCAAGACTCTAGACTGGGACACCCAGTCTGGCTTTTATTTCCAACTCACACATACAGGCCACACCCAGGGGGAGGCATAAAAGAACCAATGACATAGATGTTACCTCCCACACATCCCCTCCCCTTAGTGTGACACATAATCCCATTATGCATACAGTGTAAAATATACTTTTACACAACTTTCATAACTTTAAAACCATACATCACATTCACATAAAAATACATATCCACAATCAATCCATTCAGGGGAACAACATATTAAAAAATGGCATGAATCCGACCAGGGGTTTAAAAGTTACTAAAAGTATCTTTTGGGCCTTGGCTTGCAGCATGGCACAATCTGGCCCAAACAGAAGTAAAACATCCCCCACAATGCATCCCGGCTTCCTCCCTTCTGCCCTGGAGATAATTGGAGAAGTAATCCAATTATCTAGGACTAGAGTCAGACTCCATTAACCACATGGTTGCAAAAAGACAGTAAAAGACATAAAATTACATACTGATACATTTAACACATAAAACACACATTTCTACATATCCCCAGTTTAACTGAACACATAAATACCTACATAATATTTAAGACAGTATTACTGTGATATGTTACAAAGTCTTAAAGGGACATTAGTCCCAAAAGTCCCAATATGTCCATCGCTGATTTTAAAGGGCCAGTAGCAGCAATATAAATTATTACATGCCCAAATATAGTGTTTATAGAGCAATATGTCCATGGGCCGTAGTCGCAGGGCAGGAGGCTAGCAGCCAGGCCTCTCCAGTTCACAGTGGCGAAGCTGGTTTCGCCACATAACTCTTAGTATATATACTTGGTAAATTAATGTTGGTATAAGCCTCTAAGAGCTGGCAAGGTGTACACGTTCACTGGTAAGTGAAAGGTGTGTGATTAGCATGCAGAGCTAGGTTGTATTGAGGGTTGAGTGGTTGCTTAGACTATATACCCTAGATTGCATGGGTTGCCTATGTGAGTAATTAGAGAAACATTGTTAATATATAGCATACAAGAATAGTGTAAAAAATTCTTGCGGGCTAGGTCAGGGCTGTTATGAGTACGGCTATGTTAGCTTTGTTGTGAGTCTCTGGTACCAGCGTCCCTTGATGGCCGTTAACCCACGCCGCTTGCAGGCTTTGGAGGTGAGTCTTTCACTTTGTTAGTCCAGCTTGGTAGTCCTTGTGGTGTGGCTCTGAGGGACCACGCGCCACGCAGGTGGAGTCTTAGTAGTGCCCAGGGGTTCAGTACGTTGCGGCCGCAGGGCCCGGTGTCTCCACTTCGGGGGTCGGCTCCGGTGAGTGTCCTCGTGGTGTATGGCCACGCAGCTCTCCGTGATGCAGCTTTGGCTTGGAAGCGGTGCTTAGCGCTGCGTTGGTTGCCAGGAGTGTGGTCGGATAAGATGCTTGAGAGGATCGGCGCTTTTACCCGCCTCGAGGCCCTTCTGTGTCTGCGCTGCCGGACGGCCATTTTAGAGGCTTGGGGTACTTGCCTGTAGGAGCTGCGTTTCGCTGCTGGACGTATCCAGGAGGCTACCGTTCGGATAGCTTGGCGGTGGGTTGCCCCTCTGCTGCGTAGAGCTGCTGTGAGGCCCGCACAGAGCCGATCAAAGATTTCCGTGGGGGACATACAGGGTTTAGGGTGTGTAGTCCGCCTTCTGGGTACATGCTGGGCGGCCATTTTGGCTGGTCTTTGGCGAGTTTTAGCTCCCTCATGTTGAATCGCTTGCTTGCTCGTTTTTCCTACTGGTTTACATGTCCAGTGGGGACCGGGATGTCCCCCACCGGTCCAGAGGGGGGGGGGGAAAGCTGAGGTGAGGTCGCTTGCGGGCTTTTGCGCCCTGGAGAGCTGCCGTTTCCCTCTGGCTGCAGCCTCAGTAGGCCGCACTCGACTATCAGCGTTGCCGACTTCGGCAGGCCCCGGGGTGGTGTCGTTGGGTTCAGCGGGGCACCCCCAATGTGGGTGATGCCCCCTTGGGTAGTTTTGGCAGGGTGGCCGTCGTTTATTGCCCGGTACTTCTCCTGCCTGGCCGGAGCTCATGTCAGATGCGTCCATGCGGCTCGGCGGTCAGACTCCGCCCCCTCCCTATATTTTCTCTATCTTTTAAACACAATGCCGAAGCATCTATTTTTTCCTTATCCCTATGGTGCTTGGTTTTACTAAATAAAAGGAATAGCACACTTTATGGGCACAAAGATATAGGAAATATAATATTTTGCCAGGGAAGGTTTGTCACCACTTTTAAAGTTAATAATTATGTCACTTAAAGTGCCAGTGTAACCATCTGGGGACTTTGCAAGATTCACAAAGAACCCCAACGGTGACATCGCAGCAGTCAGTCTTACTTACCTGTGCCTGTCCCTCATGGGAGCGGTCCTCTTGTTCAGATAAGTCCTCTTCAGCTTCAGGTGCTTCAGCGCCAGGAGCCAAAGTCACTGCTGTACTCTCACGCATGCACAACATTGAGGTCTATGGAGCATCAAATGAAACCGTAGCATCCTCCATAAATAGAACCAATGCCTTGCAGTTTTCACTGGTGAGGGCTGGAGGATTGACACTTTTTTGACGATGGTAGCTCCATCCAGTGTCAAAAAGTATCAAGTGGAGGAAAAATACATGCTTTGTCTCAATATATCTTTTGACTGGGTTGGAATTTCAGTGAAATTCCAATACTGTCAATATGAGTACTTCATTGTATCTTTATGAAATGCTAATTTTTCAGGAGGATGGGATAATGACAGCGCCACTTTAATAACTCATAGGGTTAGTCATTTAAAAAGACAGATACATCTGCTTATGATGGATATTTATAGTGGGTTTTATCTTGTCCTGACAACCTGTTGATTAGGATCAGAGGCTTGAATTTCAGCTGGAATTAAATCCAGCCGAAATGAGAAAATAAAATCAACACAAACTGTTGATAATCATCAATTGAGTTTTGCTGATATAATAATTAGGTAATACCTGTCTTGAAGCGTGGGCCGGTGTTCAGCGCGCACCGCGGTACTGGAACTTCAATTTCAGGTTCCGGTTTCCGGCGGGACTGAAAGGAAGTGTGTACACTATTGTCTGCACACTTCCTTTCAGTCCCGCCGGAAACCGGAACCTGAAATTGAAGTTCCAGTACCGCGGTGCGTGCTGTGAAGCCGGCCCACGCTTCAAGACAGATAAGTAAATATGGGACAAGAGGGAAAGTTCACTAGGGGACACAATGGGGGGGGGGGGGACACTTTGAGAGGGGGGGGGGGGAGAATACTATGGGAGAGGGGGAAGAATACTATGGAAAGGGGTGGGGGGACACTATGGGAGGGGGTGGAGAATACTATGGGAGGGAGGGAAGAATACTATGGAAAGGGGGGGAACACTATGGGATGAGGGGGGGAACACTATGGGAGGGGGCGGAGAATACTATGGGAGGGGGGGAGAATACTATGGAAAGGGGGGGAACACTATGGGAGGGGGTGGAGAATACTATGGGAGGGGGTGGAGAATACTATGGGAGGGGGGAAGAATACTATGGAAAGGGGGGGAACACTATGGGATGAGGGGGGAACACTATGGGAGGGGGTGGAGAATACTATGGGAGGGGGGAGAATACTATGGAAAGGGGGGAACACTATGGGAGGGGGTGGAGAATACTATGGGTGGGGGTGGAGAATACTATGGAAAGGGGGGGGGGGACACTATGGGATGAGGGGGGGATACTATGGGAGGGAGGGAAATTTCCTGGCATTTCCTTCTGAAAATGAGGTGCGTGTTATACGCCGGTGCGTGTTATACGCCGATAAATACGGTATATTCTTTGTGTTCTATATGGTTTTGAGGTGTTAGTCAGACACCTTTGGTTAACTCTTATATTTTGGGCGATTCCTTTATTATTACATTAATTGAAGGTTGCTTGCTCATTCATACTGTATAGTGGTCTCCAAACTGACTTTTGAAAAAGTCACCATGAGTCTATATACATGTAAAAAAAAAATTAAATGTCCTAATTCTAGTTATCCTCCAGACTGAAATAAAGTCATTAAAATCAATAAACCTTATTTCTTTATTTATCTTATATCTTCCTCAACTGACTCCGCTATTTGGCTTGGTTGAAAAATAATGGATTAGTCTTTTTTTCTTTGCATGTGCCTGCAGCTCAGAAGTATTTATACTGGCATTTTTTTTTTTTTTTTTATATATCTGAAATGAATTAAAATGTGTTCACACAGATACGACATCAGAACTTAATAGTTTTCTTAGCGTGCTTTCATGTATGCCTGTTATCTATTGTTTGAAGAGTGTTGGACACTGGAATAGAAAGTTGATAATGTTTATTTCGCTAACAGCAACCAAAAAGAAGGAGAAATATTATTCAATATGCACTAATTTAAAGGAAGAGTTGCTTATAAATGGATTTGTTGAGCTATATATAAAAGAATGATCATCGCCACTGTAGGCTTGGGATAAAGGTCACATATAGTATTTGTATTACATACATATTTCCTTGCATTGAGGTGCAATACCATACCAACCAGAGACACTTTACTTTTAGGGAGTGCGGGTGTGGCCAGACGTTGGCTGTTCTGAGAAATTTTAGGTGACTTTAGGTAATAACAGTTTATGCAACTAATAAAGTATTCTTTCATTTGCATAGTACATTCTTTTTCCGAGATCTAAGAAGGAACTAGCATTGGTATATTTTCATTTTATTTGAGTCATTGTAACTCAGATAATTGTAAGTTAGCTAAAATATAATAAAATATTTTGATACTTGGCTGTGAGTTAATTATCCAACTATTTAACTACTGAAACAACAGGTATCAATTTACTTTAAAAACACACAACATTGGGGGGGCGTGGCTAAGCGACTGACCTGCATGGCCGCACGGTCTCAGAGCTCCGAGACACATCGCGTTACTTACAAACTTTACCCGCAGTATTACCGAACCGAGACACCGGTATAGACAGACGGTGGACCCACAATACAACATGGGTCGAAAAAACAAAAAGATAAAGCCCGATATACCCCGATTAAGCCAAGACATTGGCGTGCTCCTGAGGCAGACACAACAGGCCGGCCCAAAATGGCCGACTACCCTGAGGCCTACTCAGACCTGTCTGAAGAACTGTCCCTGGAGGACGACGAAGACGTTCTGCCGTCTAGAATGGCGCCAGCAATGAAACCGATCAGCCCAGACAAAGAGCCGGTGACAACAGCGGTGCTGAAAACTCTGCTGGCGGAGCTTCAGCACAATATCCTGGCTGACGTGGCGAACCTACGCACAGACCTCCAGGGCCTGACAGGCCGGATCGGTACCGTAGAAGCGTCCACGGAGGAGCATACACAACAAATTGCCTCCATGCAGCAAACAATACAGGGGCTCCAGAAACAGAACGCAGCGTTCGATACTAGATTGGCGATACTGGAAGACATGCGGCGCAAAAACAATCTAAAAATCAGGGGCATCCCAGAGGCTATACCCACAGAGGAGCTGCCACATATGTTGAGACGCCTCATGGTGGCACTGTTATCCCCAAGGCAGGCCAAATCCATGGTGATGGAGGACTGTTTCCGCATACCGAAAGCACCGAAAGCTCCAGCAGCAGCCCCGAGGGATCTAATAGTTCGCTTCCGCAATGGCAGGGACAAGGCGGCAATGCTCATGGCTCTCAAAGACCGGGACTCTTACAATTTCGAAGGATCGCGACTCACCCTTTATCCAGACCTCTCGGGAGGGACCTTGGCATGGCGGAGATCTCTCCGCCCGGTTACCACCCTCCTTAGGCAGAAGAGCATCCAGTACAAGTGGCGGCTGTCACGAACCCTCGTAGTCCTACATGGAGAATCTCAGCACACAGTCCGCGACCTCACGGAAGCTCAGGCTCTGTTGCACACAATGGGACTCACACTGGACTCGCTGCCACCTGAGGGATCCCAAAGGCCCACTCCTGCACCTCAGCGCTGGGACCCAGCAAAGGTGACAACCTTCGTACCGCGGAAGTTTCCACCGATTGGTGCCGCACCGGTCACCACCTGAACTCTTCCATATGATACGGGGTACCCAACACCCATAGTTACTCTAAGTTACCCTAAACTACCACAAGTTGTGTATATGTATTCTTATTTCTTTTTGTATGCACGCACACCCCCGTAAAGCGACTTTCTGACCGCGCACTAACCCCCCCATACCCGACAGAAGCACATCAACGACCGACACAAGCAGCCCTTTAGCCGGGCATCAAACTCCTGGCCCCAGCAATAGTCCTAGCGAGACTAACATACACTGACAGTGATCACCTAGACGACTAGCTCCTAGCAGGTACCTTATCTTATGAATGTGGCTAAGTGGCATGAGATAAGCTGTCCCGATATCACCTCCACCCACAGAGCATAGGGAAGGCAGGATTCTCTAAAACTGTCATGTAACACCAACAGCATACCTGACCCATCAGTTACCCAGTATGACCATTGCTATGTCACGTATGCCCTATTTGACAACACGACGTTTGACTTATCTCTCTAAAATTAAAAATGTGTGCAGAATTATTGTTAGCCACGTTGAAACTGTATATGATTGTTTTGCCCTGGACTGCTATTGTGGCACCAAGGGACCGTTTGTTGTTAACCGCACAACAAAAATAAAGAATAAAATAAAAAAAATAAAAAACACACAACATTAAGCCCTGTGCTCAAATTCCCACAATTCTTGGAGGCAGAGTATTCATCAGCCGCTTAATGTCAATACTATGCATGTTTTTTGTCTTCCCAATAGGCTACTATTCTTTAAAAATTAAAAATGTACACGAGTTGGTGTAACCCTTTAGGTGGCTATTAAAGTGCAAGTTTAGGTGAATCCTGCACTAACAATTCACCTTGCTGCTTTAAAATCAAATGGCTTTTTCCTCAAAAATATAGTTGACAATTAAAAATGTTGTGAAAATACCCCTATATTTTCACGACAGTATCAGTGTTGTTCACTAAAGTGAGAATTCAGAGTGAATTCAAGGCAATTGTAACATTTTAGGCCAAAGTAGACAAATTGGAAGCATGCCTGACTATTTTGAAGTTGGCAATTTTTCAAATCAGATATTTTGACCTTAAATTTAAAATTCACTTTGAATTCTCTGAATGATCACTTTAGTAAATAACCCTGTGAAGATTTTAACTTTTATTGCCCCAGTTAGCCTTTGCGCTATGCGATTTCTTAAAGGATCACTAAATGGTCAAGAACACAAACATGTATTCCTGACCCTATAGTGAAAACCTACCAATTAGGTGGTTCCCACCCCCTTATCCCCCTCAGAATGGGTTAAAACTCACCATATTTTCAGCTCTCCACGGGTCCTCTGGCACTGGCCATGCCCCCTTGATGACATAAAAAAAAATACTGATTTTTAGCCAATCCAATGCGTTCCCGGGAAAGCATTGGATTGGCTAAAATCGGCAAAGGGGCAGAGCCAAACACTGTTTTGGACAATCAGCACCTCCTCATAGAGATGCATTGAATCAATGCATCTCCATGAGGAAAATTCAGCGTCTCCATGCAGAGCGTGTGGATGCTGAATGGCAGGGCTGCTTACTGTGCAGTCCTGAGCCAGGAAGTCCCTAGAGTGGCCATCTAAGGAGTGGCCACTTGGAGGTGTCCCTAGGGGCAATATCTGAAATAATTCTCTGAAAAGGCAGTGTTTACATGAAAATGCATGAAGGAAGCTATTATACTCACCAGAACAACTACATTAAGCTGTAGTTGTTCTGGTGACTATAGTGTCCCTTTAAGACAATATTCATATAGACATATAGTCTCTGCACGGCAAAGAACCCTAAGGTATACTTTATTTCATATAACATTGATAGTGACAGTGATATTATTGCCAATAAAATATTTTAATAAACTCCAGTGTTAGATTTTTTTTATTTATTTTTTATTTTTATGTAGAACATGTAAAGCTCTTAAAGTATTCTATGACACTGATTGGCAAGCATGGGGTAATTCCCTTGACTCTTTGATAGTACAACTTGCTTCATATTTCCAAAGTAATTCATTTTCCAAGTGTCATCATTCAAAGGTTAATCTGGAGTCCATTTAACAGATCCCATAGCAGTCAAGAAGAACTGTTTGTTTTAACCTGAAATGTTATGTTCGATTGGATACCATCTCTTGATTTAAAGGTTACAGAACTTTACAGTTTTTATATTTATATTATCCTATATTATAAATGTGTGATGAAAAAATATTTAAAGGGGCACTACAGACACCTAAAACATTTTAGCTTACAGAAATGCTGTTCTCTGTTTTAATTTAAAAAAATTGTGTCGATTTCAATGTTTAGCTCAGTGGAGTTAAACTCAAGTGACAGGCAACAGCTCAGAGCACCTGCCGTGCAAATACTCATCATTAAGCTACATTGGGAAGTCTGTGACTGGACAGCCACAACTGTCCGTGCAGTGTTAGCCACACCTCCTACTCATTTTTTTTTTTAAATCAGATGTTAACTTGCATTGGAAGTTTTAATCTCCTGCTCTGTAAATTACACTTTAATCACATACAGAATGCTCCTGCTCCATTGTCAGTTGCCATGTTGTCAGTGTAGGCTGCTTGTGAGCAGGTATCTCTACTAAATGGAAACTTTAGCAGTGATTTAGCAGTGATATGGAATCTGGCTCTCACATACTCGAGTTTGTATAATAAACTTAATCCATTTAAATGATCATGATGCTTACAGGGTTCCTTTAAGGCATAGCTGAACATGCAGTATCACATGTGAACTCTTAAAGGGACACTATAGTCACCCAGACCACTTCAGCTCAATGAAGTGGTCTGGGTGCCAGGTCCCTCAGGTCTTAACCCTTCAGATGCAAACATAGCAGTTTCAAAGAATTTCGTCTCCATCGCGCAGAGCGTCCATAGGAAAGCATGGAGAAATGCTTTCCGCTGGAAACTTTGAATGCGTGCTCCGCACTTGCGACGCATGCGCATTTGGCTCTGCTGACATCGGACGGGGGAGCTGACGTCGCAGGGGACGAGAGGTCACCAGAGCCAAGGGAGCTGGATAAAGGTAAGCTGCTGAATGGGTTTTAACCCCTTCAACACCACGGGAGGGGGACATGACTATAGTGTCAGGAAAACCGTTTTGTTTTCCTGACACTATAGTGATCCTTTAAGTCAATTTCATTGGCAGTTTTTTTTTGCTTTAGGTTTCCATAAGTTATTTTACTATTCTTTCTTTAAAATAATGCATTTGTGCCCATGATATATTTTTTGCCATTATTGACAAAGGGTCTAATTATTATAGTGCATACAACAGAAATCTCAAAATGGAGCAGTAATTGCCTCTGCATAAAAATATGCTCCAGCATGAGACTCCTTTCTAACTATCATTAGCTCCAGTTACTACAGCAAGCCTACAGGGAGTGCAGAATTATTAGGCAAGTTGTATTTTTGAGGATTAATTTTATTATTGAACAACAACCATGTTCTCAATGAACCCAAAAAACTCATTAATATCAAAGCGGAATATTTTTGGAAGTAGTTTTTAGTTTGTTTTTAGTTATAGCTATTTTAGGGGGATATCTGTGTGTGCAGGTGACTATTACTGTGCATAATTATTAGGCAACTTAACAAAAAACAAATATATACCCATTTCAATTATTTATTTTTACCAGTGAAACCAATATAACATCTCAACATTCACAAATATACATTTCTGACATTCAAAAACAAATCAGTGACCAATATAGCCACCTTTCTTCGCAAGGACACTCAAAAGCCTGCCATCCATGGATTCTGTCAGTGTTTTGATCTGTTCACCATCAACATTGCGTGCAGCAGCAACCACAGCCTCCCAGACACTGTTCAGAGAGGTGTACTGTTTTCCCTCCTTGTAAATATCACATTTGATGATGGACCACAGGTTCTCAATGGGGTTCAGATCAGGTGAACAAGGAGGCCATGTCATTAGATTTTCTTCTTTTATACCCTTTCTTGCCAGCCACGCTGTGGAGTACTTGGACGCGTGTGATGGAGCATTGTCCTGCATGAAAATCATGTTTTTCTTGAAGGATGCAGACTTCTTCCTGTACCACTGCTTGAAGAAGGTGTCTTCCAGAAACTGGCAGTAGGACTGGGAGTTGAGCTTGACTCCATCCTCAACCCGAAAAGGCCCCACAAGCTCATCTTTGATGATACCAGCCCAAACCAGTACTCCACCTCCACCTTGCTAGCGTCTGAGTCGGACTGGAGCTCTCTGCCCTTTACCAATCCAGCCACGGGCCCATCCATCTGGCCCATCAAGACTCACTCTCATTTCATCAGTCCATAAAACCTTAGAAAAATCAGTCTTGAGATATTTCTTGGCCCAGTCTTGACGTTTAAGCTTGTGTGTCTTGTTCAGTGGTGGTCGTCTTTTAGCCTTTCTTACCTTGGCCATGTCTCTGAGTATTGCACACCTTGTGCTTTTGGGCACTCCAGTGATGTTGCAGCTCTGAAATATGGCCAAACTGGTGGCAAGTGGCATCTTGGCAGCTGCACGCTTGACTTTTCTCAGTTCATGGGCAGTTATTTTGCGCCTTGGTTTCTCCACACGCTTCTTGCGACCCTGTTGACTATTTTGAATGAAACGCTTGATTGTTCGATGATCACGCTTCAGAAGCTTTGCAATTTTAAGAGTGCTGCATCCCTCTGCAAGATATCTCACTATTTTTGACTTTTCTGAGCCTGTCAAGTCCTTCTTTTGACCCATGTTGCCAAAGGAAAGGAAGTTGCCTAATAATTATGCACACCTGATATAGGGTGTTGATGTCATTAGACCACACCCCTTCTCATTACAGAGATGCACATCACCTAATATGCTTAATTGGTAGTAGGCTTTCGAGCCTATACAGCTTGGAGTAAGACAACATGCATAAAGAGGATGATGTGGTCAAAATACTCATTTGCCTAATAATTCTGCACTCCCTGTATATGCATGATAGCCAGGTATTATGTTGTTGTATAGCTAAGAAAAAGTTAACAGTGTTTGTGCTTGGTTGGTGTAAAGATACAGATAATAAAATGAAGTTTTCTTTTTGTTTTGTTTTTTTATAAATATTCGAGAATTAAAAACCAAACTGCATATAAAGTAGCCAAATTGTGCTACAGCTTATTGGAGAAATATTCCAAAGCAACTACTTTGTCCTCAATTCTGCAATTCAGTTTTTATTTCATTTTTTTTTTTTTTTTTTTTTATTAAATGCCTTGGTTATTGAATAGGTCGCCAGGTACTTATGCAACATTTTGATTCAATATGTAATTAGCATCTGATAAAATACCATGTTTTATATTTCTGGACAGATGTTTTAGTGACTGTGGGTCAATTGTTTTGGCTGTTCTAACATAGGAAAGCTACCTTATCTGTCTCTGCTGTGAAAATTTGTTTTTATTCCCTCTAGAGTTGGCTTTTGTTATAATATATATATATATATATATATATATATATCAAGCACATGGAAAATGGCTAAAAATCAATAAAATCACAAAATAGCATAATCCAGTTTATTGAAAGAAACCCCTCTACGCAAGAAGGATTGCATTCACAAGAAACAGACAAATATAAATTCCTCAGGGTACGTCCCCCGATCACATTGTGGGCCAAGATGGGTATTGGACTCCTAAATGTTTAGCGAAAGGACTTTAGCCAAAGGATTGAAATAAAAATTTTTTCTTTATGGGCAGTTTTTTTGACAATCTTTATTGTTTTATTTTTTTGTGTCATCATAATAACATGCATAAACATATCCGTGTTATAGTTTTTGAGTATGCAATAGGAAAATACATATTGATCCATTGGAATGTGAACAAGTGTATAACAATGACTGCTAAACTCTGAGATGTGCTTTGCATACCTCTATAATAGTCATCCGAAGAACCCTAGTTAGGCAATGTTACCAGCCCTCATCGACTTAAGCCACTTCTCATCCAACTGGTGTCGTAGTTTAGGGTTCATTCTAACAACACCTCTCTTGTGCATTCTAAGATATATCACTCCCTAGCATGGGAATCCTAAGCCATCACGGGCACATGTAGGAGGGAAGGGAGAGTGAGAGACAATTGAAGAGGCAAGGAGAGAGAAGAAAAGTAAGAGAAAGAGAGAAAAAAAAAGTGTGCGTGTGTGGGAGGGTTTGGGGGGAAAGGGGGAGGGGGACTTCCCGGACCAGGCAAATATGTGGGGAGGACAGAGTAAGGAAGGAATTATTTTGGTGGCAGTTTAAACTGCTAGTGTGACTAACAAAGTCACACTTGTTTTAGTGTAATCCCAATTTACCAAATTTGGGTATGAATGCTTACCGATAATTATAAAGTTTACACACAGAATGTTTAACCGAGAAAAATGTGATTGCAAAACTCGCAAAAAAACAACCAAAAAAACTATTTATGGTTTTTTTTTTGTTTTTTTTTTTTAATTCGTAATCAACAGTAACAGACATAACCTATAGGTAGATTTAAACAGCAGTTTGAATTTTTTTTAGCCCCTATTGGATTTTAATACATACAAATAAAATAATCTGCTCACGAGTGGGTTAGCTTATTATCGTGGTTGTTAAAAGAAATAAATCAAAACAGACTGATATCAAGAGGGCCAATGACATTTGTTCAGCCATGCATACATAAACAGTCATACAAGCAGCAAAGTTAATTAGTTAATTGTATATTTATTATTTGAATACACTACAATTCTAGCTAAGCATGTTTAAAGCCTAATTGTAATCCCATGAAAACTGAGCTTTTTCCTGGGATTCTCTGAGTTCATGACTGTTTTGCTGTGTGTTTGTTTTACCTCTATTTCATGCTGTCTGATTAACCATAGAAAAAGCAAAAAAAAAAAAAAAAAAAAAAAATTAAAAAAAAGTGTTTTTTACATTTTAGCTTATAATTTCTACACAACTACCACAGTTGTAATATTCTCCATTCTGAGTCATCATGAATTTGTATTTTATTCCCTTTTTTCATACACATCTTTGTGTGGGACATAGTTTGCACCCTCACCTGGATGTTAGCTGGGAGGAAGTGACCTGCATTCACTTCCTCCCAGAGTTAGATGCAGGTATCCAAGTCGCTCTGTTAAAGGGCCATAGTGCACAACCAGGCCTTTAAAGCCATATGGCCCTTAGTTCATGGGCCACCTGATGGTGCAACTGTACTGGTTGTTATGCCACTATCTATCTATCTATCTATCTATCTATCGTCCTGTTATAGGGAAAGTAATGCCATCTAGATTCCCAAAGGTATGATTTTCCCATAATACATATATCAATTACGTTGTACTATCATGTCAAGCATGCAAATAACTGTGTATTCCTGTGTGTACAAACAAAAAATTAAAATGACCTTCATCCATGTTTTTGAATTTCTGTATAATCTTGTTAAGATGTGTGTCTATGCATTTTTTTTTCCAGTATTAGGAAAACCCATCATTACAACCCAAAAAGCAGTAATGTTTTCAATAATTGCATCTTCACTTTCAGGTTATGATGCTTGACCTGCCCTTAGAAGTAAATCATTTAATTAATCTCTTCTGTGTTCATACCTGAAAATCATAATGACATCTCCATGCGTGGCAGATAATTACCTCTCCCCAGTGCTCATTGACCTTCCTTCTACAAAGGATACCAAGAGTTCAATTTTATCCAAAGTCATTATCTGTTAATAAATACCTGGAGAAATTCAGTTGATTTTATTTTATTTTTTTCCTTTGATTGTCTTTCATCAGTGAAGCTTTTTATTAAACTATTAATATATCAACTTTCCATGTAGCAATCTACTTCTAGATAAGTGTTTTGAGTTTAATTAAAATCTATGTGTAATATCTAAGGCTAGATATTAACGTGACACTCTAAACACCATAACCACTACAGACCATTGTAATTATTAAAGTACTCTGAGTCGGAGAATGTCATTGCCTGCTTTCGGTTAATCTATTCTTGAGCATTGTTGCAATAATTCACAAAATCTGCAGCTCTTTCTGCCACCTATATCAAGTTATCAAGTAGTTGCAATAGGTTCAGTCGGCATAAAAACACACAGCAGAATGAGTCTTGTAGACCTTGGAATTATTGGGGTCTGTTCACTAAACAGTGGGTTGTAGTGAATTAAGAACAGATTTTCAGTACTTACACCAACAGAACCAATTTAAAAATGTAAAAACGTATTCAAATTATTTTTGCCTGAATTTGTTAGTTCCGATTTGGATACTGTAAATACCCTGTCCACCATAGATTGCCACAAGGTTATTGTGCCAGGATTCCCTTAGTGGCATGCCACTGTTGAGAGTTGAAGCATTTTAAATAGTTTGACACTTACCTGCATCCCCTGGGCACCTACAGTCAGGTCCTTTTTCATAAATATCTCGAAAGTAAATAATTCCTACTTACACTTTAGCATATCAATTCCACCTATCTTTTCATGGAAATTCATTGGCTGAAAGATTTAGCAGCAAATATTAATTGGGGCAAAACTGATATATGAATGTTGAATGAGAACTTAGAGTGGACACTTAACTCATCAAATTGCATTACTTTTTAGTAGGCTCCCTAGAGAGCTCTGTACAAAGATCAATTCTTTAACATTTATGGAAATCCACAATAGGCCACTTAAATTTCCCATGCCAGTATTTACACTGTGACCAGTGAGGTATGATGAGATGACAAATTACTTACATAATACAAACTTAATTAACTGAGCTAGAAATAAATATTTTCTAAACTGGTCAAGTCAGAGATTTTTTTCCCCAGCTCTGCTGACAACACACTGCACTTCACCAACTATAGATCCCTTAGAAAGAAAATTGCACAAACCTACAGATAAAAGTACTAAATCAGACTCCTTATCTGCATTGAAAACACAACCTAGAAAACTACTTTTAATGTAAAAAAAAACCGAATAGAACTTTTTTTACTGCATCTTGATTGCCTTCGTTTTTTTGTGCGTGCAAGCTGGTTATAAAGCTACATCCTATTGAAGTCATTAACAGGTTCCATGCAGAATCAGAAGAGGGTCTGGTTTATGAGATAACTGGAAAAATGCAGTCTTTGTTGGCATTGTATCAGAATCATAGCCGCTTCTAGTTTTTCTCTGAGAGTTTATTTGAATCAATGTTAGTTTACCTCCAGGAGCCTCTAGTGGTTTCAATATACATACCTCACTGTTGGCATGGCCATTGTTGATATTAATTTGGTAAATGTTAGTCTTTTGAAATACACATTTACTTTGCACTGTGTGAATAGGGAATAGATTTTTTGGACAGGCTGATTTTTTTTTTTTTTTTTTTTTTTTTTTTTTAGCAGTGAACTACATTTATGAAGACGTGATGATCTCTTTATTTGATGTTTTCTGGAAGAAGACCGATAAAAGTAGATTTTATGATCCCGTTTCAGAACTTTGTATAGTTATAAAATGCAATAGACTTTTACATTTACACAGCGTTCTTCACTTGGTGAAAAATAAATGAAACATAGAAACATAGAAACATAGAATGTGACGGCAGATAAGAACCATTCGGCCCATCTAGTCTGCCCAGTTTTCTAAATATGAAGGCAGAAACTTTAGTAAGCTTGTTTTTGTATCAAGGTCAGAGTTTGTATGGAAGTCTAATACATTGTATAGTAAAGGAATTATACAATCCACTGACCTAACAGATACAATGGTAATGCATCTAACTGTGTATAAGATACAAGCATTATAAAGCAGTACAAAAGCTCTGGAAATCTGCAAATCACATCATTTAAAACAACTGTAAAATTCACCTATAACTCGTGTTAACCTTTTTTTCATGTAATACCCATGTGATGTGTGTTCTTTTAAATTAAGGTTCAAGATAGATTAGCAAATTATATCAAAATTCACTTCAGTCCAGGCACAGCTGTGGCAAAAAATGCAAATGAAAAGGATAATTAGAAACATTGTTTAATTTATCTACCTCTGTATGCTTTCTCTATGCTGGTTCCATAATAAACATTATTACAATGACATACCTCCCAACATGCGTCCTATGGAACTCGGGATAGGTGGGTGGAGTCCTTAGAGGGTGTCAACAGTGACTGGAGCCATGTCGCTAGCAACACCCACAATGGGCAAGACCATCTGCAAAAGGGTCTGTCTCATCCAAAATGAGGGGGCCTTGGGCCTGCTGCAAAGCACGATTGTGTCTAATGACACATTCACGCTGTGCTCCCTGGGGACAGTTTCCTGGTGTCCATTGATGTGGGACATCAGGAAACATAAGCAGAACACAAGGACAAGACCCAAAACAGGACAGTTGGGAGACATGTAATGACTGACAAAGAGCTAATATGAAAATGGGCAGTTGTAAGTGTCACGATTCGGGAACCTAACATGCTAACAGGTCACAGAAAGTAAAGGGTGCAATACCGGTCCTTAGAATGGCTGGGTTAAGCACACTAAGAATAGTCAGGAGACAAGCCAATTAAAGGGAGCCAAAACACAGGAGAATGAGAAACAAGCCAAGGTCAAAGGAATGGAGAATACAGGAAAATCAGAATAACAAGCCAAATAATCGGTAACCAGAGAGACGCACGAACAGACTGCAATACAGGTATCACAAGACCACAACAGGGCACTGAGAGACAGGAAAGGTAAGTATATAAATCCTATGGCTAATTCTGACTGGATAACTTCCAATCAGAATTAACAATCACACGTGTGAGATATTTACACCTCCCACTGTTATTATGGTACTGTGACTTTAACGCCGGGTCACATGACCGACCCTGGCATTCGTAAAAACGTGCGGGCTCCCAGCGTGCAGCGTTATACATGCTGCCGCTGGGAGGAGAGGAGGAGGACGCGAGCGGCGCCTGGAGCTGAGAGGACGCCGCTCGCTGACAGGGGAGACCGCGAGCGGCGAGGGACTGAGGGTAAGTGCTGCAAGTGGATTGCAGCCTCCCCTTACAGCCGCCCGCGGTGCCCTGACAGTAAGATAAAGAGATGTTGATTTCTACATTTAATTTTTATTTTTCCGCACTACATATTTGTTAAAGTGAACATGATATTAAAATCTCAGGAAGTGGCAGTAACCCTCATATACAGTTGCCATGTTTTTATTGAACACACCATGTAAACATTCACAGTGCAGGTGGAAAAAGTATGTGAACCCTTGGATTTAATAATTGGTTGAACCTCCTTTGGCAGCAATAACTTCAACCAAATGTTTCCTGTAGTTGCAGATCAGATGTGCACACCGGTCAGGAGTAATTCTTGACCATTCCTCTTTACAGAACTGTTTCAGTTAAGCAATATTCTTGGGATGTCTGGTGTGAATCGCTTTCTTGAGGTCATGCCACAGCATCTCAATTGGGTTGAGGTCAGGAATCTGACTGGGCCACTTCAGAAGGCATATTTTCTTCTATTTAAGCCATTCTGTTGTTGATTTACTTATTTGCTTTGGGTCATTGTCCTGTTGTCCTGTTGCAACACCCATCGTCTGTTGAGCTTTAGCTGGTAGACAGATGGCCTTAAGTTCTCCTGCAAAATGTCTTGATAAACTTGGGAATTCATTTTTCCTTTGATGACAGCAATCCGTCCAGTCCCTGATGCAGCAAAGCAGCCAAAACCATGATGTCCCCACCACCATACTTCACAGTTGGAATGAGGTTTTGATGTTGGTGTGCTCTGCCTCTTTTTTGCCTCACATAGTGTTGTGTGTTTCTTCCAAACAACTCAACTTTGGTTTCATCTGTCCACAGGGTATTTTGCCGGTACTGCTGTGGAACATCCAGGTGCTCTTGTGCAAACTGTAAACGTGCAGCAATGTTTTGTTTGGACAGCAGTGGCTTCCTCTGTGGTATCCTCCCATGAAATCCATTCTTGTTTAGTGTTTTACGTATTGTAGATTCGCTAACAGGGATGTTAGCGAATCTAGTTTTGCCAGTGACTTTTGTAAGTCTTTAGCTGACACTCTAGGATTCTTCTTCACCTCATTGAGCAGCCTGCGCTGTGCTCTTGCAGTCATCTTTACAGGACGGCCACTCCTAGGGAGAGTAGCAGCAGTGCTGAACTTTCTCCATTTATAGACAATTTGTCTTACCGTGAACTGATGAACAGCAAGGCTTTTGGAGATACTTTTATAACCATTTCCAGCTTTATGCAAGTCAACAATTCTTAATCGTAGGTGTTCTGAGAGCTCTTTTGTGCGAGTCATCATTCACATCAGGCAATGCTTCTTGTGAAAAGCAAACCCAGAACAGGTGTGTGTTTTTATAGGGCAGGGCAGCTGTAACCAACACCTCCAATCTCATCTCATTGATTGGACACCAGTTGGCTGACATTTCACGCCAATTAGCTCTTGGAGATGTAATTAGTCTAGGGGTTCACATACTTTTTCTACCTGCACTGTGAATGTTTACATGGTGTGTTCAATAAAAACATGGTAACATTTCATTCTTTGTGATGTTATTAGTTTAAGCAGACTGTGATTGTCTATTGTTGTGACTTAGATGATGATCAGATCACATTTTATGACCAATTTGTGCAGAAATCCATATCATTCCAAAGGGTTCACATACTTTTTATTGCAACTGTAAAAGCAAAATCATGATCACAAATATAGAGTTGCAAAGAGCTGAGCAGTATAGGTATGGAGAAGGGACAATCTGGTTACATAATGGTCTCTGGATCCATCAGTCACCTAGAACCTTTGTTTGTCTTTGTGAGTCAGTTCTATCACTTAGCTTTTAGGATTAGTTGGCCATAGACATTACTGTAGCTCCCAGTGCACATGTTCTTCTATTTTATCTACTTAGCTCAATGTACATGGGATGCAGTTATATAAATAAAATAAACATGTGTTGCAGTTAAAACTCCTACAAATGAAAGCAAGTCATGTTGACATCTGCATGGAGCCAAAGTAATTTCCCTCTTGCCCCAACAAATAAAGTGCTTCATTGTCAGCAATCCATGTGATTAAAGCAAGACTATGTAAAACTGCAGTCATAGGGAAAGTATCTCAGCTGTCAAGTGCGTTAGTAGATAGTAAAGTGCTGTGTTGTTGAGTTTTCTTCCTACGTAAATTTATGCGAATTGATGAAACGCTGGACTCTTAATGGGCTGCAGTACAACTAGGCAAGCAATAAAAGGTAAAATCTGGATTTTATTTTTTAAATAATTTGACGGAACAGGATAATTTTTTTTAGCATTTTGTTTGCTTTAAAATAATCAAAGGTGAAGAAGAAGCCAGGTGTTATTTGGATTGAGTTCTTCCTTTAGCCAGTGGCTGAAAACGCTGCAGATGAGTGATGGTTGTCAAGATAAAGCTGTTGCTTTGGGCAGGCAGTAAGAGTAATAGCAGCAGTGAATCCTGTATCTGTTTCTATAGAAACCATGGAACTTCTCTGCATCCTGTATCTAAGCCTATTTAATATGTTAAAGTAAATCTTTTAATATTTGTATTATTATATTAATTTTCGTATCTTTGCTATATCATGGTACTTTAATTTTAAGTTTGTTTAGATGTTTTCTAGGACATGTGAAGTGAACAGCAGTATTTGCAAAGCAAACCAATTATTTTATAAACTACTTCTTCTGAACCTGTTTTTTGCCATTAGAAGAGGGTTCATGGTAGTTGTAGTGAACTACCATCTGGAAACCCAAAGTTTGTAATTACGAGTGCTGGTAGCATTTTGGATTATTAGGTTGATTGTGCCTTTAAAACAAGTTTGTTTTCTTGCAATGTAAATTAGATGAGACAAAATTTAAAGAGCATATTTTTTTATAAAATTATATAAAACTAGTGTTTAAATTATTATAGGATGGTAAACGCAGCTTCAGATTGAATATTTTTTTCTATCTTACTCTCATTTAAAGGTTTACTCCAATTATCATAACCACTGTAGTCATTATGATGCCAGGAGTAACCTGGCTCAGTCACAGGTAATAGGGCAACCCTTTTAGCAATGCTTTCACCACTTACCTTGGTCCTGCAAGGTTCCAAGGCACCCTGGTGGTCTGGTGTCATGCAGAGCTGCCGAAGCCCAAAGCCACGATCGTCGCCATTCATTCGCTAACAGTGCTAGCTGACTGCTCCCAGCTAATAATTGACATGCTGTGCAATGAAAGTTTCACAGAATCGACATTAGCCAGTCCAGAATTGTAGGCTGCCTGATGATACCCCAATGATGCTGGTGGTGTTATACCTACAGCAGCAGAGGGGTTAAACACTGTATGTCCAGTGTTTCATAGCAAATTGCTGCACATATAGACTCCAGGCACCTTGATCTCTTTAAATCAGTGAAGTGGTCACGGTGCTTGCAGTATCTATTTCACATAGTTAATAGTTTTTATTATTGTTTTTATAATAAGGCAAAATATACCAGTATGCTGATATCTGGATATATGTGAGTATTAAACAGTAATACATATAGATGGGTTCATTGGGATGTCTGCATATGAACTGAATTTAGCAATAACATTGCCTGGAAAAGTACAATCAATCATTTTACTGTCTTTCTTTGTGCTTAGCCTGTTTGACTTTTTTACTCCATGCCTATATCTATTTAGAATGGGGGTCAGAAGGCAGTTTATTTTATTTTTTTATACATAAGAGAGACTAAGCAACATATTTGTATCATATGTAATATGGAATTGACAGGGGAAGCCCAAGTCTATATTTTAGAGAGAATAGAAAGTGGTTGGAGTTCCACCAACTAATCCCTTTACCTTCATGTATAGAATGAATAGATGTTGGGCTCATATGTAGGATTCTGTTTGTTATGCTTTTGTAACTGACCTGTGAAAGGGAGTTTGAAACCAACTGGGCTCATGGCTTGTAGAAATTAAATATAAAAATATATAATGTCGTTAATTCATCATGTATTGAGAATATTGATTGCAAATTCAAAAATTCTATTTTTTTTTATAAACAGATAGATAGACAGACAAACAAACAAACAGATATATAGATAGATAGACATACGATACATGGACGGATAGATAGATGGATACAATTGTTAAATATGTTCAGTACATTTGTTTTTTACAGCTGAACTGGGTTTAATTTTCTTGGGTAGGATTCCATTAATCTTCCATGGTGTTCTTCACATCTTATCTCCTGCCAATGTTCTGACAATTCACAGGAATAGTCTGACAACATTCATCTGGACAAGTTATTAGACAACTCACGTGGTCCAGTAAAACAGTAGACAGATAGATAGACAGACAGACATAAAGCTTCATAAAGCTGTGCATGCAGGAGGTCACATGTGTTAAATATGTTCAATAAATGCTATTTTACAGCTGGGCTGGATTTAATTTCCTCGTGTGGGATTTCATTAACCACCCCTAGTGTTATATGATTATTGTTTCAGTCACTTCCATTGAACTGTTCTGTTCCAGACTGAATCCCCTGGAAACATATTTTCTCTAGATCAATAGTATGCAAGGTACTCTACCTTATTAGTGAATTATCTGCCACTAACATGTCTATAAATAATAGGAATTATATTGCACCATTTGCCAGTACTCATTTATGTGTTTTTAGACTGTCATTATGTTAAAGAGCAAATGGTTGCTATACTTTAAGAAAGTATATTGTTACATTTATGCTACTTACATCGGTTAATATTTTCTAACATTTGGCATAGACTCTATAACATTATGGCAAATTACTGAAACAAGCAGATCCTTAGCAAACTAATAATTCCCAATAATAATAATAATAATAATAATAATGGCCCAATGCTTGATACAAAACAATGTTACCAATGTTTAAAGGGGCACACCAATCACCATCACCACTTCAATGACATGCAGCGCTTTGCTTTGAAATGCACATATAGAGATTAACCCCTCTGTTAGTAGAGATGTAACTCCACCTCCAGCAGCATCATTGGGGCATCAATAGCAAGCCCATGACTAGTGTATAAAAAAAAAAGTGAAAATTGATGTCTGATGCCTGCTTAAACTGCATTCTGGTGCCAGACAGCCAATAGCGGTAAGTCCACTTTGGTGGGGGGGAGTGTTGAGCAAGGACTTCAGCCAAGAAAAAATTAACTTCAGGGAAAATTTGGCCTTAGTGATGGAAAAAGTGAGTTTAAACTTTCTTTCTTTCTCTACACAAAATCAGTGTTTATAAAAACACTAGTTGTTGGTTGGAGTAACTCTTCGAGTTGTTTACTGAAACCTCAACATGTATTAGAAGCTAAATGGATATCCATGCTTAGGTAAGCATAATCATGCATTAGCATTACATTTCAGGAATAGGGGGCCTAATTGTTAATCTTTACCAATTAATTTGCTCTTTAATATATAAAGTAAGATCTAAGCATGCTGAGTTCACTACTATCACTGAGAATGGGTTTTAGCAGCTATGATTAGAAACAAATAATACTTTTATAAGGCAGTCCACCAGGGCTGTCAATCAGGCAACCTGATATGTTTAGTTCCAAGTTGCCTACGTTTAGGAGAGAGAACCATAGTGTATGGCTTTCCCGAGAGCAAAACAAAGCTTGGTTCCCTAAGCAAAGAACATGCCTGTTGATGAAATCCACGGTGTGACTGTGTGGGTGCTATCAGTTTGTTGAGCAGCATCATATTTTAAATAGACAAAGAGAGGCAAGGGTGTTGCGAAGGATTGGACTGTTTTGAGAACTTTTAGGTACCATGCTACTAAATTTCTGCAGCGAAAATGTAATTTCGAACAATAACAAGTATTTATATAGCAGCTTAAAGACACATATCCAAATAGTAAACCATACTATAGGTTCCTTTTACAATAAATTAAATCTTGAGCAAAGTAGACCTCCGGTTTAAAGTGAGAGACAAGAGGTGTGGAAGCATGATGATGACTTTGACTTTTTGCATCATGTGGTAAAATGCATATTTATTTTACTTATTAATTTTCTTGTTGAATATTGGAATCATTGTTTATAATTTTGCTTTTCTGCAATATAACTTTTAAAGGAACACTTTAAGTACAATAACCATTACAACATGCTGTAGTAGTGAAGTTGCCTAGGAGTGCCTAGGTGCCCCACCGAGTATGTAGTCAACAGTTTGAGAATGATTTGACATGTTAGCTGGGTCCTATTGAGTCAGGCTTTGCCGGAACATGTTCATTGGCTAAGAGTATCAGCTGAAGACTCTCAGCTAAAGAGTTGGGCTTTGCATGGTTAGTCTTAGCTCAGTGACAGGAGCTTCCGGCAGTAGGCATTGACATTGGGAATTGGGCACTCGGCAAGACCCAAGTATGTTGTCAAACTGTTCTTAAATGGTATGTCTACTTACTCTGAGAGATCCTTGCGACAACCTTAGATAGGGACTGAGAGACCTTTCCACTGCAGCCATTCAGTAGCTGCAGCGGTAAAGTCTCTTTGTCCTCATTCAAGAGTTTGGTTTAACATTTTTAAAAAAATCTTAATTGAGTTTTACTTTGCTTCTTAGAATTCATGTATTGAATGGCTCTACAAGGTGATGTGCACTTTGGTTTGACTCTAATATTAATACAGGGCAATGTGTATAGGATTCCCGGAACTCATTAAAGCATCAACAAACTAAGTGTATCTATTATAGTTTTGTGCGATGCCTATTTGAAATGCTGTCTGGTATTGGTGCAGGTCATCCATGATTTTCTTTAGCTGTAATTATGAGGCGTCTGTTTGTTGTAATCTTGTTTCTTACCACTGAAAGATCAGCCAAAAATAGTGCTTTGATATTGTGGAGTTAAGCTTCAACAGTTGCCTTCATAAAGAAACATCTAATTGTGTTGTCATCTGAAGTCCTATTGTTTAGACCACTTTGAGAAAAGCATTAAGGCCACAAAGAATACTGTGTAATATTTAACTTTTAGCAGCAGCAGTAGAATATAGTATTTTTTTTATTTTTTTTTTAATTGCTGGATGTTAGGTGTTAGAATGACTTATAAGTAGTACTTGCACAGATGATGTTTATACTGTGTTATAAATAGTTCTCAATGGAAATAACATCAAAGGATAGGTGGTTACAGACAATTAAGAAACTACTAAAATTCAGATAGCCATGAGGTTAGATCCCAGAGTATTTACATTACATGCACACTAATACAATATTAACCTTTCAGTGTGCTGCAGCTAAAAGCAGCAAAGTACAGCTCCTCGCTAAAGTACTTTAAAGAATCAAGGAAACATATAAGATATTAACTCGTTTAAAAACCAACTTGAGCATAAACATTTTCATAATCATGTATTTTGTATTATGAACTCTAGTCCATAAAGACCTAACTCTGTTATGATTATGAATCTGTAGAAGCCACTACTCATTTAAAATTTGTTGAAAATGTAAGCTCACCCCTAGTTTTCAAACAGTAAAGGAGGTTTCACTTGGATATATCATTTCTACAGTCAGGGAGGGGGAGGAGTGAACTGATTCTACCATTTCATTGTCAGCATTACATTAGCAGTCCAAAAATTGATAATGATTTGCATAAAAGTTTTAAATACCTGTATGTTAAAAATTTGTGTTTTAACTGTATTTATTGTATTTGGGCATTATGCTCAAATACAGACATTCTTTTTATTTTCTGTTGCCATTTTTAGTGAGCCTTACTGATAGTACTACTTATAAGAAAGGTATATGACAATTTTTATTTATTTTTGTTATATTTACTGTATGTGAGAAAAAATACCGTACATGTTTGCTTTTATATTATATTTCAGACTTTTTGTGAAATATTGCAAGATAAAGGACACGGTATACTGTCTAAAGCATTCAATTTCCCAAATATCTTATATATAAAGGATAAGCAAATAAGTGAAACATTAAACATAGTGTAAATGTGCATATTTTTTTTTTTTAAGGTTGTCTGCGAAGCAGTCTATATACAACACTGCTATAATGATGTGTTTATGTGCTAGCTGTTTATTCCTTGCTTGAAATAATTGTTGTGCTAATATTTTGTCAGACTAAAAGTGCTCAGTAGTGAAGGGGTTATACACATTAACATGTGATTACTAACATAAAGGGATCCTCAATGTCCCTTTGTAAAATTAAATACAGATGGATACAAAGACTAGGTTGGAGCCTGACAATTAGAAAATAAATGCCATTTACTCAGTCCTCTATGATTTTTAGGATTGCGGCAATGAGTAAAATGATTATATTTTAATGTGGTTTAGAAGACACTAAAGTCACCCAGGCCACTTCAACTCAATGAAGTGATCTGGGTGCAGTGGTCCTGTATTTTTAACCCTTCAAGGAAAAATAATTCAGTTTTTTTTTTCTTCATAAATGCCAATGTTTGCCTTGAAGGGTTAATGATGCAAACATTCACTAGAGGCACTTCTGGTCAGGTCCCCAATGCTTCTCTGTGCGTGCATTGAATTGGACCATCATCAGAGCAGGATATCCCTGCTCAATAATGTTGTGGGAGATGGAGAGCAGTGCTGAGGCAGTCTTGGCACTGGAAAAACTTTTTTTTTTTTTTTTTTTAATTCTTTATTTTTGGCGAGTCATTGCATTACAGTGATGTATCAGGGCGTGCATTACATGGTACAATCATTTATAAACATAGGTATATAAGTAGTTTGTATTCCATTATACATTTCCATATACCTCATTTCTGGTTTAAGTGTACTTGCTTATTGTTGACTTTTTTTATATATATATATATACAAAACAGCATAACATATCTTCTAGTAGGAAAAACTTTTTTATTTTTTAACCCTTAATGGCACATGGAGGTGGAAGAGGGAGACTACATTAAATAGGGATAGGTATACTAGAGCATTAAGGATACAGGTTTGTTTTCCTATAGTAATCCGTTAATATGTTTATTTCCAAGTTGCAGTTTAAAGCTGGGCTTTGCTTCTCTTAAAACGCAGCACTCAAAAGATTAAGATGGAGAGAAAATTATGGCTATCACTAACATTTAACCTTTGTTAACACACGCTAGTAAGCATCATTGAATCAGAAAAGTGTTTTTTGGAGATGTTAGAGTATCCTATGCCTGCAGCTTCTCTTCAATTGAGTGTTTCTCTGCATTGCTTTTCCACGGGTAACTGTAGGGTTTGGCAGATAGTTTTTCACTTTTAAATAATCGTGGGACTTCAGGCAAACTGCTGTCTTTACTTTTCTGTGCCTAGTTGGAGTTAAACAGAAATGCTACAATGCAGAAGATGTTTTCATGCAATCTTACTGGTTCTTCATTGTTTAACGAGTGCCAGTGCTAGAGCTTTAAAACATAATTATTCTATTCTATTCTACATTTTATGGAGTGAATAATTAAGGAACGCATTAATCCTATCAAACATCTTTTTTTTTCCACCATCATAAAGGTTGAGGAACATGAACTATTCAGCAACAGTTAAAAACATATTTTGTACAATCTATTATTGATATATATATAGATATATATTGGATAAGGTCTTTGAACATTTTTCTGTATTTTCTCTTTAAAATCTAATTTTGCACGTGCAATGAATGTGGCAGTAGATGATGGCATTAAAAAAATGTAGCCGTACATTGTTATCTGACCTAACCGCTGTCAGAAAATGTTATCTCTGCTTTTGGTCTATCTAAGAAAGTTTGAAGCTAAGATTGTTTTAAACATTATTGTGATGTGGCTTACCAGGAAATTCAAGTGAAATGATATCTTACTGTATATTGACCATTTTCCCCTATTGAATATAATGTATTGTTATTCCATTTCACACACAGCTAGGTTAAAAAAAAGTAGATAACAGTGAAGGGTTATCAAGGTAAACCAGATATTTTGGGTGCAAAGTGATAAATGTTAACAGACATTCTTTTGGCTTTCATGGCGATTACTTGTTTTTTTTTCTTTGACCCAAAATAAGACCTATATTTGCTTAGAACTATCCAAACATAACAATTTTTTTTTGTTTTGTTTTTATGGTTCTGTCAATTTCACAAACTGTGCACTAGAGGGGTTAAAATATACCTGATGAATACAGTTTCTGAGTCTCGTGTTAAATATTTCATATTCTATATTAATAAACTGTGGAGAAAATGATATGAAATATGTGTCCCTAACAGAATAACATTAGCCTCCAGTATCCTCTAAAGGTACTGCGTTTCAAATTGACAGCAAAGAACCGGCCTGAAGCAAACTAAAACTTTTCTGCCAGTGTTTCCCAGAAATATCTTGTACAAATTAGGGCAAATGCAGCCTAATGCAAAAAATGTAATTTGCTTTGTGAGTTCAATGAAAGTTCGGCCATTCAGTTGGGCTGGCTCCCGGTAGACACTAAAAACATATTTCGAAGAAGCCTAAGGGGAAACAATGAAGAGCATCCTACTTCGGGGATATTTTGCAGCATTAAGTGTTATTGTGTCATAACAATTATGTTAAAGAATTTTATTTTACATTTTTAATTGAGTAAGAGTCATATAAAATGGATGACTATTAGAAAAGAATAAACAATGGATGGCTGGATGGCTGGCTGGGTGGCTGGATGTATGGGTGGGTCGGTGGGTGGCTGGATAGATGGGTGGATGGATAGATAGTTGGATGAGTGGTAGATGGATGGGTGGGTAGATGGATGGATGGATGGATGGATGGATGCCTGGCTGGATGAGTGGGTGGATGGTTGGGTGGGTGTATGGATGGAGAAATGAATTGAAAAATTATATTTTTCATATGCTTTGTTTTTCACAGAATTGTTTTACACAGAATATCTACTCATATCAAAGAGATAACATGACTGATTTAACTGGATTTTATATCAGTCAAATATTTTGGGGAAAGAAAATTACAAAGCAATACAATACACATTTTCAGGACTGTGTGATGGTTTATACAGTTTGTCTTTGTAGTGACTTCTTTAACCTCTAATCAAATGATACATATAGGGTAATGTAAACTTCGGTCTGTGTTCTCTGGACACTGAATCATATATTTACTACATACAGAGGGTAATTTATCACTGTGTGCACCAATCAATTTACCAGGTTTATAGGAAGTTAAGCATATCCGTGTAGAAAGAAAGTCTAGAGAGGAAAAAAACGCTACCATCCATGAAGAATTTGCTTTATAAATCCTCCTGTATGTTACAAGGCTGTATGGTTTTAACATTACTAGATTAAATTCATTTTTCTTACTTATCATGCTCAAATAAAGAGAAATGTCATTTATTAGTTGGAGCAGAAACAATGTGTTCCTTTGGTTTATCAATCCATTGTAATCCCTAAGCTGTTAGGAAAGTTCCTGATGTGTACGAAATTCTTCAAAAGTATTCATTCCTTCTCCTTGCATAAAGGATGTGAATATCATTACTCTCTGTCTCTCCTCTCTCTGTCTCTCACTCTCTCTCTCACTCTTCTCTCTCCTGTGTCACCTTTATCCTATGAACACTACTCAGACCGTTGTCCTTTATAGATTACTGGACTGGAGTTCTTTTAAAAGGATTCTCTAGGCACTATACTATCTATGTTATCTCGTGCATCACCTGTTGCTGTCCCTCAATTCAGTGCCAGCATTTAACAATGAGTGAGATTCATTTGCCACCCACAGCCATGCCCCACTGAAGGTATGGCTAAGGCAGAGTGGATACAGTATCCTTTGTCACAGAATCATCTATAGATCAGCTTATAAACATATTCAGACGTTCCTACAATTTCAAATAAAATTTGCTGGAGAGGTTGTATATTCAAGCTAAACTTTGTTACATAGTCTCAGAATTTGTATTAAGCCCTTTTCTAGCTCCTATTGCCCTCCCCTTCATTAACCTTTTTGTGTCATCTCCTTTCCCCTTATCTTTGTGCTATTTCATCTCCTGCCCTGTTCTGTCTCATCTCACATACTCTATCTCATGTTGTAATCTGAGTCATATCCTAACTGACCTCATACACTATCTATGTAGTGTACTCCCTCGTATCACTGTCTATGAGCTTTGTAATGCCTTTTATTATTGCTTATTATTTGTGTTACGGGCAGCCTCCAAATCCTTCTTTTTGAAGTATGTGTCAAAATATCCAAATTGGAAAAAAATGCAGCTGTTTTCTGTTCATTTGTTTTGACTGATGAAAAATGAAATGCTCTTTGAATTAATTTTGCATTGCTTACAGTTCACACTAGAGAATATCTCTGCCAGTGATCTAGTTTATTAGGTACTTTCAAAGATTAGCCAATAATTCTATGACTTCATCCGAACCTTGTGATGTCATAATGCAGCTCCATAATAACAAACACACATTAACACACTCACTAACAGACACACATTAACACTCACTAACAGACACACACTAACATACTCACAATTCGTATATATATTTTTTTTAATTCAATCCACCCAGCCTACCTTTGGGGTCCAGGGGGGTTGCTGCTGGCTGGGCTGACAGGCATGGACGCATGGCCAGTAAGGCAGGCAAGCGCAGAGTGGAGACGGGTGGCGAGGGAGCTCTGATCTCCCTTATCAGCTCCCTCGCACGCCTCTTAGTGATGCCGGAGTGACGTCATATTACGGCTCCAGCATCACTGGGAGCTGAGCAGGGAGAGCTCAGGAGAGTGCAACATCAGCCTTTAGGGAGTACCTGAGGTGGCCAGGCGGCCAGCTCCTGGGCCTTCAGGACAAGAGGCTGGCAAGGCATTTGCCAGGGCGATTGGGGGGCAGTTTTTTTGCCGCCCCCCTCATAGTGCTGCCCAAGGCAAATGCCTTGTCAGAGTTGTGCTAGATACACCGCTGGTCCAAACACAGCAAGTGTCTTAACCCTCTAAGAATCAAGGGCCTTTTTTGCTGACATCACAACCTGATCTTTATAAATCTTATGAAAAAATTAAATCCGAGCACTCT
The DNA here is from genome assembly GCF_036172605.1 of Pelobates fuscus. Lineage (NCBI taxonomy): Eukaryota > Metazoa > Chordata > Amphibia > Anura > Pelobatidae > Pelobates > Pelobates fuscus. The sequence continues at coordinate 198,005,431 of NC_086322.1, read as the reverse complement.
TTCTCATTGCAAATGTCACATTTAGTGTGACATCACGTCAAACACCAATGTGTTGGCTGTGCAAAATACTTTGTGCAACCATGACTTAAAAAAGGCCCATGCTGGGCCAAAACATTGTTCATCCATATAAGGTTACATAAAATAGGATATATGCATTAAAAGAATTAATTGGGCTACTTGCCAGCTCCATGGGTTTGAGGCTCCTGCAGATTCCATTTAACATGTAATAAGGTGGGTGCCAGGTTAATTGTGTTTATGTAAGGCTGTAATGTCCTGCTTATCGAATATTGGCAGCTCTGTAAGGCTTTTTTGGTGATAAATGAATAAGACAAACTATTTGGAACATGATTCTTAAAGTTCATATTGCTATATTGATGGCATAGTTCCAGCGGTGTATTTACCACGAGGCTGACAAGGCATTTGCCTTGGGCAGCACTTTCAGGGAGCAGCAAAGAAAAAGCCAACCACCAAACACCCCGGCAGATGCCATATCAGCATCTTATCCTGGGAGGCCCAGGAGCTGGCCGGCTGGCCACCTTTGGGCCCCCCGATGCAGGCATCCGCTGATGTGGGAGGTGGGCGGTGAGGGAGCACTCTCCCCTGAGCTCTTCCCTGCTCAGCTCCCTCGCGCGCACCGCAGTGATGCCGGAGCCGGAATATGACGTCACTTCGGCTCCGGCATCACTGAGAGGCGTGCGAGGGAGCTGAACAGGACAATCAGAGCTCCCTTGCCCCCCATCTGAACTGCGTGCCTGCCAGAAATCAACCAAAATGTAAGCACATAATAAAACAAAATTGTGAGTTCGTTAGTGTGTGTTTGTTAGTGTGTGTTAGTGAGGCTGTGTGTCTGTCTGTTAGTAAGAGTTTTTGTGTCTCTGTTAGTGAGTGTTAGTGAGTGTCTGATAGTGAGAGTGTGTGTGTCTTTAGTGTGTGTGTCTGTCAAAAGTGTGTGTATGTCTGTTAGTATGTGTATGTGTGTCTGTCACTGAGAGTGTGTATCTGTCAGTCAATATGTATGTCTGTTAGTGAATGTGTGTGTCTGACACTGAGTGTATGTGTCTGTCAGTGAGTGTGTATGTGTGTCTGTCAGTGAGTTTACGTGTGTCACCGCGTGTGTGTCTGATACTGAGTGAGTGTGCGTTTGTCAATGAGTATGTATGTGTATCTGACAGTGAATGCGTGTGTCAGTTATTGTGTCTGTCATTTAGTGTGTCTGTCGGTGAATGTGTGTGTCTGTCGGTAAATGTGAGTGTGCGTGTCTGTCTGTGAGTGTGTATGTTTCAGTGAAAGTTTGTGTTGGTTAAACAGTGTGTGTGACAATGACTGTATCTGTCAGTGAGTGTATGTTAGTGTATGCATCAGTAAAGACGTGTGTCTCTGAGGCAAAGAACGTGTTGGTTTTTAACAGGAAGTGAAATTTAGAAGGGGGGGTGGGAAGGGGTGCCTGAGTTTTGTCATGCCTAGGGCAGCACAAAACCAGAATACACCACTGCATAGTTCATCACTGATGTTTAAGAGTTAACATCTGTCAGCACTGCAAATGCATGGCATGGCATTGGCTAGGACAATACCTGCCAAGTGAGCCAACTTCCACATGCATGTAATTAATCCATATATCAATGAATCCACGGACTTACACTATTGAGATCAGTGAGTTATGTATCAAATTTCATAGAGAGCCAATAAATGCTTCATATGAGTTATATAACTGACAACTGGTATAAAAATATATTCTTTGACAAAGCAATAAAGTGGAATATTGACGAGTGCTTTGAGATGCAACTAATCCTGTTTGGAATTAGAAAATTTGATAAGAAAACTGTCAGAGATTTAATCTTTTAGACATTTGTATGCTTTAACTACTCTAAGCATTTTCTCAGTTTTTCGTTTCTCTTCTGTCTGCTTTTCTGACAACTTTCTCTAAACACTAACTACATCAAATACAAATACTGCCAAAGTAAGAATTAGATCTCCAAACAACCTCTGACAACTTTCTGTGTAGCTGCATGATTTATTGAATATTACAGACTGCTGCTAAAAGAAAAGTTAAAAATTCTGACATTTAAAAACTAGGTGGGTCTAAAAATAAAGTGCGATGTGCGTAAAGGAACATGCCATGCACCATAACTTCGACAGCGTATAGTAGACTGCAAGCTTGTTTGAGCAGAGTCCTCTGCAACCTACTGTTCCTGTAAGTTTGTGTAATTGTCTCAATTATTGTTAAATCTCCCCCTCTGATAATATTGTAAAGCGCTACGGAATATGATGGCGCTATATAAATATTAATAATAATAATAATAATAATAATAGTGTTTATGACATAAGAAGGTTATGTGTACGTCCATTTTCAAGTGGTTTGGTCAGTAACTATTTTGGCTGCAGCTATTTGATATGTCCAAACTCTGCTTTGCCACAGGGCTTAGAGCGAGTCATTGTACAACACAAGCATGCTCACACTTTACAGGGACACTCCACACATCATAACCACTTCATGCATTTTAGTTTGAATTTTAGTTTGATTTGGATTGATAACTTTAGACAACTTTACCTGGGTCTCCCAGTTGCCCTCACCACATTCCGTCTTCTCCTGCTGGATAAGCTCGATGTCAGGTCTGATACAAGACTGTATTAATTGGCAAGACCAGTTTGACAAAAAATATTCTGGGAGGGTGACGTGGCACGATGATGGCCACTAGATTATTTCTTTAAAAGTTTGGACAAATAAAAAGAAAATTAGTTTTTTGATTATATCTGTGGGTGCCAATGAATAATGGTTTAATAAATTACTTGAGCAGTTTGCCAAAACTGAAGGAGGTGCACATATTATAAACTCCTTTCATCCTAATCACTGCAATAAACTAATGTTCTGAAACAAATTTGGTATAAATATTTTATTGTAGTAACCCTTTAAAATACCACATTGTTGTTCCTATGCCAAAAAATGTCTATATTTATTAAATACTAATACCATGTTTGGTGTGAGTTGTAAATAGTGAATTCCCCATGAATTTCAGTTGTGGGGCCAATTTAGTCAAACTTAAAACATGGCTGTTTTGAGAATTTTTTTTTTTTTTAATTTCTCCATTTGAAATTTCACTTAAAATTCTCCTTGAATTCCTGACTATTTACCTTTTACTGGGATATTGACTAAAGTGAAAATTAATGGTTATTGTAAAGTGTTTTTCAAATATAAATCAAACCACACTAGGTGAATTGGAAGCGTAGCCGAATTAACATTTTCCATTTCAGCTACAACAGTTTTAAATTTGAAATTCACTTTGAATGCCCAACTGTTCTCACTTATAATTATAATTAAGGGTTTCCCAATGCTGATCCATCTCCTTGACTGTCTTCATCAGAATTGATCAGATAAGAATCCCATAGGAAAAGCATTGGATCAATGCATCTCTACGGGGAAAGTTCAGGGTCTCCATGCAGAGGGTGGAGACACTGAATATCAGTGCTGCACACTGTGTTTACTGCAAAAAGTAATGATTATACTCACCAGAACACAACTATATTACACTTTAGTTGTTCTGGTGATTATAGTGTCCCTTTAAATGAATGTTTAAGAGAATGTTAAGAACTTTCACATGGAAGAAGCAGTCAGTGCTTACCTATGTGATTAATAAAGTTGGTTAGTACTTGCTTCAATTTTTACCAGACAGAAAGGGGGGACTGTTGTCACTGATAGTCTCCCCAAGTTAAATTAGAGAAGCTGCAATAGGGGACTCATAACAGGATATGAAAGTAAACTTTTTTTTTTTTAATTCAAGTGTGCTCCTTGAACTGTTGGGGTTAAATGAAAACCCCAAACGATAAAAACAATAAATATTTTTGAAACTCCAGTTAACTTTGCTTACTGTTTGCAAACTATATGTTCGTCCCTAAATATAAATATAATAACCAAATTTATATTTAAGAGAATAATTATAAATATAACCAAATTATTTTCAAGGTCATATCATAAGAATAAAAAGAGAAAAAGAATGTTGTGTGTTACAAATTAAACTGATAACGGATGAAACCTTCGCCGTGATATAAAGAACTAAATGATGCTATATAAAATGGAAGTTTATTTTAAATGAGAAATAACAAGCACCATCGATATCCCGCCTAATGTTAATGCTAGGTTATTATTGTCTTTATCTTCTGTGCACTTTTGCAATAAACAAAACCATTTAACAATTCTAGCTCCTAAAGTTTGTGCACAGGGAGCTCCCACATGCCAGTGAAGATATTGAAACTGCCATGACCTATATTGAATGAAAGATAGGGCAAATCACTTATCAGAAGGGAAATGGAGGACAGGAGAGGCATTTGGGATGAGATTGAAAAGACAAACAGGAACACAAGAGCAAAGCAGCAGATAAGGAATAGGAGGGAGGTTTGTAAAAAAAAATAAATAAAAAAAAAAAATGAAAGATTAGCACAAAAACACGGCAGCTAAGGGGAGAGAAGATCATGGTCAAGACAGAGAAAGACAATTGAAAAGGGACATGAGAAAATGATGAGATGAGGCAAGAAGAGATAAGGGCCTGATTGATGAAAGGTTTACAGTGGCACATCTTAAATACAAAAGTCCCCCTACAGAACAAGTCGCTCATCTACAGATCATTAAACTGAAATACCAATGATTCTTCTGCGTCATGTAAAAATTATACTCCTCTGAAGAATTGCACACATGCAATCTGTCCTATGCAAGACTAAAAATAGACAGCTTGGTAATTAATAGAGCTACCGGGTGCCCATTCATAATACATTCCCCATCCTCTGGCCCATAAAGGAATTATCATTTTAGAAACTGCTGTTTTTTTGGGAAAGACAACAATGTAAATGTTACAGTATTTAAAATGTCACTAAGCCTTCTCTCTTAAGTCAACGTGCAAAAAGTAAGGTATAAGGCATAGTTTGTAAAAGGGATCATAAACAAAGCAGTACAAGGTTTCATTTCAGGTTTAAAGCTGTTTTGGCATCTAGAAGCATCTCTCTGTTGATTTGTTAAAGTCCCAGTCCTATAAATACCCCTGAAAAGGCATATACACTACAATAGGTTATTATATATTCATCAGCAATTATGTAAATTTTGAAAATACAACAAAAAGCCTTAAAGGACCACTATAACCACCAAGACAGCTTTCCTATAAAGATAGATCTGATGTTTAAACATCCTTTTTTGCAAATAATATTTAATTTACAATGTATTATCTTCTGCTCTGTTAATAGCTTGCTAGACCCTGCAGGAGCCTCCTGTATGTAATTAAAGTTCAATTTACTGAGCAGGAGATAAAAATGTTTACAGTAAGTTACATCTGACTGCAAATTAAACCATTTTTTTTTCATGCAGGCTGTGTCAGTCACAGCCAGGGGAGGTGTGGCTAGGGTGAGTGTTTGAGTGTTTGACTGTCAGTGAGTGAGTGTATGTATGTCTGGGAGTGTCTGCCTGTGTATGTGTGTGTGTCAGTGAGTGTGTGAGTTTATGTATGTATGTCAGTGAGTGTCTGTGTATGTGTCTGTTAGTGAGTATATGTCTGTCAGTGTGTGTTTGTGTGTGTGTGAGTGTGTGTGTGTCTGTCAGTGAGTGAGTGTATGTTTGTCAGTGAGTGTGTGTGCGTGTCTGTCAGTGAGTGAGTGTATGTCAGTGAGTTTCTGTGTGTGTATCAGTGAGTGAGTGAGTGTGTGTCTGTCAGTGAGTGTGTATGTCTGTCAGTGAGGGAGTGACATGAGGGTGTGGCAAAATGGATCGTTTCCTAGGGCGGCGGAAATCCTTGCACCGGCCCTGCTTAGTGATGCTCTACTTTTCTGTGAAATCAATACAGGGAAAATAGTTAAGTGAATCCTCTATTAAAAACAATTCAAAATGATTTGAATCTTCTGTAATACGTGAACTTTTTTGATTAAAAAGCTTCATTTAAAAAAAAAAAAAAGTTAAGTCTCTATTTAACATACCCTTATTACAGTATTGGGATTGGCTAATCGTTCTAGCAAACATACATTAGGTACTACATACATGTATAGTTATCAGTGCAATCTGCTAATCTAGTTTTTCTTCATAAGAAGCGCTACATTCTCATAGATAAACATTGCGCACAGAGTCATACTGGCAATTTAACTGAAATAGATTCAACTATGGAAGACATTTTTGCCCCTAAGCCCTTAAAAGCTGTCTGGCATCCATTGTGGGTGTTGCTATTACAAAATGAAAACAGTGCACGCCATTTCTCAGAAGGGTTGCAGGTTTAGCATCAATGCATCAAAATTACTTCATTAAGATGAAGGGACATTAAACTGTCCCCTTGGTCAATCCTCTGTTCCAGATTGCAGTGACTGTTTGTACCTATTCCGTGTACATCTATTGCCAAGAATAAAAAAAAGATTTTGGCCTTATATTAATTATGCCCTTTCCCCTATTACAATGTATTTAGTTTTACTAAAAAAAAAAAAAAAAAGCATTTTGCTACATCTCTACTTTGCACAAATAAACATCCACATTAACACAGACAATCACTTCCCTCCTACTAGCTACTATTATCTACCCCTTTTCTCCTAAGCATGGTATTGAAACATTATACAGTTAATAGGAAGACAGTTATACAGTTTGGGGTGAGATCAAGTTCAGCTCATACTAATCTCTCATTAAATCAGGCGGACATTTTGTAAAAACATGCATGCCTGCAGATAGCAGCAAAACATTTATTTTAAAGCAAAATCAAAGAGATTTGCACTTTTTATTTCCCAGATTTAATGCCCTTAAGTACTGTTGGTGCACAGGTTCCTGTAAACATCATTAGAGATTTTAATATATCCTCCTGCATGCCCAGGAAGCTAATCAGCACATCTCATATATTATGATTGTCTATTACGTCTTATTCCCTCTGTAGACATCTTAGTAACTGTGGGTTGACGTTTGTGATTCGGTTCCAAGATGGCTACCAAAATCTAGAGTGAAAAGTATGGTTAAACTTACTGTAGATTGCTTAGGTAAAATAATATTAATGCTTTGAGAAAACATTTTTTTCCACTGATTGACATAAAGAACATTTCAGGTGACAAAGCCAGTTTGAGAAAATTACTTTTTGTCTACGAATAGATTCTAGAAAGAATTGTTTGACTTTAATGTTGCATGGCTGCAATGCATCAACAGATGTCACTGCATTCTCCAGTCTTCTGATATTTAGTTGGCTTGTTCTGCCAAAGCTTGTTGAAAAATTGGTCTTCATCTCTCATTGACAGAGAGCTCTCTCAGGCAGTTGCCATTTATTAGGATTGTAATGTCTAAATACTGAAAATATTGAGGACAAAGAAATAAAATCATTCCTTCAGAGTACAGTGCAATCTAATAAGTGCAATATAATTTCCTGAAGTAATAAAAAATGAATGTGGATAACCAGAATAACGTATTATACATGATTCATAATGCTCTCTTCAGACGTTAACATGGATTAAGCAGCGTTTGGCAAATGTCGAAGCATTAGGATAGCATTTAGAGGGTATATATTGTTCTACAATTTAAAGTTATGTTTAGCTAAAGATAACATCAAACATGGATTAAAGAGTAGCTTTTTCATTGCTTGTTTTTTTATCATTCAGTGGCTAAAAGAAAATTCAGAGCACCATAACCACCAGAGCATGCTGTAATGTTTATGTTGCCCTGACTCCCCCAAATTAAGGAAGTAAAACCGTTTTGTAACATTCTGACTTCTTAGCTGGTGTCCACTGGGTGATGCTCGTCACTTACTGTTGTAACGGCTGTTGAGCGGCTGGCCAGTCTGTTTGAAATTGGTTAACACCTGCAAGCTTGCTATAGGTTAAGATGTTAAGATAAGATAGATGATTTTATTAGGATTGTATAATGCCTGTAACTACCACCTCTGTTTCCTGCTGTATAAAACCTGTTACACAGCTCATTAAAGGCTTAGAAGTCACTTTGAACCTTGTCTTGTATCGTCCATTGGGGCTACTCACCCTATGGTTTGGGGATAAGGAGAAATACAGAGAGTTGCAAATTGATACCAAAGGCCATGGCAAGGGAAAAGGCCTGACAGAGAAAATTCCTCACTATCACTTACTTCCTGTCAGAAGTTCTCTTCATTGAGCTAAGTCCAGCAGGGGGAGGCTAGATGGTGGTTTAAACCCTATAAGGTCAGGAATACAGGTTTGTGTTCCTGACCTTATAGTACTCCTTTAAAGATGTATGAATAGATCCCCTTCACCATCAATGCCATTTTTGAGGAATCTCCCCTGGAATGCCCATGATTTTAAAAATATAGAAAACACAGGATTACAAAGAATTTTTCACATATTTCAGGGTGGACAGATAATACCGCCTGAGGATCTTAAAAACCGAGCAACTCTTAATCCATCCGATTTTTTTCGATACCTGCAGATTAGAGACTTTGCAAAACAGCTGCATGTTAGTGAATCGGCACACACATTTTAAAGTGTGTGAATGAATCAACTCAGAAGGGCCTAATTACTCTACTATATGCCTATTTTTACAACTGCTTGGACTTATAACCAGCTCTCTAGCGGAGGGATTCTCCATGTTGAGGGCTGGTCTATGTTCTGAGATTTTTTCGCTGAAGATATATTTAAGAGATTCCCTGTGTTAGTGAGCTAAATTATGCACTTACTAACAAATTAGTTTTACGAACAGAACCTGGTCGGTAAGTGAGGACTGCGTGTATAGCACAGTGGAAAGCAGATCTATGGGAAGAATTGGAGGGAATTGAGTGGCAAGATATACAGGATGATGCATTCTCTTCCCATATATGTGTCTCTCTGCAGGAGCAATCTTATAAAACAATATTCCAATGGTACATCACGCCAGTTAAACTCTATCATATGAAACAATTGTCAACTGATTTGTGCTGTAGAGGATGTGGCTTTATAGGATGTATAAGTCTACAGGTGGTGACTGTTCCAAAATGGACTAGTCCTCCCAGCTTGCAGAGAATAACACCTTAGTAGACACTCCAGAAGTGTTGTGGGGCTTAACCCCTATGCGTGAAACAATAGGGATACTCCGACTACTGGATATGAAAACCAGATCGTAGAGTATCAACTGGAATCCAAGCTTAAAAAGTAGCCTTACCCCTCTTTAGACTCGTTAAAAAACTGCAATTAGTAGCTAGGATTAAAGCTTAGACTACAAAGTCAGAGGATCTTTGCCAAACTAACGTCACTCTAAATAAAACCCCACCAAGGCTACTAGTGACTAAGTTATTCAGAGATGCTTGGACTCTTTAGCTGAAGTTCTCAATGTTCGTTACAAGTTTAAACTCCCAATTGCTTTTGAGTGGCAAATAGATACGTTGTGTCATTTAAGCACTTTATGAAACACACTATCTAATTTGTAGCTACACAGTATGGGTGGTTTTTTTAACCTCCACACATTTCTAGTTTTCTATTCACCCCTTAGGGTCTGCAGATAGCCCTAAGCTTAATCGGGTAGCACTTATTATCATTAATTCTTTGGTACACTTATTATTTAAGCTACCAAACTTTTTTAGGGTTGTTCAGAGGGCTCTGGTTTTCGGTTAGGCTCCCGGTCTTTGTATATTTATATTTCTTTTCCGACATGGACCCTGCGAATGACTATTAAAGTCCGGAGTCTGTATATATATATATTTATTTTTTTGACAGATATTACTAGTGTCCAGGGAGTTGGAGGTGAGCCTATTGGCTGTAGTATGTATTTTTTATCTGTTTCTGACCTCCTAAGGTGGGAGCATGGTTAGATACTGTTATTTTCTAATTGTGTAATTTTCTCCTTTTTGATATATTATGTTTTACGTTTCATTATTTTAAGCTTGAATTCCAGTTGATACTCTCCGATCTGGTTTTTATATCCAGTAATCGGAGTATCCCTATTGTCTCACTCTGAGATACACTTAGAGATACTTTTGTATATTTTTGCATTTTCATATTGACATGTATGTTTTTGTATTTATGAAAACCTCATAGTGTTTTATTGATGTTTATTCTGCTCTCGTTTGTACTGATTGACAGTCAAAATTAAAGAATCTTAAAAAAAAGGAAAGAAGTATGAACAGAGATGTCACATTTGTTTTCTAAAATACTTACAGGCTTTGGATCCACACAGGAAGTATACTGCCACAAAGCTGCACACAAATTGTAGCCTCTTGAGTGTGGATCTATTATTCCATCAAGCATCCTTTACACTATCTCTATGTATCATTTGACTCTCACATGCAATGACATTGTTTTAGAAATTTAGGATCGACTTTTCACAACACTATTTTTTTTTTCTAGTGACATCTCAAATCACCAGGACTTGCTCTTTAGTGAACTGACTGTATTGTTTCGCTTTGTAAAACAGTGTTAGTGCAAGCACTTGAATTGAGATGCTAGACCCTAACCTGGAAATTGACTCTGCCCACTGTCCTCAACCTCTTATCCAATGACATGTCTTGCCCTGTTCCACTTCAAAAAATTGGTACGGTTCTGACTTCACCCCCTGACTCTTTTGCTCAAGAACCGTCCTTGAATATAAGACAATACTAAGGCCTGTATTTAAAGTGACCAGGATCTTAGAGCCTAATGGAAAGCCAGTAGAGTGATAACAGAAATCTTGTTAGAGCAGACTAAGCATATATGAGTCTATACTTGGAAAACTGGGCATTTAAAAAAAAAAATAAAAAAAAAATGTGATATTATTAGTTTTTGCCTATGTTGTATGCAGCATTTCTAGCAATCAATGAAAGGTAGAGAGGAGAAAATGCAGGAAAGGGTCATGACAGACACACACAAGGGTGCGGTATGTTATCTCTATGGACCAGCCTTCATTGGTTTAGACATTAGGAGTGAGGAGACTCATACATTCAATCAGACAGAGATTTTGTTTCGTTCTACACATGTACATAAATCATCTTATTATTGTATGTAGCACATAAAAAGCTTAATGCAGTGTCAATGCTGTTTGCTTATGCAAATCTAACTGATAGCCAATAATATTATCCACAATGAGCCATTGTGCAGTGTTTTAAAAAGTATATATATTTACATTGAATCTGCTGTACTTAAAAGTAGAGGAGCAAACGGTGCGTTATAGTGTGGGTAGGCTAATAATTAGGAGCCAAACTTTACTAAACTATATAAAGGACCCTACTGTACACTGAATTGGTTAGTGCTCTTATAAGATATTTCATTTCTGTTTAGTTACAGAACCCCAAGGCAAACTCTACATTTTACATTAGCACATCAATCCCTCTTTCAAATGCCCTGATACATTACAGGCTCTTAGATACGAATATATAATCACATACATTTTCAAGATATACTGAATTATGTCTCCAAACCCATTACATTTTTACTTTAACATAAAAGCTCTTTTAACAAAAACATCAGATTCTAACTATTTTATGTGCTAATGAAATGGGACAGCTTTTATAGTTTCTGTTTCTTTCTGTTAGATTTTGCTATTCCTACCTAAAATGAAAGTGAAGGATTGTCTGAACAAAGATACCATCATTGAAATGTGATTTAATGTTTTCATTGAAGAATTCATTTTTTTAAAACCATAGATGTTATCAGAGCTTGCCCCCACCATTTATTCTCTCAATATATATCTCTTAGAGGAGTTAAAGGGACGTTACAAGTTGGAGATGACACCCCTTATTTAACGCATTAAATAGATAATGCTTTAATGTATTAAATAAATAATGCTTTAATGCATGTAACAGATAATGTAACCCAGCCTCTGATATGTATTGCAAATCATCAGGGTTGGCAGCTTGGGTAGAAAACTGCAGCTGCTTTCAGCCTGATGATAGCCTCATTCACAGTTGTGTGAAAATAGTTAGCAATCTGCAACCAATCGCACATGTGCCTTCCGCAAAGCTGTGAAAGAACCGGTCAGATTGTTGGGGGGAGGGCTTGTAGCCACAGAAATGTTGGCAAATCATTGCGATGTGTGCATGAAAACACAGACTCCTTGCATTATAATATATGGAGAGAGCAAAGACACGGGTTGTAATTATGCTTGAAATGTTCTTGTTGTTTGTTAATTTACACGTATGAATCAGCCCAGTATAAACCTACAATTTATTATAAATATATCAAATTACTGAAATAATTCTGGACACTTATATAAAATCTAAACTAATAAAGGCAAGCCCAATCAAAGGACCAGACTTCATAAAAATTACCACCAATGTAATATCATTTTTTAATGGTAATCAAAAATTCACTTTAAGTTCTGTGTAAAATCAAGAAAACAAAAAAACAGTGAAATAAATAAATGTTGAGTGAGTAAGTGTATTTTGTGTAACAGTGCATTTTGTATAGGAATCAGCTATATAGTTTATTTCCTGGCCCCTTGGCTATTTTAATTAAACATTCATACACTTACTCACTTTTCACTTGTTTACCTCACTGTTTATAGTTTGTGTTTTTGGTATGTTTTTACATACATGTTTTCTTGATTGCACTCAATTAGAACTTAAATAAAGTGTATTATAGTTACCATTAAAAATGATACTACATTGTTGGTTATGTTTCCGAAGTCTCGCTCTTTGATTGGGCTTGTCTTCATTAGCTTCTATTGATGTTCTTGGTTGGGTTATGCCCTAAATTATCCACTAAAGCCCTGTCAGAGCAAGAGAGGCTTGTTTTACATCGGAGGCTTTTAATGTTACATATAAAAATACATACTATAAGGATGCATTAAGTTGCTGTCTACAGAAAGTGAATATTTTGTATAACTTAAAAGGTAATATAATTACTCCAGGCATTAGTGAGACCCTGCTACTCACTGTGTAAGCACTACAGTGAACTATAACCTAGGAATCCATATTTCTATTATGTTGATAGACATCATTGACACTGCGTGCCACTGTTTGTCACTGCGTGTCACTGCATGTCTTTAATTCCTATTATTCTGATTTGATTAGGCTAGCCAAAGACTGATTTTAAATATGTGGCCTGAAGGCATATTATAGATAGTTACATGTTGACTACATGTGCATAACATTATTTGTTGTAGTATCCTATTTCACTCTCTTTATATTATATAGAGATATTAAATATATATTTTCTTTATAGGTTTTGTTATCATGTTATTTTGTTATTTAACAAATGGCGCCAATGTTTATTATTTTTTTTTTTTTTTAATCTATATTAAATATATTACAGTCCACGCAGGGATAGCATCAGAGCTGAAAAGAGCTACTACAAGATTTTCAATCAATATATTTTGCCTTAAGTGTTGGAGATCAAAGTAATAACTCTAAAAATCGTTATTTCGTGGTACCTTCGGCAAACTTTGGTTGAAAAAAAAAAAAAAGAAATAAGCAAAATGAAACAAAACGAGAGAAAAGCTAAACAAGTCAACTTTATACCTGCTGCATTTGAAGTATATTTGCACCAAAATAAAACAATTTTGATCTTTATAAACATTACTCTTGTGCTTACAAGCCAGATGAGAGAAGAACTTTGATCGTAAATCACAATTGCTTCCTGTCCCAATGCCTTTCAGAGCCTCTCCTTGACATTATCAGTGTCAAGGCTGAAATAGTAGTGTTCTGGCTTTGTTTAATGTGTAGCTCTAGTCAGTGATACATTTGTAAATACAAGTCGGGAACAACCAATTTGTTTTGACTTGGGATAGCTAGTATTTTCTGGCTTCATGTGTCTTTGTAACACAAATGGTAATTGTAAAACTGGAAAAAGACTGTATTCGGGAAAGAACAGATGTGACCCATGGTCCTTGCTGAGATCTGTCACGCAAAATGTATTTCTGTTAAACAATTTCATAGGAAGGTGATGCTAAGTTGTTTTCCTTTCGGTATTCTTAAAAAAAAAAAATTCTGTACAAGAAAGATAACTTTCTTCTCCAGTGAATTTGATTAGAGTTCTACTGTCAAAATTTCAACGAAATCTTGTGTGTGCTTTGTGGTAATTTTATATATTCACCTTGAAAAACATAAACATGTGTATATATAGATAACAAATAACGACAGAAAAAAAATAGTCATTTTGCATCCGTTTTTTTCATGTGAAATGCAAAGAAATTTCTTACAATATCCTTGTAATTTGCACCCATTTTGAATTTTGCACACAGAAATGCTGCAACGTTGAAGCTATTCTCATGCGAAGCTTGAACAAAATACTAGCAGATCTCATCCAAGTCAATTTTTTTCTTACAGAATGCATGCTATTCTCATATATTCTATGTGGTTCTATGTGGTGAAATGCTAGTTATTACCACATAAAAAGTCACAATTACACAAATGCCACAACATGGAGGCTGTGTTTTCAAATACCTCAGGCAAACACAGCAGTGTCAAGGTAGCCAGTGTGAAAGACCTTAGGCAATATTGTTTTGATTTACTCTTTGAAAACTGCATTTTTTTTCTTGTGAGGAATGAGTAGAAGTATTGAGCATCTCTTTCTCACTCTCTTCTTTTTCTTGTATGTATGTTTTTTTTATTTCACTTTGTCCCCAAAATCATACATAGAAACACCATGGTGCAACATGACGGAGCAGACTTGTATTCAGTCTGAAAGATACAGATTTTTTACATTTTATAATACCTAAATGAATATAATTGTTGTGGGGAATTTAGATCACATTGCAGCTAAAACTCTCCAAATGTACAATTGCAAGTATGGATGGACGGATGGACGGATGGACGGACGGACAGGCAGACAGCCAGCCAGATAGAGAGATAGAGAGATGTGCTGTTTATACTATATATGCTTTTTATGCCAATTGGCAAACTCGTAATACACTTCAAAGACTGTCACTCTGTAGGTACTTACTTCAAGACTTGCTGTATTTTTTTGGAATTTTTGAAAAATATCCTCAGAGTATCCAGATCTGACACTTCAATTAAGACATCATGTAAGGGTATGCACGTGTTGCATTTATGACCTGAAATAATTCGTAAGATTTTTATAAATTTCTCACTGATGTTTATTGAAAATATCCACTTAAAAAAAAAAGAAAATCAGTAATTGAGCAAGACACACAAAAAAATAAATAAATCAACAATCAGTATTCTTATGTATGAAAAAGTAAAGAGCAATTAAATATGTTTATCAGAATGAAGAAGAGAATCATATGACAGAACAGTTCTGATTGGCTTTTACCCTAAATTTATTGAAAATCATTTATATTTGCCTAAAATGATGTTATATGTTGTTATGAAATGATTAACTTGAAGGAAGGCTTCAATCCACAATGTTGAAGGTAAATTGTAGATGCCATAACCTAGAGCATTTCAGGACAGATTGAAGATCCATGCTTCACAACCAGCAACATATTTGCCAATAGTTTCTTGGACAATGGCTGGCTTTCCGCATTTCTGCTTTAGGTTTCATATGGGATAGTGTAGCAGGGCCAGATTTCTCATTACGCAGAGTAGACATCTGCCTACAGGCACATGCCTTATATTTTTGCCAGGTGTACCAAATCAGCCGCCTGCAGTGCTTTGCTGTTTTACAAGACAGCAGAGACCAGCACTGAGGATGCAAGACTCTGGGGGCCCAGGCTCACACAGTGTACACACACACACACACACAGTGCTAACTACACTGTTGTACATACAAAACAACACACTGCCTCCCATATTCTCTCTGTTTTAAAAACACACTGGCACAAATACTCATGCACAGACATATTACATGCACAGAAACATACAGACACACAATCTACACACATATGTATAAGTTAATTAGTATTCCTTGAGAATGCTCACTTTCTTTTCATACTTTACTCTAATTAACATTTCCAAACACATAAGTCACACTCAAAGTGTTGCTGCATTGTATTACAAGTAGAAGGAAGAATTGAATATCACTGTTCCCAAATGCAGTGTTATGAAGAATGGCCTGGGGAATATCTCACAGTTTCAGTCCAAAAATGAAGCTTGTCTATAAAGATGATTTTTTTATTGCAGCATAAAAACAAAACAAAACCCCACAGTGGTTGTTAATCACCCATTTTTACTATATAGAACTGTTATTTCTTTCATTAGCCGTCTTTGCTAATCTCACTTTATTTAAAGATTCACCGAAATTTCGGCGACTGAAATGTTCGGCTGAAAATTGGCCCATCTGGGTCAAATCTGCTGAGAATTGCCCCCCCCCCTCCCCCATTCCACTGTTTCACAGTATCGCACGCGGGGGAAGGAGAGGTGTAATTAGCCAAAGGCAAACCAGGGGGCAGCAAAAAATGCTGCCCTCAAAAGCCCACTCTAGCTTACCTGGTGTTCTCCCTCTCCCTGGGGTCCAGTGGGGCTGCTGAGAGGTATGCAGCTTTGTTTCAATCAGAGGCAGTGAGGGAGCTACGATCTTCCTGCTCTTCTCCCTCGCATGCAGTTTGCTGATGCTGCGGGAGCCGAAATATGATGTCATATTCTGGTTCCCTGCATCAGTAGACAGGGCGCTAGGGAGCAGAGCAGGGAGATCACAGCTCCCACGCCGCCTCTGATTGAAACACAGCCGCATGCCTCCCAGTAACCCCACTGGACCCAGAGACAGATCCACGCCAGCTCTCCAGGTAAGGAGGCTGGGTGGAAAATGTTAATTTAAGTTATAATAATTCTTATAATTTGTGAGTGTACCGGTTTTGGTTTTCGGCCAAGGGCATCCTGAATTTTCGCTTTTGGTTTCAGCCCAGAATTTTCATTTCACTGCCTCCCTAATTTTATTTCATCCAAACCCAGTCATATCAAACATTTGGAAGCTATCCAGAAAGGGCTGAATTCCCTCTATTAAATAAATGGAGGGTTTTGTGGATGACACACTGGAGGATTGGGGACCCTTGCTCCATCGCTCTGTAGTGATATGAACTATCATACAACACTGTCCTGTCTCATTACTATGCACATGGAAGCTGTGCAAGGAGTCTTTGGCAACAGCTGAGCATGGTCCCACTTGTTCCTACACTTTAGATAGGCTTTTCCTAGCAATAGGTTATATTCTCATAATTTAATTAATGGGACTGCAGAGGGAGAAAATAGTTTAATGGTAGGATAATGTTAAAATACTTCTAACCAAAAATAAAAAAAACTGGCAATGATCTTTTTTTTGGAGGAATCAACTTTTGGTCCAGGCTAATGACTTATGATACTGAATTCTGAGCCCTGCACACATTTGTGCTTTCATTTTGCATTGAGATTACGTCTTTCTTTTCTCCTCACAAACAGTAGCATCAATGCTTTCCTATGGGATGTTTAAACTTTATTAAACTCTGTGAAACAGCAGGAAATGCCATATTTTGTAATGGAAAAAAGAATAATTAAAAACGAATTGTATATATGTACTAGCAATGTGCCCCGGCTAAAGGAAATCTTTGTTACAATAGAAACTGCTTGGTAGTGAAAAGGTTAAAATGTGTATCGATGATCCGCTTACTCTCTTTGCTAATCTTGCTATAGATGCTTGCATAATACTATAACTGTTATTACGCAATTCAAAGGCTTAAGGAAGGAGCAGAAGTGTCCAAATGACATCTCATGATAACTTACCTACAGTCCATTATGCAGGGGTTATAGTCTGGTATACAGGGGTTTCCCTATGACCCTGCTCGTTTTTGCTAACCTACAGTCTCACATATAGGTGTTATGTAAATAGAAAAAAGTTGACTTAGGAGCTATTGCGAGTGTAGCTGGGATAGGTCTGTACTGGTTGGGGATAGGGTCGGTGATGGGCTGTATGGGATGGGGGTAGAGGCTGTGGTGGAGAGAATAAGGGCTATGATGTGCAAAGGGCTTTGACAAAGATAGAGTAGATAAGGGACTGTTATGGAGGGATAGGGGCAGTAGTAGGGAGATAGGGACTGTGATAATGGGGATAGGGAATGTGACGGGTGGGAATGGGGTGTAGCAGGGTTAGAGAGATCACAGCTCCTACGCCGCCTCTGATTGAAACACATTCCCTACCCCCGGGGATAGGGAATGTGATGGGTAAGATTGGGGTGTAGCGGGGTTACGAGCAAAAAAAACAACTGGTTAATGGGACTGCAGAGGGAGAAAATAGTTTAATGGTAGGATAATGTTAAAATACTTCTAACCAAAAATAAAAAAAACTGGCAATGATCTTTTTTTTGGAGGAATCAACTTTTGGTCCAGGCTAATGACTTATGATACTGAATTCTGAGCCCTGCACACATTTGTGCTTTCATTTTGCATTGAGATTACGTCTTTCT
The DNA here is from genome assembly GCF_036172605.1 of Pelobates fuscus. Lineage (NCBI taxonomy): Eukaryota > Metazoa > Chordata > Amphibia > Anura > Pelobatidae > Pelobates > Pelobates fuscus. Next base: position 197,987,256 of record NC_086322.1, on the reverse strand, counting down.
TTTCTCCTCACAAACAGTAGCATCAATGCTTTCCTATGGGATGTTTAAACTTTATTAAACTCTGTGAAACAGCAGGAAATGCCATATTTTGTAATGGAAAAAAGAATAATTAAAAACGAATTGTATATATGTACTAGCAATGTGCCCCGGCTAAAGGAAATCTTTGTTACAATAGAAACTGCTTGGTAGTGAAAAGGTTAAAATGTGTATCGATGATCCGCTTACTCTCTTTGCTAATCTTGCTATAGATGCTTGCATAATACTATAACTGTTATTACGCAATTCAAAGGCTTAAGGAAGGAGCAGAAGTGTCCAAATGACATCTCATGATAACTTACCTACAGTCCATTATGCAGGGGTTATAGTCTGGTATACAGGGGTTTCCCTATGACCCTGCTCGTTTTTGCTAACCTACAGTCTCACATATAGGTGTTATGTAAATAGAAAAAAGTTGACTTAGGAGCTATTGCGAGTGTAGCTGGGATAGGTCTGTACTGGTTGGGGATAGGGTCGGTGATGGGCTGTATGGGATGGGGGTAGAGGCTGTGGTGGAGAGAATAAGGGCTATGATGTGCAAAGGGCTTTGACAAAGATAGAGTAGATAAGGGACTGTTATGGAGGGATAGGGGCAGTAGTAGGGAGATAGGGACTGTGATAATGGGGATAGGGAATGTGACGGGTGGGAATGGGGTGTAGCAGGGTTAGAGAGATCACAGCTCCTACGCCGCCTCTGATTGAAACACATTCCCTACCCCCGGGGATAGGGAATGTGATGGGTAAGATTGGGGTATAGCGGGGTTAGGAGCAAAAAAAACAACTGGTTAATAACCCCCACCCCGAGACTTAACCTTGGCCACAGAAGGGAGAATCCTGTCAGCTGAGAGGTGCTTATCTTTGATAATGAGCGGTAAAGCTCTGATAGAAGGAGGGAGACCAAGTTATACCTCCCCCCGTGCATCCAGTTGTCCTGGCCAGTGATGGATATATTTTATATCTCCACCTGCCGTGGAGAGTGTAAGGAGTTTCTGTGTGGCCGGTTAAAGAGTGGGACCAGGTGAAGTTCACCTCATGCACCAACCATGATCCTGCTCTGATCAGGAAGTATATAAGCATACTGATTGGTATCATGCAGACTTAGATTACATATACTACATAGTCTAGCCACATTAAAAAAAAGTCTTACATTAAAACTTACATTTTATTAGTTTGAATACAGGCATCCATACTAAAACATTCTACCTCTCATTACAGAGGGCTCTGTGATGCCCTCTGAAACTCTCATCATAGGTATTTAATCACCATTTTATGTGTTTGTATATCTAGCTTATACTGCTGTGAACAGTGAGTGCATCAAAATAAAATGTTATTGAGCAATTTGTAAAAATTGTCCATGCAGATGAAAATAAAATAATCTGGTTTGAATTTTAATTGACATCATTATGACACATTGTTTTCATCTCTCTGTAATTTGTTTCTCCTTTAGAAATCTCTTTCTCCATTTACCAAAAGAGAGTGATCAAGAAGATGTGAAGTATCCTCGAATCTCCCAAGTGCCCACCAGCCCATCTGTAGAGTGGCCCTTGGCACAGGAAGAGAGCGCGGGACTGGAATCACTACCTTTCAGACTGATGATGCAAGACTGTACATCCGTGAAGACGCTTCTTCTGAAAATGAAGAGGCTTCTTCAAGAGGTAATGACTTCATAAGCTATAAGATTCATAACTCAAAATGTCAGTGGGTTGGTTTATGGAATCAAATAAAAAATAGGGAAAATGGAAAGGAAGAATTTAATATCCTGTATAGGAAGCTGTGAATTTAATAAAACGTATGAGAACAAATGCTGTATATCACCTCTGAATGAATGTCTGGTAAGCACAGGGAAAAAAGAGCATCTTGGAAAAAAAAAATGTAACTTTACTTTGAGAGGTATAAGTTTTAGATTGATTACGTATAATAAGATATTAGCATAAAACCATAAGTTTCATTGGTATTATTCGGAAATTATACTCTGCGCTCACCAAAGCACATTATTTATTCAGTGAGGTTTTCCTGTGAGAGAATTAAAGGATATGCCATAAAAATGTGTAGGATGCTAATGTATTCTTTGTGAACTGGAACCAAATGTCATGGCAGAATAAAAGGCTTGGAGAAAATGAAATAATTATTTATCTTAATTTGAGCTTGTTTTATGAAGGTTTTCATAGAATGACAAAACAAGTGATAATTAAGATGAGCCTGTTGTATGAAAACCTCAATATTCACAAACACAGCTCGGTTATTTTCTGTTTCCAAATTTATGTTTGCAAGAAGCCTCTTCTCTCGCTCGGTGTGTGCCATTCTCCAGTACACACAGCACGGATGTCACAGGGAAACTCGGTGTGTGCCATTCTCCAGTACACACAGCACGGATGTCACAGGGAAATGGGTGCAGGGAATCCTGTAGTAGAACGTTCTTTTTAATGTCAATGAGAGGGACTTTTCAATGTCATGTGTGATCTCTGATCACAACTCTTACAGTGCACAAAAGACCCCAGGCAGTACTGACACCTCATAATTCATTGCTCCCCAGCTAACCTTACACAAGAAGTCTGAGGTATATAGCATGACTGTACTTTTATCATGAAAGGGTAATGGTGAGTTACACAAAATCATTCTCATGTGATCACCTTTCAGCTCATATAACATGGCCTCAGAGAGGTGCAGAATGGGCTCAAGAAAAACATCTCTGTGATATGTGTGTGACATCTAAGCACAGCAGAAGACTATATGAGATCAAAGGATAACTGATATTTTAATCACACATCTACTTCATAGTATTACACACACAAACACAAAAGCCTACATGAATTGCTTTAGTCTTGAGAGATATGCACACATTATGACACATACACACGCATTGTGCTAAATATCTTATAAGGCTTCACAAGGCTCTTGCTATATTTGTGACTGACTGTAGACCTGCATTTGACCATACCTGCTTTAAATCATATGTTCCAGCTGTAGATGTATGGTATAACATGATTATTATGCAGTTTTATTTCACTGTTTTGAAACTACTACATTTATAATTCCATAGTCTGATAAGCATAGTCATCTAGTAAAGTAATCTCAGCTCTAAAGCAGCTCTATTTTAACCCTTTTCTAGGATCCAAAATCAGGTTACCATATAATTGTAAGGAGGTCCCAAAAGTAGGAACACACAGATACATTTATTGAGTCCCAGACAACTGCCAATAAAAAAAACTGTTTACTATAGAGACTCTCTACTGTGGAATTCAGCCCCCTCTCACATTAGGAAGTGTTTTTTCTACATTGTTTTCTAAATCTCATCATTAAATGGACTCTTTATGTACCATATATAACTTGCATAGGTAATGATTTAGTGTTACAAGTCCCTGACTCATTCATCATATTTATTACAGCTTCACAACTTGATACCGTAACCCTTAACAAAATACCGTCTTGTCATAACATATGACATAAAAAAGGGGAACTACACTGATCAGCCACAACAATAAAACCACCTGCCTAATATCATGTAGGTTCACCTCATGCTGCCAAACCAGCTATGATGCATTGAAGCATGGACTCCACAAGACCTCTGAACATGTCTTATGGTATCTGGCACCAATACATTAGCAGCAGATCTTTTAAGTCTTGAGGTTGCGAGGTGTAGCCTTCAAGGATGGGACTTGTAGTTCCAACACATCCCATATATACTCTATTGGATTTGGAGGCTAAGGCAACACCTTGAACTCTTTGTCATGTCCCTCAAACTATTCCTCAAAAATAATTGCAGTGTGTCAGGGTACATTATCATGCTAAAAATGTCCACTGCCATTAGGGAACACCATTGTCATGAGGGGTGTACGTGGTTTGGAACAATCTCTAGGTACGTGTCAAAGTATCATCCACATGAATCCCCGGATCCAAGGGGTCTAGGCAGAACATTGCCCAGCACATAACTTTGCCTCCACCATCCTTCCTTCTTTGCATAGTGCATCCTGCTGCCATACCTTTACCAGGTAAATGATGCACATGCACCTGGCCACCCATCTGATCTAAAAGAAAACATGGAAAACATGGTTAATCAGAACAGGCACGTCTTCCATTGCTCCAATTATGACGTACACGTCCTCAATGAACGTGCTTTCAGCAGTGGACAGGGTTCACCACGGGAACTCTAACCCGTCTGTGGCTATGCAGCCACATATGCAGCAAACTGTGATTCTCTGTCTGTTCTGAAACTTTCTACCATAGCCAGCATTACGTTTTTAAGCAATTTGAGCTACAGTAGGACTACTGTGTTATAGGACCAGGTGGGCTAGCCTGCACTTCCCACATGAATCAATGAGCCTTGAGTGCCCATGACCCGGATGCCAGTTCACCTGCTGTCCTTCCTTGCATCACTTTTGGTAGGTACTAGTCACTGTATACTGGGAACACCCCACAAGACATGCCGTTTTGGAGATGCTCTGATCCAGTCGTCTAGCCATCACGATTTGGCCCTTGTCAAAGTCACTATCTATTCGCTTGCTTATTTTTCCTGCTTGCAACACATGAAATTCAAGAACTGACTGTTCACTTGCTGCTTAATATATCACACCCCTTGAGAGGTACCATTGTAATATTATAATCAATGTTATTAACGTCACCTGTCAGTGGTTTTACAAAATCTTACACACAATTTACAACTTTTTTCCATTAATGGAATGTATTTTTTTTTTTTTATTTCAGGCCTTTCAACTGTCTTGATGTTGAGTCCGGTCACACCTGCCATAGCTTGTGCTATATTTAGGGCATTAGGATCCTGCAGAGATCAATGAAACAGTGCAGGCTCTGTCCACAATGGGCTGGCCTGGTTTATTGGCAGGCAGCCTGATATGCATTCACACCAGGTGTCCTTCCAGTAATTCAGGTCCTTTAAAACACATGTGCTGTAAAGTCCTACTGGGCAGGAAGTTATGGAATATGCACTGCACTACTATTGAATATAGGACAAGGACTGGCTCATAAATATCAGCCATTTCATCTTCCCTTTAGAAACTGCCAATTGGCAGCAAATGAGGGTAAGAATGACTATCTTTGAATTCATATTTCTGTGGACCATCTGTTTTGTTAAGTCTATAAATCTATAGTAAATGAATAAATTAAGTTTCACCAGTCTGAATGGGACCTGTAAAGACTATAATCCAGCATATACAATTTTATTTAATTGCCTTTAGCTGCTCTATTTGCCTGTCTAATGAAAGATGAGGAGGACATTCCATGTGTCAAAGGACTCATTTAAATCTAATGGGTTTGACCGTGAATTGTGGCAAATCACCCCCCACCCAAATAAAATTAAATAAAGCCCTACCTACCCTCCTTACCCTAAAAATAGTGAGGGGGGAGACAATAAAACTAAATACCTGTAAATAAAAAAATACTTACCATTTGATGTCTTTTTTTCTAAAACCTTCCTTATTCATCCCCAAAACAGGCAAAATAAAAAAAACCTTAATAACTGTTGAACAAAAAAACAAAGCACGAAAAAAAAATCAGCCGAAAAAAAAAAAAAATCCTTGACGCTAAAAATATATTCCATCTTCACCCAGCGAGGGCACCACACAGACTGAGCTCTGCAGGGTGGGGAAAGGCTTTTAAAGCCTTCCCACACCCTGTAATTTGTTTCAGAGCACTCTGATTGGTTGATTTAAGACAACCAATGAGAGTGCTCTGACAGGTAAATGAAGAGACTGACAGGTAAGTCGCTACATTTACCTGTCACAGCACTCTGATTGGTTGGCTTGGAATCCAACCAATCAGATGCCTATTTACACAGCGTGAGGAAGTTCTTTGGAATTTGGGTGGGGGCCGGGGGGGGGGCAATAGGTCCCCCCACCATTTTCATTTAGGTCCCCCACCTACTTCTGATGGGTGAGTGCTCGGGGGGAGGACAATAGGTCCCCCCATTTTCATTTAGGGCCCCCACCTGCTGCTAATGGGTGGGGGCCAAGGGGGCCATGTATTGGGGGGGTGTTATTTTTTTATTATGTGTTACAACATGCCCCTACTCGTGGCATAGTCTTTCTGACCAATGAATGAATAGACAAAATTCCCGTCCGATTTTTGGACAATAGCAAATGCCCAAGTGTCCACAGGGCCTTCATCTACAGCGCCTTCACAGCGCTATCAGATGATGTGTGCCACAGGGCCTTCATCTACCCACACAAAGATGGCGGCGCCCAGGACCTGGATCCGGGCACAAAATAAAGATTTACAAAAAAGGTAATATGGGGGCTTAGGGGCATATGGGGGTGACTAGAGGTGAAATCAGATGTAGTCAGGAGGGGGTTAAAAAAAAAACGGATACGGCCATAAAAGTGCATCTTTAAGCCAGTGTAGCTGTATATTCTTTTCAGTGGAGACATTCTGATACAGTCATTGCAGAATGTATGCATTATTTTGTTTCAAATCTAAAGATTAGATTGGCAAGTATCAGTTGGGGACAAGGGAATAATTCACATGTGAAGCTGTCCCTCCCATATGCCTCCATTTCCTTTTAAGTGGTGTTTTTATCCACCATGATCCAGGACCATCACCGACGTACTCTCATGAATATGAGAATATGAGTCCATGGCACAAGGACAGATGTCACACAAGGCCACTGAGGCCACGGTCTCAGGGGGGCAGACAAGATAGATGCAAAACAGCCCGTTGGGAGATCAAAGATCTCCCTCACCAATCTCCTGCTGGTTGGGCCAGTACACAACAGCCCCTATTCCTCTATTACTCCCCGAGCATAAACAACAGTCTAAATTACCCCACCAAACACACACAGCAGTCCCTGTCTCAACTAACACATACAACAGTCCTTACTAACCTAAAACACACACTACAGCCCCTATCCCCCACCCATATTCACTACAACCCTTAACCCCAATTGCACACATAAACTACAGCCCCCATTCCCCACACACAGCACAGCCTTATTTACCCCCACACTAGAGCCTCAGTAATTCCCCACAAACACTACACACCGAATTTTCTTCCAAACATACTGTTTGACCCTAATATCCCAAAAACAAACTATAGCATCTATCTCCCAAACACACACTACAAACCCTATCAACCCCTTATACACCCACCCTACAATGCAAACACCCTACATCCCTTGTGCCCTCCAAATCCACAAAACTGGTGTGCACACACGCACACCTTTAGGAATGATTGGCATGACATAAAATGACATATTCCCACCTATCTATTCGTGCAAACATCATTACATTTTCCTTTGGGATCAAACTCCAGGTGTTTCTGGAACCTAAGAACCTATTTTCCATAATTATAAATCCATACAATGTTTATGGAAATAGGGGCTTTACAGTTAGGCCTCTAATTTATAGAGGAGCGAGGGACCCCAGTTTAATTTTTTAGTGTATGATTTATTTGTATCTATGTGTAAATGTATAAAGATACATTTTTTTCCACTTATAAAGCATCTGACTTATCATATATTATCATATTTTACCTTTCTTAAACAAATACATTTTATTAGGATGTGTTGCCGGATGTTTGGATTTGCTTTTACTTTCTTAATAAAAGGTCATTATGGCCTTCAAAACACATAGATAACCCGTATTGTCATTGAGTGTGTAATTGCATTGAGTCCTCTGTTGACATACAATTGAAGGTCATGCACAATCTGAAATGTCATCACAAACAAACATGTCATTATACTTTTAATTATGGGAAGGATTTAAAAAAAAATGTGTTAAAGTGCTATTTCTACAATGTCTGATCATAATAATCCTTTGGTGTCAATAAAGCTCAGTGGTTTATGAGTACAAGCAAAGATGTACTACATAAAATGATATCTCACAACAAATATCTCAGCTATAGGTCTGTTCACAATGTTTCTGTCCATCCTTTAAAGGATGTTTTGCCGATTAACACTATGATAGTTAACTAATATAGCACATAATGAATCTAAGTAACATTGCAATACATTTACACATGACCTTGTATTATAATGCTCAACTAGCATGCCACCTTTAGAATGTGCAGTGGTTCTCTATGAGGTCAAAAGCTGGAACACTCAGGGTGCAGCAGTGTTTCCTCAGATAGCGAACAAGCCAGTCTTTAGATAGATATGAAACTTTGTAGCTATAAATCTACCCCATAATTTGATTCTGCCCTCTTACTTGTTGAGCTCTTTTCATCTCACTCCTCCCAAATGTTCAGATTTTGGTGGAACAGTCCACAACCAGCAGAGAATGAGCACATATTTAAATGCTCTTGGGCTATGCTCAGATTTTTAGCAATGAGCACTGAAACAATGATTTCTGCATGGTCTGCCCTCAGTTGGCTAGCCTGTGGGATTGACTGGCAAGACAGGCTAACCTGCCAGCTAATTGGGTGGACCTGCCCACTTTCAAAACTAACCCACCCCTTCTGGGCAGAGCCAGTGACACAATTGTGACGTTGGCCTCCCCCACTTTATCTCTTCCCACCGATTCTTGGACTGCCAGAGTTGGGAGTTATGCCATGTACCCTTGACCCAATGAAAGGTCATGCCCTGTTTAACAAGATAGCGGAAATGGTGATAGGAACCGCACTCAATCCCAGCAGTCACACAGTGCTCCGGAGTAGGACCAGCAATCCCACAACGACAAAGAAGCACAAGAAATTCTCCAGGCACTCCAGGTATTAAGCCAAAGGCGATAATAATAGAACAACAGGGGCAGCGATGTTTTGACCTGCTTAGAGGTCTTTGTCAAGGAAAACTGCAGGACTAATGCAACAGATGCAACATGTTTTGATTTTTTTTCCCAACATAAATTTATCATTAGTTCATACTAAGCCATCCAGGTTAGACAAAACTGGAATTAATAATATGAAAGAGTTAATTCCAAGTTGAAAGCACTGGGATCATGTGCAAGAGTTAATACCATATTATCAACGTAGCCAAGATGGTATATCAAGTCATATCAAGCCACTGTAAAATCCATTGTAAAAGCAATCTGTACTGGTTAGTTTTGTAAGAGCGCCCTTTATGATCAAGGAACACTATAGTATTAGGCATAACAACATTAACACTTTATTGTTGTACTCACTATTTAGGTCCCTGGCAGCCATCAGGAGGTTTTTTATTTACCATTTCTCCATCTCTGCACTGGTCTTGCCAGAGCTGGCATTGCCAACATTGGAAAGGATTGGAAGGGGTTTGCTTATGTGCAGCAAAATGCCCCATTATGCAAATCAGCATCTCCCCATAGAGATGAATTGAATGAATGCATCTCCATGGCTAGAATCCAGCTTCTCCTTGTAGAGCGTGGAGGAAATGAATGCAGGTGCTGCACAGAAACAATGCAGCACTGAAATAGGAAGCATCTCTAGTTGCCCTCTGAGTGACTGCCTTCAGAGGTGTTACTAGGCAGCAATGTAAATATTGCCTTTTCTCTGAAAAGGCAGGCTTTGCTGAGCTTGCAGGGACATGCTGTAGACACCATTAAGCTGTAGTTGTTCTAGTGAATATAGTGTGCCTTTAATACAGACTGAAGTGGAAAACCATGTACCTTTAGTGCAATACTGAGGTTAACTTATAAAGACACTACACTGCCCAAATACATAAATAAATTATACAATCACTATTTAATAGATATGCCTACCCCTTTTAAAAACATGCATGCTTTAAAGTATGCATATTTTCATTGGTAGTGCATCTAAAAAAAGAGTTTGCAAAAGCTGCAAATCTCTTGTCTGTGCAAACCCTACTCTTCTAACCCAGCCCAGACTCTCTGTGACTGTCCAATTACAGACTTCCCAATGTAGCTCAGAGAAGTCTTTGCAAGGCGGTGCTCTGAGAAATTGCCTGCCTCTTGAGTTTAAGCTACCAGGAAGTACCAGGACTAGTTGTCAGATTGACATCAAAGTGGGTGTAATAATGTTAATTTAGAATAGGGCTAGTTTCTAGTGAAATCTGTTTTTTTTTGTAAAATGAAAAGGACTACTGTTATAAAGACATGTAACAAAGACTGTTATAAAGACATGTAATTTATTTGACCTAACAATAATCATAATGTAAACTAGTCTATGTTTTACCACGACCACAATTAAATCAGGAAATCTTTATTTTTTTTTTATTTTTATATAAAAAAAATCTGAAAATGTTTCAACTTCATAAGCATCATGAAAAAGCCTAGTTTAAATAATTATAAACTGAAGATTATATAGATCAACACATATAAAGTTCATATTGACTTGTTTTAAGTCATTAGTTAAAATTTTAGTTTCATAGACGTCGTGCTCACTTTTCAACTACTCTGGGACAATTCTAATTTACAACCCCAAGGTTTCCAATTTAAGTAAAGCACAAACGTGTCAATGCCAGAGTGAGCTATTTCAGCCAATATGCAAATGCTTATGTAGTGTTCTTTACATATTCATCCTTCATATTCTATTAAGATATTATTATTATTATTATTATTATTATTATTATTTCCATTTCTATAGCGCCAACAGATTCTGTAGTGCTTTCAATATTATAAGAGTGGGGATTTAGCTATAATTACAAGAAAACTTACAGGAATGATAAGTTGAAGAGGACCCTGCTCAAACAAGCTTACAGTCTATAGGAGGTGGGGTGTAAAACATAATACGATATGCATGAATGTATGCATATATGTATCTTGTTCATCCCCCTCCTTGTATTTTAATGTTGGGTAAGTAGCTAGGGAGAGAGAGAAGCACAGTGTCTGACTTTCGGCATGTCAGTATATGGATGGAATGAATGAAGAGCTGAGTGAAGGACATCAGCCACTGTTAAAATGGGATTTTAAAATGCAACTATAGTAACCAGCTTAATGTATTTGTTCTGGTGAGTATAGTCAATCCCTGTAGGCTTTTTGCAGTAAACACTGTTGTCACAGGTTGCAAGGTCTCTTAGTGTTCTTCTCTAATCCTTCGCTGGTGCTGCATTCAGCTACAGCATACAGTGATTCTAGCCCTCTGGAACTTTGTAAAATTCTCCCAATATAGTGGACAAGACCAGTCGTATTGGGTAAAACAAGAGTACTGTTACTGTTATTCCTGTTGTGTAGAATTTCCCCAATATAATGGACGCAACCAGTCGTATTGGGTAAAAGAAGCAAACTGACTTTATTAGCCCACTCGGCTTGTTGTGCAGTGCCTCTAGCATGGGGTTTGTAATACAAAATCACAGGGGTTTCCTTACCACAAGCCATTGTGTTTGAGAGATAATTGAGCTCCAGTTAAGCTAATCCAATTATCTATCAAATAGGAAAACTTACATACAATTTTTTACATATCACAAAATACATGACAACAGCATCGGAACCCCATGAAACTGATATTCCCAAATAGCCCCGATCTGAGCACACAACATATACAAAAAGCGCTTATATTGGTTCGGTAAAACAAAAGTTATGTTAGTGCCTGGCAAAGGTGGTATTGTCAATTCTAAAAATGGGTTAATTTGATTGTATAGGATGTCAGGGCTTACAACCTAAATTCCTCTTTGAAGCTGGGACCACAAGCAGAGCTACTCTGTAAGGTTAGCTGTTATGCCTCTCCAGCAGGCTGTGGCATGGGAGCTTCCATGACAACTGTCTTTTCAGAGAAAAAAACTGTGTTTACATTACAGCCTAGGGACACCTCCAGTGGCCACTCCTCAGACGGCCATTAGAAGTGCTTCCTAGGGCAGTGCTGCACAGTGTGCTGCACTGATGTTCGAAATATCCACGCTCTGGTTGGAGACGCTGAACTATCATCATAGAGATGCATTGATTTGTCAGGGTGGCATTTGGCTCTGCCCCCGACCTGTCCCCTTGGCTGAGATCATCAGAATTGACAATTTCAACCAATCCAATGCTTTCCTTTAGGAAAGCATTGTGATTGTCTGAGATCATCAATTCCGATGATGTCCGCCAAGGAGGTGGATTGGGGAGGAGCCAGCACCAACAGACCTGCTCGACACTGGTAATATGATGAGTTATTTCTATATTTAAGGGAGGTACAGGGGGGCTAAAAAGTTAGTTTAACATTGTAGAGTCAGGAATGCAAGTTTGTGTTCCTGACCCTATAGTGTTACTTTGATGTGTCTTTGGGAAAAGATGCAGTTCTGCCCAAAACATCATATATTATGGATAAAATAAACCTTGCGTATATATATATATATATATATCCGTTGCTAGTACTTTAGTGCAATTATAACAATGTAATATTTAAATTGTGTAATGTTACATAATTTTATTTTTTATCGATATACCTTAACAGTAGTCTATGCATTGAATAGCTTTATAATTCCATGAGTCTGTGATAATTAGTATTGCACATTTCTAAATAAATGGTATTTATGCTATTATCTTAAAAAAACAAAAAACTAAACTTGTTAGTTTATGGGTTAATATAAGTGGTAACACTGGTTTTGTGTGCGCAAAAGCTTATCATCTATCATCATCTTGAAAATGATTTTCTTGAAAAAGATTGTAAATATTATTTATTTCTAAGCTCTTGTTTAACTTATTTTATTACATTTGAACAAAAAAAACAAAAAGTGCAATAGTTCAATATGACTTTTTATACAGTTATCCAGTTTTAATGTGTAATAAGAAAAACTTACAAGAGTTCTTAAAACTGTGTTTATCAGTTTCCATCTTTTCTGTACATTCATATCAGTAAAAGTACTAGCTTAAAATGTAATTACTTTCTGGAACTTGTAAATATCATTTTTTGTTTTGCTTGAAGCATGTTTTTCCTTGTCGTGTCTACCTTCCATATATGACAGTTTTAAAACGCACGTTTGTATGGGAAATGTGAATTTTGTACACCAAATATACTTCTTACAAAAAAATGAAAAGGCCTTGGTTAAGAAAGTGTTTTTTTTTTTTTTTTTTATTAAATATTGTCCACTATAGATGGAAAGTTCAGATTATAAATACCAGTAATATATGAATAAAAACAAGATTGTAAAAAGTAAGTTATACATGTAGTCTAAGGCAAAGGAAAGGTTTTTTTTTTTACCGTAAGAATAAGGATGTGGAATTCTCTGCCTGAAAAAAAGTGGTTTTGTCAGAGTCTGTACAGATGTTTAAACAGCAACTAGATGCATAGTTGCAAAAACAGAATATTCAAGGATATAAGTTTTCAATCTAGGATTAAAGATTTTTGATCCAAGGATAAATCTGACTGCCATTCTGGAGTCAAGAATGATTATTTTTCCCTACTTTGTTGCAAAATTGGACGTGCTTAAAACCACAAAAAAATAAATGTGAGAAAGGGTGAACTTGATGGACGCGTGTCTCTTTTCAGCCTATGTAACTATGTTACATGGTTATTTATTTAACACTTGATTTTGTCTGTATGGATAAAATCTGGTGAAAATAATGGGATTATAACTGCAAAGGCAATTCTTAAAGGAACACTATAGTCACCAAAACAACTTTAGCTCAATAAGGTAGTTTTGGTGTATAGATAATGCCCCTGCAGTCTCTGCCATTTAGGAGATAAATCACTTTTGTTTTTGGCTGTGACTCACACAGCATGCATGAAAACAAAATGGTTTCATTTTCAATCAGATGTGACTAACTTTAAAAGTTTTTGTATCTTCTGCTCTGTAAATTGAACTTTAATAACATACAGGCCCCTACAGGATCTAGCAAGCTATTAACCGTGCAGGAGATAAGAAATGATACATTAAACAGAATTTACAATAAAGGAAGTGTAAACATTATATGACTCTTTACAGGAAGTGTTTAGGAAGGCTGTGCAAGTCACATGCAGGGAGGTGGGTCTAGGGCTGCATAAACTTTCCCTCTATACCTCAAATTGTAAATTGGTATACAAGGCTAGCTTCAACAAACTTTTCCTGCAAAAATAAACCTTGTAAAATAATGCACTTTAATATATATAATAGCTTGCTGTGTCAATGGTTGTCGGTTTAGCTCCGTCTTCTCATTGAAACAGGCATTCTTTTAAATAAAATAAAAAAAATAAACATTCTTGAGTCTAGGCTGAAGCAATAATTTTGCCCTTTTTAAAGCCAAATAGCTAAAAACTGTGTGTTTTTATTGAAGCAGTAAACGCAACACAGATGTCATAGATTGAACTATATAATTTACCATATTTTTGATAGACAATATGCAAATAGCCTTTGAGCATTACAAAGCATAGTATATTGTCAAATATTTGTTGACAATATTATTCTTAGAAACTTAGCCTGGGAATAGAGTGTGCAATAACATATCTCATATTGGCACATACTTCAATGGCATTTGCACGTTATACCCTGGTGTCATTAAACCTTTGCTAAATGTTAATTAGTTAATTTGTTATGACAGGGGTGAAGTTTGCACAATTGATTAGTTGAAATTTGTCTATGCTTTGTCTGTTTTCTGTTTAAGAAAATGCAAAGCATTGATATTTTTTTTTAGCAAAAAAAACTGAACAAAAAACTTTCACCAAAAAAATCTGTTTGGTATATACTTTTATCCTTTACTTTGCAGTGATTGGACTTTGCATCAGTAACTCACTCCATATCATATCATGATGTATTCCTATACACATTCCCTGCCTAATATACAGTTGCATGTGCTGCCCAGTACACTACTACCCTTCTCCAACATTAGTCACCAGTCAGTCAGAACAATGGAGTCTGTCTCTATTGCTCTCCCTGAGTATGGTGAGGAGGAATAATGAGAAGAGGGAAGAATGTGACTGTCAATGTCGCTGTCTGTGTGAGTGGATGTCTGTGTGTTTTCTACTGTGGCCGTATGTGTGCAATTCGTGTATATGTATCTGTGATGTTGATTTTATTCACAGATCATGTGAGAAGTGACCAATAGAGGGCAAAATTGTAAGATATATAAAAAAAAGATATATATATATATATATATATATATATATATATTTATATATGAATATCTATATATTGTTATTGTTATTTATATATATAATATTTAGCTGTAAATATTTTTAATGCTCTTTGCCCCCCCACCCACCCCGGTTGGTTACTTTTTCTCACTGTGAACTTGACTGCAAAAGTGCACCTATTAGTGGACAGTGAAATACATGTACATGATGATTTTACATCATTTTGGTTCACGCAAACCAAAACACCGCATGGACAAATTCCAAACCACCCAAAACAAATTTTGACTTATTTATTTATTATTTTGGATGAATCAATTTTGAAGACCCAAATATTTTTGCCATGCACAAGTCTACTACCAATACACTTAGAATGGGACTCAATGGAATGTCTGTTGCTTACAGACAAATATTAATGCTTATCAAAGGAAATGCCCAGATAATTGATGAAAAATGTGCACAAAGTTTAAATATATTTACCCTAGTATGGCACTTAATACTGTAGTCAAAATAAGAGTCCTCCGTGTACTGTAAATGCTTTGTTTTGTATAAATATTTATGTATGTATTTATAAAATATTTTACTAGGAAGGATACATGAGATGTCTTACATTTTCAAGAACGCCCCTGGGGGTACATTCAGCTTCATTGGTCCACATATAAACGGAGATATTTAAAATACAAAAATAAAATACATATACAATACAATAATACATTACACTGTACAATTTGTACATTTTTAAGTGAAAACAACTCAAGTCCCAACACAGCTTGACTTTTGGTGATTTTTTTTCATAGCTGTTTGACTGATCTTGTGACAAACACGACTCCAGTCAAAATGAGGGATTTTGTAGGCATATTGGAAGATCATCAGCATTTGACATTAAAATGAAACAATTGTGATATGCATCATGGAATCCATTCAGTGACCATCATTGTTAATGCAGATGCCGTTTTTGGGAAGACATTCCAGAATAAACAGACTGTTTGGCCCGGATATCTTTATAATGTTACAATGACAGAAATGGTCTTTAGGGTATAGTCTCACTTGCATACTAATGTATTTTATTGTAATGAGCCCAAACTGTAGTTGAGCACAGTTTCCAATACTAGAACATAATATAATGGATATATGTGATTAGCTACAGAAAGTAAACCATTCATTTAAAAAAAAAAAAATAATAATAATAATTTTGCAATTATTTCAGTAGGATAAACTAAAACCGTTTATAATAATAATTGTTTGACTTTAAAATCTGCTTTGCAGGTGCAGTTTGATAATTCTGTGGTATTTCTATGACCAGTAGGTGGCACTGTAAAAACTCCACATTCAATATGTATTTGTGTTTTACTAAAGCAATATTTTCTGAACACATACAAAAATGATGAACCATACTTTTTGAACATGAGTTACAGCATCCAGCAATTTGGTTCTACGGCTTATACATTTCACCTGACAAAATACTTTATTACAAACTAAATCAAAAGCCCATTAAACAGTAATGAAATCTTTAACTATTCTATTTGAAGGAGAGAGTGAGGTTGAAACAATATGTACCATTTTCCTCCTGTAACAAAAGATGTTTGGTAGAAAGTAACAGCAAAAAGTGAGTTTTAAATTTCAGAAACTCAAGAAAGTCTGCAATTATGTTTTTTATTATTTAAAATGTAAGAGTACATGTGTCAGGGCTTACAATTTGTAGTCCTACACTGCTAGC
The DNA here is from genome assembly GCF_036172605.1 of Pelobates fuscus. Classification (NCBI taxonomy): domain Eukaryota; kingdom Metazoa; phylum Chordata; class Amphibia; order Anura; family Pelobatidae; genus Pelobates; species Pelobates fuscus. The sequence continues at coordinate 197,970,668 of NC_086322.1, read as the reverse complement.
CAAGTCTTAAAAGTTACTCTCCACAGCAAACCATAGTATACCCTTGAGGGGGGAATTTCTGCTTGCCAGCGCTATATTTTCACTCAGGCACTAGAATCTTTTCGATTTTTCTGAGACACATGTTCTTTAGCTTCATGTACATCATAGGTACTTAAGTTAAAGGTAACCCATGCCTTACATGTACATCCTTATCCTTAGCTATAGTGCAAGTGCTGGTTTTTGAGGTCTTTGACTTTTCTGAGAGGCGTAATATTTCTTAAATTGCGTATTTTTTTTCTTAAAGCGTACTTTATGTAAAGCCTGAGAGTGACAGTAAGACACACTGCATAGGCTACGAGAGAGAGTATTTGTCTATCTTTTTCTATGAAATTGTGGAGAAGTTACTAGATAAGCACTCCTCACTAATCACACATCTCACCCAAGAAGCCAAATAAAAGCATTGGAATATGCTTTTGAAAAACATCCAAAGTAAAGCAATGTGCAGTGTCAGATAAAACAAAAATATTCAGCAGTCTTGCAGGATAGTTGATACACCAGGGAGAATTCCCATAAAGCACAGGGTGAGTGTGTCTTTGCTTGTTTTCATAGTTCTGCAAGAAGAATTACTTGTTTATATAGCACCAGCATACAATGCAGCAATGTATAATAAGTAAAACAAAACAAGACAAACATTTAATTCCAACAACACACATTTGACAAATAGGAATAGTAGTGGAAGAAGGCCTGCCCAAACACGTTTTCGATCTAAAAACACCTATACTTTAGCATTATCAATGCCTTCTTCAGAGTGGGTGGGGTCACTGCTTCAATGGCTGACACAAGTGGGCATACGTCAGTGGAATGACCATAGCCACAGCTATGCCCCTTAACTTCCTGGCTTGTTGAGGGCTTGAGATGAAAGATATTCCTTTTTGTCATCAAATACATCCATCAAGTACTAAAATGCATTATTTAGGATATGCATAAAGATATGGAATAAAACTGAACAATATATGGAATAAAGTTGAACAATGCAAAAACTTGTTACATCCCTTATAAATAATATTGGCAGCAGCATCTTCAAAACGTTACCATCATCCTGAATACTGATTTAGTATTTTGTTCTTTCGAAATAAATGCTTCTATTAATCCATAATGATTGTGGGAGGCTTGTAAGTATTCATAACCAGTGGGAACACAGTATAATGTGTCACTGAGCATTTATTATAGATTTACTGTGAAGCATATAATAATAATGAGAACAAGTACAGAGGCTTACATACTAATTGCTGTGGTTTCAAAAGAGCTAGGGAACCTTCTGAAATTCCTGATTACATCCTAAGTGTCTTGTACAAAGTTTTGTTTTAAGATCTTGTTTTAAGGCAGTTTATATTTTTGTCTGTAATGTTTAATAAACAGAATATAAAACGTTCAAATTGTAAACAATATGTGCCTGAATGAAATTTAACCCCTTAAGGACACAGCTTCAGAAGCTTGTCTAACGCTTAAGGACAAAGGCCATTTTTGAATTTTTTTGCTGTTTGTATTCAAACGCAATTTGCATCTCTGTCATTTATTGCATCAACACATATTATACAACATTTTTTAGAGGGCAAACAGGGCTTTAATTTGATGTAATATATACATAGATACATTCTCATTAATTATATAAAAATGCCAAAAAATAAAAAAAATAAAAAATGCATTTTAGGCAATAATAGCGTGTGCATAATATGTCCAGCTTAGAAAAAGTAATTCAAAATAAATTCATTTATGTGTCTTGATTTATAGAGTACATCATATGTATAAGATTTCAGCTTATTTTAAAAGCTACAGGACACAAAATACAAGGACTAAAATAAAATTTCAATTTGCAACAATTTTAGAATTTGGTATGTTTGTCTTGTAGGTTTAGTAGCCATCACAGAAAACAAAAATTGTCACACAAAAGTATATTTTTACAAAAAGTAGACATCAAAGGCTATTCACCTAAGGTTAGTTTGACACTTTTTACATAGCCATTTCATCGCCAATCTCTAAATATTGGAGTAAAATTTATTTTTTTCTCTATTTTGGCATAAACACATATAACAAGGTTTTTGTAATGTGTATTTCGTAAAAGCTGGTGTGTGCTATTCCTGCACAGAACCCCATATTGTGTTCAGCTACATCTGCTGAGTATAACGATACCCCCATTGTATGCCTTTGGCACTTTTCTGTAAAGCTACAGTGCCATATAAGAGACAAGGCTATTTCCGTTTCTATAGTTAGAATTTTCGTAGATGGATTTGACAGGCCTATGTCTCATTTTAGGGTATTATAGCAGTGTGACTGTTCAAATAACCCCACAAAGGGCTTTCATTTGATAAAGCAGACACTCCATGGTATCTTATATGGTGTATATTGCGCCTTAACTTATCACCATTTTTTTTTACCATTGTTTGTGAATATTTGTGGTGAGGGCGGGGGAATGGAATCTTTACATATATGTTGCATTTTTGTATTTCTTACACTTAATATAATCCCCAAATTATACTCTGTTACACCTTCTGAGTAAAACAATATACCCAATGTATGACCTAGACACTATTTTGTGAAGTTGCAGTGTTGTAAAAGAGACGTGACAAGTTCAGGTTTTTAAGTGGGAATTTTCATGGAGGGTTTTGATGCATCCGTGTCCCACTTTGGAGCACTTGAGCAGGCTACATATTACAGCTACACCATAAAGGCATACAATTTCTTAAAGAATATATCCCAGGGTATTTGAAAAGGCATATTTTGAACCTTAGTGTGGGATAATTTTTCCGCTAGCTTGTACCAAGTGTAGTGGTAATAAGCGTTTTTTCTGCCTTTTTGTCACACAAAGTGAGTTTGCACAGTATATTTTGCAAACCTTATGTGTGCTACGACTGTATAATATTACATATGTTACTCAACTTTATCGTCTGAGTACAGCAATACCCCCGTATGTACCATTGCCAGGTATATGTGGATGTTGAAGGGGCACATATGAGACGCAGCCATTCAGTTTTTTCTCTAACTTTTAAGTTTTACGCTGTGTCCATGTTCCATTTTGGAGTAGTTTAGATGGTTGGTTATTGAAACTTCCCCACAAACACATACTATTTATTAAGGAATACACCCTGGGGTAATTCAAAAGGCATATTTTGAACCTTAGCGTGGGATAATTTTTTCTCTAGTTTGTTCCAGGTGTAGTGGTAATGAGCATTTTTAAATGTATTTTTTTTTACTTTTTTAAACTTTTTTACTTTTTAAAACTAGTTTTTAAACTTTTTTTGGCTTATTAATTTTGTAAAACTTTCCTAAACTTTGAACTTTCCTAAACTTTTTTTAAGATTTAAAATTTTTATACGTTTTTTTTTTACCGTTAACCCCTAACTTGCAGTAAGCAGCATTAAGCGTAAATTCCCCAATTTCCCATATCTCCCCAGCTAGCAAAATATATCATTTGAAAATATTTAAATTAATTAAATAAATTGAACCCCTGAGGGTTAAAAAAAATAAGTTAACCCTAAAGGGTTAAAAAAAATTGGATCACAGTATAATACTGTGATCTGTATTATGATCACTGTAGGTAGTGATCGACTGGCAGGGAAGGGGCTATTTTTTTATTAGGACTGGGTAAAGGAGGGTGGGATTTTTTTTTATTTAAAAAAATGTTTTTAAAACTTTTTTAACTTTTTAAAACTTTTTAAAAACTTTTTTTAATGTTAACCCCTAGCTAGCCTAACACCAAATTCCCCAATTCCGCACTAACTTCCACTCACCCCAGCTAGCTAAATATATCATTGTAATATATTTAAATTAATGAATAAAGTAAAATTAACCCCTGAGGGTTACAAAAAATAAAAGTTGACCCTAAGGGGATATTAAAAAAAAAATAGGATCACAGTAAAATGTAGTCCCTGCCTATTGATCACTGTAGTCAGTGATCAATGGGCAGGGAATGGGTTAATTTTTATTTATAATGGGTAAAGGGGGCTGGGACTCTTTTGGGCCACCACTACAAATTTTAGTATGTGTTTATTATATACAAGCACGCATTTTTTTTTTTTTTAGACAATTGCAAAAAAATTTAGTTCGAGTTTTTCTCCTGAAGTTGTGCTTTAGTAGCAATCTTTGATTAATGGTTTTGGTTTTGTACAAAAAAATAGTTATTGGATGTGTTATAAAGAAGTGTGATTCAAAGCACAGGTAATATGGTGAAAATGTATACCCTGAGAACAAGTTTCAGGGAAAATAACCAACATGCATTGTACACCCCCAGCACATTAATACTCTACCAAAACTGTATTTACATTGCTTTTAAACTGTGTACCTTTGTGGATAGATCCCTTAGTGTATTACTGTGGAGAACGGCCTACTTGTTAGATAATCATGCTTCAGTCTCACTTGATGGCTTAAAGCACCATCACTGGCACTGAATTCCACAGAACAAAAAATAACTTCACTGGGACTCAAGTACATCAAAATGTATAAAAATCTTTTTTGTTCCAATTTTAGATAAAACAATATCACAATGCCTTAATAGTGCTTTATCCCATCACAAAGCACATAGGATGATGTTTGCAGTTAGTGCTACATAGAATGAATACTCAATAGAGATGGTATGAGCAGGGCCGGACTGGGAACTAAAATCAGCCCTGGAAAAAAATTCTATACCAGCCCAATAATGCGTCGCGCCAGAATAGTGTGCTGATATAGAGGGTGAAAAAATAACTTGAAATTGAAAACTCTTACTCCAACGAAGGAACGCATATAGGGCTTCAAAATAAACAAAAGAGCGCCTTTATTTTAAGTAGACGTACATTTGCATATAATCAATGTTTCAGTACAACTACTTTGGCCTATTAAGGACATTTTAGTAATGGTACTGAAATGCTGAATGTCTGCAGTTGCACAACTAAAAAGATGAAGTGATCTGGTTAATTTTGAAGTTCTATGGGTGCGCTCTTCACTTTGAATATGTTATTGTGCATGAGTATGCAACTAGCAACAAGACAGGGCCAATACGTGCTCATTACATTTATTTATATATATATATATATATATATATATATATATATATGTGTGTATATATATATATATATATATATATATATATATATATATATTAATGACATTTATGTGTGTATTATGCATATATAAATGTATATTACTATATGTGTAAATATTATAGGCATAATTATATGTTACTAATACACACATCAATATACATGCATATATATAAATATATATATATGTGTGTGTGTGTGTGTATTACTGTCGGGATCAGATACATTTACGACTATTACCTTTACCTCGTTTAATGTATCTTGTCTCCAATTGTCTCCTTTTTTTCCTCTTACAGCGACCCATCTTTTACTTCATCCCAGTCCCTGGGTGTTTCTTTTTACTGTTCTCCAGCCTCTGTATTTCTCTTTCCCCCAGCTCCTTTTGTGTTGTTCTTAGCCCCAGCCACTTTGTCTCTTTCTCCCCTTCCAAATCTCATCTGTGTGTCTCTTTCTAACTCCAGACTCTGTGTGCCTCTTTCTCTTCTCCCAGCCACTCTCTGTCTCTTTTTCCCCAGCCCAGCGTTGCCTCCCACAAATCTTGTGTCACTTTGTTCCCCTTCCCTACTGTATGTCTCTTTGTCCCCCCAAAAAACCTTCTGTGTGTCTCTCTTCCCCATCTCCTCCCTGTGTCTCTCTCTTACCCCTCTGTCTCTTTGTACCCCCATCCCCTGTGTCTCTCTATTACCCCATCTGTCTATGTGTCCCCCCTTCTCCTGTGTCTCTCTATTACCCCTCTCTTTGTCCCCCCTTCCCTGGTGTCTCTCTATTACCCCTCTCTTTGTCCCCCCCAATCCCCTGTCTCTATATTACCCAATCTATCTATGTGTCCCCCCTTGCCCTATGTCTCTCTATTACCCCTCTGCCTCTTTGTCCCCCCCAACCTGATGTCTTTCTATTACCCCTCAGTCTCTGTGTACCCCCTTCCCCTGTGTTTCTATTACCCCTCTATTTGTCTCCCCCCTTCCCCTCTATTTGTCTCCCCCCTTCCCCTCTATTTGTTTCCCCCTTCCCCTCTATTTGTCTCCCCCCTTCCCCTCTATTTGTCTCCCCCCTTCCCCTCTATTTGTCTCCCCCTTCCCCTCTATTTGACCCTCCTTCCCCTCTATTTGTCTCCCCCTTCCCCTCTATTTGTCTCCCCCTTCCCCTCTATTTGTCTCCCCTCCCCCTCTATTTGTCTCCCCCCTCCCCCTCTATTTGTCTCCCCCTCTATTTGTCTCCCCCTCCCCCTCTATTTGTCTTCCCCCTTCCCCTCTATTTGCCCCCCTTTCCCCTCTATTTGCCTCCCCCCTTTCCCCTCTATTTGTCTCCCCCCTTCTCCTCTATTTGTCTCCCCCCTCCCCCTCTATTTGTCTCCCCCTCTATTTGTCTCCCCCTCCCCCTCTATTTGTCTTCCCCCTTCCCCTCTATTTGCCCCCCTTTCCCGTCTATTTGCCTCCCCCCTTTCCCCTCTATTTGTCTCCCCCCTTCTCCTCTATTTGTCTCCCCCCTTCCCCTCTATTTGACCCTCCTTCCCCTCTATTTGTCTCCCCCTTCCCCTCTATTTGTCTCCCCCCTCCCCTCTATTTGTCCCCCTCCTTCCCCTCTATTTGTCTCCCCCCATCCCCTTTATTTGTCTCCCCCTTCCCCTCTATTTGTCCCCCTCCTTCCCCTCTATTTGTCTCCCCCTCCTTCCCCTCTATTTGTCTCCCCCTCCTTCCCCTCTATTTGCCCCCCTCCTTCCCCTCTATTTGTCCCCCCCTTCCCCTCTATTTGTCTCCCCCCTTCCCCTCTATTTGACTCTCCTTCCCCTCTATTTGTCTCCCCCTTCCCCTCTATTTGTTTCCCCCCTCCCCCTCTATTTGTCCCCCTCCTTCCCCTCTATTTGTCTCCCTCCCTTCCCCTCTATTTGTCTCCCCCTCCTTCCCCTCTATTTGCCCCCCTCCTTCCCCTCTATTTGCCCCCCTCCTTCCCCTCGATTTGTCCCCCTCCTTCCCCTCTATTTGTCTCCCCCATCCCCTTTATTTGTCTCCCCCTTCCCCTCTATTTGTCCCCCTCCTTCCCCTCTATTTGTCTCCCCTTCCTTCCCCTCTATTTGTCTCCCCCTCCTTCCCCTCTATTTGCCCCCTCCTTCCCCTCTATTTGTCCCCCCTTCCCCTCTATTTGTCTCCCCCCTTCCCCTCTATTTGACTCTCCTTCCCCTCTATTTGTCTCCCCCTTCCCCTCTATTTGTCTCCCCCCTCCCCCTCTATTTGTCCCCCTCCTTCCCCTCTATTTGTCTCCCCCCTACCCCTCTATTTGTCTCCCCCTCCTTCCCCTCTATTTGCCCCCCTCCTTCCCCTCTATTTGCCCCCCTCCTTCCCCTCTATTTGTCCCCCTCCTTCCCCTCTATTTGTCCCCCTCCTTCCCCTCTATTTGCCCCCCTCCTTCCCCTCTATTTGCCCCCTTCCCCTCTATTTGCCCCCCTTCCCCTCTATTTGCCCCCTTCCTTCCCCTCTATTTGCCCCCCTCCTTCCCCTCTATTTGCCCCCCTCCTTCCCCTCTATTTGCCCCCCTCCTTCCCCTCTATTTGCCCCCCTCCTTCCCCTCTATTTGCCCCCCTCCTTCCCCTCTATTTGTCTCCCTCCCTTCCCCTTCTGTGTGACTGCTGACCTTGTTACAGGAGGACTGAGGACTACCAAGCTCCCTCGCGGTTCCCATAATTCCCAGCATGGACACATCATAGAGTAGTGATTACTCTATGATGTGGCTGAGCTGGGAATTCTGGGAACCGCGAGGGAGCTTGGTAGTTAGCTCCGCCCCCTCCCTCAGTCCTCCTGTGCTGACAGCTATGGTGCTGTCAGTATCAGTGAGTGTGCCGCCGGACTGGTTAGCCGGCCACCCGGCACACTCACTGATACTGACAGCTGTCAGCACAGGAGATGGTGCCGCCGGCCGCAAGGTAAGTAATCACCTCTGAGTGTGCCGCCGGACCGGCCACCCGGCGGCACCGACATGCGGCTGCGATTTTATTAAAATATAGGGAGCAGGGCTCCCTCTCCATCTCCAGCCCCCCAGGTGCCGCGGCCCACCGGGAAATTTCCCGGTATCCCGGTGGGCCAGTCCGGCCCTGGGTATGAGTGATTACAGCATTGCAGGAGTTAATCTGACCTGACTGTTTACACAGCATTGCAAGAGTTAACATGGCTATCTTTAGCTACAGGAATGAGCTATCTGGTAGTATCAAAGAAGGGTTGTAAATTAAGGTCTATTTTCTTGTGTTGTGTGTAAACCAGATAATTTGTGGGAATTTACAACAGGTATCTGGTTCTGATGTTGTTTTCTTTATTACTGGGCCTTATAAAATAAGCTGTTAGGGAGAGCTTGAGAAACAACACAGCACTTACAATGCATATTGTATATCACAAGTTCAATGAAGGTTCATTCATTTAAAGTTTTGGAAGTGATTTTATATGCTATTTTATTTTTGGAGCATTTTGATTGAAATATAAATTACGTTTGGTCTCAAATTAATTGTCTGTATTCACTGATGATTTGGTTACAAAGAGATCAGAAGCATCTATACACCCATATATTGTATTATACTTGTTCAGCCAGGTTTTGAACACATTTATTACCCCTCATAAAACTGAAGTTGCTGCAGCCCCTGCTCCGTCTCAGGAAAGCCAGGATACATAGCATATGATGACATATGAAGCATTCAGCCCATCTAGTCTGCCCAATTTTCTAAATACTCTCATTAGGTCCCTGGCCTTATCTTATCGCTAGGATAACCATATGCCTATCCCACACATGCTTAAACTCATTCACTGTATTAACCTCTACCACTTTAGCTTGAAGGCTATTCCATGCATCCACTACCCTCTCAGTAAGGCAATATTTCCTGATATTATGTTTAAACCTTTGCCCTTCTAATTTAAGACTATGTCCTCTTGTTATGGTAGTTTTTCTTCTTTTAAATATAGTCACCTCCTTTACTGTGTTGATTCCTTTTATGTATTTAAATGTTTCTATCACTTTCCCCCTGTCTTGTTTTTCCTCCAAGCTATACATGTTAAGATCCTTTAACCTTTCCTGATACGTTTTATCCTGCAATCCATGAACCAGTGTAGTAGGCCTTCTCTGAACTCTTTCTAAAGTATCAATATCGTTCTGGAGATACGGTCTCCAGTACTGCGTACAATACTCCAAGTGAGGTCTCACCAGTGTTCTGTACAATGGCATGGCATTTCCTGCTGCTCTATTACATTGTCTGCCTACCTTTAAGTCATATGAAACAATTACCCCCAATTCCCTTTCCTCAGATCTTGAGGTTTAGGACTCTATCAAATATTCTATACTAGAACCTGAGATTAACTGAAAAGTGTACAGAATCTCTGATGAAACCTAAACATTTTGTAATCCATTTGAGAGCCAAATCCAATGTGTAATGGATTGCTATTTACATATGAAAAGCTCTTGAGACTGAAATCTGGTACTTTGCTAGTACAATGAGTATTAGGATCTTTCTGTTAATTTCTCCTATGTGATATTGTCTGTTTGGTGTAATTTCTTTGTAACATATTTGTTTTGCTACTATTTTTGTTCATAATAAATGTTATTTTTTTTTTAAGTTCCGTCCTTATCTGGTATAACAATCATATTAGGAAGAGACATATATAGCACTGATGTTTCATATACATTGTTGCTAAATTGTGTGCTATTTCTCAAGTTTGGTTGGGTTAAGCTAGCATTACCCATAAATTGTCCTGGTGGTGGCAACTTTTATACTAGTGTAATTGTTGGTGGTGTGAAAAGGAAGCAAGTTGTATACTTCTGGAGTGTCCTGATTTGTGACAGTATTATTTTTCCCTTTTATTTCAATTTGGGATAAAATGTATTATTATTATTATTTTTTTATAATTTGTAAAGTCTATGGGTTACAGCAAAGTGTTTATTTTTTTAATTTTAATTACAATTGAGAGCTGACTGCATTTTATTAGCATGGCAATGGTTTACTCTGCTTACTGAATATAATTGTTTCCATAGACTTGGTTAAGGAATTGCTATTCAAGAAGCAGAATAAAATTTGAGCCATGAGAATCCAACTACAATGTTTGCTTATAAGGTTAATATTGTAACATAACATGTAGGACCCCCAAGAAAACTGAAAATGATTTAAAATAATTGTTCACTTTAATAGTCCTCTTCAACCTATTGTTCCTGTAAGTTTTCTTGTAATTGTCCTATTTATAGTTAAATCCCCCGTCTCATAATATTGTAAAGTGCTATGGAATCTGTTGGCTGGCGCTATATAAATGGTGATAATAATAATAATAATAATAATAATAATAATAATAATAATCCACATTGTAGTAAATCAACTTCCTTTGTTTTCAATAATGTTCTTCAGTATAAGGAGAAATAAATATGCACATCCACATCAACATATATTTTCTTCGTATTACTTAACATATAGATTTCAACAAATACAACTATAATTCACCAAGCAGGACATTTAAAATGTTAAAATGAGTTTAACTGGAAGAATTCACTGTCATTTGCGAGCTCATTGTTCGGTTTGAGTGAGTGGAGATCTAAAATAAATTGTCTGTGTTGCCACACATTGTTCAGGAAAAGCTTACTAGTAGCATATTTAGATGCAAATAAAATGTGGGCATTTTCTTTCAATAGGAAACATTTTATTGTTAAAACATGTTTTCTTAAAAGCATTTGTTTTATGTCTACAAGAACAAACAGATTTAAAGCAGGAAGATCAAACTCTAAGCATGTAATAAATATAAAGGCTCTGTTTATTTTTTTAGGGTACATCAAGTATTCCTTTTGGAAAAAGAATGTTAGATGATATAGATTTAGTCTTTTATGTAGTTATTTATATGCCACAGCTTTTTGTGATCCTTTGCAATCTGTAAAATAAAAAGGAGAAGCTGTAACAAAGTATATGCAGATTCTATTATTTACAAAGTGTGACTAAAATGTATTGTGTTCAGTTTTTATGAATACAAATACATTGCATAGTATAGATCAGGCATAGACAACCTTCGGCACTGCAGATGTTTTGAACTACACCCCATGATGCTTTGCCAGCAATATGGGTGTATGAGCATTATGGGGGATGCAGTCCACAACATCTGGAGTGCCGAAGGTTGCCTATCCCTGGTATAGATAGTGTAAAAACTTCCATCATTTTATAATGATGGTATAGACTATAGTCTACGGTTTGACAGGGGATACAAATGAGTGTTGGGTTGAAAGAGGAATTAAGGGAGGATTATATAGTTAGTTTCCTATATAAAATAGTTTACAGATAAAACATTATAACTGGAGAGAAAATGCACAGCTTTGCCTGTCTTTAACAAGAATATGTGGTCTTAGTAATTTAGCTACAGTATCTAATATAGGCCTCAAATTAATATCAAATTAAATTAATATTCTTGGACAAACTTGAAATAATTTGATACATTGAAAAATATTTTAAACAGACACTATAGCCCCCAGAACAACTACAGCTTATTGTATTTGTTCTGGTGAGTAGAATCATTCCCTTCAGGCCTTTTGCAGTAAACACTGTGTGACGGTAGTCACCATCACTGGGGATGGAAGACAGACACTATGGGTGGGCTCCCAAATTCCTTTTGTGTTTTGTCACATTGTGGCTATTATTTGTGCAGGGTATGTTAAATGTATTGCTGGTCTGTGCATCTCCCCGTCCCCCCTTTTTTGTCATGCCTTAACTACCGGTAATTCCCTGTCTCTTCCGGGTTGACGGAGTTTAGCCACACCCCTTCTCTGATGCGGTCTCCCCACGCTACATAATGCGACCGCGCCAGATACAAGACGCTGGATTATTGAACAGCGTTACCGCGATATCAAACTGGCTAAAGATTCTCTGCAACCTCTACTTGTGTACCAAACCGGACTGGAAATCTACTTACCCTCCTTCTCCTCTCCTCGACCACGGCTAGTATCTGGACTTTCCTCATCCTGTTTGAGAATCTTCCCTCCCAGGAGGAGAACTCCGGGAACCTGATTTTTCACCTTTGGAAGCTAAGTCAATTATTATATTTGTAATAGGAGCTTACCTGCTCTCAAGCCCACTAAGCATTCCTGCTACAGCCTGCTCTCAAGTCCGCTAAGCATTCATGCTACAGCTGCTCTCAGGCCTGCTATCTCTAGCTCCAAAACGAATCACTCCTGCTTCAACTTCATTTCTAACTTCCTCCGTTTCCTTAAAACTTGCAAACTCCAATGTGCTAGATTGCATGTATGTCAGAAGCTGCTTACTCCATTTAAACAAACAGCGAAGTAATTAAAGATACAGTACCTGTATTTTCCATAATTGAATACACAGTTCCTATTCTATTCTCTAAGTATCCTAATAAACAATCTAAGTCCTAGGAGATCTGCAGTTGTGCTCCATATCAATGTATGTAAGCGTTACATTTTTCCTGTCCTATTGTTTTCCCAGCAGGGCGTTGTCCCAGGGACACTGCCAGACCAGTTAATCTAGCTGCTCTGTCCATCCTCAATCTCCCATCAGCCCTTGCTATTGTCTGACCCCACCCTTCCTTATACTATAGTAATCTATGTAACCTATTGTATGTAAATGAGGCTGTTAGGGGTTTAAACTATGTGTGCTGTATTCATAAAAGAGTCCCCAGGAAGGCTGGACAATGAGCTCCGATCCCCAACCCCATGTCAGAGGGTGCCCAGCCACCCTGCCTTCCCTCCAGCGGCTGAGAGAGATCCAGGGAGACAGGACAGTGGGCACACATCGCCAGGTATATGCTTAAGTAGATGCAGAGGTCAGCTGGGTAAGTGCTGCTCTTCCATGGGCAATTTGTTTGGGGTACCGATTCAGTGATGGCCTTGATGATCTGGATGTAGTCACTAACTTTAGAGTCAACTCGTCTGGGGTCTCCTGTATTGGTCTCCTTCTGAAGGGGGAGAAATATGCTGGAAACTATTCTGAACTACAGGGTTCCAGAATTGCTATTGGGGTCTTTGGGGGTCACAGTGGCCCCCTAAGAGTGGAGTCATATGGGGATAGGTTTGAGTTTGGGAAGGGGGCCATGGCAGATTCACGGGGAACTCCCTTTCTCAACTTCCAAGTCCCCTCTTATGTCTAAGTCACCCTGTGCTTATTAGAGACACAGGGTGACAGAGAAGCCCAGTCTGGCCTGCCCAAACCAGACTTCCACAGACTGATCGGCTATGAGGGCTCCATGCTCCCGACCGGGACAAACTTTCAAACTATGTGGAACTTTGTTGAGAAGGCTGCCAGGATGGATGGACTTTTTGGGACTTATTACACGACTAACTCAGGCACAGACCGATCTGGGTCTGAAGTGTTTCAGGGTCCCTGATAGCTACAAGGAAGCAGACTTGGCGGAGGTACTCGGTCGGAGTACTGGAGCTCCGTTACACACTGTCTTTTCAGAAAAAAATGCAGTGTTTACATTACACCCTAGTGATAACTCCACTGGGCACTACTTATATGACTAATAAGGGTGCTTTCTGGGGCAGTGCTGCAAACTGTGCAGTACTGCCATTCAGTTTCTCCACCCTTTGCATGGAGACACTGAACTTTCTTTAAAAATATGCATTGATTAATGGATCTCTATGAGGAGATGGTGATTAAATTGAGGTAATATTAATAAAATATGCTAAATCCAAATGATTTGTTTTTATGTATGCTTGGAAGTTGTAGTATATAAGCAATTAAAGCAGAAGTTTGACTTATGATATAGCCCATGTGGTCATTGGTCCAGTGGAAGTTAAAGGAACACTCCAAGGAACATATTCACTATAGCCTGCTGTAGTAGTTATGGTGTCAGGAGTGTTCTAGTGCCCTCCCACAGTGAGAACAATTTGACAACTTACCTGTGTTTCACCAGTGGATTGGTGGCCTGCTGCAAAAAGCTTCCATTAGCTCAACCAAGCTTAGACTTGCCATGCAAAGGCCTTCTCGTTGGTTGTAAGCATCAGGTGAGCTGTCTTTGAACTCAGTTCTAAAGTAATTGTTTAGTTAGCTTTAAAAGTGGACAGATATCACCTTTATTCTTGTACCGTCTATACTTTAGATGAAACGCCATATATATGACATTTGTGAATTTACCTAGAATGTAGCACATCAGTTCCATGTGAATGCCTCTTGCAAATTGTGTATGCATATGTATGCATTTATAAAGATTACTAGAGTATGCCCTGCTGTTAAATATAACTACTGGTGTCCCTCAAACAAAACATTACTGAGATATTGAATATCCGAAGGTTTCTTTGCATATGCATGGAGATGTAATTTACATCTGCTACATATGAATATGACATTATTATCTGAGGGATAATTTTATTTTATTACATTATTATTTTACTTTCCTGGATGCATTAATATGTAATATTTTGTAAAATAATACATTGTAATACAAAAGTTTATTATGCCTTTGTGTCATTTCAGCATTTTAACTCATCCATTTTCATCACTGGGTCTTCCAGATTGTCCACCAAATTTAAAGTCACTATTCTTTTCTTCTCCTTTCTCTGTGCTTCATCTGCCATGCACCTCTGTTAACTTTCCCACAAAATGACAGCTCAAAGAGTTTAATAATGGGAAAGGCAAAACAAAAGATAATTACTGCAATTATGATAATTTAATACTAATTGTGTTAAACTTTCAAATTAATAGATAATGGTTATTTCTGAAATGGCCACTTAGCTACAAATAAAGACACAAAAAAAAAAAAAACTAAAACAAATGTAATTGAACTTGCCACAAGCAATAAAAAACAAAAGACAAGATTATTAATCAAAGGCAAACTTTTGTGATCTACTAATAAAAGAAAAGTCATTCAATTAACCTAACTTTTAAAGTCTTTTGATTATCATCATTATATGCATCAACACTGTTAGATAGACTGTCAGGCAGATATTTATTATCTGCTACTCGTATGTATGCTATTATGTAAATATATACATTTTAATAATTTAACACTCATAGGGACACTGTAAATGGATAATTCCAAAGATAGAGAAAAACCATAAAATATGTAGTGCGGAGCATTGATTTAAACATTTATTCAATTCATTGATACAGATGTGAATATTAAAGGGACTATAGTCACCTGAACAACTTTAGCTCAATGAAGCAGTTTTGGTGTATAGAACACGCCCTTGCAGCCACACTGCTCAATCCTCCGCCATTTAGGAGTTAAATCCCTTTGTTTATGAACCCTAGTCACACCTCCCTGCATGTGACTTGCACAGCCTTCCATAAACACTTCCTGTAAAGAGAGCCCTATTTAGGCTTTCTTTATTGCAAGTTCTGCTTACCGTATATACTCGAGTATAAGCCGACCCGAATATAAGCCGAGGCCCCTAATTTTACCCAAAAAAACTGGGAAAACTTATTGATTCGAGTATAAGACTAGGGTGAGAAATGCAGCAGCTACTGGTAAATTTCTAAATAAAATTAGATCCTAAAAAAAATATATTCATTGAATATTTATTTACAGTGTGTGTATAATGAATGCAGTGTGTGTGTATGAATGCAGTGTGAGTGTATGAATGCAGTGTGAGTGTATGAATGCAGTGTGTGTATGAGTGCAACGTGTGTATGAGTGCAGCGTGTGTATGAGTGCAGCGTGTGTATGAGTGCAGCGTGTGTATGAGTGCAGCGTGTGTATGAGTGCAGCGTGTGTGTATGAGTGCAGCGTGTGTGTATGAGTGCAGTGTGTGTATGAATGCAGTGTGAGTGTATGAGTGCAGTGTGTGTATGAGTGCAGCGTGTGTATGAGTGCAGCGTGTGTATGAATGCAGCGTGTGTGTGTGAGTGTGTGAGAGTGTGAGAGTGTGAGAGTTGCAGAGCCTTGGAGGGGGGTGGTTTTTTTTTTATTATTTAAATTTTTATTATTTAAAAAAATATATTAGTATTAATTATTATTTTTATTTATTTAATTATTATTATTATTGTATTATTTTTTATTATTTAATTATTATTTTTTATTATTATAATTCTTTTTTTTTTTTCCTCCCCCCTCCCTGCTTGATATATGGCAGGGAGGGGGGCTCTCCTTCCCTGGTGGTCCAGCATTGGCAGTTCAGTGGGGGGAAGGGGGGGCTGGCAGAGCTGTAACTTACCTGTCCTGCAGCTCCTGTCAGCTCTCTCCTCCTCCGCGCCGTCCGTGCAGCTCCCTCTGTCCCCCTCTCCCCCAGTCTGTATTATGGCAATGCAAATTGCCATAATACAGACTATTGACTCGAGTATAAGCCGAGTTGGGGTTTTTTAGCACAAAAAATGTGCTAAAAAACTCGGCTTATACTCGAGTATATACGGTAATTAAGATTTCCTTATCCCCTGCTATGTTAATAGCTTGCTAGACCCTGCAAGATCCTCCTGATTGTGATTAAAGTTCAATTTAGAGATTGAGATACAATTATTTAAGGTAAATTACATCTGTTTGAAAGTGAAACCAGTTTTTTTTCATGCAGGCTCTGTCAATCATAGCCAGGGGAGGTGTGGCTAGGGCTGCATAAACAGGAACAAAGTGATTTAACTTCTAAATGACAGTGAATTGAGCAGTGAAATTGCAGGGGAATGATCTTTACACTAAAACTGCTTTATTTAGCTAAAGTAATTTAGGTGACTATAGTGTTCCTTTAAGGTACTCTCTCATGGACTTCTATAAAGACATTAGTACTTCAATAACTTAACATATATATAAATAAGTAACAGAGATTATTAGTTATATTGTTTGTTTGTTATTTAAACAATGCTTGGAATATCTTTTTTATTTTTTAATTTATAAATAAAAGGGTAATGCTCATAATTGTACCTCATCAGAATCTAACATGTCCACAAAAAATAAATTTCATACACTTTCTCTTAGTAATTTATGTCTTAAAGGACCAGTTCACAACCATAAAGCCTGATGTATCCCATTTTGAAGGCACTTTATAAAAGTGAAATTGTTTATGAGAAATCAGCAATTTTTTTTCTTCAAATTAACTAATGAAACATCAACCTGGCTGTCAATCAAACAGCCAGGGAGAATTGCCTCCTGCTTCCTTTAGCTCCCTTGAGCTAATGGAAGCACATCACTCTTCCCACAAACCCCGCTTCAGAGGCTTTTCAATAAAAAAGCTTCTGATAGACTATTTCCTTGTGATGAGACTGTTAGTCTCTTCTGGGTAAAAAAGGGGAGAGCTTGCGAAGGCTGCAGTTCACAAGAATGACAGGTTTTGCAAGCTCTTTTACAACATAGCCCAATGAATACATGAATGAAAAATACATTGGAAGCATACATGATATAAGAAATGTTTCCATTTCGGCTCTTTTGACAATACATTTGAAATTCACCTTGCATTCTCACTTTAGTGAATAACCATCAATGTGTCCTTTGGAAACAGGGGGAAAGGAAATGTTTTCACATATGTACAATAAAATCAGACCTAACATTGTCATCATCTGTTATCTAGTTAATTTATGTTCAACACTGGAGAATCCACTCAAAGTATGTGTTCACACACATTGTCACACAATAACCAGGTCAAGACTGCTTTTAATGTCCATGCTCCAATTCCAGTTTGTCCTTTAGATATAGGAATAAAAAGTCATTTTTGAATGGATACTGTGAGTGAATGGAAAATGTAAGTGTTCTTTATGAAATAATCATCAGAGGTGGTGGGCGGGGTGCAGTGACGCTTTAAATTAAGTATACTGCGACATTTATGAGAAACCACCTTTCCCTGCTATTACTATTCGTCAGTCAGGTGATGCATGCTGTTATTGGTATACAATGGATTTAAAATTTGCATTGCCTCAACAACACAGTTGTAGTCAAAACGTACAAGACCACTGCTTGGGTAGATATTTTGTATGTGTGTGTGTATCTTTGTTCAAAGTACAATAAACAGACTGCTTACACGCAAAGGCACACTCAAAATAATAACCAGAGGCCTTTTTACTGAGGCAATGTCACAATATTATCTTCTACAAATTCACTCGGATTATGCAGTATTCAGTGAATTAGAAAGTAATTTGTAAGTCATTTACATTGTACATTTACATTGTATTGTCAATCAAATCAAATTAGTTTTGCTAATGTAATAATCTCAGACAAAAACACAGTGAAGAATACCAGTTGTTAATTAACGTCACACAAAGTTCACTTTTGTCACATAGATTAGCTTTTTTGACATTTGATAATGTACCACTACGAGACAAACATACCGTACTATCAGAGGGCTCCAGAAAGCTCCTGTCATCTTGTCAATTAGCTCATCATTCCTTTCAACCATAATCAAGCATACAGAAGTAAAAAAAATTAAAAACAATATTACAGCAATATGTTTCATGGAAGATTTTTATACAAATTGAATACATTATATCGAGAAACACTTGTTCCAACAATTGCTATTTAAATTCTTTTGTTAAAAAAAGATACTTGTATGAGACTGAGTAACCAGTGAACATAATGAATGCTTTTACTCTTACGAACACACTCTTAACACTGAAATAATATACCCTTTGCACTGAATATGCTACAATGTGATCCCCTGTCATGGTACCAGTGGCGTACACATGACCCATGGGGCCCCGGTGCGAAAATTTATCTGTGGGCCCCCCCCCCCCCCCCCCCTGCGGGCCGGGGCAGCAACACATGGCGGCGGGCACCTGGTCGCAGGGTTTGCAGGGCTGCGACCCCTGCGACCGCGGTATGTACGCAAGGACCACTACAGACACCCAGATCACATCAGCTCAATGAAGTGGTCTGGGTGTCTAGTTTTAACCCTGCAGCTGAAAGCATAGTTTCACTGAGGGTTAATCCAGCCTCTAGTGGCTGTCCCACTGACAGCCGCTAGAGGCGCTTCTGCGATTCTAAGACACTGAACGTCCATAGGAAAGCATTGAGTAATGCTTTCCTATGGGCGGTTTGAATGCGTGCGCGGCTCTTGCCGCGCATGCACATTCAGAGCTGAGAGGCGGAGGGATCCCCAGCGCCATGGGAGTCCGGCGCTGGAGAAAGGTAAGTGCTGAAGACACACACACTCTCACGAACAAACGCATACGCACTAGCTAACAGACACACACATTTACTGACAGAGACACATTCAGCGGCAGACATACATACACACTCACTTACAAAACATACACTCTCACTGACAAACACACATTCACTAACAGACATCAAACAGAATTACTAACACACACACACAAACACACTCAGTAACAGACACACACAAACACACTCAGTAACAGACACACACAGTAACACACTCACTGACACTCACTAGCAGACACACACACACTAACACTCAGACACACACACTAACACTCACTCACACACACACTTACACTCACTCACACACACACACTTACACTCACTCACTCACACACACACACTTACACTCACTCACACACACACACTTACACTAACACTCACTCACACACACACACACACACACACACTCTAACACACACACACTCTAACACTCACTCACACACTCTAACACTCACACACACACTCTAACACTCACACACACACACACTCTAACACTCACACACACACACACACACACACACACACACTAACACTCACTCACACACCCACTAACACTCACTCACACACACACTAACACTTACACACACTAACACACACTAACACACACTTACACACACTTACACACACAATAGTTTTTTTTTGTTTTTGTTTTTTTATTAATCCCCCCAGCCTACTTACCTTTTGGAGTGCTGAGGGGATTCCCTGGGGTCCAGTGGTGCTGCTGGGCTCCTGGGCGGCCGGTCACCCGGCAGGCAGGCAGGCTGGCCGGCGCGCGAGGGAGCACTCTCCCCTGAGTGCTTCCTCTTCAGCTCCCTCGCGCGCCGCGTAGGGATGCCGGCGCCGGAAGATGACGTCATCTTCCGGCTCCGGTATCAGTGCGGTGCGCGAGGGAAATGAAGAGGAAGCACTCAGGGGAGAGTGCTCCCTCGCGCACCAGACTGACCGGTCGTGGGGTGACAGCAGGGCCAGCCTCGGGGGGCCCTGAGGTGGCCGGCTCCTGGGGCCCCCAGGAGAAGAGGCTGGCCCTGTGGGTACATACAGGGTCGCAGGGGCGGCCGGGCCCCCTGGTGGGCCGGGCCCGGTCGCAGCCGCGACCCCTGCGACCCTGGTATGTACGCCACTGCATGGTACACCTCCACATGGTGTCTTATGAATGCAGACATTTTTAACAATCACTGCAGCTACAAGCCCACCACTTCAGTCAGAGACATCTCCGGTGAACCCACGTGCATAAGGATTTCTAATGTTTGTAAATAATATTGTTATAGGTTGTCTACTATACTGTGGTCATAACAATACTAACATGTTCTCTTTTGCAGATTTAGTGGGACGTGTAACTAAATTTTAACACCACTATGTGCTACTAGTGTTAGGTTCTTCTTACTATCAATTCATAACAACAGTATTTTACTTGTTTATGATCTACACTGTCCTGATGTTGAGCCAGCTTTTAGGCATTCACAAATTAGGACTTTAAATTATGTGTAGCTTACTAAGCCTGTAATAGCCAAGATTAGTCATTGCTGATCTATAATGACTGGAATTATTTACTCTTTAAGGGTATTGCATGGTTTTACATTTTACACATACAGGTGTCAGAGATGCAAATAAACACCAGCTACCTAGGTTTCTTCCCATGTTTACCAAAATGATGTTATTACTACATTACAGAGTTGGCATTAATGTAACAGTCGGCAACCTCAAGGCGCCGCATAAGGGAGTAAAATCTTAAATGCAGAGAGCCATACTGGAGCGCAAAAACAGGGCGCAAGAGAATACTGAGAACAGGCAGCAGCTGAAATAGCCTGCCCTTCGATGGGTCCCCACTCAGATCTCAAGCTGGTTTTAGCTCATCTACAGAGAGAACATCTCTGAAACATATCAGACTGGTCCCACCCATACGGGCAGTCCAGATGCGAAATGCCAGCAAGTTCCCTCTGCACGAGAGATACAGCAACCCCAGGCGATCATTTACGCCTTGTTAGGCATCATCAGTGAGGTATAGCTGATATCTCTCTAGGCACCGTGAGCAAGGGGTCCACATCTGGATTACCCTTTAAACTTGTGGAGAGCAAAAAACAGGGCGCCCATACTGACCCACAGGAAATCCAGGAGATGTTTTGATTGTCTGTCATCAAAAAATAGATTTCTTTGGGGTAGCAGGAGGCCAGCTGTAGCTTTTAGAGAACGCCACAACCAACAAATGCAAGATGTGGCCATGCCAACTACAAGCCTACCATAGTCACCCAGGCTGCCAAGAAGCTGCAAATCCACCATCTAACCAATCCATACATTTCAAAATATTTGATGTTACATTATGTCCCAACCCCTCAGTCATGCAGTAAGGTAGAGATATGAGAATGGAATTACTCCAGGCAATGAGGGCCATGTGTGTGAGGAACATGAAGAGTACAGGGGCAAAGAGTGGGAATATCAGGGGGGAGGAGTGTGAAGACGAGGGGTGAGAAGTGTGAAAAATGAAGGGGCAGAAAGAATGCACCTTCACCTGTGTAGCTATAATGCCTTGCACTGAGGATGGTTATGAAGCTGGTATAACAATAACTGTAAGAGTATATTTATAGAATATGAGGATGTAAAATGAATACACAGATGTTGTTGAGATAGCTGTAAGTAAGAGAACACAAATGAAATTAGCTTTGTTCTTTTCTGCTGTGTTGCGATAATGTCATTATTTACATTGTCTTTTAAGAATGAAATAGTCAAGCGCATTCATTTGAGTTCATTGTTCCTAAAAATTGGGACTGGCTTTATAATACAAAAAAGAAACAGATGTTTGTTTTTTTTTTGGTGTTTTTTTTTTTTTTTTTACTGCAAAGATAAATAACATGGCATCAGTGAGTAATAATATCTACCAATTGTAATTAATATAGACAAAAGAGTATGATGCATGGACTGTACAATTACAGAGCTAGCTGCTCTTACACATTGGGAAGCAGGAAGGGCTCTTTATAGATCTTGGAAAGAATTAATATTGGATCTGCACAGAAATGGATGCGATATCCAGTTAAACAGATGGAGGCAGCCATGGGCACAATGCAACCTTTTGTCACTCCAGATAGAAAAAAAAGGTCGCCTCTCTCCTCCAAGTTATTTATTAATAAGAAAAATGTGTCCAATATTTTTCATATTATATTCAAGACATAATATGTTGCAATCATTCTAGGCTAACGTTTGCCATTGGTTGTTATTGGAGGAAATTACTGCAAATGTACATGGAAGAATTTTTATGAAAAGCAATTCTTGGTCAAAGGTTTAAGTCTATAACAAACACTTTAATAGACTGTTCCTGCGACACTATTAAAAACGTACAGCATAAAGACATGGTTTATTCCGAGCACCACATTTAAGCGTGTTCATTATTTATGTAAAGAACTTATTCATGGAAGATGCTTAAACTTAAGATGTTCACTGTAGGTAGGGGGCAGTCATGAGGTTAGTGATGAGTTCGGACTTCCCTTGTTTTGTTTGCAATGATGCCCTTGAATGTCATGTCTTTTAGTTCTTCTGCTACTAAATTGTACTAAAATGTTCCCCTCATCAATTGTAGAAATGTTTCTCCAGCATAACAAACTATTTGTGACCATAAATACTTCTCTTTTAGAAATGTCATATATATTCTTTTTGAAATTGTTTAGAAAATTGGAGAGACTAGATGGGCTGAATGAAAAAGAGAAAGAGACTGGATAGGGATAGAAGAGAACTCCTCCCCCTTCCAGTCCCTATACCCCAAAGAGACACTAGTTCATAGTATAATGGCAAAAATGTGCCTGTATAGAACTAACATGAAATATATGAAAAAATAACAAATTTTTATTAATCCCACTTAGGGAAAACAAATAAAAAATCAATACTCAGTAGTGTATCACACAGTGATGAACTAAAATAGGTGATAAAGAAATAAGATAAAATAAAATAAATATTAACAGTAGTTGTCTAGAGTTTGCTGTGCAGGCTCTGCACTTATTATACTGGTGTTAACCAGTGGCTGGGAGTAGGTTTCTAGGGTAGTTAGAGCATATATTGGTAGAGATAGTCCAAAAATTGCTGTACACACTCAGCACTAACGTACTGGTAATAGTAAGCTACTGAAATTAGGTTTGTAGGGTAGACAGTGTATCGAAGTGTCAGATGTAGTTAGCAACAAAGTCTAAAAAAAGTCTAAATAAACCACAGTGGCTCTATTGATGTACCAATTGTAGCAAAATAGAACGGCTAAAACGGCTACTGTATTCCCCTCGTAAGTGGCCAGAATACGTAAAGGGAATAGTACCGTATAAAGTCGCTGGTTACACCCCTTCACGGTAAAGTATAACAAAAAAAACCCAGTCAAATATGCTCGTAGCAGTTAACCCAATTATAATGGGACAGAGGGTATGGGTATGGGGAGCTCGGTAGTCTCACCGAAAAAGCTCATAAGGTGAGACTATTGGTATGCGAAAAAACGTTAGATTACAGCTAAAGTACTAGGTACACTAAGGTAGCCAAAAGAATAATAATTGGAAGCCAGTGCCCTGGATCCCAAGTTCCCCAAACAGAGTGTGTTGTCTCACCGGCAAAAACTCATAAGGTGAGACAATTAGTATGCAGACAAAGGCATTGCTTCCTAATGGGTTAACTTTCTCAGATAGCTGCTTGAGTCCTACAATGCCCCGCTTACGTGCTAGGTGTCCTAGGGTAACGAGGAAATATTAGCCAAATATAAACCAATTCCCTGAGTCCCAATTTCCCCAGTCAGAGTAGAAGCAATCCCTCCTTGCTCCATATTAACGTAAAACAGAGTAACAAAATTGCCTGAAAACGAAGTATAGACCATGTGGTCGCGGCAAAAGCTCAGTTCCCCAGTCAGAGTGGAAGCAAATCTTCCTTGCTAAATATAAACGTAAAACAGAGTAACTAGACTGCCTGAACTGAAATATAGACCATGTGGTCGCGGCAGAAAAGTCCAGTTCCCCAGTCAGAGTAAAAGCAATCCTTCCTTGCTAGATATTATTAATGCAAACAGAGTAACTAGATGGGCTGAATGGTTCTTATCTGCCATCACATTCTATGTCTGTCTCTCTGTCTCTGTCTCTGTCTCTCTCTCTCTCTCTCTCTCTCTCTCTCTCTCTCAAACCGTACAGTTTTATCACTAAGCAGGTCCCTCTCGATTCTACATGCTGTAGAGAAATAAACCTCATACATATTCTGATGATGTTGGTTGGGGAATAACCACAGAAAAATAAATATGGTTGCTGTAGTGACAGAGACCTTTGATAAATGCCTGTATTCATACAAACGTACAGTATAAGGAAAGATATCCTATAGTGCCTTGTGGAAAGCTTGCACAAAGAATCATCACATTACACTTGTTGTACAGCAGTATGTTGAGGTAGTGTATACATATAATGAAGCCATATCCATAATAAATATATTCATGATCTGTCTTACAGGGAGAGTAGAAGTGAGGAACACACACACAAAAACCACTACTAAATTGCATGTGTGTTCCATTTAAAGTGATAGGTTCTGTTTCTTCTGATTTTCTCAATATATTAATAGTAATAGCAAGATGGCATGATATATTAGTGGCATTCAAATACGAGCATGTCTGTGCATACACACTGGCTTTATTCATACATACATACACTGATCAGCCACAAAATGAAAACCACTGATAGGTGAAGTGAATAATATTGATTATATTGTTACAATGCCACCTGTCAAGCTGTGGGATATATTGGGCAGCAAAATTCAGCAATTCTTGAATTTTATGTTTTGAATGCAGTGAAAAAATTGGCAAGCGTAAAAAGATCCAAGTGCCACCTGTCTTGCTGTAAAATTAGAGTTGTCATATAAGCAGGTATATGCAATTAGCCTAAAACGTGATATTTTCTTAGATTTTTCCCATTACATTTCTAAGTGCATGTAGAACGTGCCTTGAATTGTATTACTTGCACTTGACTGTAGCATATTCCTACGTGACAGAAAGAAATATCACCTGATATTCCGATATGTATAATAAATATAGCATATAATAAGTTTATCTGTTATCTATTCCATGTATTTATAGAATACTCACAAGTTCCACTGTTCTTCACATTGCATTCCTTAACCCCTTAAGGACCAAACTTCTTGAATAAAAGGGAATTATGACATGTCACACATGTCGTGTGTCCTTAAGGGGTTAAAGTATGTATGTTAGATAAGTTCTGTGAATCAATATAGTGATCACCACACTAGTACCAGAAGAGTTAAATAACGAAAAGCTATATAACATTGAACGTGACAAGAGATGTTGAGTATCCTTCTCATTGTATAATGTCTTGAGCTTATGGACATAGTACTTACATAGGAAGAAATTAGGGGAAACATCACTTTCATATTGTAAACGTTTTTGCGGCATTGTAGCAAAACATGACTTTGAAGTCCCATGGAGTGACGGTCCTTTTTTTTAAATATTAATTATCTTGTGTTTCATTTGCCATATGCTGCTTGCGTTATACGTGGGTGCTGCATAAGCTTTGTAGGTTTGTATTTGTGTGTTTGTGGATTGTGTTATAATGTTTATGTGCATGAGCAGTTTGTGGTATTGAGGTATTTGTGGTACCCTTCCAATTCACACTGCCACATACACAGTTAAAATTCCAAACAATGCTAAGTACACGCAGTCACACTACTAGACACAAACTGCAAGACACATGCACTTTAACACACTAATACACACACACATTGACAATGCTGTCATGTATAGCCACCTTCTTTTTTGCCTACCATTTAGTAGCAGGATAGTTGCCTCCCTTGGGTCCAGTGTGGGCTGGGCTGACCAGCATAGGCATATGCTTTGGTGGGCTGCTCTCCTCTCACATGAT
The DNA here is from genome assembly GCF_036172605.1 of Pelobates fuscus. Lineage (NCBI taxonomy): Eukaryota > Metazoa > Chordata > Amphibia > Anura > Pelobatidae > Pelobates > Pelobates fuscus. The sequence continues at coordinate 197,944,709 of NC_086322.1, read as the reverse complement.
TTTGTCATCTGAGATCAGATCTTCCAAGCATTGCCACACATTTATTGATGGCTCCTCATTACTGCATGCCACACTAGAAGATATCTTAAGCAGTCTTACTGGGACCTCTGTCAGGCCAGCTCCAAGAGAGATCATTATTATTATTATTATTATTATTATTATGATATTTATAGAGCGCCATCAAATTCCGCAGCGCTTTACAATGGGTGGACGAACAGACATGTAGTTGTAACCAGACAAGTTGGACACACAGGAACAGAGGGGTTGAGGGCCCTGCTCAATGAGCTTACATGCTAGAGGGAGTGGGGTAAAATGACACAAAAGGTAAGGATAGTATTAGACTAGTGACAGTTGCAGAAGAGGAATCAGTTGGGAGCTATTAACAGTTTAATTGATACGCTTTTATGAAGAAGTGGGTTTTTAACAATTGTTTGAAGGAGTGGAGACTGGGTGAGCATCTAACAGAGGAGGGAAGCGAGTTCCACAGGAACAGTGCAGCCCTCGAGAAATCTTGAAGGCGAGCATCAGAGGTGGGAGTACGGACAGAAGATAGACGTAAGTCTTCAGCAGATTGTAAGGGCCTATACGGGACATACTTGTGTATATAGGTGGGAGCAGCATTATGTAGAGATTTGAAAGCAAGAACCAGAATTTTAAATTGAGCTCTATATTTTATAGGAAGCCAATGTAGGGACTGACAGAAGGGTGAGGCATGGGAAGTGCGGGCGGACAGGAAGATGAGCCTCGCTGCATTCATTATGGACTGTAACGGCGCAAGTTGATCATTAGATCTCCCAGTTTGTTTGGGTCTTGCAAAGGCACCTTGCTGAACATTGTTATAGAGCTTCAAGGAGTTGTTCAAATAATGTGGGTATTTCCTTCTCCTTTGCCCAGTTCACAATGGCCCATAAAAAAATTAAGCAGATTTTTTTTAAATAAGCAAGATAGCTGAATAACCAATTAGATTAGTTTATCATTATATATATCATATATATCATATATATATATACCAAAAATAGGTAGCCAGCACTCAAGGTCTTGTGAAGAAAAATAAATTTAATAATACAAAGAGCCCACAATCTATCAACATTTCAGTTCATCTCATAGAACTATCATCAGTACATCGACCAGTTCTATGAGATGAACTAAAACATAGACCGATTGTGGGATCTTCGTATTATTAAATTTATTTTTCTTCACAAGACCTTGAGTGCGGCTACTTTTTTTTTTTTTCTGTATATCATGCAGCTGAGCACCGGACAGAAAGACTGGGAAGCTGGATTGCAAAACCTACGGACTGTGTGTGTGTGTATATATATATATATATATATATATATATATATATATATATATACTTTTTTTTTTATTATCCAAATATATGTTTTCTGTATTTGTTTTAGTCAAGGACAAAGCCTTTTTGCTCTAGTTGCCAGAAATGTGGCAAACGAGTCTGAAAATTTTGGATTAAGTATTCAGCAGAACAATTATAGTAAGAATTGCTTTTTAATAATTTTGTGACACATTTTCTAAGTATGAACTATCATGACTATATTAGTTAAGTATTACTAAGTGGCAAAGACTAATTTGGATATGTATTTCAATTTATATATTTAATTGGCTGCTCAGGCTCTTTCAAAACGAATAATTATCAAGTGGTATGTTTAGAATGGTTCATTAAATGAAAAAGAAAAACCGTGTAGGATATCTCGAACAATTTATATTAATTCAAAATATATGTTTATTTCTGTTACTTTGGTATCATACATTTTTTCATTGCCAAATATGATCACAAGAGTACCTTTTATAGCAAGAAATAAAATTTATGGTAAACTTTATAAATGTATCATTCTGCTAAAAATCCGACATTCAGAATATTTAAATGGTCAGTAAATGCATTTAGAACAACCTTAGTTGAAACATGACTCATATTGAAATACATTTGTCCTTTGCTATTAGTACTTGTTGATGCAATATTTTTAGCAAGATTCTAACAATATATTTTCTTGTAAGAGGTGCTTTTTGTACAGACTATTATAAATAATATGATCAGGTATTTTGCCATAGTCAGGGCATTCCATTTCATGCAATCTTGCTATGTGCTTTTAGCTTTGATCTGAGGTTTGAACTTTGGTAGTGGAACGTGATTAATAGAATAAGGCAGTTATCATTAAAGGTAGGATTATTCCAAGCAGAAATTTCAAAAGTTCCAAATGGAACACAAGGCGGAGAAATTTTGTGTAGCAAAGTTCAGTGCTTTTAACCTCTTTTAAGTGTGATATTGGTTTCTGTTTGCTTTATGCTAGATGTTAAGCCTGTGATGTGTAAAAAAAATGAACAGAATATTGGTGTAATTATTAGAAGACCTAGGTATCTACGTATATATTTTCACTTTGTGACCGCTCTCTGAAGATTAAATTTTACCACTTTTTAGTTGTTAAATTATTGCAATATAAATTATCAGCCCCTTTTTTTAGCTGCAAGTTTTGTACAATTTAACAAATTTCACACCATGTATAATTTACATACATGTATAGCTAGACTAGATAAATAGAAAGATAAATATTACTAAGCAATTATGAGTTGCTCATCTCTGTCGATGCTGTTGATCCAAAGGATTAAAAATGTGCAAGTAAGTGATTTCCAATTTTCTTTCAGAAAGACCCAAAAAGCCTTCAGAATTCCAAAATGAAAATCTGATTTTTCTCTGGATCAAAAAGCTGTAGTGATATGCAGTGAATGCAATATGTTTGTTTGCCACATATAGTTAAATAAAAACGTATTGTTAAAATACATTTCCAGTTCTCTAAGGGAAATCTCCTTTGCACAACTTTCAGTTGGTGAATTCTGCCATCATAGATTTGTTTTCAGTGGCTTTGTGTATATCGTTTCTAGTGTAAACAAATATACATGCTCTTAATTAAGTTTTCTTCTTAACCTAGTCTTTTCCTTATTGTTGTATGAAGCTGTATTGGATTTTACAAGGTTAAACAAATAGCGTTTAAAGCAGTGTATTATTTGCATTTTGCATACAACATTAGTAAGGAAAACAATCAAAACCAACCAAAAACACATTTAATGCAACATACAGAAGTATTAAAACAGAATAGAAGGACTTCAATTACATCTATCCACATGTGTGAGTTCCATTGAGGCCAGACAATGTGACCATATAATAGCATACTGTCCCAGAAGTAGGAAATGTAAACTAACATCTCCTAACTGCTATTTTTCTGCCAGATGTAAATAATTTATCTTGGCGGCAAGTAGTATACAAATTACATAGTTACATAGTTACATAGTTACATAGTTAGATAGCTGAAAAGAGACTTGCGTCCATCAAGTTCAGCCTTCCTCACACCTGTTTTTTGCTGTTGATCCAAAAGAGAAAAAAAACAAAAAAAACCCCAGTTTGAAGCACAATTTTGCAACAAGCTAGGACAAAAAATTCCTTATTGACCCCAGAATGGCAGTCAGATTTATCCTTGAATCAAGCAGTTATTACCCTACATTGAAAGATTATATCCTTGAATATTCTGTCTTTGCAAGTATGCATCTAGTAGCTGTTTGAACATCTGTATGGACTCTGATAAAACCACTTCTTCAGGCAGAGAATTCCACATCCTGATTGTTCTTACAGTAAAAAAACCTTTCCTTTGCCTTAGACGAAATCTTCTTTCTTCCAGTCTAAACGCATGGCCTCGTGTCCTATGTAAAGTCCGGTTTGTGAATAGATTTCCACACAATGGTTTGTATTGGCCCCGAATATATTTGTATAATGTTATCATATCCCCTCTCAGGCGACGTTTTTCTAAACTAAATAGGTTTAAATTTGTTAACCTTTCTTCATAGCTGATATGTTCCATTCCTTTTATTAATTTTGTAGCCCGCCTCTGCACTTTTTCTAGTGCCATGATATCCTTCTTTAGAACAGGTGCCCAAAATTGCACAGCATATTCAATATGTGGTCTTACCAGTGATTTATAGAGAGGCAAAATGATATTCTCGTCCCGAGAATGAATGCCCTTTTTCATGCATGACAATACCTTACTGGCCTTGGCCACTGCTGATTGACATTGCACATTGTTGCATAGTTTGTTGTCTATAACAATTCCCAAGTCCTTTTCGTGTGTTGTTATCCCTAATTCGCTTCCATTAAGGGTATACCTTGCTTGTGTATTCTTTACGCCGAAGTGCATAACTTTGCATTTTTCAACATTAAATTTCATCTGCCATTTGAGTGCCCAGTCCTCCAGTCTATCTAAATCCTTCTGCAGCAAAGTAATATCTTGCTCACATTGTATTATTTTACAAAGTTTTGTGTCATCTGCAAACACTGAAACATGACTTTCAATGCTGTCTTCAAGATCATTTATAAAAATGTTAAATAGAAGGGGTCCCAGAACAGACCCCTGAGGGACACCACTTGCCACCTCTGTCCAGCTTGAAAATTTACCATTAACGACAACTCTTTGTATTCTGTTTTTAAGCCAATGTTCTACCCAAGAACAAGCATTTTCATCGAGACCGATTTCCTTGAGTTTGAACACTAATCTTTTGTGTGGAACTGTATCAAATGCCTTGGCAAAATCCAAATAGATCACATCCACTGCAACACCCTGATCTATACTTCTACTTACTTCTTCGTAGAACGCAATCAAGTTAGTTTGACATGACCTGTGCTTCATAAAACCGTGCTGATTTTTGCTGATAACCATATTCTTCTCAAGGAATTCTTGAATATTATCCCTTAATAACCTTTCAAATATTTTACCAGCCACAGAAGTTAAGCTCACAGGTCTATAATTTCCAGGCAAGGATTTTGAACCCTTTTTGAATATAGGAACCACATCTGCCTTCCTCCAATCCTCCGGAACACTTCCTGAAAGAAAAGAATCTTGAAAGATTAAAAACAGAGGTTCACTTATTTCTACACTTAGTTCCTTAAGTACACGTGGATGGATACCGTCAGGCCCTGGAGCTTTGTTTATATTAACTTTCTTTAGTTGCTGCAGCACATTGTCTTGAGTTAACCAATTACAATTATTCTGCAAGTTTTTAGTAGCAATCATTTGCACATCTATTGCCATGGGTTCTTCTTTAATATATACGGAGGAGAAATAGTTATTTAGAATTCCTGCCTTTTCTTGGTCTTCATTAACTAACACCCCCGTTTCAGTTTTAAGTGTACCTATACTTTCATTTTTGGGTTTTTTGGAATTTATGTACTTAAAAAAGGCTTTAGGGTTGGTTTTGCTCTCTTTAGCTATCATTTTTTCATTTTGAAGTTTAGCAAGTTTAATTGCCTTTTTGCACGCATTATTTGCTTTCTTATATCTTATATAAGATGCATCTGATTTGTCTGATTTAAATGCTTTAAATGCCCTTTTCTTATTTTTAATCTCTTGTTTTACTTCTCTACTAAGCCACATTGGTTTTAATTTGTTTCTTTTATACTTATTTCCCAATGGTACATACTGAGAAATGTACCTTTCTAATATTTGTTGGAAGATGATCCATTTATCCTCAGTGTTCTTTTCACTAAAGAGTTTATGCCAGTCAATATATTGTAAAGCTTCCCTTATCTTATTGAAATTGGCCTTTTTAAAATTATATGTTTTAGTATACCCCATGTGCTTTTGTTTTTTTGAGTTTATTTCAAAGGACACTATATTGTGATCACTATTTCCCAAGTGCTCACCTACTTGAATGTTGGTCAAAAGATCAACGTTGTTTGTTAAAACCAGGTCCAGACAAGCGTCCATTCTAGTTGGTGCTTGTACAAGTTGTGACATGAAGTTGTCATTTAACAAGTTTAAAAACCTAATTCCCTTTGCTGAGCTACTAGTCCCTATGTCCCAATTTATGTCTGGGTAATTAAATCTCCAATAATTAAAGTGTTACCAAGATTTGCAGCTTTCTCAATTTGCTCAAACAGCTGTTGTTCCTCGTCAATATTAACATTAGGTGGTTTATAACATATCCCAACCAATAGTTGGTTTCCCTTCTTTTCCCCCAAGCAGATATTTACCCATAAAGCTTCCACATTTTCCTCATCGCATTCAATTTGCTTAAGATTTGGCTTTAAATCATGGTTGACATACAAACATACCCCACGACCCTTCTTGTTTTTCCTATCCTTCCTAAATAATGTGTACCCATTTAAGTTAACTGCCCAGTCATGTGTCTCATCCCACCATGTTTCAGTTATGCCTATTATATCATATTGTTTAGTGTATGCTAATGCCTCTAGTTCCCCCATTTTGTTATTTAGGCTCCTTGCATTAGTAAGCATACATTTAATATCATGCGTCTCTTGTTTATTTTGTGAATTACCAACATTACATAGCTTCTCTGTTCTGAGCTTGCCCCTCCCCCCGTCTCCACCCTCCTTATACTGTTCTAAAGCCCATCTCCTTTCTGTCCTATCTCCATTTTGTAGATTGCTATGACCCTCCCCCCCTACTACTAGTTTAAAATCTCCTCCAACCTTCTAGCCATCCTATCCCCCAGCACTGCAGACCCCCTTCCGTTTAGGTGCAATCCATCACTACTATATAGGTTGTACCCAATCGCAAAGTCGGCCCAGTGCTCTAAAAACCCAAAACCCTCCTTCCTGCACCAAGACTTCAGCCACGCATTAACCTCTCTAATCTCCCGCTGCCTTTCCACTGTAGCACGTGACACAGGTAATATCTCAGAGAATACCACCTTGGAGGTCCTTTTCTTGAGTTTGCTACCTAATTCCCTGAAATCATTCTTTAGGACCTTCCATCTTCCTCTTACTTTGTCATTGGTACCAACATGGACCATGACCGCTGGGTCATCCCCAGCCCCTCCCAATAATCCATCCACTCTGTCAGCAACATGCCGGACCCGAGCACCCGGGAGACAGCAAACTGTCCGGTTGAGCCGATCAGAGTGGCAGATTGCCCTATCTGCTCTCCTAATGATAGAGTCCCCTACCACCACAACCTGTCTTGCCTCCCTACATTTTGATCCCCACCCGTACTAGAGGGGCTGTCACCTCGGCTGTTAGAAGTAACAGCTTCCTCTAATACAGCTACTCCTGAGCTGATGCTCCCAACATCTTCCCTCAAACGGGCAAATCTGCTAGGTTGCACCAAATCAGGACTAGCTAGCCCTTTCCTCTTCCCTCCCCCCCTGCTTCCTCGCCCCACTGTCACCCAGCTACATGCCTGTTCCCCATCTGTCATATCTCCTCCCTCTCCACTACCTGTCCCCACTAAACTCTGCTCAGTCAGCAGCAGACTCCTCTCAAGATTGTCGATCTCCCTCAAAGTTGCGATTTGCTTCTCAAGATCTCCAATCTGAGCTTCCAGAGAAGCCACTCGCACACAACCATCACAGAGGTATGGACCATGGACGGGTACATCCAGGCATCCATACATGCAACAAGATGTGCATTGAGTTAAACTAACAATCTTGCTAACACTCATTTCCCCAGATACAGATAAAAAATATAAATAAATAAGAAAAAAAAATCTATATATATAAATAAAATAAAAAATTAAAAATTACCTTGATAGTTTAAACCCCTAGTTAGTTCCAACTCCTGGTTTTTTAACTCCTACTTGAAAGAGTCTACTTAATAGAGTCTGCTTCCAAATAATGTGAGCAAGCTCAGTGAGTTAGGGGTGTGTTACCACTCAAATAAGATTTCAATATAGAGTACTTTCCAAAGTCAGAAATCCAACCTCCCTATCCTTAGACGCAGTTTGTATAAGAAGAGGTAAAGGAGAAGTATTAAACAATAATACCATTCTATTTAGTAAAACCATCTGAATGACATTGTGGAGAGTTACCACTGCTCCAATATTTAGGGGTATGAGTGACCTTCCACTTATTAGGATCCTTTTAGACACTATTTCCATTTTCTACTCTGTCCTTTTTAACCATTGATTTACATTGGTGATCACAGAAAACGACATTATCAATTTAATATTTTCTAAAATGATTTAACCCCTTCCCATCCGCTGATGTACCAGGCGATCCCGGTCGAGGGAGACTGCCTGAGACCCCAGCAGTCCCCTTGCAGCAGCTCTGGCCTCCCTGGCCCTCCAGGGCCATGTGATCACCATGCTCACATGTCCACAATAGTAGTCTATGGAGTTGCCAGCAGGGAGACTGCCTGAGCTGACGGCAGTACCCCAGCCAGCTAAAAGTTAGAAAAAAACCAATATATATATATATATATATATATATATTATACATATATTATATATGTATAACATATTATAAAATAATAAAAAAATATATATGTATGCATTATAAGTGTACTTTGAGATATATACACATATATTTCAAAATACACTTATAATGCAATCATAAATATGCATTATATATGTATAATATATTATAACATGCTTTAATGATTTTATAATATATTATACATATCTAGGGAAAAAAAGTGTGTGTGTGTATATATATTATTTCTTTTATTTATTTATATATATATATATATATATATATATATATATATATATATATATATATATATATATATATATATATATATATATATTGTAGAAAGTCCTTGAACTCAGGCTATAAACATAAATACCCGCCGGGTGCTCAGCCTGGGGATTTAATATCCAAAAAGTAGTAAGAATGGCAGCACTCACGGTCTCCAAATAAAACTCTTCTTTATTCAGCAAGATTAAAACATGGGATCAACGTTTTAGTCCCTCTGTTGGATCCTGATGAAAGTCCCAGAGAGGGACTGAAACGTTGATACCTTGTTTTAATCTTGATGAATCAAGAGGAAGTTTTATTTGGAGACCGCGAGTGCTGCCATTCTTACTACTTCTATATATATATATATATATATATATATATATATATATATGAAATCCAAAGAGGTAGCAGCACTCACGGTCCAGATAAAAAATCCAAATTTTATTAAAGCATATTTAAAATGATCGATGTTTCAGTCCACTACACGGGACTTTCCTCAAGATCAACAGTTGGCTTAGCACCCGGCACACAAGGGACATTTAAAGCGTGAGTGCAAGATCATTTTATATATATATTCAATAGTCCTTGCACACATACTTAAATGTTTATATCACTGGGTGCATTCGTGAAGCCAAATGCCAAAACATATAGTATAGAGAGTAAGAGGCTTGCACTCACATTTTTTTAAAGTAGAAAAAACAGCTCCTTTATTGTATATTAATTTATTTAATGAATATACAATAAAAGAGCTGTTTTTTCTACTTCAAAACACTGTGAGTGCAAGCCTCTTACTCTCTATACTATATATATATATATATATATATATATATATATATATATATATATATATACACACAAACACACACGTATTATATACAAAGGTATTATATGTGTGTGTGTATTCATAATATATATATCTACACACACACACACACACACACACACATTCTAGATATATATTTAACTAATAACTACATAATTATTTGATTTGATTAATTATTATTTAAGGGACCTGCCTGACAACCCAGGCAGACAGTCCAGAGAATTTAATTGGCAAGCCCTATATTTAACCCCGTAACATTCCAAAACACCATAAAACCTTTACATGGGGGGTATTGTTATACTCGCAAGACTTTGCTGAACACAAATATGAGTGTTTTAAAAAGTAAAACTTATCATGACAATGATATCACCAGTAAAAGTGGTAAACAAGTTAAAAAAAATGTATAAAAATAACTTTGGCCAGCGTTTGTGACTAAGTGGCTACTACGAAAGACTGGAAATACCCCATTTTGAATATCCTGGGTTGTTTACATTTGAATATTGTATGCCATGATGAGGTTAATTCACATTCCTGGGCTACCATATGGTCTGAAAAGGCATCGTAGACCCAGCAAACCAATCAGGAAAACTGATTTGGGCAGGCCCTATAATGATCCTGTAACTTTCCAAAACACCATAAAACCTGTACACAGGGGGTATTGTTTTACTTAGGAGACTTTGCAGAACACAAATATGAGTGTTTAAAATAGTAAAATGTATCACAATGATGAAATCACCAGAAAAAAGTGCAGTTTTGTATAAAAAAAATGCAAAAAAACTAGTATAAATGCTAATTTACATACCCCATTTTGAATACTGTGGGTTGGTTTCTTTTACAAACGGTATGTGTGGCGAAACCGACCTCGCCACGTGTCCTTGGAGGGGGCTGATTGCCCGCCTCTTGCCTTTGGACTATGGACCAGACTTTATGGGAATGTGATACCCCAGATAGCCATACCATGGAGCCTATTCATATAATGAAAGACTATGGGAAAGACTTTAGCTCCATGGCAATTGTACTGTGTGAGTAGGATCTGCGCGCTATTCGGTAGTTTTGTGCGTGCAGATCCCAGCTATCTGGGGATAGGTGAAATGTCTGTGTGCTATGTGTAAATGTGACTTTATGTATTTTAAAGTGTTTTATGTTGTTTTGCAACCATGTGGTTAATGGAGTCTGCCTTTAGTCCTGGGTAATTGGATTACTTCTCCAATTAACTCCAGGGCAGAAGGGAGGAAACCAGGGTGCATTGTGGGGATGTTTTTCTGCCAGCCAGAAAGGAACAAAAGATACTTTTAGTAACTTTTGAACCCCTGGTCGGATTCATGCCATTTTTTAATATGTTGTTCCCCTGAATGGATTGATTGTGGATATGTATTTTTATGTGAATGTGAGGTATGGTTTTAAAGTTATGAAAGTTGTGTAAAAGTATATTTTACACTGTATGCATAATGGGATTATGTGTCACACTAAGGGGAGGGGATGTGTGGGAGGTAACATCTATGTCATTGGTTCTTTTATGCCTCCCCCTGGGTGTGGCCTGTATGTGTGAGTTGGAAATAAAAGCCAGGCTGGATGAGCCAGTCCAGAGTTCCTGTTTTACCCTCAAAGTGAAGTGTCGTCTCATTATTGGGGGGAAGGATTTATTGCATGCTGTTCCAGTTGACTGCTAGGAGTACAAGCCTATTCATATGGTTCCTATTCAATGGTCTACAGCATTCATATGCTTGGGAGAATTTAAAGGTTTCTCGGATTCGGTGGTTGTGGTGTCTGCTGCAGTGCTTGGAGTCCTCAGGAAACACTAGGAGCATCCATTAACGGAGGTACCAAGTCGGGGTGCCAGGCGATCCGTTACAGTATGCCATGATGGGGTTAGTTTTCATTCCTTGACTGCCATACGGTCTCAAAGGCAACATAGGCCCAGCAAACCAATCTGCAAAATTTTAATGTGCAAACACGGAAAAAGGGAAAGCCCTACATTTGACCACTGTAAGTTTGCAAAAAACCATAAAAGCTGTACATTGGGGGTACTGTTGTACTCAGATGTTGGGTGTTTTTTGTCAGTAACATATAACAGGAACTGAGAATTCATGCCCAAAGTACACTGTGAGAAAAAAATCACACCAAAAAATGACTACCAAAAAGTTTGACAAAGGATGGTGGTAGAATTAATGCATGGTGCTAAAAAATATGAGGTTTGATAGGGGTAAATTACATTGGCCAGCTTCAAAAATGTCCCAAATAGTACATGGGTGCATGATGACCAGCTGGGAAAATTCCATGTTTGAAAACAGGAATATGCTCCCTCCAAATACAGTATTTTAGCCCCCAGACCACAGTAATACATGGGTGATATCACTGTACTCAGGAGATGTTGCTGAACACATATTGGGGTGTTCTTTGGCAGTAACCCTTAAAGTTCTCAGTACATGTATTCTTGAATTTCTATGTGTGTCAACAAAATCACCAATTATTTTTATTTTTTTAATTTGTCATGGATTGGTGGTAAAATGGTTGCATGAAAAGAGTCAAAATACCACAAGTTTAATACCTTAGGTTGTCTTCTTTTAAAAATATATATATATATATATATATATGTGAAGGGTTATTCAGGGATTCCTGAGAGATATCAGTATTACAATGTAACTTTAGTTAATTTAAAAAAAAAATGGTTTGGAAATAGCAAAGTGCTACTTGTACTTATTGTCTTATAACTAGCAAAAAAAGCTAAGAACATGTTAACATTTCTAAACTCAGAACACAATTTTGAAACTACTTAGCATGGGTGTTTTTTGGCGGTTGTAGATGCATAACATATTTTGGGAGTCAAGGTTTAAAAAAGTGTGCTTTTGTAAAAAAATTTAATCATATTTTATTATTTGTTTTATAGTAAATTATAGGATATGATGAAAATAATGGTATCGCTAGAAAAACCATGGCGAGAAAAACAGTATATTATATATGTATAAATTACAGCTAAACACAAACACTGCAGAAATGTAAAAACAGCCCTGTCCTTAACGGTAGGAAAATTGAAAGATGGTCTGGTCACTAAGGGGTTAATATATATTTTTCTATAAACTTTTCAAATAATTTTTTTCTTGTAAAATATTTTGACTAATTGATCTATTTTAATATATGATATGATTTTTAATATTTTAAAATTTTGAAAAAAAATCTATTTAAAAGTCAATCCAAAATATTAAATCATTTGAAAATCATATCCAAAATATTAAATCAATGCCTTAGTAAATTGGAGTTGTTTGGTAAAAATGTTTAATTCTCCCCAGCACGCAATCCCTTTTGCAGGCACATTGCAAATCTGTCCAATTTTGGATTATAATGAAAAGCTAAGAGTTAAGGCGGTAGACAAAATCTCTCCTCTCCCCCCCACCCTTTGTTGTCTCTCCTCTCCCTCCACCTTCCCCTAGTGGTCTTTTCTCAGCCCCCCCCCCCCCTTTCAATTAGTGGTCTCTTCTTCCTGTGATTATGGCCCCTGCAATAGACCTGGCTAAAACACTTTAAAAGGCTCTGTTCATGTGAAGTATGTACTTTTGTTAGCCAGACAGAGAGACTGAACGTTAGCAATAATTCTCTGGAACTGTTTTGGGCATGGGACCATGTGCATGGTCGGTCAAAAATAATACTTCCAGGAAATTCCTGAACCCCTGAACTGATCTGGGTGATTTTTGGATATGTTAGTCACCCAGATCAGGGCTATCGGGAGATGTAACATTTGTGGGGTTTTATGTATTTTTAGGGTACTTTTGGGGTGTTTTTAAAAAATTATGTTTTTTCTGTGCTTGGAGATAATTGGATTAGAATTAGTACAGTTACTGATCCAATTATCTCCCAAGCAGAGGGGAGGGATTGTGTGCTGTGTGTGGGAGTGTTGTGCTTTGTAAACCAATTGTTATTGGTCTGTGAAGTTGCAAATCAGTCCCTCACAAGGTCCCTGTGGGCGTACCCCTTGCATGAAAATGTCATAAAGGCCAAGTGTTGCTCCCATTAAAGAGAGATTTGTTTTACCCTTCATGAAGTCTAGGCTCATGTTTGGGGGATTGGATAACTACATTCACTCTGGGGATTGGTATATCCCAATACTTCCCTGAGTATAATCACTAGCTCTTATAAGAGCTGTTCCCGCTACGCTCTCTGGACTCGGAGGTCTACCTCCTGGTAGCGGGATCCTGGTCTTGGGTCCAGGGTGGGTGGAGGACACAAGACCCCAAACAAGCTGCGGCAGTTCATGGTGTTTATGGTAGTTATGATGTTCCAGTGCAGTGCTTATGGTGCTCACAAGTACTAGGAAGCAGAGATTGATGGAGGAACCCGGTCAGGGTGCCAGGCAGTGCGTCACATTGGTGGCAGTGGTGGGATCCATCACAGGGAGAGGAGACAACCGGTCTCTCTCCCCAGTGGCAGCCGGATGTACCTGAAATAGGGTACCTCATAGACTGGTCCTGGGAGGAACCCCAACTGGCAGATGGACATGGGACTGAAGTCTCTCCACCGGCCATACAGGGATGCTGGGAATCCAGCCCAGATCCCCAGCTACAGCCGTTGGTACCCGAAGTAGGGGACCTCATAGACTAGTCCTGGAAGTAACCCCGACTGGCAGGTGGAGATGGGACTGAAGTCTCTCCACCAGCCCTACAGGGATGCTGGGCAGCCGGCCCATATACCAACTACAGCCGGCATTACCAGGAGTGGAGACAATCGGTCTCACTCCCCAGCAGCAGTGTGCAGTACAGGGAGCAGAAGGTGTTGTCCTTCCTCCCCAGTGAGTTATTGGGAGAAGAGACAGTCAGTCTCTCTCCCCAGTGGCAGACAGAGACACTGGGAGTAGGGACAGTCAGTCTCACTCCCCAGTGACAGTGCGCAATACAGGCAGTGGAGACAGTCGTTCTCACTCCCCAGCAGCCGAGTATGTTACAGGGAGAGGAGATGGTTGGTTCCTCACCCCAGCAACAGCAAGCAGTCCTAGGAGTGGAGATAGTCGGTCTCACTACCCAGCACCAGGCAGCGTTGCTGGAAGGTTAGACAGTCGGTCCGACTCCCCAGTGGCAGCCCACTTTACAGGTAGGGGAGACAACCGGCCTCTCTCCCTAGCGGCAGGGCAATTTATTGGGAGTAGAGACGGTTGCCCTCTCTTCCCAGTGGCAGTGTACCTTGCTGGGAGAGGAGACAACCAGTCTCTCTCTCCAACAGCAGCCGGAGATACCAGGAGAGAAGATAATTGTTCCTTCTCTCCAACTACAGGGGGGCATCACTCCTGACCCCAAGAGTGAGCACTTCCTATCAGTCTGGCAAGGTACAGGAAACGGTTGTCATGTACCGCAAATTATTACACCTGACATACAAAAACAGCATAAATTAAAAAAACAAGGAATGTTCAGGAAAAATATAGGCAGAGACATTTATCTGCTGTAGCAAGCACTATTGATGCCAATAAGCTGAGTTCATTCACATCTTGATGTTGTCTTGTAAACTCCACCTTGTATAATATCATCATGTTCATTCATATCTTCCTTTATACTGAACCAAAACAACTTAATCTCAACTTGACTTGCATCTTCAGGTCCAGGAAAGTCTTTGAAGGAATATTACCAGTATACCAGCATATTGTTCAGGAGAATGTCATTGTGTCTGATAACTGAAGCATAACAGAATGCAGGTCATGATTAATGACAGCAATCCTAAACACAATAGTAAATCTATGTAAATAAAGGGCTGTTGCAGAATAAATTATTGAGAAATGTATTAGGGGAAAAACTGATAATGATTTTTTTTGGTTTGCATTATCATTACTTGTTTCTAGCACCAGAGCAGTATTTGACAAAACATCCAAAGAACTTTAAGGGTTACTCCCCCCCATTTCTTTTTATTGCATATATAATTTAATTTATAATACCCTATTATGTACTAATCCCTTTCTCCACCCCAGATTACTAAGACGTCTATAAAATAAGGAAAACATTACCCTGAGTACAGCACCTGGTGAAGTTCTCTTTCCTGCCATTCATGCTCTGACCATCATCACTGAGTCCCTCTCCATGTTTCAAATTAATGTTTCTCATTAAAAAAAGGAATGGGGTTGGGCAAAGGGGTTTAAACAAAAACCTTATTATACAGATGGTAGGGAGGTGGGGAGGGGTACACCAAGGGAGCAAGGTGACAAACAAGCTTTCCCTGTTGCCAGTGCACACTGTGTGCATGTTTACATAGCTTCCTAGTACATACAGAGATGCATTTATTCAATGCATCTCTATAAGGAGATGATAATTGGAGCAGTGCAGCATTTTGCCACACATGCACAATAGCCTCTCAATGCTTCCATACGGGAAAACATTGGATTGGCTGAGATCATCAAGATTGATGATATCAGTCATGAAGGCAAGACCAGGTGGTGCCACAGGAGACCGACCCGGCGTGGGAGAACAGGTGAGTTAAATCACAGACAGGGAGACTGTCACCTAAATAACCACTTCAGCACTAAAGTGTCATATGTTTGTATTCCTGAAACTATAGTGTTCCTTTAACCTTTAGAAATAAAAAAATGGCTGGAATAATTGCCACTAAGGGAGGTTCTGCCCAGTTATTAAATCTAAAAGTTGACAGTACAGTTTTATTTGTTTAATCAGACTCCATTTAATTAGCATGCATAGTTCTAAACCATCGGGTGCTGCCTCTTAAAATTAATGTACACTGCTCACAATAGAGCTCTTTCCCAGAGTTGTTTGTCAGGGCATAAAATGTCCATTAATATAGGTAACACATGAAACATACTCGTGTATAGTAATTGGAGTGCAGACCCTTGTTATAATTCTAGTAGCTGAAGGAGCCATTTTTAACTGAAAACACTTAGCATAATTGTAGTGTTATTAAGGGAGCATTTTATGCCAAAAAGAAAAAACAGCCAATGTAGTCTTACATTTTTTGCATTGTTAGCAGTATTGATGAATATGGTCTAAAATTGTACACGTTTCAACTGCCATCTTTCAACAAGATACTTATTATAATAGTGTATAGTACAGCCTGTCTCCAGGTAGATGTTCAGTACAATTCACATGGACGGAAATGCTTGATGTATTGTTTCCAATAGAAGAGAAAACTATTACAAGGGATTTAATAATACAGCCACTCGTAATGCTTCCAGCCAGCACTCTATTCAAACACAAATGGAAACACTGTATGCATGCAGTTTTCTGTAGTGCAACATCTTTCATGTCAATAGGGCTTTTTACGTGTCATTATCTCAACTTTCTAGACCTGTAAGTGAATGTTTTATTGCATCAGTCATTCCCTGTATTTATAAAAAAAAAAATAACCTTGTGAACTGCATCATTTTCAGTAACACATTGTTAAGCCTTTATACCTATTGTTATATATGTAGGTGTTTCTAGGTTTTTGAATATTGAATCTAACATTTTTAATAGAATTCAGGGATAAGGTCAATAAAAGAAAACAAACCTTCAGAATTAAAAAAAAAAGAAGAAAATCCAGCACTTGTAGGTACTGATATAATTCAATAAGACAATCTAACACACAAGTCCACTGTCTCTCTTGTCCGGTAAAATCTAAGTCAAATATAGCAGGGGGTTTGGTATAGCACCCGAGTAGTCACAATGATCTTTGGAACAGTATCTAATTACACAAATTACACAATTCCCACCTATCCATCAAAACTAATTTAAATAGCACACTGACCGCAGTCCACTCTTTCAAATAATGGTTGTTAGACCCCAATCTATCTTTTGGCCTCCACATAGAAAAACTTGCATCTAAACTTTATCCAAAACTAGGTGCCCTGTACAGAAACAAATCCTGCCTAAGATTGTACAGCAAATGCTGATGCCAATCATTGATTATGGGGATGTAGTATATGCATCTGCACCACAATCCCACATTAATTAACTCAATACATTGTATAACTCGTTCTGCCGATTTGTGCTACAATGTAATTACAGGACCCACCATTGTGACATGCTAAAAAAACTAAACTGGTTGTCCCTGGAAGCCAGATGCACCCTTCATCTTTCCAGTATTGTGTTTAAGAGCTTTTCTATGAAGCTTCTGCCCTATCTGAGCAGAATGCTCTCCTCGGCTGTTCCCACCTCCTATAACCTCCTATCCAGTACCAGCACTTTATTTAGTCTACCTCAATACAAAAAGAAAGGAGCCCGATCCTCCTTTTCCTACAGAGCACCGCAATTATGGAACGACTTCCCGCACACTTTAAAATCTTCCCCAAGCATAAGTCCTTTAAGAGATCCCTCTCTACATACCTAAAAACAGAATGCACATGTTATGGTTGATTATACATTTCCTACCTTTTATATGTTAAATTTTGTATATTGTGTTTTAATATTGTTTTTGTATTTCATTGTACCTTAATGTATCAATGCAATGTTTTGTGGACCCGGACAAACTTGAAAATGAGAGCAATCTCAATGTATCTTTCCTGGTAAAATATTTTATAAATAAATAAATAGTCCTTGAGAGATACATGCAATGTTAAGAAGTTAAAAAATACAGAAACTCATTGGTGTATAGGTCCCTTGTGACCCCACTAACCCCTTAAGACCGCAGCCAAATGTACAAGTTGTGATCCAAAAAAAACGTAAACAAAACCTGGCATTTGCGCTATATGTCTGTCCAACCGTAATTCACCTCTTTCATATTAAATGCACCCACACGTATTATATATCATTTTATTCAGGGGAAACAGGGCTTTCATTTAACATCAAATATTTAGGTATGGAACATAACTTAATTTGAATACAATATAAAAAACTGAGAGAAAATAGGATTTTTTTTAAATTTTCTTAGTTCTATGTGACATTCTAACTGTGAATGTCATAATACTGTTTGCTTTTACTGCAATAAAATACACATATTTGTATTCAGCGATGTCTCACGTGTAAAACAGTACCTAGGCTGTCTCTGTGATCACCTCCTGCAGATCACGGTAATTGGCCACAGGGGGAGTGCCTGGGTGGCCAGGCATGCCCCCCACCGTGATCTGCAGGGGGATCCTGCCTGCAGTTACAATGGGTCAGCCAATAGGCTGACACATAGTAACTCTGATCGCAGTGACAGGCTGTCACTGCGATCAGATCGCAGGGAGAGGCTGTCTCTGCATTCAGATCGCAGAGACAGCCTCTCCCTGCGATCAGACTCTGCAGATCGCGGTCACTGACCGCAGGGGGACTGCCTGGGGGGCCAGGCATGTCCCCCCGACCGCGATCTGCACAGTGAAAATGCCGCGGCTCCATGTGTCAGCCGATTTTAAAATCGGCTGACACATGGTAAATACCGATCGCAGTGACAGCCTGTCAATGCGATCGGAAGCTGCAGACCGCGGTCCCCAGGCACAGGGGGGCTGCCTGGGGGGCCAGGCATGCCCCCCGACCGCGATCTGCAGCGGCCATGTGCCGCCGGCCACGTGGGGGGTAAGACCGCCCAGGACGTACTATGCCGTCCTGCGGCGTTTAGAGCCGCCCAAATAAGGACGGCATAGTACGTCCTGCGGTCTTAAGGGGCTAATCTGTACCACTTCAACTTCCAATCACTATTAAATAACTTGATGACAGACGTGAAATACTGGATGGTTCCCCACTTTTCATGGATTGGGTGCATAAATAGTATAAAGATTAATTAAAGATTACTCCCCCGAATGTAATATTTATACAAAACGATTCTGATATCTCTGCCCCGGGCTTTTTTCACACCTCCCTCACATCTGCCCTCATCAGATATGTGTGTAAGGGAAAAAGACTGAAGCTCAAAATTGACCAACTCTATCGCCCGAAATATGAAGGTGGTCTGGGTTTGTCCTCCTTTCAAGATTGTTACATAGCAACCCCCCCATCATGAATTGCGGAGTGACATAGCACTACTTATCTTTGTCATCTTAATCTTTGTATTTGAAAATATTAAAAATTTCTACCCCTTTTGCACTTTTTTTCATCTTCCATTTGTTAGTTTCTCCTGTTTGACACTACCATATGTAGCTTTCAACTCTATCCTTTACAATGTTAAAGGGGCTCTACATAGTGTAAGCAGTGTATAGTGTAAGCACTATAATGGCAGCACTGGTATATCAGTCCCATCCATCGTTGAGTAGAATTCATTGGCTGAGAGCATCAGTCGAAGGACACAGACAATGGATTAGGTCCGTATTGGGAGAAATATATATGTCTAATGTAGAAGAGGAACCTTTACTTTATTGATATCAGTAAATATGAATTTGGAAATGAATTTTAATTTTAAAATTAAGATAGAGATGAGATGAAACCACGTTAATTGAAACATACAAATCTTATGGATCACTTGAAAGTTTGCATTTGTCTTTCTATGTAGTGGAATATGCACATATTCCATATTTTATACTTGAATTGCAATGGCTTGTTTCTGTAGGCTTCTACAAAGACTAATGATATTCACAATGTTATTGCATTATATTTCCTCTAGGGTGGCAAACATTATATATATATATATATATCACTGAAGATAAATATTCAACACTGAAGAAATTACACTTTGCTACAATGTACAGTGTACAGGCCTGTATAACAGTGTAAAAAAGCACACCCCTAATTGGAAATGTCCAAATTGGGCCCTAAGTGTCAGTATTTTGTATGGCCACCATTATTTTCCAGCACTGCCTTAACCCTCATGGGCATGGAGTTCACCAGAGCTTCACAGGTTGCCATCAATGACAACATCACAGAGCTGGTAGAGACCTTGCGCTCTCCCACCTTCCGTTTGAGGATGCCCCACTGATGCTCAATAGGGTTTAGGTCTAGAGACATGCTTGGCCAGTCCATCACCTTTACCTTCAACTTCTTTAGCAAGGCAGTGGTCGTTTTGGAAGTGTGTTTGGGGTCGTTATCATGTTGAAATACTGCCCTGTGGCCCAGTTTCCCAAGGGCGGGGATCATGCTCTGCTTCAGTATGTCACAGTACATGTTGGAATTCATAGTTCCCTCAATGAACTGTAGCTCCCCAGTGCCAGCAGCATTCATGTAGGCCCAGACCATGACACTCCCACAACCTTACTTGACACACTTAGTTACATAGTTACATAGCTGAAAAGAGATTTACATCCATCAAGTTCAGCCTTCCTCACATATCCAAAAGAAGACAAAAAAACCTAGTCTGAAGCACTTCCAATTTTGCAACAAACTAGGAAAAAAAATTCCTTCTTGACCACAAAATAGAAGCCAGATGTCTGCTTGGATCAAGCAGCTATTACAGCTATTATTTGTCTTTGTACTCCTCTCCTGGTTGCCGTCACACACGCTTAACACCATCTAAACCAAAAGAGTTTATCTTGGGTCTCATCGGACCACAGGGCATGGTTTCAGTAATCCATGTCCTTAGTCTGCTTGTCTTCAGCAAACTGTTTGTGGGCTTTCTTGTACATCATCTTTAGAATAGGCTTCCTTCTGGGACAACAGCCATGCAGACCAATTTGATGCAGTGTGCGGTGTATAGTCTGAGCACTGAAAGGCTGACCCCCCACCCCTTCAACCTTTGCAGCAATGCTGGCAGCACTGATACGTCTATTTCCCAAAGACAACCTCTGGATATGACGCTGAGCACGTGCACTCAACTTTGGTCGACCATGGTGAGGCCTGTTCTGAGTGGGCCCTGTCCTGTGAAACCGCTGTATGGTCTTACGCACCATACTGCAGCTCAGTCACAGAATCTTGGCAATCTTCTTAGAGCCTAGGCCATCTTTTTGTAGAGCAACAATTCTTTTTTTCAGATCCTCATAGAGTTCTTTGTCATAAGAGGCCATGTTGAACTTCCAGTGAAGAGTATGAAAGAATATGAGAGCGATAACACCAAATTTAACATGCCTGCTCCCCATTCACACCTGAGACCTTGTAACACTAACGAGTCACATGACACCGGGAGGAAAAATGGCTAATTGGGCCCAATTTGGACATTTCCACTTAGGGGTGTACTCACTTTTGTTGCCAACAGTTTAGACATTAATGGCTGTGTGTTGCGTTATCTTGAGGGGACAGAAAATTGACACGGTTATACAGGCTGTACACTTACTACTTTACATTATAGCAGAGTGTCATTTCTTCAATTGACACATGGAAAGCTATAATAAAATATTTACAAAATTGTGAGGGGTGTACTCACTTTTGTGATATACTGTATATATATATATAGAGAGATAGATAGATATATGTGTGTGTATATATATATATATATATATATATATATATATATATATACAATTATTATACATTATTATTATACATATTATATATATATATATATATATGTATTAGATGTATTACATAATTTAGACAAGTAGGTAATAGCTGTGTCTTATTAAAATGTAAATTGTATTATATTAAAGTAATTGTATAAAACCTGTGAAATGCAATAAGTTTATAATAAATCACCAAAGCTATAAATATACATCTGATGAAAAATATAATTATGCTGCTAGTGACAAATAATACCGTTTTTTTAGCAGTGATGTACATATTCAAAGATGTATAATTTAAGAATGTGATCTAGTACAAAAAGACTGAATTATGCCTCTAGTATAGCTCAACAAATTTTTCTGCATCTCAATGGAAATATTATTTAAATAATATTTGCATATTAGTGTAATAATGAGGAACAGTGATCCATTTCATTATAAAAAGATTGATTTTGTATTAAAATAACATAAGCCACGATCTTTATCTATTAACTCTTCAAAGAGGAAACAATTTAATATGTTACAGTGTTGGAAACATGGCATTTTTGTCTGAACTGTTTCAGTATTGTGCAATCTTGGCTCAATTTTATAAATATTTGTTTGTGTTTTCTGTACTTAACATATTTATTTCAAATCCAGAATTCTGTATTAATATTTTCTACATTTTAAAACACAACACAGATTAATAGAAAATATAATAAATGTACATCTATAACATAATGTGTAACTGTGATTATATAAAAGTTAAGATCTAAATGTCTTTAAATTATGTGGTACTTTGTTATAATTTAATTTAAAGTAGTATTTGCATCTGCTTATTTTTTATCTATTTATATTTAAACAGTTTGGTGCCAAATAGCATGCCTAAACAAGATACCTGTATTGCTCTGATTAAGAAGTATATAGATGCAGTACACTGTGAACTTATGAATATAATTATAATATATGTTTCGATAATGGTTGAGTGTTCTTTTTAACTTCCTGTTCATTTGGAAATATAAAATAATATACAAAAAAAAAAACAAGCAATAAAATAATGAAACTCACTTTTTATCTGGTGATGACCTTGTGTCTCCTAGGCAGCCGCAACACTCACTATGAGATCAGCATTCTGATGATCTCTAGTGCAGTCCAATCCATTCATAGAAAAATGTTAGGGAGTTATGGTGCATGTGCAGCAATTGCCTCACTCTGCCAGTTGGATGCCAATGGAATAATGCTTCTCTTTGAGAAGAATTATCAGCATTTGGTGTCACCATACTGGAAGTGATGATGCTGGATGCTGAATGTAAAAATCTTGAATTTATGAAGGTCTTAATGAAGAAATGCCTCCAGTTACTGTCTCGGTCCAAAGAATCCCACTGAAGGGCAGACTGTTGTATCCATGAACACAGGAGAATGAAAATTATGCACGATCACATGTATTCAACGCTGGCACAAGGAAGAAAAGATAAATATGATTAAAGGAAAGTTTTATTGCATAATCATAAAGAATACAGGGGGCGTGAGGAAAGGAAACTGGAAAAATAAATGACAAATTTTGGGCCCCCTAACACAGATCAAGGTCTGGGCCCCCGGGTGCCCGCCTCCAAGCCCGACCCCAGGGCCCACCTCTCAATCCCGCCCACAGGAATACACACAGACACAAACACAGATACATACACTGATACAAAAGGTCACAGACACACACACAGAAAGATACACACATACTAACAGACACATATACTGAAACAGACATACACACATACCGGCATACTGAAACACATACTGAAACAGACACACACATATACAGACAGATACACACACACATACATGTATAAGGAGATACAGACACATACATACTGACATACATACTGACAAACAGACATACGTACATACACATACATACTGACATATATACATACTGTCATACATACACAATTACATACTGACATACATACACACATACTGACATACATACACACACACAGCTCATTATTCAGCCACCCTCCTGTTTCTTACCTTTTCCTTGCAGGAGGCTGGCTGGGGATGATGGGAGTCGGCTGCCTCTTCTGGCAGCCTCCAGTCTGCTTCCTCCTTCCCACGCAGTGTAAGCTGGGAGGAAGTGACTGGCTGTCACTTCCTCCCAACACAACTTGCGGCTGACATTTTTAAAGGGGCCCGGTTGCGCTCTTACATGGCCACAGCACTGACCTGGCCCCTGAAGATATAGGGCCCAATGGGCCCCATCAGCGCGCGGGCAGCTCCGCCGCTACACGTGGGATATGACTGAAGCAAAATTTGAGTGCAAGTGGCATCTACCTATGGCTCTATATGGACAAAACTGGGTGCTTAGAACCATCTGCTTTTTTACATGCTGGCAATGACATTCTTTTATATAATAAAGAATAAAGAAAATGTAAATATTATATACAATTTGTAGAGGTTTTGCACTCCAGCTTTCCTCGTTGTTTTTGCCTGGTGCTCAGCTGCACAAAAATACAAGATCAAATAGAAAAGCGAGCACTCAAGGACTTGTAGGAAAAAATATAGTGGCTTTTAATCTGTCACGATTCGGGAACCTAACACGCTAACAGGTCACAGATAGTAAAGGGTGCAATACCGGTCCTTAGAATGGCCGGGTTAAGCACACTAAGAATAGTAAGGCGACAAGCCAAGTAAAGGGAGCCAGAAAACAGGAGAACGAGAAACAAGCCGAGGTCAAAGGAATAGAGAAAACAGGAGAATCGGAATAACAAGCCAAATATTCGGTAACCAGAGAGAAACACGAGCAAATTGCAATAAAGGTATCATAAGACCACAACAGGGCACTGATAGACAGGAAAGGTAAGTATTTAAATCCTGTGCTTAATTCTGTTTGGATAACTTCCAATCAGAATTAGCAATCACACGTGGGGGATATCTATACCTCCCACTGTGATTATTGTGCTGTTGCTTTAACGCCGGGTCACGTGAGTGAACCCGGCGTTCGGATAAATGTGCCGGCTCCCAGCGTGCAGCGTTATACTGCCGCTGGGAGGAGAGGAGGAGGACGCGAGTGGCGCATCAAGCAGAGAGGACGCCGCTCGCCGACAGGTAGGGGAAGAGGGGACAGCGGCGACGGACCGAGGGTGAGTGCTGCGAGAGGATTGCAGCCTCCCCTCACAGCCGCCCGCGGAGCCCTGACATAATCCAAATCAGTCAACATTTCAGTTCAAATTTATGAGGAATATTCATAATTTTGAACTGAAATGTTGACTGATAAATATATGAATTTTCTTTATTCTCAATCCAAGAATAACATAGCACATCATTTATATATATATATATATATATATATATATATATATATATATCACATATAAAGTAAAACAATTTGACACACTAGACACCAAACTATGATAGAAACAGCGGATTGAGTGATTTTGTGTTTGAAAAAAAATAGAAGAAATGCTAAAAATAATACAAATGTAAAGCCTTTAGCTTTAGCTGTATACCCATTATGTTACAATCTTTGTGATAAAAGTGAAGGAGACAATCTGCTAAAATGATGTGCAAGATATATGCCAAATGGGCACCTAATGATGGATCGCACGTATAAGAAATAGAAGTTGGGCGATCTTAGCGATATTCAATATATACATTTTTCTTACAGAGCCAGCAAAATTTAAACAAAGGGAATAAATTAAGTAAATGAACAATAAAAAAGTAAAAAAGTGAAGAGTCCTCAAGTCCCTTAAGATTGGTGGATCACTTGACGGAACGCTCCTTGTCACAAATGGTGTTATCTCAACCACCCCAATGTGGCACTGCAGGTATTGATCCTGCTGGAAGCCTCAGTGACTGTTGTAGAGTGGGTACTTCATGGTAGGATACATTATTTTACTTTTTCCTCCATAAGTCTTTGAGGATCCCATTTATAGGAGATCTTCTGTTTTCTAAGTAGCTGAGTAACCCTCCAAGACTGTCTCCATAGAATAGTTTGTCTTGGTAGAGAGTGAGCTAGTTTACCTCAAAGGACATGGTGGGAGCTAGAACAATACATGGTGGGAGCTCAGTGCAAAAGTGCCAATGAGTTCAGCACTACAAAGCGGATCTCCAAGAGGACATGTAAGTCTTGCATGAGCGCTGACTCCTCGCCCCTTGTGTAAAATATTTTATAGAACATTGTTAGTGTCCATAATACCATATTTGAGAGGTTAACCATACACAAACAATAATAGCCAATATAGATCTTGAGAGTTACAGTCAAGATGCAAAGATAAATTTCCTCAAATTCAGTACAGAGTGTCTTATCCTGGGTACCCAATGGAATACTTTGCATAAGGGCTTCTTTTCTGTTTAGAGAAGTTAATAGTGTTTGGTTAGAAATAGTAGCTATGAGGGTTATTATGTTTACTAGATGAGAAAAAAAAAATGGTCCTCGGTTGGAAAAATCTAGTATTAGTGATACTTGACTGAAAAATACTTGAGAATTACTGCTGTAATTAATAGGCCTGTGTGGATGCCTTTGCATACATTAACACTAAGCAATAACTGTTTGCACATCATTTAATATGCTGTCTAAAAACTGGGGAGTCAGTAGCTCGAAAAAGAATATAATTTGGTCAACTAAGCTTTAAAATGTATATCTCCATTGCTTATGATTTTTTTTATATATATATAAAAAAGAGCTGTAGTGATATATTTTGTTCTCATTAACTCTATTTATCAAGGGGTTTTTCCTTGGGACTCAGTAGTAATTTTCATTTTGTAGCTATTTCCTTGTGGGATTTGCAGTGAACAGATGAGATTCTTTCTGTAGCTCCATCCATACAATTCAAGGAAAAAAAAAAACACAGCGGCAGGAGAAAAATATATCCCAATGGCTCTTTCGCTTTTCAAGTACATCTAGAAGATTAAAGTTCCCCATCAGGATTAGGAAATACTTTTCTGCTTTTTTTTAATCTCTCTAGCTGAATCAGATTTAGGCATGTTCATAGCTCTTGGTATATGTAATACATATGACGATCACAAATTCCTATTGCCTTTTGGCATGTTTTTTGACCTGCATGGTTTAAAATGAACTGTTTGTAATCTATTTTTTTTTGGAAGAGCATTATTACTTTGTTGATTGTATTTCTATATTACAAAAGGCTGAATTTATAAGGCCGTCCAGAAAAAAAATATTGTGTGTTATCTCTCTTGTGCTATACTTGAGTAAGAACATTTCCTATCAATGACTAGTTTTTTCCAAGCTTAAGGAAAATCAAGTTTATATATTCAGATAGCACATACCTTTTCAATTTATATATTCAATTCTATGGACTGAACTTTGAGTTATGATGGGAAATCAAATGGCTAAAAAAAAATAAAAAAAATAAAACCCATTATATTCTTGATATTCTGTCTATGTGTCTATCTGTCTATTGAGGGGGAGAAATTAAAAGGGCGTCCCAGTGACGCAATTGTGTAAGCAACTCTGCCCCAAAGAGTCATCTTGAAAGCCTCCAAGTCAGGACCACAAGGTTGTCAATGTTCACAAGGTATATCTGGTTCGCAGGAGCCCAAGAGATCAGCCGCTTATCCTCCAAAATCAGCACTCTCAAATTAAAGGATGCCCAACAGACTCCACACATAGGCAGGTGTCAGCTAATGCCAGTATAGGGCATGAAAAGTTTGCTAGTCTTAATTTTAGTACATATGATGAGAGCCGAGTTCATAAAATAGTTTGTTTGTTTGTGTGCCTGATACTTCTGACAGCCTGCACATTTAGTATCATACGTAGCTGAGTTCTCATATGTGTTAGTTAGGTGTATGTGTCATCCGTCATGGATCTTTTATGTTTTGTTTCTAGCTCACCTATCTGATAAATAAATCATTGTTAGGATTCCCTTTTCCGTCTAGCCCTTTGTTAAACCAAGCGTTGAATAGATGCAATTCCTCTGAAAACATTACCCTAATTTGCATATAGTAAAGTAATTTAATTTTCCCTTAAAACTAATAAACATTTAGATAACCAATCTCATACTTTTTGCTTTTCTTTTCTCATGCTGAGAAAGTCACTTCTAGTGTGATACAGACCCGGGATATGCCACAGTCAAGCAGCGACTGGTGTACGAGTGTTACTATAATGCTAAGCACCCATCACTAAAAACAATAACAAAGGGTAACATAAATAAGTAGGGTGTTTGGAGGGCCATGTGGTTGAAATGCCATATGCAGGTGTTTAAATTCTATAATCATGGAAGAGTCTCTTCCAAGTATATCATTAAAGAGGTTAGTGATGGAACTTCTGCGATCTTCAGGGCTGTTTATGTTTCAGGCAGTCCTTTCCCCCCTTATGTTATTCTGGTGTCTTCTGTTTTCCACATCTTCATATGTTGTAACAGGATTGTTAACTGTATCATCACTATGGAGGTTGCATGTCTGTGAAAGCCTCGTAGAACAAAATGTATTTTCTCAGGGGTAAGCAATCCCTTTGCATTAATAGAGAATATCTGTATTTGGTCAGCAGTGTATGCTATTTTTTTTTTTTTTTTTTTGTGGATGTCTCCTAGGGTGTGGAAGTGATCAGTTGTTTTGGCTTGCTCTGCAACTGCATTTTTTTTTAAATTCTTTATTTTCATTGTGCATTAGCGGTACAATCAAGCTTGCATTGCCCCAACAGCTGGTGCAGGTTGTTCAGTCAACAGGATTAACAATTGTCAGCATAGATAACATGGCACATTTTTTTAAAATATATAAGAACTTATTGAGTAATGTGTACTAGAATTCTGCAATGCAATTCCTGCCTAGATGTTGCAAGGCTAGTGAACAATATGTAAGCGTTGGGCAGGGTGCATTAAATGCCTCTTTTCCAAGGAGTTGGCTAGAAACCTATGGTCTGAGGGTAAGTGAGAGAGGCCTGTGTCCCCCTGTATATACGTAGGATGGCAATTACAGTTGTTCCTATGGTGGGGGAGGGGAGCCAGGGCAGCGTGTGGGTATTTCCCTAGGAGTTGATGCTACATGTCATAACTGTAAAATAAAAGTAACTTCAACTTTCTAACGATGGTCATGGAATATTGTGGAACTGAGAACCATACAGAAAAAACGGCAGAATTAAGTATTCACTGGAAAGTTCATGGCACTGAAGTGGAAGCAGTTCCTCCCCGTTGAGCTGCCGGTATGAACGGGCGTGCTGTAGCAGGATTCCAGGCAGTGGTCGTCATCTGTGGGTTATCTGCAGCTTGTTCGGGTGTTCGCTCCGCCAGTGCAAGTTTCTGCAGTGTGGCTGGAATCTCGGCCGCTTCTCGCATTGTGAGGTTGCCGGACTCCCTGGGTATGAGCAGGCTTCTGGGTGAACCCCATCGGTAGGGTATGGCGTGGGCAAGGAGCTCTGTAGTTAGGGGCCTCAGGGACCTTCTCCAATCCATGGTAGCTTTGGAAATATCAGGGTAAAAAGACAGAGAATGCCCTTCAAAGTGTAGTGGTGTTTTGTTGCGCACTGCCGCCATGAATGCTGTGCGGTCTCTGCCTTGTTGGAAGCGCACTATTGCATCTCTCCCTCCCTCTGAGGTACCTTAGGTTTAGTGATCCGGTACCAGCTGTCCAGTGGCATCCCTTTGGCCTGTTTGGCTGGGAAGAGCGAACCCAGCATTCTGCGAAATAGGTGCGGTAGTTCCGCTGTCTCCACAGCGTCAGGTAGGCCGCGGATCTTAACATTCTTCCAGCGCCTTTTATCTTCAAGGGCAGCCATGCTGTCTTGATGTTGTCGTTGGTCCTTTTGTAGGACTAAAAGTTGTTGTTCGGTCGTTGTTAATCTGCTCTCCTGTGCGGCAGTGGTAAGCTCCGTGTTCTGCAGTCGGGCCAACACTCCGCTAATCTCTTCCCGGAACGTGCCGATGTCAGCTGCAATATGGCGGCGCAGCTCACCGAGCATGTCCCTCAGCTTCTCCTCCGTAATCGGAGGTTTCGCAGGTATGTGCGTCGGTCTGCTCCCGGCTAGGGTGCCGTAGTCATCCCCGTCAGACCCAGAGGCTTCGCTGGATGAGTTGTAGAGGCCGTCTATCGGAGACGCCATTGCAGGCCTCTGGGAGTTTTGGGACCTCCGCAGGAGGACTCCTATATCAGCCATTGTAGGGGGTCTATCCGGCTTCGGTTTCTTGTTTCGTCTCCCCATGGTGTCCGGAGAGCAATCTGCTTCTAGGGGTGCCGTTGGGGTAGGTTTTCCGGCGTTTTTTAGTTGTTTTGAGCGTTTTTGGTTCAGAGCTCGAGGCATGTGCGTCCTCTCAGTTCGGCCGCTGGCCTGCAACTGCATTTTTATTATCCCTTTCTGGTATGTGAAGCCTGTTGCATAGGCCTTGTATCACCGACCGTAGGGCTTTTGTAAAATGTGGGATGAAAGCGTAAATTTAAGAAACTTTAATTATATATTTTATATAATATTTACCTTAATTTCTTTTATATAATTATATACTACTACTAATATTAATAATAATAATACCACTCCCCTCTGTTATTTGCTAATTAAATTACATTTGTGGGCTCTTCATTTCAAAGGACTTGTTTTTTCCTTGCACTTACATTGTAGATCCACATTGTTGTCTTAAAAATGTTTTCCTTGTCAGAGTTAAATAATTTGTCTTCCCACCACTCTGCTCATTCCTTTTTAAAATTGCTTTTGTGTGATAGATATATAGCTGTAATATACCTGTCACAGTAAGCATGACATGGTGTCCATTTTTAAGGAGTATGTTTTAATATATATTGTGCTGGCAAAATTACTAGTAGCTTCTAGACGTGTGCAATGCAATTGGTTTCATTCTGAAACAAAGTTCATCCAAGTTCGTCTGAAATTGACAAGTCCAAAAAATAAAGTCAGAATTTTCAGATTCTTTACAAAACTAAACAAACCAAAACCAAACTAATTTGGATCAAATCAAAATAAATTATTCTGAATCCATTTTAATAAGGATTACAAGTTAGGGACTTATCTACAAAGCAAATGAACATCAACATTAGATCAAAGAGCTTTTTCTTAATTTTGCACTTTCAACTGTTTAGTATATTACTCCCTCATTTGATATACCTAGACCTGGCACCTGGTGTATGGGTAAGTGTGCCTTTAAGGGGGCAACAACCCTTCTTTAGACAGCAGGTGATGGAAGGTTGATTGTCCTAATAAGTAAAATAACAATTTATTAAATAAATTAACAAATTAAACAAATCAAAAAGTTAATATCTCCCATCATTTGCTGTCTAAAGAAGTGTTGTTCCCCCCTTAAAGGCACACTTACCCATACACCAGGTGCCAGGTCTAGGCTCCTAAAAGGGTGAGAAGCCACTTAATCACTGCACTTTATACCATATTTTCACTATCTATTTGGTATATGCTAAACAGCTCCCTAATTTGATATTGTCTGGTAAAATGAAAATAATGGTGCCTAAATATAATTTCAAAATTTTCCAACTTCCAATTTTATTCCGAATTTCATTTCAGTTCAAAAAACAATGCTACATCTTTGGTGTTTAATGTCATTACAAGTAGTAATGTGGCATAAATTTAGGTTAAAGAAAATTGTAATTGAAGAATTAAGGTATCTATGTTGTTTTTGTCATAATCAGATATAGTAAAACTTTTTTAAGAAGTGGTGTATATATAGGCAGAAAGAAATGTACAGGTTTTGAACTTGTGCTCCCGCTGTTAATGTTTTATCTCCATAAGTTATTCCTAATTCCAGAATTCTCTCGTCCACATTCTCCCTGCTGCTGTTTGCTAATGATGATGCATTACCTTAGTGTTATCTAGGTCAATTGCATTGCTTCATGCTAGTGAATCTGTTGAATCTCAACTTGCCATAATTTTATTTAGTTTATAGTGGGTGTAAGTACAGTGGGTGTAAAGAACATTCTTATGTCAAAATGAATGTAACATTTTAAAAACATAGGGCTTGTGTCCAAGTTCCTGTCAGGAATACAGCCGTTAATTGCTAGAAGTACTGTCATCTGCTAAGCAATTATGGTTCCATTTTACCAAATGGTTTAGATGGTCAATTCCTGCATTTAATATCCACGTTACTCACGTCCTCCTCCACTGATGCTGTCCACCACTTCGCTCTAACCATTTTGCGACGTGGATATATGTCAGGAGAAGGTGCATTTTCCAATTCACTGCCATAGCCACTGCACCAGGAACTATAAAAGGTTTGCTCAGTTCATGCACACATCATTACATGTGAGCCTGTGAAAAAGTTGCAGCATACACCTGACCTGCATAGATTTCCCAAGAATGTAAGCTTGTTTTTGTACAATTATGTGAAGCAGGTGTAATTTATTGCCACCAAGGAAATTAGGCGGTGACTAATGTTGATTGACGCTTGTTAATGCGAGATGTTAAAACCTGCGGCAGACAGTAATTACTAGTTGATAAATGTTATATGGAGTTCTCTTCTCATTTCTACACTATCCCAAGTTTAAATGCAGAGACTTGTATTAAACTAAGCTGAATGTGTTTAGAACTCACTTGCTTCCTGAAAATCAGTAACTTGGGGTACTTGGGGTATTCATCAGTTGAATGTGATCGATTGTAAATCAGATTTGCAAAACATTGATCAAAATAGCTATGTTGGGAAAAATATGAGGTGGAGATTATTTCCAAACCAGCAATTTAGTCCCAACTGTTGCAAATTCAGAGTATTAGTACACCATAGTTTACTGTTTAGTGAATACACCTTCCAGTTTTATCTTTCTCTCTGGATGCAGCTAAATCTTTCAGCATCATAACTGCTATAGCCCACTGTAGTAGTTATGGTGTTGAATGACTGATAATGCCCCTCAGTTCTGTGTCACTTTTTGGATGCTGCTCATTGGTTAAGTGTATCAGCTGATTTGCTGTGAAGTGTATCAGCTGATGTTATCAACCAGGGAATACTGTACAAACATGGACAGAATTGACATTGACAATACGGAAGGGCAACTTTTGCAATAACAATATGCCAAGAGAAGGTGTTTAAAGTGTAATGTGCAGTGTTACATATATACAGTAGGGATGTGCATGGGCAAACATTTCGTTTGGTTCGGAAATTTGGGTGAGAAAAAAAAAATCGGCAATTTGGCACTTCGGTTTGGTTCTTCCGAAATTCGGGACTTCGGCAATTCAGGACTTCAGCAACTTGGAACTTCAGCAATTCGGAACTTTGGAATTCGGAACATCTGTAGGGCTCCCTAACCCTACCCCTAACCTTATCCCTAACCCTATTCCGTCATAATTCATGTAATTTTCCCTCCCTCTCTTGTTTTTGCCACTTTTCAGAAATCCAAAGCACTTCAGCACTTCTGAAATTCGGCACTTAGGCAACTCGGTTCAGCACTTCCGAAATTCGGAACTTGGACATTTGGAAGGATTACACATGTCTAATATACAGAGTTAGAATGGCTATGTGTAAATTATCTATATATATTTATATATCTAACATAGAAGATCCTGCACATTCACTCATTCACTATACAGCAATTTCAAGGCTCACAGAATGTAATAGTTTTATTTAAAAATACTTCACCTAGGAAAAAATAATGGGGGTTTAGTTACAGTACATGATCATACATTGCATAAGTCTGCCACAACAGCAATGTACCCCATTCTTGGCAGGTCCTACTCTAGATTTTAAATAAAACTATTACATTCTGTGAGCCTTGAAACTGCTGTTTAGTGAATGAGCAAGTGTGCTGGATCTTGTATGTTGTATGAATTGGCCCCAGCAGAACCCTATAATATATGCATGTTCAGGTGAGTTCAGCCCTCTTGGTTTTATTTATTTATTTATTTATTATTGCCATTTATATAGCGCCAACAGATTCCGTAGCGCCTTACAATATTATGAGAGGGGGATTTAACTATAAATAGGACAATTACAAATAAACTTACAGGAACAATAGGTTGAAGAGGACCCTGCTCAAACGAGCTTACATTCTATAGGAGGTGGGGTGTAAAACACATTAGGACAGGAATTTACACTCAAATAAGGTGGGCTGCCCTTTAGGAGAGGGCAAGAGACAGGTATGTGAGGTAAGGGTTAGTCTTGGAGGCCATAAGCTTTCCTAAAGAGATGGGTTTTAAGGCACTTCTTAAAAGATGCAAGACTAGGGGAGAGTCTGATGGCGGTAGGCAGGCTATTCCATAGGAAGGGAGCCGCCCGCGAGAAGTCCTGCAAGCGCGAGTTAGCCGTACGAGTGCGGACAACGGACAGGAGGTGGTCACGGGCAGAACGGAGAGACCGAGAAGGGACATACCTATGGATCTGTGAGGAGATATAAGAGGGGCTAGAGTTGTTCAGTGCTTTATAGGTGTGAGTTAGTACCTTGAATTGACTCCTATAGCATACAGGAAGCCAATGTAAGGACTGGCAGAGGGGTGAGGTGTGAGAGAAACGACTAGAGAGGAAAATCAATCTAGCAGCAGCATTCATTACGGACTGTAAGGGTGCAGTACGGCTATTGGGAAGACCAATCAGGAGAGGGTTACAATAATCCATGCGGGAAATTACTAGAGCATGGACAAGCTCCTTGGTAGTATCTGGTGCAAGAAAGGGGCGGATGCGGGCTATGTTTTTAAGATGGAATCTACAGGATTTGGCAACATGCTGGATGTGAGGCTCAAAGGTGAGACCAGAGTCAAGTATGACGCCAAGACAGCGCGCTTGCAAGGATGGACTAATGTTGGTACCACAAACTTGGAGGGAGAGCGAAAGATGAGGATCAGTATTAGGAGGAGGAAAGACAAGGAGCTCAGTTTTTGAGAGATTGAGTTTCAGAAAGCGGGAGGACATCCAGTCAGAGATGGAAGAAAGGCAAGCAGTGACACGTTGCAGGACGGCAGGGGAGAGGTCCGGGGAGGAGAGATATAGCTGGGTGTCATCAGCGTACAGGTGGTAGTGCAATCCAAAAGAGGTTATAAGTTTGCCAAGAGAGGCAGTATAAAGAGAAAATAGAAGGGGACCAAGGACGGAGCCTTGGGGAACGCCAACTGAGACAGGGCAAGGGGAGGAGGTATCATTAGAAAAGGAGACACTGAATGAGCGTTGGGAGAGATAAGAGGAAAACCATGAGAGGACAGAGTCACAGAGACCAAGTGATTGAAGAGTTTGAAGAAGGAGAGCATGATCAACGGTGTCAAAGGCCGCTGAGAGGTCAAGAAGAATTAGTATGGAGTAGTGGCCTTTGGATTTAGCTGCGATTAGGTCGTTAGTAACTTTGATAAGGGCAGTCTCTGTAGAGTGGAGAGGGCGGAAGCCAGATTGAAGGGGGTCAAGGAGAGAGTTGGAATTGAGGAAATGAGACACACGGGTAAAGACAAGTCTTTTCAGAAGCTTTGAGGAAAAAGGGAGCAGGGATATGGGACGGTAGTTAGAGGGGGTGGATGGGTCGAGGGATGTTTTTTTTAGCATAGGTACTACAGTGGCATGTTTAAGGTCAGCAGGGACGATGCCAGAAGAGAGCGAGCAGTTGAAGATGTGTGTTAGAGAAGGCACAAGACAAGTGGAGAGAGATCTAATAAGGTGAGATGGGACAGGATCGAGCGGGCAAGTGGTGGGGCGAGAGGAGCAAAGAAGAGCAGCCACCTCTTGGTCAGTAGCTGGGGAGAATGTCTGAAGGGTAGGAAAGTGTGATCTATGTGTGATTGAGAAACAGAAAGGCAAGGAGGGGAGAATTCTTTCCTTAGCTGTTCAATCTTGTCAGTGAAGTAACATGCAAAGTTATCAGCAGTAAGGTTAGTGTTGGGGGTGGCCACAGCAGGGCGAAGAAGAGAATTAAAGGTGTGAAAGAGACGTCTGGGGTTGCGGGAACATGAACTAATGAGAGTGGAAAAATAGGACTGTTTGGCAAGGGCAAGGGCTGCACTGTATGAACACAATATGAATCTATAATGGAGAAAGTCTGATTGTGTACGAGACTTCCTCCAGGAGCGTTCAGCACAACGGGAGCATCTTTGCAGGTAGCGCGCTGATTTAGTATGCCATGGTTGGGGGCGGGTCCTCCTCGAGGTGCTTGTTTTATAAATATATATATATATATATATATATATATATATATATAATTTTTTTTTTTTTTGTGTGTGCAACCAGTGCCTTAATAGCATACATTTCTGTATTGTGTTTCTACATAATGGGATCATTCTGCTCTTCTGCATTGAAATGTAAGCACATTTATATTCTAAATATGTTGCTGCATCTGCACATTTTAGCTACCGGTAGTTTGTGTCTCTGTAATTACCTATATTTAACTAACTATGCTTGTTTACATAATTGAAGCACTCGTTTTACACTCCCTCACTGACTCCGGGAACATATGAACTCCCAATGGCTTGTACTGTATTTAATCCTTTACATCACTTGACCTATATGTCTCCATGTTTTGTTCTTTTTACATTGTCATTCTATTGAAACATTATACTGTGATTTGTTGTTATGTATTTGTTGTGAATTTGTATGGCTCTGGTTAGATGAGTGTATTACTCGGGGTCAGATATCTGACCTTTAATTTCAGCTCTTTCCTTATTCTGTGCTTACAGTGATGATGATCCCAACAACACCGGTGCTCTATTCCATCCAACTGTGGTATCGATTTTTAGCCTCTAATAGTGGCTTTATAAGCTGCACATTTGTCAGTAGAATACATATTGGACTCTTTATTTGATTTTGTTTTACTTGCCTTTAATATGTTGCCATCTTTTTTACTGGTTATGACTCAATCCAGTTATTAAGTAATCCAGAGGCAGAGGGAAGCCTTTCTACATTCAATATATTTAGGTTCCTTTATACAATAGTGTCATCACAAATTGCTCAAAAGGAGCAATGACTATTGGAAAACAAAATGTGTTAAACAAAAAGTCACGTAAACACAAATAAAACAATTTGTATGAATAGAAAGGCAAACTGTATATTTTCTTAATGCTTAGTCTGTAGAAACAAGACATGTAAATATTTGGGATAGTCATTTTAATTACATTTTTTTTTTTGTATGGAAGCTGTTTATTTTAGTGACATAAATCCACACAATTGTAACTGCCTATTTTGAGAGCTTTCATCTGTTCTGTGCCAAATACAAGCAAGACAATCTTAGAAGGTTTTTTTTTTTTATCATGTAGGATTCCCTATGCACAAATCCTGTGACTTGGAGTTGGTTTTAAAAAAAATAAAAAAAAAAAAATCTGTCATTCTTGTTCCTATTTTAATAGAATTTAACTCTTTCTCATAAAATTTAATTTATGTGCTGTGATTTGACAGCCATTCTGACATTAATCATGCAGACTTGAAAGGGCCAATGGGAGATAACACTATTTGATTTCCTTGGCGAAAATTGCATTTTCTTTTATGAGAAAAGCCTAACATTTGGTAACAGATCTCTGCATTAAAATAAACTGCTTTAATAATTCTTTAAACAAATTATTTTACAATGATTTAAAACAATGTACATTTGAGATTTTAAATACACATAGTATTGCGCTTTGTTTAAATAAATGTAGGGAAATAAGTTTGAGAACTCATGTTATAATAAATTTGAATATGTTTTCTAGTTTGATCAGTATTGTGTTTTCAAGAAAAGTTGGTTGCAAAATGTAGCTCTGTGAATTTTCAAAATGGCTCTTCTATCTGTCTAGCACTTGACTATTCATTATTACACACCATTGGGGGTAAAACAACACAATACAGTTGTTCAAGATTGCACACAACCTGCAGTCCTTAACCACTGACTTGGCTTGATTTCAGAAGCTGGTGCTGAGTAAATTAGTGGATTAATAGACTTGTTTTAAATGTATTTTTCAAGTCATACAACTTGAACCATCCTAGGCAGGGTGTCTACTGATCTGCCTTATTGGACAACCACATTGAAGATTTTGCCTCGAGATGACTATTTCGTTATGTTAGTTGATGCAATTTGACTTTTCTAATTTCTACGTATTATGCAATGGCAAGACAAAAATTTGGCTTTTCAAAAATATTTCTTTAGGTACATTTAAAAAATATTGTATAAAACAATTCATGTAGTGAAAGTAGCTTCTATATGGTGCTAGATTGAGCTGCATTTCTCTTCCCTGTTTGTCTTCATAAATATATATAAGAAAAATATAACTACATAATCTGCTTTGTATCTTTCTCTTAAAAGATAATGATTTGTCTTTTAGTAGGTATTTTATTATTACATATGCAACTTTGTGCCCACAATAGTTATCATGTGTAATTAGTATTGATATTTTAGTAAATATTTTCATATTTGTGTAACTCAATTTTAATTTTAATTGCAACATGTATTTTCATTTTTTTTTTTATATAAAATGTCATGTTTCTCTTCACATCAAAGCTACATTTATTTTTAGAATTTTAATAGTAATTTTACTATTGGGATTATTGCAAGTAATTGTTTTTTTTTTTTTTTTTTAATCACTTATATGATCTAACCCGTTCTTTATTGTAATACCAACAAAATATACTTTCTAGTCCAATAAATAGTTATTGTACAGGAACAATGCACTGTGTGTTAGATGCAAATAAATCAATGTATGTACAAGTTATAACATGATTTCATAAAATACGTTGTTTTCTTAATTGAAAATATTTCCACAGTTACTTATTAGGGAGTAGTGCGATACAATAATTTTCACTTCAGAATGTGCAAGTCGTCAATGAGAATGTTACTTACTGGAAAAGATAAGCAATGGGTCAATTATTGAATGAAAAGGTTGGGAGGATGACAATATACCACAATTTACTTAATGCTCCTTTTTCATGTTCTCTATGATTTCCTAATCCTCTGTGTCGGCTTATACCTGTATAGTTTGATGGCAAATGGCTTTCCTTCTATATTGTTATCAAATGCATTATTCTCAATTCATCATAAAAAGCATGTTTCAATCATGTTCCAATGACCCTTAAATCAAGTGATGTGCTTATGTTATATATATTTAATTATAGCAACAGCACTATAATTAATGCTAGTTCTTTCTTAGAACAAATCTAGTATGTTTTAGGTCAAGGCTAGCAATATTTAGTATTCTGGATCTCCCCTGAATCTTTGCCAGCTTTTTGGCTTTAAGAGCATTATGGGACATGTAGTCCACAGAAGCTTGAGTGCCAAAGGTTGCCATCCCCTGTATTAGAGAGTAACATACATTTTTTTACATCTTTTCATCTCCATCCCACATCTCCATCTCAAGTATGAGCATATGCCCACCCCATTTATTGTCATTCCTATATACTGCTTCTCTTTCAGAGGGGGTGGTGGAATGAAGATCAGTCTCCATCTCCTTTAGTTCTAGTGGTGGATCTTCCATTTGGCAACCTCTGGATTACATACATTAGTAGATGCTTTATACTTCGTTCCTGCCTTAGTTTGAATGACATGTCTGTAGAAAGAATGACATATCTGTAGAAAGAGGGACAGATAATACTTTATACTCCATTTCTCTGTGCCACCTGCAATTACATGGATAGAACCAAATACTAAAATAAATGTATGTTATTATTATAATGTAAGTTAGTTTATTTGAAAATAAAACAGTAGGTTTGCAGATGGCAGTGGGCTGAAAATAGACACCATGTGGGCCATCTGTGGCCCATGGGCTACATGTTGGATGGTGCTACTGTTATGCTTTATTGTTTGTAACAATGGTGTAATAGCGATCCGTTGCTTACGGATGTTTGTTTTTTTTTACTATTATTATTATTATTATTATTTATATTACCATCATATTCTGAAACTTAAACTGCTAAGTATTAAGATACGATTTATATATAAATAACTATATAAAACCAAGAGGGCTGCACTCACCCTAAAATGCGTACATTATAAAGGGGCTACTGGGGCCAATTTATTAATATATATTTTTGCTCACCTGTGCCATTACAATATACAGGGTACTTTTAGACTTTGAACAGTCTAGGAGGGTGGGGAGGATATAAAGGAGACCAAAAAATGTGGTAGAAGGGATTTTTTTGGGGTAAACCATGTACTCACTGTGCTCAGCAATAAGTATATCTACACAATATCATATTTTATTTTTATAAAGCTTTTGAGCAATGTGAGTCATATTCTTCTTGTACTTTGCAATGCACAAGCATGCTGATGTTCAGATGTGCACTTTTTAGAACATTATAACTTACTTTTATGGGGTTATGTGTTAGTATAGATTTTAACATTTTGGGCTAAACAATATAGAAAAGTGTCCTGGCTCAAGTGTATCTCAAGTGTTGCAGACAGTGTCTTTATGTATGTGTGTGTTTGAGAATGTCTGTATCTGTATATCTGTGTGTGTATGTGTGTGTGTCTGTATCTGTGTGTCTGTATGTGTGTGTGTGAATGTCTGTATATGTGTGGCTGTGTGTGTGTTTGTGTGTCTATGTATCTTTGTCTGTGTATCTGTTTGCATGTGAGTCTGTATGTGTATCTGTTTGTCTGTATGGGTATCTGTATGTGTATCTGTCTGCATGTGTGTAGTGTGCGCCCCTATGTATCTGTATGTCTGTCACTGTTTGTATCTGTATGCGTGTCATTCTGTGTATGTGTATCTGCATTTGTCTAAATGTGCATCTCTCTGTATGTGTGTCTGTGTATCTGCACTTGTGTCCTTGTATGTATCTGTTATATTATACAAATGGAGGGACAGTAGGGGCAGGGAAGATGTATGGGGGCGGGGGGGGGAGCCAGGGCAATTTTCGCACCAGGGCCCTGTGGTTTCTAGTTATGCCTCTGGTTGCAGAGATTGAAGTTGTGAGGGGTGAGCCAAACGTTGGTGACTCCTGGGTACAAGACAGATTTAGCACCCCTGTAGGCGTAAATAGATTAACCACTCCAATTTCTCACCACCGCCACATTTCCAACCATCACAGAGATCATTAGCTAATTATGTGCTTCTCTACAGAGAAGCATTGGGATTCCTTTATTATTCTTTTATTAATGTTATATAGTGTGGGACAATCATCAGGTCTGATGGAAGTACAACCTTGATACTGAAAGGATAGTTTTCTGTATTGCCTAAAATATGTTTTAATAAAATAGAATTTGTAGGTCTGTAGATTGGACATCTCTCAGTTGATTATATATTTTTTATGTGTATATATAATAGTTTTCACTTTTATCTTTTTATTTATGTGTTTTTCTTAGTTACTTTTTTTTAATGGTATACTCTTATGTATGTATGCTTCCTACTGTTTCATTCGCAGCCTGCAGTGAAAAGCAGGTGATGTGTAAAACAATCCATGTACAATTATCTAGTTAATTAAAGTTACTAATGCAGTGTGTGGGGTGCCTTTCAGAAATGTCAATAAATGTCTGTCAGCTGAAATGCATCTAGGGATACACTCCTACCTTTCACAAGAAAAAACATTTGTTTTCCTTAGTTGGATAGTTGTGTGCAGTGGAGCAACTCATCCAACAGAAAAGCTGGTACATCATTCTTTTGCTTGGGCGACAGGAGACAGTATGTTAATTTGTTCATGTGTCAATATAGTGTTTGATTAAACATTCTATTATCTTTAATTAAAGGGCACACTCGTGTCTTCTATTAAACAGTTCCTTATATGAATGTATTCGCGTTGCAAATTAAAATAACTGCGTCATTTATCATTTTCCACTGTTTAATGGCACAGTTTGAAGCATCCATGACACTAAGAGGTGACTTGCAATAATGTGCTTCAACAGAAGAAAAAAAATCTTAAAAATGTAAAGTGTGTGGAAAAAAGTCCCCAAAAATCAATGCAAAAAAATATAATTGTGGTGCCATGATAAATGGTGAAGAAAATGTGCACGGCAAATTATGAGTGACGATAAGCCGTTAGTATAGGGCAATGGGGAGACATGCCCGTCTCGCTTTCATGATTTAAAAATATATATTTTTTTTATTCTTTAGATTTTCAAGTATTTTATTTGGTGCAAGGGAGTATCTAGATCACATAGGTTATAGTTAGGGCTTATTTGCTAAAAATAGAAAACTAAAAATATAAACATCAGAGTGAACCTGTTATAACAAAAGGGAGAAACACTTGAAAAAAATGGTTGATAACACGTAAATAGTGAATTACATAAGGACCAAAAATAACAAACAAACAAAAAAAAAAGAATCCTTTCAAAGGGGAGTAGAAACAATACACTGTTTAAATAAAACTTAACCTGTAATAAGTATATACAATAAAATTTGTAAATGTGCAGAGAATAAAATAAAATCCTACTGCATTGCTAATTTAATGGAAAAATATAGAACATATAAAAAGCGTATCCGTATGGTCCTTATGTAAAAAAACTAAAAATGAATGGCAAAATTTCAGAACCATCTTAGCATGGTTTGACTTTTTACTTGGGGTCCTCCAGTCATTGCTCCCCACATCACTACTAATGATGAAGAGTTCTCTGTCTAAACTAAGCCCTGCAGTTCAGGGCTTTGCGTCAGCGTTTTAATAGGCAGAAAAAGTTCCAGGCTGATTCACATATGAGAACAATCTAATACTGTAAACTATTAGCATTGTATGATTGGTAGATACCTATCTGTACTTTATATAGTAATTTTAGACACTCAGTACAGCAGACAGAAAATAAAATGTCAGATTTATTTCACTACCAAATGTTTAGAAACTGCAAATCATTGTAGTAAAATCTAGCTTTAAGATGGTAGAAAAAGCGATTATTGATTGCAGATCTAAGCTGCTAGGGCTGAGGTCAGGTCAGGTTGAGTCAGGCTGAGATCAATAGTGTCAACAAGTTAAACATTAAACACAAGGGCTTGATTTAATATCCTAATGCAACAAAGAATACAATACTTATAGTTTAAAAAGTAACTTTACTTATTAAAGCGAAACTCTAAAGTTAGAACCTGTATTTCAACCATAAGGCTTTCTTCCACTTGATTTAGATTTAGGCTCCTCATTTAAAGCAAATGGAACATTAAGTTGTAGTGGTTCCTAGAGTCTATCTTTAATCAAAAGTAGGAAATTCAATTTCTGCTTAAAGAGAAGTGGTCATCGTTTCATATTATAAAATAAAAGATTACATGTAATATGGCTTTTGTAATGAATTTATATATTGCATATATATATATATATATATATATATATATATATATATATATATATATATATATCTTTCTAGTTAACCACCCAGCGTAGCTTACTGTATGGAGCAGCAATTTTTAACTCTCTTTAATCACTTTTGCATTAAGATTATGCAAAATGTAACGGTCTGAAACCTTACCAGAATTCATGTTCGAGTTGATACGAATAATTCCTTCATGTGGTATTTTACCAGCTGGAACCATAATTTCATTTAATTCATGGGGCTCCCCTCTGTCAGTTGAGGATAGAATTAGTGGCCCTAGACTGACCCATGCACTGTCCGCAGGTCAAAAGTGAGCTCTGCAATTTGGGATTTAAATCTCCATTCTTATCAGACCTGGGGAGTTTCCCTCCATGATGCCCCAATGGCATTTGTATAAGTGCTGGGCTTTGTCAGTTGCCCAGTACTGATCACAATGCATTAGGCATATTATATTCAATGTAAAAGATACAGAAAATAGCCAGTAGATAATAGCAATATACTCTGTTTTAGCTTAAAATTACTTTTCTAATGTCAGCACTGATATAAGCAAAGGGTACCTTTGGGATTAGGATTGAACTAGGGAGTAAAATTATGATTTAAGATTAGGTTTAGAATAAACAATAGGTTTAGTATTAGGTTTCTCATGTTTATTTTTAAGATTGGTTTAGAATACATTTTGGAACTCGGATTGGGTTTCAGATTAGGGTTTGGATTAAGATTAGGGAATCCCTCTGCTAAAATCAGAGAAGAGGAATCCTTCTGATACTAATTATAGGGCTTGGATTGAAATTAGGATTAGTGTTAGGAATAGAATTAGGATATCAGTTAGGATTAAGGGTAAAGGGACACTCCAGATGCCAAAACAACTTTGTCTAAATTGTTATGGTGCCAGGAAGCACCTTGGTGCATTCGTGCCTTCAGGGGTTAAAGCATTTTCGAAGTTGCCTCCAGCACTAATCTCAGCTCCATTCGTGGCAGTATCCAGCTTCTAAAACTTCAGATTCAGGAAGTGCTAAGTGCCGCTGGACAGTGCCCAGTTTTGTGAATGGGGAGTAACTGATTGGCTGAGAGGGGTCAGCTGACACTCTCATGCAATCAGTGACTCCCCATTCACAAAACTTACTTTGAAAAGACTAGTTCATGAATAAATCTACTCACATCACTTGTATTATACAAGTTCACTCATGGAAA
The DNA here is from genome assembly GCF_036172605.1 of Pelobates fuscus. NCBI lineage: Eukaryota > Metazoa > Chordata > Amphibia > Anura > Pelobatidae > Pelobates > Pelobates fuscus. The sequence goes on along the minus strand of NC_086322.1, from coordinate 197,900,964 downwards.
GCTATGAGAGAGTGTTCAAGTGATTTAGGTTGCCTGCCTGCATTCCATGAGGGCACATGTCACAAACATGGTTTTGTTAAGGTGAAGGGCAAGCTATCCTTAAACTTTGCTATCACAAAGTAGTGGAGGATAAAGTCCAAAGATTTTAGCAAACCACTTTTGAAGTTTGGTGTATATAAACATGTTGAGCAGTACCTGGCCAATTTATGTTTCTGTCAAACGTGTCTTTCAGAATTTACTAGTATGCTGCATCCACCCATCGTACAGTGCTGAGTAGTATGTTGTTGCTTTATAAATAATAACAATAATGACTTGAGGAAGGACCTTGGTTTCTACGTTAAATTTAGCTTTTTATTTTGTTTCATGAAATATATGTATCATCTTCCATTATTATGTTGGAGACAATACAAATCATAGTCATCTGTTTCTAAGTCTCCAATGTCTAACCTGACAATAGCCTTGATGTTTGTAAACTTTGTGACTTGATGAATTAACCTTCTGACTGTGGCCTTAAAGGAATTCAGGAGAGCACACATACTTAGATATGTCATGGCATTCAAGTGAAGCTCACTTTATGCTAAGAGGCCTTGTGTGTGTGTATCCCCCAAAGTACTACACAACCAGTAGCCTCTTATTGACACAAGACATGACATATGCACAGATTCATGCAGTTTACGACAAATGCTAACACTGCCATCAATAAATCATAGCAGAAACTAAAATGTGTCAGGCTCAATGGCATTCTATTATTTGTCCATGCATCAGGTTTTGTTGATCACATGCCCTCTGTCAGGGGCGGACTGACAGTAGTCTGGGCTCACGGGCATATTTTGCCCTGGGCCCCTGTCACATCCAAAACGTACCCAACTGAACAAAAGTTAATTGTATTGATTTGCTAAATTTAGGGTGATAAATGTGGTTTGGATACATTTTATGAGACTGCTATATTCACTTCTTGTCTATTTCAGCCTGAATTCTGTGATTTGAACTTCAAGTCACTAAACATAACTGTTTAGTGAATTAATCAAATAGTTTAGCAATAAATAGTGGAGAACTGACAAGAAATTAAAATTGTAGGTAGCAAAAGATGAACCTTAAAAGTATAGGCACCCAGACCACTTCAACTCATGCAGTGGTCTGGTTGTCAGGTCCCTCCTAGTTTTAACCTTGCAGCTGAAAACATAGCAAGGTTAATACTAGGGGGACCTGACAAAGGGGCTTCCGCGATTTACACTGAGTAAATCGCACTTATTTGACGTGGACTCCATACACCGAGCAGTCCCTCCAGTGTCAAAAAAGATCCTTATAGGAAAGCATTGAGTAATGTTTTTCTATGGGCCGGTTTGAATGCGCGCTCTTTTGGCCACACATGCGCATTCGGCTCCACTCGGGAGCTTACGTCAATGGAGGAGGAGAGGTCACCAGCACCGAGGGAGCCCGGCGATGGATTAATGTAAGCAAAGAAATGGTTAACCATGTATTCACCGCGGTAACTAGGGCTCTATAGCGTTAGAAATACATATTTGTATTCCTAACGCCATAGTGTTCCTTTAACTACCTGAATTATAGAATGTTTTCACATAGGCTATTTTGGCCTTCAAAATGAATTTGTCTGTTATCTACTATTCCCATTTCAGTCAATACAATTTGTGTGCATTTGTGTGTGTGTGTTCAGTGTGAAGACATGTCTATGAATGCATGTTTGAGTGTCAGGGTTATTCACTAAAGTGAGACCTGTCAGGAATCCAAAGTGAATTTCAAATTTAAAGGGACACTATAGTCACCAAAACAACTACAGCTCTAGTAGCTCACTGTCTCTCTCTTTAGTAACTCACTGTATCTTTTATTTTAGTAAATCTCACTTTATCTCTCTTTTGTAACTGACCTCTTTCTCTCTTTAGTAACTCTGCTCTCAGTTTTTAGTAACTTATGTGGGCATGTACCTCTGTCTTTTTTTCCCAGCCTCTACTTATGTCTCCCTTCTAGAGTCCCTTTTCTCTCTTGTCTTCCTCACAGTTTGTCTTTCTCCCTATGTCCCTCTTTCCTTGCCTTTACATTGTGCATGGTGGCTGGGTGCTACTGACTGTCCTCCATTCTCCCTGCACACATTGCTGTCGATCCCTAGAGGGGCTGCTCTGTGTATGGAGTGGGCGGGGCTCTGATTTCAGAACCTGTCATAGCCCCTCACACAGGAAGATCCTGCAGGGTAAGCAGTGTGAGAGGCTGTGTGTGCAGTCTGGGATTCCTGTAACTGGCACTCAGCTAGTATTCTGGACATTTGCCGATCTCCATAACTGACCCAAATACTGCTCAGCTGCTGTCGGGCCCCTGCCTGCCCCGGGCCTTCGGTCAATGACAGAAGTGCTCGACTGCTCAGTCCGTCCCTGCCCTCTGTAGACTCATTTTCCTTCTCATAGCAAACCTAGTGTGGTCTGATACTGCTGTATCTCATCTTCGTTTCATGTGTTATGCATTCCCAGTAGTCGATCTGCACATCCCTCTAATAAAGAGCAATTATTTCAATATTTGTGGATGTTTTGACAAAGATCAGTTCCACCATCATCTTGTAACTCCTGGCTTTGTACAAATAATCATTCCACAATGAAATTCCTAAGATCATGTTTCTTACATAATCCCATGTTTGGCCAACCAAGACAAAACCTCCTAACCATAAAGTGTATGATTTGACTGATGCATATTTACTAAAGTGAGAATTCAAAGTGAATTTATAATTTAAGGCCAGAGTAGTAGAACTTAAAGCATTACTGACTTGGAGAATATTTCCAGTATCGCTATTTTAAACCACAAACTTAAAACTTTGAAATTTTCACGTTATTGAATAATGCGGTCAGCTTTCAGAAGCAGGTATACTTAGCGAAAATACCAAAGTGTATATCTTTCACCCTTCTGTAATTTTAAATCATGTCGTTTTTATTGTTTAATGAACTACAATCAGCACAATTTACTTTGAAATAACTTAATTTTATAAAACTGGAAGTAAAATAATTGAGTGAGAAATATAATTGTTATTGATTGATACTGTTAGAGTTTTTCTCTGACTGTATTGTTTTCTGTGTTATTTTAAATTGAGTTCTAGTATAAATATTAATGTTTTCTGATTTATTCACACCTCCCAGCACAGTTATATATGAATAAAAACATGCTACATCTTCTCAGTCCTCACATGCTGCTGTTTTCAAAATGATTAAGTGCTCTCGAGACAAATTTCTCTTGTTCTGTGTTTGATTCTGTTTAATCATTATTGTATTTTGCCATGCACTGTTTTTTGCAGTGAATGTCATCTGTCTGCCTTTAAATGATATTAAGTAAAAACATATTTAAAAAGTGTCATTCAGGTCAGGTCTACAAATATTTTATTCTATGTCTTATCTATATCACTGTGACAAAGCCGGCATGATCTATTATGGATATCCTTTATAAAATATTTGTTACATTTTACACTTGTCATTGTATGCTTTCCTCATTGTAGATGATATTAACCCCTGTTTGGACATTCCATTCCATCCTCCACAGAGTGGACTTTAACACAGTTAGGACAACATGGAATAGCGTGCAGTTTTAGTGTGAGCATGGTTAAATCCCTGTCCAAATCAGGGTGTCCCATGAGATCTCTTCTTTCAGCTGGGATATTTTTAGTGGTCCCAAACTGACAGATGCCTGTTTGCATCACTCAAATTGAGCACTTCTACAGACATTTAAATATACATTCAAAAACCTATTGCTGCAATGTGGTGTGAGCAAGGTTAAACCCATGCTCACACCAGAGAGTCCTGGATATTAAAGGAACACTATAGTCACTTAAATTACTTTAGCTAAATAAAGCAGTTTTAGTGTATAGATCATTCCCCTGCAATTTCACTGCTCAATGTACTGTCATTTAGGAGTTAAATCACTTTGTTTCTGTTTATGCAGCCCTAGCCACACCTCCCCTGGCTATGATTGACAGAGCCTGCATGAAAAAAAAAACTGGTTTCACTTTCAAACACGTAATTTACCTTAAATAATTGTATCTCAATCGCTAAATTGAACTTTAATCACATACAGGAGGCTCTTGCAGGGTCTAGCAAGCTATTAACATAGCAGGGGATAAGAAAATCTTAATTAAACAGAACTTGCAATAAAGAAAGCCCAAATAGGGCTCTCTTTACAGGAAGTGTTTATGGAAAGCTGTGCAAGTCACATGCAGGGAGGTGTGACTAGGGTTCATAAACAAAGGGATTTAACTCCTAAATGGGAGAGGATTGAGCAGTGAGGCTGCAGGGGCATGCTCTATACACCAAAACTGCTTCGTTAAGCTAAAGTTGTTCAGGTGACTATAGTGTCCCTTTAATGGATACCGTGGGTTCTTTTCTGTCAGCTGGAGTTATTTTTTAGTGACTGACTGATGAGCTGTATGCAGCACTAAAAGTAAGCACTGCATACAGTCCTTTATATCCATTGAGAACACTGGTTAAGTGAATACGCTCAGCCGCGTTGAGCCATGGGCTGTAGGTTGCTGAAGTGAAACCCCCCACAGGGTCTAATTAAGACCTTGAAATTGTGATTTGTTCCGGGCTTTTCCAGCTGCCTTGTGCTGATCACAGTGTAATCAGCTGGGAATTCAAATAATTACAACAGACACCATCAATCTACTATGTTGAAAATCAGCTGGGAAAACATGCTTAATTCAGTAATACAATAAAATGTTCCTATAATGCTCAAAAAGTAAGTACATGGCAGCAATATATCACAACTGACTAGCTGACATAACTGACTAACCCATCTGCTGATATCAGAAGTGATTAGTAGAAGGTTGCCTTAGGAGTGTGGCAGTGGTAGGTTTAGGATTAGTTGTAGGTTAGAGTTAGGGGTAGGGTAGGTATAGAGTTAATGTTAACTTAGGGTTAGTGTTAGCTGTAGGTCTAAAAAGGGTTACTGTTAGGGTAAGGTGATGGTTTATGCTGGATTTGGGTTAATGCTGTTTTAGAGTTATGGATAGTGTAGGGCTAAGGTTAAGGGTAAGGTTAGGGTAGATATATGGTTAGTGGTCAGTGGTATGGTCGGTATGGGGTTAGCGTTAACTACCCATTATTAATGTAGATCCTAGACATATGAGGCATGTAGCAATCTGGACTGATACGGGAATCTATTATGAGGTTGTTTTATTTCGCTGCACTGAACGTGTAAAAATTATTATAAGCAAAAATGTAAAAAATATATTTTTACTTCCCATTTTCAACAGATTATTCACACTAATGTTGTATTAGAGATACACGTTATGTTCTTTAAAAATCCTCAATATATGTATATATGGAAGCAGCTAAATATGTCAATCTATGCAGATTTTGTTAACAACATCAATATGCAAAGTAACATTATATTCCAGGTACAGGGCTGCAGTGGCTATAAAGAGTCACAGTTAAGTCAGATAAGTCAAACAAACGTATTTTTTGTATCTGTGTTAAAGAATAATTTGAAAAATGTTCAGTACTTCCCCCCAGGCAAATGTACAATGTCATCCAGGAATGCACTGATGATCCTTTTCCTACATAAACTCAATGTAGAGACAGGGATGATGTTTTTTCCGACCCACCAAATCACCCTGTACTTGTGGCTGTGTTTATACCCTTGGGTGTTTTACAAGAGTAATAATATGTTAGGGAATATAACGATCACACCAGAAAGCAGGAATAGTCATTTATCAAATCAATGTTGTTTTGTACTTCATTTTTCTTTATCTTACTAGCATGCTTTTCCTTGCTTTTGAATAATTATCTTTTTATTTTATATATTTATTGAAGCTATGACATTAAAATAAATATTGTGTTTTCTGTTAAAGACAGAGGTTATCTATGGTAATTTGAAATAATGGCATGCATTTCTATGATGAAGAATACACACCATGCCATGTCATATATAATCTCCATACATAATGCATTTTGCATTGGATTGACTTAGTATAAGAAACTGTACATTCTTTAAACACAATATCCCATACAACAGGCCAGCTGTATCTTAATTATTCAGCTCCTTAATTACTTTTTTATAGAGTGATTTTTATGTTATTTTGTTCCATTACTTGTCAGCTATACACACATGGAATTTAGTTTAATCTATTTTTAATGTACTGTAGACCTGTCTGAGCATAATAGAACATTTATATGGCGATGATTGATTATATTTTAAAAAAATATATATTTCTTTCTCCCGTGTTTTAATATGTAAGTTTAAAAGTGAATGGCAGAGTGTCAGCTGTTCCAGAAACTATTAGTGTGTAATTTACACTTTGAAATGACTACTAACAATGGTGTGCTTTGTCATCCTAGATTTAGGTATAAATAACTAGCAAAATTAAATACTGCTGGAGGATGTCCACCATCTTCTTTCCTTATTGTCAGAGAATACCTTCTGTTTCAGTACTTGGGCCAAATACTCTAAGCAATAATGTGCAGAGAGCTTGCCTAATGAAAGATTTGACACCACATATATCAACATTAGGCACCCCTAATCTCTGGAGCAGCACACATAGGGGGAGATTTATCAAAATGTTTGAAAAATGTCCTTTGCTTTTAGCTTCTAATCTGTTCATATTTATAAAATTTTAATAAAAAAATTGAAACAGAACACTTTCGTAATGGAAATATTACTAAGTCTGCTGCATCAGTGTCATATATTCAAAAGTGAATATATGGGTGCAGGAAAAGAAACAAATGAAATAATATGAATAAATTGTTGGAAAAAACAAAACACTGAATATAAAGAGAAAATGCTTTTTTTTCCCAGAGTGTAACTCCACCTCAGCAGTGTTATTACGCTGCCTACTACAAGAGTTCCGGGTTGGCTAATGTGAATTCTATGCATATTTGGCGTCTGTTGTTAGCACCCACAGCATGCTGGTAACAGACAGTCTATGGCTTCCTCCTCTGTGTAAACCAAGTTCTCCCTTTAGCCAGTCTTCCCTGACCTCCTTCCCTCTCTAAAGGGAAATGCCACTATTAGGAGCATCTGGCTGAGAGAAATTAGTCTAAACGCTAAATTATGTATTTTTTGGGTGGATGCCAGTAAGGGTTGCTCGATTTAAAAACAGTGTTTTTTGGGTGGGAGTAACACTTTAATTCAAAGTGCTGAGTGTGAATTTAGAACTTAAGAAAATGATAGATAATGTAATCTCTCATAGAAAACAAAGAGGTATAGGCGCTCACAATATTACAATAAGTTAGTAGGGGCTTGCAGTATACAATACAAGGATTTCCAAAACCTTGTGTGATTAGTAAACAGAAAAAATATATGGCGTATACTGCGCCTCAAAGATCATACATACATAAACCTTTTTCAAAAAGCCTTTCAGACAGGCGAAAAAAGTCAAGTGGGACTCTTTTACCTTATTTTAAATACTTTTATTGTTTTATGTTCCTTTTAATAAATAGTTACTTTTTATAGTACTATTGGTTTCTTTTGGCTTGCTACCTGATACCATATATATCATGAGTTGGGGATTATACCACCCATGCTGTTCCAACTAGAGCAAGTCTTGCTCTATAAAATGTAAGTACATTTCTTTCTATTTATTTGATATACTAGTACTTACTGCACCATTGGAGTTCTTTCTGCTCTTTTACCCCAATATATACTACGTATATCTGCATTTGCACCTGGAGGACCAGCACTACTCCAACCACCATATATCATTAGACGGGGATTGTACCGTCCACGCGCAATACAGCAGAGCTCTAAAATAGCTCTATTAAATGTGAGTGGTTTTCTTATAGCTACTACCTACATTATTTGTACTGTACCATATTGTATTGCATTATTATTGTCTCTTTTCTTTATCCTGAGGTTTGCAACATTGTATTTCCTTAAAGGGAAACTCCAGTGCCAGGAAAACGATCCGTTTTCCTGGCACTGGAGGGTCCTTCTCCCTCCCACCCCCCAATCCCCAGTTGCTGAAGGGGTGAAAACCCCTTCAGTGACTTACCAGAGGCAGCGACATGTCCCACGTCGCTGCTTCCTCCTCCCCCGCCGCTCCTCCTTCTGCTTACGTCGGCCGGTGGGTGAGACTGATCCCGCCCGCCGGCCGAGGAGACCTAATGCGCATGTGCGGCAATGCCGCGCATGCGCATTAGCGCACCCCATAGGAAAGCATTGAAAATTAATTTCAATGCTTCCCTATGGGGAATAGAGCGACGCTGGAGGTCCTCACACAGCGTGAGGATGTCCAGCGACGCTCTAGCACAGAAAACCTGTGCTAAAGAGCAGGAAGTTCCCTCTAGTGGCTGTCTAACAGACAGCCACTAGGGGAGGACTTAACCCTGCAAGGTAATTATTGCAGTTTAAAAAAAACTGCAATAATTACACTTGCAGGGTTAAGGGTAGTGGGAGTTGGCACCCAGACCACTCCAATGAGCAGAAGTGGTCTGGGTGCCTGGAGTGTCCCTTTAAAGCTTATGTATGTATGATCTTTGAGGCGCAGTATACGCTATATATTTTTTCAATGTAATCTCTCAATTTATGTTATGTTATTCCAGATTTGCTATTTATTTTATTTTTTCTGTTTTCCTTTTTTTACTTATGATATGAAACAGAAAACGTACATACATAATACCATTCTATATGCCATTGGAGCACTGCAAACAATATTTTTTGTGTGTGCTGGGAATGGGATGCATTTTGCTTCTATGTTTTATAGAGACATATTTAGGATGTTTGAAAAGCAAAATAGTGGGCTATAAATCGCTCACATTTTATTTGAGCAACCTGACCTTTTTTTTTTTTATGTATTGAAATATGTAATTTCTCATGAAGAAAAAATCAAAACAGGAACAGTTTATTCATCAAAAAAACATTAATAGGATTTCTTCAGTTATTGGCTTATATACTAGACATGTTTCCGGGTGTTCTAGGGCTGTTGTTGGGTAACAATGGTGGGGTTGCATTTCCTTGAAGTGGCTGTTGTTTCTCACACACAAGTATCTATAGGTTTATGGATTTGAATCATGCTTTATGTCGCATTATGTCTGAAGTTGAGTTAATGGCGATAAGTCGGGGGGGGGGGGGGGGAGGGGGCAGTGAGGATTACCATGGAAGCCAGAATTAATATTATTGCCCAAATACAGTAATTAATTTTTTCTGATCATGGGAGTGCTAGCAAATATATATCGTAATAAGGGGAGATAAACATTATTTACTTTATTATACATTTTAATTTGGTAAGTCCCTCTGAAGCAAAACTAAGAATAACCTGAATTACTTCTGGACAGTTTTAGAGATGAAAAAATAATAGTTGACAATATTTCATCCATATGTTCAGGCTTGTTGATGTTCATGTGTTGCAAGGCCATTTACAGTTGTAGAAATCAGCAATGATTGAGTCAGTGTTCTCTTCATACTCTGTTCTCAAGCTGAAAGGACAGTGAAAAATTATTTAGAGAGCGTAGGAGATTCAAAAAAAGGAGTGCAAGGTTTCAGGTCTCACAATGTCACATCTTGTGTAAGCTGCAGATGCATTAATGAACATACCAAGGAATGTGTTCACAAATTATTATGCAAAATGGGAAGTAGAATTGAAATTGAGTTTTTATATAATTCACTATGATGCAATTTGAATAATTGTTCGTTATGGTCATTAGAGTTAATTCTTCCCTGTACAATTATTATGATAATTAACTTAAATACAATAATATATTATTAAAAGAGAAGATATTAGGAAACAACACCTATTACACTGTAGTAAGAAATGAAATGTAAAGAACTACACTATTTAAAAATAACTCTAGATTATTTTACAGATGCATACATCAATTGTATTAAAAAGAACCTCACCTTTAAAAAAATATTTAAACAAAAATGTGCATCATCTTTAGTTTTTGATACATGGGGCCCTTGATCCCATCATGCTGGATGAGTAATAACTTCCTTTATCTATTGATCCTTCATACAGGTAATCAATCACATAAAATTAATTATCCAATTATCATGTTTACTTTGAGTTATATATACAGTTACAACAGAACCTGCTGTGCATGTATTTAAGGATAAGCTCAGCACTTGCCGTGGAAATATTACAGATACATTCTGATTGGTTGACTTCCTGTTTTGGGAAAGGCTAACTGCAGGACATATTAATCATGGGATATTTGCTTCAGACTTGAGTCTTTTTTTATCTTTAATTATCTAATTCTTTTTTTTTACAGATATTTGACTTTTTTTTTTAAAATGATATTCTCCCCTTATCAGTTCACAATATATGTTTAAGGTACCAATCACCCTTTCTACTACTGCTGCTTTGAAATTATACTTGAGTATTTTTTGTCACAATCTTTATTTAAGACAATTTTGAACTAGTAAAGAATATACAGCATTAAGACAGGGAACAACCAAAACGGCCCACTTGAGGTAAATATACCCCTTAGAAAACAAGCAGTTGGTAGGAAAGGGTAAAAACGCAAGCTATAGTATGCATCATTGCTTGCCAAATAAAAAAACAAAAAACAATTATTGTAAAAAAAAAAAAGAATCGGTGGTAGGCCAGGCAGTAAATAAGAAGTCTGAAATAAAGATAAAGAAAATATAAAGATGTAACTACAGTTGCATACTAAAAAATAAAATGACTGAACACCAACTCAACGCCAATACTAAAAATATGGAATTATAAGATGATGACATATCAGAGCCTCAAGAGACCCCTGGACCATATACATAAGCAAAGGGTACTACAGTTCTGAGCATTTAGTAGATGTATCATATAAAGAGGCATCGAAAAAGTAAGTACATTATGTGAGATTGTTTATATTAGGTTTACTAGATTATTATTCACGAGTTTTATTCTCTTAAAGAGCTTTAACCTCTTTTATATAGTAGTAGAAATAATTTGTTGCTGAGCCTGTTAAAATTAGACGTAAACTCTGGCTCTGACCTTAGATGACTCAATTATTATAAGAGCTGACAATAATAAAAAATCTATAATTATACAAAGAAACCTTCCAGTACCTGTAAATTAATCTCTTAGTGGGATAAATCACTCAAAACATTGCCTGTGGCATTATCCAAGTGGCATCTTGCACATTTACATATAGGAAATTCAAATGTATGTGCAGGTAAATCATTTTTTTTTTCGTTAACTGAAATTCAACCAGTATTTAAGAGAAACACCACAAACTACAATTGTACATCCCTGAGGAAGTCCACAGACACACATACACACATGCAGATACACAGACACTTAAATACATTTACACAGACACACAGTTGCACACTTTGATATGCATGCAGATACACAGGTACACACAATGACACACACACATACACAGATGCACAGGTACACACACACAGATATACATACACATATACAGATAAACATGCACATGCTGACACATATGCAGATACACAGGCACACAGATATACAAATAACACACATACATATAAACACACAATGAAACACATGTTTCATGAAACACAATGAAACAGATACGCACAATGACACTTGAACAAGTATAAGCATGGATTGACACACATACAGATACACACTAACGCATATACAGATACACAGACACTCAGATACACATACCAATACATGTGCAGATACACTGACACACAGAATGACACACATACAGATACACAGACACACACATATACACATACAGACACATGCAGACACACAGATAAACATGCAGCCACACATGCAGATACGCAGACACACTGATACTCATATAGACTCACAAATACACATACAGAAAAACAGATACCCAGATACACATACTGACATACAGATTAATACACAGTCATACAGATACACACATGTAAGATGTACATTTTATAGCCAATCTCATGTTTGCTACATTTTAAGTGGAGTATGGTGGCTTCCCTGGGGTCTAGCTTGCTGACTGAAGCTGCTAGGAGTCAGAGGCTCTCCCCATCTGCACTTTCCTCAACTCGAAATCTCTTCCAAGCGGCTAGGTCTGTTAGCTAGGAGAAACTGCCTTTCAGTGCTGCCATCATTAAATGGGCCTGATTGCGCTGTTAAAGGGTCACACAGTGCTGACCTGTCCCCTGAAGATATATTGCCATCGGGTGTCCCTAAGTGATAGGCCCTGATGGGCCCTCTCAGCGTTCTGGCCCTATTGCAGTTCCACCACTGTCACCCAGCTAGGGGCAGCCTATCCAATGTGTAAGTAATTAGCATGCTGTGAGCAAAAGTTGTGCACAATGTATATTGCCAACCAGGAATAGGCTTGCTGACTGACAGTGAAGGGAGGTGGCGGCCCTACACAGTGGGGAAAAAAAATGATGGATATTAGGACTGAAAAGAAGGACAGATGGATTTTGGTCCAAAATAGGGATTGTTCCTCCTAAATACAGACTCTTGAGAGGTATGCATTTCTGCCCAACACGTTAGAACTGTGTGGCAGTAGAAATCAATTACATGAAGAATGGTGTTGATATTACTTAAAGTAGTTCCAAAATTCTGCACTGCATAGAAAGTCCTTCCTATTGGACAGAATAGTTACACCCTCCTGTGTCTGAATCTTCTACTTTGTTTGATGAACATTTAGTTTTCCATGTATATTTTCTTCTAATGCCTTAGTCAATAATGGCTATTTGTGCCCATTTTGTCATCGCCTATGTATCAGGAGTAAAAGTAAAAAAAAAAAAAAACTTTTTTTATGTGTTAAACTGATTCTATATTCAAGAGGAATATGAAGGTAATTAGGAGACCTCTGAAGGTTAAACATTGTAGTGAATAAGACTTTAGAGCTTGATTTAAGTAATGCGATTTTACATACCATTGCATGGTCACTGAACATGTCAGGTAGGATAGCATAAGTTTGAGTTCTTCTGGGACAAGAGTCTAGGATCTAATCTAGCAATGAATGAATATATCATTTTAGATTGGTCTCAGTAGTTTTTGGAGATCAGTTAAATTTCACATAGAGATTTGAATTGTGTTACATAACTTACTGGTGGTAGGGTTAATCCAATCCCAGCTGAATTTGTTAAACGAAAATGATCATTACAAATTAACAATAGCTTCCCTGTCCCCTATGTCTTCAGATTTGAAAGTTTTGAAAAGCAACTGATAAATATAAACCAGTTGAAAAATGTACCTTCACAAATTATTGCCCAGCCACATTCCTTCCCTTAGATTTCCCCAGTGATTTCTTCTGAGCCAGATATGATATTTGCGTGGGAGCTCTTGCTGCAGTTCTGGATGCCTTTTCACCATCAGTATATGACTACTTTTTATCTCCAGTGCTGATGGTAAAAAGAGCCAAAGGCCATTTTACAAGTGCCTTTCCTGTTGTCTTGGATAAAACAGTAATGTTCTAGGAAAAAAGGATATCTTAAAATGATTGCTGTCACTCAGCATTGTGCATGTGTGTTACATGTCTGCTGATTTCTGTAGTAAGTTGTGTGTGACGTGTCCAATCCATTACTATTTAAGGGAGGTTGAAAGAAGCACACATGGCCATGAAGAAGAGGTTTCAATAGCAAATGGCCTCATTAACCCCCTCACTCACCAGCCAGCCCTCATTAACCCGCCTTACCCCACATCCAGCCCTCACTCTTTTTCTCACCCCCACCCAGCCCTCATTAGCCTCTTTCACCCTCATCCAGCCCACATTAACTTCCTGCACCCCCATCCATCTCTCATTAACCTCCTTCACTCCATGCAACCCTCATTAACCCCCCTCATCCTCCATCCAACCCTCATTAACTCCCGTTACCCTCACCTTCATCAAGCCATCCCTAAACCCCTTCACCCTCCATCCAGACTTCTAATCTAACCCTTATTAGCTCTCTTCACCCCAAATCAAGCCACCACTCTCTCTCTCATCCCCATCCAATCCTCATTAAGCCCCCTCAGCCCCCCAACCAGCCTTCAATCCCTCTCTCAGACCCCATCCAGCCCTTAATCCTGCTGTCATCCCCCCTTGCAGTCCTCATTATGCCTCCTCACTCCCCCATCCAGCCATCACTCTCACTCCCCTTGCAGCAATTATTAAGCCCCCTCACTCCCCCCATCCAGCCCTCAATGCCTCTGTCCCCACTCTTCCCTTATACCTTATGATTAGAGATGTCGCGAACATAAAATTTTCCGTTAGCGAACAGCGAACGCGAACTTCCGCAAATGTTCGCGAACGGGCGAACCGGGCGAACCGCCATAGACTTATAGGCAGGTGAATTTTAAAACCCACTGGGACTCTTTCTGGCCACAATAGTGATGGAAAAGTTGTTTCAAGGGGACTAACACCTGGACTGTGGCATGCCGGAGGGGGATCCATGGCAAAACTCCCATGGAAAATTACATAGTTGATGCAGAGTCTGGTTTTAATCCATAAAGGGCATAAATCACCTAACATTCCTAAATTGTTTGGAATAACGTGCTTTAAAACATCAGGTATGATGTTGTATCGATCAGGTAGTGTAAGGGTTACGCTCGCTTCACAGTGACAGACCAAACTCCCCGTTTAACGCACCGCAAACAATCCATTTGCACAACCGCAAACTCCCCATTTGCACAAGGTTGGATACCAAGCTAGCCATGTCCCGTTCCTTGTCCTCACTGATGACAACATCAGCATCATCACACCGTACGTCCATGTGTGTAATGCTGCCTGACTGAGACATATCCCTGTTATCTACATCCTCTGGCAATAATGGTTGCCAATCACTCATTTCTTCCAACTGATGTGTAAATAACTCCTCTGACAGATCAAGTGAAGCGGCTGTGGTGCTAGTGTTGGTGGTGGCGGCAGGCGGGCGAGTGGTAACTTGAGAGGTGCCCAAAGCTAAGCTGGAGGAGGATGGTGCGTCAAGCTTCCGAGCGGAAGCTGTAGAAGATTGGGTGTCCTGTGTTAGCCAGTCAACTATGTCCTCAGAACTTTTCGAGTTCAGGGTACGTGGCGTCTGAACACTGGGCATTATTCTAGGGCCAAAGGGAATCACAGCACCACGACCACGACGGCCCCTGCGGGGTGGCCTGCCTCTGCCTGTCATTTTTTTTCGATTAGTGGTACTATGCGTGCAAGCTACTGTGACAACAGATATGAGTGGCACTGTGCACTGGCAGAAGTTGGCAGAGTAGAAGCTGTAGGCCTGACACACACGCTTGCAGACAACTAACTGCTATTCAGTCTATTACAGTCAAAATTGATTTTTTTTTTATGTACACTACTTTTACACCAGATATGAGTTGCAATGGTGTGACACAGTGCCCTGGCAGGCCCTGAAGCGCACACGTGTGAAGGAAACTGACTGCTATTATTCCACAGTCAAATTTCTAGTTTTTTTTAATGTACACTACTGTTACACCAGATATGAGTTGCACTGGTGTGACACTGTGCCCTGGCAGGCCCTGAAACGCACACGTGTGAAGGAAACTGACTGCTATTATATTACAGTCAAAAAAGTGTTGTTTTTTTTTTAAATGCAAGCTATTGTGACACCAGATATGAGTGGTGGCACTGGGCAAGTGGGCACAGTATACGCTGTGAGCCTGACACACACGCTGGCAGGCAGGCAACTGCAATTAGATTAAACAGGAAAAAAAAAAGCAGACTGATGTTCTAGCCCTAAAAAGGGCTTTTTGGGGTGCTGTCCTTACAGCAGAGATCAGATGAGTCCTTCTGGACTGTAGTGGACACTGAATACACTAGCCTAGCTATCGATTTCCCAATTAAATCATCAGCAGCTACACTGTCCCTCCTCTCACTAAGAATGCAGCTTCCGGGGGGCGGGGCCTAGCTGTCATGGAGGAAAGACGCACACGTGTGAGCTCCCTCAATATCTCACTTTAAGCAGCTATCAACAAGCGAATTTCACCCCAGAAGGGGATGACCCAGCAATGTTGCTCCTAACTGACTGACCCTACATGCTTAAAGCGGTCAGCAACTCGACAGAGTCTTACTTACCTTCGCGTGGCAATTGTGGCCTGGTGCTCACCGGGCGGGAGAGGCGGCCGATCTCCCGATCCTGGGATGCCCAGGAGCAGCTACTTCCCGGCAGGAGCTCCGTTACCCCTCCCCTCGGACCGGTTGGGGTTATCCCGGTCCACCCCTGAGAGGCTGTCTGGAGCTAATGGACGCACAGAGCACAGCCGCCCAGGCTGACATACTCATCTGCGACTCTCCCAATATGGCGGCAGCCGCGTGTCCTCCTAGTACCAGCAAAGGATGGCAGGATATTGAGCTGGACAGACTCTTTAATCAATTTTGGAAGCAAATAACAAGCAGGAAGCCCCAACAAGCTCCACCACAGCCCCAACAAGCTTCACCACAGCTAAGCGAAGCAGTCCCCATTAAAATCCACCCACGCAAAAGGCGTCGAAGACGGGACCGGAGGCACAAACAGAAATGCAGAACCTGCCTCACGTCAAGCACTCGCCTCCACCTTAAGCCACCACAATCCCGCACCGGACGTGAAGCACCACCGGGACAGATCCGACCACCCGACAAAACAAGCTTCCACCACCTCAAGCCGCGAACCCGGCACTCAGCCAGAGACTTGCCTTTGTTGTTCCAGGTATCAGGGACTCCCAGGGTCTGCACCTGGCACCCAGAAGGGATCGGATGAGTACAAGCAGTAAACAGCACCCTGCCAAGCATGTCCCACTATAGCCGATCCTCCACACCATGCCTTTGATCACATGAACTGCTCTCTGCACATTAACTAATCGTAAAGTAGCAAGCGTTTAAACATGTCATTATTTCACCTCCTAAAGAGTTTATTGTCGTAGTTCCTTACATGCCTTTACCTTAACCGTTCATGTATTATGTTATTCACTAGTTTCATCTCATGGGGCGACTCACACTTGATTTATAACTAGTGGTGGAGCTGCTGATATAAATACACAGTTGATAACGTGCAAGCTACACCCTAAACATGACAGCCATCTTTCACAACAATGTACTGCTATATATTCATACCCTCAGTGCAACTAGCCATGATATACGCACGTTCAGCCTAGCATGCTCAAATATAACACTTCTGTATAAAAAAAAAGAATGCAAGAATGCAGCTTCCGAATGAATCTAAAATGAATGCTGTCCAGGAGGGTCTGGGAGGGAGGGTCTGCTGCTGATTGGCTGGAATGTGTCTGCTGACTGTGAGGTACAGGGTCAAAGTTTACTCAATGATGACGAATAGGGGGCGAACCGAACATCGCATATGTTCGCCATCCGTGGCGAACGCGAACAAGCTATGTTCGCCAGGAACTATTCGCCAGCAAACTATTCGGGACATCTCTACTTATGATTGTAGCGCAGCCATAGTGAGATCGGCAGGAGGGGACTAGCACAGTACAGCGCAACCCTCCCGGCACTCACACAGCGACCGCTGGACCTAGGCCGGGGCAGGACCACGGTCGCAGCTGCGGCCGAGCCCCCTGGAGTGACGGGCACCACTGGTTGTTGCATAGAATGTGATGGCAGATAAGAACCATCTGGCCCATCTAGTCTGCCCGATTTTCTAAATAATTCAGTAGTCCCTGGCCTTATCTTATATCTAGGATAGCCTTATCCCGATGCCACTCATGCTTAAACTCCCTCACTGCATTAACCTCTACCACTTCATCTGGAAGGCTATTCCATAGATCCCACACAGTTACTATAATTAATTCTCTACTCAGAAAGCAGCAACCAGATACGGACAGGAAGATAGTCATGACCTACAACTGTAATCACCTGGGATATTCAAGCTACTAATCATCACTCCCATCTATATCTGCTTTATTTTCTTTTTGCCAGTTTGCTGGTTAGGCTATTTTATATGTTTAGACTATATTTCTATGTTGTATGCTTAGTTTAGAGATAGAATATTTCAAACATTTTCTGTCACATGACCTATATCTGTTCCTTGTCAACTTCAAGGACCTTCTCTAAGTTTTAGGTACAAAATAATTTGGCTTAAACTCCATATTATGTAAAGTGGGTATCTGCATATACTTGCTTCTGTCTTCTCTAACTCCTATAATTCCTATACACGTCTTACTCTAATTAATGCTACATATTCTTGCTATGGTTTACGCCAAGCATGTCAAACTCGTGGCCTACAGGCCGCATGCGGCCCACAGGAAGCATGCGGCCCACAAGGACCATCTTTGCTGCCCGGCAAGCCGTGAGTACCTGCTGGTGTTATAGCAGAATAAGCCCCTCTTTTCCCCACATTGCAGGTGCCTATTCTGCTAACACTTCCCCTTCCGGGGAGGAAGGGACGGTGGATGCAACGAGGGAGCTCAGTGTTCCTGCTCCTCACTGCTCCCTCTCGCGCACCATCTGTAGTGAAGCCGGGTGCCGGAATATGACGTCATGAGGGTGCAATGATGAGCAGGAACACTGAGCTCCCTCGCTGCATCCACTGTCCCTTACTCCAGGCAGAAGATTCCCACACCAGCCCAAAGGTAGGGAAAAATAAATTAAATTATGTGAGTGCAAGAATGTTTAAATGTGTGTATGTGTGCGTGTGTGTGTCTGTCTGTCTGTCTGTCAGTATGTGTGTGTGTCTGTGTGTGTGTCTGTCTGCCAATGAGTGTGTTTCTGTGTGTGTCTGTCAGTAAGTATGTGTGTGTCTGTCTGTGTCTGTCAGTGTATGTGTCTGTGTATGTGTCTGTCAATGAGTGTGTGTGTGTCTGTGTGTGTCTGTCAGTGAGTATGTGTGTGTGTGTGTGTCTGTCAATGAGTGTGTGTGTGTGTGTGTGTTTCTGTCAGTGAGTATGTGTGTGTGTCTGTCAGTGAGTATGTGTGTGTGTGTGTCTGTCAGTGTGTCTGTATGTGTGTGTCTGTCAGTGAGTGTGTGTGTTTGTGTGTGTCTGTATGTGTGTCTGTTTGTGTGTGGGTGTCTGTCAATGAGTATGCGTGTGTCTGTCTGTGAGTGTGTGTCTGTCTGTGAGTGTGTGTTGGTCAGTGTTCCATTGGCTGCGACTGGACAGTGGAGTACCTGGAGGTGCATGGAGGCACGCAACGCCACGTGACATTGACATGCTCCACCCTCACAGGGTTTCAAGAAGTAGCGTGAGGATCAGATTTGGCACAATGTGGTAGAGGGGGGTGCTGTGCGTTAGTAATGGGGGGCACTGGGATTTAGTAGAGGGGGTGCTGTGGTTTAGTAGAGGGGGATGCTGGGTTTTTTTTATGCTGCACTTTTTAAAATAAAAATAAATTTCTATGAAAATGTAAGGTATTTGTTTTTGCGGCCCACATAAACTTAAACCTTGTTTATGTGGCCCCTGCCAGACTTTGAGTTTGACATGGTTGGTTTACGCGTGCATTTACCATATAGAGGCTTAGCATTGCTTCTTTTACAGTAAATCGATTCACTTACAAAAAGAAAATCAAACAAGTGATCAGATAAAATCTATTCTGTATAAGGGCTTTTATCATCTCTTTTTTGTTTAACGAAACTGTTATCTTGATGGTTTGTATTCATCATGGCATATATACCAGTTATCACTTCCATCATCAAAGAAATAAAACAGTGACTTCTTACAGGGCTGTCTGCAGGTGCATAAGGTGAGCATGTATAAGATTAGATCAATAAGATTCTCAATCTTTTACATTTATTTTTAACACACTCACTGAAGACTAGGACTGTATTTTCAATCAGGCAGAGTCAAGGTCTTAAGGTGGTGTATTTTGCAAGATCCTAGAAAATGAACTGCATTCAAATGCAAAAATAAAAAATAAAAAAAATAAAACTCAAAATGGAATATTTATTACTGAATGCATCAAATAACTGTTATCATATATAAATTGCATGTTATAAACATATTACTATACAATACGCAGTATTACTATCAATGGAGATTGAACAATTCACCTAGAATGAATGAAATAAATTAACTAAATGAAAGCGTATTGCATAGTTAGTATACAGATTTATGTCAACAGCATGTAAGCCATAGTATTCAAGTCTTAATTAAAATAGCCACACCGATACCTTGAATTTAATGGATATTTTAGTGTCAGACTTGATGCTACATGCCCCTAGAGTGTGTTCTTGCATGTAGGAGCCTTATATACTACAACATGTTTTACATGCGTGTCTATGAATTGTACCTTGCCACTTATGACATGCTTGTTTCATCATCATGCATATTGTGCGCTAACACTTTGAACAAAAAAAAATATATTGAAAGTGATGAATTCTACTCATCACGTCTTTCTAGTAAACATCAAAGAAATGTTTTTAGATTTTTAAGCTAAACTAAGTTTTAGATACCCAGTTTTCAAGGCAGTTAATCAATTGATCTTATTGTGTATGCATGAGTTAATGTTACCTTTGCAAGGATCAGAGTAGGTTTCTGCACACACTCCAGTGCTTATGTACAGCCAGCAATAGCAGTCTGAAATTCCCCATAAACTACAGTTAAACAGTTTTATGCTGACATTTATTATTAGGTTTGAAACTTAGCATTAGAATTTTATAAAACTGCATGCAAAGTGCAACGTATTAAAAATATCCATACCCCATGGTATTTCTACATCTTTGTTATAAATATATATATATATATATAGTTTTTTTTTGTTGTCAGCTCTCCCATATGTACAAAAGTAGTATTAGTATTTTATTTTTATTCTTATAGTATAGAATACACCTGCAGTACTGCAAGTAAAGTGGTGATATATAACATATTTACCCCTATGTTTCTGTAATGCTTTAACTCATTTAAAAAAAAAAAAAAAAAAAAAGAAAAAAAAAAAAGAAATGTGTATTTCATATGACATGTAATGCATTACTAATACATAACATAATGTATAACATTTGGGGTAAAACAGCAATTTTGTGTTTAGATTTCTCTTTAGAAATACATAACAATAAAAATGTATGTAGATTTTTATTTATTGATTTATTCTTTCAGAAAGAAATCCTGTGCTAACTATACATCCCATGCTTCAAACAGATATTCTGCACATTTTAATTAAAGATGTGAACTCTTAAAAGAAGTGCACTCTGTAAGAAAGTTGTTAATATTTATTGACAGGGTAACAAAAAGAGAAAATGTTAGGTGCGTAGAAATCCTGAAGATTCTAAAGCCAAAACCTAGTTTATTTGATTTAACTTTGATTGTTTGATACAGTGACATGCAAAGCTTGTAGGCTAAAGCAAGATTTAATTGTCTTCTTCCAAGTCTAATTCTGCCAATTTTACACCCTATAAAAAGCATGCAACGCCATAACATGCTTTATAGCACTTACATCTTTACAACCATGGCGACTTTCTAAGCATTCCAAAATAATGCTTTATGGACACTTATTACTGTAAAAGGGCTAGAACGAATTACACACAATAAATACACTTATACTTACAACATTAAAGTTTTAATCATCAATTCCCATCACGGATTTACTAGTTTCTGTCTTTTTATGGGTCTTGCTAATAAACTTATACTGCTTTCTTTGTTCGCCATCTTTGTTCTTTGTACACCTCCAAAAGAAGCTGATATGCATGTCTCAGTACCGTAGGAAATATTCTGTGAATACAATTGTACTCAGTCAGCCTTATTATTTATAAATACACAAAAATACGAAAAAGATAAGATTAGAGAGCGCAGGTAACTTTTTTTCCTTTTTTACTATATATATATATTATATATATATATATATTATGTATGTATATATATATATATATTTTTTTTTTCTGGTTTTTACTATATATATTGGGGCTGATGTGTACTGTGGTCGTTGCTGCCGGCCAGGAGTGATGGGGGAGAGCGCAGGCCTTATCTTTTTGTATCACTTTTTGCATCACACAGCTTTGTTACAATGCTGCCGCCCATCCCATGTGTTCCCTATTAAGGGTTAATAAGTATATAGGGATGCATATAAACAAAATACCCCTCTCTGTCTCATTAGAGATATATTTGCCAGAAGCTCAAGGAAGCATGGTGAAGGGTCAGTGTAGGACCCGCTTAGGAGGGTCTGGCGTGACGTTGGCAGGTGGGCATTCCCTCCAATGGCCATTGGAGTAACTAAATGACCTCCATTTGTTTAAATACACATAGGGATTAAGAAGATAGCGCAGGTAACTTTTTTTTTTCTTTGGTTTTTATTACCTTAGTATCTGCCAACAACTTGCCATTTCAAATTTAAGTTTGTTCAGTAAAGAAAAATATAGTTGAATGCAACATTTATTATTGTGTGTAAGAATAGAAAGTGTTTCAATTTCAAGATCTATGTGAATCCTTTTCACTGCCTTTGAGTAAATGTGACAGTCCTGATATGTGAAACATCTTGTTTCTAAACAATATACTAAATTATTTTTTGACTTCAAACTACTTTGCACAAGCGAATCCCTATGAGGCTGAATATGTGAAGCTTTATTAAATGTCACTGTGTGGGTATATCTGGTTAAAGGCACAAATGGTCATTTAGGTCATTTTCAGCAAGTATGAGGGGGTAGGAGTTCAAGCTATTTTAGCTCTTGTAAAAAAAGTTGCCTGAAGGTATCTTTAAAAACAAAATGGAACTAGGAACTTAAGATTTATGATATTCTCATTGAAGGACAAACAGTTATTGCTTTTGGCTGTCCATGGGTGGTAAATTGACAGAGTTTATTATTTCATGGTTTGTGAAATAGCCAGACAGTTGAATGACAGATTGCAGATAACAAATGTAAAAAGCTAATCCAGTGGAGACTGTCTCAAAGGTCACACAATTTTTAAGAAAAGTAACCTTTTTGCTTGCAGTAATTCGGTTCATTTACAGTGCAAGTAATCCTGCAAGGTTAGACAGATTCGATTTTTGTCCTGTGGGAATATATTGTGTTTTGTTTATACATATTCTAGCAATACACATAGGCGTGCACAGCCTATTGCATAAGGGTGTGTACCCTAAAGCACAAGCACACACGCCACATGTATATGTATGTGTGTGTAAATAAATAAATATATATATATATATATATATATATATATATATATATATACACACACATACATACATACACTGCTGTGTGTGTAGGTGCTGTGTGTGCTGTGTGTGTAAGGGTGCTGGTAGTGTGCTGTGTGAGGCTGCTGTGTGAGGGTGCTGTGTGTGTGTGTGTGTGCGTGTGTGTAAGGGTGCTGTGTGCTGTTTGTGAGGGTGCTGTGTGCTGTGTGTGAGGGTGCTGTGTGTGTGAATTTGTTTGGAGGGATTGTGTGGGGGTAGGGGGACAGATTATGAAATAGCCCTCCTTTCTTACCTTTTGCCTGGTAGGGGTAATCTTGCTGCCATCCCTGATCCCTTTGTGGTCCTAGTGTGAGTGAATTCTAGCCTGCAGGGATTAGGGTGGGCCCAGGCACACCCGGCACACCCTGTGCGCACGCCTATGGCAATACATGTGCATTTTACAATGTCCATGATTGTTTTCAAAATTGAAATTTCTGTTGCTTTATAGTTTAACACACTGTAGTCTCCAAAACAACTTTAGCTTAATTAAGTAGTTTTGGTGCATAGATCATGCACTTAAGTATCCCTGCTTAATTTTCTATCATTTAGGAGTTAAATCTATTTCTTTATACAGCCATAGCCACACACTCTTGCATATGGCTAATACAGCCTACCTAAAAACTTCCTGCAAAGGGATATCTAATGTTTATACTTCCTTTATTGCAAATTCTGTTTAATTAAGAATTTCTTATCTCCTGCTTTTGTTAATGGCCTTCTAGATCTGACAGGAGTCTCCTGTGTGTGATTAAAGTTCAATTTACAGAGCAGAAGATTAAAACCTCTAAAGCAAGTTAACATGTGACTGAAAATGAAGCCATTTTTTATGATGGCTGCGTTAGTCACAGCCAGAGGAGGTATGGCTAGAGATGCATAAAAATAAACAAAAGTGATTTAACTCCTAAATGGCAGAGAATTGTAGGTTGAAATTAATTGTTGTCCCAGTCAAGATCTTCCTTGCCCAGGCATCACATGCAGCATATAACCAAACAAATTACTATTACAAGGAGCACAAAGTCATCCATCTATTTATTTCTTCCCCCAGAATCATAAGTCAAAAACAGATTATCAAAGAGTTACTCCAAGCACCATGACCACTTAAGTGATTTCAAGTTGTTAAAGTGCTTGGAGTCTGTATGTGTTCATACAGCGATTTAGAACTTTGCAGAACACAGTAACAGTATTACACATTCGGCAGCATCATTAGCAGCCCAGATCAATAGTACCAAGCTGCTCATTTTCTGGTCTGTGCATAAAATGAACCAATCATCGCACACATATCATGCTGGTGACAGATGACCAGTGGTGGCCACCTCAACCATGCCACCTAAGTCCTTGCTATCTCACTATGTAAAGCATTTCTTATTAAGAAAATATGAGCTCCTTTTCATGAAATGTGTAGTGATGCCTTGTGATATGTGGCTAGTTCTTCATAAACAAAGGGATTTAACTCCTAAATGGCAGTAAATTTAGCAGTGACAGTTCAACTCTCTAATCTATACACCAAAACCACGTCATCAAGCCGAAACTGTTTTGGTGGTTAGTGTTCCTTTAGTTTGACAGTAGGATGTCAGTATATAGAGATCGTACCTTGCTGTGCTCAATGAAAGTGTCTCACTCTGGTTATTTGAAATATTGAGAGGAATGTTCTGTAACTGTAATGTTTAATCTCTGTCACTTGTACTTAAATAGCTTGTTCAATTTTTTGTTCTATGTACTGCTATAAAATTTTAGAAAGGTGCATCAGTAATCTTTCTCTCCATATGTAGTATTCTTATAATAAATTATTGAATTGCATCAACCTCTTTTTTTGCACGCTGTCTTTTCCTGTATTTTCTGTGTCGAATAAAATAGTATAGAAATTGACAGATAAGAACGATTACTTTGGACACCTTGCTGGCTAATTTCTGTGATTTTGTATTTTCAAGAATTACATGGTAATTGTCACTTTTCAGTCCTTTCCTTTTACATGTGCTTGTTACTGTGTCACTTTTGGTTCAAGCCTCGCCGCTGGTCTGTTCTGTCTATACAAAGAAATTATTACATTAAGCCCATCAGTATTTGTTGTATAATTTTACCCCATACAGCTTAGAACAACTATGCTAAAGTAAAATATATTTTTTATTAAATACTATTAAATACAATTATTATTATTTATTTTTTTACTAAAATCGAGGTCTGGATCCAGGCAGAAACTGCTCCACCAAAATCTGCCAAAAATATCAGATATAAACAAAAAGTAGAATACACGTTACACACAAACAGCGAATTGCAAGTTAAAAACTTGGAATGATACAATCAGCATTTTGCCACCATTGGCCACATACGATTTGGCAAAAGGCTGATCACTAAATTGGCACTGTGGAACCATGCGGAGGAGCATCACTATAAGTGACATCCCCACACATACTATCTCACATTGGGTGAGATTAGTCTAGTATGTTTCAAATGGTTTTGTTGGCTTAAAGGCTCATCTGTGAGTGGACATACTCGTTTTCCTGGCACTATAGTGCCCTGAGGGTGCCCCCACCCTCAGGGACCCCCTCCCGCCGGGCTCTGGGGAGAGGAAAGGGGTTAAAACTTACCTTTCTCCAGCGCCTGGCGGGGAGCTCTCCTCCTCCGATCCTCCTCCTCTCCTCCCATTCGGCTGAATGCACACGCGCGGCAAGAGCTGCGCGCGCATTCAGCCGGTCTCATAGGAAAGCATTATCAATGCTTTCCTATGGACGCTTGCGTGCTCTCACTGTGATTTTCACAGTGAGAATCACGCAAGCGCCTCTAGCGGCTGTCAGTGAGACAGCCACTAGAGGATTTGAGGGCTGGTTTAACCCATTCTCTGAAACTGCTATGTTTATAAAAAAATGGGTTAACCCTAGCTGGACCTGGCACCCGGACCACTTCATTAAGCTGAAGTGGTCTGGGTGCCTATAGTGGTCCTTTAAGATATAAACCAACCTTCCATACTTAAGGAACAGTTTATACAAAAAGGATACTCTAAAGCAAGCATATCAAACTCAAAAGCTAGCACGGGCCACATAAACAAGGTTTAAGTTTATGTGGGCCGCAAAAAAAGCAAAACCTTAAATTTTCATAGAAACGTAGGTTTGTTTTGAAAAGTAGAGTATAAAAAACAGCATCCACCTCTGTACTAAATCCCAGTCTCCCCTCTGTACTAATTCACAGTCCCCCCCTCTATACTAAATCCCAGCACCCCCTCTACTAAACCCCAGCCCTTGTTTAAAAAACAAAAACAAATAAAGCAATATTTGCCAACAAGCAGACTCCACTCACATTGCCGTTGCCAGTATGCAACTCCGGAGTCCAGCCTATGGTATACCCCCAAAGGCACCATCCGCATCCTGTGCCAAACAGATCCCCCTTATACTCCTTGAAAACTTGTAAAGGTGGAGCACGTGGACGTCACGTCAGAATGTGACATGGCGTTGCATGCATCTGTGCACCTCCAGGTCCTCCACTATCCAGCCGTGGCCATCGCAACACTGACAGACACAGACACACACTAACAGACACACACACACTGACATACACACACACACACTGACAGACACACACAAACTGACAGACACACACACACTATGACAGACACACACTTACTGACAGACACACACACACTGACAGACACACACTCTCTGACCGACACACAAACTGATAGACATACACACACTCTCTGACTGACACACACACTGACAGACACACACACACACACACACTGACAGACACACACACACACACACACTGACACACAAACTGACACACACTCACGCTGACACACACACATGTACACATTCTTGCACACACTTGTATAATTTTATTTATTGCTCCCTACCTGTGGGAGCTGGTGTGGGAACTCTCCATGATCTTCTCTTGAATCTTGACATGCTTGCTCAAAAGACTAATTAGAAAACAATATAACACAAGTCAGAGTCAGAAATTAGGATAAGAAGGAGTTACTTAAATATAAACCCAAACAAGAAAGCAATAAAACAGACCAAATTCCTATTTTTCTCAATTACAACAAGGATTTTAAAACCGTTAAAAAGGTTTTTATGAAAAATTGGAACATTTTACAACAGGACCAAAAATTTGCTTTTTTCATAGGTCTCAAACCCTAAGTATAATAGAAAATAGAAATAAAGGGGAGAAGAAATAATTGGAAAGATGCTCGAAATCACCAAGTGTGTCTCACTCCAATCCACACTATTAAAATAGACAAAATGTATAATAAACAAATTAGGTGAGAGCAAAAACAGTGGTACATACACCAGATATGTATAATAAAAACATGCGATTTTACCATATATCTGGAATTGATTTTTGATTTGGACACACTGTTCCCTAAGGGTCAAAACATTCATATGGGATTAAGTGTTTGATTTGATAAATTCATATTTTTTAATTCATGTTTTTATATTTTTTTACATTAAATTTCTTATATTCTATTTTATATGTTAACGTTATACTTTCCCAGTACTATTGACTATTCTAGCATTATAATAATGCCTTTTCTCCATTTCTACTCTCCATTTCTTATTTTATTATATTCCCCATCTACATGTGAACTGGGCATTTGCCCTTTATTGAAACGGAGCTGAAGAACCTCAAAGACCTATTATTCTTCTGATGATCATGTGACTGTCTTCTAGACCGGAAATATGTCACAGGAAATGATGCGCCGGCTGAATTACCAACGACCTGACCACGTGACAGCACGAACCACACTATGGGACCCTTCCCACGGTCCCTCTCATCTCACCAGTGGTTCCCACACCGGGAGATGTAGCTCTGCCCCTTTTTATGATGCAGCATGTGCGCACCGATGTTATGCCGCTAATGACGTCATGGCCCGCCAAAATGTTCCAATTCAAATGTGTTGGGGGCGTGGCTATCAATTAAAGGCATAGACTATATAAAGAACATATATAAGAAGGGTGCTGGTCATTGCCCTGTTGTGGTTTCTATTTTCAGTTCCGAAGAGTGCCTTATATTCTGTGTCTATTTTGATATTTTGATCTTGGCTTTCTCCTTACAATTCTCCGTTCTGTTCTCTTTGACTCCGCTATTGTTTTTTTGCTTCCCTGATTTCTGGCTTCCTTGACTCGGCTTGTCCTTGACCATTCTTGTTCTAACAACGTATAACCCAGCCATTCTGAGGACAGGTAAAGGTTGTCAAATCTATTATCAAATATTTACTCTGCGTGTTGGGTCACTAGATATCGTAACAGTCAGGCAGTAGTCCCCCAGAAGCGGATTGCGGCGGAGGTGAGTACACCTCGGGTGCTGGTTCTCAAAGCCGTTAGGGCAATTTATGCCACCATAACGGCTTTAAAGCCAATAATAGTGGGGATGGCATAGAATACCCTAACGGCATTAACGTGTTAAACAATGGTTGCATATCTGAGTGGAGAACCATGATTTATTAAACAGTGAAGAGTTTTACTGAATTCACCAGTGTTGTGAATTTATGTATACATTATATTATTATATAAATTATATTATTTAGAGCACCTAGCAGCTCCAAGATGCAAAGCAAAGAGTATTTATAGTGTATATGTATAAAATAGATATTGCTTGTGCCAATGCATTGTCAAACATACTTTTACATGAATCATTTTAGCAGGGTAGTCATATTACATATATACTGAATATAGATATAATATGTTTTGCTCCTCCTCATGCACTTTGCCTCTTCTTTAATTTCTCTTCTCCAGTTACTCCCTCTTCACCTGTTGTCTTGAGGTCTCTGTCAAGTCAATTCCCATTTTATTCTTCTGCATGACTCTTACCTCTCTCATGCCTCCCCATCCCCTAGTCTCTTTCTCCTTTACATTTCTTAGCATTAGTTGTACATCCCTCTCATTATCCCTTCCATAACATCTATTATTAATAATAAAAGCAATGTATCCATCTTCCCTATTACCTGCCTCTTGCATAATGCAGTTTCCTTTAATCATAATGTTTAGAACGAGAAGCATACAGTGTTTGTCTCTGGTGGGCTCAAACTTCTCTCAGATCTTTTGGTTTTTGTATAGCTGAAGTGGATCTGCATCTTGTATACACTATATGTATATTTAATATATTTTCAGTATTTTTAATGGTTCCTGGTTAAGGCTGTAGCTAACCAAATGTAAAGCATGCAAAGCTCATGCCATTATTCACCTTTTGTTATATGTGACTATTTAACATAATGTTCCTTTGACAAAGTAGGACATTATAGCCAATCAATCAGTAAAGTTTATTTCATTTGGGAGAGAATGATTCCTAGAAACTACAAATATGTGAATCGCATAGAAACGTAATGAATGTTTTTATTTATGTCACAAACAACTAGAGTGGAACAGACTGTTCTACAATATTCTTTCACAAAGGGAAGATCTTGACAGGCTGGCTTCATTATGGTGTTTGAAGGAGCTTCCAGGGAGGGCGATGAAGATAAGACAAGAAAGACATAGATTAATAAAATCTACCCAACTCTGCAGTCCCACAATGCAATGCAGTGTGGCTAAATTAAAACAGAAAAAAAATGTATATATAAAAAAGTATAGGATTACAAGGGGACTGGAATGAGTCTTTACATATTTGAAATCAAGCAATATTATTGGGATAGAGCTTTATTACTATATGTACTTTCTTTTTTTTTTCATATGTTGCTAATTATTTTTGGTAATGAATAAAGAAATAGTGTTATACAGTGTATATTTGCACATTTATTTCACATATAATAACGTGTTCTGTGAGGTAACTTTCCTGAACTTTCTATGGAATTACTCTGAACCGGATTTACATGTCAGATGCCTGTACGCAAAGAATTTTTATTTGCCTACTGCTCCACCACACCCCAAAAAAAGAAAATTAGTGAGATTAATTAAATTTTTACTCGAACATTGCAGGCATCAATATGTCTAGTAATGTATTGTGTTTGAATCTGGGAGTATATTAAGTTCATGCAGCTCTGTAAGATAATGCTAGGGTAGTTAGATTTTTCGAAAAGATGGGTCATTAAAGGTGGTTTATTGTTGGAGAGGAGTTTTGTTACATAGGACTTTTAGTTACAAGGATTTTAAAACTTGAGAGCTGTTAAATTTGTTGTATAAGGGGTTGTTAAGGACTGTTGAGTTTGAGGTTACAGCTGTGTTAAATTTAGAATGATAGTATTGTGTTTAAGAAGAGTTAAACCTATGATTAATGTAAGTTTTTATTTGTTTAAGGAGTTTAGGTTTTGAGTGGTTAAATTACAGGATTTTCTATTTTTTGTCTAATTTGATCTGGAAATAACTGTAAATATTTGTGGCTTTCAAAACTGAATAAAGTGAGGCCATCACTGGCAGTACATTAATAATAAAAAACAAAAAAATATTTAGAATTTATAGTTTATCTAGAACAGGGGAACTGCTATGGTTGACAAATGTTTTTAAAAAGCAGAGCTTACCACACCAACATGTGTCATTTCCCAGCATCTGATCTAGCGACTGAAGTGAAAAAAAATATCTTCTGTGCATTGTGGTCTCACTGGATCATCTTGTTTTTTTTTTGTTTTTGTTTTTTTTTACTATTGAGCATCCTCAAGAATTACACAAGTGATGTGTGTTCCTGGAAGATGAAGCTCCAGGAGGTGAAAATGGGGTTGAAAATGGCATCCACAACTTCAGTTTATCCTCCAGCTGCTGCAATATAATTGGGCATTTCATTTTTGGGGTTGTTGTAAATTATGCATAGAATCCAATAGTGACTGTACCTCTTTAAATTGCACTGTTCTCTAAAGTTATTACCTTTTACTATATATTTTTGTATTTGCGTATATTATAGTGCCTGTTCATTCATGTCTATAAAAATAATTGCGTTTGCACGGTCTTACCTGTGCCTTTCAGTTCCAAGAACTCCTATGTAAGTATTTTAAATTACATTATGTTATTTATTTATTCAGTAACATACATTGATATTGAACACAAGTAGAGTCAGATGTTTTAAAGAAAATTGTCAAATACATAAAAAAATACACCCAAAACATAACAAAAATTAACAAACATAAACAAATAAATAAAAAATACACCCAAAAAATAAACAGCCTTGTAGAAGAGAGGGAGAGACTCTAATTTTGATTTTACAGATATTTTAGGTATCATAATACTGCAATGCCGCCCTAGGATAACTATCACTTTATTAATCCACGAGTCCTACAGTGAGTAATGCCTAGAATACGGACCTTGAGCACCACACAACATTTTTTCCATTTGCAGCTGAAAAATTACTTTTTTATAAAGAGGCCCCATGAAGCAATGCTAGAGGATTTCCAACTACTAGCAATGCATATTGTCATGGCCACCATGCAATGTATAAAAATAGATACATTTTTGCGTTGGAATTGAAAGGTATTTAAATGAAGCAAGGCGATCTCTGGAGATTTGGATATCTGTTTATTTACAAACTTCTCAAAACATGAGAAATCCTTATTCCGCAGGTTTTTGATTATTTCGCATACCCACCAGATATGGAGAAACATACCTAGTTGACTGTTGTAACTCCGACTAGTTGATGAGTGCAAGAATGGAAATATTTTAAATTATTGATACAAACTAAACTCATCACAAACTTCAGGATTCCTGTTCAAATACACAGAAACAGAGTTTCCCTCTCCCAATGTGTTTTAGTACTATAGAAGAATAGAAAGAATAGAAAGAATAGAAGAATAGAAACCTATTCTTCATTGAAATCTAAGGCACCCAGAGTGTGCATTGGATAAGAGATAACACATTATAAAGCTAGAACAGCACGAACCAAAATCATGTTACTGTTACTCATTAAAAGTTGCAAAAGTTTTTAAATGAGATGCAATAGGTAGTCTGCCCAAATGCACAGTACTGCATAATTAAAGGATGCGGTTTAGTTAAAATGCATTTGCACGGGGGGGCGGGGCCTGACCGCCATGCTGACCGGTCGCATGTCACAGAGGCTCCTGCTATATCCAACCTAAATAGCAATAATCATGGTCCTACGGACACTAAGGGAACGTAGTTGCCCACTCAAGTGCATGGGTGAAGGTTGGCGCTACCGTAGACTCCGAGATCGGGAGTTTTGGGGCCCCTGTGGTACCAAGCTTCGGAGCCTGCGGCCTAATCGGACGAGGAGCGGGGCAGACGGCCGCTGCCCTACCCGCAAGTCTGGCAGCCACACTGCAACCCTGTGACACACCTCGCAGGCCCTGGTCCCCCCCCCACAGGCCGGGGGGGTTATCCCGGCCGCCACCGGAGGGAAACGAAGATCAGCCACTGACCTCCATCTGGGCAAGCTCGGCGCCTGGGCACATGCTATGCTCCACTACCAACATGGCGGCTCAGGGATCCACACCAGGCTGCACACGCTATATGCAATATGCAATCAGTGGTACACCCAGAAGCAACTAACCTCAACTTCGGGGACTCCTGCAGGAGCTTCCTCAACATCCGCCAGCATCGTTCAGCCACCGCACCCAAAGTCCGGGCCTGGTCGCCACATCAGCCTTCTTGGACCTTGAGCCCTTAGAGAACATCCCTCAAACCGCAGCCCAGCACCTGGAGGGAATATACTTACCGGGAATCCCGTTGCCGGCCATATGAGGTACCGGAACCGAGGGCGCAAGCGGTAAGCTCATACAGAGCCTGGGGCTGGCGGTGTGATACGCACCAGAGTTTCCCTTCCGTCGAGGCTCCGCTCTTCTCACATCCAAATTGGAGGCACAAGCAGCTGAACCCAAAGACCCAGCAGCCCGGAAAGCATGCCGCCACTAGCAGCCCGCTGACGCTGAACCCAGGGGACAGCAAGACTTCCCCCAATGTAAACTCCGGTGGACATTAAGCTTGGTCTATAATATGCATAACCACACATGTGTCCAGCATTACTCTGTCTCTCATCTCTAAAGCACGCACCTAGCTAATTGTAAAAAGCGTATAATGCCCACTTGTCATAACATAAGCTGGAAGACCTAAACTACCTTCTTCTCATAGCTTACTAATTGTCTCACTATCTACTCATAGTCCCTAATAAGCTATGATTAATAGATGCTACCTGCAAGTAGTCTAATCAACACATGCATAATCTGTTTAATTTTAGGCTCACAGCCAGTTTATCCAATGCCATAACGTTTCGTATGTTTAAACAAGCAAAAAAAAAAAAAAAAAAAGCGCAACAAATCATCTTTACCATTATGTCACTGCATCAACTCATGTAACCTGTTAATTGTCATAACTACACACTGTACCTGACATTGCGCTTAAAAAATAAAGAATTAAAAATAAAAAAAAAAAAATGCATTTGCACATGAAAAGAAAACATTTAGGATACAAGGAGTTGGCTGGACATTTGTTTCTGTTGACTTATAAGAGTATGCAAAAAATACAGTCATAAAAAAATATATATAAATGATTGAATTATTTCATGAACTTGAAGTGTATCTGTCACCATGGGACATGTTCGTCTGCAGCTAATGTGTGAATGTACAGAAGAATGGATCAAATTGCAGACAGCTGTCAACTGCACGTTTGTCAGACTTACTTATACGCTTGCATCAAAACAATTGACAACTCAATATATGCATGCATGAAAGGAAGAATTGTTTGGAAAGATGGAGTGAATTGTCTATTCTTAACATGGAACACCCAGTCTTTGTCATTATTTACGTCAATACTTTCATCTAGGGAGCACTTTGAACATATGCCTCTTGCAGTTATATAAGTAATCATGTGTTTAATAAAAATAATATTTTATTTTTTACTTTTTATTTAAACTTTTTTAGTATTATACTATATAATCAGTATCTGCAAAGCCGTCTAAATTATATATAAAGCAAAGTTTCCATACAACTTTATATTCAAGATATTATTACCTTACCCATTGAATAAATAATGAGGGAAATATATGAAGAGCGATTCTTGGGAAACATGATTAGCAGAAAGATTCCCTTTGTGTCAATGGTGATTATTCCATCCTGCCCTATAAATTAAACTTGCCTTTGGACCCAATACACAGAATTAGAACTAAGTTTGTCTGTTCCAGTTTCCAGTGTATTAACTACATTTAAAGCACTTTAACTTGGAAAGTAAAGACAGTACATTTTATATTAAATCCACGTAGAAAGTCCTTCAGTAACAATCATATGCATTATGTACTGGCTTCTGTCTGGCTTCTGTCAAATTAGGCAATTGTATCAAAATGCACCAGAGATGTCAAAATACAATCATATTCAGTGGATTTATTCACTAAATAGTAAGGTTTATTGAGTTAAAGCAGCTCTGTCACCATCTGGAGTCTTTGCATATTTTGCAAAGACCCCTAATGGTGATATCACTTCTTAGGGTCCGGGAGCTGGGAAGGGGGGTCATGGAAGGTGAAATTTACTTACCTGTACCTGTCCGTCTTGCACGTTGCCATCACCTTTTTGTTGCTCCTCTTCAACTTCTGATGCTTCAGCTGCCATGAGTGATATTAGCGCCGTACTCTTACAGTATTGAGGTCTACCGAGGATCCCATGAGACAGCAGGATCCTCCATAGAAAGAGCTTAATTTTTCTGCAGCTGTCACTAGTTATGCCTGGGGGACAGGACAAGGCTTGACAATGGTTGCTAAGTTTTGTGTCAAGCTTTGTCAGATGTGGGAAAAATACTAGTCCCAACTTTGTATCAGTATATCTCTTGACTAGAATGGAATTTCAGTGGAATCCCAACACAATCAGTGTGAGTATTTCTTAATGATTCTATTTTTATGAACTACTCATCTTTGAGGGGGTTTGATGAGGTGTGTGACAGTGAAATAAAAGGGAAAAAAGTGAGTAGGCAATTGACTACCCACTCACCGACTCGATCTTTTCATTTTTTGAATAAACAATTTAATTTCAAATTAAATTGCTCCTCCTCCTGGTGCTAGGGCACTTCAAAACACAGAAACCTGAAGAATGGTGACTGACACTACAGACTGGATGTGTAGGAAACTTTGTTCTTGTCACGGTGGAAGGGGTGAGTGGGCGGACAATTGTCCATTGACTTTTCCTTTCATTGTTGGATAAATCCCCTTTTTTATTTAAAATGACAACTGCTCCTATTTTTCATTAATACAAGATAGTAAAAGTAAAAAAGAATACTATTAATCATTATAAATTCAAATTATCTCCTACTTCCTATTTGTTTTCAATCCAGATATATAATAAACACATTTTGGCAAATTTTTCAAAAATGGCTGACGTTGCATAGCCATTAGGCCAGATAATATTGTAGCTGTTCTTGCATGTCAGCACAGACATAATTTTTCCTTCTTTCCTGCTGTTTTGGCTGCTGAATGGCCTTCACCAAATATCTGTAAAAAATTTCGACCTGCACAAATAATAGCTTTCTGTGTAAATCCAGAGAAACTGATTAAGGAATCTTTCTTTTTGTTGCATAACAAGATGGCAAAATCAACTATGCAAACAGTTTTTTGAGGGTCTCGTGCTTACCTGGTTACTGTCATGAAGCTGAAAAACAATGAGGAAAATAAATGTATGTTAGGTAGACACAATTCCCCAGCATCTAGTTTAGACCATCAAGAAGAGAGAGTTCCTTGACGTACACCACCCTGGGCTTCCAGGGAATTATTTGCCCAATCGCAATTACACTACTTATTGTGTTATGATCCATGTAGTGGCATTGACTGGTCTATGCATTTTACAAATTTGTATCATCTTTTGCTTCTGAACTATTTTTTATTTTTTTTAAATGTGACATCTACCATTCATACTTGTCACATTAATACATTTGTACTCAAAGGACAGTTTTATTTTTTGCTTTTTTCTGTTATCCAAACCCTCATAGGGAAAAGCAAGACAGGCTGTCACAGGACTACAGCATTTGTTTTGATGGAAAAACATGTCAACTTTAAAACCGACCATAAAAGCTTTAAAGCACAAAATACTGATGTAAATTTGATGCCAAAGTAGGATTTGCATGGCTCTCTTTTGATTATTAGGAAAGGAATCTGCCATTATATGGTTCTTTTTTATCCTTTTGTTGACATATTGTGTTATTTGTAAGCCACACATATCTCATTTTATCTATTTTATTCCATTTACAGAGTGCTGACATGAGCCCGACAAGTAGTACAACTTCACTTCCAATTAGTCCCATCGCTGAGAGAAGTCTTCCTTTTAAGGTATGATATGATATATGATCATTAAGCAGTGTATATGTTCGTAACATTAACAGTACAGTCATCTTTTTTTGACATCTAAAGGGAAATAGCCAAGTGCATTATTTTGTCCAAGGAACAACTGTTCCCAGTAGCTAAATTGTTTGCATATAAGTGAGGAAATTCTATTACTATTTGCCAGTTTTTCATTTTAGCCATTATTGTTATGACCTACAACTGTACCTTCCTACCCATGAACTATCTTTCTTTCAATATTAATTTATATTTGAAATAGGTCAAATATGCTATAGTAAATTTAGGCAAAATCATATGGTGAAATTCACCAACATTTAGAAACTAAACTACCAAGTCTATCTTTATATGAGGTTAACTAAACCATTGTTATGCTAGGTCTAAATTTTGTGAGTTTGACTAGTGTAGGAGTTGATCAGGAATTTGTTCCCGAACAAGTAAGAAAATAGCCGTCAATATAATAAAAAAAGGAGATAAATAAATAGTCTAACAAGGTGCTAATTTGTGGTGCTATAAAATAAATTATTATATAAAGAACATTAAAAAAAAATATACAGAGTAATAGAGCAGGCCCTCAACACATGTACACTGGGTTTGAAAATGAATAAAGCTATTGTACCTCGTTCATGGTTGAGTCCTCAGGTCTGTAGTTTAAGCTGCTCACTCTGAAACATGATCAGTGTCCCAAAAGTTTAGTCCCACACCAACACAGACACTGCATCCACTACACAAACAGACGTTGCTTTCACTACACAAACACAGACACTGCATCCACTACACACACTGCATGCATTACACAAATACACACTGCATCCACTATACCCACACTCTGCATTCATTTCACACACTGTATCCACTACACACACTGCACCCACTACACAAACACACACTCTGCATCCAATATGCACACACAATGCATCCACTACACACACTGCATAGCATAATGGATGTGGGAGTCATTTTGATGAAGGTAGCAGCATTTCATCCTTGGATCCAGGCAGTACAACACCCTGCCCTCTGCACACACCCGTGGTCAGTAGGCAGGGTTGAAAACCTAGTGTAGTTCCTAGTGAGGGGTTCCAATAAATCTAATGACTTTCAGGAAAAAAATATACATACAAATCCCTTACATCCCTATGTTACTATTAAAAAAAAAAAAATTCACAAAAACATGATGAAAAATTTTTACAAAGCAACGCATATAGATCCAAGTGAGCTTCAAGGCGGAATAATATTTTATGAAGGCTCTCGCACATTTTTAATTCTTATTAGGCTCTGATTGGTTGGTTTGTAAGCGCTCTTACAAGCAAGTCTCACTTCTCTCGGACTTCCCATTGGACTAGAGCAGCCAGCAGCCAGCAGCCAGCAGCCAAATAGTTCAGATTCTTCAAATATAGCAATCTCAGCCCAGATTTCAGCCACCCAGCAGCATTCAGTCCGGCTGAAATCCAGACCAGAGTATTCTCTGCAAATCCAAACATTGTTAAATTGCATTGTGAATAAACCAGTACAGCACCAAATTGTTTTATCCATTTCAGTAAAAAGCCATTTAGAGTTTAGTTGATTACCCTGTGTAATTATTTTGATTACTATATAGAGATAACTCTCTAAAATACCATTGCACAAAACCTCACCGTGAGTGCCTTCTTCCACATACAGCAATATCAACTTTAGTCTACTTATATACAGAGTTGAAAGTAAAAGGGATAATAACATATTTATTTTGTGGACACATTTTTATGTACACATTAGATTGTGTTTTAGTACATTAAGTAACAATGAATATGATATCTGTTCAAATAAAATAAATGAAAAATATCAAAGATAGAAAACTAGTGAACAAAGTGAATTGCAAGGATCCAGAGATAAAAATCCTGAAGTATTTTTTTTTACTTATTTGAGTATTCCTTTAACCGTTCTAATAAAGATGGTATTATTGTAAACATTAAAGTTATAATTACCATCACTTTAACCCCTTAACGACCAAACTTCTGGAATAAAAGGGAATCATGACATGTCACTCACGCATGTCATGTGTCCTTAAGGGGTTACAGACAAGTAAAGTTTATTGTGACTGCTTATTAGACTTGGAAATTTTGATTTCCCAGACACTATAGTTATCTGGCTACAATCTTGTTATAATGCCAGATAGATACTGTCTGACATCCACAATAGACATTGCTGTAACAATATTCAAATTATGACTTTGTGTAACTCTTTTTTTGTTAAATGCATAGTAATTTTCTGTGAACATTGTGAGTGTTAGAAGCCATTATCAGTTTTCTCCATGCACATGCCCTATCTTAGACCTCACTGTTAATGTTTGTAGGACCATGATCCCATTGTTTGTCAATCTAAACTGAATGCATGCATGGCTCACCATTGCAAAAAGTCAACATCTCAATCAAGTGCATTGTTTAAATAAATGTTAATGGCATGTTCACATATTGAGAAATATACCTGTATGGTAGAAATAATGTGTATATTTTTCTGAATGTTTCAAGGTTAAGGAAAAGGATAAATACTACTGTCACTTTCAAGACAGAACTATGTCCTTTCGATTCATTGAAGGGATGTGTCATGGAGAATAAATTTAGATTCATGTCAGGATGACTGGTTATACATTTTAGCTGTATGTTTACCAGATTATAGATTCAGGTCTCTGTTCAGATAAGTATTAAATAAGACAAAGCAAAAAAAGATGCCCTTCATATTAAAGGCCACCATTGCTTTCAACCAAGCTACCCAAACTCTTTGTGCTATACAATAAACTGGATTGTACGTATTGACATTAAATTATGTTTCCAGATCTAGCAAGTAAGTAGAAGACAACGGTTTTATAGAACATAGAGGTGTCTTACTCAATTTTCTATTATGACACGAATGTTTGGTTTTTAATCTTCTTTGTATTTGCTGAGCTCGGAAAACAGTTTCACCCTTTCATTATGTGTTCATCATACATTTCAGTAGAAAATGCTTCCACACATTTCTGGTTATCAATATCTACTGTGCAGTTTCTGTTTGCTAGACGACAAATGGTTCGACTGCATAGATATTAATAGATATTCTTTTGTGATCAAAGAATCATAAATTAACAGAGAAGGTAGCATCATTCAGAGTTACAGGATATATGTTTTTCTATAAGATATATGTATTTCTATATGTTTTAATAAATATTGCTAATAGGTACACATACAGGGTTATTTACTAAGGTGAGAGTTCAAAGTGAATTTCAATTTTAAGACCAGAGCAGCTGAATGGAAAGCTTAGCTGGCCTACAGAATATTTCCAGATTGGCTAATGTGACCTTAAATTTGAAATTAATTTTCAATTCACCTTTTTTTTCTCACTTCAGTGAATAACTGAGTTGGAATATCATGTAGCAAAATAGGTTAACAAATTATACTATAATTCTCTTTATTCTCCCTAGGGATCTCTGGCAGAGGGATGCAGTATCTGAGGATATTGCTGCCTCCATGAAAAGTGCATGTTATTTATTTATTTATTTTATTTTTTGGGGGGGGG
Organism: Pelobates fuscus; assembly: GCF_036172605.1. NCBI lineage: Eukaryota > Metazoa > Chordata > Amphibia > Anura > Pelobatidae > Pelobates > Pelobates fuscus. The sequence continues at coordinate 197,861,341 of NC_086322.1, read as the reverse complement.
GGCAATATACTAAGTAAAAATAATACCCTGGTGATCTGATGGTGGTGTGTGTGGTCTGCACCTCCGGCTGGTGCAGACCATTATAATTGCTCCCTCATGGTTCAGGCACCCCGTAATAGAGTCAGTGAGAAGTACTAAACCTATGCTGCTCTGTAATATAGCTAGGAGGTTTTGTGAGCATATGACTATGATTGCACCAATAGCAATACAGTAACTTTGTGCTGGGTGTCACTAAAGATGTGAGCTTACAATCAAAAAAAAGCTTGAGTGCAGGACATCTCACCTCTTACCTGCCACTGAGTGTATGTAGTCAAAGACCATGAAAACAAAAGGGGATAAAACAAAACACTAAAATGTAGACTTAAATTATCTGTGAGCATGGCTAAGCTGCTAGCACAGTAGGGGAATCTACTGCAAGGGTACTTTTGGGAGAATTAGTCTCTACCCTACAAAATATGGCCAACAAAAAATAAGCAGAGATATTGCTTATGGATCACTTATGGATCACTTACGTGGATCACTTCCTACAGTTCGATTTCCCAATGACGGAATGCTGGGGTTAAGTTAAGGTCCAATGTAAAGTTTTTTTTTTGTTGTTAATCCATCTACATAGTAACCAAACCTTTATAGACTAAGCATGACTCAGGTCAACAAAACTTCTAACCCAATAACCAATCAGACACCTTAATCTCGCAGAATGCATGGGGTTTGCAAGTAGATCGTAGTGTTGTCTTCCCACCCAGTACATGTGGAGGTTTTATGACCCTTATAATCCATTTTCTTGTTTTTTTTTATTCTTTGCTTAAGCTTGAAAATCAGGTATATAAAAGTATATTGACAGTAGATAACAATACAAGTAAATAACGCTAAGTTACACAAGGCAATATGCACAAAGAGACTGTGGTGAAGTACATTGATATGTACATAGTACAGCAATCGTGTGATAAGGCCAGTACTATAAATATATTAGTTTGCACCCAAAAAACTCTTCAGGTGATACAACGCTCTAGATTCTGGTAGAGGATTTACTTGTAGCACCTGTGTCATTATTTTACGCATTAATATGTGCATTTGCCATCCACCATCAAATACAGTAACATACAGCCATACTATAACCCTTTCTCCAAGAAGTTTTGGCGATATCCCTTCAGGAGTATAATGAAAGAACAGAGGAAGAGAGAAAAAAAGAAACAAGAAAAGATAGAAGAAGAATAAAAAGGTGTCACCACTGAAGGAGAACAAAGTGGCACCAGGCACTTGTGCTTATATACACACTCAGAATGCTGCCTGTCTGTCCCACCCAAGAGGCTGGTCAGCCGCTGGTGGTAAAAATAGATCCATCTATCAGTCTACCGCTAATCATCACCAGAGAAGGTCTCCCACAGTTCCCACACCTTTGTAAATGTCTTCATGGTCCCTCTTACCTGGGCACTCAACTTATCCATTGGATAATTGTCTTTGAGTTTTAGGAGCATCATGTCCATGGGTTGGTACGTATGATTGTAGCCAAGACTGAGCAAGTGCCAGTCTGGCCACTAAGGACATTTTGTGAAGGAATTTTTGTTCTGTACTTGTCCACCCATCAAGTTGTTCGGATAATAAGAATACCCATGGATCAGCAACCACCTGTTTTTTTTAAAAATAAAATATTTGTTAAACCATTTTCCTGGTGTCTAAGTATCTACCTTTATACTTTATGCTGGTTAAAAAAGACAGGTTTTTTAAAGGGCGGATTGTCACAGGCTAGAAATCCCAGCCTACTCACTTTCTTGCTCAAACAGTGCCAATCTGGAAGTAAGTGTATAATCTAGTCTGCACCAGCCACAGGTAAATGTCTATTATTGTTGTATTCATATTTTTAAATAAACTATTAAGCAAATGTCCTTGCATATAACTTTTCAAATTCCCCTTTACAGTACATTATATTGCACTCTCATATAGAAAAACAAATTAAAAGGGCGTGTCTTGGCCACCATCTTAGATGGCCACCGTTTAGAAGAGCTCTGGGGACACAGTGGCTTTAATGATTTAAAAATGCATTTTTGGGAGGCGTAGCTGACAAGCGAGCTAAGCAGACGCATGCCACACTAGCACCCGCTGCTTCTTGCTAAAACTTCCACTTTTGACTGCTATACACACCAGGCAGAGACATACCAGACAGCCAGAAGCTCCCACACACTGTAGTATATTGGGTAGAAGTGACAAAAAACAGTATGCAATTAGATCAATGTAAAAAAATATTATTTCACTGAGGAGTGAATAGTCAGATGTTCCTTAAACCTGCCTACCATATTCAGGCTCTCCCCTAGTCTTCAATCGCTTAAAAAGTGCCTTAAAGCCCATCTCTTTAGGAAAGCTTATGGCCTCCCAGGGTAACCTCTACCTCACATACCTGTTACTTGCTCTCTCCTAAAGGGCAGCACTTTACTCTCTCCTTCAGTTCTACTCCACTCTCATACTATTTGATTGCTATCTCCTGTCCTGTTGTGCTTTATACTTCACCTCCTCTAGACTGTAAACTCATTTGAGCAGGGTCTTCTTCAACCTATCGTTCCTGTAAGTTTTTTGTAATTGTCCTATTTATAGTTAAATCCCTCCCTAATATAATATTGTAAAGCGCTACTGAATCTGTTGGCGCTTTATAAATGACAATAGTAATAATAATAATAACTAATAGAGTTAATTTACATAGTACTTCTGAATGCATTCAAAGCACTGAATATATGCTACATGTTATGTTGACCAGACTATATGTTCTGAATTTAGTTATTCCCTTGTTTTCAGAGTGGCAGATATGTTCATATTTTTATATTCCTAAAAATGTTCAGCCTTCTATTAATCTAGAACATCTTTTGACTATAGTTAGCATCATAGTTTTCATGTGGTGATTTGCACTGCAGAAGTTATTGCCTACTGGTGTTTGTCTTTTTTCTATTAGGTAGTACAGTGGTGAAGATGTTTTATGTTTTTTAGACAAGAAAAAATTGGACCCAAAGGTCCATAAATGGGAGAGTAATCCGGAAAAATAATATAGACAGCCCTACCTTTTAATAATCCTAAGGGGAACAAAACAGGGGAAGGACAGGTAAAGAGGAGGGATGGGGATGTACCAACCAGAGCCTGACCTAAAGGGGTAGGTGCTTGCTAGTTTAAAGTAGCTCCCTGACACAGGTCTAACTGGAGGTGACTAAAAAAAATTCCCATATCCAGAGCCTCAAAGTGGGTGGTCCTAGGTAATCAGGCAAATGGCAAAAAAGAAACTTAATTAAATAAATCAAAAAAGGAGGAGAAAAAACCCGTCAGCCAGCCTTTCCAGCAACTTCAGCAGTGACCCAGCCAGTGGGCATACCCACTCCTTTCTTGAGTAGGTGTGCCTCTCTGGGAAGCCATATTAGTAGGTATGAGCAGGCAGAAAACCATATTTCTACTTGCTATAGAGATATTTTTAGAAATCAGAGCTACCTGCCAGAAATACAATAGAAATAAATGAAATGCATGAAGCCTTCAAAAATAATAATCATGATGAATAATTCAGCACTGATTGTGTTGTTATATCCATGACCTGAATTTGAGAAAAATTGCAAAGGACTTAACCCCTTAACGACGAGTGACGGACGAGGTCCGTCACTCAGGGGAATGCGTTAATGACGAGTGACGGACCTCGTCCGTCACCCGTTAAAATTAACCCCAGATCGCCGCAATCGCGGCGATCGCGGGGTTAATGGTGCTCCGGTCTGCCTCTGCATTAGAGGCAAACCGGGAGCACCGGATCGGGCTGTCAGAGTACATGTGCCCGCTCTGACAGCATGCCAGAGCGGGCACATGTGCTCTCTATACTCACCTCCGCCTCCCTGCACTTCCTGGTTCTGTGTGAAGTGCAGGGAGACGGATCTTCAGTGATCCTGCCCCCTGGTGGAAAGAAAACATTGTAAAATTAAAATCCCACCCCCCTTTACCCCCCCTTTACCCATTTTAATAAAAAATTAACCCCTTCCCTGCCAATTGATCACTGACTACAGTGATCAATTGGCAGGGATTACATTTTACTAAGATCTGATTTTTTTTTTAACCCCTGAGGGTTAATTCTTTTTTTTTTAACCCTCAGGGGTTCAATTTATTTTATTAATTAATTTAAATATTTTTAAATTATAAATTTAGCTAGCTGGGGAGGGTGGAAGTTAGTGGGGAATTGGGGGATTTAGTATTACGCTAACTAGGGGTTAACGTTAAAAAAAGTTTAAAAATAAGCTTTAAAAAGTTAAAAAATTAAGTTAAAAAAAAAGTTTTAATAACATTTAAGTAAAAAATTTAAAAAAATAAACCCTTTACCCAGTCCAAATAAAAATTAACCCCTTCCCTGCCAGTCGATCACTGCCTACAGTGATCAAAATACAGATCACAGTATTATACTGTTCTAATTTTTTTTTTAACCCCTGACGATTAACTTTTATTTATTTTTTAACCCTCAGGGGCTAAATTTATTTAATTAACTAATTTAAATATTGTATAATTAAATATTTTGCTAGCTGGGGTGGGTGGGATTTATGGGAAAATGGGGAATTTACTGTTAGTGCTGCTTACTGCTAGTTAGGGGTTAACGTAAAAAAAAAGCTTAGAAAAATGTTAAATCTGTAAAAAAAAGTTTTACGAAAGTTTAGGAAACTTTCAAAAAATGAATAATCAAAACAAAAGTTTAAAAAATAGTTTTAAAAAGTAAAAAAAGTTTTAAAAAGTAAAAAAATACATTTAATAACGCTCATTACCACTACACCTGGTACAAGCTAGCGGAAAAATGATCCCACGCTAAGGTTCAAAATATGCCTTTTGAAATACCCTGGGATGTCTTCTTTAAGAAATGGTGTGGCTTTATGGGGTATTTGGTTTATATAGCCTGGTAAAATACTCTAAAATGGGACATGGGCACAGCGTAAAAATTTTAAGTTTGAAAAAAAATGGAATGGCTGTGTCCCAAATGTGCCCCTCCGATGTCCACATATACCTGGCAAAGGTACATACGGGGGTATTTTTGTACTCAGCAGACATAGCTGAGCAACATATGAAGTATTATACAGTGGTAGTACACATAAGGTTTGCAAAATATACTGTGCAAACTCACTTTGTGTGTCAAAAAGGCAGAAAAAACGCTTATTACCACTACACCTGGTACAAGCTAGCGGAAAAATGATCCCACGCTAAGGTTCAAAATATGCCTTTTGAAATACCCTGGGATGTCTTCTTTAAGAAATGGTATGGCTTTATGGGGTATTTGGATTATATAGCCTGGTAAAATACTCTAAAATGGGACATGGGCACAGCGTAAAAATTCAAAATTTGAAAAAAAATGGAATGGCTGTGTCCCAAATGTGCCCCTCCGATGTCCACATATACCTGGCAAAGGTACATACGGGGGTATTTTTGTACTCAGCAGACATAGCTGAGCAAAATATGAAGTATTATACAGTGGTAGTACACATATGGTTTGCAAAATATACTGTGCAAACTCACTTTGTGTGTCAAAAAGGCAGAAAAAAACGCTTATAACCACTACACCTGGTACACGCTAGCGGAAAAATGATCCCACGCTAAGGTTCAAAATATGCCTTTTGAAATAACCTGGAGTGTCTACTTTAAGAAATGGTAGGCCTTTGTGGGGTAGTTTGAATTTAAAACCTGCAAAGATGCTTGGAAATTGCACATAGGCCCGGCGTCAAAATTCAAAGTTCGGTCAAAACTGATATGGCTTGGTCTCCTATATGGCACTGTAGCTTCACAAAATAATGCCATAGACATACAATGGGGGTGTCCTTTTACTCAGAAGACTTAGCTGAGCATAATTTGGGGGGTTTGAACTTAGTGGCACACATGAAATATACAAAATGCCCAGCAAAAATGCAATCCGTATGTAAAAAATGCACAAAATTATTTTTTACCACATACTTTGGCATGTAATGGTAAAAAAATGGGGGCATGTTAAGGCACAATATGCACCTTATGAGATACCCTGGAGTGTCTTCTTTTACAAATGGTAGGCCTTTGTGGGGTGTTTTGAACAGTCAAACTGTTATAATACCCCAAATGGAAGCATAGGCTCATTAAATCCGTCTCTCAAAATTCTACTGTGAATACTGAAAAGGACAGGTCTCCTGTATGGCACTGTAGCTTCACGAAATAGTGCCATAGACATACAATGGGGGTGTCCTTTTACTCAGAAGACTTAGCTGAGCATAATTTGGGGGGTTTGAACTTAGTGGCACACATGAAATATACAAAATGCCCAGCAAAAATGCAATCCGTATGTAAAATATGCACAAAATTATTTTTTACCACATACTTTGGCATGTAATGGTAAAAAAATGGGGGCATGTTAAGGCACAATATGCACCTTATGAGATACCCTGGAGTGTCTACTTTTACAAATGGTAGGCCTTTGTGGTTTTTTTTTGAACAGTCAAACTACTATAATACCCCAAATGGAAGCATAGGCTCATTAAATCCGTCTCTCAAAATTCTACTGTGAATACTGAAAAGGACAGGTCTCCTATATGGCACTGTAGCTTCACGAAATAGTGACAAAGACATACAATGGGGGTACCGTTGTACTCAGCAGAAGTAACTGAACACATTATAAAACTTTGTACAGGAATAGCACACACCAACTTTACAAAATACACATGAGAAGTTCTTTGTTATAAGTTTGTGTGCGAAAACCCCCAAAAAACACAATTTTACACCAATATTTAGCAGAGGTTGGCGGTAAAATGGCTACGTAGAAAGTGTCAAAACAACCTTAGGTAAATAGCCTGTGGTGTCTACTTTATATAAATATATACTTTTGTGTGGCAATTTTGTTTTCTTTTATGGCTATTAGGCTTACAAGACAAACATACCAAATTCTAAAATCGCTCCACATAAAAAGTTTATTTTACTCCTTGTGCTTTGTGACCTGTAACTACCAAAAAAAACTTAAAATCCCAGACACATTATATATTCTGTAATTCAGAACAACTAAATGAATTTATTTTTAATTACTTTCCTTAACCTGCACTAATTATGTACACATTATTATTGCAAAAACTGTAAAAAAAACACACAAAAATTCATTTTTTTGCATATTTCTGTATTTTTTTATAATAAATAAGCATGTATATATATATGTGTTACATCAAATTAAAGCCCTTTCTGTCCTTTAAAAAACGGTATATAATATGTGTCGGTGCAATAAATTAGTAAAATGCAAATTGCAGTTGAACGCAAATAGCAAAAAATGCAAAAAATGCCGTTGTCATTAAGTGAAAGACAAGCTTCTGAAGCTCTGTCCTTAAGGGGTTAATTCACTCACCAAATAAGTTCAATGTCATTTTCCCAAACCTCGCTCTTTTGTCATACAGGACACCCTAACTCTAAAGAGTATACTTGGAAATGAGATGGCTTCTCCAGAGAAAAAGGTGACATTTCTGCACATCAAAACTCAAAGAATCCATCACAAAATAAAATAGTTTGGATAAATTGTTCCTTTTGCTGTATCCCATCAAATGTTATATGACTACATCATAGATACACAATATTGACACCTATATTATGGAAACTTGGTAATAGCTAAAAAACATAAAAGTAGAAGAAGATATATGGCTCTAATTCAGAGGTGCCGAGAGCTTGAACCTCTGAATGAGTGCCAAAACAGCCCTGGAGTTACTCTCATAGAATAGGGAATAACCCTCAAATATGCTCTATAGACAATAAAAAATTGGACCCAAAGGTCCATAAATGGGAGAGTAATCCGGAAAAATAAGATAGACAGCCCTACCTTTTAATAATCCTAAGGGGAACAAAACAGGGGAAGGACAGGTAAAGAGGAGGGATGGGGATGTACCAACCAGAGCCTGACCTAAAGGGGCAGGTGCTTGCTAGTTTAAAGTAGCTCCCTGACACAGGTCTAACTGGAGGTGACTAAAAAAATTCCCATATCCAGAGCCTCAAAGTGGGTGGTCCTAGGTAATCAGGTAAATGGCAAAAAAGAAACTTAATTAAATAAATCAAAAAAGGAGGAGAAAAAACCTCTATAAGGGGATTCTGGAAAAAAAAAACAAATCCCAGGCTGCATACATTGAACTTGTTTCTAACATACTTAGAACAGTTCTTACTAAAAATATCTTCCTTTTTAACGGTACCGTCTATCAGCAAATCAGGGGGACAGCGATGGGGACTTTGTGTGCCCCCTCGTATGCAAATCTTTACCTGGGTACCTGGGAAAATTACATTAGATCAGCTCCACACTTGAGTCACTTTATGGGGATGGTCTCCTGCTGGAAACGGTACATAGATGATGTACTAATTATAATCTTAAGTTAAGGTCATTCTCATTGAGAAGTTTTACAAATGTTTCAAAATCCTCCGCGTTGATTTTGAAACATTTGTAAAACTTCTCAATGAGAATGACCTTAACTTAAGATTCACCAGTGAAATGGGCAGAAAAAAACTCAATTTTCTGGACATAACTTTAACTATCCAACCTGGGGGAAGCGTTGTAACCACCCTCTTTAAGAAACAAACTGCCACCAATAGTCTTTTGAATTGGCATAGCCATGGTATACAGCATATTTGAGGGTTATTCCCTATTCTATGAGAGTAACTCCAGGGCTGTTTTGGCACTCATTCAGAGGTTCAAGCTCTCGGCACCTCTGAATTAGAGCCATATATCTTCTTCTACTTTTGTATTTAGGTGTTATGCACCATATGCAGCCCTCTATACATCCTACTACAGAGAATACGTCTTTTTTAGACCCAGAGATAATCTTATCAGCTTAATGGCTGTATTTCTGACCAATAAAATAGACCACAAACAATGGTGTCTAGATGCAGACAGTATATTCTCTACCAATTCCTCGCTACAAGATCTCCCCCCTGTGGACATACAAAGTGGTTTTAACAAATTAACCAAAATCTTCAAACAGCAAATTAAAACAAGCTGGGAGATTTCCACCTTGGAGACATATATATCCAAAAAGATTATCCCAAGAGGCCTCAGGGTCTTAGTTCCACCCTCTAGAAAGATTGAGATAGAGGGATTTACACAAGAATGGGAAGATGCAGCAGCTAAATGCTCTACCACTTTCATGTCCATAGTATGCAAATATGAGTCCATACATCTGACCAATATTCAGAAAACTCTAGACACTGAGATTGAAAACATCCAAAAGTTTAAGGATGACCCCCAATTTCAAAATTTAGAAGTAAAATTAAAGTCCAACTTGGATAGATTCTCCTACCAAATCAAAATCAAGAAACATCATAAATTCATAAGAGACACTACAGATTTTGAAACAGGGAGGGTCTACCGCCAAACAAAAAGGAAAGTGAGGATTGATTCTGATCACTTCAGTACTTCCGAATACGAAACTACTGACAACGAGGGTGAACCCACAATCACTAACCCCACACAATCTGAACCTAAAAGCATACTAAGGAAAGGGGTAGATTTTTTAGGGCTACGACAAGCAGACGAACTCCAACGACCCAGAACCAGACAGGCACAGAGGGGCAGAGGTCAGAGACGACAACGACGTCAATAACTAAGGATTTAAGGATAATTAACCTATCCTCGTTCACACTGACTGATATACAAACTAAAACCCTTCTAAAAGGTTTATCCTTTGTACCCACCCCTCCCTTTAACAAATTCTTTTGGACAAAGGACTTGCACCTGTTCGCTCGCAAGTTGGCCCTACACAAATACCATACACATAAAAAAGAACAGAAAGCATCCAGTTTGGGATTGACAATCAGGGATATGGACTGCTTGGAGACTCTGGTTGAACTCCTGGACTCCAATAACCCCAATGTCACCAATATCCCAACCACTCATCTTTCACCTAAGAGCCGCTTCACACCACATCTGAAAGACTACAAGAATATTGCAGTCTTTCTGGATATGGTATGTAGGGAAATTGAAAAGGTTGAATTAGGAACCCTACGTATAGAATCCACTGGTAATCTCACCAAAACCGAAAAGGCAGCATTAAAAGAACTCCAAGATAATGATAAATTGGTAATTAAGCCATCAGACAAAGGTGGTAATGTGGTTCTCATGGATCATTCTAATTACATAAAGATGGTCCAAAAACTGTTAAATGATAAAGAGACCTACCAAATACTTGTCAGGGTACCTGAAGTCTCTACCTCTGAGAGAGGTAGAGACTTAGACGTCTATCCGTCCGGACGAGCCATTTCCTCCGTTCCTCGCGGTACACCCGGTCACTTAAACGCCGGCCGCGAGGGATCCACTTCCTTTTCTAACAGGACGCACGGCAGTCGACGTCATGACGCCAACCCGGAACGACCTGTCACTCAATTCCCTGGAAACTAATCAGGACTCGCCGGAGGCGTGTCCACCCTCCGGAGCCAGGGTATTTAACAGTGCTTCTCTCATTTGCTCATTGCCCTGTCGTGGTTCTAGTCTGCCTAGTCACACAGTGCTCTTGTGTTTCAGTTATCCCTTTGGTTTTGACCCGGCTTGTTTCATTTACTCTGCTTACCTCTGTCTTCCTTTGACTCGGCTTGTTCCTTGCTTACCTGTCTTCTCGTTCCCTCGGCCTCGGCTTGTCTCTGACCATTCTCTACTACCTCTGTACGTTAGTCCGGCCATTCTAAGGTCCGGTATACGTACCTTCCTACTGTTTGTACCCTGCGTGTTGGATCCCTGTCCCGATCCTGACATTACGACAGGGCCAATGGATCCTGCAAGTACAAACAGTCAGCTTGGTCCTTCTGATCCTAGGTTCGAAGCCATGGAACACAGAATGGATCAGATGGCCCTAGCCCTACAGGCGTTATTATCTCGTGCTAATAACCCACCAGAGGAGACGCGTACTACTTCTATTTCCCCTGTGAGTTCAGGCCTAGAGGTAGCCACTGTAGGTGCCTCTTCCCGTATTACTCCACCAGTACGTTATGGTGGTTCACCTGAGAAGTGTCGTGGTTTTTTAAACCAGATCAGTATCCACTTTGAATTACAACCTCGCTCCTATCCTACAGATAGGGCGAAGGTTGGATTTATTATCACCTTACTCATTGAGAAAGCTCTGAGATGGGCCAACCCATTATGGGAGAATGATAACCCACTAGTATATAATTATAATGCCTTTGTAGCTGCCTTTAGAAGAACTTTTGACCCTCCTGGTAGAAAGGTCAATGCAGCTAGATTACTGTTGCGCCTGAGACAAGAGAACCGAACACTTGTGGATTATGCACTAGAGTTCAGGTCTTTGGCGGCAGAAGTTAAGTGGAATGAGCAGGCATATATAGATGTATTTTTGAATGGGCTATCAGATGTAATCCTCGACGAGGTCGCTACTAGAGAGCTTCCTGAAAATTTGGAGGATTTAATTTCGTTCATTTCTCGTATTGATGAGCGTTTAAGAGAGAGACAGAACACTCGAGAGAGGAGCCTTAGATCTTCATTTAAATTAGCTCCCGCATTCCAAAGTCCTGATTCCACTACCGCTCTGTTTCCTGAACCTATGCAGATAGGCAATACTCGCCTCTCAGAAGAGGAGAGACAGTACAGGAGAAGAGAGGGATTGTGTATGTATTGTGGAACCAGAGGTCACTTACGCTTGAATTGTCCTAATCGTTCGGGAAACGATCGCACCTAAGTTTCTCTAGAGGACAGGCCTTGGGTGTTTCTATTTTGTCCTCTATTCATAATTATAAAGATCACAGGCTTCTGCTACCAGTTTCTTTAACTTGGGAGAAGGGAATACTTAAGACCATGGCTTTGATAGATTCCGGAGCTGCTGAGAATTTTATCGATCAAGCCTTTGCTACTAAACACACTATTCCATCCCAGTTAAGGGATACACCCTTGGCCGTTGAGGCCATAGATGGTAGACCTTTACTTGAGCCTGTTATCTTTCGGGAGACCATTTCCGTTAACTTAACTGTTGGTATCTTACACGAGGAGAATTTATCGCTTATGCTTATTTCGTCCCCTTCTGTTCCCATAGTCCTGGGGTACCCATGGTTAAAAAGACATAACCCTATTATTGATTGGGAGTTAGGGGAGATAATCTCATGGGGCCAGGGTTTCCAGGAGAGGTGTTTACGGAGGGTTTCTCCATTGGGTGTAATTAACACACCAGATAGTTCTTCCCAGTCTACAGAGATACAGATACCCCCTCTGTACCTAGACTTAAAAGCAGTATTCGACAAGAAGAATGCTGATACTCTACCTCCACACAGGACCTTTGATTGTAAAATTAATCTACTACCTGGTACCATGCCTCCGAGGGGCAATGTATACCCTCTATCCACTAAGGAGAATTCAGTTCTAGAAGAATATATTCGAGAGAATCTAGACAAAGGATTCATTAGGAGATCTTCTTCCCCTGCCGGTGCTGGTTTTTTTTTTGTTAAAAAGAAGGATGGTTCGCTAAGACCTTGCATTGATTACCGGGGTCTGAATAAAATAACCATCAGAAATGCCTATCCGATTCCCTTGATTACCGAGCTGTTTGATCGACTAAAAGGCTCTAAAATTTTCACCAAGTTGGATCTCAGAGGGGCATATAACTTGGTGAGAATCCACCAGGGACACGAGTGGATGACAGCCTTCAATACCCGTTATGGGCATTATGAGTACACGGTCATGCCTTTTGGCCTCTGTAACGCACCGGCAGTATTTCAGGATTTGATTAATAAAGTTCTTAGGGAATTTCAACATGATTGTGTTATTGTATACCTGGATGACATACTTATACACTCTAAAGAGATTGAGACCCACCACAGACAGGTCAGAAAGGTATTACACAAACTCCTGCAACATGGTCTATACTGCAAATTGGAGAAATGTAGTTTTGACCATTCCCAGATAGACTTTCTTGGTTACGTGATTTCTGGGGAAGGATTTAAGATGGACCCTGACAAACTCCAGTCTATTTTAGATTGGCCATTGCCTAAGGGACTCAAGGCTATTCAGAGATTTATTGGTTTCTCCAATTATTATAGGCGCTTCATTAACCCCTTAAGGACCACACTTCTGGAATAAAAGGGAATCATGACATGTCACACATGTCATGTGTCCTTAAGGGGTTAAGGGATACTCTTCTATTATTGCGCCTATTACTAATATGACCAGACAGGGGGCTGACACTAAGACTTGGTCTAATGAAGCTCTCGTTGCTTTCAAGACTCTCAAGGATCTTTTTGCTTCGGCTCCAATTTTAGTCCACCCTGATACTACTCTGCTGTTCCTACTCGAGGTCGATGCCTCTGAGACAGGCGTAGGGGCTATTCTGTCGCAAAGGTTAGGGGTGGATAAACCACTACACCCTTGTGGGTTTTTTTCCAAGAAACTATCTGGTCCTGAAAGTAGATATGATATCGGTGACAGGGAACTGTTAGCGGTCATTATGGCTTTAAAGGAGTGGAGACATTTATTGGAGGGGACCTTACATCCTGTTACTATTTTAACAGATCACAAGAACTTGTCCTATATTGGGGAGGCTAAGCGACTGTCCGCCAGACAAGCTCGTTGGTCCTTATTCCTGACCCACTTCAATTATGTGCTTACTTACAGACCTGGTTCTAAGAACTCTAAAGCCGATGCTTTGTCTCGCCAATATGAACCTTCTACTATATCTGAACCGGTTCTTTCCTCTATAGTTCCGAAATGCAATATTATCGCTAACACGAATCTCAGGATTCACTCTCCGTTACTTGTCGAGATCTTAAAGTTGCAACATCTAGCTCCTAAACAGACTCCCGGGGGTCGACATTTCGTTCCGCCTTCTCTTCAACTGGAACTGTTACAATGTTTCCACAACAGCAAGGTGGCTGGACATCCGGGCATTCGCAAGACGTGTGCTTTGATCTCTAAAGACTTCTGGTGGCCTGATTTACGTAGGGATATTAAGGATTTCATCGGTGCGTGTGAGGTTTGTACCAAGACTAAGCAACCTCATACGCTTCCATGTGGATTTCTACATCCCTTAGAGGTTCCAGAAAAGCCATGGTCCTGTCTGGCTATGGACTTTATTGTCGATTTACCTATCTCTAAAACACAGACTGTTATCCTCACTGTGGTTGACAGATTCACCAAGATGGCTCACTTCGTTCCCCTGCCTAAACTTCCATCTTCTCCCGAATTGGCGGAGATATTCGCAAGGGAGATTTTTCGTTTACATGGGATACCCTCCCAAATTGTATCTGACAGAGGTTCTCAATTTGTTTCCCGTTTTTGGAGATCCTTTTGTTCTCAACTAGGTATCAAATTGAATTTCTCTTCTGCCTATCATCCTCAGTCTAACGGAGCTGCTGAACGCACCAACCAAAAGATTGAACAATATTTACGTTGTTTTGTTTCTGAACACCAGGACGATTGGGTCGGTTTGATTCCTTGGGCGGAGTTTGCACACAACAATCTAGTTTGCGATTCTACTCATTCAAGCCCCTTCTTCATGAATTATGGCTTTCATCCATCTATTCTTCCCCCGGTTTCTCCTTCCCAAGGAGTACCGTCGGTTGATGTTCATGTTGCCAATTTGAGGAAGTTGTGGGATCAGACTCGACAGATTCTTCTGCACAATTCTATGCTGGTGAAGAGACACGCTGATAAACGTAGAAGGGCGGCTCCGGTTTTTGTTCCGGGTGATAAAGTATGGTTGAGTACAAAAAACATTAGTTTAAAAGTGCCTTCCATGAAGTTCGCTCCTCGTTATATTGGACCCTACAGGGTTCTGACTCGAATTAACCCAGTTGCGTATCGTCTAGCTCTTCCATCCGCCTTACGCATCCCTAACTCCTTTCATGTTTCATTGCTGAAACCGCTAGTCTGCAACAGATTTTCCTCCACGGTGTCCTCTCCTCGTTCTGTTCAGGTGGAGGGTCAGGAGGAGTATGAGGTCAACTCTATTATCGATTCTCGAGTTTCCCGGGGGAGAGTACAATATCTGGTCGACTGGAAGGGATATGGTCCTGAGGAGAGGAGTTGGGTACCTCAAGAGGATGTTCATGCCCCTCGCCTCCGCAGGGCG
Organism: Pelobates fuscus; assembly: GCF_036172605.1. Classification (NCBI taxonomy): domain Eukaryota; kingdom Metazoa; phylum Chordata; class Amphibia; order Anura; family Pelobatidae; genus Pelobates; species Pelobates fuscus. The sequence goes on along the minus strand of NC_086322.1, from coordinate 197,846,312 downwards.
TTTCACTCTCGCTTCCCTTCTCGCCCCGGTTCCTTCCGCCCGGTGGGCGTATCTGAGAGGGGGGGTACTGTCAGGGTACCTGAAGTCTCTACCTCTGAGAGAGGTAGAGACTTAGACGTTTATCCGTCCGGACGAGCCATTTCCTCCGTTCCTCGCGGTACACCCGGTCACTTAAGCGCCGGCCGCGAGGGATCCACTTCCTTTTCTAACAGGACGCACGGCAGTCGACGTCATGACGCCAACCCGGAACGACCTGTCACTCAATTCCCTGGAAACTAATCAGGACTCGCCAGAGGCGTGTCCACCCTCCGGAGCCAGGGTATTTAACAGTGCTTCTCTCATTTGCTCATTGCCCTGTCGTGGTTCTAGTCTGCCTAGTCACACAGAACTCTTGTGTTTCAGTTATCCCTTTGGTTTTGACCCGGCTTGTTTCATTTACTCTGCTTACCTCTGTCTTCCTTTGACTCGGCTTGTTCCTCGCTTACCTGTCTTCTCGTTCCCTCGACCTCGGCTTGTCTCTGACCATTCTCTACTACCTCTGTACGTTAGTCCGGCCATTCTAAGGTCCGGTATACGTACCTTCCTACTGTTTGTACCCTGCGTGTTGGATCCCTGTCCCGATCCTGACAATACTGAACCATGACCCCACTATGCAATTCTTTGCAGAAATCAAGATAATGTTGAGCCAAACTCTACTTGAAAACCTAATTACCAAAAACGAATTTGAGTTCATGCTGGTAAAACAACCTATACTTTCAACCTTCTATAGTTTACCCAAAGTCCATAAATCCCTAGACAATCCGTCAGGTCGACCGATTGTTTCGGGCTGCGGAAACTTGACTCAGAATCTGAGCATATTCCTGGATAAAATTCTGTCTCCTATAGTCTCGAAGTTACCGTCATACATTAGAGATACAAAACAAATGCTTAATTTCTTGAAGGATATCTCCATACCAGATCAAGCATTATTATGCAGTCTGGATGTGGAGTCACTGTACAGTTTTATACCTCATGTACAGGGAATTAACAATATCAGATCTATCCTTGAACAAGAACTCAAATCCCCGGCTGCATACATTGAACTTGTTTCTAACATACTTAGAACAGTTCTTACTAAAAATATCTTCCTTTTTAACGGTACAGTCTATCAGCAAATCAGGGGGACTGCGATGGGGACTTTGTGTGCCCCCTCGTATGCAAATCTTTACCTGGGTACCTGGGAAAATTACATTAGATCAGCTCCACACTTGAGTCACTTTATGGGGATGGTCTCCTGCTGGAAACAGTACATAGATGATGAACTAATTATATGGACAGGTAACGCGGAGGATTTTGAAACATTTGTAAAACTTCTCAATGAGAATGACCTTAACTTAAGATTCACCAGTGAAATGGGCGCAAAAAAACTAAATTTTCTGGACATAACTTTAACTATCCAACCTGGGGGAAGCGTTGTAACCACCCTCTTTAAGAAACAAACTGCCACCAATAGTCTTTTGAATTGGCATAGCCATCACCCCCAACCCCTCAAAGCGGGCATACCAATAGGGCAGTATTTAAGGCTAAGACGCAATTGCTCCTCCAAAGATGACTTCAAAAATAAAGCATGGGAACTTAGGCGAGCATTCAAGGAGAAGGGCTACCCTAATAGGGTGTTACGTAGAGCCTACGCCAGGGCAATTGGCACTGAACGTGAGTCCCTCTTGACTGACGATAAGACCCAGAAACAGGATCAAAAACTGATTCGTCTTATCGCCACATATGATGCAGGATGGGACTTCATGATGGGGACCTTGAAGCGCTATTGGCCAATATTGACATCTGATCCACAAGTCAAACAGGTAGTCACCACTTTTCCCTCAGTGACGGCACGGAGGGGAAAAAAATCTAAGTGACACTCTCGTACAAAGCCATCTAGCTCCCCTGAAAAGAGAGGGTAGTAATTACCTACCAAAAGGGACATATAAGTGTGGACACTGCAGTGCATGTGAATTCATCGATTCTAAATCCAAGGAATTCACGGATAGTAACAATAGCAAAACTTTTCCAGCACGCTCATTTGTTAACTGCAGAACAGAGGGGTCATCTATCTACTCACCTGCTCATGTGGCATGAAATATGTAGGGAAAACCTTCAGACCTTTTAAGCTCAGGATTAGAGAACATATAAATTCGGTCAGAAGACCTTTGGAAACTCCAATTTCCCACCATTTGAAAACTCACCACTCGAACTCTGCCAATAAATTGAATAGAATATATCCCACAAACCCAACGGAAGGGGGATTGGGATAAAAAATTGAGACAGCGTGAATCCTACTGGATTTACAGACTCAAAACCCTTTCTCCCGCGGGTCTAAATGTGGGCTTCTCATTCTCAGCTTTCCTTTAATCTGGCCCATTCAACTTCTCTTTTATTTTAGGATGTAAATAATGCATTGGATATTCCTACCAGTCCTTCTATGTGGACACTGCTAACCACACTGTAAATAAGTAAATAAATAAATCACCAACAAATTGCTGTGTTCTCTTTGTATATACCTTCTTTATGGCACTGTATGTTTATCCCTTAAATAAGAGATTACATAGGAACCGTTGTGTCATATATTTCACTGTTCCAGTCCCTGTACATACTTATTGTGAATAGTAAGCCCGGTCTAATGCACCAAGGTGTCTAAAATATGTCATGTATTATTTCCACCACTAACTTCCCATTTATTGGTTGGTTAGTGTAGCCTCAGATCGTCACTTGTCTAGCGATCACAATATATATACATATATATCGCTGTGAGGGAACTCTCTTGCCCGCAATACTTCCAGTACCAGTTATTTTTACTGGTCCCCACGTGGGTACTGCCTAATATGGGTTAATGATGCGTCCCAATGTCCACATAACCGCGTCATTTGACGCAGCAGAAGGGCGGACTTGAGAGACGCTTATCCAATCAGACAACGCATAGGAACTACCCACTCGTGGCACCTTATCTGTTTTCGTCAAGTCCGCGTCAAATGACACGGCCGACAATAGGTGGAGCTAGAGAGAGTCAACCAATTAATGACGAGCACACTGGGCGGACCACGTGGGGCACCCAGCCGGCAACAATGAACGCTTGATCACATTTTAAGGTATTTAAATCGTCACAGGGAACTGCTACAGTTCAATGCTCCTGACGACGGCGTGCTTAAACGCCGAAACGCGCGTCGAGTTAATTTTAACTATTTGTTTTTTGCACTTTTGGTAGCACTTATGATTTAATTTAATTTATCTTAATTATTAGGACAGTAAGGGATTTCTGGTCTTGGTAGGCACTAGTGGCTTTTCCACAAGCGCCAAGGTATTGAGGGACAGTCCACTTTCTACAGGAGTCTCTGTCAAGGCCAAACTTGGGGTTTTTTTTTCCAGTATCCCCTTATAGAGGTTTTTTCTCCTCCTTTTTTGATTTATTTAAATAAGTTTCTTTTTTGCCATTTACCTGATTACCTAGGACCACCCACTTTGAGGCTCTGGATATGGGAATTTTTTTAGTCACCTTCAGTTAGACCTGTGTCAGGGAGCTACTTTAAACTAGCAGGCACCTGCCCCTTTAGGTCAGGCTCTGGTTGGTACATCCCCATCCCTCCTCTTTACCTGTCCTTCCCCTGTTTTGTTCCCCTTAGGATTATTAAAAGGTAGGGCTGTCTATATTATTTTTCCGGATTACTCTCCCATTTATGGACCTTTGGGTCCAATTTTTTATTGTCTATACAGCATATTTGAGGGTTATTCCCTATTCTATGAGAGTAACTCCAGGGCTGTTTTGGCACTCATTCAGAGGTTCAAGCTCTCGGCACCTCTGAATTAGAGCCATATATCTTCTTCTACTTTTATGTTTTTTAGCTGTTACCAAGTTTCCATAATATAGGTGTCAATATTGTGTATCTATGATGTAGTCATATAACATTTGATGGGATACAGCAAAAGGAACAATTTATCCAAACTATTTTATTTTGTGATGGATTCTTTGAGTTTTGATGTGCAGAAATGTCACCTTTTTCTCTGGAGAAGCCATCTCATTTCCAAGTATACTCTTTAGAGTTAGGGTGTCCTGTATGACAAAAGAGCGAGGTTTGGGGAAATGACATTGAACTTATTTGGTGAGTGAATTAAGTCCTTTGCAATTTTTCTCAAATTCAGGTCATGGATATAACAACACAATCAGTGCTGAATTATTCATCATGATTATTATTTTTGAAGGCTTCATGCATTTCATTTATTTCTATTGTATTTCTGGCAGGTAGCTCTGATTTCTAAAAATATCTCTATAGCAAGTAGAAATATGGTTTTCTGCCTGCTCATACCTACTAATATGGCTTCCCAGAGAGGCACACCTACTCAAGAAAGGAGTGGGTATGCCCACTGGCTGGGTCACTGCTGAAGTTGCTGGAAAGGCTGGCTGACAGCCTTTCCCTTCTATGTAGACCATGCACATAGAGCAGCAGAAGCACTTTATGTTTGATCCTAGTGCCCTGTCCCCTTTACATTCTGAAATGTGCTTCGGAGATTTGAACTGCTGTTCAGATTTGAGAATGTAGGACAGTTCCCCGGGACCCAAGCAGGAGACTAAAAGTATAGAAATATGGAAGATACTTGTAAATCCAAAGTGGTTGCAAGTCTTATAGTTACAGCTGGGTTATGACACTCATGGGGCACAGAAACTCCACATAACTTGCAATGCAGCTTTTAATGAGTGCTTTGAAGGTTGTTAATGTGAGAGGATGGCATATGCTACAGTTTTATTAAGTTGCATATATTTGACAACAGTGGGTCTTTTTTCTATACTGAAAATCCCCAGACTGGCAAATAGCCCTTCCATGAGTCTATTCATTAAACAATAAATTGTAGTATACTGAAAGTCAAATTACTGACTGAGTTGGAGTTGGAAACCAATATTTAGACCTAAATCTTGCAATATTTTGCTTCCATTTCACTGCAATTTGCTGTTTGAGGGATCATTATTAACGTCACTTCCTCCAATGCAGACTTTGATGATGCCATCGCATCCTGTGAATAAATATGTCTGTGCTTTATGTTTGAAAAAAAAAAAGGGTTCCAATTTACTTTTTTCTTTTTTTTGTCTCCTTTACTATTTGTGTGATATTTTCTTAATAAAAAAATTATATTAAAACTATTCCCTGTGAATATATCATGTAGAACACATTCAGGAAAGGTATTGCATTTTATAGATAATTAAACTATTTATGTGTTAAATTAGGCATTTATTTTTTACATCATTAACCTTTAAAATATTATTATAATTATGTAAGCATTTAAAATAGGCGCTGTGCTGGCCCAACATTGCTTAATTTCATTACCTTGTATTTCTGTTATCACTCTACATACACCATAAATAATAAAGGAGAGAATAGAATTTTAAAATATTTTGATGCTTTTATATTAATGAACAATAAAATGTGAATTTACTACTAAGAGAATGAGGTAGCAGATTTTACATGCCTGTAAAATGTTGTTTAATGTTCAATATTGAATTTATAGTTGTGTTTTCAGAGGGCAGACAGTTTTTAACTCATGCATACATCCCAGCTGTCCTGGATCTGGCAGGACCATACCGATTTGGGACTCTTGTCCCTAGGAAACCAGATAAAAACTCCTCCTATAAAGAGGAGCTGGGCATGGCTATTCCAGGACATTTCTATACTAGTGGCAGAACTAATATAGAGAGGGATTTGGTACAAGAATGTTTTTTGGTACAAGGGTTGCCATCTGTCAAACTCCCCATCTGTCAAACTCCCATGATGCTATGCCAGCTGTCAATTTACAATTTGCCCATCCTTGCAATGTTTAGTGTTTACATTTGATTGCAGGGCTGTGTTTGAATCTAATGTTGGCTCTTACATACAGGTATGCATTTGTGTCTAGTTTTGGTGGTTGGGTGAAGGTGTGTTTGTATATAATTTATGTTTTAATGCAGGTGTGTGTTTGTATGTAGTGTTGACTTTTAAATGCAGGTGTACATTTGTCTGCAGTATTGGTGTTTGAATGAAAGGTTGTGTTTGTATATAATTTAGGAGTTTGAATGCAGGGGTGTGTTTGCATGTAATGTTTGTGTTTGATTGCAGAAGTGTGTTTGATTGCTGCAATGTATTCACATACACTGCCACATACATACATGCTTACACAGATTGCATTCTACAAATGAGTAAGTAGAAGTATAGATCAGAGTGTTGCAGTGGATGTGATCTTCTTGGATTTTGCCAAGGTGTTTGATGCAGTTCCGACTATAGGTTAGTGTTGAAACTAAAATAAATTGGTCTACATGAAATTTCCTGTTCTTGGAATGAACATTGGCTTAAATATAAAGTGCAGAGAAATGTAAAGCTGGACAAAAGTGATAAGTGATGTCCCACAGAGCTCTGTTCTGGGACCGCTTCTATTCAACAAATTTACAAATGATCTTAAAATAGATACTGAAAGCCATGTTTCAGTGTTTGCAGGTGAATCAAAACTCTGTAAAGTTATACAATGTGAGCAGAATATTGCATTGTTGCAGAGAGATTTAGATTGCACTTATAAATCTGATTTTATACTTCAGGGTAAAGAATAGCAACTTGCACCCTAAATGGTAGTGAGTCAGGGATAAAAACACATTAGGTAGTGAATTAGGGGTAAAACACACAAGAAGGATTTGGGAATTGCTATAGACAACAAACTATCCAACAATTTTGCATTTGCTAAGGCCAGCAAGGCATTAATAGGGGCATTAATTCTAGGGATGGAAATACGATTTTGCCTTTTCAGAAATCACTGGTAAGACCACACCTTGAATATGCTGTGCATTTTGGGCACCTGCTCTAAAGAAGTATATTATCGCACTAGAAAAGTTTAGAGGCGTGCTACAAATAAAAAAAAAAAAAAAAAAAGGAATGGAGCATTTTAGTTATAAAGATAGGTTAACAAATTTAAATCTCTTCAGTTTTGAAAAATGGCGTCTCAGAGGGGATCTGATAGCATTATACAAATATATTCGGGGCCAATACAAACTATACATAGGACACAAGATTATGCATTTAGACTTTAAGAAAAGAGATTTAGTCTAAGGCAAAGGAAAGGCTGTGGAATTATCTGCATGAAGAGGTAGTTTTATACAGATGTTTAAAAAGCAATTGGATAAATAGTGCAAGAACATAATATTCAGGAATATAATTTTTAATTAGCTTCTTGATCCAATGAGATTGTGACTGTCATAGTTTGTTGTAAAATTGGAAGCACTGCAAACTGGTTTTTTTGCCTTCTTTTGGATCAACAGCAAAAACAAATGTGATAGGCTGAACTTGAAGGATGCATGTTTCTTTTCAGCTATTTAACTATATAATATACATACACATTAACAAACACAGATACACACATACAAACAAACTGACACATACACACACTCAGATATAGACACTGATATAAACACACACCCTGACACAGAAATAGATACATATGCTAAAACGTTGACACGCATATATACACACTGACTCATACACGCAAACTCAGATACACAATGACACACAGATACACTGACAAACATGCACACTCATACACACATACACACACTGACACATACATGCACACTCATACACATGCACACATTTACAGACAATGATACATATTTACACATCCTAACACAGATGCACATACTGACAACTAAACACATCACGACATACAGCTACACAAACTGACACATACTTACACATACACACACTGATTCACAGATACACACACAAACTGACAAACATATAAATAGATACACACACATGTTATACTCTTATATTTGTAAACATATCTTTTGTGTGCAGGAGGTTGGCTTCCATGGGGTCCTGTTGATGCTGTGGAAGCTTATGAGAGTGTGGAGCTGGTGCTTGCTCTCTCCTTGCTCCTCCTTACTCCTGTGCTACCTTCTTTCGCTCCCATGCGGCTCCCTCTGAATGTAGGAGGAAGTGATCTGTTCTTACTTCCTCCTGGCATCACCAATACTATAGGGTCCATTTGCGTTGTTAAAGGGCCACTGAGTCTGACCGAACCCCTGTTCAGTAGTACCCATCAAGTGTTCCTTAGTGTGTAAGCCACCTGATGGGCCTCTTGAGTGTGCAAGCCCAGGTACAGCTGCTCCGGCTGCGCTGGCATTAGTTCCGTCGCTGTTCTACACATTCAAGACATCTTCAGCTGCGGTTTGCACATGAGCAATCTAGGTTGCTATAATTTCTTGTAATCAAGCTTGTCAGTCTGGATGACAGTTTACAATCAAAGGCAGCTCTAGGAGAGTCTAGATAAAAATTAAGTACTTTTTTATTGCATTTGATAGATATGCATTTAAAATGCATTTAAAAATGTACATTTAATAGTAATTGCACAAAATAATTATACATACCTTTTAATATTTGTGTTTTCTTTGGGCTGTTTGCGTTCCTTCAGTTAGCCAGAATTGTCCTGTAAAAACTTAAACTAGCTTCTGTTTTAGGAAGCTGACTTAAGACCAAACAGCAAAGTACATGCACCTCAGTTGCCTTATAACCTTTTTAACTGAAATTTCAGTTTGCAATCTGTATAGAGTACAATCCAAAATGCATGTCACCAAAGGGTAACACCCTCCTGATGGTACTTGCCATTGTGTTAGCTACTTACATTTTTAGAGAGATTGTTTATTCATTGCTGCAGCCAGAAGCAGTGGGAGATTTAAATGGTCAGTTCAGCCACCTCATCAATTTTCCATTGCTTGCTGTAGAGTTCGGCTGGCAACAACACTGATATGATCATAGAACAGTTCATCCGTCCCGTGTATGAATTAGCAAGTTGCTTATGCTGCATAGTCAAATATGGGACCAGAAAAATTAGTGGTCAATTGGGCTGAGGATCCATTTTTGTTTTGGACTGCTGAAAAAAATAAAAATAAAATAACTATATGTAGTTAATGAATGGGTGAACCATCAGGGGTGATGTCCTATAAGAACAAACATTTCCGTTCACTACCAATATACACTGAGCTATAGAAATGCTAGTTAAAGGACCTGTGCAGGGAGCCAAGGGTAAGAATAGGACAGACAGCCATATTGTCTTATCTGTGCATGTTTGCCACTTTGTCCTCTCCTGGTCATGGTAGCTGCTGGTCTTCCTGCAGCTCAGCCTACTGACCACTGCTCTCACTGCCTGCAATGTAGATATATGATGCTAAGGAAGACAATGTTCTAGAGTTGGGGGACATGGCTAAGAGAGCATTATTATAGTGCAGTAAGGTGCATATTTTATTTTTGCAAAATATGTGAGCATGCAAACATTAATTAATATATTAAATAGGGCAAAAATCTTAAAACAATCAAATACATTTTAAATTATATTGGTGCCCTTTGTGCAGATTTAGAAATCATAAAGTTTACCATTGTTGCAGCATTGATTGTCTTTGTGCTTACCACAGACATAAGATTTTTAATTTATAGCATAAGCATTAAATTAATTTATTAACTAAATGCATGCAGCTCTAATAAAGCACATATCAAATGAAGCAATAAGCTACTTAGGAAAATGAGAAATAATTATGATGACATTAACCATTGTCGCCGCTTATAATATGAAACAATGCCTTTCATTGGTGACTGCGTATAATTTAAAGGACAAGTGGACCACTAAATTATTCTTTGTCTTCAGAGCCTTCCACTACATTTGCTGGTAAAGATTTAACATTATAGCAAAGAGCTGATTATGCTATGCTTCAGTGACAAGGAGAAGCCACAAATAAAAAAAAGGAACATATCTTTGACAGCATTTTTAAATGAGGGATGGAATGTACTTGTGAATTTCTCCATCATCTTTCATGCTTTTGTCTGCAAATCTTTTAATAAGGAGGCAGTGACATGAACACAGCACTATATTTTTCATTTTCTCGACGATAATTGTTTTAACTTTCACAGTTAGTGTCACCTTGTAGGCTATATATTAAGATTAATTATACCTAATATTGTGAACACAGAGGTAATCTTTATATGTTTATAGTTACCAAGCCCAAATGTTTGTATGCCTAATTGGACTGGACAACTACTAACGAAGAAAGGTGCGCCTTTTTTGTTTAACTTTTGAGTCATAAATTGAATATTTTAGTAGTTTTATTGCAATGTAATGATTATGTTCCCAAACATGAATAAAATAGAATTAGTTTGAGATTATGTATTGGCTTTTCTAATTACCAAATGATTGATTATTATATATATATATATATATATATATATATATATATATATATATATATATATATATATATAGTTACTGTAGGGCTGTTAGTTTCATCCTGATGTCTGTTGATCATTATGCCAGTCTTTTCATATTTTCTTAGCGAGAAAGTTTATAAAACCTTTCTATAAGTCTCTCTATTTCCAACTAATGTATTATGCTTCTTCTTCCTTTTACATGTATATCACAAGAGACAATTATGATTTACCCCAAATTTATATCCCTCTTGCCTTTAACGAAAATGCAAGCCATCGTCCATCTAGATTTTGACTCATACTCAACTTTGAAGGCCTTAAGATGTATATCTTATTATTTACTTTATGCAAAATGAAAATGTCAAATATCTTATTTTCTTGTATCTTCCTGCTTCTTTTTTGAAATTGTAAATATTTAGCAACTTTTAACACTGTTTTTCCCTAGGTATTTGTTATTGAACATTTGCATAATACATATTCCTTATTAAATATGCCTCCCCCCCCCCCCGAGATCTGATGCTCTCTCCTGCAGGGCCAGTGCTGTCCAAGCGCCGGCCCTGCTAAGTGCCTTCACGGACCGGAGGGGAGATCAAAGATCTCCCTCACCGGTCTGCAGGCACATTGCTGGGCGGCCGGCACGGAGAGAGGAGGGAGAGGAGACCCGGGAGCTCTTACCTCCAGCTGAGCTCCGCCGGGTCTCCTCTAGTGAGCACGGAGCGTTGCCGCGGTTATCACGGCAACTCTCTGTTCTCACGAGAGTGAACTCTAGCCTCAGGAGGTGCAGGCTAGAGTTCACTCCCCACTAGAACCGCCAGGGATTCCACCGGATCACCAGGGATTTGAAATAATATCCCCCTTCCCAGGCAAAGGTAAGAAGGGAGGGGAGATATAAATAATATAAAATAATGTATTTTTAATTTAAATAAAATTTATTTGTTTTGCTCTGCCCCCTCCAACTACACACACTTCCCCCACAGCCCCCCACACACAGACTTATCCTCCACACACACTGCACCCCACACACACACACTGCACCCCCCCACACACACTGCACCCCACACAAACACACTTCTCCCCCATACACACAGTGCTCCCCATACAAACACTGCACCCCACACAAACGCTGCACCCCCACACACATCTCCCACACACACTGCACCCCATACACACAGTGCTCCCCCATACAAACACTGCACCCCCACACACACTACACCCCCATACACACAGTGCCCCCCCATACACACAGTGCTCCCCATACAAACACTGCACCCCCACACACTTCCCCCCCACACACACTACATCCCCATATACACAGTGCTCTCCCCATACACACAGTGCTCCCCCACACAAACACTGCACCCCCATACACACACTTCCCCAACTGCACTCCCATACACACACACTGCCCCCACTACACCCTCATACACACACTGGGTCCATACACACACAGTGCTCCCACAACACCCCACATATACACACTGCACTCCCATGCACACACTACACCCCTCACATAAACACACACTGCCTCCTACACACAGTGCTCCCACCTAACCCCCATATACACACTGTCCCACATGCACTGCCTCTTGTCCACACATACACACTCTGCACCCCTCACTCAGTGCCTCCCATACACACACACACACACATTACTAGAGGCCCTATCCCCTACTACAGCCCCTATCCTGGCAGACCCCAGGTAAATTGTCAAACTGTTCTTAAACAGTTTGACTATTTACTCTGGGAGGGCGCCACGGCACTCCTGGCACCAAAACCACTACAGAGAGCTGTAGTGGTTATTGTGCCTGGATAGTTTCTGTAAATAATCTATGAGTGCCCCTCCCGAAATAAGACTCTGGATCCGCCAGTGGATGAGCGGAGAGAGGACAGGTAGATTTGCATGTCATCTGCATATAAATGATAATGGGAGCCAAAGGAGCTGATGAGTTTACCGTGGGAGGCAGTATAGATGGAAAACAGTAGGGGACCAAGGACAGACCCTTGGGGAACGCCAACAGAGAAGGGTGGGGGAGAAGAGGCAGAGCCAGAGAAAGAAAACACTGAAAAAGCACTGGGAGAGGTAGGAGGAGCACCAGGAGAGAGCAGTATCTCATAGACCGAGATTATGGAGAATGAGAAGAAGCTGTTGATGATCAGCAGTGTCAAAGGCAGCAGAAAGATTAAGGAGAATTAGGATAGAGTAATGGCCGTGAGATTAAGCAGCGATTCAATTGTTGGATACTCTGGTCACAACTGTTTCAACAGAATGACAAGCGTGGAATCCAGACTGAAGCGGGTCAAGCAGAGAGTTGGATTAGAGGAAGTCTGTCAATCGCTCATACACAACTCCCTTAAGGATCTTGGAGGCAAATGACAATAGCGATATAGGGCGGTAGTTGGATGGGGAGTTGGGGTCAAGGTTGGGCTTTTTCAGAATTGGCTTATGGTTGCATGCTTGAAGGGTAAAGGAAATGTGCCGTAGGAAAGGAAGAGATTGAAAACTTTAGTGAGAGGAAGAGCAAGAGAGGGAGACAGAGTGCAAATAAGATATGAGGGAATAGGATCGAGGGAACAGGTGGTGTGTGGGAGGCTCGGAGCAGAGCAGAAACCTCTTCCATTGTGGTAGGTGCGAATGAGCATAGAACAGTGGAGTGAGTGGGGTTGGGTGATGTATTGGAAGGGGAGGGAGATAGCTTAGATATCTCCTCAGTGAAGTGAGTTGCAAAGTTTGAGGCGGGCAGGGAGGTAGGATGAGGGGGAGCAACAGGGCGAAGGAAAGCATTAAAAGTGTGAAATAGGTGTTTGTGTTGGCGGGACAGTGTACTTATGAGGGTGTTAAAGTAATTTACTTTTGCAGAGGAAAGAGCCAGAGTGTAGGAGCGCAGCATAAATTTATAGTGAAGGGAGTCAGGTGCGGAGTGAGACTTTCTCCAACAGCGTTCAGCAGTGTTCATTTGGTCATTTTTTGTCTCCTTTGATAATGTTTTATCATCCTTTACCTCTCTTAGCTGGTGTCCTCTAAGAGTTAATGTCTAACTCTCTTTTGGTCAATCTTATAACACTATTTACTTTTAAACACCAACAATACCACTCAAAGCTTAATGAGTTAGGATAGAAAATTAAAAAAAATATTGTCTCATATCTTATGTTACCAGCTGATTCTTTCCATAAAATACTTATCTTCTCAACAGCCTCTTAATTACACAACCGTTCCCTTACTTTTATTGGCATTGTCACATCTTCCTAATTAACTAAGATCATATTTTACTCTGCTGTCACTTACATCCTTCATATTTAATCTTTTAAATGGTGCACCCACCACAAAAAATTATTTATGAAGCCCTCAGTCTAATATCACAAAAACATACAAATTACTCCCATCCTGATTAATTGCAATGTCCTCTTATTGGACTTTGAGGCAACCAACTACCTCAAGTTTAATCTTTCCAAATGATATTTTCCAACATTTCTCGTCTGCTGCTCAACTTGACAAAACCTTTACTGACTTCCCAATCTGAATAAATGCTGACTTTTACCATGCTTTAAAAGTCGTCCCTAATTATTTCTTATATCTGTCTTTATCATGTTACGTACTTTAAGTACTCAACGTGGCATCCCTATTCATCTTATGAAAAAAGTCTCACTACTTTGCATATTAAATTCTCTTTCACAAGATTTCTAGACATTCTGCATATCTTTGGAACTCAGTACCATGAGAATACTCTTCCTCTACAATCTATGAACAAGGTCATCTCTTTAGAGACATTTTCAGCACTATATATTTATATTTAATTTTCTAATTGCAGTATTGCAGATTTAAAGCATAATAAATAAAACTGATAGTATGCACTTTACTTTAAGTATATAATGTCTCCATAATGTTGGGTATATTTCTTGTAGTTCTATAGCTTGTTTTACATTTAGTAAACAAGTTTGGAAGACATGGGTTTATCCTTTTCAAATTATGATGTTGATCCAAAATAGGATCAATAAACATTCAGTAAACCTGTAGCAAGCCTCATAGGGATAAACAACTTCTTGCTGTCTGCAATGCTTTTTCATTGTTAAAGGGGCTCTCCAGTGCCAGGAAAAAAAATCCTGTTTTCCTGGCACTGCAGAGTCCCTGCCACCCCCATCCCATGTTGCTCAAACTCCTTCAGTGACTTACCTGAATCCAGCGCCGATGTCCCTTGGCACTGGGTCAGGCCCTGCCCACGCTCCTCCCCCGCCGACATCAGCCGGCGGGGGAGATCTAATGCGCATGCGCGGCAATGGCCGCGCACTAGACCTCCCCATAGAGCGTGAGGACGTCCAGCGTCATTTAAAACACTTTTCGTGTTTTAAGAAGCCGAATTATAAAAACTGCAATAATCACACTTGCAGAGTTAAGGGTAATGGGAGTTGGCACCCAGACCACCTCAATGGGCAGAAGTGGTCTTGGTGCCTGGAGTGTCCCTTTAATCACTTTAAAAACTATGTTTCTCTTAATTACATCACATCTTTTCGTGCTGGATTACATATAAAACTTACTTTGGGATACAATCTTTAGTGACCCAATACCCAGAATTTTCAGTGAATCTGTGAGATATAAAACCCATGGTGAACTACAATTTAAGTACTTGTATAAGATTAGATTTTTTCTGCAGAATAGAATTTAGTGTTATAACTAATGATTTACAGACATGGTCTGATACCTTTACAAACGAGATACAGCATGTCTTTAATGGCAAATATAAATCAAATATTTAGTGTTCTTTTGCTAAACAGTAAGTTGTGATATGTTAAAGTATTTTGCGAAGTTGAGAATTAAGGTAAATAAATGAACTTAGATTGTAAACTCATGGACTATGAAACTTATATACTCCTCCCATAATGCTTTGTGTACAAAAAGTGCTGGATATGTTATTCCTGGCTAATCATGGCAGCATCACTTATGGGTAGTTCCCTTAGTTGTCACAGGACAGGAATAATTAGAATAATTAATTAGACTGATCAGTATAAAGAGTCCCTCCTCCCCTTACACCACTGTCTTTTTTCCTGTCCTTAGCTGATACTACAGGACTTAAATATTTTTTCTTTTTTGGCCTTCCTGCATTTGTCGTGGGTTTTCCCAAATGAAGTTCGGCCTCTCTTCATTTGATGAACCCAGTAAACAGCCTGCATGAGCAGGACTAACTGGGTAAGGTTCAGTGTAGGTACTGAACTGCTATGTTGGGTAAGAATGGTGTTCTGAGGGAGTCACGTGTTTAAGGTAATTTGTGAAGTTGGACCTCCTTAAAAATTTCCCTTATGAATTACCCCTATAAATGGGGCCAATTATACCCCTCATGAGGCAGTTATATTTGAGATCCATACAAGTTTATGGGGTCCTCCTTTGGAAGG
Organism: Pelobates fuscus; assembly: GCF_036172605.1. NCBI lineage: Eukaryota > Metazoa > Chordata > Amphibia > Anura > Pelobatidae > Pelobates > Pelobates fuscus. The sequence goes on along the minus strand of NC_086322.1, from coordinate 197,830,698 downwards.
AACCCTCTTGGAACAGTGTTGTTACTCTTTCTATTGTTGTCTTCCAGCGACAGGTTCTGGACTATCAGCTACCTTTTTTTATTGCTTGAGCAGTGTGGTTGCTACCTTAGAACGATGCTTTCGCTTTAAGCCTTGAGATCTGATTAGGATCCGCATGTACCTATTGGGTGGTGGAACGCTGTTATGCGTTCCAACAGGTGGACGTGCCGCCTTTGCCTGGGGCTATCACGTCCTCTTCCGTGCTTGGTCTCGCGACTAAAGGCACAAACGGCTTGGAACTCATGACGTGCATTTCAGCGTCTGCGCATGCACAAACCCATGGAGCGCCTGGCTCTATTTAAATTCAAAGTGAGCTGGGGTTCTCTGTGTGCCTGCAAGTTCACTCGGAGGTGATCCTGGCTACACTCCTACAACAGCGTTGGAAACCTTTAGTAAAGAGAGAATTTGAAACTGGTACCTTTCTGTTCATTTGGCTGCTTGTTTTTTCTGCTTCTTAGAAGGTATTTATTTTGCTATTCATTACTATTTTCTTAGCTTTCAGTGGGGTATGGATCTTGAAAAGGAAAGACTTTGGCATTTAGACCTTTCTAAAGCTGTTTTTACTATGCTTTTACAATCTAGAAAGAATTACTACCATAGAATCTTGGATACATTCAGAGATTGGGCATCAGAAAAAAAGTATTGATTTCTTACAACCTCGCAATACTCAGATCCTGGACTTTCTTCAAGAAGACCTGGCCATGCAGAGAACGTTTATAGCACTACTACCTCCATGATCCTGTCTGTAAGGAGCTGACCAGACAGGCTGCCACGCCCCTTTCAGTGAGTAAGTCTGCCCATTTTCCACCATAATGGTCATCATCAGTGAGGCGAGAGGTACCTCCCACCCTAATTCCAATATAATGAATATTGAATTCTTCAGAATTCAATATTCTCTCAGAACTCTTAAAGTTCAGTCCTCTGCTTTATCAGCACTGTGTAATGTCTCATGGGCTTCGGATCCTTTGATTTCGAGATTCTTCAAGGCAGGATAAGACCTCCTACTAGATCTGGTACTCTTCCTTGGGACCTCCCTCTTGTACTGAGCTGTTTGTTCCTCTTGAAAATTTGGATACTACTCTCCTCACTTACAATACTCTGTTTTTGGTGGCAATTACTTCTGCAAGAATAATTTCAGAGATTAAAGCCTTTTTTACCATGGCCTTCTATTTACAGATCTATTAGGATAGGGTATGTCTAAGACCAAAGAAAGAGTTCCTTCAAAAGGTGGTCTCTCAATTTCATCTGTCCATCATTTAATCCTAATCGAATTTCTGAAGAAGTTAGGTGGCAACGTTTGGATGTTAAGAACTGTTTTTCTCAATACCTACTTCGTTCAGAGTCTTACAGAAAAACTGACCAACTCTTCATTCTACCTTCAGGCTCTAGAAGAGGTGAGGCAGCTTCTATATCTACGTTGAAGGGTTGGATTTTGTTGATAATCAGGAAAGCTTATGTCTCCAAGGGTCAGTCTCCTCCAGTTAAGATCAGAACGCATTCTACTAGAGCATTGTCTACTTCATGGGCTAACTGGGCAGAGGTTCCATACAACGATACTTGCAGAGCAGCCACCTGGTCTTCCCCAATGTTGTTCATAAAACACTAGAATTTGGACGTGGCCTCCTCTTCCACCTTCTTTGGGAAGAGTGTTCTATCTACGATTTCATTATCCCGCTTATATTAAATTACTTTGCAGTATAAGTGCCTGTAGAGTGTTTTTTCTCGGGTTTTATTCCCACCCTATTTTCTGTTAGCTTGGGTATTACCCATAAGTGATGCTGCCTTGATTAGCCAGGAATAGAGAAAATTTATGACCAACTTACCGTAATTTTCTTTTCCTAGCTATTTCTCGTGGCAGCATCAGGGTTCCCGCCCATTCTTTATTTTTTTCTGCTTTATAATTGGACTGCGGTGTAAGGGGAGAAGGGACTCTTTATACCCATCAGTCTAATAAATTATACTAATTATTCCTGTCCTGTGACAACTAAAGGAGGAACTACCCATAAATGATGCTGCCATGAGAAATAGCCAGGAAAAGAAAATTACGGTAAACTGGTCATAAATTTTCTCTATTTTTTAAATCTCTTTCTTAAAAGAGGTTAGGAGAATTGCATTGTATTATAAATGTCCTGGCACCATGAAGGGGTTAAGCTTACAGACAGAACTCTCCATTTCTTCAGAAGTTGCCTGTGTAAAATATTATGCAGTCTGTCACTTCTAAATTGTGCAAATCATTAAGATTTTAACAGCACCCTAGATAAAGGAGCTATATGAGATATATTAAATAAATAAAGAGTTAGAATAAGTTAGAAGCCATTCAGAAAGCTGATGTGTGAGTGATTTAGTTAGAATTAATTAAAAATGTCTAGCACAAACCTTTAGATCCACAGATCCTTTATAAAGGAATAAAGAATAAAGGTGACGTTTTGGCCATGCAAAGTCTTTCACATTCTATTTAAAAAACTGTAGGCACATTTTTGTTTTAGTTTTTAATAGTGGAAAAATCAATAGAATAATCATAAAGCCTCTAGCAGCAAGTTTGCTAAAGGTTAATGTTCCTACTACACAAGATGCTTTTGTTAAGATTGATGATAATAATTTAATGGATTAACTTACTGCTACAGTTAGCAATTCATTGTCTTCTTTTTACAAAATTTGGTCTTCATATGACTACAAGATCTAAATCTGGTTATTGTGTGTTTTTCCAACGCCAGTTATTTTGCATAGGGTCTTCTCTCCTCTTCCTTTTTTTTTCTTGATTTGTGTTTCATTTTCACTTTATTATCCAATATTTCGTCAGTGATTTTATCACAGTTTCATATTGTTCAAATCACTTCAGGTACTTTTCTAGTGATCGTTGCCTCCCTGTATGCACTAAACTTAAATAAAGATTTCTGATTGGTTTTTTTTTTTTTTTTTTTTTAATAAATGGATAAAAATATAGTAATATATGATAATGCACATTATCGCTTAATATGTGAAATCCAAAATGTACAAGGAGCTTTTTTACAAAGTAATCTACCACAAGGGGAAAAAGTGTTCAAGATAAAGTTGAGATGAGAAACTTTACCAGCTCCCTAAAGGACTTGAGAAATACTCTGGAGGATGTACTGTCAGTTTGAGGAAGCACATTTATGAAATCTGTGATTTACTCAGATGACAATGCAGTAATTGTCCTGAACTTAAAAAGAGTTTCATGTACACATTTTTAATATACTTCTTTATTTTCAGCTCTGGGATTAATCAGAAACCGTTTGTAATACATTAAAAAATCTTTTTTTATTTTTTTATTTTTTTTTGAAGAACATCAAATACTACTTGACATTTTGTATGATTACCCTAACTTAGAATTGGGCCCCATTTTAGAAGACATACTTATCTCTCCATTAGCATACATTATAGAATATGATGACTGATCCTATTGCAGCTCCCACTTGTTGCAGTCTCCATTAATTTTATAATTTTTCTCCCAATGTGGGACACCAGGGAACTGTCTTTTGGCGGCACAGTGCAAGTACATCATTAGACACGCTCACGCTGTCCAGTGGGCACTGGGACCATACAGAGAACGTTTTCAGCACTACTACCTCCATGGTCCTGTCTGTAAGGAGCTGACCAGACAGGCTGCCACGCCCTTTCAGTGAGTGTGTCTGCTCATTTCCCACCATAATGGTCATCATCAGGGAGGCGAGAGGTACCAACCACCCTAATGCCAATGTAATGAATATTGAATTCTTTAGATTTTCCTGTAATGAAAGCTGATTTTCAATGTGTAAAATATATAGAGGGGATGCAGTTAAACTCTAATCTAGTGACAGGGTAACAGGATGCTTCCTTCCCCTTTATGAATGCTGCTCCTGGATATACCTTTCTAAGTTGAGAGAGATAGGTGAATAGGTGGTCTAGACTCTAGAGGATATACGAAAGATGGATGAATTAGGCGCTCACGATATGGAACGATAGGCTGCAGTACTCAATACAAGGAACCCCGACCTTGTGGAAAAGTGATGTGAGAGAAAAAGGGAGGAGACCGTGCCTTAAATATAAAGAATTGAATAAATAGACAAAAATGTATACGTACACGATGGTAGGAGTAATAAAAAGAGCATACAAAGGATAATAGTGCAATATGCCAAGTACAATAGGTATGTGGATAAGTTATACTAATAATTTTCCACTCACATATCCCAGAGCTAACTTAGAGATCTGCTGTTAATACGCCTGGATGGAACAATCCCCGTCTAAGGATATAAATGGAGTGGTGGTGGTCCCAATCGTCTCAGATGGAGTAATATGTGGAGAGACAGGAGAATCCAGATAGTGCAATATATATATTGATAAAATAATAGATGAATAAAATGATATGAAATCAGTACTCACATTTACTAGAGCAGAACTTGCTCTAGTTTCTGTAGCATAGGTGGTATAGTCCCCACCAAGGAGCAGGATGATAACCAGGATGGAAAAAATAAAAATCAAACGTATATAGACGAAAAGAAAATTTATTTGACAAAAATTGAATAAAATAAATAAAAGTACTATGTAAAAAGTCTTTCAAAGTCCACTTAACGTGTTTCGCCTATCAAGGAGGCTTCTAGAGGAGGCTGAATGTGAGGATGTGTGAAAATTCAACAATCGAGCACTAGGGAAGACAGTGTGATATGGTCTAAATTACATTTTGAAATGCTTAACAATGCAAAAAAAAAATCGTAACACAATCATGCACACTGTTGGGATGAAAATGGTTATTAAAAACAGAGTGATATTAAATATATTTATTAGCTGTTGGCAAAAAAAAGATGGCTGAATATAACCGGTGACACAAAAAATTATAAATGTTTCCCTGTTTCTTAAAAAAAAAAAAAAAAAATTATTCTATGTTGATTTATATGTACAGGTTTCCCTCAGCCCATTATCACATTCACATTTCTGTTGGTAAATAGAAATTAGAAAAAAAGATGCAATGTTTCTTTTTATTTACTTTTTAATACATTGCAACCATGGAAACTGGAATCAAGAGGTTTATTTTCCTTCTGGCTGTTTTTGATGACATTTTAGCTCTTTATTCAATTACCACAGGCAAGGCACCCATTTTATCTTTCTGTTTGGCTTTAAAACATAGAGGGCATATTCTCATGGAGATCACATCACTTAAATAAAATGCATACAGATATTCAGGGTGCTTACATAAAAGATAACTCACTCGAGAGTTTTTCAAGGTTCATTTTCTATTTTGAGACAGATGAAAGTAAGAGTCTGCTGAAATATTACCTGAAGATATTTTAGAAAATAAGGGATTAATATTGAATATTTTATCTCTATTAACTCTAGATAATAGAACTTACATTTTGCAAAAGATGTTCAGCCCAAATCATCACTAACCTACTTTCTATTATTTGTCATAACCATACTTTCTGGAAATAAAGTTATGGCAAATATATCCTGAAGGACTCATTTTATGTAAAGGTTTGCAAAGTCTTCAGTGTATTCTGTCACAAGCTCTTCCCTTATGTGCTTGCATATTTTTTTATATATTTCAAAATTATTCAATTTACCTTTGGTTCCAATGTGTCAATGAATAAATCGACAAATTGCACAATTTTGACCAAATTGTAAAATTTAGACCAAAATATTTACATTTGAAAATGTTAGTTGAGTAGGGAATAGGGAATACTACAGAGTATGAGATATTTGTCAATCTGTCCATTTTGCCCTAAAATGTAATGCTCCCTTGTCAATTCTCCACAAAAGGTGAGGTTAAAGGAACACTATAATGATAAAAATACAAATATGTATTCCTATCCTAATGCTATTGCAGCCCTTACCAGCAGATAAGAAAAAAAAAAAGTGTTTTATTTACCCTTTCTCCCTCACAGTGCCCAGGCTCCTTTGTTGAGATCATCAAGATCCGACTTCATCCGATGGGCAGCAAGTGCATTAGGCCCTACCCGTAGGAAAGCACTGACTCAATGCTTTCCTGTGGGGTTTTCCTTGAACATGGATCTCCTCATTTGGAGCATCATTTTGGGGACCCAGAGGCTGATAAACTCCCAGAAGCACTTCTAGTGGTTGTCTGGTAGACAGCCACTAGAGCAGTGGTTTCTAAACCAGTCCTTAAGGCACGCCTATCAGTCCAGGAATTAGAGATTACCCAGTTGTGTCAAGGTGTTTTTTTGTTAGATTTTTTTTTCTAAAAACACCTTAGATACAACATTGGTAATCCCTAAATCCTGCATTGGTAGGCATGTCTTGAGGGCTGATTTGGAAACCACTGCACTATATGTTGTCTTAGTAGTGCAATGTAAACATTCCCGTTTCTCAAAAACTGTAATGTTTTACATTGCAGGACTAAGTGGAACAGGAACACTGCACCCAGACCACTTCAATGAGTTTAAGTAGTCTAGGTGCCTATAGTGTCCGTTAAATATAGTATATGCTACTTAAGTTTTGGCAGAAAACAATGACAGTGTTTTTTTATAACATCAAATATAGTCACAGTGACTTGCTGTGCCTGGATCAATACATAACATCGAATTAATGCAACAAAGGATTTATAGTTGGTCATAATGGATGCAAGTCTAGCTAATAAAAAAACTGGAGTATGACTACAATGTCCTTTAACCCCTTAAGGACCAAACTTCTGGAATAAAAGGGAATCATGACATGTCACACATGTCATGTGTCCTTAAGGGGTTAAGCTCTTCCCATTGCCAAAGATTGCCAGAGATCATGCTTTCCATGAGAAAAATTATTGTCTATTTTTACTTATGTATAATTAAAAACTAAGGTGAATTAAAAAAAACAAACAAAAAAACAAAAAAAAACAAAGGGAAATAGAATGATAAAAACGAATTTTAAAGCAAAACCTTCACATTGACAGTGCCAATTTAACTATTAACATTTTTTTTTTTTTTTTAAATTATCACTTTTTTGGTGATAATCCGTATACATAATCATTATTAGATATCAGTAATAGCAGTATTTTATTACTTCTTTTATTATTTATTATAGTAACATGTCTGATAATGTGTAGTGAAGTCCCAGCATCAAGAACATTGGAGGAACTGTGTTGTGTTAAAGGTATTGCATTTTGCTACATAATGAATGAAAAAAAGACCTTGATATTTCAAGATATTTCTAATGCTAGCTTGCTTATTTATTAGTAAGAATTTATAGTTCTGAAAAGCAATCATTGTATGGTACATTTTGAAGGATACAAATACAAAGATTCTGCAACCTCTGTGTATGTGTCCTTCAGCAGTCTGGTACTATATGATAATGTCATCCCATACTTTTATTCAAAGGAATATTGTGCATTCTGTTTAAAACTGTAAACGTTATTGGCAAATATGGTCAGCAATTCTCACTAATCTCATTAATTAAAACGGATTAATTAAAGCATACTGCTTGATCTCTTAAGAATGTGTGGTAGAATCATTTCGGCATGGTTGTCCTACCCTTAAGGACCCATTAAAAATAATTCAGTCATACAGCGTTTTTACCAGCAGGGAGCATTACTGCTGGTCAATGGGAAACCCCAAGAATCAAATGAAACCTGGAGCTCCCTCTGTTAGCTGGGGTCACATTAAGAGACCAATGAGCACTGTGCCGTGATGAAACTGAGCCTGTTAAGTTACTGAACACAGAAGTTCAGTCATGATCCGGTGATATCATTACTGACATTACCGGGGCTTCCCTCTGAGCGAAGGAGGCCCATGGGGTCTAAGAAGACACTAAACAGATCTCCCTGCAGCATGAGCTCAACTACAGAGGGTGATCCGTGCTGGACTATGCAGCTGCCCAGCACTGTGTTTGATTGCACTTCCAGAGGGCTTTGAATCATTTTGTGGCAAGTTTTCATGGTATGATTTAGCAGCAGACAGGGAAATAATGAAAAATATACCATAAGGCAGCAGGGCCTGACTGCCAAACTGAATGGTCGCACACATTTAGCTATTTTACTGATCATTCACCCAAGAAAACCAGCAACCTTAACATTTAAGACCACACACATTGCATTGAGACATTAGCCCCTCGTAGCACAGTGAGCAGCCTCAACCAGGGGCACCTTAAATGCTTACTCGCGGGTGCAGGCAAGGAGTGGGGGCCGATCTACCGCTGTTCACCCCACAAGATCAGGTGTATGCAGAAAAGGTTCTCTCCCCTGCTGGTGGGGGACCTCCTGGCACCAGCTTTCAGTTATTCTCTCACTGTCACTGTGGGAATCATGGTCTGGTACCTATTCCAGTTCTGCAAGGCCTGTCACACCATATCAGCTGAGATGGCAGATGCCATGCCTTTTCCCCCTCAGACGAGGCCTGCTACCACACGAGACAACTAAGGAGTGGCTAGAAAAAATATACGCGGAACTCTGACTGACATTGACCTGTAGACAGAGCCTGATTATAGAGCGACAATGTGAACTATGGCTACAAAACTGACCTCCTGGTGTTCAACGCTCCACCACTGTCCTTGTTCAGCGGATTACCCCACACTCACAATCTGGAAGAAGCTGAGAAACCACAGATCGTCCAGCACCTGTCTGCTTCCTGGACTGGCCATAGCTCAACACCACACTTCCGGGCTGTGATGCTGAGTACCATCACACGTCTCCCTCTCGTTACAATGTGCTCGTCTGTAGCTGGGGCCTGTTTGCCTGAGTTTACATTTTTAGTTCTGGTTTGCTTTATCTACATGCCCTAATGTCTCCTTCTTCCTCTAGTATAATGACATAGAAACTTATCCATAGCTGGACCCAATTTAGCCCAAGTATAGCTTGACAGTTCGATATTGCCGACTAGTCTGTTAAAGTTCTTGGTTTTATGTTTCTTGAGATGTGCTATCTAAATACCTACAAACAGACATAAAGGCTGTGATTTCAAGTCTGACAGTACAGGCGTTCTAACCTATTTGACCCGACATGACTGACGACACCTAATCCTGGATGACACTAAATGCTTTAATGGCCTGACTTTACGAATATACGTTGCAGTATTTTATTTTGATATTTCTCTCTTTTCCGTATTTCGTTTTATGGGGAGTTTATACAGCCTGGCACAACACCCTCACTTTCATATACCGACCGGTGGGTTGCTGTCAACCATTACTGAATGCATTTTTATAATATAATTTGGGATTCTTGTCTCACAATAGTGACACATTACCACTTATTACTTATCTTGTGCTGTATGAGCCTTTATAAGCACATCATTTATTGTGTGCATTTTCTTTCCTATGATGTGGTTACTGCTTTGAATATCTTATCACCTAACTTTTGCACTACCCCAGACACAACATATTTTTCTGCTTTGTCATTATTACAGCACATCTGTAATTTTCGCATGACAAACATGTTGAGTCTTTCTTAATAGTTGTTTATCAATTCCCTACCCCCCAATATCCCCCCCCTTTTTTTCATTCATACCATGAACCGTGTTTTTGATAAGACAGGCTTTAACACATCATCTATAACCGTGTTGCTATGACATCCCATGCTGGTACTTTAACCATATGCAGCCGTTTAACCTAGAGCTTCTTATCTGAAAATGCATGTAGTCTTGAACCTCTGCGAAGGTTGCTAATTGTGGTGGTGACTGCTTCACTGTACCACTGCGTAAGTGGTCATGTGTTGCTTATCTAAGTTGGGTATCTGCATGCTATTACGATGTCACTTAAATAAAAGAAGTTTAAAACAAAATATACCATAGGACACTTACGCAGGTGTCTACTTTTGCAAGCAGTAATTTCTACAGTCAAACCACTATAAAACCCCAAAATGAGCCATAAGCACATCAAATCCATCTATCAAAATTCTATCTGTAAAAAATTAAATGGTCAGGCCTGTTATATGGCACTGTAGCTTCACTGACTCTTAATGGCACTGTAGCACACATTAATTTCACAAAATACAGAGTACATATACATTACAAAACTTTATTATATATGTGTATGTAAGAAAACACAAAACCTAAATTTTTACTACAATTTGTAACAGAGATTGGCAGTTAAATGGGTACATAAAGTGTCAAAACACCATTAGGTAAATAACCTGTGATGTCTACTTTAAATAAATGTATACTTTAGTGTGGAAATTATTTTTTTGGCAAATCATGCCAAATTCTAAAATCCTTATAATTTTACTCCTTGTATTTTGTGACTTGGAACTAACATCAATCAGCTGAAATCCTAGACATAGTAAAATATATATTTTTCATTGCTTTTCTACAGCTGCACTAATTATGTACACATTATTATTGCCAAGACTGTGAAAAAGTTTAGTTTTTTTAAATTTTCTTCAAATAAATTATAATTTATATGTGTATGGAAGGGGCGTGTCTGGCTTCCGGTGTGAGCAGCCGCATGGAGTAGGAGCTCCGGCGTTAAACCGTCCTGAAAGCTACAATTCAAGCTACCTAAAGCGATAACTCAACAGATTACCTTACCTTATCATAGCAGAACTTCGGTGTAAGAAATATGTCTTATCCCAAGCAGCCGAGAACTCGAGAATCGGCCAAAATAAAGAAAAAAGACCGCCAAGTACTTACCCAAGATGGCGGCGAGGAGACAGAAACTATGTCGGACGGAGCTTCCGATCAAGAATCCATCTCTTCCAAATATACGGACTCTCCAGTAACGGAGAAGAGCCTCCATAAAATGCTGCAAGAACTGAGAGCTACCATAAAAGCTGATTTCCAGCGTATCGACAAAGAATTGCGGAAAGAAATCACGAGCCTAGGCGACCGGACTAGCCACCTGGAGAATAAAACAGGAGACCTATGCAACGCCCATAACGAAGTTGTGGACAAGCTCCAATTACTATCAGATGAAAATGAAGCACTAAAACTGAAGCTGGCTGACCTGGAGGACAGATCCAGGTGGCAAAATATAAGATTCCGGGGTATTCCCGACGACATTTCCCACGATGCTCTCCCAGCGTATGTTCTTTCTATTTGCAAGGCCCTGGTCCCGGACTTACCAGACTCTGCTTGGGCCTATGATCGTATGCATAGACTCCCTCGACCGTCTCGTCTACCTCCTGAATCGCCCAGAGACGTGATAGTAAAATTTCATTATTATGTACATAAAGAATCCCTATTGTCAGCAGCGAGGAAAACGGCGAACCTTCCAGACCCACACTCTGCAATTGCTTTATTTGCGGACTTGTCTGCTGCCACCATGGCGAAGCGCAGAGAATTTATTACCATTACAAAAACTTTGCGGAACAATAATGTGAATTATAAATGGGGTTACCCTACAAAGTTGATCGTCTGGAGACAGGGATCAACCCGTATTTTCAGCGACCCTAAAGAAGGTATGAAGACTCTCTCCGAATGGGGACTATGGCGACCAACAGGAGAAAATCAAGTGGCATCCGGGGAGAGATCTCCGAAGAAAATCCAAAATGAGTGGCACATGGCAGGAGACCGAAACACAGCGAAATGAACTTTTACAGCTATCATGCACCACATATTTCGAGCAATATTGGTATAGTATTCCATTGTATGCTCCATAGAGGTCCCTATATTGTATGTGTACACCCACCTGGTAACTTAGTGCATATACCACGGCTAAGTCTTGCTATAGGACCATAGAAAAAAGAGCAAAAGCGAATGTCAGCATTTTACACCCTGTCAATATGGTTACAACTTCCACCATTTATTTAGTTCTTGGTCGGAAATATTAATCACTTTGCAGGCCTTGGGTCTGAAGTTACCATCATGGGCTATGTCACACGTATTGTCCCCTTAGAAGGCGTGCAGACGCTTAAGTCGACCCGCACCCTTGGCCATGCAGATGGTTCAACTTTAAACACAATGTTCATGTTTTATTTATACTGTTTATTCTTTTACTGCCGTGATTAATGTAGCATTGGCCCTTTCAATGTGCTTTATATGTGCACAGGTCGCACTACGACTCACGTGTCATAATCGTAGGCTCCGTCTGATATCCAGACTTCCATTTTAAATTTTAATGTTTAGCTTCAGTGTATACTTTTGACCTAAATTTAAAGCTAAGCTCGGTTATACAACCACCCTGACCAATACAACCTAACGATTATAACGACTCCGAACTAAGACCAAAATTAACTTGTTACTATGTACTGCAGTTGGACCCAGGTTTATATATTTGTTGTGGCTACCAACCGTACTTTATTCGAATCACTTGTTATGTTGATGTTTAATAGTGATGTTTCCTAACATGAGCAGGGCGCGGCATACCCGCCATGATACTACCCGCTAGGAAAACACGTTCTCTCTTTTTCTGCTTTTGAGTTATATACCACCAGGACGGTAGGAGCTCCACGTTCCCACGTTCCCACCAACTTTTCAGGTCACCTCTTGAGTGCATCTTTCGGTGCACTCTATATGACCCTCTCTCATCTCCTTCTGAAGGGAGATAATTGTATATACTTTTGTTTGCTGTTCCCCTTTATTTTTCCCCTCTCTCCCCTTCCCCCCGCAATTTCCACACTCCTGTACATGCTACCAATGGAAGATGCATTCATCATTATTGGCTTGCGAGGGAGGCACAAACGCATCCCGATCACTTCGCAAGGCGGTTTATCTGTAAAACAAACATCCACTCAAATTACAGTTCAATTTTCTCATTTGCCCATCGGACATTTCGGTCTTGTCTTTAGCACTTTCTCTATACTGTTGTTGTTATGACTCGTAATACAATGAAGATTATGTCCCTCAACGTTAAAGGGCTTAATAGCCCAAACAAGCGGCGGCAGGTATTACGAGACATGCATGCCTCTAATGCTGCAATCGTTTGCTTACAGGAAACTCACCTCCAAAAAAAAGGCCCGCCTAGGCTATACTCGCCACGTTACCCAACTGGGTTTCACGCACATGCACCAAACAAAACCAAGGGAGTTGCCATATTCTTCCACTCAGACTGGGCTTTCTCATTGTACAAGCAATATGTAGACCCAGCGGGTAGATTACTAATTTTAGTGGGTGAAATGAACGGAATAAAAGCTACAGTAGTATCCCTATATGCACCTAACGAAGCTCAATATCCTTTCTTAAAAAAAGCCTTTAATAAAATCTCCAAGCTTAAACAAGGACATTTAATAATTTGCGGTGACTTCAATTGCGCCTTAGACCCACAGTTGGACACCCAACGCACGCATAAAAAACCCCCCACTAAGGCATCTATACAGAATGGCAAACTATTTACCCACCTTCTACACACATCTGATTTATATGATGCCTGGAGAAATTTATATCCTACGGGCAGAGATTACTCCTATTTCTCACACGTCCACACAACTTACTCGCGTATAGACCTTTGTATCATAGACAAATCTACTCTACCACATCTAGTCAGCCAAACCATAGGCCAGCGCACCTGGTCCGACCATGCCCCAATTGAAACCATCATCGAGGTCCCGTACCCCGCCAAGGGTCGGGGAAAGTGGAGGTTAAACGAATCACTTTTAGACTGTCCGAATAACCTTAAAACAATTGCTGCTGAATTAGACCACTATTTTCAGAATAACTCTACTGAACACACCTCCGTTGAAACACAATGGCTTGCCCATAAAGCAGTCATTAGGGGTGCATTTATAAAACTGGGCTCAAAAAACAAAAAACGCATCCAAAACTCCATGATTAAACTTACCCAACAGCTGGAAACATTGGAAAAATCCAATAAAACTTCCCCCTCCAAGTCCATATCCAAACAAATAGCTAAAATACAAGAGGCCATTCATCATCTACATGCAGACGAATATATTAACCATGCTCGAAAATTGAAACAACATTTCTACCATATGGGTAATAAAGCCGGCAAATTGTTGGCGCGCCAATTAAAATCTAAGTACATCCAGACTAAAATTCCCTATATTACATCCAAAGATGGAGTGAAATTGTTTAATCCTAACGATATTGTTAACGAACTATCCCACTACTACGAAGACCTCTACAATCTGGGTAAACACACTGACACGCACACACCCACTATAGGAGAAATTAAGCATTTCTTAAAAAATATAACTCTCCCGCATGTCACATCGCAGCAAAACGAGTTGCTGAGCACACCGTTCACGACCGAAGAGGTTGAAACGGCTATCCGCTCCCTCCCCAAACATAAAGCCCCTGGCCCTGACGGCCTCTCCAATTATTATTACATCAAAATGGCATCACTTCTGTCCCCTCACATTACAAACATGTTCAATGCAGTCCAAAAATCTGGGTCTTTCCCGCAAGAAATGCTGGAGGCATTCATCATAACTCTACCCAAACCAAACAAACCCCCTACGATCTGCAGTAACCTTCGGCCGATTTCACTCCTAAATGCTGATGTTAAATTATATGCCAAGATCATCGCTAACAGATTGAAACCTTTACTGCCCAATCTAGTCTCAGAAGAACAGGCAGGTTTCGTCCCAGGTAAACAGGTGGGAGATAACACCAGGTATTGCGTAGATATATTAGAATGGGCCATGAAGAAAAAAGTACAAGGCGTTTTTATGGCATTAGACGCTGAAAAAGCGTTCGATCGCCTAAATTGGTCATACATGGAAAGTACGCTATTGGCATTTCAATTCTCCAGCCCCTTCATTAATAGCATTAAAGCCCTATATTCAGCGCCCTCTGCCAAGGTGTTCAACACTGGTTTTCTTTCTCGCAGTTTTCCTATAACTAATGGGACTAGGCAAGGATGCCCCCTTTCTCCCCACATTTTTATCCTATGCCTGGAACCACTGATCAGAGCGATCAAACAAGATCCCTTAATACCTGGCATACTCACGCCAGCAGGTGAAAAGAAGGCTGCACTTTTCGCAGATGATATCATGTTATTTCTTACCAAACCGTCTCATTCAATTCCGCATGTTATAAACAAACTGCTAGAGTATGGCAAAATATCGTACTATAAGAACAATATAGTTAAAACACAAATTCTTCCCTTTAACCTGGATACACAGCTGTTACACACACTTCAAACCCAATATTCATTCGAATGGCGCAAAACTTCTATCTCCTACCTAGGTGTCAAAATAGCTCGAACAACGAAACAAACTATCCTAGAAAATCACGAAGTGGTACTAGCGAAAATCTCAAAACAAATTGCATCATGGGATGGGGCAAATGCCTCCTGGATTGGCAGAATTAACTCCCTAAAAATGATGGCTTTACCGCATATCCTATATTTATTCAGAACATTGCCTATAGCCCTTCCTAATGCCCTGCTAAAACGTTTTCAAATGACCTTAAATGCTCATGTATGGAAAAAAAAGCCCCCAAGGGTATCCTTCCGTTCCCTGTGGTACCCCATTAAAAAAGGTGGCCTTCAAATTCCTAACGTTAAAAACTACTATATAGCGTCTGCTCTGGCTCAAGGTATAGATATAATGACACTCAAGTCGACACCTGTATGGCTAGATCTGGAAGTTAAATGTGGTACCTCACTCCCCCTGAGTTATAACTTATGGTCAATGACACATCCAACATCACCAACCATGCTGTCTACTACAACTTTTTTATTGAAATCATGGAGGTCTTGGAGCTCATTGCTGGGGCCCTGCACGGAGCTACTCTTCGCGGCTCCCTTGCAGGCGCTCACGGCTATCTCCCCAGACTTGCCACTATCACGTTGGATCTCCAGCGGTATTTCACATGTGTCTTCTTTATATACAAAGACAGGTTTAATGCCATTTCCTACCTTACAAAAACTCTTCCAGCTGCCACCAAAAGACCTTTTTGTGTACTTACGTTTGAAACATATTCTGCAATCCAGATCCATCGAATACATCAACCCACGAGAGTGGAGCAGGCTAGGGCACTTGTGCTTCTTGGCCCGCCAAAGCACACCCTCTGTAAGATCCTTATCCTTTTGCTACTCGTCCCTATCATCCAATCCAAACGAGAACAAATTGCCATACATGGTCCGATGGGAACGAGACCTAGGTGAAATATTTCCCCTATCCACTTGGGAAACCGCTATCACATACACTAAAAAATCTTCACAATGTGTTACTCACTGGGAAGCCTATTTCAAAATATTAATGAGGTGGTATTTGACTCCTTCCAGGTTAGGATTAATTTATCCAGGCTCAACCCCTAACTGTTGGAGATGTGCTGATCCCAATGGTACGTTGAAACATATATTTTGGGATTGTACAGCTCTACACACGTTTTGGGACTCAATACGACTTTTGATCAAATCAGTTAGTGGCAACAATATTCCACTCAAACCAGCCAATTACCTGCTCCATTTACTACCTGATTTAGGCGACCTCTCATCAAGAGCAGCGGTATTAAACATTTTGGTAGCAGCAAAAATTAGCATAGCCACTCATTGGAAAAGTGTAAAATGTCCCATAGTTCAGGAGGTAATAACCAAAGTCAACTCCATTTATGTCTTTGAAAAAAAATGGGCAATGGGAAAAAACCTGGATTCCTTTAATGCAATGTGGTATAACTGGGAAGCCATTGGTAATCCGTACTCGTTAACGGACATCACTTAATTTACGGACTTAACTTAATTTCTAGTATTAGAATGTTATTTCATTTTATTCACCAGAGGTACAAAGGTTTTATGATGCAGGCTGAACCCCTGCATAGTAAAAAAGGTTTTGTAAATTTCTATGTTTAACAGTTGCCTTACATGTTTACTGTGATGTTTCACTCACTCCTTAATTCTACAAGGATTCCTTATCCCTTATATAAATCGGCTCCACACATAAAATTCAAGCCAGTATCTTGACACTCTTACCTGATTGAGAACCACTTGCAGATCTTCTTTAACGTGAGTCATAAAAGAGCAAGGTATAATGTATAATGCTAATCTATTGATGTTGAAATATGCTACTGTACTGTCATGGCGGTAATGTGATCGATTATATGATTGCTTATATGATTGCTTATATGTCTCTTTCCCTCCCTTATCTGTACATCTGTAAATCTGTGATTTGAGAACAATGTGCTTCACTGTGTGTATTTTGCTACATCTATTGCCCCCCTCCCCCCCCCCCTTTTCCTTTCTGTATCCCCCCCCTACTAATATTTTTGTATGAAAAATTCTTCAATAAAAATCATACATTGAAAAAAAAAAATTTATATGTGTATGTCAAATTAAACCCTTTTTGTCCTTTAACCCCTAGGACAGAGGCAATTCTACAAGTTCTGATCAAAACAAAACCTAGAATTTGACTATTTGTCCGTACGTCTATAATTTAACTATATTAAGTGCACTTACACTTTTTGCATATCATTCTGTTCAGTAAACAGGGCTTGCATTTCACATCACATATTTATATAGAAAACCTAATTTTATATGGATAAAATCTAAAAATGTTTGGTAAATTAAGAAAAAAATTTTTTCTTAGTTCTGCATGGGATTTTAACTGAGAATGTCATAATACTGTTCGCTTTAACTGCAATAAAACACACATATATGTGTTTAGCGAGTTTAACAACAGTTTAACAGTTTAGCAAGTACCCCCATGTTTAGGTTTCATGGTGTTTTGAAAACTTACAGGGTCAAATATAAGGCTTTCCCTTTTTCAGTTTGTACACATTTAAATTTGTCAGATTGGTTATTTCCTTTGAGACTGGCGGTTAACCACAAATTAACACATTGACACATTGGCTCAAGTGCTTTCCCTGGCCATTTCGTCTCCAGAACACAGGCAGCGGTACATGGTCGTTGAACGTCTGGAACTGTTTTCAGCCACGCGACTACACGGCCCGAGTTTGGACCGCTGCCCTTCTATTTCCCGACCACTTACACTAACGACGTTCGGGAGATATGCTCTACCGAGTGGAAGGAGCATTCTCTCCCTAAAAGCCAGGGGGAGCATTTGTCGGTGTTTGCACAGGAACCTGCGAAAGCCGACCAGCCATCCTGCCTAACCCTTTGGAACAGTTTTGAGTCGGTTATAACTTTACTCAAATAGCAATTCCGTTCTACCAAACCGATCTGAGGGCTTTTTGCATACATTGTGCACTCAGATCAGAGCTATTCAGGGATATGGTTTTTGTGGAGTTATTTTAATATATTTTTGGGGTATTTTAAAATATGTGTGTAAAGTTCTGTATTTCTGTTATCCTAATGTAAGCTCAATTATCTCTCAAACACAAAGGCTCTTAGGAAGAAATCCCTGTTGTGAATACATGAATGATGACAGGAATCTAGACCAATAAGCTAACCAATGAGCCCTATAGATGTGTAAGTGGTTGTGGTGGCAGTCCAGGCACCTACCCCTAAACCTAACCCTAACCCTACACCTACACCTAACCCTACCCCTACCCCTAACACCATCCCTAACCCTAAACCTAGATGTGTAAGTGGCTATGGTGGTTAGGGGTAGGGCTAGGGTTAGAGGTAGGGTTAAGGGCAGGGTTAGGGTTAGGGGCTAGGGTTAGGGAGCTCTACAGATGTGAAAGTGGTTGGGGGGCAAGAGATGGATGCATATGAATGTCCGAATTGCCGAAGTGCCGAAGTCCCAAATTTCGGAAGTGCCGAAGTCCCTAATTGGCAAAAATTTTAATTTCGGAAGTGGCATGCCGAATCAAATTTTTTGCCCATGCACAATCCATAGTTTTTTAATTATTACCTGGAATCTCCGAGCATCGCTCCGACTCCAGCACCAATGCTGGAAGGGAAAAGATTCTGATAGCTAAGTGCAGGGTTTAGCTCATGTGCTGAGAGCGTCCAGCTGACTTGACCAGGGAATTGCAAATTGAAACGAAATAGATGAGCAAGAAAACAGCTGAATCAGAGAAAGTCCAGTTTAGGTGTGAATGCTCTGCAATTTTCAATTTGTGCTATATGATAATGGGGTTTGGATTAAAACGCACATATAATTGTGCAAAGTTTGTATGGCAGGTTCCCTTTACTCTCACTGACATTGCTGTGTTCTGGATAGCCTTGAAACTAATTATACTTTTTTTTTTCTTTACTTATATTTTATTAGATTAACAGGAAACTATAGAGTCTTTACCATAAATAATATAGGTTATAGTTATTCATGTATTGGTTGACTACTTTTAATTATGTAATTCATTTTAATAAGATGTTAGTGGGAAGTTGATATAAAGAATGTTTAAATAATGCATTTAAAAAAAAACAAAGATAAATGACCACAGCGAGGTAAACAATATAATTGATGTCACAATTTTTATATACTACCCTTTTAAACTACAGCAACAAATCTATCAGAGTTATATGTTTGGACAGTTAACGGTATGTAATGAAGATTTAATTTATGTAACCTCTCTGTAAAGCTGCATGTGTTCTATAGAAATAGCTATATTTGATTTAGTTTAAAAAGAATTAAGGTAGTCTTGTCATTTACAGATACATCTTAATTAGGCCAACAGGCTTATAGAGAGATCAGTCCATTAAGGCTGACATCTTACATTACTGACAACATGCTACAACTAACTTGTTTTAGCTTTGGTTTATTTCATGGATGTGTTATTATATTATTTGATGACAGTTTAACCCCTTAAGGACACATGACGTGTGTGACACGTCATGATTCCCTTTTATTCCAGAAGTTTGGTCCTTAAGGGGTTAAAGGAAGCTTAGAACCTCTACCATATGTTTTGTCTTCATACATGTAATGGCTGCACCTAAGCTTGAAGTGTGAAAAGCATCAGGATTTATTCACTAAACTGGGTTTTATGGAAAACTTTCTGCATTACTTCATATTTAAGACCAAATAGCTGACTCTGAGATTTTTTTTTTTCAGATTCAGCTAATAGCATGGCATTAGTGCTAACATTATATATGCTTACTGCCTACACCTAGCAGAAGGTTAATCCTTTAATTATTTTACTGTATAATAGTTCAGTTGTGTGGCCCTTATCTTTTTACCCTTAGTGTAGGTTAAAGAGCAATAATCAAGACACAGTATTAAAGTTTAAATAAATATCTAGTGACAAATAAAAGTAATGCAATGTTAATGTAAGTAACTTTGTAGTTATCTAACCATTATAAGGTGCTGTGTATGGTCGAGTGCACATCTTATCCAATCCATATTCACACTGCTGTCTGCCAATGTCTTTGGCACAGTTATTTTTGGAGGAGACTCCAATTTTGTCTTAGACAAATTTCTCCTCCTACCGGAGCCTGCATAGCAGAACCCTAACTTAACGCAGATATATTACCAAGGAATTGAACCATACCTTCAGGGAACATGGATTCCTAGATCCTTGACACACCGTGCATACCACTGAAATGGACTTCTATATACAATTCTTACTTGTCAATACACAAATTCTTTGTACACTCATTATTTATCTCATTCTAGTGCAATCCACTTACATGTGAAAGCTAACATGGTCAGACCATGCTCCCATATTAATGTACATTTCAAAGTTTTTCCCAACTAAGGGAGCAGGGTCATGAATGTTACATGAACAGCTGTTGTTAAACCCACAAGTGGCATCCAATGTTAAAGACGAATTACAAGGCAACTTTCAAACAAATTAGGTGAGAGATACGAGTATAGAGTCAATCTTGTTGGCACATAAGGGGTATTTTCTTAAAACATTTAAGTAACCTAAATAGGTTCTGGAAAAAAATGTTTGTAGATCTTCTTACCCAACTGAAGGAGACACAATCTTTAAAAAAGTATAACTCATCTCCAGCTCTCCTTAAGAAATTGAAGGAACTGGAGTTATCAAAAACAAACTATATTCTACGCTGATTGAAGCAGCAATATTTTGCACAAGGAAAGAAGGCTGCTCCTAGCAGCACAATTTAAAAAAAAAAAAAAAAACATCTCAGGGCATAGCATATGTTAAAAGGACGAATGGTACTAAAATAATTAACCCCATACTAATGGCAGAATAATTTTTTGCATATTATGCTAAACTTTATAATCTTAAAAATGAACATAATACATATATGCAAAAGAAAGTAGAAATGTGTTTTTCAAGCCTCTGTTCAATTACCATCCTTGTCATATTCAACCTTGTAACAAGAATCACATCTATCTCATTTGTATTATAAAGGCTTTGAACATATCTTGGCCCTCTACCTAACACAACTGTTAACTCTGGCTTCCAACGGGGGTCTCTACCAGAGGAAATTATGGTGGCACATGTAGTCACCTTACCAAAACTGAGGAAAAAAATAAACTGATGCAAACATTTCCGGCCTGTCTCTCTTCTTAAACCATGTGCAAAATTGCTGTATATGTTGACCCCAATATTATCGGACTATCCCGATTATCGTAATTGATCCACTATGTTCATATAGGGCTTATTAAAACCTGGAAAGGCTCCGATAACACACAGAGAGTGGTTTATATTCCCCACCACCTCTAATCGAGTCTTTTCCCAAGATCAGAGACAGGAACACCATAACAAATCTTCTTTTTTTGCAGACGTTTTAATGACACTATTTAGTCCTAAAATGTCCTTACCTAATTTTACCTGCTTACTAAATTTGGTGATCTGTCGTATTATAAGTTAAATAAATAAAAAATCCAGGCCCTTCCAATAATTATACTCAGGGCCGTATTAACATAGGGGCTGATGGAGCTGCAGCTCCAGGCCCAGGCCCATAGAATAGGCCCATTTAAAAAAAAAAAATATATAAGACGCCCAGTTTAGCATCGTTAAGCTCTAAAACCGTTTGTTTTTATTAAGATTTGCCTCCTCTACTTCGAGCTATTGTAAATGTCTAGATAAGCTGGATAAATAACAAAAAAAAATGTGCATATCCTCCTGCCACTGTCTAACATGTATTGATCTTGCTATACGCTGTTGTGGCGTTCGTTGACACCTTGTACCCACCTGCACAACCAAAATAAAGAATTTATAAAAAAAACAAAAAAAAAAAAAAATATATATATATATATTTTTTTTATTTCTTTTTACACACTACTCTTAGGTTTGCCACCTGACTGGTATTTTACTGGCACAGCCAGTAGTTGAGGCTGCCTGGCTGTGCCAGTATTGCAGTAATACCGGCAATACAAATGCAGGTATTTTTCTCAGAATAAATGGAGATTACTCTGCAATACCAGCACTGGCCACACTGTGTGTGGAGAGAGGCAGGGAAAGGAAGTTACAGCATATCCCTCCCTGCCTCTCTCTACTCACTGATCCATGGGGCAGCAGCAACACAGCACAGAGAGTCCAGACAGCAGCTCTACAGCTCAGGTAAGTGAGGGATGGGGGGAAAGGCAGCGGGGACACTGAGACACTAGGGGACACTGAGACACTAGGGGACACAGACACTAGGGGACACAGACACTAGGGGACACATGGAGACACAGACACATGGGGACACAGACACTGGGAGACCTGGGAACACTGAGACACTTGGGGACACTGGAAAACATGGGGACACTGAGACACTAGGGGACACATGGGGACACCGAGACACTTAGGGGACACTGGGACACATGGGGATGCTGAGACACATGGGGACGCTGTGAGACATAGGGACATTGGGAGACACTGAGACATTGGGACACAGAGACACTATGTCCCCATGTCTCCCCATGTCCCCCAGCCAGTGTCCCTAGTGTCTCAGTGTCCCCAAGTCTCCCAGTGTCTGTGTCCCATGTCTCTCAGTGTGCCTAGTGACCCCATGTGTCCCTATATGTCACAGTGTCCCCATGTCTATGTCCACAACTGTCCCCATGGCTCCTAGTGTCCCCAAGTGTCTGTCTCCCAGCCAGTGTCCCCAGGTCTCCCAGTGTCCCCTAGTCTCCTAGTGTCTGTGTTCCCATGTCTCTGTGTCCCTAGTGTCTTAGTGTCCCCAAATGTGTCAGTGTCCCCATGTCTCCTAGTGTCTGTGTCCCTAGTGTGTCCTAGTGTGTCCTAGTGTCCCCATTTCTCCCAGTTTCCCAAAATGTCTCAGTGTCCCCATGTCTCCCAGTGTCCCCATGTCTCTGTCTCCCCAGGTCTCTCAGTGTCCCCATGTCTCACTGTGTCCCCAGTATCATAGTGACATGGGGACACACTGAGACATTGGGGCACTGGGAGAAATGGGGACACTGAGACACTGGGAGACTAGGGGACTCGACGACATGGGGACACTGACACTGTGATACATAGGGACACTCAGGGGCGGACTGAGAACCCTCAGGGCCCCCGGGCAAAATAAATCAAGGGCCCCCTTACAGGCCCCACCCATACTCCGCAGCAAACGCCACCCATGTCCCGCCACTAGGGGACACAGACACTAGGGGACACATGGGGACGCAGACACTAGGGGACACATGGAGACACAGACACATGGGGACACAGACACTGGGAGACCTGGGAACACTGAGACACTTGGGGACACTGGAAAACATGGGGACACTGAGACACTAGGGGACACATGGGGACACCAAGACACTTAGGGGACACTGGGACACATGGGGATGCTGAGACACATGGGGATGCTGTGAGACATAGGGACATTGGGAGACACTGAGACATTGGGACACAGAGACACTATGTCCCCATGTCTCCCCATGTCCCCCAGCCAGTGTCCCTAGTGTCTCAGTGTCCCCAAGTCTCCCAATGTCTGTGTCCCATGTCTCTCAGTGTGCCTAGTGACCCCATGTGTCCCTATATGTCACAGTGTCCCCATGTCTATGTCCACAACTGTCCCCATGTCTCCTAGTGTCCCCAAGTGTCTGTCTCCCAGCCAGTGTCCCCAGGTCTCCCAGTGTCCCCTAGTCTCCTAGTGTCTGTGTTCCCATGTCTCTGTGTCCCTAGTGTCTTAGTGTCCCCACATGTGTCAGTGTCCCCATGTCTCCTAGTGTCTGTGTCCCTAGTGTGTCCTAGTGTGTCCTAGTGTCCCCATTTCTCCCAGTTTCCCAAAATGTCTCAGTGTCCCCATGTCTCCCAGTGTCCCCATGTCTCCCAGTGTCCCCATGTCTCTGTCTCCCCAGGTCTCTCAGTGTCCCCATGTCTCACTGTGTCCCCAGTATCCTAGTGACATGGGGACAAACTGAGACATTGGGGCACTGGGAGAAATGGGGACACTGAGACACTGGGAGACTAGGGGACTTGACGACATGGGGACACTGACACTGTGATACATAGGGACACTCAGGGGCGGACTGAGAACCCTCAGGGCCCCCGGGCAAAATAAATCAAGGGCCCCCTTACAGGCCCCACCCATACTCCGCAGCAAGCGCCACCCATGTCCCGCCTCCATGCACCGCCTCCAGCCACACCCTACACAATCTTTAGACACAAGGAACAAAAGTGCAATAATCCCTTCGAGGCCCCAGTAGAGACTACAATTGAGGGCTAATGGGCCATGGAGGGGGGTCTTTCTAGCAGAGGCTATCTCAGTGTCCTTTAGAGAGTGTGTTAGAAAGAATCCCCTCCAGGCCCTATTAGAGACTACAATGGAGTCTAATAGGCTTGGAAGGGGGTCTTTCTAACAGAGGCCATCTCAGTGTCCCTGCTGGAAACAGTCGCCTCCAGGCCCCAGTAGAGACTACAATTGAGGGC
Organism: Pelobates fuscus; assembly: GCF_036172605.1. Classification (NCBI taxonomy): domain Eukaryota; kingdom Metazoa; phylum Chordata; class Amphibia; order Anura; family Pelobatidae; genus Pelobates; species Pelobates fuscus. The sequence goes on along the minus strand of NC_086322.1, from coordinate 197,806,228 downwards.
TAATGGGCCATGGAGGGGGGGAACATTCTAGCAGAGGCTATCTCAGTGTCCTTTAGAGAGTGTGTTAGAAATAATTTCCTCCAGGTCCCATTAGAGACTACAATGGAGTCTAATGGGGCCTGGAGGGGGGTCTCTCCAACACTCTGGTTCCTTTTCACAATATAGCAACACAACATAGCTCGCTGATACCTAGGCCAAGTTGGCTCCTCTTACCTTAATTACTGTCAGTCCGGCCAGGTACAGGAAACAGAAACTCCTGTTCCGCGCGGAACAGGAGTTTCTGTTTCCTGTACCCGGCCGGACTGACAGTAAGGTGCACACCTATCACTCCGGCCGGGCACCGCGGACCGGAGAGCAGCTCGGCCACGCTACACGATACAGGGAAGGGGAGGTGAGTAGCTGCAGCCGCCTGAGGCTCTTAAGAGAGCGCTCAGGCGGCTGCAGCATTTAAAGGGGCGGCCGGCCCCCTCAGAGTGTGCCACCGGTCCCCCTGATGGCGGGCCCCCCCTCCCGGCCGGGCCCTCGGACCATGTCCGAAGTGCCCGACCGGTCAGTCCGCCCCTGGGGACACTGAGACACTGGGTGACTTGCGAGACTGAGACACTGGGAGACAGGGAGACACTGAGAGCAATCCATCTATACAGCAGAATCAAACTGTGAGTAGTTTGTTGGTGATTTTACAGAATTTTCTCTGATGTCACTCCTTGAGATTTACATCATGTGATGTCACGCATAACTAATTAATTATACAAATGATTAAGGCTGGTATTTTTTTTCCAAGAAAGGTGGCAACCTTAACTACTCTTCACATACTCTTGCTTAAAGGAGCACTATATGGTCAGGAACACAATCATGTATTTCTGACCCTATTATGTTAAAACCACCACCCTGGCCCCTTCTTGCCTCCCTAAATATAGTAAAATATTACTTGTATTCAAGTCTGCAGCTGCATTCATGCCAGTCTGACCTTCCAATTCTTTGGGCATGTTCACCCCTTTTGGCAGGTCTGGTCACGTGATTTGCGCCAGTGGCACACCCTTTTACCGCGCCCATTGACTTCCTGCTTCACTGGACACTGCTGTTAGGGGTTATGGATTTACTTGAAAGATGAAAGCATAAATTAGAGAGACATTAGCATAGAGTATGTGTTTTCTTATAGCTGCATCCTATGAGTTTCCCTCAAGCACCATCTCCATCAGATACATGATGCTTGGGAGGTATGACTGTTTTAATGTTTTTGGTTGATAAGATTCTGTAATTAGGCCCATCATAATTGTCAGCACCCGGCCCACTGTGCTCTTAATCCGGCCCTGAATATACTGAATGCAGAGATTGTGGTGCTGAAACAGAATTTTATGTTTGATTATAGAAATGAATGCTTAGTCCATCTGGGTAATAACATCACAAAATCAATTTCATTCCCATTCAAAGCTAACAACTTATTCTCAGCCAAGTCAAACAATTGTTTAAATCATGGAGACAAAATCTGATTTCATGGACAGGCCACATACAAGCTGTTAAAATGATGATTCTCCCAAGGTTACAATATTTGTTTCACATCCTACCACTACACATAACTCCAACATACGTTAAAGAGGTGCATAGACTTCTTATCTCTTTTATTTGGTTTAAACATCAGACTAGGGTCTCTATGCAACTTCTACAGAGCCCTACTTCCCAGAGGGGCAAGGTGGTTCCAAGTTTGAATGAATGCTATAAAGAAGCTATTTTAGCCCAAAGAATTACCTTACATGCAAAGGTGGGTAATATCCAATGGATGGATATGGAGAGTCACAACTTGTTGATTAGTCCCCACTGGAGGTGTTGTGGACACCCAAGAAGTTCTGATACAAACATTATTCTTTATTCCCAACTGTCGAGCCAAGGGTGCCTAATTAATTGTTGTACTATAGAATATTGCTATTTAATGTGAGTTGAGTAGTGCATACATGAATTGTTTACTTGGTGGTATGGCCAATTTGATCGCAGAGGATAGATGTCAGAAAGGGATTAATTTAGATTTTATAGGAATATGATAGATGTCTAAAGGTTTACAACTCTTTTGAATCTTTGACTCAAGAGCCCCTCTTCAAGGTGGGAAATGTTAAACATGAGTTGCCTGATGGTGTTTTTTTTTTATATGCTAATGACCATTAGCATTCAAGAGAACCATTGTGTTCCAGTGTCATATCCAAAATAAACATTAATAATAACCCATGCATGAATAATCATGCCTCCTTTTGTGCATATTTAAAATGGGAAGAGTACAACCTACACAAAGAGTATAAATGTGGATTAAGACATTTGGAAGGAAATATCCAGTCCATTGTATTAGGTTATAACTAGGAAGTATTACATATGTATGCAATGGAAAAGCTGCAACTATTTCATAGATGCAATCATTATTTATGAGGCAAGCACAAAAGAGAAAAATAAATCAAAAGTTTCTATTTTAATTGTTGTTGGTGCAAATAATTTGTTTAAAGGGACACTATAGTCCCTTTAGCAATTTTGGTGTATAGAACATGCTCCTGTCATCTCATTGCTCAATCCTCTGCCATTTAGGAGTTAAATCACTTTGTTTATGAACCCTAGTCACACCTCCCTGCATGTGACTTGCACAGCCTTCCATAAACACTTCCTGTAAAGAGAGCCCTATTTAGGCTTTTTGCAATTGCAAGTTCTGTTTAATTAAGATTTGCTTATCCCCTGCTATGTTAATAGCCTGCTAGACCCTGCAAGATCCCTGTATGTGATTAAAGTTCAATTTAGAGATTGAGATACAATTATTTAAGGTAAATTACATCTGTTTGAAAGTGAAACCAGTTTTTTTTCATGCAGGCTCTGTCAATCATAGCCAGGGGAGGTGTGGCTAGGGCTGCATAAACAGGAACAAAGTGATTTAACTTCTAAATGACAGTGAATTGAGCAGTGAAATTGCAGGGGAATGATCTTTACACTAGAACTGCTTTATTTAGCTAAAGTAATTTAGGTGACTATAGTGTTCCTTTAATGAGGGAGGGGCGATGACGTGACGACGCACGCCGGTCACGTACCGCGGGAGGTGAGGGGAAAAGCCGCGAAAAAGATAAGGAAGCCGCGAGGTACCTGAGGGTCTATGGCGGCGGCTGGCGGTAGTTGGAGGTAGCTGGCGACGGACGAGCGTACATGCGGTGGCAGTGTCCAGATAGCGCAGGAGAGATCTCGGTGGCATGGTGATACAGGACAGGGAAGCCTGAGGCTGGTGTTAACGCAGTGAAGGGGAGCGAGCGAGCAGACACACGTGGTGGACGGACAGACGAGCAGATCGGAACATCCAGTATGGCAGCAAGCCAAAAAAAAAGATGACATAAATAACAAGCAGAAGACAATATAACTGCAAGTATACAAAAGGCATATTAATAAGCTGAATAATGTCTGTATAATCAACAGAAAACCATTTTCACAGGCACATTTGAACATAGACTTGATAAACTCCACCTTACTGAAAACTCCACCAATAGGATGATATATAATGTTGAAATATACTGATATATAGATCTAAGGAAAGTCCACAAATAAGAGCGTGGAAAAAGGCTCCAAATTAATCTCAGTTGCGAGACTAGTTCCCACTGAAGATAGGTGTTTAACCTATTTTTATTATTGAAAACTCCGTTAACAGGAGTGGGTAAAGGAGGTTCCAAATAATTTTTGTTGAGAGAGCCTCTCGGATGGAAAAGCGAGTTTAACCTAACCGTCACCCAAAAAATAGTTAAGACGGGAAAAAAAAAAATGGAATAACACAGAATATACGGAACGTTAAGTTCCATGTACTTGTTTAAAATAGACATTCGAGAAGAAAAATCACTATTTTGTAAATCTCCTGTAGCTATCTGGAGAGCTGAGGGATAATTGGATAAAATTGGATAAAATTATATATTTCCCTCTATAAACGCTCTAAAATCGCTCTAAAATCTCTAAAAGCTCACCTGATGAATGTAAAGTTGTTAAGAACGAAAGTTAAGACAACTGGAGCCTAAGAAAAAAAACGCAATAAAACGCCAGAGAACGCCAGAGAACAATTGACAACTGATAATTGAAAGCCGTGGAACGCTGTGAGACCCTAGTTCCTGAAATCAAGATACCGGACACAATCAAGCGAAAGAAAGACGGAATAATTAAATAAAAATTTTTTTTTTTTTTTTTTGTATATACTTTTTGATACATATTATCCTGCTCTTATTAACCCCATACAAGAAAGTGCTATAATGGCAAATAAAAAAGTGAACTTAAGCTGGGAAATAAAAGAGAAAAAAGAATCGACCAAAGAAATGAAAAAAGACTCTCAAATTATTTTTCACCTCAAGATAAAGAGAAGGCAGAAAGAAGAAACAGTATAAATGGAGCAGCCCAACCCATAATGCAAGCTATAATGCAAACAAATCCTGAGCAGGAGATGTCGGACTCTCTGAGTAAAGATGCTGGCCTGATTGGAAAAGATCTCTTGAACGAATGCTTACAAGTACAACTAGAAAATATAAAGAAAGAAATACATCTAATGATGGGGGATTTTAAAACAGAGATAGCTAAAATAATGGGCAGAATAAATCTAATGGAAGATAAAATGGACCATATAAAACTACAACAAGGTTTAAATGAAGAAAGAATCATACAGATGGAAAAAAAAATGGCGTTAATGGAAGCCAAGATCTTGGATAACGAAGATAGAGCAAGGAGAAACAATATCAGAATAAGAGGAATCCAAGAAGAAGTGACTTCAGGAGGACTGGACGAATTCCTAAAAGAGCTTTGTAAATTTTTGGGGGTCCAGCAGAACTTTAGCCAATTCTGTACGGAAAGAATACATAGAATCCCAAACCCAAGTAACATTCCAGCCCAGCAGCCAAGAGACGTCATTGCAGCTTTAAATTCATATAGATTTAAACAAGAAATTATGAGGGCAATGAGATCCAAGTCCCTACAAGACTCTAAATATGAATCTATCAAAATATTCAACGACCTATCTAGAAGTACCAGAATGGCTAGGAAAAATTTTACATCTTGTACTGTCAAACTGAGAGAAATGGGAATCAAGTATATTTGGTTGTTCCCAGTTGGATTAAGATTCACGTATGGAGAAAAAGTGGAAATGTATAGAGAAGTTCAGAGTCTCCAAAAATGGATTCAGGAAACTTTTAAATAATAAATGTACGGGTTTACATTAGACTTCCCCCTCCCCCTCCCCACGAATAGGGGTCGGGAAGAGATAACTCTAAGTAGCCTTTACTTTATTTATATTTTTTTTTTTTTTTTTTTATTTTATCTAGCCTTTTCCCCCTCGGTTGCCTTCTCATGAAGAGTGAGAATGATAGGTAACATTGATAAGCACTTTACACAAAGACGTGTTTTAAAACAAAGAAAAATAAAATTAGGATAGTAGGGTAGCTAATATAATTTCCTTTATAGAAATTAACATGAGGTGAACTGAACTGAGATAAAACACAATTAGAGAAATAGAAAATCACATGGTTAAATAATTCACATAAATATTAAAGAATAGATAAAAAGAAAGGAAATAGAGAGGAAATGGGGCAGTAAGACAAAGAGGGAAAGAAAGAAAGAAAAACTAAGATACTTTTGAATATCACATAAATAAATGATAGTAGTGGGGAGCACCTAAGCACTGAAAAATAGATATCATTAGTATAACCAGTAGCGAGAAGGAAAGAGAAAATAAATAAATAATAAATGGAGAGAGAGTATTACACTTTAAGTAAACAATATAGGATATGAGCACTAAAGATAAATAATACAGGGGAGAAGATAGAGAAGAGAGAAGGAATTTTGGTAAAGAATGTAAAGCAAATTTTTTTTTTTTTTTTCTTTTTTTTTTTTTCTACTATCTCCGCTTGAATTCTGGGTAACATGCGGATTGCTTTCTTACATGTTTGATATAATTGTTGGTATATCCCATCACCAAACCATATAAGGTGGTTAAATTGTAAATTTCTTCCCTCCTGATATACAGGGGGAAGGAACGCAGGGAGATCTATGGCTCCTATGGGAAAGGAACCATTTATTTTAATGTTAAGTGTAGGGGTGCAATGTCTTGTTTGTTATGTTTTTCGGTTGTCCAGACTGAGGGGAAAGGGGTCAGATAGAGTTAAGGTATGTTTCGAATAGCATCTCTCAATGTAAGGGGGTTAAATACACCGCAGAAAAGAGTAATCCTCACCGACTTTATTAGGAAAGAGTCAATACATATATGTGGAATACAAGAGTCACACTGGCTAAAAAATGACAAAGATAGATTTAGCTCAAAAGAGTTCCCACATATTTTCAGATCCTCTATGCCTAAGAACAAGAAAAGAGGAGTAGCAATTATAATTTCTGCAAAGATAGACTTTAAGTTAGTTCATCAAGTTACAGATGATGAAGGAAGGACTCTCATAATAATCGGAGAGATAAACAATCAGAGATATACAATTGTAAATCTATATGCTCCCAATAAGGCTCCCATAAGGTTTCTAAATAAACTGGTGAACAAAGTTGAAAAAATTAAACAAGGGAAAATAATATATATGGGAGACTTCAACTGTATACTAGACCCTGATATGGACAGAAATAAATTAAAAACAAATGAGAACAAGAGACAGTTAGAACAGTCCTCCCAAAAATTTAATGAGGTAATTAAAAAGGCAGGTCTTATGGATACTTGGCGTATTTGGCATCCTATGGAAAGGGATTATACCTGTTTTTCCTTCCCTCATCAGGTATATTCAAGAATAGATTATATACTGACAGAAATAAATATCGTTAGAAGGGTCGAGAAAATTTTGATCACTAATATCCCATGGTCAGATCACAATGCTCTAATTCTGGAAATGAAAGAAGAATTTCCCAAAACTAGATCTAACTGGAGATTGAATGAAAATTTGTTAAAAAAAAAACAAAATGTGGACATAATACAAAAGGCTATAGAAGAATATTTCAGAGAAAATAATAATTCTGAGACCTCCTTATCTACGCTCTGGTGTGCGTTTAAATGTACAATCAGGGGAAGCTTTATAAAAATGGGTACAGAGGAAAAAAAAAGAAATTCACAAAACTTGGCACAACTTTATATGGATCATGATAGATTGGAAAAACAGAATAAAAAGAAAATATCGTTTGAAATAAGTAAAGAATTAAAAAAAATAAAGGAAAATATTAATAACATATTGATAAACAAATCTAACCTTGCGTTAGAACGTTTAAGAAGAAACTGGTATTATAAAGGGAATAAAGCGGATAAACTACTAACAAATAGATTAAAAAAAGAAAAAATTAAAAAAATTATTTCAAAAATAAAAATAAACGGTGAAGAAGTAGTCCTGTCGCCAGAAAAGATCGGTGAAGCATTTCAAAAATATTATGCAGAGCTATATAATTTACCCGGGGGAAATAGCACTGATGACATTTCTAAATTCTTTACAGAACTCAAACTCCCGCATATAACAGAGGCTCAACTGGAAGCATTAAATAAACCTGTCTCACAAAATGAAGTTGAATCTGCAATTAAAAAATTAAAATCAAAAAAAGCACCAGGACCGGATGGGTTTAGTAATTGCTTTTATAGAACCTTTAGGGATAATATAATAGAACCTCTTACCAAACTATTTAATGACTTTATGTCATATGGAAATATTCCCAGTGACTTGTTAAAAGCCCATATAGTTCCAATCCCAAAGCCTGGGAAAAATTTGGAATTAGTAATAAATTATAGACCTATTTCACTACTTAACAGCGATATTAAAATCTACTCCTCTGTTCTAGCAGACAGGTTATCTAACGTAATAACTAGTATTATTCATCAAGATCAGGTGGGGTTCATATCCAGCAGAGCCCCAACTTCTAATATTAGGAGATTGATAGACGCGGCAGATATGGCAACCAGACACAAGATCCCCCTCCTTGCCCTGTCATTAGATGCCGAAAAGGCCTTTGACAGGGTAAGGTGGGAATTTCTGGAGAAAGCCCTATCCAGCTTCGGATTTCAAGGTAATATCACTAGGGCTATCATGGCCCTATATACAACTCCAACGGCTAGGGTAGTGGGAAGCGGATTTTCCTCTGATTGGTTTAAGCTAACAAATGGAACTAGACAGGGTTGTCCCCTGTCTCCAATATTATACCTGATTAGTCTCGAACCACTAGCACACAGAATCAGAGCGGATGATTCTATAAAAGGAATAGAATTAGAGAAGGAATCATTAAAGCTTACAATGTATGCAGATGATGTGGTACTCACCCTGAGAAATCCCGTGAAATCCATGGAAAAGGTCATGGATTCCATAGAGGAATATTCACTCTATTCAGGATATAAATTAAACTTAAACAAGTCCACAGCACTTTCATTCAATCTTACATCGAATATTAAACAAAAGTTATTTGACAAATTCGGTTTTAACTGTGAAAAAAAAACCATGGAAGTTTTGGGCATAGAAATTACTAATGAACCGAATAGTATTATGGAACAAAATTTTTTAAGGCTAATGAAAAATACAGCAAAAACCCTGAATAATTGGAAGGGAATTGAAGTATCATGGTGGGGGAGAATAAATATTATAAAATTCTATATATACCCAAAGTGGGTGTATCTCTTCCGCATGCTACCTCTCTATTGTCCAGAAAGTTGGTTATCCTTAGCACAATCAATTATTAATAAATTTATTTGGGGTCAAAAACGTCCTAGATTGAGTAGAAACCATTCAAAATTAAAGATAAAATCGGGTGGACTGGGAATTCCACAATTAAATCATACTTGGAGAGCTTGTAACATAGCACATGTAATAATAACCCAATCTGATGTAGCAAAAGAACAAATTTGGTTTAAAATGGAACAGAGTCTACTAAACGACGAAATAAAGGAGGATATATACTCTCTCTTCTGGAAGACAGACCATAAAAAAAACCTTAGACAAGGTAAATACGATAAGGGCTTAATCCTAAATAATTTAATCCCCATATGGTACAAATTAAGAAAAGACCTAGACCTACAAGGTAAACTGCTTCCTAGCATTGAGTTCAGACAGTTGCAAAAAAATATAATGGATTTAAACATTCAGAGCTGGATCAACGCAGGGGTCAATAAAATCAACAATATAATAGAGAACGGTAAGATAAAAGACTTTAACACTTTAACAGACGAATATAAGCTACAAGCCAAAGAGATATTTACCTATATAAGAATAAAGGGGTATCTTAATGAGCACTTAATAAAAAATTATTCAGCGAAACATTTAATACTTGAACAATTATTAAAAGACCATACTATTATTAAAAAGTTAGTCTCAAAGTGTCTTAATTTAATAGAAACTGACCCAGAAGAAATCATTGGCCTAGTGATATCAAAATGGGAGAAGGAAATAGATAATAACATAAGTTATGATGACTGGACGAAAGCACTGAATTTGACCATAAAAAATGTACACTGTCTGAACTTAGTGGAACTTCAATACAAAATCATGAACAGATGGTATTTAACGCCAGATAAACTTGCTAAAATGTACCCGGATGCATCGGATAAATGCTGGCGCTGCGGGGATCATAAGGCAGGAATGCTACATATATGGTGGGAATGTGGTGAGATAAAAAGATTTTGGGATATGGTAACTATAAATATTGAATCATGGACAGGAATTAAGGTTGACAAGAAACCACAGTTATTTCTGTTACAACTACACATGTCTCAGAATTTGGACCAATATGCTGTCCTGATAATCCATACACTATTAGCAGTCAAAATATCAATTGCTAGGAAATGGAAAGCCAGAGAAATCCCAATATGGGAGGAAGTAAAATCACAACTAATTTATCAGCTGAAAATGGAGATAGGGATAGTTAAAGAACCAAGTACTTTGAAAAACTGGCTAGGTATTATACAGGAAAATTAGTTTATAGTTAAACCCTGCTTACATATGTTACAGAGATAGCTAGTTGTTATAATAGGAATGTAAAACTGCTCAACTAAAATCTAATCTGACTCAAGAAAGCCCCCAGTCTGGACCCTTTGTGTACTTCTGTTAATGTATAGTCACTGTTTTGTATGTTTGATATGTATACACTTGAATTTTTTGTTATCATTGCAATTTGAGAAAACGGTAATGCATATAATGATGTTTATGTTCTATATAACAAGAAAAAGAATAAAATATTAAATAAGTAAAAAAAAGAAAGTGAAACCAGTTTTTTTTTTTCATGCAGGCTCTGTCAATCATAGCCAGGGGAGGTGTGGCTAGGGCTGCATAAAAAGAAACAAAGTGATTTAACTCCTAAATGACAGTGAATTGAGCAGTGAAATTGCAGGGGAATGATCTATACACTAGAACTGCTTTATTTAGCTAAAGTAATTTAGGTGACTATAGTGTTCCTTTAATGTCTATTTTAATATGCACTGTGACTATTGTGTGTTCATAATAAATATTTCTTTATTCTGCCCTTGTCTGGTAAAGACTCACATTACGTGCGTAATATATGCATATATATTGTGCTAATTCTATTTGGTGGGTTTTTATTCTAATTTACTTGGAGGACCAAGGCACCCCATTTCTAAAATGTCTTTGTGGTGGCAGCGTTATCAAATAGTAATATTTATATTATCATAATTAAGTGTGGAGGGTGCTAAGGGGGATTTTTATCATTATTTCCAGTCTAGTGCAGATAAATCGTGAATTTTAACAAGGGATGTGCATGCGCAAAAAAATTTGGTTCAGTTCGGCACTTCCGATATTTGGGACTTCGGCAATTTGGGACTTCGGCTCTTCAGTTTGGTTCGGCACTTCTGAGATTGGGGACTTCGACAATTTGGGACTTTGGTATTCAGGACTTTGGCATTTTGACAATTCTGGACTTTGGCAATTCCGTGACCCTACCCCTACCCTCAACCCCAACCCTACACTCAACCATAACCTTACCCCCAACCCCAACCCTAATCCTAACCTCTAACCCTAACCACCACAACCACTTACACATCTAGAGGTAGGGTTGGGGTAGATATAGAGTCGAGGGTAGGGTTAGGGGTTAGGGGTAGGGTTAGGGTTTGATTCCTGGTATTATTCACAAGTTTCTCTCCCTCTCTTGTTTTGCCACTTTTCAGAAATCCAAAGCACCTCGGCATTTCCAAAATCCGCTTATTCGGCAATTTGGTTTGGTTAGGCACTTCAGAAATCCGGCACTTCGGCAATTCACCACTTCCAAAATTTGGCAATTCTGAAGCATCCGAATGTCCGAATTGCCGAAATTTGTCAGAATTTACATTCGGAACGAAACGAATTGCACATGTCTAATTTTAACCCTTTTACCACCAGAACCAAGTTTTGTGCACACTTGGAGTAGGGTGCGTTTGTGACACCAACTTTCATCCAATCAATTGAAATAAGATACAAAGTATAATTAAAGCTTTCCAAACCTTTTTCCACATCCACTGACATAGCTTTAAATGCCTAGGCTTCTTATGGGATGCAAAATGTACAACTGTTTATGATTGACAGCATTGACAAGTTACAGGACTGGCACAGGCTTCCACTCTGCTCTAGGGTTCCCATACAGTCTACCACACAGTATACACGACTGGCTTAATTGTTGGTAAAAAGTAGACCCATTGTAAGGTGGATTCTGTATGCATATTAGTCAGATTTGAGCAAAGATCATCACAGTATGTGTATCAAAATAATATACAAAGTAATCATGCCAATAGTATCGATAATACTAGCATGTGTTACTTCTTATGTTGTGATGGTAATTGCAGGATAGTACCAATATATGTGAAAAGATATACGTCTGTCAAGTGCTGTGCTTAATACAGAGTCATGTATTAGCATGGATGGTCTTCGCATAGACTGGCAAGAAGGGGATATAAGGAGGAAAATTGTTGTAAGCCTCTCTCCCTTTAAATCTGACTAGATAGAAACATAGGAAAAAAAGAGGAATAAATAAATAAAACAGAAACGTTAATTATTTACAAACTAATTATATACATAAACAACTTAGCCGTATATGTCTAATCCTATACGTGATGTGACAGGTCTACTAAACAGTCCACATGACTGGCTCTATAAAAAAAATTCAGCCAACATGGGCCTGGTATAAGGTAGATCTTGTGTATATTTCTAAGTCAGATTTCTGTCTGAGATGGAGCAAAAAACATAATCACAAAAAATGTATCCAGGTCATACAAATAGGAATAATGCCAATAGTATCTATGATACTAGCATGTGTTGCTAGTGGTGTTGCAATGGTATTTGCAAATTAGTCCAATGAAAAATATATGCGTATGTCCAATGCTGTGCTTACTGCAAAATCAAAAAGTATGTACGCTCAGCATGGATAGTCTTAGCATGAAATGACAGAAAGGGATATAAAAGGAAAAAAAATGATAGTAAGCCTCTCTCCCTGTAAATCTGACTAGATAGAAAATAGAAAAAAAAGGAGATTAAATAAGCAGCATATCACTCGGTCGGTGTCTAGCTAAAAATGTTTGGATACAGCTAAATATTTATAAGGTGCCCAGATAAAATAATCTAACACCATGCCCATTGTGTCAAAGTGAGATTAGAGATAACCTGACACGCGTTTCGGTGCATAGAAGTGTGCACCTTCGTCAGAGACCTTTTGAGGTGCACACTTTTATGAACCGAAACGCATGCATATGCATGAATTAAAATCACATTTATATTTAGTCTTAAGATGTTCTGGAAGATAGATAGATTAGATAGATAGATTAGATAGATAGATAGAATGACAGACAGATAGACAGACAGACAGACAGACAGACAGATAGAGATGTTAACTTTATCATTCTTTTATTAAATGAAGAGACAAGTAATCCCTTTTTCTCAAATAACATCAGAGAAAGAGCAGCTATTTCCTCAGTTTTACTGTTATGCCATTTCTTCTTTTATCTGTTAAAGTGTGACATTTCCTGACTTTATGTTCTTCGCCTTTCTATATCATTTGATGACATTGCATGCCATGTCCCTGTTTAGTTCAGTTTTGAGTCTCTATAAATAATCTTCATATTTGTGTTGAATCGACATATTTCTGGTAACGGTAATATTTGAAAACTGATGCAGTTGTCTCCTGAAAATAGATTTATTTTTTTTAATCTATATAAAGTGTTTGGTCTTCTTATATAACCACATTTTGTTATTACAATAATAATTTTCACCTAGATCATTTTTACAATATTAAATATCACAATTAGCAAGCAATTTACCTTATAACTTAGAAAGTGCTGAATTAAATATTAGAATGATTAAAACAAGTAGAATAGGTTTATAATATATTGTCTCTTCTAAATCACTGTTATATGTTCAGCACACTTCCAAAAAATGAAATGTATTTTTTGTCTAAAGTAAGCAATGAAATGACAGATTGCCCACAGCCAAAACTATCTGTCTGTCTTCCTTAATCTTTGACATGATTAGCACTAATATGCAGTGGATGACTACTGTTTCTGAGCTTTAATAGCCATAGGGGCTTGCAAAGCTTCATAGTCAATATCAAATTCAAATCTGTCATTGGATTAAATCCCAATTCTGCCATTGGAAATGTTAAAAATAAAATATGCAGCTTAAAACAAATACATTTTTAAAAATGATGGTCAGTCTATGTGACAACTTGCAGGTTAATGGAAGTCACATGCTTAAAGGATCACTATAGTGTCAGGAAAACAAAGCGGTTTTCCTGACACTATAGTGCCCTGAGGGTGCCCCCACCCTCAGGGTCCCCCTCCCGTGGCGCTGAAGGGGTTTAAACCCCTCCAGCCACTTTCCTTAATCCAGCGCCGGGCTCCCTCGGCGCTGGTGACCTCTCCTTCCCCGCCAAGTGCCGCTAACGCATTCAAAGTGTCCATAGGAAAGCTTTTCTCCATGCTTTCCTATGGACGCGCTGTGTGATGGAGGCGAAATATGCCTCCAGCGTCACAGATGTGCCTCTAGTGGCTGTCCGGAAGACAGCCACTAGAGGCTGGATTAACCCCAAATGTAAACATAGCAGTTTCTCTGAAACTGCTATGTTTGCATCTGAAGGGTTAAAACCTGAGGGACCTGGCACCCAGACCACTTCATTGAGCTGAAGTGGTCTGGGTGACTATAGTGTCCCTTTAAAAGGTAATGTAAACACACAAGAGATGAATAAAATGATGAAGGTGTGTAGGTGACTATATTGCTCAGGGGTACTCTTGGTCAAGCATCAGCTAATATTCCTGAATCCTTTTCTGTAAATTGGAGAGGCACAAGGGATGCTCAACAATATATGGGAAACGCAAGGGGCTACAAGCATGTAACAAAGGTAGGGGAGGTCCATTGTGCAATGTAACTTCAGCTACTCCCTACTCTATGCCAGTGCCACTTAGTGCCAAAAATGAGTACTGTTTTATTGCCATTGCCCCTCCAGGTTGCATCAGTACTCTGTCTGACACTTAGGGACCTCCCTTTATCCACTCCTACTGACACTGCCTACTGTTAACAACAACTGTATAATTACCTGCTGTATAATTACCCGCTGCTTCTGAACTTTTTATACCACTGAAAACAACTACCAAACTCCTGCTACCATTACTGACACTAGATATTCATACTTCTACTTATACCTGCTCTCACTACCATCTCCTACTCCAGTTACCTCATTCTTTCTAACTTCTGCTCCAATGTTTTCACTGACTCCTGCTACCGGTTACTAGCAAATCCTGTGAATAAATCACTTCATCAATTAGATAATGTGTTGGGGTCTCTTTAGTTTCCATTACCAACATATTATAACAACAAGAATATGGCATTTTGTTAAAAAAAAAAGTGATATATATTCTGATTATAAATATTTAATTCATAGGTTACAAAAATATATGTATATATAATAATATGTATAATAGTTATTTTGATACAACCACTCACTTACATTGTAACATACACACATCTACACCAAAATATAAATTTCTTCTCAAAATATTAACTCTGTTTCTGAACACTAGTTCAATCTTCTGCATTCTTGTACCAAATGCTCCATGTCTGAAAGCCATACTTTTACCAATAATTGTTAAATATTATAAAATGAATTGAACTGGTACGGCTTTGGACTAGTTCTTCATCACGCTACCCACTACTACCTAACTGTAGTTTCCACTACCAATTCTCCAAGTTCTCAGACTCCTTTAACCAATAGCTACTTGCCCTACCATGCACATTCCCCTTCTTAGGCAAACTGCATTCTAGTAACCTCAGCAATCTACTCTGGTCCTGAATGTGTTCTGAGCTTTGTACTTACCTGCAAGACTATCCCAAAAACATGCATGCATCCTAATTATTTAATTTATTATTTAAATAATAAATGACTGTCATTTTTTTTTTTTATTTTTTTTTTTAAAGTGTGTTTGACAGACTGATAGTACACATGATTTGATTTGGTTTAAGAATATTGAACTTGGTTGAGAATATCGAAAGTGCCCTTTTACAGTCGCTGGGGAAAGAAGAGAGGAATAATTAGATGTCAGGAAAGGCACATGGTATAATCAGACACTGTTAAAGTCAGAAAACGTGGTTCAAAGCTGGAATTATTTGAATTACACTTTCTGGGGAAGGTGTATTTATTACCTTGCCTCTAGTATGTGGGTCCCTGATTTTCAAGGCATGTATGACATCTCCTTCAACAAACTGCCAGTGAAATGTAATTATCTCAGCAATAACATTCTAAGTAGAGATGATTTTCATACAAAATATGAAACATTTAGCACTTCAGCTAATACAATTACATATTGAAATTGAACATTTAAGAATCTCTCAGGGTTTTAAGGAGTCCCAAACAATAAATTACACTGCATCTTGTTCAACGTGTTATTATTTTTATGTTAGGAAAGCTTAAAAAAAAGCAACATAATGACAATGTACAAATCTTTGTACTATTTAGTATTTTTGTTTTGCAAATTCTGGATAATATTTTTTACAGTAATGCCCCTTTTTTGAAACTTTGCTATTAATTGACCACAACTTTTTATTTAGTGAACAAACCTCCAGGTATATTGACTGTAAAGAACATCTGGTGTATAATAATGAGAAGGTGGATTTGGGAATCCCTAATCTGAAAGGGACTGTAACTTGTAGATCTTGTTTCAACCCTTTTGAATAAAATGAAAAGCAATAAAAAAAATTAAATAAAACGTTGAAGGCGTTTGTACTGGTTTTAACGCCACTATAGCAAGGGGGACATAAATTGTGTACGTTTTGGCAAATTATTTATTACAATGCAGTTCAGAGGTTTGTGTAATCTCCATATTTAATTTATACTTATCTACATATCATAGGACCATCACGCAGTTCACATGTTCTATCTAAATAACAGAGCCATCAGTAAAACACTTGTTAAAGGAACAGCTTCTTACACAACCACATAAACCACAACTATCCACTGAAGAAATCAGATGGGTTTGTCAACAGATAAATAATGCCTTGCTATTGATTACTGGCTAAAAAGAAATCCCATTATACAATTAAATTCCCTATGTCTTGCAATGCCTGCCCACCATCTTATACACAGTAAAGGAGAAGACTATAGTTAAAGAAGAACTACCACAACAAGAGGACATCGTCTTAAATTAGGTGGGGCCAAGGTTTAAAAATAATATCAGGAAGTATTACTTTACTCAGAGGGTAGTGAATGCATGGAATAGCCTTCCAGCTGAAGTGGTAGAGGTTAAATGACCACTATAGGCACCCAGACCACTTCAGCTTAATGAAGTGGCCTGGGTGCCAGGTCCATCTAGGGTTAACCCTGCCTGCTGTAAACATAGCAGTTTCAGAGAATCCAGCCTCTAGTGGCTGTCTCATTGACAGCCGCTAGAGGCGCTTCCGTGCTTCTCACTGTGATTTTCACAGTGAGAAGAAGCCAGCGTCCATAGGAAAGAATTGAGAATGCTTTCCTATGGACTGACTGAATGTGACGTCGGAAGGAGGAGGAGAGTCCCCAGCACCGAGGGAGCACGGCGCTGGAGAAAGGTAAGATTTTAACCCCTTCCTCCCCCTTCAGCCTGGCGGGAGGGGTGCCATGAGGGTGGGGGCAACCTCAGGGCACAATAGTGCCAGGAAAACAAGTTTGTTTTCCTGGCACTATAGTGGTCCTTTAACACAGTGAAGGAGTTTAAGCATGCATGGTATAGGCATAAGGCTCACCTAGCTATAAGATATAGCCAGGGACTAATGATAGTATTTAGAAAATTGGGCAGACTAGATGGGCCGAATGGTTCTTATCTGCGGTCACATTCTACGTTTCTATACAGCAAACAACTATTTTATAACAAACCCCTCAATCATCTCATATTCCTCTCAAGCATTTGTCTAGATTTTGTGTCCATTTACTGCTATAAACTCCTGCACATGCTCCTTTGAGGACCTAAAGAGTAATATGCTCACTTATAGGACATTTAACATTTATACCACTGCCATTTCAAACTTTTTTTTTTTACAATCTTTTTTATTGAGGTAAATGATCCACTATCAGATTAAACAATACACAAAATGTCAAAGGGCAATTATGCAGAGAAACAATACCTCATTTTATAATACCAGTAGAAAAAGCGAAAATAGGTGATTATACACCACTGTGAAGCAAGCATTATGGAACATACAGGGCCACATTCACGACAAATAGCTGTTTTATATAATCAGGGCTGGCGCATCCATAATGCGGATCAGGCGGCCGCTTTAGGGCGCCAGAGCAGGGGGCGCAAAAATCTGAATCCCCTGCCTCTGGCTGGGGACTCGGATTCTTCATATTACATGGCTCTCCCTGCAGCCAGTGGAGTCGGCCGGCCACTCCTGATGATGTCAGGAGGAGGGGGCGTGACTTCCACTGTTCTTCTCCCAGGACCACTTGGGAGTATGGGAGAAGAGCAGAGGAAGTCACGCCCTCTCCTCCTGCCATTATCAGGAGAGGCCGGCCGACTTCTCTGGCTGCAGGCTTCAGACTTCAGCTCCTGTCTCACCCCTCCCTGGCCCAAGGTGTTTTTTTTTTTGTTTTTTATCCCCCTATATAGCCTCTGTTCTACTTTCTCAGCCCCTGTTCGCCTCCTCAGCCCTGTCCCTTTCCTCAACCCCTGTCCCTTTCCTCAGCCCCTGTCCCCTTTCCTCAGCCCCTGTCCCCTTTCCTCAGCCCTGTCCCTCTACTCAGTCCTGTCCCCCTTGCTCAGCACCTGTCCCTCTTCATCAGCCCCTGTCCCTTTCCCTGTTTTATACCTCAACCCCTGTCCCTTTGCTCAGCCCTTGTCCCCCTTCCTCAGCCCTTACCCCCTTCCTCATCCCCTACTTCCCCTTCCTCATCCCCTACTTCCTCAGCACCTGTCCTTTTCCTTAGTCCCTGTCTTTTTCCTCATCCCCTATCCCCCTCCTCAGCCCCTGTCCCCTTCCTCAACCGGTCCCCCTTCTTCAACCCCTGTCCGCCTACTCAAACCCTCCCCCTACTCTGCCCTTGTCCCCCTCCCCAGCCCTTATCCTCCTAATCAGCCCCTGTCCCCCTACCTCAGCCCTTGTCCCCCCCTCTCAACTTCTGTACTCCACCTCAGCCCCATGCCCCCCTACCACAGCCCCCATAACATCCCCACTGCAGCTCCTCTCCCCCAATTGCAACCTATATCACCCATACCACAGCCCATTCCCTAAATTGTAGCCATCAGCCTACTTCAGCCCCTATCCCCCAATTACAGCCCATCCCCTCCACTACAGCCCCTGTCTCCCCACTACAGCCCCTAGCACCCTACTGCATGCCCTAACTTTTCAATTACAGCTGCTACAACCCACTACCAGTGCTATTCCCGAGATTAGGCTCTAGATCCGACCCTGCTCTGTATGCCTATATCTGTATGACCATAAGCCTGTGTATGTATGTCTTTGTATGCCTGTGTCTGTATGACAGTGTCTGAATGTCTCTATGTGTCTGTATGTCTGTGTTTGTATGACATTGTAACTGTATGTGTAGATTGTATGGCTGTGTGCCTTTTTTATTTGATTGTGTGCCTTCATATCTCTGTGACTGAGTGCCTGTATAGTTGTGTGTAGCTATATATGTATGTCTATATCGCATGGAAAAAGACACAACATGTGCTGAGGGGAGAGAGCCACAGAAAGGAGCTGTGGGGGAAGAAAGAGACATGCAAAAAGAATGGGGGGAGATACACACATGGGCTTTGGGAAAGAAAGAGATACACAATGGGGATTATAAGAGACATACTAAAGGGGGGATAAAATGCACTAAATAACATCAAAAGGGAGGTTACAAGACAAACAGGTGAAGATGCATTTTTTTTCAAGGGGGGTAGCAAAATTAATCTTTGCCTGTGTAGCCAAAAATCCTTGCACCGGCCCTGTATAAAATGGAATGACATTGTGGGGCTCTACCATTTTCCCGTCCTCGCAGGATTGTATTTAGCACAGACCAGTGTTTATGTGTTTGAATGTGAGCCTTTTTTGTATGGAGTATGTTTGCGTGAATCTAGGGGTGTGCTTATATCCAGTATTGATGTTTGAATGCAAGCATGCAGTTATGTGTAGTGTTGGTTTTTAAATTCAGAGGTATGTTTATATATAATTTTAGTATTTGTTGTAGTGTTTGAATGCAGGGGTATATTTGAGTGTACTGTTGACGTTTGAATGCTGAGATGTATGCACATATACACTGCCACATACACTGCCACATACACTGCCACATACACTGCCACATACACTGCCACATACACAGGCACTCAAATACACACACTGACATATATACAGATACAGGCACACAGATACACACACTGACACAAATGCAGATAGAGACACACAGATGCCCAAACTGACACACAGATACACACACTGACACACACACACACACAGATATACACACACTGACACACACACAGATACACATACTGAAAAACCTACAGATACTAACACGGGCACACATACAGATACACAAATTTACAGATACACAAACACACTTACCCACTAAAATACAGATACACAGACTCACACTGTCAGACATACAGGCACACATGTCAAAATGTACACGTATATTGCCACCATCCAGTTTCCTACCTTTTGGGTGCGGGAGGGTGGCTTACCTTGTGTACAGTCTGCAGGCTGAGGCTGTTGGAAGGTAGGGTCTGACTCTCAAGGTCCCAGGCCACACACCTCCTCTCTGCTCTCTCCTCCTCTCTCCCGCATGGCCTCAGCTTCTGAACTACTATTAAACCTGGAACATTATGGAGCAGTTCCAGGCACATGTAGGTTACTACCCAATTCCCAATGGTAAGGTAAGTTCTTCTGGTTCAATATTTTGAACCCTGAAGTCCCTGGGCTCCACTGAGGAACGTGGCATCCCAGGGCTACTGCTAACCAACCACCAGGGTAGAGAATGAGTATGGGCACTGTACCTTCCGAGCCACACATCCAAGATTTAGGCTTTTGTAGAGGGGGTTGCTTCCCCAGATACTTATTTCCTGGCATGGATTTTGAGGCTGCTGTATAGTATACTGGGCTGATGGTGCCTGTCTTGAAGCTCCCTGCCTGGTCTCCAGCATTAACCAGAAGTTAGTGCATAGTAAATGGAATTCCTCCAAAGTATCCCTCTGATATACAGCAGATGTTACCTGCCACATGGCCTCTGGTCTATTGCTTGCAGTCACCTGTGTAGAAGACTATTGTGGACACATCTTGTGCTGCATGTCCACAGGTGTCAGCTTACACAAGTGCAAATACGTTGAGATGCTGGGATAATCTTCTTCAGGGAGTGAGGGGGGGGGGGGGGGGATATATGCCAGAAAGATTGTCTGCCTCTTTCACACCAGGGCCATTGGATAGACCATAGATCCCTGGTTCCAGTGTTGAGTTAAATGTTTAGAGAGCCAGATAAGTTGCCAAGAAGCTCTCAAGTTTATAATGCCTGTGCTTTCTTATGATTTCTTATGATTACATTAAAAGTTCTAGGACTTCTGCACTGGGTTTAAGGCAGGTTGCACCTGTCCAATATGACAGTCATGCCCCGCTCCCCCTGCCTTTTCAAACTTACCTCTTTCTAGTACTAACCTCTATCACTGCACAGTTTGGCAGATACATACCCTGCATGGACTTATGTGTGAGAGGACCTGCTTATGAACATCTCATTCTCATTAGATTTTGGTAATTTAAGATCTAAATCTGAAATGTCCATAATAATCTTTCCCATTATCCCATGCAAACATTAAGCACATGCTGGATGCTCTGCTTCAGACTGGGGATGTGCTGCAAAATCCAATGCTGTAGACTTAAGCGTCCTGCTCCTGTCTTTGCCTATACTGGAAGTTCTGAAGGTCACAAGGTTCAGCAAGCTGTTTCTGATCCAGAGCAAGGTCATCTCTCTGGGGAGGTGTAGGCTACACACGGGCGATATGATATGAGAGACTGCCACAAGGGATGAAGGAATGAGGAAGTCTAACTGTAAAGATCAACGTTATTCATTTCTATTGATAGCCCATCCAAATTCGACTCCTACACCCATGTCCTGGTTTGTGTAAGAACCCTATTACTATCATGTCTCCGTATGATCATATCTAATCCTTTTTATAAGAAAACATCTGAACTATCCTAATGTATTACTCAATTCCCGTAGAACTGCTCAGCACAAAAATTGGTAATGATGTCATGTTTTCTATCATCTTGTAAATTACATTTCATTTCCTATTAGGCTGATTTATTGTTAAAGAGAGCACATAGTGTAAATAATGTAAAAACCAAGTTGTTTTGATTGACCCAGAACATGATTTATTTAAAACAGCAGCTATAACGATGGTGAGCTTTTAATGTAATGACACTTAAAAGTCTGTTAACTTGAGCAGTTAATTTATATGGTTATGTGAAGATGTAAAGTCTGAGCATATGAAATTATAAATAATCACTAATTAGGATTATTTACAGTCAGATGTATGTACAACTAATCCCTGTGAAAATCATGATTACTAAGTAAAAAGGCATCAAACTTGGGCTGAATTAAAATTTGCTATAATGACATGGTAAGAGCTAGTTGCGTATAATTACAATTTAATGGGAGGATTTTATTGCACCCCAGAACACTTTTGTGCTTTCCATATTGAGTTTGTGATACAGTGCAATAATAGATCTTATCTTAAATTACAGTGCTCAATAACTACTGTTTTTGCAATACAATAGTTAACAAGCAATACTTTGGGGTTAGTTTATGTTCTTTATATACTGGTGAGTGGAAATATATATAATTGATATCCATTTTAATGTTAAACTTACTGCTGTTTCACAACAAATCCACTGTGATCCTGCAGGCAATGACTTGAATGGCAGTCATTGATGTCATGTGCATAATTCCAGAGACTGATGGAATTCTACTGAACAAAGTAATTTTTGCAACTTTGCTAAACTATTTTTGTATCTTTTTTTTTTCTTCTTCTTCTTTTGGGAATATCAGTTAAACAATTGTCATATTTACTCTTTTAATGTCCAGTGGATAATTTATTGAGGTTATTAACATGTATTTTTAATCTAAAGAACATTATCATTACAGCTAGGGCTGACCCTTGGTTGGTGCAAGGTGTGCAGTGCTAGGCAACACCCCCTTTTATTAGGCCCACCATTCTCGTTAGGCCCCCCTCTCACGATTTGTGCCGGGCAACAGAGTTGGAAGGAGAACATTACCTAGTGCTGCACACCTTTCCAATCCTCCTCTACGTACCCACCCAGGAATGGCCCTGACTTGATCTCAGTATAATGGTTATGTTTCTAAGAATCTATTGGGACCATCCCCTGTTTGTTTGTTTTTTCTGTCAAACAGTTTGGATGTTGGCCAAAACATTGGCTTATGCCCATTGACCCTTGGTAACATAACTACTACACTTTTGGTATTTGAGAAGGATAATTCTTGAATTTGAGAAAATATATATTGGAATTGGGGTTAATTCTGGTATATTAAAACATCTAATTAATTTTGCAAAGGTATAAAGACCTTGGGAGCTATTAAAAGAAGTAATATTTGTATCTTTATTACACATGTTCCATCTGTCCTAGACCTTGAACAATAGTCCTAGTTTTAGACCCACATCCTGCTGTCATGGGAAGACAAATATCAAAGAAAAGTCATCATAATACATATCACAAGAACATTAAATTAATTTGAAAATGATCAAAGCTATCACTGCCCATACACAACACATTTAACATGTGGAGTCCTCAGCTGCCTTGTAGGGTTCACTGTCAAGTTGGTGTATGTAGGCAGGGATGGCACCCAACCTTTATGGTTGATATTGACATGCCTTAAATCTGATCCTACCTTGTTATACCCTTATTGTAGCATCTTCTACTATTTTCCTTCCCATTTTCATACTTACAAAGTAAACAAAAAATAGACTTCCGGCTTGCACAGTGGCCTCTCACTATTATAGACACCACATTTGTGCTAAACTGTCACTAGTGGTTATATTGTACTAATTACCCACAATAACTCACCGCTCCGGCAAGCCTTCTGGAGGTTGTCAATCCCTACTAAGTAGTTATGCTACCAAAAGAAAATGGGTATTAGTCCCTGTTTAGACCACCGTACAACCAAATACCCCTTAGTAGCAAACAAAATGAATGTGTTTCATATAAAGAAACTATACTTTCTCCAAGAATTTTTGCTACTACTGGGCACTCAGTTGTATGGTGGTCCATACATTGATTTATATTTTAATACATCTTGAATTAAAGGTGAATAAAGTAATCTATTGATCATGCTTATTATGCTTAGAGTTTGGAGACAGGGTTTTGGCATTTTGTTTGTGGTGTTTCTTACTTCCTAATTTTCAGGCTGAGATCATTATGCATTCCTGCAGCACATTCCCAAGTATTAATGTTCCTCTGGGGATGTCTACTTAACAGGAAGCAGCTGAAATGACTCCTCCTGTTGCTGGATTTGCATTAATTCATATTGTGACTGTAACCACATTTCCACAACTCCCCAACTATTTTCCCCATGTACGTTTCTAGGGACTGCTCTTCCATGTGCAATATGTTAATAAAATAGAAAAAAAACTGCAACTGAAATTAAATGGATATTAAAAACAATTTATTTTTTAATCAATTGATACAAAACCTACATCCTTGCTTGTCTGATTATGTATTTATTTTCCTGTATACCCTTGAGCCCATGCAGCCAGCTGGCATATTAATTAATTAAAGGGACACTCGACACCCTAAAGCACTTCAGCTTGCTAAAGTGTTTCATGTGTGAAGAGTGTGTCATATATTTCATTTAGCAATTTCAATATAAATTGACACTTTTATAAATTAACCTTTTACAACCCCAGGCTGTCAATCAAACAACCAGTCCTGTCATTTACTGGTTGTTTAGCTCAGTGGTGCTAGAGTTAAGAGGCATCTACTTGCTCAGAGAGCATGCCTTGCAAATACTTCTTAATGACCTACATTTGTAAGTCTGTGATTGGACAGCCATAGAAAATATGGGCTGGTTTAGAAGGGGATGACTGTAAAGGCTGCAGACAAGAAATCTGCAGCTATTGAAAGCAGTTTTTACATATACCCTCATTTAAAAAAATGCATTATTAAATGCATGCATGTTTTCATTTGTTTTATATCCACTGCACAGTCATGTCTATTTATTTATGATTTTTTGTATTTGGGCAGTGGAGTTTCCCTGTAATATATTAATCTAGAAGTTGTTGATAATTTATTTTTTCAGCTATTTATTCCTATATTGAGGTATTTGGTCTACTTGAACCGCACGTTTGAGATCTCCCCAGTGGGGCTCGATGACATTAAGGTCAGGAGACTGTGATGACCACTCCAGAACCTTCACCATTTTCTGGAGAGTCAACTTGGCCTTGTGCTTAGGGTCATCGTCATGCTTGATAGTCCAAGAGCATCCCATGTGCAGCCTTCGTGCAGAAGAATGCAAATTGTGTGCTACTTGAGAGCTCCACTTGAGAGCTAACAAACTCTTTGACTATTTATACACAGACACTAATTGCAATTTAAAAAGACAAAGGTGTGGGAAAGTGACCATTAATTGTAATTTTAACTTGTGTGTGTCACCCTGTGTCTGTAACAAGGCCAAACATTCAAGGCTATGTAAACTTTTGATCAGGGACATTTGGGTGATTTATGTTATCATTATGATTTAAAAAGGAGCCAAACAACCATGTGATATTAAATGGCTTAATGTGATCAATATCCTTTAATAAAAGACATTGTTTTGCATGATCAGTCATATTTTCAAAATCAATGCCAAAATTTCACAATTTCTGACAGAGTATGCAAACTTTTGAGCGCATCTGTAATCTTTCTCTCTCTCGCTCCGTCTATCTATCCATCTATCTATCTACAGGGTGGGACAAAATTCAGAGTAGAAGAGTCAATAACTATTTCATTAATGAACCAATGTCAATGATATTACATACAATGAATGATCAACATACGGGGATTTGCATGAATTGGTACGGAAGATGACATATTTTAAATGAGCTTAATTTGCCTCCTTGCAAAGTTGGGCTCTTTCGATTGCATTGTTCATAACATTAGTTATTGTTAGATGCTCTAGCTTTCACATTTAAGATAACTTCCTGAGAGGTCATCTCACACCAGAAGGTGCATTCAGTAGGGTGCAATTGGCACTAATGAATTATCTTTGGATTTTCTCTACCTCTGAAACTACAGTTTTGCTTACTGACAAAGCTATTTAAATACAAATGAGCTTTGTCAGACATGATGAGCTGATGAATAAATTCATTGTTTTCTCGGCTAATTCATTGTTACTTCATGAAATTACCCGTGATGAATCTCCCACGACTCAGTTATAATATATACCTGCAACAAAAATAATAACTACTAACAATTAAGTTATTTACCTGTCAAATCCTACTCTGAATTTTGACCCACCCCATATTAACTATATACACACAGAATTGTACACCTCATTCACACTATATATTGTACTGTTCTCAAGAATGAATATACACCTCTTACTTTCTATGCGTGCTATTTCTATTGACTGACTTATCTTAGACTAGTAAGGGGTTGCTCTACTTACTTAATAGAATTTTAACGACCGACTTCAATGGAGGAATTGCTATTTAGTATGCATAGTAATTCCATACTCTGCTAAAATAACCCAGCCCAACATATTTAAAATGCAACTTCCCAGCATTTTTCATATTATGCTCACTAATCCCCATATTTAACACATATGTTTGTGTGAGTTGAGAAAAATAAAATCAGATGTTGAAATCCAAACCCTTTTGTCCTTCATCTGTGTGCATCCATCTTACTTCCCTGTCTATTAGTGTTATAAACTCTGCATATGGCATTCAGCATACAGAGAAGAGGAACATGAGACTATCTTTCTATTTTGTCTCTTCATTAGCAATGTTTGACTTGGCTTTGTCTTGTCTGAACTGAATAGAGATGTAATTTGCTAATGTTTAATAAAATGTTAAAAGAAAACTCTTTGCAAACATGGGATCTTCAGTATGTTTGACCATGGTAGGTGATATTTCATTATTACTCAAAAACCTGTATCTATCAATCCCAGCATATGTCTAGCAGGGAATCGCATTTCTGATAAGATACTCATCTGACCTGTCAGTGAGTATCTTACCTTATTTATACGCTAAAGTGCATAGTTTAGCACAGTTTGTGAAAGTTTGCTCTTTTCTAGAATTTTATTATATTTCTCCATCTGCCTTTTTAATTTTTTTTTTTTAACATTGTTTTAATCACCATAATCGTTAACACCCACATTCTCATTTAATCCATCATATTTTAATGGTTTAAATCATTGCTGTCTTTTATTAGCTAGTTTACCTTTAGAATCGTACTGTCTGCACTTGTTTTGTTTATATAAATTCAAATATTATTATTTTTTTTTTTTTTATAATAGTTCTGATAGTTCCTATTGGGCCAAAATGCAGAAATAAAGTTTCCATTTTGGAAACCATTTATCTTTAGATAGATTTTCAATAAATGCATATGTACATACAAATTCTAAGAAAAGTAAAGTCTGTTAATAATAAAATAAGGAAGTTAAAGTTTGAAGTTTGTCTTTGTGTCTCAAGCAACAATTATCCTCTTGGGTAGTCTCTAAGGTAAAGTTGGATTCCATCTTGATGAACCTGACAGCTGTAATTGGCTGGTTTATGTCTCTTGGCACTTGATACCCTGCCAAGTTCACATAAGATTCCATTGACAGCTGCTTTGAGCTGCTGAACTCGGCAGCAACTTGACATTAACTTGTTTAACCACAGAATTGAGTCCCCGTTGTAGTTACTTTCAAATTACTGAACATTTAGGCACTGCACTGCAAGCAATTTGCTAGCTAAATGTTAGTATTTAACATACGAATCATATTTCCTGAATTAAATATGAAGGTCTTGTTGCTGCTTTTCAAGAGAAACAAAGCAATCTAAATTTAGTTAATTACCGAATGATTTAACATGCTTAGGGAAGCAGTAGATAAATGTTTATATTAATTAGAATTTAGGTGATAGATTTGCAAAGGGGTTAAGCTTGTTTAATTGTTATGAGCCAAGAGAGAGAAATAACCTCTGAGCTAAGGTTTGGCAAAAGATAGATCCCCAGATGTACCAGAACATCAACTGCTATTATTAATTGCCGGCCCTTAGAATGATAAAGCATCATGGATCTTGCAGTTCAATGACCTCTGGGGATCTACTGTTTGCCCACCCATCTTTTTAAAACACTCGGACCATGTTGTAATGAGCAACACTTGACCAGCACAGTGACTGGAAATTTGTTCCAGCTATTTTGTGAACTCTATCACTGGCAGAAAATGAATGTTCATCTAACCTCGAAGATATTTCATGTCAATGCGGGACAGTTGATGGTAAGAGGCAAGGGAAGGACAAGGGATCTGTAGGGTTCCATGGAGTAACTGAGATGGATATGACTTTGATATTGTATTTACCCACTTGCAAAAATGTCCGCAGGCACAAACCATATGCATAGCATTAATTTGTTCAAACATTCACTGTGTCGTAATTATTTTCTTTTCTTTCATATAGCTTTTTCTTACAGCATTAACACACTGTTTGTGTCACTTTGTGGTATTAATATATTGTGCTGATTTAAATTCGAAGGCCAGACGTTCTCTTCCTTTAAACCGTTACTGCAGAGATTGCATGTTTTGTGCTATGTCAGCTCTTCCCTAATCTCTATAACCATCATCGTGCTTTTTTCATAATTAGTTAAGATGACATTTGTTTTATATATAATGCTCTGTCGTGTTCATCATCTCCACAATAGCCTCCAACACATGATAGGTGCCTTTAGCCATATTTTCGAATGAAAATGTCCTCATCATGTCTGATTACCACTTTAATGTTTTCTAAGTCATGCCTGGTGATGAGCTTGGTTTATGAAACAATTTCCTACAGTAATAAAACTAATTAAACTAGGCATCCATCCTCTCACTAGTCTTTAATGAATTATAATGAGATCATTAATCTAGTCACTTTCTCACAGTGAGTCTATTGGCTGGATGTCTGCTTAGATGTGTCAGCAATCAAACTCCTGGCCTTTGGAAATGGGCAATTATTTGAAACGGTAGTCGTTTGCTTTTTACGGGTCAATATTTCTGGTACACAAGTAAGCAAGAAGGAGAACATTTATCTGAGTTGAATTTGAAAAGGTCTTCAATTTTGCAAACTGGAATGCTATGAGACTCTGGATCACTGCCGTATTTTGGAAACATAGGCACACCCTGCCATAATGTTTATTGCTGTTTGACAATTAAACCGAACACATCAAGATAATTAAATTAAATGCTAGTGCCAAAAGTCACAACATTTTATTTTACCAGAAATCATCTAAAACTATTATGTGTCATCTTGTTCCATTCCATAATTTACTACAGAAAATGAATCCGTTTGGTCAATAGGAACTAGAAAATATGAGCTATACATACATTATAGATTTATTTATTTATTTATTTTTATTTGTTTATTTTCGAAAGAAAGTGTTTTATATGACAAGTGATATTAACAGAACTCCATTTGAATAGATATTCTAAGCCTAGAATATCATAGAGAAGCCATGAACTGTATTTCCTGTCACAATATTCACCAACTTTAACTTAAGGTTGTCAACATCTCTTAAACACACTGTGATATAAAATGACTATGTACAATCCTGAAGTATTCAGTGAGCTAAAATCAAAACCACTAATATAAAAGAACATTAACATATGAAAAAAAGTCTACAAAGGCAAATAGCCTCACATTGTTCTTCAGCTTCTGATAATTAATTTATGATTAGCTATGTTGTCATAGGTCTTTAAAAGGAATTCAAGTTGTGATGCAATAGCCTTTTATTGCAAATGTAGGTGTCCCATTGCATAGATGGAACTTCACTCGCATCGCATGTATCTAAAGTAGCTGTCAGGCAATGCCATGTCAGATTACTACATTGTCCACTGATTTATTGGGATCCTGGACAGCAGTATGGCAAAGTATAAAGTTCCACTTCTGCCAAAAGGCATGGTACATCATTTGCCAATAGTGTTATTCTGCAACTGCTGTTCAGCCAGGGCCTGCTGAAGCCTCAAGTGTTTGCGGCAGTGGTGCTGCCAATGCTGAATCTGTTGCTCGTCAATAAACTTGGCGCACGGGGCGTTCACCAGCTACTTGCGGAAGTGTTCATACTGCAGCAATTCTAACATGTGCAAGCATATTCTGATCCTTCCAATACAGTAGATATTTCAGATAATTCACAAATGCCTTGTCTTTAAAGTATCCTCTTTGTGCTAGAAAATTAAGATAATTAGGGTTTGCCAAACACTGTACAAACTCCAACTCCAACTAGAATCGAATCTGATCTTGCTCACCTGTCTCCATAGATGGAGCCGTCATAGCCTTTATCAAGACAGAGCAGCTAAAAAACTGTACTATCAACCAGAAGTTTACAATGAGTGGGTATTTTTTTTATTTTTTTATTTATTAAATATCTTAACCAGGAAGGATACATTGAGATTTCTCTCATTTTTAAGTATGTCCTGGGTGGCTATATCTTTTTTTTTATGTATATTTATATATTGAAAGCAAGCACATTTATCTTTTTTAGTTTACAGTTAAATGTGACTCCCTAGCAGCCTTTATAAGATAGGATGTTAGCATTCTGTTTTGTATACAGTATAGTACAATGCTAATGTGACTTTAGTGAGGAAACGGGTATAATAATCTATTCATGTATTTTATCTATTTGCTACTTATTATTTAATTAGTTTACTGCCTTCTAAATGACCATCAGCCCACCTTTATGTTAAAAGAAAGTATTCTAAATATCCATTTTCTCCCAGTGCTGAGCCACAGGTTTTACCGTTGGCCACCGCTCCTCCCATTTTTTCTTCTTGCCTGCTTACTTCTCTTCATCTTCTCGACCCATTAATTAAATTCTTTTTATGGAGCAGCATTGTGGATGAGAAGCACATGCACCAAAATGCTTCTTAGAGAACCATTACACCCAATACTTCTCTATGAGGAGCATCAGATTTGCAGGCATTGTGCATATAGGATATTTAATGCCTTCTTGTAATGCATGAGGACACTGAAATTCAAAGAATAGAGTTTAACTCGATTATGGGTGTAAAAGCATCATCAAGTAGCTGTCAGACAGCCACAAGATGTGTTTTTAGCCTTACAATGTAAACATTGCAGTATCACTAAAACTTTAACATTTCATAGGCATCTTATTGATAAGATTAAAATCTACAAAACAGTAATTGACCAGACTGGGCATTCAGGTTGAAGTATTAGTGTGAGTGGAGCTCTTTTCAAATCACGGGAATTGAGGAATCCAAACTGCATTCACCATTATCTCCATTTTTAAATGTAATATGGAACAATGTGTATTTCACTACTTATATAAATATATTTGAAACTTATATATGTACTAAAACAAGTATAATTTAGATAATTTAGACATGCAATATTGGACATAACATATGTATGTGAATGTAAAAATTATGGCCCAGTTGCATATCAGGACTGTCTAAAAATATGGGATGTATGTAACATTTTCTGGAAAGGGTTTATAGCAACACATACAATAAATAATGTAATTATTTATATGTTTCTGATATACAGAGTTGGATAATTTCTGATCAATATCAACCTTACATTTAAGTGTCAATTAATGTGGGGTTGAGCCCAATGTGATCTCTCAGTGGCATTACACAAACCAGCTGAGCTACAAAGCTAATTCTGCAAATTATTCCTTTCACACAGAGCTTTGCTTAACCCATCTCTGCTGTACACCAATATGAACTATGATTAATCACTCTCCTACCACACAAACACAGGCATTACCAACAGTACAGACCAGCATTAATACACAGCATTATGAGCTCATGATCACGCATCACAACAGAGTGATCTTTATCAATTTCTAGCTACATCTGTAACACTATACACTACAGAATGCTTATTGTCGCCATGCCGACAGAGATCAATGTGGTGAAAATCTTGTCTGCTGGTTTTCTCAAACAGTAATCACTTAGACAGTAATCACATAGAGAATCTAAATTAGCCACATACAAATAGAGTTTGCAGGGGAGGTATAAGTCCAGAGAAGGACAAGTCGATGAAGATTGTTCACCAAGCGTATGATTAATATGCCCCAGGTGCCCTGTGTAAAATGTGTAATACTAATATTTGTATACACCATAAAACATCTCATTACTATACAATACAATCAGCATTAGCAGCATTATCATTATCCTTTTAATAATCGTTAACAAATATCAAATTAATTAGCTTTCAGAATATTTTAAATAGGTTCTGTGGTCCCAAATGATTCATGCTCATTTTAAAGACATCGATGAGATCAAGGGCCTTGGCTGCCAGGAACTGGGTCTGCAGTTTGGTATTAGAGATAATTGAAGATTATGCTAGCGCTAGTGTACTTATAATCTTAATTTTAATAATGACAGGAGGCGAGTATTTTGCATTAACTCTCTTTACTAACTCCACATAGCAGTAAAGAAAAGGAGTGAAAACATTAACCAATCAAAAAATAGTAGGAGGTATAGTATTCACAGTGATGAGGCTCCTCCCCCTCTTTCCAAGCGACATCAAAGACATATAAAATATTAAAAGAAACGGAAAAAAGTCTTGAAACATGCACCAACGGGTGACTGTCCAAAGTGCGAAGTCCTAGCAGTTAGAGGATGGTCCAAACGTGCACCAACGGGTGACTTTCCCAAATGCGAAGTCCTGGCAGTTGAAGGGAGGCCCAAACATGTCCATCCTGAACGTAAGCTGTAACGTCTTGAAGTTATGCTGGAAAAGAGCGTGAAAAGGGTTAGGAACCGGTCTGGTAACTGGTTGCAGTGATGTAATAAACCCAACACAGATTCCACTAAAGAATGTTTAAAATTAGTCTAAGTAAGACGATGATTAGGCAACACAAGCTGTATCTAAACAAAGTACAAATTCGATTAAAATAAGCTGAGTAAGAAGACAGAGCAAAAGGAAGGAATATACAGACTATAGGTATACTTACATGAGATCTCATCCTTCTGAGTATAGGTATACTTACATAGAATCTCCTTCCTCCAGGGTGTGGAGGGTGGGAAAATACTCGCCTCCTGTCATTATTAAAATTAAGATTATAAGTACACTAGCGCTAGCATAATCTTCAATTTTACCACATGACAGGAGGCTTCATATTTTGCATTTTTAACGCTGAAACAGGAGAGACGTGGTTGCCCCCGGGTTCGGGCGGAAATAGAAGGTCCGAAAGGTAGATTCTCGTGACCAATCTGCGGCACGTAGGATGTCCGCCAGGGACGCGCCTGCGGAGAAGGCTGATGAGGCCGCCGCACCCCGGACGGAGTGGGCTCCGAAGGTCTCCTCGACGCCCGCCAGAGAGAGAATCCATCTTACCCACCTGGCCAAGGTGGTGGTAGAGACTGGTACGTGTGGACTAACGTAGGACACCAAGAGTTGGCCCGAGGGTGAGACCCGCAATCGGGACGTGACTTCCACGTACCGATGTAGGGTGGACACCACGCAGAGGAGCGGTTCTGTAGGGAAAAAAGGGTAGAAGACTGATGTGGAATCGGATTTCGTACGGCGTGAAATTTGGAAGGTAACTCCCTCTGGGGAGACCGAAAAGGCATCAATGTCGAATGCTCGTACGTCCGAGACTCTGCGGAAAGAAACCAAACAAAGTAGAAGTGTCAGTTTAGCTGATAGCTGTCGTAGCGAGAGTCTGTTGTTGTCCGGCCAGTCCCTAAGGAATTGTAGAACGATCTCAACGTCCCAAAGTCGGGAATATTTGGGTCTTGGAGGCCTCTGTAGTCTGATGCCCCTGAGAAGACGGCATACCAGTGGGTCTTTTCCAACGGGGATCCCCTGGGACGGAACGTGTGCTGCCGAAATTGCGGAACGTATGACGTTGAGGGATCGATAAGATCGGCCCGTGGAGAAGAGGTGCGAGAGGAAATTCAAGATGGCCGTTATAGGTGCCGTAAAGGGATCGAAATTCCGTTCACTGCACCAAGTAGACCAGGAGTTCCATGCTGATAGGTAACATCGTCTGGTTCCTGGTGCCCATGAGTCCCAGAGGAGGTCTCGAGACGTTTGCGATAAGTCTTCGGTTTGCCAGGCTCCCCTGAAAGTGTCCAAGCCATCAGCGTGAGACGGCCTTCCAGGATGAGCGGATGTTGGTTCCCTTTGGGGTCCGTAAGGAGTGTCGGGTAGGACGGTATGAGGAGAGGATCCTTGTAGGCTGCTGCCAGAAGATCCGGAAACCATGGTTGACCCGGCCATAGGGGCGAGATGAGGAGCAGGGACCCGCGTTGGGTCTTCAGGTATTGCATCGTCCTTGCCACCATGGCGAATGGGGGAAAGGCATACGCCCCCGTGGGTGGCCAAGGTTGTAGAAATGCATCTACTGCCTTGCTCCCTGGATCTGGGAGCCAGCTGAAGTACTCGTCTGTCTGCCTGTTGTTGCGTGAAGCAAAGAGGTCTAGGTGGAGGGGACCCCTCCTGGCCGAAAGACGTTGGAAGATCGCTGGGTCCAGTCTCCAGTCGCTGCTGTCCCGCCAGTCCGCTGTCAGGTTCGTGTCTCCCGGGAGGTATTCTGCCATCAGGGAGATTCTCCGGGGTAGACAAAATTCGAAGATGTCCTTCGTGATATTTGATAGGAGTCTGGATCGCGCTCCTCCCAGGCGATTGATGTAGCGGACCGCTGAGACATTGTCCATCCGGAGGAGGATGCAGCAGTCCGTGCGGTCCTTCGCCAAGCTGCGGATCGCAAACGACACCGCCAGGAGTTCTAGGCAGTTGATGTGGAGGTTGGTTTCTTGTGAAGTCCAAGTGCCTCCTGTCGATCCGCCCTCGCCTGTGGCGCCCCAGCCCCAAAGGCTGGCGTCTGATTCCAGAACGATGTCGGGAGAATTCCCGAAGATGGCTCGGCCGTTCCAAGCTTCCATGCTGTCCAACCACCATCCTAGTTCTTCCTTGATTTCTTCCGTTACCGGAATGTTCTGGTCGTAGGAGGGGTTCTGACGGAGGAAGGAGGCCTTGAGATGTTGCATCGCCCTGTAGTGTAGTGGGCCTGGGAAGATTGCCTGAATCGATGCGGACAGTAGGCCCACGATCCGAGCTAGGGTGCGGAGGGGAATGGTGTGGCAGCGGATGACCCTGCGTAGTTCCTTCTTGATGGCTGTGATCTTGGAGACCGGGAGTCGTAAGGTGCTGGTCCTGGAGTCTATCTCGAAGCCCAGGAACTGTATCGTCTGAGTTGGGGATAGTTCCGATTTTTGGTAATTTACCACGAAGCCTAGGGACGTCAGGAGTTGAATGGTATATCGTGTGTGTTGCATTAGACTGTACCTGTCTGAGGAGAACAGTAGCAGGTCGTCCAGGTATATAATGCACCGAATTCCTTGTGTTCGTAGTCGTGACACAACTGGTTTGAGAAGCTTTGTGAAGCACCACGGTGCTGAGCTGAGGCCGAAAGGGAGGCATGTGAACTGCCAGGGTTGGTTTTGCCATAGGAATCTGAGGAATTGACGGCAAGATGTGTGGACGGGAACCGACAGGTAAGCGTCCTTGAGGTCTAGCCTCGTAAACCAGTCCCTGTCTTGTAGAAGATCTCTCAGAAGATGGATGCCCTCCATCTTGAAGTGCCTGTACACCACAAAGGCGTTGAGTCCCTTCAAATTTATAACTGGACGGAGCTCTCCAGATTTCTTTTTTACTAGGAAAATGTTGCTGAAGAAACCCTGTTCGTCGTGAGCCGGTTCTATCGCCCCTTTCGTTTGGAGCTCTCGTAGTTCGTCGTCGATCAGACGGCGGTCCTCCTGGGAGCATTGAATGGGGTGCGGAGGAGTGAGCTGGTAGGGGGGTTCTACGAAGTCGATGACGTAGCCCCGAACTGTTTGGAGGATCCATGCGTCCGTGGAGATGGTTATCCATTTCTGAAAAGACAGAGCAATACGGCCTGCGGTATAAGGGGAAAGTGAAATAAGAGGCATGATGTTGCTTACCTGTGGGGAAGCGTGCTCTGCCACGGTTACGAGGTCCTCGGCCTCGGTCTGCTCCTCGGGTATAGGAGAAGGGTTGTCTGGAGCCCACTTCTGGGTAGAAGGGTTGTGGTCTGTGTGATCGGGGGCCAGAAGGCCAGAATCGGCTGGCTGCGCGGCCCCTGTAGCGGCCAGCCCGTCCAAAAACACCCCGACTGGGGTAACCTCTGAAGACTCGCTTCATGGATGTCTGAGCCTTATTCAGGGACGTAAAAATATTGACGTGTTTGTTCAGCTCTTTTAAGAAGGGTTCCCCAAATAGTTTGCCCTGTGCCAACGGTCCCAGTTCTTTGGTGCCCAATTCCACAAGTTTTCCATCAATACGGAGTAAGGCTGCCTTGCGCCTCTCAGAGGAGAGTGCTACGTTGGTATTGCCAACGAAACAGAAGCACCTTTGTGCCCATTCTCTGATGTCATGTGCCCATTCTTTGACCATGCTAGAGTCAAATTGATCGGCCCTAGTGAAAGCATCATCTGCTAGGTAAAGTATGCGGGAGAGCGGGCCGATGGCGTCCAGCAGTTTGTCTTGGACCCCGTGGAATCCCTTCTCCACGCCCCGTCGGGGGTCACGGCCACCTCGGGACATAAAGGTGTTCATCACCTGGTCAAACTCCGGGGTTTGAGTGACGTGGTCGGGAAGTGAGGGACGTGGGCATTCCGAGCGTAGACGGTTGCGCACCGTTTTATCCAGAGGTTTGCGAAGCCAGCGGTGCATAAATTGGGAGAGGTGGTCGGGGGGTGTCCAGTCCCCGGAGCGTGGGTGGCGGATATTGCGAGGGTCAAACAGACGTTGCCCTGTGGGGTCTAGGATGGCCTCGTCTTCCTGGGTAGGTGCGAGGTCGTCTGGTAGCTGACTGTGCTCCATGAAGGTGCCTCGTAGGAGGCCCGTATGGGAGCCGGAGTCCGAGTCCCAATTATCATCTTGCGGATCAGAGTCCGCGGCCTGCCACACGTCCAGTACGGCCATAGAATGTGTGTGTTCTTCCCCCTCATCCGAGGAGTAGTGGGCAGGTGTGGGTGGGGCTGGTCTATGGCGTTTGGGTGCTTTACCCTTGGCTGGTGTATCGCCCGCTTTCTCGCCTTTCCAGAGACGTTTGGCGGGGCGTGGGTCCCCCAGTACGTGTGACTCTGAGGCCTCAGAGTCCTCGTCTTGAGGTAGTGTGAGCGTGGCCTTTTTGGGTTTGTCGGTAGATGCCGACATGACTCTGGACAGCGCTTTCTCCATAGAGGCGGAGATGGCTTCTGCAATCATGGACTGGAAGTCCGCAGGGGTTTGGGATGTTTCCATAGTGGTTATGGTGTTGGCACAGGGTAGATGGGCTAGGGGTCAGTTGATATAATATGCACTCAAAAGTATAATAAAATCGGTAATAACACCCCAGCAGGGTGTGATGTAGTGTAGGTACAAGTAAAAGTACCCGAAACCCCAGCAGGGTAAATTGGGTTTTTCTTGCTGGGCCGCACCCAGAAATATATGTATGATAACTGAGAGGATGGCACGAAATCCACCTAATATGACATTAATATGGGGTTGGGATGCCCCTGTAACATATACATATATGTAGGTGGCACGAAATCCACCTGAAGGCAGCAGTGCATTAAGGGCTTCACCCTGTTGTAATAGAAGGTGGCACAAAATCCACCGGTCAGTGAGTAGGAATAGGAATAATAACAGTGGACTCACCACTGAGGAAGGGCCAGCAGCCTCTTTATCCTACCGGAAAACTTCAGTGACCCCTGCCTAGTAACAAAAAGAGTAGCCGAAAGGATATGGACGATCGGATGAGCTCTGCAGGCCGACACTGCGGAGATCGTGGGACTCCCAAAATGGCGGCCGTGAATCTCGCGAGACGCGAGATCCAAGATGGCCGCCGGAAAAAAAACGGGAAAAAAGTTTCCCGGTGTGTCGGCGAAACAGAAAGCGGCTGGTGAGCCGCGAGGGAGTGCTAGGGACAGGGTGAGCGTTACCCTGAGGGGAAGCAAGCTGGGAAGCCAGCGAAACGAAGGGGAATGAAAACAGAGGTATCCTGAGGGGAAAAGTTTACCATAAAACACATATACAAAGAGATATAATAAACGTAAAATAAACGTAAAATAAAAAAGGGGGAAACCCCCCAGGATAGAAAGGGAGAAGATTCCCAGAAGAAACAGAATAAGGAAATCGAATATTAGCATACAACATAGAAAATACAATCTATATAAAGGGAAGAGCCTGAAACTCTGACCTGTCTGCTGATGGAGCAGTAAAGAAAGAGGGGGAGGAGCCTCATCACTGTGAATACTATACCTCCTACTATTTTTTGATTGGTTAATGTTTTCACTCCTTTTCTTTACTGCTATGTGGAGTTAGTAAAGAGAGTTAATGCAAAATATGAAGCCTCCTGTCATGTGGTAAAATTCAGCATGTGTACTAAAAAAAATATATATATGTGTACTAATAAAATGTATGCATATTTTATACATGTAGTAGATCAATCTAGAACTGTGGTTTTCAACCCCTGAGTTGAAACACGTAATCAAGACTTCCAACCACTCCAATTTTGTCGGGACTGTCATGCTTTTAATGTCATATCCTAATATCCTGACTTAGTTCCCTGGTGTCCTGTGTTTGGTGACACCTGGAAACTTTACCCAACAAGCACAGCACAAGTGCATCAGGGCACTATGTTCAGGGCACCAGGACCCTACAGAGAGCACTGAAACTGTACTTACTGCAGGGTCTGCTCTCAGTGGAGTGGCCTTACATGATTGTCAGGCAGCCTGATGTGCATTCATGTCAATCTGACCAGCCAATAATTTAAGCTCTTGTTGAGAGGTATGCAAATGGATGCCAATACAAGTGTTGTGTGTTCCCACTTAGAACAGGAATATCATATTCATCAGGATCTAGGGAAATTATTAAAAACTGAAATAAAAATCTGAAAAACTGTTTTAATCAGACATTCCTTTTAGTTTAGTACAAATGGTAACCAATAAATGGTTTACATTTATATCCTTATTTAAGCTTGTGTGCTCTAGACTCCAATAATAGCCAACTAATGAAAAATGTGTATACAAATCTTAATAATTTTCAAATTAGGCAAAATATATTTCATAGAGAGCACAGTGTTTTGTTTTGTTATAAATAAGACTACATGGCATTAACTATTTTGTAATAACCCTTACGTGAATAATAACTTTCCAAAGTGAATTTTAAATTTAAGGACAAAGAAGCTGAGCTGGAAGCACAGCTGAATTAGAGAAGTGTTCCGGTTTAGCTCTTTTGACCTTAAATTTGAAATTTACAGGGCGGGGACCGGCAGTGAAGTTACAAGTGAGAGGATACAAAAATACCATTGCCCATGACAGAGCTGCTTTAACAACTAACTTGAAAGACATAGAAAAATACAATTCCATCACAGCTAATTTAGTATAAATTATACAAGTCAAATTGAGATGTGTATGTTCCAGTATTCTGCTTGCGTTATTCATGGGTGCCACAGTTGCTTTGCAGCATTGTGTTTGTGTATATGTGGGCTGCTATTGTTCGTGGTACTGTGTACAGTTACATAGTTACATAGTTCTGATGTTTGTAGGTACTGTGCTGGTGTGTTTTTTTTGTATTATTTCTATGAGGAGTTGGCTTATTCTGCAGCTCTGTGTATATTTTGGAGGGTGCGTGTGGCATCCCTGGTGTCCAGTGGGGACCGGGCTAGCCACGTACAGGTCAGGGGCAGGAACAGGTTGCTCTACTCCAGTGCAGATTTTTTGTTCACAAGTACTGTGAGGAAGTGATCCTAAGTCACTTCTTCTAAGTGCTGCAAATATAGACTCAAGATTGTCGCTCTCCACCTGCAATTACCGCTTGGTTTGCATTAGCAGATATCTAAAGTCCCATTAGGACTCCTGATGATTCAGAGCCTGTTTGTCTGTTGCAGCCATGAGTGCCGAGCAAAACCTCGAGTGCCATGCACGGCACACGTGCTATAGGTTGCTGCCCCCTAATATAGTGAATAGACTTTTAAGTAATGTTGCCAAAATGTTGCATTTCATCCTTTGAATTCAAACGTCTATTTGCCATATGTTTGGTGAGGGCAAACAAGCTCTTCATAAAACCTGTGTACAGTGATTGTAGGATAGAAAATCACATGGGAATGAACTATTTTGCCTCCAGCATTGTTTTTTCTGTCATGTAAATAATCTGAACAATTCACATAGTTCCATGAGCAAACTAGGTATATACAACAACATATATTTGGCATACAACTGTAGAATTTGAACCAGGGTGCCATGTATCTTGTAGTGTACAGCTAATCTGGTGTCTAGTTTCAGTGTAGAATTGATGCAATGTTGTTTAAGAAAGTGAAGTATCTACCCGGGATTGATTGACAAGTTAAATTAATAAAGAAGCATTTGTAGACAAAGTATAGTTGTACATCACATGTACGAACATGAAAAAAAAAAGACAGCAGCGTATTATGATTTCCTCAGTAAAGTATTTGGGGATTTTATTCCATTTGTTTGTGAACTTATGCAAATGGATATTCCTTTTACCTCATGCTGTTTCCCATCACAGTTGCAGGTAGGGAATCCAAGTAAAATGAAATTGAATACATTAATTTGTCATGTTCGTCTTTCACAGCTCAGTGACAATTTAATCAGCATGATGGAGAAAGCCTTTGAGTTCCAGCACCCAAAACATATGTCTTTCACCTTCACTAATGCAGTAAAAGCCAAATAACCTGTAAGATCTGATTGACAAACAATTACTTATACTGAACCCATGACCTTGGATGACTAGCACTGGACTCAGCTTGGTAGGCTGTGCTACCACAAAAAATATCAAAAGAAAATGGTGGTACTTTTTTTTTTCCATTGCTGGCAGGATTGCTGTGTGGCTGGTGTCTACTTAGGGATGTCTTGTCGCTGCATAGCAGACAGAGAGGGAGCTGCTGAGATCTGTCTGTACTGATTGCCCAGCTCACATTGTACTGATGCTGGGAACCAGGATGTGATGTCACTCCAGCTCCTGAATTAGTACAGAGCTGCAGAGAGGTGGGCAATCCATATATATAGTGAGATCCCAACAGCAAACCACATGATGTCAGGGATGAGGTCATACTCCAGCACTTTTCAAAAGTAAGTAAAGGAGCGTTGGAAGAACAAATAGAATAAACATTAAGTGTGTATGCATCAGTATATGTGCATATGAATAGGTGACTGTATGAGTCTGCCCGATGAGCTGTATCTAGTGCTCAATGTGAGTGCTGCATAAAACCCATTAAACCCATTCATAGCACCATGGCTGGGCGATCACACTCATACACAGTGATTTTGGGCTGGCCGGTGCTCAAGGGAGACAACCAGGATCTGAACAAATCTCGATTGTGATTGGTGCTGGACTTTGCTAGCTGCCCACCACCAGCTGCCTGATTTTCAGCATTACATGGATATTTTTGCAATGCTGAGAATAGA
This sequence comes from Pelobates fuscus, assembly GCF_036172605.1. NCBI lineage: Eukaryota > Metazoa > Chordata > Amphibia > Anura > Pelobatidae > Pelobates > Pelobates fuscus. Next base: position 197,765,191 of record NC_086322.1, on the reverse strand, counting down.
CGGTTTCTACTGTTTTTACTACAAAACCCATCTGCTGATATCAGCTGAGACTTTCCTTAGGTTTAATTGTTTAGGTTAGGGGTAAGGTTAGTGTTAGAGTTTGTGTAATCGTTATGGTAGGATTAGTGTTAGGGTAGGGATAGGGTTTATGTAGGGTTATTGTTAAGGTAAGGGTTAAGGATGGGTTATAGTTAATGCTGGTTTAAAGTTAGGAATAGTGTATTGTTAAGGTTAGAGCAGGTATATGGCTAGAGATAGTGTACAAATAGGGTTAGGGGAAGGGTTAGTATGGTATTAGGAAGGTTGGTATAGAGTTAGCATTAACTACCAAAACATTTTTTAGATGCTAGACATACGAGGCATTTAACAATCAGGAATGATACATGCATCTCTCTTGTTATTATGCATCTCTCTTGTTATTAGTTGCTCTGGTTATTTAAAAATAATTATAAGCAAAAATGTGAAAAGAAACATGTTTTTCCCCATTTTTTTATATCCTATAAACTTACAGTTTTTTTCACTAAAGTCCAAATGGCCTTGTAGGACAAAATCTTTCTGACTGAATATGGAGTCATATTGTTCATGCTATTCAACAATGTTTGAATTTTGCAATTCAGGCCCTAAATGGGCCTGAATTCGGTACAGAAACTGTAGGTACGGTTTTAATTACCACCCTCTGACCTATTTGTACAAAGAAGACTATAGGGTCTTTCTCTGTTTGCTTTGTATGGTCTTCATGTTAATTCATCCTGCTGCTGAAAGCCACACGAGGATGCCTAAACACGCGTAAGTTGGAAATTATACAACTGTATGCTGCATACATTGGAGCAGGTTTTAAGCTCCATTCCACATTGGCAATCACACATCTGTTTATTGTGTGTTTAATTTGTTAAGACATACTCCTTGTCTTCTGTTTACTTACATGTACCCATAGATCCAAACTACTACAAGAAACTCAGTCTCCTCTTCCTAAAGAGAAGAAAGATAAACATACCTGGGACTATCAGCTATTTATTTACTTTTAGTTCTTTTACTATTGCATTGATTTCTGGCGAAAATGGTTCCTTATTATTAAATCTGTTGTTTTGTTGTTTTGTTGTCTCACTATATTTGGTTTATGGCAGAGTATATTTTACTATTAGATGCAATTTTTAAGTTTTCCTGGGTTTGCAGCCATTGTTCCTTTGTTCAGTTATCCAGCTCTTATCCATCTCTTGTTTTACCTTGGGTCTTATGTTGTGTGCAGAGATTTAGCCCCGCACATACTAAAACATGAAGACATATCAATATGTCCTCTCGGTATTAAAGCCTGTTAGGACATAATGACACGGTCCTAAGTAATTAAAGGGTTTCTCCAAGCAGAATATATATATATATATATATATATATATATATATATATATATATAGAAGGCTTGGCCTGTAATTGTGGGAGGCACTTAAGTTCCCTATTTAAACCGAGTAAGCCCCTGCTTACCTGTCTTCGACGTTCTCGGAAGTGCCTCAGTGTACTTCCGGTTCACAGATCCGTGACGTCAGTTTCCCGCCCGCCGGCAGCCCGGTTCAAACGCTCTGCGGCTGTATTCGTGAGTATAACGGTTTTGCTTTACACGGACGGCATCAAAAACGTAAGTTTAGCCCTGTCTCTCGCGGGCTCGGGTTTTCTCTGCTCCTGCAAACTCTCGGTCAGTGTAACACGTTCTGTTACACTTTCACCTCGCAGTCTCGTTTCAGCCGGACCGGGTTGCCATACGTTTTCATTCAGATTGGTGCAGTACGTTCATTCTCTTACATTTTCGTGGATGATGATCACATTTTAGCAATAGATTAAGTAGTTACGTTTGTAAGTGTGGTTAAGGTGGTTTATCTGTTGTCTGGTCTAGTATTTCTGAAACTTCTGTCTTAAAGTGGTTTAAATGTCCCCCTTAAAGATAAAAAAAAAAAAAAAAAATATATATATATATATATATATATATATATATATATATAAATAAATAGGGGGAATATTCTTTACTTTGATTTAATGGCTGTTCATGTCCTATTTTCTGTTGTAGTCCTTACTAGTGCTGACACTTTTCGCAAGTGGCCCTTCGCGGGTATACGTGTTCGCAGCATTGTTAAAGAGGTAGGCCTCTATTTCACCCAGTTCATTTGTGTGTGTCTTAAAGTAAATAGTATGTTTCATAAATAGGTCACGTTTCTTTCCCTTTAGTTCCGTTGGTTCCCTTCAGGATAAGTAGTCCTATATTAGGTCAAGTAAAGTTTATTCCTTCCTCGGCAGGTATGTTAATTGTGTGTCCTGGGGGGGGTTTTAGGTCTAGTTGTAGTTCTCCCGCCAATTTAGGTATGTTCCCATAGGCCTCTTTGCCTATAAGTTTAGTGGTCCCGCAAGGCATAAAGTCAGCCCCTACGTTCGGAGGTTCAGGCCAATCGTCCCAACGCTTAGCTATAGCCTTGCTTCAATTTATAGGTAGGGCCTCACCCGTCACGGCCAAACGTTTTGTACTTTCTTTTACGTGTCACCGAGAGGCCAACTCCCCGCCACCCACCTCAGTGGCACCAAGGCCCCACGAGCCAAATCATAGGTAGTGCCTCTCATAGCCACTTGGCAAGTAGTTAGGGCCTCATCTGCCAACAACTTAAGCTAGTTAATACAATTTCGCCTATGGGCACTAATCTAGTAAGCGGGGTCCCTCCGGTTATTCACATTTCAGTACTAACTCATCCTCTCTGCCCCCCTTAGAATGTCCAACGCTTCTGTACTAGAAGACAATCTGTCGGTTACCAGCACCCCTCTCAGGTCAGGCACGCAGAGAAGGCAACCCATCCCTCCAAGTCCAGCTTCCAGCTACCGCTCCTGGACTATCCCTAAGATCACCGCAGAACTCAAAAAGAGGAATATCCCTTATCCGGCTTCAGCCAGGAAAAATGAACTTTTTCGTTTGTTGAACTCTACTGAGGATAACGAAAGGCCTGGCCCTAGTTCAGAGGTTAACGTACTTAATAGCCTGGCTGAATTACACGCCATGATGGCCTCCCTAGTGTCCTCAGTTGCCACTATTAATAATAGATTGGATAACCTGGAAGCTAATAATGTTCCTACAGTCCCCGAGGTTCCCGGGCCGGTTGCTCAGCCCGCGCCCGCCCCAAGAGGTAACGATAATCCTCTACCGGCTAAAAAAGTTACTAACGTTATCAATCCTATTCACTTCATACTGCAGACTCTGAGACGTGACATCATAGAAGGCAAGGACGTTAACTTGGCCTCACTACTGATAGCGGCTCAAGACGTGGTAGAGAACAGGGCGTACACGTTTGAGGATCTATCAGTAGTAATGAGGGCCAGAGATCCTAGGCTGAATAGGAAACTTAACATTCCCGAGTTTGTCTTGGCATTTGGTCTGTACAGAGACGTAATCTGTACAGCTTTTCCCCTCCGCAGAGAGGAGCTAGACTTATATCTACACAAAGTAATAGAGCTAGCTTATAAGTACGGGGCTTTGCCTTTTACGACTATCACAAGTCATTCTCCTCCAGGTCAGCCGCCTCACTGTCTCAGTATAATACGGTCACGGACTGGGGACAGCTAGACACTGAATTATTTCTCATGCATTTCTCAGGTCTCAAAACCCCTTCCTGTGCCATATGCTCGTCTGCAGCTCACTCGATTAATTTCTGTCCCGAAAATGTAGCTATCCCCTCTACCAGTAACGCCAACTCCGATTTTCAGTCCACCTCTAACCAGAAGGAAATAAGAGACAAATTAGGCAGGCCGATCGTGTTCTTGGGCAAAGCTCAGGTCTGCAATAATTTCAATGCTGGGGGTTGTAGTTATAGTGCTTGTAGGCTGCTACATGTGTGCTCGCTTTGTTTCAGGGCACATGCCAAAACGATGTGCCCTAACAGATTGTACCCTAAAAAGGCGTCCACTCCAATAAACGTTCCTAATTTGCAACGTTACCTGTCTAATCATCCTTCTTTACATCTGGTGGAATTTCTCACGTCAGGGTTCACTCACGGGTTTCACACAGGCTTTGTCTCTCTCCCCACAGGCATCTTGGAATGCCCCAACCTTCAGTCAGCTCTCACAGACCCCGACACCTTACAAGAACTCTTACAGAAAGAAGTCACTAACGGGTTCATGATAGGCCCTTTCACTACGCCACCTTTCTCCTCCTGGAGAACTAACCCTCTAGGTATCGCCACTGGGAAGTTTAACAATAAAAAGAGACTAATTATTGACTTTTCTGCACCACACTCCTCTCCCACACCTAGCCTGAATGCACTAATCCCATCAGAAGATTTTTCTCTTCAGTACGCCAGAATTGATGATGCCATTCAAGCTATCATTAGCTCCGGGAAGGCGGCCTGGTTAAGTAAATCAGATATTACTAACGCCTTCAAGTTACTTCCCATTCATCAATCACTCTGGCATCTGCATGGAGTTAAGTGGCAAGACAACTACTATTTCGCTACCAGGCTTACTTTCGGCTCCAAAAGTAGCCCCAAGTTATTTGACCTTTTTGCCGAAACGTTAACATGGCTTCTCCTGAACTTCTGCAGATGTCCAGTTGTCATTCATTATTTAGACGACTTCCTCACCATCGAACCACACCACTGCACTCCACACAGCCTTAATCACATGCTCACTCTCTTCAAAGATTTAGGTGTCCCCGTAGCCCAGGACAAAACTGAAGGTCCCAAAACCGAGATTACTTTTCTGGGGATTACACTCAATTCTGTCTCCATGCACGCCAGCCTGCCCCAGGAGAAAGTAGACCGAATTCTGTCTTACATTAACACCTGCATGTCACAAGGCACTTGCACCAGGAAACAGCTACAGTCACTTCTAGGTTCACTTAATTTCGCCATGAGAATAATTCCACAGGGCAGGTCTTTTATTTCCAGAATCCTTTCACTTTTGCACGGTCTCCCTGACGATGACTCCACTACACCCATAGACGAGTCAGCTACAGCTGATCTAAGAATGTGGCAGCTGTTCCTTTCCTCGTGGAATGGCAGGTCGCTGTTTGTTCCCCCCATTTCCGACAATTCCCCAGTACTCTGGACTGACGCTTCAGGTGCCATAGGTTATGCGGCCATATTTGGCGACGAATGGCTTTACGACTCTTGGCCGATCGAAACCACATCACTCGAGAGTTTCAGTACCACCTCCACACTTTTCGAGATTTACCCTATCGTAGCAGCAGCACACACGTGGGGGGTAGAGTGGAGGGGGCAGTCAGTCAGGTGTTTTTGTGATAACTTAGCTACCTGTAACATCATTAACAAGGGCCGCTCTCAGTCCCTCACGATCATGAACCTGGTCAGGAGACTCACTTGGCTAGCAGCTAATCTCCAGTTCTGCATATCCTGTGTTCACGTCCCAGGTATACAAAATACTGCCGCTGATGCTCTATCACGCTTCAATTTGCAGGAATTATTCAGACTGCATCCAACAGCTTCCCAGCAACCCAGGGTACCTCCAAAATTCGAAGACCTGGTAATGCGTTAAGCTCTCTCTTACAACTAAGCGGGACGCTTGCTCAGGCGGGTTTATCCCTTAACACAAGGAAAGCTTATTACAGAGCATATGAACTGTTTAAGTGTTTTGTTTGTGATTACTGTATAATAAATGTTTTTTCTGTTGAAACCATGGTTGCATTCACAACTTTTTGCCACTTTTCTCTTAATCTAGCTTACAACACAATCAAACTCTACTTAACGGGAGTCCAACACTACATGTTAACCTCCTTTCCCAACAAGTCTCCTTTCCTAGTTTCCTACCCTCTTAAAAGTGTCCTCAAAGGCATTCATAATTTGTCAGTACACATACCCACTAAACGCCTTCCCATAGATAGTAAGCTATTTAAGAATATCTCCAATGTACTCGACACGTCCCCTTTCGAACATATCACTAACCTCGTTATCAAATCCGCGGCTTATTTAGCCTTTTATGGTTTCTTGAGACCCAGAGAATTTACTGTAGAGAGAGCTTCCGACTTCAGCTCATGCCTCCAAAAGAAACACTTAGTTAAAAAACTAGACCACTACACATTGTCCGTTACTCATACTAAAACGAGCCAAACAGGCCCACCAGTGGAAATTAACTTTTATCCCACGTCGACCAAATGGTGTGCCGTCCGTGTATTGGATAAGCTAGTAGAATCCCAAGCTAATTCCGTTCCTAATTGCCCACTTCTAGCTATACTAGGGAAACCCCTAACCACTAAAATCTTCATGCTTTACATACGCACCCTATTACTCCGGTTGGGACAAAATCCACATTCATTTTCGGGCCATTCTTTTCGCATTGGAGCAGCCACAGCTGCCTCAGGTAATCATGTACCAACACACATAATTAAAAATATGGGGAGGTGGAAATCGTCTGCATACAACAGATACATCCCCAATCCAGAGAAAGAGATAAGGCTGGCTTTCTGTGATATGACTAAATGATGTATCGCTTAATAAACGCATTTTGACTTAATCGTTTCTTATTTTTGCCCTCTTTTACAGGCCTAACCTTACGTCAGTTTCGGCACACCTCAACTGACTTGCTATTAAGGAACTACTTATTTTAACCCTGTTTTCCTTACGTCCTCGGAATGTGCCGTACACAAATAGAAGGCTTGGCCTGTAATTGTGGGAGGCACTTAAGTTCCCTATTTAAACCGAGTAAGCCCCTGCTTACCTGTCTTCGACGTTCTCGGAAGTGCCCCTCCCACCGCACCCTCAATTTTATCATTTTACCTAGGTGGGCCCTCTTTTACAGGCCTAACCTTACGTCAGTTTCGGCACACCTCAACTGACTTGCTATTAAGGAACTACTTATTTTAACCCTGCTTTCCTTACGTCCTCGGAATGTGCCGTACACAAATATATATAAATATATATAATCAGAATATATAGATATAAATGCCTTTTCTGCATAGAAATGCCCCTTTGCTCTCTCTCCACCTTCTTTAAACTTAAATGAATATTGATTCTAATGGCTGTCAGTATTGCACATGTGAATGCACAAGTTCAACTCAGCATGCTTTTTTATGAAGAGATAATCATTTTTATATTTATTATTTATTGATCCGGCAGTTTCATCTAAATCTAAATATGCCTTTCTCATCTGAATAATGTTTTTCTCATACTAGCTAAATTAATTGAATGATTTATCATACCATATTTTTTAGAGATTAATAGCATGAGATCTCATACATAATACATTTAGAAACAATTTAAAAGTAAACGGGTTATTCATTAATATAATTACATTGCTTGTTAAGTGGTATTTACCAAGGATTTATTTTCATAGCTTTTTTTTTCCTGTAAAATCTTGCACCCAAATACTAGTGAGTGATTTAAAACAGTTTATACCTGTATTAAAGGAGCACACAAAACACCTGCAAACCTGCATCTTAATATGCATGCTGTAAATTGTCCCGGCTTTGCTGTGAACAGTACATGACTTGTTCTCTTTAACAGCTGGAAGAATTACAGATTAGTAAAATGTGTTCTAGATAACTAATTACTATTTTAGGGTGTAACTTTAAATTATAGAGTTAACAGGTGCTCCTCTAGCCATAGGCATATCTCTCAACTTCTGCAGGAGGTGATCTGGATTGATACACAGTTTTGTGACAGTAATATATATGTGCATATTACTATTTACAGAGCCTGATTACCGTAAGTTGACTAAGATGGCCATCTATGGTCCAGGCTCAGACAGCTCTGGCTCTGATCTGGCCCCACACATCAGCCAGCAGAGATCAAAAGATCTTTAAAAAAATTTCCCTGGTGCTCTGTGGTGCAGTCACAATCCCAACAGCGACCCCACTGGACCACCATGGGGTGTATTATTGCCCTCTTCCTGTACAGGTGGTAAGCAGGAGGGGGCAAATGTAATTTAAAAACACAGCTTCCCCACATACTTTCACTAACTCACACACTCAGCCCCATACACTGTCACTCAGCCCTCATCCAGTCACATTCACTATGCCTAATTCTGTCACTCTCACCCACTAACTTTATCACACTCACTCTCTCACTCTGCCACACCCACCCAGTAACCTTGTTACACTCACCTTCCTTATCCTACCACGCTCACTCCCCTAACCATGTCTACTCCAGATATCACTGTCCCCCTAAAGATAGTCATCATCATACACAGTCACCTCACACATATGAGGCACAGCCTACCATAAACACAATACTTAAAAACAAGCAGTCCCCATACCTTCAACACAATTTAAGCAACTACCCCATCCACATTTTCTCCTAGGCATAGGCATACACATTCAGACACAAATTATAGGCACATGCACAGGTACACAATGCTTAAGACACAGACATACACAGACATAAATGCACACACTCACACATACTCTCAGGCACAAGTTCAGAACGCTGGACATACTCAGCCCCTCTACCCCATACAACACTCAGCCTCCTACGCACACCACACTCAGCCACTACACCTCACTCACAGAAACATTGCCCAGGGCTCTAAGAGGAGGCCTAGTCTGGCACCCTGCTTAGGGCAACCTTAACTGGTTCTGACTTTCTGACTATATATAACCAAAAGTATGCAAAAGTTCACATATAAAAGCATTAAACTGAATATACATATACATATACGCCATACATATACATATAATAAATAATCCTAGACATATCTTGGTAGTGTGCATTAATTTGTTCCCTCATATGCCCCTTTAAGGTGCTGTGAAGATTGTATTATCTCAAACACAGTAGGATACTATACGTTGATGCTATAATTGCATTGATGCTGTTGACTGATAATTCCATGCTGTTTTTTTTATGTAAGCAATGCTGTCATATAAATACATATTATCAGACAAAGCATGAAGTATTAATTGCATGTTGTTCAAGTAAAGTTCAAGAAACAAAGCATAACTTTCAACGTCTGCTTGCTAATGCAAGACATTTGTGTAGGAAAATGTGTGAGATTGAGATATTGGCTTACAAGGAGCAGTATGACATAATTGGGAGGAGTGCAACTCGGCATGCTTTTTTATGAAGAGTTGAACTTAATGGGATGAAACACTTGATTAGGCTATTAATTTAAGTGGGTATACATTATTTAGAAAGGAGAGAAAAAATGAAAAAGTGGGCACCTGATATGAACCTAATTTGAAGCCAAGTGTTAAAGAAATTGTATGTGGTGATATAGGTAAGAAGGTGGAAGCCTTATGGGTAGAAATATGCATAGGACGAAACAGGGGATATCTATTAATAGTAGGAATATGTTACAAGCCCCCAAACATTAATTCAGATAGGAAAAAGCAACTGCTCTCACAACTGGGGAATATGTTAATCATGGGAAATTTTAATTATCTAGACACTGATTGGACAAGAGGGACTAGTAGTACAGTGAAGAGAAACAGGGTTTTGAATCTGATAAGCATACATTCATGTTTCAATTAGTAGACGCATCAACTAGAATATAATTCTGCGACTTTACAAGTGAATGGTAAGACCTTGAATATGCAGTGTTATTTTAGGGCAACAGTTTTAAAGAAAGTTATTGCAGAACCAGAAAAAGTGCAGAGTTGAGCTACAAAATTAGTAAGGAGGATGAAACATTAAATGGAAAGCTAGAAAAACTAGAATTGTTTTCTTTAGAAAAAAGGCATCTCAGAGGAGATATGATCACAGTATAAACTAAATACAGCGTCATTACACACCGCTATGTACTAACCTGTTCATTAGCAGGAATATACAACAGACAAGAGGAATTCCAATTGAAAGTGGAATAAATGTGAGTTTTACTTACAGCAGAGGAGATGGTTCTTTACAGTAAGAACAATAAAGATGTGGAATTGTCTACCTATAGAAGTTGTCTTATCATATTTTACAGATAATTGAATAATTCTTGGATGCTTCTGGGATTCAAAATATCAAGGAAGACATGGACTAAGCAAATGCATTTAATTGCAACTGGTCATGAAAAAAATATGCAGGCCTCCCAACAGTACCAGTTTCAGGGTCCTGTCCCACCATCCCAATTTACTTCGTTGGTGTCCTTGGATGTGAACAGTCGCCAGGAAGCAAAAGTTAGGGCCCTGCAGAGAGCTCTTTAACAGTGCTTTCCGCATGGTCCTGAATGCTTGTTGCAGGGTAGGCCCCTTCAGTCCTTAAATGGAAGGGCTTGCCCATTATTGGTGTCGCCAGTGGCGCAAGTTGCATCATTGGTGATGCCCTTTCTCAGGCCCGCAGCCCTCTCCCACTTTGCATATACCCACTATTGGGAGGTATGAAAAATTTAGTAATGAAATTTCATTTTTGAAATTTTCAATTTAAATGCAAAAAAATCTAACAGTGAATCAAATTGTGATAATATCAAATGTAGCAAATACACTTAGAAATATGAAATGCAAAAATCAGTGTGTTTAAACAACATATTGCTCTGTATGTTTAGTTTGAGATCAACCAACATTCTAAAACAGTTCTACTTTGTGCAAATTCTTGCTTGAATGTGCCAAATACCTGCCACTTTGTTAATACATTAATATTCGTGCTGAATGCAAAAGAATGTACAATGTCCCTTGGGAATCATTCGAGAATAGATTTCAAACTACATTTCAAAGATCTTGATGTTGCTATGGTGCAAATTAGTTGTTCTTTTTTGCAATATTTTATTTTCCATGTTATTGTGCAGAAGCCCATTTACCTCATTCTCTTAGGTAAAGCAATTGAAAAGTCCTTGCTAGATTAGTATCTGACATGAGGGATATACAGGATTAGTCACTAAAGTGAAAATTCAAACTGAATTTAGAGTGAATTTCAAATGTAAGACCAAAGTAGTCAAACTTAAAGCATAGTTAAGCATGTTTCCAGTTAAGTTATTTACCTTAAATTTTAAATCCACTTTGAATTAATTTTGAATGGGTTCTTGACCTTGGGTATATCTCTCAACCCTGGCAAAGTCTTAGATTCACCACAGCTTAGCTTTAAATTTGTCACTATGTAAAATATATACTGACAAGTGCAGGACCTGATACTCAAAATGACCGGACATTCTAGTTATTCTGGCTCTCTACACACTAAATAGTGGCTAAATCACTTCTGAGCGACGCAGAAACCATCTTGCTACAGTAGAAAACTGAAAGTATACCTACCTGTACATATGCAGGATTTGTCTTGGTCAGATAGACCATTATCTTGATACATATCTGCGAATCAGTGTGCAACAACCCCCCATGGACCGGTGTGGTATATCCTGGTCCCCGCTGGCATGCTTACTTGCTTGTAACCACATGTCAAAACAGCGCCCAAAACTCTTACACCTTACTGTGTGCACTCCAAGATGGTCACATCTACAACAACCACAAGCAACAGTGGTCTTATATGAGGAATGTACGAACTATAGGAATATAGGAATTATACAAACATCCTGTAACAGCTGAGGCCCAGACTGGTCCTTCGAGAGGCCTTAATGTCATGGAGGCGACACTGCAGAAGTAGAGAAAGTGCTAAGTTGAGCATATGCTCGCCGAGATCCTGGTCATAGAAAGGCGCACCACTCTCCAAGACCAAGATCCTTGAGGGTGCATCCCACAGATGCTGCTCACCTGCTCAGATTTCCGACTTTCATCGCGAAAGAAAGCTTTGTGAAATAATATTTTGAGCTACAGTCCTGATTGCAGCTACAGTTGGGACCCATGAGTCTCCTGTGCTGGACTGTGCAAGAGTCAGGTGCTGGTAGGGAACCGTTCAGTGTGACTTAACATTTAGTGCTGTCGCGAACATAACATTTTCCGTTCGCGAACGGCGAAAGCGAACTTCCGCAAATGTTCGCGAACGGGCGAACCACCATAGACTTCAATAGGCAGGCGTATTTTAAAGCCCACAGGGACTCTTTCTGGCCACAATAGTGACGGAAAAGTTGTTTCAAGGGGACTAACACCTGGACTGTGGCATGCCGGAGGGGGATCCATGGCAAAATTCCCATGGGAAATTACATAGTTGATGCAGAGTTTGGTTTTAATCCATAAAGGGCATAAATCACCTAACATTCCTAAATTGTTTGGAATAACGTGCTTTAAAACATCAGGTATGATGTTGTATCGATCAGGTAGTGTAAGGGTTACGCCCGCTTCACAGTGACAGACCAAACTCCCCGTTTAACGCACCGCAAACAGCCGCAAACAGTCCATTTGCACAACCGCAAACTCCCCATTTGCACAAGGTTGGATACCAAGCTAGCCATGTCCCGTTCCTTGTCCTCACTGATGTCATTGAAGGTCTCTCTTCCTCCACCCAGCCAGATACAACACCAAGGGTCCCCGAAAGGTGACAACAAGCCCCCTGTATTTTTTTTTTAAATGTACACTACTGTTACACCAGATATGAGTTGCACTGGTGTGACACTGTGTCCTGGCAGGCCCTGAAACGCACACGTGTGAAGGAAACTGACTGCTATTATATTACAGTCAAAAAAGTTTTTTTTTTTTTTAAATGCAAGCTATTGTGACACCAGATTTCAAAATCATTTGAAATTAAAAAAAAATATTGTCAAAACTGTATCAATATGTAAAATACGCAATGACAATAAATCATTCAGTATGCAGAGATTAAAAAATAAATATAAAAATCTATTTATCTAAGCACAATTCATGCCTTTAAACTAAACCATATTAAACCATTTGGTAAAATTGTCAAAAATATATCAATATGTAAAATATATAATGACAATAAATCATTTAGTAGGCAGAAATAGATAAATAGATTTTTTCTTATTTTTTTTTTTTTAAATACAGTCATGCTTTTAAATGAACCAATTTGAAATATTGTTAAAATGTATCAATATGTAAAATATACAATGACAATAAATCATTCAGTATGTGTTGGACAGACATACAGATTATTATTATTTTTTTTCAAACACAGATTGTGCCTTTAAGTTACATAGCCATCTGTTCTGAAAATAAAATACAGCAGGAGATCCTGTCACAAAGCTTAGAGGAATCAAACACTGAGAAAACCATCTTGTGAACTGAGAGCCGTTTATATTTTTCATCAGGCACATTAACTTGTTTATATTGCATTTCAGAAGATGTTATAAAAAATATTACACATGACAGAAGAAAATTGAGCTTTATTACTTGGATGCAATTATATCCTACTGTGTTGAACAGCTTTTGCTTGTTAAGAACAAAGAGAAAATGCTAGGCCTATTATAACATCTGATTTCATGTTGTCATAGGATATAATGAAAGATGAATGCTCCATGCTGAAGCTGCAACTTAAAGAACGAGATGAACTTATTCTTCAACTGCAAGAGGAACTGGTAAGTTATACAAGATCGTTCTATAAAAGTTTTTTTAGAATAGGTGAACATTGGTATTACATGTCATGGCATTCAATATACAGGCACATTTTTATAATATTAATATGATCTCTAGTACAGTAGTTTAGGTTCACCTTTGGTTTTGAATATGTTAGCATAATGTACATGTCATGGAGAAATAGGTAGAGGAGAGACATAGGAGGAGAGCATGGCTTGTGCAGAGAACGTACATATAAGATTATTGTGATATGCTCCTGCTAGGCTGATTGACGTGGTGGTGTTACATCTCGCTTGTCTACTTATGTGGTAGCACATTTCTATGATTGTATAGGCTTAATCAGTGTAGACTGTGGTTGCTAAATAGGGGTCAGTTGGCAAATTAATATCATAGAGGCATCTAAAACACCTTACGTGGGCAACAGGCCTAAAACAAACATAAAAACATTAGGTATGTCCTGGAGACCTGTAAGGTATCAGAGGAAAACATGCTTATAGTGTGCGGACACCCCGCAATCCCAGCATCAGGCAGCTGAGTACTAATGTGTATTGTAGGTATATAGGGCATTTTCACCCTCAGTGAGGGCAAGGATGTGCTTAAGTCATTCCCATTCAGAGTCCGCAGTATGGAGGAGGAAATCTGGGAAGTCCCCTTATGGCAAAAAGTTTGCCTCAGCCCATACCCTCCAGCCATTTGGTGTCATCCTGTTGCGGTCCGGCTGGCAAATGTCGCAGTGCCGCCTTGGAGATGTGGAGTGGTGTTGCGCACTTTGCTTCTGCCGTCCGGCATGCCCCAGGGATTGACTGCTGGGTCTGATTAGTTGCTTCTGTGTTGGCTTGCAGCTTCTCCCACCTCTTTGCCGAGTGTGCTCCCAGGGACCACGGTAACCTTTGTCAGGTTGATGTTGATATTGCATGTTGCTGTGTTCCCAGCATTTAGGCTGCCACTTCCAGGTATGTAGGGCCTGCCTCGGATTTGCAGGGATTGTATCCCTCCAGGGGCTGAAGGTGCTAGGCGAGTGGGCAGTTCCATGGCTGCCGCCATTTTATTTTCGCTTGTGTCTTGAGCTGCATTTTGGCGGTACATTGGGGCTTGAAGATCTCTGTTGCGATGGGGGACGCAGGGTGTAGGCCGGGATCACCCCCGCCGGCAAGGGGGGGGGGGGACAGGGCCCGGTGTTCTCAACTGAGGGATTCTGGCTGGATGCCATCAGGCAGGATATAATAGGATATAATGAAAGATGAATGCTCCATGCTGAAGCTGCAACTTAAAGAACGAGATGAACTTATTCTTCAACTGCAAGAGGAACTGGTAAGTTATACAAGATCGTTCTATAAAAGTTTTTTTAGAATAGGTGAACATTGGTATTACATGTCATGGCATTCAATATACAGGCACATTTTTATAATATTAATATGATCTCTAGTACAGTAGTTTAGGTTCACCTTTGGTTTTGAATATGTTAGCATAATGTACATGTCATGGAGAAATAGGTAGAGGAGAGACATAGGAGGAGAGCATGGCTTGTGCAGAGAACGTACATATAAGATTATTGTGATATGCTCCTGCTAGGCTGATTGACGTGGTGGTGTTACATCTCGCTTGTCTACTTATGCGGTAGCACATTTCTATGATTGTATAGGCTTAATCAGTGTAGACTGTGGTTGCTAAATAGGGGTCAGTTGGCAAATTAATATCATAGAGGCATCTAAAACACCTTACGTGGGCAACAGGCCTAAAACAAACATAAAAACATTAGGTATGTCCTGGAGACCTGTAAGGTATCAGAGGAAAACATGCTTATAGTGTGCGGACACCCCGCAATCCCAGCATCAGGCAGCTGAGTACTAATGTGTATTGTAGGTATATAGGGCATTTTCACCCTCAGTGAGGGCAAGGATGTGCTTAAGTCATTCCCATTCAGAGTCCGCAGTATGGAGGAGGAAATCTGGGAAGTCCCCTTATGGCAAAAAGTTTGCCTCAGCCCATACCCTCCAGCCATTTGGTGTCATCCTGTTGCGGTCCGGCTGGCAAATGTCGCAGTGCCGCCTTGGAGATGTGGAGTGGTGTTGCGCACTTTGCTTCTGCCGTCCGGCATGCCCCAGGGATTGACTGCTGGGTCTGATTAGTTGCTTCTGTGTTGGCTTGCAGCTTCTCCCACCTCTTTGCCGAGTGTGCTCCCAGGGACCACGGTAACCTTTGTCAGGTTGATGTTGATATTGCATGTTGCTGTGTTCCCAGCATTTAGGCTGCCACTAGCAGGTATGTAGGGCCTGCCTCGGATTTGCAGGGATTGTATCCCTCCAGGGGCTGAAGGTGCTAGGCGAGTGGGCAGTTCCATGGCTGCCGCCATTTTATTTTCGCTTGTGTCTTGAGCTGCATTTTGGCGGTACATTGGGGCTTGAAGATCTCTGTTGCGATGGGGGACGCAGGGTGTAGGCCGGGATCACCCCCGCCGGCAAGGGGGGGGGGGGACAGGGCCCGGTGTTCTCAAATGAGGGATTCTGGCTGGATGCCAACAGGCAGGATAGCGGGGCAGCGGCCGTCCGCCCCGCTCACCGCCTGAGTAGGCCTCATCCAGAGAGGATGATGTAAATCTCTCCGAGGGACTAAAACTTTTATAGCAAGCCTCTCCCCGGGTCCAGTGCTTCCTCATGTGTCGGCTCGCCGCTTTAGGTTGTCTAGCGGGTTCAGATGTTTCTTTTTCTAAGCTTAAAAGTCGGATAGTTGTAGGAGCTGTTTTTCCCTGCGGCCAGCCAGCATGGTGGTCAGGCCCCGCCCCCCTATAAAAGTTGTTTTATGAGCATAAATTGGTTTTGCACTGTGAGCAGTCCTCTTCTCTAAATGTTTGGTTCCCAGACTTACTTTTTCAGTTTGTCCCACAGTACATTTGTCATCTGTTCATGAACTAAAAAGGTGAAGGTAAGCTGTATGAATGTCAATTTGAAAAACATGAAATAGTCATTTATTTTATTTATGGCAATTTGAAAGAATTATTCACAGAGCTAGAATTCACTCCTTGGATCTTGAGAAAACATGAGGATTTTGAATCTCACAACTGTGGATATTCTTCCAGCATTCTTCCCTCTTGTCTGAAATGTGCATGACACGTATGCATGAGCAGGGACATGTTCACATTCACAAATACTTTTATAGCTCTCTCCATATGTGGAGAGCTGGCTGGAGGACTTTCAACTTAAGTGTCAGTCTCAGCACAATTCTGTTAAATGCCTCTCTCTATATATACACACTTTTGTGAATGGGAAGGTACTGTCAGTTCTCAGCGGTGCACAGTTCGAGGCTTCCTTATTGTATCAAAAACAAGGAGTCAAAATCAAATATATATATATGTATATATATATATATGTATATATATATATATATATATATATATATATATATATATATATATATATATATATATATATATATATATATATATATATGTGTCAAATAAAGGAAGGGGTGCACTCCAAGGTCTTCAAATCAAGGTTTGTGTTTTATTTGGTTCTAAATCAAGTCAAAAACAAAATCTTGATCAAGACCCTAATGGATCAAAATGTAGATTTTTGTTACACAGATGTTTTTTTACTTGATTTAAAACCAAATTAAATTAGGTTGATTTGAAGACTTTTGGATGCACCCCTTTCTTTATATGTTATATTTTCAACGCAGGTTTTGCACCCAGGCAATGTATTTATATATATATATATATATATATATATATATATATATATATATATATATATATATATATATATATATATATATATATATATATATAAATAAATAAAGTAATGATAGCACTCCAAGGACTTCGAAAATATTGTGAAAAAAATTAGCTTTTTATTCAGGCATCTGCCACAGAAGATCAACGTTTTTAGTTCTCTAAGGAACTTTCATCATCCTTTCTTGTACAGTCCTGTCCCGCCCATGCCTAGTTCTGGTTTTCCCTCATGTCTTGTGTACATGTTCTAGTCTTGCCTTGTTTCTAGTACTGGATACATATCTGCTACAGAGCCTCCCTATCCAGATCCTGGGAGGTCTGCATATTTTCTCCTAGCTCCTGGTATCCGCAGAAGTTGCATCAGGGCCTTGGTATGTGGCCGCAAAAAAACCCTGGTGCTCAACACCAGGGGGCGTGTGGTTACCCTGCACCAGGCTATGATTGTTAATTTCCACGAGGTTGACTCCTATCATCATCAGGCACACTGGGGTCCAGGTCTCCGTACCGTCACCCCGACAGTCTAATTAAGTCATCAAGTACACTGTGTGGTTTTTTTATAGGGTGAAAGAAATCATTAATGTAGGGTGGCTTAGATGACCTATGTAATCAGTTCAATTGTGCTACATTGTAGCATGAGTAAGTGTTTATGTGGGATAAAGAAATATAATTATGACATAAGTCCCATGAACCATCGAATAACAGGTTAAGTCTCTATCAGTGGGATGGAAATCTCTGGTGTTTCTGCAAAAGAGTGACAAATCTGATGATTCCCAGTATGCTTGGGCAATGACTATCAAGAATCCTACGCGGGGTAAAGTGGCGCATAAAGGTCTCTATCAAAATCAGTATGCCCTCTGCCAAGGCTGTTAAAAAAATTAAGTCATCTGCATGTGCACTGCAATTGTTTGTATTAAATATGTTTGCAAAGGTGTACTGCTGAGTCCCAATGGTCCCCTTAAGAAATAAATATCTGCAGTACATCAGTCTGCTCTGTAAAGTATGTATGTCTCGAGAGCAAAGGGCTGCCCACTTACATATTGCAGATAGCTATAAAAGGCCTGTGAAAAGTGGTGGCTACATAGGGCTGGAAATAAGTCTCTTGAACAAAGACCATTGAGGCATTTTGCGCCTTGAGGTCCTGCAAGAGGAGGATGTCTTCTAAGGTGCATTCAAGCATTTGGCATTGATGGTGTAAAGAACTAAGACTCTAGAAGCAAATGGTTTCTAGCCCACCATCACCACTCTAAGAGGAGGTGAGAAAGTGGAAGTATGTAGGGAAGAAGAAAAAAGAGTGATAAGGGAGAGGCAAATGAGAAGAAAGGAAGGGAACAAAAAAGTACTATAGAAAGAAGAGGTGGAATAAGAACATTAAATAGAAAAAAAATACAAAGAAGATAGAGAAAAAGAAAGGGAGAGGAGAGTGAAACAAAATGGACTGACCTGGTAGAACTAACCAACAACAAAGAAACACAGATAAACACACCTGGTACCACATTGCCTGGATCTGTCCAGAGTCCTTAGTAGAGATAAAAGCTACCAAGGGATCCTATGACCAGGGAAACAAACAGATTGTTTGCTAATGAGGGGAGATGACAGGAGAGCAAAAATTGATCCCTCTCCATTATTTGTTTTATAGAAATAGAAATCCAAAGAAAAATGAATATTAACTAAATTAACACAGTATTACTCAAATCACAGTAATAAAAATGACCTGGATCAATTCAGGAAAATGTTGAGCTTTGTCCTGAACCCAGCAATACAAACATGAACATTTATCACACAATACCAATGAGAATTTGTCATGAGAACCTGAATCACTCCATCAAACTCAGTTCCCATCCACCTCTCACTATGCCCTCCTTGCTGGACTACTAAATCTACTATCCATGTCTGAAGGTGAAGAAAGGACCATCTACCCTAAAAGGCACATCACCTGTATAAAACATTCAACATAGTATGTTGGAGACTAGTTACTGCATTCTGAGGAATACCTGCAGAGTTTATGTAGTGCCATAGAGAATGGCTGAACAAACTTAAAGAGCTGGCAAAGCACCATGCGAAGCCCCAATAACTAAGTCACTCTGCCTAAAAACCTATCTAGGAGTGGATGGACAGGGCTTATATTCAGGTAATTGAGACATAACCCCATACCAGTGGGCTGCAATTCCAACTGTTCACCCGACCTAAGTCTATTAACTAGCCTTATATTTTTAATGTCATTTAGGAAAGAGCAGAAAAGGCACTGTACCAGAAAATTAACCACAGAAAAATTCCCCAACAGCCTGATGCAGCCCAAGATAACAATCATAACCCCATCAACAATTACCCCATAAATAATAGTTCCACACTAAGTCATAATGGTTTCTTATGTATGATAAAAGTTCAATAAACAAAGTGGGAAATGAGAACTTCTAAAGTAAACACACTCTGCGGTACAAATTAAAACCTTTTTTCATGGAGTCTGTGGGATTCACTGCCAGGGGAGGTGTGACTAAGACTGTATAACAAAGTGATTTAACTCATAAAAGACAGATAATTGAGCAGTGAGACTCCTGTACACCAAAGCTGCTTCATTAAGCTAAAGTTGTTTTGGTACATAGCGTATCCCTTTAAAAATGTTATTGCGCCTCAGAAATTATTGCTTACATTTATATAACGTAACTTGAAATCTGAACACATTTAAATAACAAATGTACAAAATGATCTGTGTTAACAGGCGCTTAAAACAAATTCCAAAAAAGTGCTCTTAGTGCAGCAGCTCTCACACAAAAATAGGAACTCTCCAATCCTATTGTAATACAGTCCAATAAATACACTATACACACAAACAATATGTGATAGTGAAAGTGTGTAGCGCTTAGTAGTAGTCACTTACTCCCCAGCAATTTCTTAAGGGTGTGTAAGATGTTTGGGTAGTATTAGATCCGTTTGCAGTATGTTCCTCAAAAAGAACAGAAGAAAAACAGGGGAAATTCGCCCTGGTGTTGAAATTCTTATGACTTTATATAGTGTTTAAATAAAGGTGAAGGTTTTCTTCTCACCTGAATAAGAGCCTATAACCTGTCTCTAAGTGTATTAGCCCGTGAGTCCTTTTTTAGGGGATGACTCCTTCCCTCTTTCAGCAGGATAGAAGATGTACCAGATGTATGTAATCCAATAAAGATTTATTTACATAAACATTTAAAATCATTAAAATACATACAATATCCTGGTAGCTGTCCAAAAGGCGTTTCAACGATTTCTCTCGGCTTTCTCAATTGATGACTTCCATCCTGATTTGTTCCGATTAAATTTCCCACCTTCCATCCGGATTGGAGGAAACGAGCCACATTCCAACCAATCACGGACGTTTCCGTGGGGGAGTGTGAAGAAATACAGCTGAGAGTATTTTATCCCTTATTAGTGACGTCATCGTGCACGTGCGTGCATTCGTGCGCGTGATGTCACTTCCGGGAATCTAAAAGGTCTATATTCATCCCACTATTAGGTGATATTTCCTTCCCGGCCACATGGAGTTCGGCATCATTTCCTGTGATGTAAATTCACTGTCAGGTTTCCACATATATAGAGGGTAATTCGCCATTTTGTTGGAGGGCATAAGGCTGGCAGTAGCATGTCCACAGTAATGTCCACATTCTTCCTCTATTATTGGGGCAATATGTTCATATTAGAGCATTATAGAGACATAGGTAAAGAGATACAAACTATTAGTATATACCAAATACATTAAAAATCACTTGTAGCATCCCCACCAAAAGTAAACCAAAATCTGTGCAAAAAAGGGTTCTTTGTATGATGATTTATCAACCACAAATTATAAGAATAAAAATCTTTTAAAAGTAAAACTCTATATAAATCAATAAAATAATCTTAATATAGAAATATGTACAATTGTTATGTAAAAACTATATACAATTGTCATGTAGAAGATATTACTTTTAAAAAATATTAAAAATTCCCATCAAATAATAAATAAAAAAAATTAAAAACATTCTTTAAAAAATTATAAAAAGAAATTATAAAAAGTGGCATATTTCAAAATCATCATTAAGACCATAGGGTTGCATGGTGTTTAAATTAAAAATCCATTTAATCTCTGCTTGTCCAATTGATTTCATGGGATCCCCACCTCTCCAATTTCCAATTACTTTTTGGATTCCCATAAATCCCATTAGATATGGATTACTATTATGATATTTTTTTAAATGTAAAGATACAGTATGTTTTAAAAACCCATTTTTGATATTCCTAGCATGTTCCTGAATCCTAGTGTTAAGAGTTCTGGTAGTCCTCCCTATATAGGCTAACCCACAAGGGCATGTGATCATATAAATTATCTTTGTAGAGTGACAAGTGATAACTTGCTTAATTTTAAATTTTGTATTTTTATCCTGTGGATGGCAGAACTCTCTCACTACTCTTTTACCATTTCTAGAACTTTTACAAGCTCCACACATACCACATCCATAAAAACCAAACTTCTCTTTAAAAAAATTGATTTGTCAATTTTCTTGATGGTATATGGTTCTTAACTAAAGTGCTTTTAAGATTTGGTACACCTCTATATACCATGTCAGGTATATTTGGGAGTATTGAGTTTAAAACTGAATCTTTTTTTTAGTATTGGCCAATATTTTCGAATAATCTTCTTAAGACGTCCACCACTATGGTTAAAATCACAAATAAATTTGAAATTTTGTGGTTTTGTGTTATCCTTAGTACCCTTATATTCCATTAATTTCATCCTGTCCTCATTTTCTACTTCGGAAAGGGCTTTCTCTAGAATACCATCCTTATACCCTTTTTCTTTAAAATAATTATTTTTTCCGACATTTAAATAACACAATAGTGAATTCAGCTGTGGACTCTACACCCCCGAAAATCGATATGGCGATTGGAGATTGAGGAGCAACACCAACCAATCAGAAGAGGACCTCTACATTTAAATTTGGAACTGTACAGGAAACGAGCATCCCGATTGCGTTTCGGAGAAGGACTACCCACATTAGTGGATTGGAACTATTTAGCACTTTTTAATCATTATTTTTATTGTTATATGTTTTAATAAAGTGTTATTTAGTATCCAGAAGTCTACTGCTGTTTCCAGTGGCAATTTCCATAAATCTGCACAAAGAGTTTTTGTTTCTCTTTACCTAATACACCTATGCCAGAGTGACCTGAGCCTATCCATATGTGGCTCTAGACCATGTGAGTGTGGTCCTTATTACCGTTTCCTTCACGTTGCTGGACTGTGACGTACTTCACTATTTGTACAATTTGTACTATTTGTACAATTTTTCTTTTGCCCCTGTAGGGAACTGTACATGTATACATTTTCCCCAATATAGGGGTACGTCTACCACTGTGTTTTACAGCGCTCCACTTAGTGATTCCTAAAGTGGTCTGTTCCACCTAGGTTATATTTGTGTGTAAATTTTGGGGGGTATTTACACGTGTGTTGAAGCTGCTGTTCCTTTACCTGCATCTAGCTTGGTTGATTTATTAAGCGTCTTTTATACACAGAGCACTTTCTTTGTAACATTCAAATAACAGCCCACACAACACACAGGCTGAATTAGGAGAATTATATTACGGGAAAACAAACATGACAGATCTGTTTTATATAAGATTGTGGATCTTATTTCCAAAGGTCTTTTATGTTATCCGAATGTTGTTCTTGTGATGCGTGCATGTGCACATTTCTATGTAAATCAATTTCTATTAAGGTTTTCATGTTCCAGAACATTTGTATGTGATTTATTGTGGTGTCAGTTTGCCACATTTAAAGACAGTTTAACAGATGATAAATTACATTTTTGTGTAGTGACATATGCTTTTTGCATGGTGAAGAAACTGTATTCTGAATAAATAAAACAAACAGAGCATTTCCCAAGCCTCTTCCTGACTACATTCCCACCGCAATTAACTATTTGAGTGCCAGATAACTATTTTGTTGTGAACATTGCAAACCTCATTGGCAATGTGACACTCACAAAACACCTGTAATACCTTTGACACTGCTCTAGGTATACATAATTCTATATATAAAAAAAAAAAAAGCTAACACTTAATGCTTCACATCTATTAAAGTAATATATGCAGGAACTGTACCAGATGTACCCCAATAGTTTGTGACTTCTAGTACCACCACGGCTTATATTTTTGTGGAAAACCATCAGCAGCATTGCTCATTTTAATATGAATGATTGTGACTTAGAGCTATAATATTTATCTTTTTTGTGCCTTTTACAGTATTGACAACAATAGCGGTGGATTCAAGTTACATTCAAACATGAATGTCAAAGTCTCACAAATTCCTTCTCTAAAATCTATCTAGATACCCATACTGTATTTCCTTTCACCTACATCTATTTACATGTAAATAAAGTATATTTCAATGAATTTTAAAAGTTAAATGGTCACTCTAAGCATCATAAATACTACATTTTATCGTAGTGGTTTTGGAACAAGGTGACCATTAGTGCTGTCCCTTCTTTTTTGTTTAACCATATTCAAGCAGTCTGGCAAAAATAGGGAAATCGATATGCCCATTTTCACTATCTTTAAAGGGCACTATAGGCTCCCAGAGCACTTCATATCACTAAGGCGGTCTGGTTTTAGTGCCCCTGTCTGTTTATCCCTGCAATAAAAAAAATGCAATTTCTATGCAATAATTACATTAGAGAGTTTACTCCACCTCTTGTGCCTGTTTTCCAGTCATTATTTTTATTTAGAACAAGTAACTCTGTACCAGGGATGCCCAAAAGGTAGAGCAGCAGATATTTTAAAACTACAGCTTCCATGATGCTTTGTCATCCTAAAGGCAGTTTAAAGGTATGGGAGTTGTAGTTCTACAACATCTGTGGACATACCTTTTGGGCTTCCCTGCTCTATACAGTTTAGCTGGAATTAACTGAATGGTTCATTCCATTTTGGAATAGAATCTTTAAGAACAGATTGTTGTGATAATATTGGCTGTCATCATGGTCTGTATGGGGTTTTAAATTAAACCATTCCATTATGACTGAATTGTAAAAAAAAAGAAAAAAGATCCCAATGTGTTCAATGACAAACCAGGCCTGGGCATGTCTAGTGAAAATTAAAACCAGTATGCAACCTGAACCAGTGATATCTAATAAATATACAATATTCTTTCAATGTATCAAAATGACAGACACTGTAGTCGCCTTGAAATACAAAGCAATATAATTAATTCTATTCAATAAATTCTAAATGGCAGCAGAACAAAAACCCACACTGCTATCCTTAAATACAAAATAAAATAAAAAAAAATTGCCAGTACTATTTAACTGTTTTGTTAACTGAGAAAATCAACTTTGCTAA
Organism: Pelobates fuscus; assembly: GCF_036172605.1. Lineage (NCBI taxonomy): Eukaryota > Metazoa > Chordata > Amphibia > Anura > Pelobatidae > Pelobates > Pelobates fuscus. Next base: position 197,740,817 of record NC_086322.1, on the reverse strand, counting down.
TTCAGCTATTCACTAATACCTGAATTTCAGTCAGGGGTAAGCCAATGGGTAATGACACCTAGGTGCAGATTTTTTTGCTTCCATAGCTTGTGAAGGTCTAAAAATAATATCAGGAAGTATTACTTTACTGAGAGGGTAGTGGATGCATGGAATAGCCTTTCAGCTGAAGTGGTAGAGGTTAACACAGTAAAGGAGTTTAAGCATGCGTGGGATAGGCATAAGGCTATCCTAGCTATACGATAAGGCCAGGGACTAATGAAAGTATTTAGAAAACTGGGCAGACTAGATGGACCGAATGGTTCTTATCTGCCGTCACATTCTATGTTTCTATGTGAATGTGGGTAAATGAATCAAGCTCTTGTAATTGGCTTTTTTACTTCAGCAACCTTACCAGGGTTAGCTACTAAAGTGGGAATTCAAAGGGAATTTCAACATTTAAGTCCAGAGTAGTCAACCTGAGAGCACAGCTGACTTAGAGGATTTTTCTAGTTTGGCTATTTTACCTTAAATTTTAAATTCACTGTATCTTCACTTCAAATTTTCACTTTAGCGAATAACTCCATAAAGGCGAGTATCCTTATTTATTCATTTATTGCACATATTTTTAGTGCACAATCTATACATGGGGGTCACTCCAAATTCAAGTGTTGTTTTCATTTCTTTCACATCTATTTAGCAGTTGTTTTTATCTCTTATTGAAGAGGCACTCAGATAAATACAGGGGATATTTTATTTTGTTTTCTCTGGTCCCTCCTCTTACATCTTTGTTCTGTTGAAAAAATAAAATCATACTCTACGGTAGGAAAACAGATGAGCTTCAGGTTAAATAGGATCATTTAGGCTAAGACAGATGAGGAAGAGATCGTGAGGTCAGAACACACAAATTTATCAAGATGGGATAATGTCTGACAGGTGGCTTAAGATGAAACGGATGATTTGTAATAGATTGGTAAGTACAAATGTTTGGTTATCTCTCCGGAACAAATACACATATTTTATTGTTTGCATGTCTCTGGTGTCCAGAATCCTATACGTTTTCATTAAGTAGATGCCAACAGCAAGACTAGAAAAAGAATAATCGTGAAAACGCTGTAATAGTTGGGTCGTGGTAAGCATTGCAGAGTGTCACATTTGTAATGAGGTCAGACTTTGGGAAAGCTGACTGTGAGAAATGTAAACCAGTGATAAAAAGCAGGGATAATATGAAATAAATCATGCGTGCATGTTTTATTCAGATACTTCAAATGAAATAAAAGGAGACAAGACAAGTCAAGAACTTGCTGCATATATCGCAAGAAATTGCTGATCCAGACAAACAATGAGCACCTTTAGAAGGGGATCGTGAAACACTAATGAACAAATGACCCTTAAAGCGAAATGTTATCTTATTTATTTATTTAATGATTCTGACGTGATGTCTTTTAAAGCTGTAGGCGAATAATACAGACTATAATTTATTCACAAGAATGTTATCTACAATAATTAAAGTTATAGTTCTTTAAGCAAAGAAAGATTCGGAGTGGAATGTGTTCACTAACCTGGTAATTGTGGAGAATTGATTAGGTAATTGCAATGTTTAGACTGAAATAGGTGAATTAAAAAAAACAATCCACAAATTAACATTTTTTATATCTTGGGGGCCTAAAATGTATATATTCCTGTTCCCTGTCAATTCCATAGAGTTCTCTGTTTAGTGAATAAGTCACAGTGAACTGAAATCAGATTTGCAGGATAAAGGAAAACATAAATAAAAAATGGCACCAAAAATGTATTCTGTAGGTATTGTCATACTATATATTTTCTAAAATTAGTCTTTTCAATCACCCAACAGTCATGTGTCAAATGGACTATTGTAAAGTGACACATTTAGGGTATTTAATATTTTTTAGCAAGCACTTCCCCTTTTATGGGCAGGCACAATGGAAATGCCATAATATTGGCCTCACACTCCTCCTCTTGATGTCAGACCTGTTCAAAATAGCTGGTCTGTATTAATTCCACCACAAACGTGTTTAACAGCACAGTAGGAGTTTTGGGGGGTTATAGTTAATTTGCCAGCATTTAGCTGTAGTTGAACTTCAAATCCCTGGAAACCTAGGTGATTACATTCTATACAGCTTTACCACTTGATCAAACACAGCAGGTCAGGTGCGAGGTACAGGTAGGATGGGTAATTAATCAATTTATTATTACAAAAAAAAAATGAATACAAATAAAAAAAAATTGTTGTCCACCATTTTTAACTGTAACCAAACCTGCACATTGAACCTAATGTGAGGGTGCTTCGGTTTTCCTATAGTATGTCTGTTGTAAATCCAATTTTAATTGGAAAGACTCCCCAAAGCAATTTGCATTTTTTTTTTCTCATAACAAAACAGAAAGAGTTATGGCATAGTTCAAACAGTTATCTTGGATAATTGGAAGTGTTAAGGTGATATTTACTTTGGAAAGGCTCCAGTCCAAGGTCTTAACAAGCAGTATCAATTATTATACTACGCAGTAAAACATAAAGAATTCACATATTACATCAAAAAATATTGTACAATGCATGCTATGCAACTGTCAGTTTGTCTGTCTACGTCTATCTGAGCAGATGTCATATAAGCGTTTTTAATAGAGTTACAGAATTATAGTGAATACAACGTTGTATTCCTGGCTAATCCTGGCAGCATCACTTGTCGGGTAGCTACTCCCTTAGTAGTCACAGGACAGGAATTAATTAGATTAGTCCCTCATCCCCTTACACCACAGTCTTTTTTCCTGTCCTTAGCTGGTTCTATAGGACTTAAAAGGTTTTCTTTTTTGGCCACTTTCCAGCGTTTGTCATGGGTTCCTTCCAAATTAAGTTTTTTCTCATCCTGGAAAAATAAGTGTTTCAAGGATCGGTCCTTTCGATATAGCAGAAGCGGGGGGAGAATATTCCAGAATTTCTTCTTGGAGAAGTTTTCCCCAGTCATTGGCAAATAAAACTTCCAGAGGGAGAGGTTCTAGAACATCTGGGAAGAACCTCTGAAGGTCTTCAGGCCCATTCTATGATTGTAGGAGGAAGACTAAGGCTCTTCTACCCTGTTTGGGCCCAAATATCTCAGAAGGCTGGGTCAATTTCATCATAAAAGAGGGTTACATAATAGTTCTCCTCTTACCCAAGAACCACTTTCTTCAAGAAATCAAGGGTATCAACGGGCACAAAATGAAAGGCTATGATGGATTGCATCTCTACACTGCAGGAACAAGGGGTAATAGAAGAGATTTCCGAAGGCAGAGAGATTCAAGGGCATTTACTCCACAGTGTTTTTATATAGTAATATGCTATGTGTACTGCAATGAAAAATACATTTACACTTTACTTTCCAGAACACAATAAAAATGTTTTCTGGTAGTAATTTTGTGACAAATCTCAAGTAAAGGAGTTAGGTTTGTGGATCTTCATGACATGGCCAATACATTAATATGTATTAACTCACAATATCTAACAGATATTGCCACTATTGCCAATAACAGATTATTCCCACAATGGACTATGCCGTATCACATTGATTTGCTGTATGTTGTAAAATACTGATTATATTCAATTGATTTAAAAGTGTGGAGTGGGAAGTAATTTACTAATTTGCTTAGCAAATTTACTTTTACCTATATGGCACAATTTCTTCAATTTAGTAGCCAATGGTAAACTTTGCACTTAGATAAATTAAGAAAATAAACACGTAAAGACAAATTTCAACTGAAACTGTAATTGTCCTTATATTAGCCCAAAATTGCTTCTGTATTGGCTAATATGTCAGGAATTTTTCAGGAATTAGTTCTGAACAATTCCTGAAAAGCGACCTAAATTAATAGCTAAATCAATAATAAATGAATAATAAATCAATTTGACAAATGCACAATGTTTTACATACACCCATAATGAATAAGCAAACAAACAAACAAAACAGTAAATCCATTAGAGGAGCAATCTATAGGATCTCATAATGATCAAGAAGATGCTAGCCTTCATTACATACTGTTCTCTCCCCCTATATGCCAACAAGACATTAAAAAAAGAAGAGTGAGAACAAAGTGTAGAAATCATGATACAATCTATCTTCCTTACCTAATTTACTGACCACTACTTCCTTCATTAAATGCTCTTTAGCATGGGAGTTTATTAAATAAATGAAATCGATAACAGAATGTTTAATTGTTAGGAGAGATCCCTGAGTTTTGACAATTAAATTGTCAGTCTGCACGAACAAGGGTCTGGCCTAGGCATAGATGCAGACCCAAAACCTGAGGCACTTATTAAAAGGGACAAAATACGTGCTCACAAACAACTTTCAGTAGTTTTTTTTAATGCTGCATGGCTCTGTAATGCATTGTGTATGAGCACATAAAAACAGCTCCACAGCAATAATTGGCAGATTGCACCATGGATGCAAACTGCTTCTATCCTGCAGTCAGACATATCTCCATTCCACTTTGTCCCCTCTCTGTGCAATCAGTTTCCTCATATCGGTACCAGTTCCACTCATCTCAATCCTCAACTTTTATCCTCTTCAATAATTAATATTCTCAGCCACCTTCCCTCATCAGTCTCCCCAATCTGTTAAATTAAAAAAGAAAGAAAAATCACTGTATCTACTGTAGTTTTCACTGGCTTCTAGGGGCCTTTGGAGTAATAAATGCCAGAGAAGTGGAAACAGGGCCGGATTAAAATAGGGGCTGATGGAGCTGCAGCTCCAGGCCCAGGCCCAGGCCCATAGAATAGGCCCATTGATTTAAAAAAATATATATATATATATATATATATATATATATATATATATATATATAAATGGTAGTTTTGAAAAGCACTCCAAGGACTTCATATAAGGTGAAAAATAAACTTAGCTTTATTCTGCAACAACCAAAGGTGATCGACGTTTCAGTCCTACAACAGGACTTTCATCAGGATCACATATATATATATATATATATATATATATATTTTACTTTTTTTTTTTTTTTTACACATTACTCTTAGGGTTGCCATCTGGCTGGTATTTTATGGTATTTGAGGCTGCCTGGCCAGTGCCAGTATTGCAGTAAAACCGGCAATACAAATGCCGGCATATTTCTATGTATAAACAGAGATTATTCTGCAATACCTGCGCCGGCCAGTAGGGGTCACTGTGTATGGAGAGAGGTAGGGATAGGAAGTAAAGCATATCCCTGCCTCTCTCTACTCACTGATTAGTGGGGGAGCAGCTACACAGCACAGATAGTCCAGACAGCAGCTACCAGCCTGCAGAGACAGCCTACAGCTCAGGGAAGCAAGGGATGGAGTGAAGGCTGCAGTGAGACATGGGGACACTGGGAGACACTATGGGACCCTGGGTGAACTGGGAACACTGAGACACTTGGGGACACTGAGAGGCCTGGGGACACTGGAGACATGGGGACACTGAGGCACTAGGGGACACTGTGAGACACGAGGCACTTGGGGACACTGGGAGACATGAGGACACTGATACACTGTGTCCCTAGCATCTGTGTCCCCATGTCTCCCAGTGTCCCGAAGTCTCTCAGTGTCTCCAAATCTCCCAGCCAGTGTCCCTAGTGTCTCAGTGTCCACGTGTCTCCCAGTGTCCCTATGTCTGTGTCTCCCAGTGTTCCCTAGTGTCCCAATGTCTCACAGTGTTCCCATGTCTCTTAAGTGTCACCTAGTATCCAAGTGACACTGGGCAACATGGGGACACGAGGGGACACTGGGAGACATGGGGCACTGAGACATTGTGATACATAGGGGACACAGACACTAGGGAATACTAGGAAAAATTAGGACACTGGAAGACTAGGGGACACTAAGACACTGGGAGACAGGGAGACACTGGGAACAATCCATCTTTTATTCAGCAGAATAAATGTAAGTAGTTTTTTGGTGATTTTACAGAATTTTCTCTTAGGTCACTCCTTGTGATTTACACGCATACATAATTAATTATGCAAATTAGTAAGGCCAGTATTTTTTCCAAGAAAGGTGGCAACCCTAACTATCCTTCACATACTCTTGCTTAAGCATGGAAACTGTAGAGGGATGTATGGGAACAAAACTTGTGTGGACTAGCTGACAATTAAATTAGTTAAGGTAAAGCTGACTTTGTGCACAATGCAAATACTCTTGCTGCTTCAGTCTCTCTAACACTGTGGCATGTTCCCTTTCTTCTACACTCACTACATACAGCTTTCCTCTGTCCCAGACTATATAACAGGAGCTTCTGCCTGCTAGTAAGGAGGTTAGGAGAGGAATGGACCAGCGAGTGCTAGGGGACAGTCCTTTGAAAGCGTGGAGCGAACTCATCATTAGACACATTTATGTCAAGCTCAGGGTGCTGTCTGCATAGTATGCCCTTAGCAGGGCCGGACTGGCCCACCGGGATACCGGGAAATTTCCCGGTGGGCCGTCGGCACCTGGGGCCGGGGTGACCTGCGGCCGCAGGGAGTACTTGATTGGCGGCCGCAGGGGAAGCTCTTCTGGGCCGGCGGCCGGTGGGGGAGCAGGCTGTTCTGGGGGAGCAGGCTGTTCTGTCTCTGCTCCCCCTCCCTCGCGCGCAGCTTAATGAGACCGGAGCCGCAATATGACATCATATTCCGGCTCCGGTCTTTTTCTAGCCCGCGAGGGAGGGGGAGCAGAGACAGAACAGCCTGCTCCCCCAGAACAGCCTGCTCCCCCACCGGCCGCCGGCCCAGAAGAGCTTCCCCTGCGGCCGCCAATCAAGTTCTCCCTGCGGCCGCCAGCACAGCAGTCTGCCCACCCACAGGTACCAAAAAGTATGTATGTCAGTGTGTGTGTGTGTGTGTGTCTGTCATGCTGTGTGTGTGTGTGTGTCTGTCATGCTGTGTGTGTGTGTGTCTGTCATGCTGTGTGTGTGTGTCTGTCATGCTGTGTGTGTGTGTGTCATGCTGTGTGTGTGCGTGTGTCTGTCATGCTGTGTGTGTGTGTGTCTGTCATGCTGTGTGTGTGTGTCTGTCTGTCACTGTGTGTGTGTGTGTCTGTCACTGTGTGTGTGTGTGTCTGTCATGCTGTGTGTGTGTCTGTCATGCTGTGTGTGTGTGTCTGTCATGCTGTGTGTGTGTCTGTCATGCTGTGTGTGTGTGTGTGTCTGTTTGTGTCATGGTGTGTGTCTGTGTCATGCTGTGTGTGTGTGTGTCTGTGTCATGCTGTGTGTGTGTGTGTCTGTGTCATGCTGTGTGTGTGTGTGTCTGTGTCATGCTGTGTGTCTGTCTGTGTCATGCTGTGTGTGAGTCTGTGTCATGCTGTGTGTGAGTCTGTGTCATGCTGTGTCTCTGTCTGTGTCATGCTGTGTATGAGTCTGTGTCATGCTGTGTCTCTGTCTGTGTCATGCTGTGTGTCTGTCTGTGTCATGCTGTGTGTCTGTCTGTGTCATGCGGTGTGTCTGTCTGTGTCATGCGGTGTGTCTGTCTGTGTCATGCGGTGTGTCTGTCTGTGTCATGCTGTGTGTCTGTCTGTGTCATGCTGTGTGTGTGTGTCTGTCTGTGTCATGCTGTGTGTCTGTATCATGGTGTGTGTGTCTGTCATGGTGTGTGTGTGTGTCAGTTGTGGTGTCTGTGTGTGTTTTTAAAAATAATGTTTAACTCACCTTTTTTTTTTCCAACGTCGTGCTGGTCTCTGCCTCTATGACTGAGATCATCAAGCTTGATGATCTCAGCCAATCCGCACCGACACAGGAAGCGCCTCTAGTGACCGTCTGAGTGTCTGTCACTAGAGGTGTCACTAGGAAGCAATGTAAACACTGCCTTTTCTCTGCAAAGTCAGTGTTTACATTCAAAAGCCTGCAGGGACAGGCTATAGACACCAGAAACACTACATTAAGCTGTGTGTGTGTGCGCCTGCTAGTGAGCTTGCTTGCTTGCGTGTGTGTGTGTGTGTGTGTGTGTGTGTGTGTGTGTGTGTGCCTGCTAGTGAGTGAGCTTGGGTTTTTATGTCAATGAGCTTATGTATATTAGTGAAATTGTTTGTCTATGAGGCTGTGTATCAATGAGCTTGTGTGTGTCAGTGAGATTGTCTGTGTCTGCATGTGAGTATGCTTACTGTATAATTAAATGTTTTACTCTGAAAGGACCAATATATTATATTAGAAAAAGCTATATGTAGTAAGGCCTTTTGGCCTGTGTTTGTGGGAGGGGCGTATGACACACCCCTTCCCTACTTAAGGGACACCCCTTACCTGGCTCCATACCTTCGAGGTCAGCGTTGCATCCTGAATCCACTTCCGGTTCACGAACGGCGCCATCTTGCTTTCGGAAACTCCGCGTTTTTCTTCGATGTCAGCTGTGTCCAGGAACTCCTTACAGGTCTTTCCACGGCCAGCCACGCACAAAAAACCCGGTCTTCTTCGCTGATCGAGTCCTCAGGACTTCTCAAACGTAAGTCCGTCGCCCGGATCACTTCCCACGGCGTCGCAATAATTTTCAGCCTTACTTTACGGCCACACGCTTTTGCGGCCAAAGTCTCTGGCAAATTAACCCTCCGGTTTCCGGAAACCAAGTACTAAGTATGTAGCATTCTTATGCTTTACTTTTTCCCTCCTTTATTTCAGTTTGTTTCTATATGATAAGTTTTTAGTACCTGATAGTAGGATTATTCATTTTTAATGCAGATTATAGTTCATTAAATACCAGTCTGTTTTATATACATATAACGATTATAGCATGTATTTAATAATTTATGCTGTCACATTAATTATACCTAGGTTAGGGCTCATGTATTATTAGTTCATGATATTATCCTGGTATACATATACATAGTTTTGCTTGAACAACTTTACTTTTTGTGTACCTTCCATTTACACTTAGGAAATTTGTTTTAAACAAACGTTTTTTTTTTTTTTTCCTCCCTGTTTAAACACACCATGTACACTTTTCATTACATGGCACGTGTCATATGCTGACTTTTCTTTATGTACTCAAATTACATACACAAGAACTCAAATAATTAATCAGGAATAGGTATAATGTATATATATGTGATAAGGTTTTCTCTAATTTATTTGTGTATATTACGTTGTCACTACCATGTACACCCGATTACATGGCACGTACATTTCCTGACCTTTCTGCATATACTCAAACGATATATCGTGTATACAGAACACGGTCCCAACATCTCACACTTTCAGGATTGAATCACACTTTTGGTTTAACCTCTCATACGTCAACTTTTTCTGCATATGGTCAATTTTCATATTTTAACTCATACTCCCTGCACTATGATTACTACAGTAGCACGGCCATATATATATTTTAAATTTGGTCACCATGTATACACATTATACGTAGCCACTACAAGCTAATCCTGCGTTACGGTTTTTCTCCATAACAAATCAGGCGGGGTACTTCCTTAATCTAATTGTTCCCCTTCAACACATACGGTTAATAAAATCAACCACAGCATATCTAGTCTACGTTAGTATCACAGGATCCATTTCTCATACTATCATATCTATTTCTACCCTTTTAGGTTTATCCAGGTTTTCTATACCTTACGCACCATATACGTATACATACTATCAGGTACGTAAGCCTGCTCACGTGTCACATACGTTCTCCCTAAATAGGACATAGAGTACTGGCAAGTTAGGGGTATAGGCCCAAATAGGTATCTCCCTTCTTGGCATACCGCCTATAGTTTAGAGGTCCGCGAGGCCAACACCCCGCCTCAAACGTTTCGGAGGCAAACACCCCTCGAGCCACACGTTAGTTAGCCGCCTCGCAAAGTTTAGAGAGGGCGTCACCTGTCACTCCCTTCCCCAGTTTTTCTTTTATTGTCACCGAGAGGCCTACGAATTCCTGCCACTACATGGGTGGCCTCAATATTCCCTCGCGCCAACGCATCGATAGAGCCTCTCATAGCCACTTGGCAAATAGCAGGGCCTCACCTGTCACCAAAGGACAAGATTAATTTTTTCGCCTCACACGGCATAATTAGCCCGCCAGTACATCCCCTGGGTTTCAACACTAACGGTATATTTTCTCATCTAGTATGTCTCAAGAAGGGGTAGAGGATTTTTCCATCCCGAGCACTCCAGCTAGACCAAACTCCCCACCACCGGAAGAAGACATGGCTAGTCCTGCATCATTCAGGTCCTGGACAATCCCTCGCATAACTAGCGAACTCAGGAGGCGACACATTCCTTTCCCCGCTACTGCCAGGAAAGCGGAACTATACAAACTGTTGCACACCTCAACTGATAACTCTGATGCAGGGGAAGGGACTAGCCAGTCTAACCCGACAGATATACATGGCATGCTTACATCCCTCATGTCATCCATGGGCAAGGTAAACTCCAGGCTGGAGAAACTGGAATCGGTCACCACAGCCCTTACCTTGGCTTGGTCAGCCACTGTGACCCCTCCGCCACTGGTCGAGTTGCCACTAGTTTCTCCAGCCACCACCTCTGACGAGCAGGAGGTTAACCCTGCCCATATGATACCTGAGCACCTTAAGAAAGACATCCTGGAAGGTAAAGATGTCAACTTAGCTGCACTACTAATTGCCTCCCAGGATGTGGTGGAGCATAAAACTTATGCGTATGAGGATATTTCTGTGGTGGTCAAGTCCAGGGATGCACGCCTAAACAGGAAACTCACCATCCCGGAATTTGTGTTGGCTTTTGGCATCTACCGGGATGTCATATGTGCCGTTTACCCACACAGGCGTGAGGAATTTGACATGTATATGCACAAGCTGGTGGACCTGGGCAATAAATATGGTGGATCGGCATTCTATGATTACCATAGATCTTTTTCTGCAAAAGTGTCAGGCGCCTTCTCACAGTACGGGACAAGGTCCAACTGGAGTAAGATAGACACAGTGATTTTCTGCAGACACTTTGCAGGGCTAAGGACGCCGGCTTGTGCATACTGCTCCTCCATGTCCCACCACTGCTAACGAACATACCCACGTGCAAGGACCTAGCTCCGCTGGTCCTACGGAGAAAATAGCTAAAGACAAACTGGGTAGACCTATCAAGTTTCTGGGCAAATCCCAGATATGTAATAACTTTAATGTTGGTACATGTAATTACAGCGGTTGTCGATTATTGCATATATGCTCAAAATGTTTCAGGGCACATGCAAAAATCATGTGTCCCAATAAAATGTATCCCAAACAGTACCTAACGTCTATCAACATATCCCTACTTGCGACATTTCTGTCACAGCATCCATCTACAAATTTAGTAGATTTCATAATCTCTGGTCTATCAGAAGGATTCCACACAGGTATCATACATATGCCTTCAGGAATCCTGGAATGTCCAAATCTACAATCCGCCCAACACAACCCTACAGCTGTTGACACACTCATAGCTAAAGAAGTGTCAGAAGGTTTTTTATTGGGACCTTTTCAATCCCCTCCTTTCACTACATGGAGGACAAACCCTATCGGGGTTGTCACAGGAAAATCTTCCAACAAGCAGAGACTTATTATCGATTTGTCGGCACCACACACCTCTACCACTCCTAGCCTCAACTCCCTAATACCATCGGAGGAATTCTCCCTGCAATATTCCACTATAGACCACGCCATTACGGCTATCTTACAGGCAGGAGTCGGTGCATGGCTCAGTAAGACCGACATAACAAATGCATTCAAACTACTACCAATCCACCCCACACTGTGGCACCTACATGGCATCAAGTGGGAAGGGAACTACTACTTTTTCTCACGACTAACTTTTGGTTCTAAAAGTAGTCCAGCCATATTTGACACATTTGCCGAAATCCTATGCTGGTTACTACTCAATATATCCAGATGCCCTACAGTCATACATTATCTGGACGATTTCCTAATGGTCGAGGAGAATTCTTCCCCTCCCAGTAGCCTCAAAGAAACTGTCAGCCTATTCAACCAGTTGGGAGTCCCAGTCTCCCCTACCAAGACCGAAGGCCCAGATACCATCATCACTTTCCTGGGCATCATGCTAGACTCAGCCAACATGCAAGCTAGCCTACCACGCACCAAGGTAGAAAACATCCTGACAAACATCAACCTCTATATACAACTACGCACTTGCAACCGCAAAGAATTACAATCTTTACTGGGGTCACTCAATTTTGCCATGCGTATTATACCTCAAGGCCGTGCTTTCATATCACGTCTCCTCAGCATGTTCCCACGGTTTCTACATGATGCACACAGATTAACCCTAGATACCCAAGCCACGGCAGACCTTCTCATGTGGAGAAACTTTTTAAACTCCTGGAACGGAAAAAGCATGTTCCTCCCTCAATTGTCTGACACTTCTCCTACTGTTTGGACAGATGCGGCGTCTACCACAGGTTTTGCAGCGATTTTTGGGAACGAATGGCTTTGGGGTAGCTGGCCTTCAGAGGTGCAGGACCTGGAGTGTTTTTTCTCTACCTCAGCTCTTTTCGAGATATATCCCATCGTGGCGGCTGCCGTGGCATGGGGACATCTATGGACAGGTTCATCAGTCAGGTGTTACTCAGACAACCAAGCAACCTGTTCCATTATCAACAAAGGTCGCTCCAACTCCCTTACTATCATGAGATTTTTGAGGAAACTCACTTGGTTGGCAGCATGTCATAATTTTTTCTTGCATTGTGTTCATATTCCAGGTATTTGTAACGAGGCAGCTGATAATTTGTCTCGTTTTAAATTCCAGGCCTTTCATCAACTTCTCCCATCAGCCGCGCTCACAGCCACGGCCACTCCACTGTTCCATCAGCTAACAATGGACTAGACGTTATCATGCAACATTGCAGAACTTTGTCCCAACTAGCTCTATCTACAAATACCAGGAAAACCTACAACAGAGCTTTCAGTTTATTCAAAAGATTCCTTTTGGAACACAACATATTACAACCATTCATCATGACATCTTTTTTAGGTTTTGCCTCTTTTTGCCACATCAAACTCAAACTTTCTTACAACACAATCAAACTATATCTTACAGGCATCCAACATCACATGCTGACCTTACAACCCATCAACTCAAGTTTCATGTCATCATACCAAATCAAGAACATCCTTAGGGGTATACAAAGATCCGAACCCCCGCATACAGCACAGAGGCTTCCTATAGATTTTCATATCCTTAAGAAATTATCACAACTACTAGATCTAAAACCCTTCTCCTTCAACACAACTCTAGTCATCAAAACAGCTATTTACGTGGCTTTTTATGGGTTTCTGAGACCTAGAGAGTTTACCGCCATCAATACAACACAATCCACTCACCTACTGCTTCATTCGCACTTAACCAAACACATGGACTATTATATCCTGACACTACCTCATTCCAAAAACAGTCAACACGCTCCACCCGTAGAGGTTAAATACTATCCGACTCACAACAAATGGTGCCCCGTCCAAATACTGGACTCTTATACAGAGAGTCTCAAGGCACCACCATCACAACCACTTTTTGTTCTACGAGGTTCAGTTCTCACTACTACCAACTTCATGACCCACGTTAGGTCATTACTAACACAGCTGGGACTCAAGCCAGCTAACTATTCAGGCCACTCCTTCCGCATAGGAGCGGCCTCCACAGCCTCCAGTGTTAACATACCGGTTCATGTTATCAAGACACTGGGGCGCTGGAAATCATCCGCTTACACACGATACATTCCTAACCCTGTACAAGAAGTAAGAAATGCTTTTCAGAACATGTCTTGTTAAAAGTATGTATATTGGTAGTTTGTATTAAATATTGAAATTTCTATTTTTGCCCTCTTTATTTTCAGGCCTACCTCATCGTCGGTTTTGGCACACCACAACCGACTTGCTACTTTTATACCATCCTACACTTATTAGGTCTTATTTCTCTTTGCCATCATGAGCCCTTCACACAAGTAGTAAGGCCTTTTGGCCTGTGTTTGTGGGAGGGGCGTATGACACACCCCTTCCCTACTTAAGGGACACCCCTTACCTGGCTCCATACCTTCGAGGTCAGCGTTGCATCACCCTCCCACCCACACCTCTTTATCAACTCCTTTTTTCTTACATTTCTTCTTGGTGGGCCCTCTTTATTTTCAGGCCTACCTCATCGTCGGTTTCGGCACACCACAACCGACTTGCTACTTTTATACCATCCTACACTTATTAGGTCTTATTTCTCTTTGCCATCATGAGCCCTTCACACAAATATATATATATATATATATATATATATATATATATATATATATATATAACATAACTCTATTATCTGGGGTGGCAAGACATAGCCTTACATATTACATGCGACAATATATGGCGCAATGACTTATGGGGCTGGCATAGATTTTTTTTTTCCAGGGCTGCTTTGTATCCCCAGTCCGGCCCTGGCCCTTAGTTGGCCAGCCTGCATGATTGTCAGGCAGCCTGACATGCATTCATGCCAGGCTGGCCTTCCAATTCTTTAGGCAGACATGCCCCCTTTTTAAGGCATGTTCGCCTCTTTCGGCAGTTCTGATTACATGATTTGCGTCAATGGCGCCCACCCTTTTACCCCGTCCATTGACTGCCTGCTTCACTGGACACTGCTGTTAGGGGTACGGATTTTCTTTGAAAGATGAAAGCATAAATTAGAGAGAGATTAGCATAGAGTATGTGTTTTCTCATAGTTGCATCCTATGAGTTTCCCTTCAGAACCACTTCCGCCAGATACATGACGAATGGTAGGTATAACTGTTTTAGTGTTTTTGGTCGATAAGATTCTGTAATTAGGCCCATCATAATTGTCAGCATCAGGTCCACTGGGCTCTTAATCTGGCCCTGAGTGGAAAAGCTCAGTATTTTTTCTTCAACTCCTGTGCATGAAGTAGCTACATGTGAGGTGGCATTCACCACTAGGAGGTGACATTTAGTCAGTCTTTAAAGTTATATTGAACTACAAGCAATATCATTTTAGCAAAGTAATACTTTGTTGTTCTTTTTATGAGACCCACTCCACCTTCCTTACCTAGGGAAATGCTTTGTTACTTCAGACGACTGTGTAGGTGCCAGGTGCCTTTGGCTTTCACTGTAGTTGCCAACAGCTGCTCTGAACTTAATCAACAGCTCCACAACTGCCGACATGACCTGCTTTCTAATACCCACCTCTGCTTCATACTCAGAGCAAAAGTTAACACATGTACCAAACTTTGGTACTGCTTCTGCAATATGGGAAGGATCACTTGCCCTGGTGTTGTCACTTGTATCTGCCACTGGTGTGGTCACCCCAAGTTTGATATATCTTCCAATGTTATCAATGTGAAATCAATGGAGCAATGTGCATAGTCAGAATAACATGCTCAGTCAGATTGACCTCTCGATGATGCTGCTGAGGTTTAACTGCCTTTAACGTACATTTTTTTAGCCCAGCCATCTGGCTACATTGCTTTGATTAATAGATATATTTTTTATTGAAGTCTTATTTTTTTCAGTTAATCTCCATGCTGTGCTTCATATATTAGTTTTTCTTTCTTTATTTATTTGACATATATGTCCATGGACAGAAGATAAGAAATCAGTTGAAACTGTTAGATATTAAAATGTTTAAACATTTTTATTAGGATTTTTATTTGGAGATAAAGATAAAAAATTATGCTGTTATTCAAACTATATCAAATGAAAAAAAGGGAAAGATAGTGTGGCGAAACCAGCTTCGCCACTGTGAACTGGAGAGGCCTGGTTGCTAGCCTCCTGCCCGCTGACTATGGCCCCTGGACATGCTGCACTTTAAAAACTATATTTGGGCATGTAATAATTTGTATTGCTGCTGCTGGCCCTTTAAAAGCAGCGATGGACATATTGGAACTTTTGGGACTACTGTACCTTTAAGACTGTGGAGCGTAGTACAGTAATCCTGCCTTTAATACTTTCATGTCATGTATGTATTTTTGTATGCAGTTAACCTGGGTTATATATGTGTACAGCATTCATCTGATTGTTCGGTAGAATCACTCCATACATTGTATGGAGGAAACTACCGAACAACCAGACCACCCAGGACTAAGTGTGCCTCCAATTACCGTTTGCAACAATGTTGCAAACAGGTAATTGGCAATCCATGTAATGTATTATGTGTCCTCTGGGTGGCCGCCATTCGGGAAACAACCACGTGGCGGCGGCCATCTTAAACTACCGAACAGCGGTGTTTTGCCGTCGAGCGTCTGGAACTAAAATCGGACACTCGACTAGGCAAACACCGCTGAGACCTCCAGACTTCCAGGATTTCGTATAGAAACTACCGAATGGCCCGCCGTTCGGTAGAAAGAACCCCTCAAACAAGGGAATTCATTCAAACCCTCTCCAGGCTCTATAACACAGGCAATTCGCCTGTTTTCATTCCCTTGTTTGTGACCGACCGCAGGGCCAAAATGCATGGAACTGTTTTCGGATACTTTACCCATGCGGTCGGTCAAAACTTTGCCTGCTCATAACTCCCGAACCCCTGGTCCGATCTGGGTGATTTTTGAGTATGTTGCTCACCCAGATCAGGGCTATCAGGGGATACCTGTTTTAGGGGTGTATCATATGTATTTGGGGTACATCCAGGAATTGGGGAAAAGTGTGTACTGTATAATTGGATTAAGTGTTAATCTAAGGGGAGGAAAGGTGTGGGAGGTACATCCATGTGATTGGTCAATTTCATCCTCCCCCTGGGAGTGTCCTGTATGTACCTGTTTGTGAATAAAAGCCAGACTGGGTGTCCCAGTCTTGAGTTCCTGCTTAACCCTCAAAATGAAGTGTCGTCTCGTTCTTGGGGGGGACTGGATTGTAAGCTGACTGCCAAGAGTGTAAGCCGATTGTATGCTTTTCTTGTTCAGCTGTTCCAGTTCGGAGTGTTATTTCGTATCCAGCTCGTGAGTTCTGATGTTCTGCAGTAGCTGTGCCTGTCTATGGAAAAGGGGATTATCGCCTAAACGCATTTTTCCCCTTTTATGCTGAGACGGTCCGTTACAATTGGTGGCAAGCGGCGGGATCGTTCCTACAACCAGAGGGACAGCTACAGACAACACTATTTCTGGATTACAAATTGAGGGCAACGCTAGTATCCGTACAGCGACCCTATCTACAAAGGAACTCAGAAAATGGAGAAGAAGCTTCAGGATGTAATGTCCAGTTACGTAGGCCTGTGGGGTGGAGTAGTCCCAGAGGAGGACATGATGAGGTACAGAGAGATGGCCAGAGCCAGATTGTGGGACGAAGCCCTGGAAGAAGTACAGTATTCACGAGGGGATCGGCGCCGCAGCAGAAGGCAGCGAATTCTGGCTAGAATGGCAGAGCGGATGCCCCTCCTGAGAAAACAGACCACAGAAAAGTGGGTGACTAGACTCGAGATTCTAGTATACGCAGAACTGACGCTCGACAACGCGTACCAGGCGCTACAGTGGTACGCGGCTCAGTGTGTCCCCAGGATGGCAGAGTATGAGTTCCCAGAAGGCGGAGAATACACTGGCAACGGTCTATTTTGGGATAATAGTGGTGACGAGGACTTTGGGGAAGATACCGACTATCGTTTTTGGGACCTGTACGGCATCCGAGAGAACATGCTGGGTCTCTTTGGCGCTATGGACCTCGAGGCGGACCTACGATATTTGGTCACCAAGGAATGGAACCTGGAGGGGAATTACCTGCGACTCATCAATGAGGCCTGGGAAGAGACAACCGGTCCTCCCGCCCAACAGCAACCAGCAGTACCCGAGGTAGCAGAGTTCCTAGACTGGTCCTGTGAGCAACCCCAGGGAGAGGAAGGTGTCGTCCTTCCTCCCCAGCGGCAGTGTGTACCCCAGGGAGATGAAGGTGTCGTCCTTCCTCCCCAGCGGCAGGCTGAGTTACAGGGGGCAGAGGTTGTTGTTCCTGCCCCCCAGCAGAAAAGTGATATGCCAGGAAGGCAGTGTGAAGTAAAGGGAGAGGAGAGCAGCGTCCTCCCTCCCCAGCGGCAGTGTGTGTCTCCGGGAGCTGATGGTGTCGTCTATCCTCCCCAGCGGCAGGCTGAGTTACAGGGGGCAGAGGTTGTTGTTCCTGCCCCCCAGCAGCAAAGTGATGTGCCAGGAAGGCAGTGTGAAGTGAAGGGAGAGGAGAGCAGCGTCCTCCCTCCCCAGCGGCAGTGTGTGTCTCCGGGAGCTGATGGTGTCGTCCATCCTCCCCAGCGGCAGGCTGAGTTACAGGGGGCAGAGGTTGTTGTTCCTGCCCCCCAGCAGCAAAGTGATGTGCCAGGAAGGCAGTGTGAAGTGAAGGGAGAGGAGAGCAGCGTCCTCCCTCCCCAGCGGCAGTGTGTACCCCAGGGAGCTGAAGGTGCCGTCCTTGCTCCCCAGCGGCAGTGTGTCCTGCAGGGAGCAGAGACAGTCAGTCTCGCACCCCAACCGCAGGACAAGGGAATGAAAGGGGAAACAGCTGGTCTCCCTTTTCCCCAGCAGAGAGAGTGGCAGGGAGAGGAGCCTGCTAACCCCTCTCCCCAGCAGCAGTTCACCGTCCAGAGAGAGGAGCTTGTTATACCCTCTCTCCCACGGCAGCCTAACCCACCAAGGGGAGATGTTAAGCCCCACAACTGTGCAGATGGGACTGTAGTCTCTGCACTCACAGCACAAGGGATAGGGACGGTCGGTCCTGTTCCCCAGCCTCAGGGTGATGGATCCAAAGGGGAGACAGTCGGTCTCCCCCTCCGGCAGTCGAGCTGTGCACCTAAAGGGGAGACAGTCAGTCTCCAGCAACCAGGCGCCCACCAGACTACTCCCGTGGTAGTGCTGGCAACCGGACAGAGTACCGCTGGTCTCTGCCCCCTCAGCAACCCACCAAGGCAGCCTACCAGTCTCCCACCCAGCAGCGGTGAAACACCAGAACCTGGACAAAATTCTTCCTCACCCAGATGTAGTAACCGGTTAGTGTGGGTGGGCTGCTCTGTTATTTCTGTTTTGTGGGTGGGTTGCTGGACTAACCAGGGCACTGACCGGCAGAAAGTCAGGTACCCTGTTAGTCTAATTGGCAAAGGGGAGAAATGTGGCGAAACCAGCTTCGCCACTGTGAACTGGAGAGGCCTGGTTGCTAGCCTCCTGCCCGCTGACTATGGCCCCTGGACATGCTGCACTTTAAAAACTATATTTGGGCATGTAATAATTTGTATTGCTGCTGCTGGCCCTTTAAAAGCAGCGATGGACATATTGGAACTTTTGGGACTACTGTACCTTTAAGACTGTGGAGCGTAGTACAGTAATCCTGCCTTTAATACTTTCATGTCATGTATGTATTTTTGTATGCAGTTAACCTGGGTTATATATGTGTACAGCATTCATCTGATTGTTCGGTAGAATCACTCCATTCATTGTATGGAGGAAACTACCGAACAACCAGACCACCCAGGACTAAGTGTGCCTCCAATTACCGTTTGCAACAATGTTGCAAACAGGTAATTGGCAATCCATGTAATGTATTATGTGTCCTCTGGGTGGCCGCCATTCGGGAAACAACCACGTGGCGGCGGCCATCTTAAACTACCGAACAGCGGTGTTTTGCCGTCGAGCGTCTGGAACTAAAATCGGACACTCGACTAGGCAAACACCGCTGAGACCTCCAGACTTCCAGGATTTCGTATAGAAACTACCGAATGGCCCGCCGTTCGGTAGAAAGAACCCCTCAAACAAGGGAATTCATTCAAACCCTCTCCAGGCTCTATAACACAGGCAATTCGCCTGTTTTCATTCCCTTGTTTGTGACCGACCGCAGGGCCAAAATGCATGGAACTGTTTTCGGATACTTTACCCATGCGGTCGGTCAAAACTTTGCCTGCTCATAACTCCCGAACCCCTGGTCCGATCTGGGTGATTTTTGAGTATGTTGCTCACCCAGATCAGGGCTATCAGGGGATACCTGTTTTAGGGGTGTATCATATGTATTTGGGGTACATCCAGGAATTGGGGAAAAGTGTGTACTGTATAATTGGATTAAGTGTTAATCTAAGGGGAGGAAAGGTGTGGGAGGTACATCCATGTGATTGGTCAATTTCATCCTCCCCCTGGGAGTGTCCTGTATGTACCTGTTTGTGAATAAAAGCCGGGCTGGATGAGCCAGTCCAGAGTTCTTGCTTAACCCTCAAAGCGATGTGTCGTCTCGGTCTTTGGGGGAATGGGATTGTATGCTGACTGCCAAGAGTGTAAGCCGATGTCTGCTTTTCTTGTTCAGCTGTTCCAGTGTTCGTGTGGTTCCAGTCGGGAGAATGGTGTTTGCAGTAGCTGCCTGTGCATCTGGAAAGGGGATTATCGCCTAAACTGGGTTTTATCCTCTTGTAAGTGAAACGGTCCGTTACAGATAGGACTTAATTTATAAATTTGCGTTAATTGGTAACTTAGTGCTAAAGGGACTGGGCAATTTAGCCGTAGTGTTTATGGATGTGGTTGACACTATCAATGCTGGGGACCAAATAACACATTGGCACAGTCCTTGGGATGGTATGTGGACTATATTTACAAAGGGATATTTTTTACATATAAGGGTTGGGATATGAGGGCTACTTGGGGGATTTATTATATACATGCCCCCATCTCACAAGCTGGAAGAGGAGTAGATGCAGGAAGCTCTTGGCCATCCATCCATTATTCCTTCACTTCATGCATTTGATTAAAGGGATAGGTGTGATTTCCCTAAAATGTGGGAAAGGAGCAGGCAGACAGCTCCACACCTATTGTCCCGTTATTATTAACATGTAACCCACTTCAAACCTGGAGAAGTAATCAGGGGGTCAGGTCATCCCTGGTTGGTAGGGACTAGCATAGTTTAGTCTCTTCCACTTATCACACATTTTTTCTGAGAAATGAAGACTGCTGGAGATAACCTAGAATGTGACGGCAGACAAGAACCATTTGGCCCATCTAGTCTGCCCAATTTTCTAAATACTTTCATTAGTCCCTGGCCTAATCTTATAGCTAGGATAGCCTTATGCCTATCCCACACATGCTTAAACTCCTTCTCTGTGTTAACCTCTAACACTCCAGCTGAAAGGCTATTCCATGCATCCACTACCCTCTCAGTAAAGTAATACTTCCTGATATTATTTTTAAACCTTTTCCCCTCAAAGTTAAGACTATGTCCTCTTGTTGTGGTAGTTTTTCTTCTTTTAAATATAGTCTCCTCCTTTACGGTGTTGATTAGCTTTATGTATTTAAATGTTTCTATCATATCCCCCTGTTGTGTCTTTCCTCCAAGCTATACATGTTAAGATCAAATATCCATTTAGAATTTAGCAGTTACATAAACATGATTGTACAACTTTTGTAGCTATGCACCTTATCTTCAGTAGTCACAAATTGCCTTAATTTTAATATGCAGGTTCAGGCAAAATGGACAAACTTATGTTGCAACAAAAAAACGGGAATATGAGACCATATGAGAATGGGCAAACGCTCAGAGACACCTTGATAGCTTGCCCTTTGGTTAGTTTACACTCAAGTCTCAGAAATGTATTTGGTCACTTGTGCCATTACAGAGAGAACCTATAATATTTGCATATCAAACTGGTTCCACTCATAAGGGCAGTCTAGATCCAAAATGGTGGCAAGTTACCTCTGCATGATAGATACAGTAAACCTGGATGGTCATTTCAGCTTTCGTTGGGTCTTGTCAGCAAAGTCTAGCTGATACCCCATGGGGCCAATGTCTGGATTTTGACTAATATTGACTTAAGTATATACCCAAATTAAATTCTACCTAGTTCAGCTATTATAACTGAACAATGCAGTCTGGCTGCAGTGAAACTGAGACAGGCCAATAACCTTGGTAGTCTGTATTGGTAAGTGTAAATAAATTGTGTTGTATAGACTGGTGCATCTAGTTTTTATTATTTACTCAACATTTTATATTGTTATATTCTTGTATTTTAAGTTTTGTAGTTTTTATTTTTTTGTTTACTCCACTGCATGTCAGATCAGATATTTGTATTCTATGCAGTTCGTTCTGAGATACTTCAATATCAGTATAGAGCAGTATAAAAATGTTTGATATGCAAGTGAAGCTAACAATGGAGGTAAAATGACTCATCACTATATGAATATAACATGTTCTGGCCACAAACAACAAAAGATAATACATATTTGCATGTTTTACAGAGCATTGAAGTGATAAAAACAGGAACCATGTCATCATATTTGCTCTTTTAAATAGGCAAAAAATACTTTTTGTATAGCAAATACATGTTTATTAATGACAGCATTAACATGTTAATGAAAGAATTTTAGGCATATCATAGTACAGGTAAAGAACAACCCAAGCACCATGCTCACTGCAGCACACTGTAGTGGTTATGGTGCCAAGACTGCCCTAGCACCCCTATTGTATATATTCAAACTGTGTTAGAACAGCTTGATTGCACTGCACCACACTACACTACTCCCGTTGGAGACCTGGAATCTCCTAAACAGGAACTTCTGTTAGCTTTCCTAAGCTAAGTTGTGCAGTGCAGAAATAGTTCATTGGCTTAGCGCGTCAGCTGATAACTCTCAGCCAAAGAGCTAAGCCCTGAAACTCAGAGCTTCTGACTCTCTGGCACATGTAGTGCAGTCCCAAGGAGATAAAAAGTCAGACCAAGGGAAGGTGCCAGGGCACATCTGGGACCATAACAACTACAGTGCACTGTCAAGGGCATGGTGCTTCGAGTGTTTCTTTAACTAAGAAAAATTAATTTATAATAATACAGTCTGCTTTTCTATGCATGAGCTAAACATTTTTTTCTCAGTTTTACTATGTTAACGAAAACCTTCAGGAACAGAGGTGGACAATATCTTTTTTTTTTTTTTTTATATATATATATATAATCCTAACATGTTGGTGGCACTGAGGGATTTAAAAGCTTAGGTTTGCATAGTACACAAGACTGAAGTAGCATCTCATATTCCATTAAATGAAGTACTGAAAGCTGGGTATTTTAGCATCAATAGTGCATTTAGCACTTGATAGCCTGCAACACGTGTAATGTTTTTTTCTAGTCAGCTCCTTATGCCACCCGTGTGTCTGGTCATTAATTTATTTTATTTTTTTATTTATTTTTACTGTTGTAGCAATATATTTAATTAAATCTTCCACTTAGATTTAGAATGTACAACAGATGTTTTAAGACTCATGGAAAGACGTGATACGATAGATTTATAGCGAGGACAGCATTTTACAAGCTTTGTTTACCTCTATGAATGGCCTTGCTATAAAGCTCAAGTGAATCATTTTATATACTTCAATGAGTGACTCAGTCAGCTATGACATAGATGCTATGCATACTGTATCTAGAGTCCTATGTATATGGCAGCCCTAACATTCAATTTACATATTATTACATAGTTAAATAGTAATCTAAGTAGAAAAAAAACAACTCTTTTGAGTTAAGCCTTTTATTGGGATGTACAAAATACATGCACTGTCAATTTAAAAGATACATTGATCATGCAATGGGCATGTATATATTAGAGGTATTGTTATTGGTTATGACTTTTTAGATTTTTTAGACTTTGAGAACAGTCAATGACGACAAGGAGTTATTCTCATGACAAACACATAGAAATTGCTGTGATTTAAATATATGCAATAGGCATACAGTGAGGGAAAAAGTATTTGATCCCCTGCTGATTTTGAATGTTTGTCCACTAACAAAGAAATGATCAGTCTATAATTTCAATGGTAGGTGTATTTTAACAGTGAGAGACAGAATAACAACCAAAAAAAAAAATCCAGAAAAACACATGTCAAAAAAGTTATACATTGATTTGCATGTCAATGAGTGAAATAAGTATTTGATCCCCTATCAATCAGCAAGATTTCTGGCTCCCAGGTGTCTTTTATACAGGTAACAAGCTGAGATTAGGAGCACTCTCTTAAAGGGAGTGCTCCTAACCTCAGCTTGTTAACTGTATAAAAGACACCTTTCCACATAAGCAATCAATCAATCAGATTCCAAACTCTCCACCATGGCCAAGACCAAAGAGCTGTCCAAGGATGCCAGGGACAAGATTGTACACTTACACAAGGGTGGAATGGGCTACAAGACCATCGCCAAGCAGCTTGGTGAGATGGTGTCAACAGTTGGTGCGATTATTTGCAAATGGAAGAAACACAAAATAACTGTCAGTCTCACCATGAGAATGGTGAGGAATAAGCCCAGGACTACATGGGAGGATCTTGTTAATTAACTCAATGCAGCTGTAACCATAGTCACCAAGAAAACAATTGGTAACACACTACACCGTGAAGGACTGAAGTCCTGCAGCGTCCACAAGGTCCCCCTGCTCAAGAAAGCACATGTACAGGTCTGTCTGAAGTTTGCCAATGAACATCTGAATGATTCAGAGGAAAACTGGGTGAAAGTGTTGTGGTCAGATGAGACCACATTTGAGCTCTTTGGCATCAACTGAACTCGCCATGTTTGGAGGAGGAGGAATGCTGCCTATGACCCCAAGAACACCATCCCCACCGTTAAACATGGAGGTGGAAACATTATACTTTGAGGGTGGTTTTCTGCTAACGGGACAGGACCACTGCAACGCATCAAAGGGACAATGGACAGGGCCATGTACCATCAAATCTTGGGTGAGAACCTCCTTCCCTCAGCCAGGGCATTGAAAATGGGTCGTGAATGGGTATTCCAGCATGACAATGACCCAAAACACACAGCCAAGGCAAAAAAGGAGTGGCTCAAGAAGAAGCACCTTAAGGTCCTGGAGTGGCCTAGCCAATCTCAAGACCTTAATCCCATAAAAAATCTGTAGAGGGAGCTGAAGGTTTGAGTTGCCAAATGTCAGCCTCGAAACCTTAATGACTTGGAGAGGATCTGCAAAGAGGAGTGGGACAAAATCCCTCCTGAGATGTGTGCAAACCTGGTGGCCAACTACATGAAATGTCTGACCACTGTGATTGCCAACAAGTGTTTTGCCACCAAGTATTAATTTGAAGGGGTTGGATACTTATTTCACTTATTGACATGGAACTCCATTAATAACTTTTTTGACATGCATTTTTCTGGATTTATTTTTGTTATTCTATCTCTCACTGTTAAAATACACCTACCATTAAAATTATAGACTGATCATTTTTTTGTCAGTAGGCAAACGTTCAGAATCAGCAGGGGATCAACCTATTTTTTTTCCTCACTGTACATACCTTCAGTTTGTACAGGTCTATACACAAGACACTTCTGCTGAAACACATAAACTACTTATAAAGAGTACAAATCAATAAAATGTACAAACCCATGGTTGTTCAGCATTTTATGCCTACAGATGATAAAGAGATAAAAGTCATTTGCTTTGCAGTTTTCATATGGAAGTGTGCAGAGCTTATGACTAAATACATTGTTGTTACAGTGCTCAAAATGTTAAGTCCTTAGCTACTAGAGAGGTCTAAAATGTATTCATCACTACAAGCCGTGAAGTCTAAAATGTACTCATCACTGCAAGTGGTGAATTTCTACTCACCAGTGGCAAGTGGTCAAGTAGAAATTTTAATTTCTGTTTATAACATTACAAAGAAACCAACACGTGTGGTCCTATGTGTGTATGTGATTTCCAATAAGCCACCTGTAACGGATCACCTGGCACCCCGACTGGGTACCTCCGTTGAAGGATGCTCCTAGTGCTTACAGAGGGCTCCAAGCGCTCCGCAGACACCACAACCACCGCAGACCCCACAAACCGCCGCAGCTTGGTTGGGGTCTTGCTATCTCCTACCCACCCTGGACCTACGACAAGGCTCCAGGTTCCAGTGGGTAAACCTCTCCTCCAAAAGAGTGAAGCAGGAACAAGCTCTTAAAAGAGCTTAGCAGTGATTAGCTAAGGGAGCATGCAGAGCATAGCAATCCCTTGTAGTGATATAGCAATTCCCCCAATAAGAGACCAGACTCTAGATTGAGTCACACTCTGTTTTTATGCAATTCTCACATGCAAGGGAGATGCCCACAGACAACTATACATTAGCCAATCAAACAATGGTTACAACCCACAGATTCCCTCCCCTCAGCCTAAGAGATAACACAATAAGTCGTACAGTTTAAAACATAATTTTTACCCAACTCTTATAACTCTAAAACTATACATCCAATATTAATAAATATAAGTCACATATTATTAATCAGCACATTTCAAATACAAACATACCCAAAAATCATTCGAAGCTGTTCATCCGTTCGGGAGATAGATATGTCACCTTTGACCGACCGCAAGCACATTTTCATGCCCAAAACAGTTCCATGGATTTGGGCTGTGCGGTCGGTCTATTTTACACCGAGAAAATGACTAAGTCCCATTCGAACGAGCGTTCGAATCTTCGAACGGGACTTAGTCTCCAGCCGCAGTGTCGAAGCAGAGTAGAAGGTACGGGTCAGCGGTGTTCGTGCAATTGGGTAGCCAAAAACAGTTCCATAGATTTGGCTGCACACACCGCTGACCACGTTCGAATGAGTTAAAATGGCCGCCGCCACGTGTTCGGTTTTCGAATGGCGGCCACTTCGACGACTTCGGCACTTCGACTGCATCCGAAGTGCCAGTTTAAAAGTACAAATCCTTTCTCTGGGAATTAAAAGACCAGAAACAGCAATATAAAAATCAATTATGCCCAAATCAGTTCCTAGAAGGGCAATAAATTCCAGGCCTTAGTAGCAGGGCAGGAGGCTGGCAAACAGGCCCTCCAAAAACCAGTGGCGAGGTTACTTTCGCCACACCACCTTTTTATCAACCTTTGTGCAATTGCTAATTCTTGGGCTACTTTGATTTAACGTGCTGGATAAACCATGAGTTGGGGAAAGGCCTACATTTCAGAAAGACAAACTGCACAATTAAAGAGGTATGCTTTTTAAAAACATGTGTGAAGGACTACATGGGCAACTCACATATTTGTTTAGCTTCCAACAGTTATGTATTATAAAGTTGTTTGTCAGTCATTATTCCTGTGCACACGTAGGAACACCAATGTCCAACCTCAGCTAGATCCTACAGTTCTGGTTCGCACCTAAACGCAAGAAGCAGTGGTTTACACAGTCTCGTCAGATAGATAACACTTTACACGCAATGCTACACCTGTTGAATGTCAATTTAACAAAATATAAAATGTGCCTGACTTACAAGTGCCGCACTTCAATGCATACTTATGTTCCAATTGTACCTCGACACTGCTGCTGAGGCGTGCCAAGGCTGATCTGTTAATCATTGTGCACAATAAAAATAAAGAATTTAAAAAAAAAAAAAAAAACATGTGTGAAGGTAGAGGGGACCGTGTAGTGGAGAACCCATTACCCCCCTTTTATTTACCCATCCTAAATAACGAGACTCAAAACCTAATTTGCGACAAAACAGGCCACCGTTTTATTAAATAACAATAGATGTCATTAACATCAACTTAAAACATATTAATATAATAAATAAGTATATAACCAACTTCCAACAGAGTACAACCTTGCCACCCTATCCCAACCACCTGGGCCTGTCCTCTCCCCTTGTCCTAACCACCAAATGGCTTCCAACCTGGCCTTATGCTAATGTAACCACTAGTAATGTAATGTTATCCACTAGCTGGCCATTGGCTCAGTGGGCAGTGGGCTCGTCAGTTAACCCATACTTGTACCCGCTGGTCCAACCTTGGTTAGCAAGGACCTTTATCTGCCTGCTGTTATGAGAGACAAGAATTAGTACGTAAAAGAAACAAACAACATCAACAAGGGAGGGCGGGAAGCTGTTACCAAGCCAGACAATGTTAAGATGGCTGCTTGTCTACTAAAATGCCTGGCTAATTATATTGATACCACCCCTTCCTTACTCTTCCAGTTCTTTTCTTAAACCCCTCTACTATAACCCTATCTACACTACCTCTGACTCTAACATGTCCCTGTTCAGTCTTGGCCTTGCCTGCCTCTTCAGGGCCTCTACAGTCAATTTATACAATACATAAATAGAGAGCTTTTATATCACATGTTTGTGATATGGCTTAATGGAAAATTGTTGTAAACCATTAAATGCAAACATACCTTCACAAATACCAGTGAATGGAAAGTGAGACATTAAAATGATTTTGTTGTGGATAATATCAGTGTTCAAAGCTTCATGAGAGCACACATTCAATCTAAAAAATTGCATTTCATTATAATTATAATAAAAATAATAATAATAATATTTGCACATTCATTTCTGTTGGCTATTTCATGGATTTTACATATCCATTTACACAGAAAGGTGAACATAAGCACTTTAAACCATCTCCTTTATTCTTGGAAAATATTAGTAACAGAAAAGAAATAGATTATACATATTTAAATATTATTAAAGGGTCAGATCCTGCCATGCCCCCATCTACGCTCCTTTTTATGTGGATAATTAATTGCATAGATCAAGCAATTACTTTATTGTGTTAGTAATTAGTATCTGAGTCAGCTGAAAGAGACCAATATGGAGAGTTTAAATGCCAATATCTCCTGATACACCCAGGGGATTAACTATCCATTATTGCCCATCTTCAATGCTGATGAAAAGCTGCCAGGCTGATAGCATCTTTAATATTTCCCAGTATTTGCAGAGGTGATTCTTCACATTAGTTTAAACCTCTGTCACAATACACTGCCATACTGCAGTGTTTGGAGTGGCTGTAGATGAATGATAGATATGTAAAATGATGTACAAGGGGGTATGTTGTTCTCTACCCAATGCAATATCCTGCATTTACACAGAATAATATCATAGAAATTAATACGTATACAATCATAATTCTGATTTAATGTGTACTTTGCTATTTCAGAGGCCTCCTGTGTAGTAGGAGTTTCCTATAGAAGTTTACCAACACATGTGAAAACTTTGCATCGTGTCTATTTTGAGGGTGGTTGTGTAAGTGTCTGCTAATCTTGGTCTGATTGACAGATAGTAGGGTGGTTCAATGGGAGCTCTATTGCATCAATTTCTCTTGAAATCTGCATATTTATAAACGGCGAAAGACAGGACACTCTGTTAACCTCTTATGTACTAAACCAAAAGGGTTTACAGTGATCCTTTAACAATGGAGTTTTAAATGAAGAAATTTTTATTAAAAACAAAAATTACACGTTTATCAATTTTTTTAGTGTTTTGTATTTAAAAAGAAGCCAAGGAACCCACATGTTATATGAAATGTAAATGTTAGTTAACAGCTAATCTGAGTGGGAATATCTTTATATTTATTTATTTACTGTCAGTGTACTCAATAATCCCACCATATTTTTGCACCTTTTTTTCAATTTGCGTTTTTTCTATTTTTGCTCCTGCTGACTAGGATATCCCCAATACACGATGACATATTTCTAGACAGGTCAGATTTGCTGACTAGCAAAATGGTAATTTTTCTGATGAAAAGTACTTCAAATGGTTTTCACTTGCAACCCAAGAATGAAGATTTTAGAACTTGCAGGATAATTCCATACCTCCTAACATTGGGAGATATGGATTTAAGATGACAGAGATTCTATGGGATTCTATGGATGGTCCTTGTGTCCATAGGGTTGATGATGCTTCTAATGAAGCATTTGTACTGCGCCGCCCAGTTATCTGGTGTCATCAGATCCAAGGCACCAGGGAGCGAGTGCGGGACTGAACACACAAAATATTGACTGGCTATACATGAAAATGCTGAATCTTTATGCTGCAGGTTTCTTGATTCATTTAGCAGCTGGTTTCCTACATAGAGAAGGTAAAAAGTCCTCCGTGAAACTACAGTAAGCTGTAGTGACTGTCTTGTAGACAAAACTGCAATGTTTTACACTGCAAGGCTAATTTGGATATGGATACTGCCATACTTCATCAATGACATGCAGTGGTCTCTTCCCCTGTCCTAACCACTAAATGTCCTCCAACCTGGTCTTATGTTAATGTAATGCCTATAGTGTCTCATTAAGAATGCGTTTGCTGCATGTGAGTAGGTTTTATGCTGTTTTAAACATTGTGTTTAACGTAAAATGTTACAAGTATATGCACATGCATCATGATATTACAGATGCAAGTCATTTAAATGAATGTTGTTTTTATTTTCATATAATTAGCAGTATGTACATTTAATTGCATATTTATGTAAATTGTGCTGAATAAACGAACTAATTTTCTGATCACAATACCACATCCTAAGTAGAGGAGTATAATTGCCCTCATATGCAGCAGTTGTCATATTGTTTAACCTTCTGCAAATAATTAACAAAGCTCCAGCTTATCTAGGAATCTTATTAAGGAACCTAATGAAAAGGAATTGTTTTGTTTTTTTGTGCTTAGTATTTTTATACATTTTGTCATGTACCATTTGTTTTATGTCTTTTTTTTTCATGGTTATATTGATTTTGTTATTATATCCTGATTTTTACCATAGCTTGAGATTATGTACTGGATGCCACACCACTAGTTAATTCTCGTGACAGTGGTTGTCAGAATGTAATGATGTCACCAGTAATGTCATAAAGTCAGGTGATATCCCTGATATTGGTGATGTCACAAGTGATGTCACAATATCAGACATAGCCTGTACACTTAGGTCTCCATTAGGACCATGATGAAAAACAATCGCCCTGTCCTTACAAAGTACTCTGTACATACTTTAAACCTGTGCCCACTTCAAGACGTAGACATTCCCTGAAACATAAGGTAGGCTTTTCTTGTGTCTTATATTAGAGGGAAATTACAGAGGTCTGATTGTCTGTAATAATTTTGACTATAGTTTCTTATTTAGGGCATAGCAGAGTTTGATATGTGTGAACAGACAAAGATGCAGACAAGTTCAGAACTAATAACAATCATTCCCATAGATGGAGTGAATCATTGCATGTGTACTCATCAGAAGAAATATTTTATTTTGCTCTTAAAATGATTTCCCTGTGCACTACTTGTGTTAGTTCTAATATACTTTTTTAAAGGATTGTTTTAAAATCTAATTGAACCGTTATCGCATAAACTAAATAACAAACACTGACAAGTGTTTGAGAGACTTAATCATTTCAATTAATTAGTTTCTAAAATGAAATTATAATAATAAAAATCTGCAGAGGAATCTAAATGAATTTGGGGATTGGGCCTTAACTTTTTTGTATTTTTGTTTGTTTTGTTTACCATCATATGTGAAGTTCTACAGGCATTCAATGTATATAACTGAAAAGCTGTGAATGCACATACATACACATGACATCAGGGCAGAAATGGATAACTGTCACTAAGCTAAGCAACACTGCACTGGGTGCTACAAGTGTGTAGTCAACATCCATTAAAATATCCCCCATTTCAACACAACAGTGGTATTATTAATATTTTTATTATTATTATTATTATTATTTTTTAATTTTTTAATTTTATTATTTATATATCATTATTATTAATATTTAGCATTTTACTATTTATATATGTATTACCTCTAAACTCCAAATTAAATAGGGTTATTTACTTAACCCCTTCCCGACCTCGGACGTACCAAGTACGTCCGACAAAAAATGGTAGTTAACGACTTCGGACGTACCTGGTACGTCTGATAGCAAATAGGCACTTACCTCATTGATGGCGATCCCCAGCCAGCGATCTGTCAGGGGTGGCGGTCCGGTGACCAGGACCAAGTATGACTGATCTTGAGTGTAAGAGTCACTTTGTGGAAATGGATTATCAGGGCCTGGTGCATGGTAACCGCACACACCCTAATGTTGAGCACCAGCGTTTGTGCGGCCACATACCAGGGCCCTGATACAGCTTCTGCGGATCCCAGGTGCCAGATGACAATAAGCAGACCTCCAATGATCTGAATAGGGAGGCTCTGCAGCAGATATGTATCAAGTACTAGAAAAAAGGCAAGACTAGAACAAGCACCAAAGAAGACAGCAAGACAAGACTAGAAGAACCCAGAACCGGAGAAGGACAGAAAGCAGAACCCAGAACATGTACACCATACATAAGGAAAACATGAACAGGACATGGACAGGGCAGGACATGACAGGACTGTACATGAACTGGGAATACAAGACAAAATAAAACAAGACAAGAGATACAAGGCAAGACAAGAGGAGACATAACTATGTACTAATATGTGCAATAAACATTGGAGATTTAGACATTCAAATATGGCCAAGATGTATGCAGCCCACCATTGCGCCAAAGTACTCCAATTACGGTGGGTCCTAGACTTCCTAGATATGCATGACTAAATAAACAGTAATAAAACACACACAGCACTTAACCTGCAAGAAAGGGGCAGAAGACTTGGTGCAACTGCCTGCAGGAACCAACTGAAACAAAAGGAATTAATGGAAAAGGAACGGGTGTGGCAACTTAAAACAAACATTTAAAGGAATCCAAGAGACTGGGAATTCCAGGAACGGAATACAGGAATGAACCCAGAAAACCCAGCATAAAGGAAACCAGACATGGAATAGACAACCAGAAAAAACAAGAAAAACTAAACAAGAATTGTAAAAAGAGTACTGGATACCAGAAGCCATTGCCAGAAATGATCTGCAGCCAGGAACAGGATGTGACACGATCACGATGTGGGGACCTGCCTGGCATCCCAGGTAGTCCCCCTGCGCCTGCTTCGGCCCCTCCCCCAGGCCATGTGATCGTGGGGTCCTCGCAATCACATGGCTGGAATAGCCGGCTTGTGCAGTGCCTGCAGGGGACCTGCCTGAGCTCTCAGGCAGTCCCCCTAATGCCTGCATAAAAGTTTTATAAAGTTTGTAAAACGTAAATAAAAGTTTAAAAAAGTAAATAAAAGTACTTAGAACATATATTTATATATATATATATATAAAATCTAAGTACTTTTATATACACATACACATACATACATCATTATTAAAAGTGAATTTTAATATTAATCTATATAATATATATTAATATTAAAATACACTTAGAATAACTTTAATTATATATATAAAATTATATATTTTTATATATATATATATATATATATATTATAAAAATAATCAATAACTTCATTTAAATACATTTAAAAAAATATATATCGGTTTAAATGTGTTCTAACTGTATTTTGATATTAATATACATATATATTTAAATCAAAATACATTTAGAATGACGTTATAAATACATATATAACCCTTCAATATCCAAATTGAGTATAAACATTTTTATTTCCATGTATTTTCCAATATAAAATCTAGACAATAAAGCTTCATTCAACCTCACTTATACTGTAGTAGCCTGTATAGGAACACACTCTCTGCTAGAAGCCATTAGTCACTGATATAATACCTGTACATTTCCTGAAAATGTAAGCTAACACTTGCTTTCAATCAGTAAATTAAGTTTCAATTAATTATATCATTCTTACAGTTAGGAAGAGGGTGTATTGAATAGTCTACCATTTCACTGTCAGCATTGCATTACCAGTCCAGAGAGCAATAACGATTGACATAGCAGTTATATACCTTTGATTTGGAAATATATGATGTAACTGTCTTTACTGTATAAGTATTTAGTATTTAGTATTTAGTAAGCTGATATTAACTAAATTGAGAATTGTGGGGTATATCAAATTTAATGTAAATTTAGCCAAAATGTAAGAATTCTCGGCGTGAGCTATGCCATCAAATCATTTACTTTGCCATTAAATCTTAAATTAACTTTGAATTCCCTGCAATTGTCGTTGTATGTAAATTATCATGATTAAATTAAGGCAAGTGCTAAAAATAACTTCAAAAATCTGTGCAAAAACATATGCAATTTGGATAACATCTCTAATTATGATGAATTTTCCATTTTTGTTTCATCTGTGTCATTTTGGCCTAAATTTTGCATTTTAGTGTCTATGTGTAATAAATGTGCACTCATGGATGCCATGGTTTTTATTGGGTTAAAACTGATTAAGTTTGAATGAAAACTTAAAGAAACAAAGGATGCTATCTATAATTATCGTCATACTATTTAGGCTGTTTTTTCAACACTTTACCTATTTGTTCCTACTTATTCAAATGTATCTGCCAAAGTATTCCTTACTGCACTTCTTGTGTCATTTTATTTTGTGTGTTCCATTTTGATTCTGAAATTTGACACTTTCTATGTATAAAACAACATGTGGGAAAGCGTGCCTTATTCCGGACAGTTTGGTGGGTTCTTTAGGCAGGTAAATGGCTTTCACATTCTTCCATTTTATTGAAGAAATATAAAATCTTTCAAATTCTTTCAAATTGAGAATGTCTGTTTTTTGTTGTTTTCCTTTAGTAATAATAATAAGTCTCATTTTTTTAATGTAATAAATGATAAATGTACGAAAGAGTAATAAAAGGGGCGGAAAGACTGAAAAAAAGTCACCAGTGTAAAAATGATGAAGTAACAGTTGTATAAATACCATAAGAATATGGTGTTTATTTAAAAAAAAACTGACGCAAATGTGTAAACAAATGAGACAATTTTTCTACGTGATCCCCAAAGAATGTATTCCATGTTCCAAGGACATTCTTGTACACTACAAAAAAAGTCAACACATTTCTTCCTTGAGATAATGCTTTTAGAGCAATCAAATAAATAGAAATGCTTTCAATTTAACACACTTGTTTCAAGCCATGAATAACCTGCAAGATGTTAGCTTATGCTGGAAACTTGCCGTAAGACTACCAGCCTCTTTTGCAGAAACAGTTTGTGGACAAACCTTTTTTTCTTAGAATAAAAGCCCTTGCATTCACACAATTATTGTCCTTCATTTAATACGATGGTTTTCTCTTAGAGAAATTACAATCATTTTATTCCATTACAGCATTTTGATCTGTGCTGTCTGTTTCACTTGATAGTATTTGGTTTGGTAAACTGCAGATTTTAAAAGCCCAATTGACTCTTATGGCAGGGCAGTGTTCAAGCTATCTTCCAAATAGTATTTCAGCTCCAAACAAAGTGTGATGTGTCCTAATAGCAGCACTTAGCAGCAGAACACCCTGTCAATCAAATTAACAGCTGTGTTGTACTGCAAACCAACAAATAAAAAAGAAAAGGACAATAGAAATAAAAATACAAACAAAACCAAACTTAAAAATATGATCATATATGTTTTTGCAGAGATAGCTTCTCTGTATATTGTGCATATAATGCATTGAATTGTATCTAATAATTGGCACAGTTCATTCTAAAACACATGGGGTTTGCTCACTAAAAGCTTCATTTTGGTGGCATGAAAGCAGATTTGTAAGATTTAGGCCCACATTCTCGATATGGAAATATTCTGCAACTCCGTTCCAATCACAACTTCCAGTGAATTCCAATACTTTAAAAAGATGAAGATCAATATTAAAGCACCCCCTAAACAATAAATAAATCAATAAATAGACATAGATATTCTTCATAGCTCACTTGATATGTATGTTATAAATATGTGTAATCATAGGATCTGAAAATTTACATTCTATTGACTTCATTATGGATTTGTATCTATCATATTGAGACTGCACAGGATAAGTGTAAATGGATGTTGAAAAATATTATTATTTTAAAAATAATTAGTTTTTAATAACCTCATTATTCTATTGAAACTGCGAAGGATAATTAGAAACTTTTTTGCATGACCTCATGCAAAACCAATATTCAGTAATTTATGAAAGAATTAGGCTATAGTATATTCTCTCTAACTGATGGGTATAATAACTATCATTAATATTGTAAAATAAGGAAAAAGATTGTTACGACATTTGAATTAACAAATAAAAAAATCACTGAATTCATATTATCTCTAACCTGGTTTATTTATTAAAGTTCAAATCCCTTGATTTATTAGATCTGGTAGAAGTAATGGCAAAATTGGATACAACCGCTCCTTCCTAAAGTACCTGTTACTACTTTTAGCTGGTAGTGGTTCAATGTCTGCATATTTCACAAGTAGCCAAAGTAGCAATAAAGAAGCCCAGCCTTCTTGATACAAATAATTGAATCCTAGAACCAGCAGTAAAGCGAAGGAGATTTATTCCACCAGAAGTAGACCTTGTTACATTTTGACCCAACACAGGGGTCTTTGCCAAGCTCAACAAAGACCCCTGTGTTGGGTGGAAATGTTGCCAGGTCCACTTTTGATTGAATAAATTGCTGGTGTTGAGATTCAATTCCATAAATAGTGTCATGGATTTCCTGGTAGCCAAATTAACTAATTTACAAGAAGTTGGAAAAGTAGTGATGGCAAGTTGTCAGCATCCCTGTGAAGAACATAGGGCTAATCTGACATATCTAATAACATTTCTAGTTTAAGGCTAGGAAAACCAGCAGATACATTTTTCTTAAGTATTCTAATTTCCACATTTCTCTTGCTTGTATGCTTTTAATTTTTCATGTCTTTAAAATAATGGATAATGCAATAGAGTTAACAAATCCATGCAAACTTTCTTTGCTTACTATGACATAGCACTCTGCTAAAAGTTTGTTCAGGTGCATGACATTTGCACTGTAGGCATATTATCACTGCACCCTGATCTCCCGTCTCCCTTAAGATATTTTGTACAACACAGACATGCTAATTTCCATAAATGTAAATTAGTCAGTGCTGTTAGTCTCTAAGCATCATATGTACTATTTCTGCCGCCTAGAGCAGTGCCCGGAAAAATATATCAAACTGATCTGTGTAGTTATATAAAATTAATAATAATGGCTCTGGGTATGTAGTACATATACATATCCCAGGTGACCCATAGAAATATGAAAAAAAAATAATAATTCTTGTGCATTTATGTCTTTTAATATTTTATTTTTCTTTACATATGTATTAATTTGGCAATAAGTTTAGCTATACATTTAATGTATATATACAGTTTCATATTAGAGTTCTGTAAGTTTTCCCAATACATTTAAAATGGGACACACATACTGTGAATGAAATTGAGTTCATTTACACAGCATTTATTATCATGTGGAATATAACGCATCCTTATGGATAAGGTCTCACTCCATTGCATCAGAGATGGATATTGCTGACACTAATGGAAAATGTGGCTGGTGGGGATTGAACTGCTATAGTGAGATGTATTTTATGATCATCTTTATACAGATGGCCTGTAAGTGAAATGTGTGAATGTGTTATTGCAAAAGGGGAGTTTGGGATAAAAAAAAATAACATATCTGCAGCACAGATAATAAAATAGTTCTACAGCAAAATAAAATCATATTTTAAACCCCAAATACACATCTTGTATTGCACATCTTATATTCTTCAAAATGATACTGACTATGGCTGATATATGTTCACAGTAGACATATTTGCCACATGTATAGATGCATAAAGGGCGCAAGGATTGTTAGCAATTCTTGAGTATTGAAGGTTTCTCATGTTTCACCATAGAAGTAGTTATAATGACATCACACAATGACAGATCTCTATAATTCAGTAATGTTGATTGTTAAATATATACATATATATATATATATATATATATATATATATATATATATATACTGTATATACTCGAGTATAAGCCGAGTTTTTTAGCAAATTTTTTGTGCTGAAAAAACCCAACTCGGCTTATACTCGAGTCAATTGTCTGTATTATGGCAATTTACATTGCCATAATACAGACTGAGGGCTGTGGGGGCTGCAGAGCGTTTACTTACCTCTCCTGCAGCTCCTGTCAGCTCCCTTCTCCTCCGCGCCGGTCCGTTCAGCACTTCTGTCAGCTCCCAGTGTAAGTCTCGCGAGAGCCACGGGGTCATAGTGCGGCCGCGAGACTTACACTGTGAGCTGGCAGAGGGAGCTGCACGGACCGGCGCGGAGGAGGAGGGAGCTGACAGGAGCTGCAGGAGAGGTAAATACACACATACACACTGCACTCATACACACACACACTGCACTCATACACACACACACTGCACTCATACACACACACACTGCACTCATACACACACACTGCATTCATACACACACTGCATTCATACACACACTGCACTCATATACACACACACTGCACTCATACACACACTGCATTCATACACACACAGTACATTCATACACACACTGCACTCATATACACACACACTGCACTCATACACACACACACTGCACTCATACACACGCTGCACTCATACACACGCTGCACTCATACACACACTGCACTCATACACTCACTGCACTCATACACACACTGCACTCATACACACACACTGTATTCATACACACACAGCATTCATACACACACACGGCATTCATTCACACACACTGCATTCATTATATACAGATCTCTATAATTCAGTAATGTTGATTGTTAAATATATATATATATATATATATATATATATACTGTATATACTCGAGTATAAGCCGAGTTTTTCAGCACATTTTTTGTGCTGAAAAACCCCAACTCGTCTTATACTCGAGTCAATTGTCTGTATTATG
The DNA here is from genome assembly GCF_036172605.1 of Pelobates fuscus. NCBI lineage: Eukaryota > Metazoa > Chordata > Amphibia > Anura > Pelobatidae > Pelobates > Pelobates fuscus. Next base: position 197,702,527 of record NC_086322.1, on the reverse strand, counting down.
GCAATTTACATTGCCATAATACAGACTGGGGGCTGTGGGGGCTGCAGAGCATTTACTTACCTCTCCTGTAGCTCCTGTCAGCTCCCTTCTCCTCTGCGCCGGTCCGTTCAGCACTTCTGTCAGCTCCCAGTGTAAGTCTCGCGAGAGCCGCGGGGTCATAGTGCGGCCGCGAGACTTACACTGTGAGCTGGCAGAGGGAGCTGCATGGACCGGCCCGGAGGAGGAGGGAGCTGACAGGAGCTGCAGGAGAGGTAAGTGCTTCCTGCCAGCCCCCCTCCTACACAGTGCCCATCCACTGGACCACCAGGGAGTGAGAGCCCGCCTACCTGCCATGTATCAAGCAGGGAGGGGGGATGAAAAAAAATTAAATAATAATAAAATAAAATAAAAAATAATAAAACAATTAAATAAAAATAATAATTAAATATAATAAATAATAATAATAAAAAATATTAAAATAATTAAAAAAATAATAATAAAATTGCCCACCCCCCACCAAGGCTCTGCAACACACACACACACACACACACTGCATTCATACACACTGCATTCATAGACACATACACACTGCACTCATACACACATACACACTGCACTCATACACACACACTGCACTCATACACACACACTGCACTCATACACACACACACTGCACTCATACACACACACACTGCACTCATACACACACACTACACTCATACACACACACTGCATTCATACACACACTGCATTCATACACACACTGCATTCATACACACACTGCACTCATATACACACACTGCACTCACACACACACTGCATTCATACACACACAGTACATTCATACACACACTGCACTCATATACACACACACACTGCACTCATATACACACACACTGCACTCATACACACGCTGCACTCATACACACGCTGCACTCATACACACGCTGCACTCATACACACGCTGCACTCATACACACACTGCACTCATACACACACTGCACTCATACACACACTGCATTCATACACTCACTGCACTCATACACACACTGCACTCATACACACACACTGTATTCATACACACACACAGCATTCATACACACACACACTGCATTCATTATATACACACACACTGTAAATAAATATTCAATTAATATCATTTTCATAGGATTTAATTTTATTTAGAAATTTACCAGTTGCTGCTGCATTTGCCACCCTAGTCTTATACTCGAGTCAATACGTTTTCCCAGTTTTTTTGGGTAAAATTAAGGGCCTCGGCTTATATTCGGGTCGGCTTATACTCGAGTATATACGGTAATAAAAGTTTGTTTTTAAAGTGAAACGTTGACAGAACGTGCAATAAAAGCTACGTTTTAACAGAAAGTAAGCCCTTTGAGTGGTGACCATCCTTGGGAGTTTGTATGGGATTACTGCAGGTTACATACAGCACCAGGAATAAAATATTTGGATTTCCATATGTATGTATTTATTTTTTACGCTCACACATAATATGGCAAGCAAAAAGAATTACAGGATCAAAAATATTCAGCTTAGTCACAAACCATTTTCCAGATCCCAATATTAGAAAAAAACAAACAAAGCACAAACACAAAAAGAAAAGACAAACCACATAGGAATACATTTTAATTAATGGTTGTAAATTAGACATGTTATATTGTTTTTAAAATGTGTTTAGGCCTATTATTATTACTTTCAGAAATATTTTTTTGTAAAATAAAAGAATCCATGTTTGTGTGTGTGTGTGTGTACATATATGCATTTATTAGAGGCCAGTGTTTACTGTTGGGTAGTAGTAATGCCAAAATGGTAGTGTCTGTATCTAATCAGTTATGCTAGTTTAGCATTGGGTAAAAGTTTTGGTAAAATAGTATTGTCCATATCTAATCAGGTACTCTGGTGTAGAAAACGAATTGAAAAACGCTCATAGAGAAGCTTTTGTGCAGAAATTGGATACAACGACTCCTTCCTAAAGTCCCTGTCACTACTTTTAGCAGTTAGTGACTGTTCAATGTCTGCCAATTTCAGAAGTAGTCAGAGAAGCAATAAGGAGGCCTACCATTCCCAATAGAAATAATTGAATCCTAGCACCAGCTATAAAGTGAAGTGTGTATATATAAATATTCACAAACACACATACATTTTATATATCTATAAGTGGCATCTGTGGGTGAGATGCAGTTCAGTGTAAGGCAATAAAAAAGAAATACCTTACCAGTTGTAAATATCTAGAAACATATATTATTACTGGAAAAAAAATCTGTCATTGGTTCCTACCTCTGCTGGCTATGACTATGACATGTTATGTTCAACCTGCCCAATTGTATAAGTTCTAGCAATGTAATTTTTGGTGCATTCTAACGATAAAATACAAACATGGTTTTCTATATTTTACTGATAGAGCATTCTCCTGCATTTTTTTTAAATTTCTCTTCCCTATAAAAGCTTCTCTTTTTTGTCTCATGCCTCACTAGTCTTCCTGAGACTGCTGCTCCACCCCTGGCTAAGATCATCAGTGACAATAATCTTAGCCTTCCCACTATAGTGAAGCATTGGGTGGGAGTCTGTTCATGTGCAGCAATTGCGGCATGCTGTGCCAATCAACATCTTCTCACAGAGATGCATTTGCTTAGGGAGCAATGTAAACACTGCAATTTCTCAGGAAAGGTTTACAATCAGGAGACTGCAGGAACAGGCTATTTGCACCAGAACCACTACATTAAACTGTAATGGTTCTGGTGCTTAGTGAGTTTCTTTAAGAGTCGACAACATAATGCATCTCATCGTATTAGTTTGCTTTAACTATGGCACTTATATCATAGTATTTATTTTATTTTATTTATTTCAAATGTATTTCATGTTAAAATGTGTTGAATAAATATATCATCTGAGTGAAAACACGTTTATAAGTATATGATCACTTTACTGAGTTTTCCTCAAATAAGGGTATATCCTGTATAAAATGATTGCTCCTATTCACACAATCAGCCACAAGTAAATACAGTACAAGAAAAGAGATGCGTAGTCATCATATTTCTAATCATAATAAGTGCAACAACAGTAAGAATAATAACAGGTTAATAAACAAATTGACTGAATGTAGATCTCTGCAGATTTTGCTGATAGCGTATGCATTTTTCCACATGGGGTTATATATTTAAAATTCTGCTTGAGATAATGTGTCTCTTTAAAATAGCAACAAGCTATTACCTCTGCTGCATCATGCAATTTAACATTAAACTCAGCATGATCTAATGGATGATTATTTTATATTGCTACATAAATAGCTTTGACACTTTGCTTTGTATTCTTAAAGTAAATAACAAATTAACATTTTTTTATGTTGGTTAAAAAATATTATTTTCCTTGCAATTAGAAAACTGTTATTTTGCTATTTTTAGATGATGTGATGCTCGGGGGGAAATCTTTGCAATATTCCCAGTGGACTACATCTAAACAAATAAGCTATTATCACTAAATCTTCTGTGATCTACAAATCATCTACAGAGCACATTTTCATCAATAAAGATGTTACATTTCTTTCATGAATGCTTGCTTAGCTTGACATGCAAAGCTTAGAAGTACCTGCAGATTGTGATCTAATGAGTGACAATACGGTTTAACATGTCATTCTTCATAAAAGATAATGGACATAATTGGAATCCATACGAAGCCACTGTAATACATTCTGTTAGTTTTGAATAGCTGTTTTATTTATGATACATGTATTGTGTTTAGATTACAAAGGCTGTAAAAACTGCAAATTGAAACATATGCATACTAAAACAATGTGGGTCTCCTGTGAGGGTGTGTGTGACTATGTTAAATACATATGAAAGGGACATTTCAGGCACCAACACAACTTTTAGATATTTTATAGCTTTTGGTTTATATAATTAGCTTTGTAATGTGCACACCCAATTCCGTATAGTTTTTGTAAAATTAAATAGTTTTTATCTATTTTTAAAATTCTTTATTTCGTAGTGCAAAATAGTTTGACATGCTTGTGATGCCCCAATAGAATTATCAAGCAGAGATGTTGTATACATGGTGTAACATTAGCATGGCACAGATAGTAAGTAGTTAAGTAGGCACATCTGAGCTGATAGGTTATGGTAAAGTGTGCTTGTATCGGTGTATTCCTGGCTAATCATGGCAGCATTTAACATATGGGTTTAGCTCCTCCCTCTAACCCTCAGGACAGGAAACACAAACAATCAAACAATTAAGCCTACCTTCCCCTAGTATATAAGGTACCCCAGTATCCTCCACACCTCAGTCTTTTCCTGTCCTCCTAGCCCTAGGACAGTTTATTTATTTATTTTTTCAGTTTTGTCTGGATATATTTTTTTTTTGCTCACCTGACCATGTTTGATATGGTCTTGTCCCTGTGGAGGTCAGCCTCCCTCCTAGGGAAGCCCAGGCACATGTAGCCCATTCTCCACGGAGTTGGGAACCCCTGGGAGCCTGGGTGGTTAGTTCCACAGGCTGTGGGAATCCTCTGGCGTCCTGTGTGTGATGCAGACCTCGATCAGACGATCAGCATGAAGGTAAGACGCTCGCGCATGCGCAATGCGTCCGACCGGACTCAGAGTGAATTTTGCCCATATCCAAAATGGCGGTTTCGGGAAATTTGAAATGGCGGTATTTAGACTAAAAAACGCTTGTTTTCGTTCCCTTCAAAGATACAGTGCTCTAGTAGGCTGTTATTAAAGCTCTGCAGGTAAGTGAATTACTTTTTTTTACAAAGCTTCATAATATTGGGCTGAGAATACATTATTTTTTTTTTTAATGTTCTTAGCCCTACAGTCAGTATGGATCCATCATCCCCTTCTGCAAAATCAACGAGATCTGCAATAGGTCATAGGTGAGCAACATTTTTATTTTTGAATTTTCTTCACGTCACTAAAAAGAGTGCATAGAGGGTACAGTCTTATGACTTCTGTATCTTACAGCCCTCGTGACCGGTCCTGTCCCAGATCCCCATCGAGGAGAAGGGAGAAACCGGCAGCCTGCCCTGGATGTGGAGCAAGGCCTATGGATAACTGCAGGCTCTGCAGAAGATGCTTAGCCATGGTCGCAGGAGAATCTGATCGCCAGAAGTCACCGCAAGCCTCTACCTCCTCAGCCAAAGATATGGCTTACTGGATTAAACAAGCGGTGGTGGAGGGAATTGCTGAATCTCACAAGAATAAGAGATCAAGAGGTGAGACCTTCGGCATTGATTCAGATCAGTCTGAAGATGAATACAGACAGCCTTCAGCTTACCTGGATTTAGAGCAAATCTCTTCCAGTGAAGAGGAGTATATGGAACAACCTTGCTCCTTGGACTCCAAAACTATGGAGCATTTGATTATGGCTGTTAGAAGAACATTGGATTTGCCGGAAGAGGCCAAAGAATGTTCAGCTTCTGACAGACACTTTGGTGATTTGCATAAGAAAAGACCTTCCTTCCCAGTTCACAGCTCTATTAAAGAACTGATGAAGAACGAGTGGAAAATTCCCAGCAAGAGGATTACTAGTCAAGGAAGGCTTTCGAAGTTATATCCGATCAAAGAGGAGGATTCCAGAATGTGGACTACGGTCCCTAAAGTTGATGCTCCTATCATTAGGGTTGCTAAAAGATCTACGCTTCCGATTAAAGCAATGCTTCCCTTAAGGAGCCCATGGATAAAAGGATTGACGCTGATTTATCTAAAGCATTTATGACAGCAGGTTTAGGTTGCCATCCGGCTGTATCCATTTCTGCTTTGTCTAGAGCCATGCGTTCCTGGTTGCTTGACTTGGAGGATGACATCGATAAAGGTGTTAGTAGACGTCAGATGGCTGAATCCTTAAGAGATATCAAACTCGCCAGTGACTGGCTTTTGGAATCCTCCACTGACCTCCTTAGAATTCTTTCTAAGGTTATGGCTCATTCAGTCACCGCTAGAAGGGCGCTTTGGCTGAGGTCCTGGGGGGCAGACCTTTCCTCTAAGAATAATTTATGCTCACTTCCCTTTATGGGGGAAGTGCTTTTTGGAAAACCGCTGGATGAAGCTATTAAAAAAGCGGCCGAGGTTAAACAGGTTATGCTGCCACAAGATAGACGTCCTAAGAGACCTCATTTGGACCGCAGACCTTTTAGGGATCAAGGCTACTTTAGGGAAAGTAAGACCTACAGACCGGGCAGAGAATTCTCGAGGCATTCCAATTGGAAGAGCGGCCAGAATGTAAAATCCTCTAGGGGCAAGACGCAGACTTCTTCCTTTCGCCCCAACAAGCAGTTCTGAAGGTGGCTTACTCCAGGCTCCTCGAGTGGGAGCACGTCTTTCATTCTTTCAGAGGGCCTGGGAAATCATTCCAGATGCTTGGGTGAGATCCATTATCAGCGGAGGTTATCATCTGGAATTCGAAGCATATCCGCCTCCACCAAGGTTTATTTGCACAAGGCTTCCTGCCAACATCCAAAAAAGAGAGATTCTGAATCTTTATGTCTACAATCTGCTTATGGAAAAAGCCATCGTGCCTGTACCCATAAGAGAAAGATTCCAGGGTTATTATTCTCCCCTGTTTTTGGTCAAGAAGCCGGAAGGAAAATGGAGACCTATTCTAGACCTCCACCAGCTCAACCTTTATCTAGGAGTCAGAAGATTTCGCATGGAATCCATTCGCTCCATCATTCCTGTTGTTCATCACCAAGATTGGATGATTTCTATAGATCTCAGGGATGCTTATTTTCATGTCCCAATCACGATCGCCCATCAAAAGTTTCTCAGATTTTGTGTCCGGAAAGAACACTTTCAATTTCAGGCCCTTCCGTTTGGTATAAGTACGGCCCCAAGGACCTTCTCGAAGGTTCTGGTCACCATCATTGCCTTGCTCAGAAAAGAAGGTGTAGCGGTGTTCCACTACCTGGACGACATCCTGGTAGTGGCCCCGGACCGAGGATTAATATTTCAACACAGACGACTAGTCCTCGACACTCTCTCTCATTTCGGCTGGCTCATCAATTACGAGAAGAGTCACTTGCATCCTTCAAGAGAACTGATATTCCTGGGAGCAAATTTCAATACAGACACGGCGATTGTATCCCTCGCACACAACAGAAAGATCGTACTGCAAGATCGGATAAGGGACTTCAGACTGAAGACTTCAGCCTCGGCAAGAGAGTTTATGAGGCTCCTGGGGACTCTTTCCTCCACAATAGAGCTTGTCAGGTGGGCTCAGTGGAACCTTCGCCCTCTTCAGCAATTTTTTCTGGAAAATTTCAGGACCAGCTCAAGAGATTGGGAGATGCTGATTCGCATTCCTTTGTTTCTGAAACAGAAGCTCCTTTGGTGGATGTCGTGGGAAAATATCTCCCGAGGGTTCCCCTTGCGGGAAATAGATTGGGTGGTAATTACGACGGATGCCAGTCTGACAGGTTGTGGGGCGCATTTAGGCAATCGATTTTTTTCAAGCAAAATGGCCTCCGAAAACTCAAGGCTTACCTTCCAACATCAGAGAACTAAGAGCTACTTTCCTGGCCCTTCTTCATTTTCAACATGCCATCAGGCATTGCTGGGTCAAGTTGAGAGTGGACAACAAAGCAGCTGCTGCCTACATAAACCATCAAGGCGGAACAAGGAGTGTAGCCTTGATGAGAGAAATCGTTCCCATTATGACCTGGGCTCAGAATCATGTGGAGGGCCTGTGTGCCACCTATCTTCCAGGGAATGAGAATGTATTAGCGGATTTCCTCAGCAGACACCTGATAGAAGCTTCAGAATGGCAACTTTCCAGGAGGATCTTCACCCAGTTGGTCCAGAAGTGGGGTCTTCCCCAAGTGGACCTCATGGCGACCATTCGGAATGCGCAGGTACCATGCTTTGTGTCGAGGAGATACCATCCAAAGGCGGTTGCTCAAGATGCTCTATCCATCAATTGGGTGTTCAATCTGGCTTATGTCTTTCCTCCGATTCCCCTCATACACGCTGTTCTGAGAAAGATCTCCAAGGAACATTGCAAGGTGATAGCGGTCCTTCCCTTCTGGCCTAGTCGCCCTTGGTTTCCCCTGTTACAGAGGTTATCGATGGATCTGCCTTGGGAACTTCCAGTCTCAGAAGACCTGCTGTTTCAGGGACCAGTGTTTCATCCGGAGCCCCACAAATTCAGGCTCCATGCATGGCTATTGAGATGAAGTCTCTAGTTGAACATGGCCTTTCGGACCAGGTTATCTCAACCCTGTTACGTTCCAGGAATCCTTCTACTTCTTCTACGTACCACAAAGTATGGGAAGCCTTTGCACGATGGGGTAATTCCACGGTTCAAGATTTAAGTTCCCCTTCCGTATCTCAGGTTTTGGGTTTCCTACAAGCAGGCCTGGAGAGAGGCCTTCAACTTAACACGCTTAAAGTGCACTGCTCGGCTCTTTCAGCTCTTTCTGGTGTTCGTTGGGCATTAAATTCTATGGTGATTCGATTCTTCAAAGCAGTCATTAGGATTAGACCTCCTATCAAGGGATTCTCGGCTCCTTGGAATCTGCCTCTGGTTCTGCAGGCCTTGACGGAACATCCCTTTGAACCTATTGATGAGGTCCCTATGCAGGTTCTTTCTCTGAAGACCCTGTTGTTGCTGGCCTTGGTATCTGCTAGGAGAATGTCAGATATTAGAGCACTGTCATCTGAGGAACCGTTCACTACCTTCTTCGATGATAGAGTTGTGCTACGGCCTAGACCTGAGTTCCTTCCTAAGGTTGTTACATCCTTCCACCTGAATCAAGAGATTGTCCTGCCGGGGTATTTTCAGGAGCCATCTTCTCCTGAAGAAGAAAGATGCCATACGCTAGACCTGAGGAGATGTCTTTCCACATATATTGGTCGCTCAGCTAATTGGAGGAAGTCTCCCCAATTGTTTGTGATACCTTGGGGTTCTCGTAAAGGTGAAGCAGCCTCTGTAGCTACCCTTCGTTCCTGGACGGTTGAGGCTATTTCTAGAGTTTACAGAGCGAAACAGGTTCCAGTTCCCAAGGACATCAAGGCACATTCCACAAGGTCCATTGCTACTTCATGGGCTGCAGAGTCAGGAGTTCCTGCATAGAGCATCTGTAAAGCTGCCAATTGGTCATCGTTGAGGACCTTTGTACGTCACTACAGAGTGGATGTCTCTTCTCATTTAGATTCAGAGTTTGGCCTGTCGGTCTTGAACTCTTTTAAGCCTTAAGTGGATATTAAACAATTTTTGTAGCATGACTTACCCTCCCTGAGTGGTTATTGCTTTGGGAATCCCATATGTTAAATGCTGCCATGATTAGCAAGGAATAGAGAAAATTTATTGATACTTACCGTAATTTTCTTTTCCTGGCTATTATTCATGGCAGCATTTGGTCTCCCACCCTATCTTGGTTTATTTGTCTTGTTACTGGACTGAGGTGTGGAGGATACTGGGGTACCTTATATACTAGGGGAAGGTAGGCTTAATTGTTTGATTGTTTGTGTTTCCTGTCCTGAGGGTTAGAGGGAGGAGCTAAACCCATATGTTAAATGCTGCCATGAATAATAGCCAGGAAAAGAAAATTACGGTAAGTATCAATACATTTTCTCTATTACTTGTGAGGCTCTGTAGACTGTGTGATGAAAAATAGTATCTACCAAATAACAGGCTAGTTCGCATAATGGGGAGGATGCTAGGCAGGCAGGTTAGGTGTAAGGCACTGTGGTGTACTTTCCTCAAAGCCCAGGATCAAGGGCATGAGGTAGGCCCCGGGTTTGCTTTACCGTTTGGGCAGCTTTTGGGCTTGGAAGGACGGCATCTAAACAATGCAGCTTTATTTGAAGGTTCTGGCTATGCAGGTTGTAAGGCTGGATGGGTGCCAGTATCGCTGATATCGCCAAGATTGGTAAATTTTGTCAGGAGCTACTAGAAATTGTGTCTGGTTTAGTTTGGTAGCAACAAAACTATGTTTTAGTAATTCTTCATCTTAACCACTTCCTCTGTTCTAAGCTAGTTCTTTCCTCCGGATAACTGTGCTTGTGCACAGTACCTTTTCTGTCTTTCCCTTCTGACTGCAGTATTAATGCCTCCCAACATTTCAAATGGACACACAGGGACACTTTTATTATATGGTGTGGGTGGAGGTGTGACTCAGAAATTTTAGGTAACTTATTAATAACAATGTATGCAACTAAAACATAATTTAGAACAAGAACATCTTTGAATGATTTCTAAACACATTATTGTAATTTAAAGACACAGTGAATTTTTGCTGTGGAGCTCTGTTATACACTTCGACATACCAACAACACAGAGCTCCTAGTAAAGAGGGACAGAGGGATTTGGACCCAAAGTATTGGACCCTCCTAAATATGTACACTGGGAGATATGCAGTATCCTGTGACATAGTTGTATATGCCTTCAAAAAAAAAAAAAAAATAGAACATTTTTCTAGGAAGATATTGTACTATATTTTTTCTTTCCATTTGGTCAGTAATGTTAAAAGGATATACTAAGCTGTGAAGGAACCTGTCAATGGAGTTAGAATGTATAGCCTTGTTGTCCCAGTGCTAGCAAGGTGTATATCAGTTTATAATGATCACTGGATGGAGGCACTGTTTGATATTAACATGTCCCAATCTCCCCTATACCTCTATGTATGCTCAGGACTCCTGGCCTGTTCCAGCTCATGCAGTGGTCTCTGGAGGGCTACATGTGTATTTACAAATCTGTGTATTTAATGAGTATCATTGTGTTGTGTCTAGATTTGTGTATTGTTATATCTGTATAACACAGCATATTTTGGTAACTCCTTTTTACTGTATTCTTTGTATTGTATGAGTATCTCTGTATTGTACTCAGTTATGTTTCTTTGTATAGGTATCTCTGTACTGTACCTAGCTTTGAACATTGCATGGCTATCTTTTTGTTATATATAGCTCTGCATATTGTATGAGTACATTTGTATTGAAAACGATGTTGAGTGCACAAGTTAAGTGTACAGAGACCATAAGTCAGAAGGTGGTGGCTACAGAGTTAAAGAGCAGAGTCAAATTTTGGGGGAGGAGTCTTGTACTGCACTGTCTTAAAACTTCACCAGCCTCCACTGGACACAATTATTGGGAACCTCCCTACATCTCAGAATGAGCAAGGACCAAAAGTTGCTTTGATTCTTAGAGTGGAGAAACAAGAATCCGAAGGTTATATGCATTTCACAGCTATTAAAATTCCAAAGTTTTTCTATAACCTTAATGTTGAATTATGACCAATAATGCACCTAGAAATTGTCTTGTGGAAGTGATTACATAGTTTAATTGAATGTTACCATGGTTATGGCTTTACCAATTACATGGGAGTCCTCCAAAGGATTACAACTTCTGACAGTCTCTCTCACCTCTCACCTCATTAGCAGGGGACTGGAGAGCAATTGGTTTTAATTGCACTGCAATCTAAAAGTCAACTGTGCTTCTCCATCAGTAAACCAATTAAAGTTTATGCTGTTTTATTTTCTCTCCATTATGAGCCCAATCCCCTGCCATATGTATAAGAAAAATGCATTAACATTAATAACAGCTCTTTAATTTTTGTTTTATTATTTAAACTGAGCATTCATTTATTAGCCCAAAGGAATCAACCCAAGGTGTGTATAATATTTTATGTAATATTATTATCCCAATGTGTCCATGCAGAATAAACTACTTACCATATTATTGCCAGTATTTTTATATTTTTCTCAACTGATAAATTATATTTATTTTAACTCTAAACAATTATAATCCCATTACCCAAGTCAGTAGTTACCAAACTTATTTCACTTGTGACCACCTTTGCAGCCTGTTTCCATAAATTGTACTCCTCAAGTGTTTGTAAATAATATAGTTGCTGTTATTTCAGTTTTATACGTTTTCTCTGCCGCAGGCTCATCCTATATATCAACCAATATATGTTGAGGATACACGCACTGAAACACAAAAAACACAACAAATACACGGACACACTTGCAGATACAGAGACATGCAAATACACACACTGCAGCTTCATAGATAAAAACACTGACACACATAGAGATACAGACACGCATAAAATCACACAAAGACACAGATACAAACACTGGCACAGAAACAAACAGTGACACACATGCAAATGTACAGACAGATAAAAAACTTGACAAAAACCCCATCAGAGGCAGAAACATTGCAATGTCTCACTTGTCCCAATAAATACATTTAAAGATTCTTGGAGTGCCTGCATCCTATTTCTACCACAGATAAAAACACTGACACAAATAGAGTTGCACAGACACTGATACACACACAGACACATATGAAGATATATAGACACACAGATACAAACACCGACACAGATACAAACACCGACACAGATACAGACACACTGAGACTAATACATATACACAAACAGATACACACACTGACACACATGCAGATACACAGACACACAGACTGACAAAAATGCAAATGTATAGACACACCGATACATACACTGATACACATGCAGATACACAGATGCAAACACTGATATCCATGTAGACACTCAGACAAACAGATACAAACAATGACACACACAGATGAAGAAATACACAAATGGATCAGCTATAGATAACAATGAAGGGTGGACAATAAGGCAGCAACCCTGTAAAAGGGGATCCCTCTCAACCCTTTAAGCAAGTACAAAAGTGAAAAACAGATAAGGGCTGCGCCACATACAATACAATGGAATAAAATATAATAAAAAGGTAGATAAAAAATAAAAATAATAAAAGTAAATACTATGAGTCTTATTCCAGATGTGCAAATAGTCACACCTCTGGAATAAGAGACTATCCAAACCGTGACTATTTGCACATCTAGAATAAGACTCATAGTATTTACTTGTATTATTTGTATTTCTTATCTACCTTTTTATTATATTTTATTCCATTGTATGTGGCGCAACCCTTATCTGTTTTTTACTTTTGTACACACAGATGAAGACATACGGAACACACACTGACACACATGCTGATACATAGACACTAAGATACACTGACACACATAGAGATACCCATAAATAAACGTACCATCATGATCCTGGAATGTTGCCTTTTTTCATCTGTTTTGATAGTAAGTTGTGGATTCAGCAGTGCCTGGCTCTCACTTCCTCCCAGCACTCTCTGCAGATATCTGACAAAGATATCTGGATAGGGGGCAGAGCCAAGCTGCAGAAGCAACCGGTCGCATGATAACTGAGCTCCGAGCCAAACAGCCCTTCAAAACCCATATTTTACCCCAAAACGGACCTAGACAGAGCAGGGAGGAACCCCTTGGCTCTAGCAGACATAGTGGGGTGCAAAACAAAAAAAATCATGGTCGGATAACCCCAGATCGGGACTAACAATAGGCGATCTGTGGTGGCAGGCCCAAGGTGCACATGGACCCACAATGGCGTCCCTCATTGGAGACTGCTCCGACTTTTATGAGGACCTGTCTTGTGACACTGAACTGAGCAGTACACCCACTCTGATTTTGCATCCGCCACACCAACCTGCATCCCCGCAGACAAAACCAGACTCCGCGCCAGTGACCACAGGGATCCTGAGAGACATTCTAGTGGCGCACCATAGAAAGATGTCGGCAGACACGACAGGGCTGCAAGAAGACCTGCGGGGTCTAACGTGCAGAATAAACAAGCTGGAGCATACCTCCCACACGGAACCCAGCAAATCGCTTCACTTCAGCCGGCGGTGAAGGAATTACAGCACCAGAGCCGATCCTTTGAGAACCATCAACACTGTGGCGCTCATCTGCATGTTCCAAGTACCCCGACCTGCCAGAGCACCAGCCACAGCCTCCAGAGATATAATAATCAAGTTCCAAAGCGGGAAAGACAAGACAGCGGTAAAGACCGCTATCAAAGGTCAGTCCCCCTACCATTTTGACGAAATTGACTTAACCTTCTACTCAGGCCTCTCTGGCAGCACTCTGGCGTGGAGATGCTCTTTTCGAGCACTCACCACTCTCCTGCAACACCATAACATCCAATACTGGTGGCGTTCCTCCAGAGCAGTCTTCCCTAGAGATACAACATACACGATTCAGAAACCCCAAAAGAGCAAGACGCTCCTGCAAGAATTGGGACTACCAGCTGACTCACTACACCAACTTAATCGTGATGCAACCCCCAAGCAACAACATCTGTGGAACCTGGCAGGAGCCCCTGAGTTTGTCCCAAGAACGTCCACACTGGACTCTTATGTTAGCCACAACCTAAACGATGAACGGCAGATGCAACACCTAGTCTGCCATTTAGTTTAATTTAGTTTACTTTATGTTTTTATCAGTTAATTTAACCAGCATTGTAAGCTTACAGCAAAGTAGGCCTAACTACACAACAGTGCATTAACCCATGCCCCAATCAGACCGGATGCTTCCCAATGTTCTCCCTTCCCCCCCATTCTCAACACCCAAGGGTACCACGGGTGAGGGGCACACTAAACTAGTAGTTTTGAAAGGGCAGAGCGCAGGGTACTTACACATGCACGCAAAAAGCACACCCAGCTAGATGAGCACTCTTACACTCCCTGCAGTACTAGTTCACTCCAACTGAGGTTTATGGGTGCTTGCTCATCGCCCCATATACATCCAGTAATCAAAACAAATTGTGGAGTGATATCTGAGTGTAGAGAAAAAAAAACACATCAAAATATACCCAGTGGAGTGCTAAAGTTATACACTTACCCTTAAATAAGGAAACGTAAATAAAACAGAGTATCTAAAAGAGAAAAAGTAGACAGAATATCTAGACACCTGTGCAGTATATCTAGACACCTGAGTTTCTATAGGATATATATGTGGCTCACTCACATGGTTCAGAGCCTTAGGGGGGATAGGCTCAGATCACAAGCGCAGGGGTATTTAAAAATAATACCAAAACATCTTCTGTATGGAGATTAAAAGAGAAGAGAGACAGGACAAATACGGTGTGTTATCCTCAATATAAGTGTAAATACAGTATGCAAGTCACTGCTCACCTTATTGAGAGCCATAGTACTGGGCTCTCAGTGATATGCGCACTGTGCCTTTAAGAGGGCACTGCTCTTCTCTGTAGCAAGAAGCAGCAGGAAGACATGGGACTTGGGATAAATATCAACAAATGTATTTGACCAAAGTATTGGATATTAAAAACAAACAAATAAAAATACCACAAATAGGTAGTCCCAAATGAGGTCTTTGCCGTCCGAGATGCATTTTGCCTTGTCCAAAAGGCTTTTTCAATCGGAAACATCTCCTGTGCGCACTCTGCCGGTTTATACCTGGGAGTTCCTCTGTGATTGGTCCTCTTGTTTTTTCATTATCCAATCCGTCGGCTCGTATGGGGGGTGTCTACTGGATTAGCTGGTGGTACTTAAATATGTGAAAAAGTACATTTACCATGCCTTTGATTCTCTTTAACCTTGAATGACAAATGTCAAAATAAGGGGCACTGTACACTCTCTGCTACTTTGCAACCTTCTCCTTTACTTTACATCATCTGCAAATCAATATCAATTCTGTAAATTCTAATAATGTATATTTTTGGTATCCTTGAACAGCAATCAGTACATTACATTATTTAATCTCAATTCTGTCTTGACCTTGCATTCTATCTTTGAAATATATATTAGCCCATTTATTTATATATCCAGTTAATAGTAAGCAAGTATATTGAAAACATTTATAACTGAAAAGACTGTGTTATGTGTAATTTGAAAGTGCATGAGTTATTCACATGGCATCGTACATGCATGTTGGCAGTTGGTGAATATCTCTTCACACCCTTCTCCAAAGTAGATAACAATTATTTGACCGTATGGCTTTCTCATGCTAAGATGGTGTGTTGATCCAACCAGCTCATATTTGTCAGGATGCTGAAAATGTATAATTATACAGGTTGAATAAGGTTAATTTATAAACTGAATTGTGTAAGCATTGTAGAGATATGTACATTTTAAGCAACTACTTTTTTTGCTATAGGTATTGCTTTTGAAAGATCACTGCAAGCACAGAGTATGATGTTAATTGATTGCTCTGTCCTTGTAACCACTGACAATCAGATTTATAATAGAAAAATCTAATTGTTTTCTTGAGATAGAACAGATGAACTTGGCAACAACGTTGGCAACTCTATGGTTACGTATTAGCAAAGAAAGATATTGAGAGTTCCATGGAAGCTAAGCAGGAATTTTAGATCATTATTTTCAACCAAGAACAGGAAAATGAGTGTAAACTTAATTAGACGGCTGAATAAAGTGGTTGGCTGACATATTCCATTTAATTTTCCATATAGATTTCCTGTGGTTGTGGTTGATTTAGGGCTCTCTTCCTTTGTACAAAAAGTCCTGTAAGCAGCCAGACAACTTATCATTTTGTACATAATATATTCACTATCTGTTTGGCTACTGGCTTGAAATGCATTACACAAACGAAGAAAATGAAAGCCTACTTATAGATTGGATTTACTAGTGGTATTATTATCTTCAAGTGATGTAACGATACTCTCTCCATTAGTTCTGTCATTGTTCTTAGCGCCAAATATATAATTGTGTTTTATTTTTTATTTTATATAATACATTGCACTTCATATTCAATAAAATTGTCCTTCCAGATCGGTCTATAGTAATAAAATGTTCTTTTGTGCCGGATTATGAAACTATTTCATAATGTCTCATACATCCATCTTGATACATTTTAAACCACTTCATAGTCTGAGCAAAGTGCTACTTTAGTGTATCCAATATTTTTCTCTTCATTCTCAAACTGTGTGTTGATTTGAGATTTAATTCTAGTTATGTGGATCAGTTATAGCACTGCAGTCAACTAGCTAACAGATGTTATGTTTCTTAGTCAGTGGTGTATACCATGATGCTGTTCCCCTAATGGTTTTAATTCATAGTTAATGCTACATGTTGTAAAGCATATGCTCTCCAAGATGTTGCTCAATAAACAGTTGTTGGCGTGCGCATTTGCCTTTTCTCTTTTGCACGTCCTCTTTCCTGGTTACCGCTGGAGAGCAACCTGTAACTGATACAGTTAATGGGAAGAAACTTGCTAGCTTGGAGCCATTTAAAATAATTATTTGTGGTCATGGGTTATAAGGTTATGCTAGAAGATTGACTTTATAGTTGGCTGTGGTAAAACTGTGCCTGTGGAGTATAATCATATGACACTTAAAGCTCTCACTCTGATTAGGGGATAGTAGGGGAACAGATAAAAATGGGGGTGCTAGATGGAAGGGATTACATGTGTTAAGTAAAATTGTGATCTGTTTATTTAAAGGGAACCTATTAAGAATTACTGTATTTATTTTTATAAATCTATATATACTGACTATTATTTAGTATAGTATTATTATTCATATTTTTATTATGCATGATCTATTTATATATAATTTATGACAAGGATACATTATATCTATCTATCTGATAAATTTGAATTACTTTCCTGCTCCATCTACCCCTATACTGCTATATTGGCCTTGCTTTGAAACACCACTTCAAGCAGAGGGATCTTTCCTCATGTTGCCAATATGTGGGCTTACTTGCCAGCACACTGGTGTCTGTATTGCTTGTCATGTAAATAATCACAACAAATAAAATGCGTGTGATGTAGTTGCTGTGATGAAGAGCATTGTAACCACTTGTAGGATTATCTTGCCCTCCCGTCACTTAAATCTCAACATAGACAGCTATGCTACTGGCTTAGCCGTTTATGCCAATAATAGATAAATGTGCAAGGGAAGTGATCATGTCCTCATATATCTTTTTTATAAAATGTATACACTTACAAATACTATCTATAGACTAGCTTGTATGTGCTTTAATGTTCAAGTTGTGTGTATCATGAAAGATATTCATTTTAGAAGGTTGTCCCATAAATATTAGCATTGACTGACACATTTCTTTCTCATTTTAAATGAATTTTTTAGGGTTCTATACAACTACATTAGCTATTGCTTAGCTATTTAATATTTAAATTATATTTGCATGTACTACCCTTTAACTTTGCATTTTCTGAGCAATTTATTAGTTCTCACCACTGAAGTATATAGCTTTTTAAGTTCAAGAAATATATTATAAACGTGTGGCTCCATGATAAGCTATCTTGTATGAATTAATTGAACAGATTATTTTTAGATGACTTGTCATTTGTTTTACGTTGTTTAGTGGATCTATGCATATCTTTCATTGTGCAGAACAGGTGTATTAGAGAAAGTGATATCCGATCACATAACAGATAAACTCTAGAGAACAATGTAATTAAACCTTTTTTGACGGGTTCTTTACATTTATCATACTAAAGCAACTGCTGCAATAATTGAAACTTCAGATCACGAAAGGGGAATAATTGAGCGAAGAGGTTAGATTTTCACAGTATGAGAACATTCAATTGAAATATGTCAGTACTCATATAATGCGTTCTGTTTTAGGCAAGGTAAGTAACAAATTCATTTCCATTTCACACGTCTAAGATTTAGAACCGTTGTGTAACAGCTGCTCCATGTAGGAAATTCTCAATTAAATATAGAGCTTGAATCCTTTACTTTCATCTGAAATAAGTAGGTAAGGTTAAAATATATCATGGGTTAAATAACTATTATGTTGAAAAAAAAAATAAGATTAACAGGGCATTTAATTACTAAACTACTGATTGTTTACGCCCAAATTGATCATTGTGTCCTAGATTATTTAAAGGAGCACTCCACACAAAAGCAGCACTTCAGGTTGCTGGAGAGCTTTATGCATAGCTCTGTTATTCACTCAGACACACCAACAATATGGAGCTCCTAGAAGAGAGGGACAGTAGGATAAAAAAGAGGGACAGAGGGATTGGTCTCAAAATACAGAATGTCCCTCCTAAATAGGGACAGTTGGGATGCATGCAATGGACACTTACTTTAGAGATGCGTTGACTTAAAGCATCTCTATGAGGAGATGTTGATTGATGCAGGGGAAATGTTTTAATTCATTGAGTGTAACACACACTCTAAAATGTATGCATAGACACTACAATGCATGAACAGGCACACAGTTTGTATGCAGAAACACATATAATCACAGTCCCAAATTAGCGTTTGTGTATATATATATATATATATATATATATATATATATATATATATATGTATATATAAGAAAACCGAGATGCTTTCACTCCTGGATTAGAGGGTAATTGCCCGGTGCTGGTCAGGCACAAGATACAAAAAAAATTATTGGAAATGACCGCACTCCAAGGGCTTGTTGATAGTAAAAATAAAATATAAATATCGACGTTTCAGCCCCAATACATGGGCTTTCATCAGGATGGCAGATATATATATATATATCTAAACACCTAACCTAGGCAAAAATAATGGGGGTTTATTTACAGTATATACTCATACATTGCATAAGCCTGACACAACACCAATGTACCCCATTGTTTGCAGATCCTACTATAGAAATATATGCCCGCTCTTATGAGCCTAATCCACTTCCTTAGGAAATGCTTCCTCCTGGGACTCTCGGCATGGCAAGGTTAAATAAAGCCCTGCAATGAGGCACCTGTGATAGACAGAGGTACAAAACCGGTGAGTTTGGCCTGGATTCCTAAATATGTAAATGATCACACCTGCTGGTCCACCTAAAGCACAAGACTCTAGGCCAGGATAGGCAAGCTTTAGCGCTCCAGATGTTGTGAACTACATATCCGTTGCCTGTATTATGGGAAATATAGTCCACAACATCTGAAGTGCTGAAGGTTGCCTACTCCTGCTCTAAGCCTATAGTATCACCCTACCCAAAGACTTTTATTTACTCAAACACTAAACTCCTCTGATCATTTACAAGTATGTATAGTGGATAAAACTATCCTAGACTTGCTTATATATGTTAATCAAAACTATTATTCTGTCAGACCTTCCGGCATTCGCTAACCGTGGACTTCCGGGTTCTCGGAGCGCGGCCACTCCCCCTCCTATGACGTGGTCGTTCCCAGGGTTCATAGAGAGTCCGCGCCAACACCACAGTGCTTGATCAACTCGAAAGCTCCCGCGAACTTCAAACTGGATATTTACTTCTACTGTGTATCGGACCCGGACTGTTTAATCATTTACCCTCCTTCTCCTCTCCTACGACCTCGGACTGTTTCTGGACATTCTCTTGCCTGTTGCAACCTCGATCCTCTGTGGAACCTCCATCACCAATTTGGATTATCTCTCCTTCATAAGTTAAGTAAACCAGATTGGCTCAAGTTTAATATATAACCATCTCTAATCTAAGTGGTTTGCTATCTGCTCCACTTATTAATTATCTGCATCCTAATTTGGAACTTCTCGCTGGTTGTGTTAAAGTTACCTTATCCTAAAACAACTTCAAACACCGCTGCTGGTTATAACCTGCCAGGAATTAAAGAGACAGTTCAAATTGATTATCTTTTTTATTTTAAAGTAATAAACGTTATCAAATTCAGAAATCTGCAGTTGTTTCCATCTTATCAACAATTGAGCGTTACATATTCTTAATGTACTTTCCCTTCTATTTAGTATTCCTTGTATACCACTACGTAAAAAAAAAAAAGTTAATGTTAGTTATAGTCTAGGCCTCATGTCAGGATTTTTTCTTTGCAGAAGGTGGCCTCTTTTAAGACTGTAGCTTGGTGCTGTGTGTTTATTGAATTTAGAACTGTTAATTATGTAAGTGTGAGAAACATTCCACAAGGGAAAGACAAATAAATAATTACTTTGCCAAGGATTGCCCAAAAAAGTTCTGGGAGTAAGATGAGCACATAGAACAGTGTCTTATAAACATAGGCAAAATGGAATGTAAAATTCACTAATACATCAAATAGTAGCTTTCAACATCCTATGGCATCACATCTGCCACTCTCTGCATATTATCATGATACTCCACCTTTCACTGACAGGCAAAAATCATGAGACAGTTAATAACAGCCTGTTTTTCACATTTTACCAAGCATTACATTTAAATTGTATTCTTCCCTTGTACATAATTATCCTACTTATAAGACAAGTGATGGGAAATGTTTGAATTTCGTAAATATGCAAACCACATACCAGTTGGAGAGCTAAAGTTACCCATGGTTGCTCACGTAGGCCTGAAGACAGCTCACAGACATCTGAGGTAACAAGGTTAACTACCCCATATATTAAGATAATCTGATAGACTGATTTTCAGTTAATTTACCAGAATGTGGAAATATTACAGAATATTCCATTAATTATTCTCAGTAAGAGATATTCTAGCACATTTAGTTGTCCTTGAACGTAACAAGCAAACTTGCACTATATTATTGAAATGTACTGTTGAATAGTCATCCTTAAGCAGTCTTTAGAAGATTGGAAATTTGAGTGGTTCATTAAATTGACAAGAGAGATTACATTTTCAGAGAATTTACACTAAAACCTTACTACCCATAGTTATAATTACTGTTTTGTATTAATAACTAACGAAATTACTGCATTTAACAGAAGTATATATTAGATGTGTAATATATAAGTGTGTTAACAATTTAACAACAAACAAGCTGTCACCTGCATTATGTGCGAAAAAGCAGTGTATAGCATATTAGTATGTTTTTCATTTTCTCAAAGAAATTGTATAGAATCTATTTCCAGATTTTAACTCTGTGAGTGCCAGAGTGTTAGATAACTGCACACAGACACATATGTTGTTCTGTTGGCTAGTATAAGTTGGTTCATAATCAAAGCAAAGCAATTGTTTCTTAGCTACTTTCTCTAAGCTGCTTTATCTGATAAACATGATTTATTTATTTATAGCTAGCTTCTAAGAGTGTTCCATACAATGTTTCCATGCTCCGTTTGTACGCATAAATAGTTGTCATACAGGTGATATTTAGCGGTTAGCATTGTAGAAATATAAGATGCCAAATTTATCCCCATAGGTCGTTTCCTGCAAAGTTAGGTTTGGGATGACCTGGTTCCTTTTTAAAAATCTATCATGCGTGGCATTTAATGATATAACATATATTTCAATGTCGATGTGACTTGTTCCTATATACCTCATATGCTGCATGCAGATAATATCTGTAAAGCATCAAACAATCCAGAACACTTAAAGTGAACCTGTAGTCAAAAAATAAACCTCAAAATGTTGGAACACTAGGTTCCAAAAACTGTTCAATGTTGTATACAGCATAAAATAAATGATCAAATAGTGTACAGGGATAGCTAAGGGAGGGCTAAGGCTAAAATCTGTAAGTTTGTATCTAATCAGGCTTTATTAAGTTGTGCCTCAGATACACTATAACTGAAATAGACAAAATAAGAAATAGCAGATAAGGGGGAAGGAATCAAAGAGAACAGTGGTAATGGTGGAAAACGGTTCTAATATTGCAGGAAGTAATCATATGGCCATAGGTAACAAAGTATTTGTGCTCTATCTATCGCCACTTGTACACCCTGCCAGGGTACTTTGTTACACATGGACATATGATTACTTCCTGCAGAAAAAAATATTGTATATGTTTAGATGGGTGTTTCTCCCAATCTATACATTTTCTAGCAAAAGAGCATACAAATTTACAGTACAGGTATCCTTTACGTTTTTGTGCCTGGCGGTTTTACTGTGGAACTAAAATACATTGATGGAGTAACTCAGCATATTGATCCATTCCTGGTAGATCCACTTACTAGAAATTAAATTGTATGCCTCTCTTGAATTCTTTAGAAATCTTTTAATCACTTTGTCTGTTAAAATACTACTGCAGTGTATACCTTTACATTCACATATGGATAAAAGATGACATGAATTCATACGCTTCAAAGAAGCAAAACTCGTGGTTCGTCAACCTTTTCCCAAGTCCATCAAATTACCTCTTTGTGTTTAATCATGGATATATGCTGAATTCCTAAGTAACCGAGAGGAATGCTGTGGAAAATAAATGAGTTTTGCATTAGCACAGGTGTTTTATGCACTTAATATGTTCAGTGTTGTGGAAGGTGTTGCTTATGAATCTTTGTGTCTCTGTTGGCAATGGGTAATTTTGCACATTTGAAAAAGTCAACTAAGTGGAATGATTGCTTTTCATCCCATGGTTCATTCACGGTGGCGTGCTGTCAGTAAGAAATAGCCCTACAAGCCTGTATTCATTTTTTTCCCTACCTTCTATTCCGTGACATTTGCATTTTTACCAAGAGTAATAAGTGCTTCCTGATTAGTTAACACCTTAGGTGCCTAAAAAATTGTTTGACGGATTGCTTCTTGCTTCCGGCACTCACGTCTCTTGTTTTTTATTCATTGTTTAGGTGGAAGGTGCAAGTTACTTTTGCCCCATCACATATTGCCACCACATGGCACTCAGGCTTAAAATGTGAAATATGAAGACAGTTTTGAGAATGTTTTAGTTATATGAAAAATAAAAATATAATTGCACTGGCCTTATATATTATATATTAACAGAACATTGTAATGACTAAATACTAAAATAGTTTCCCCATTGAATGGGTGTTGTTGCTGCAATGACCTTTGATTATATTGTAATTCAAGGGGGTATGGAGACAGAATAAGAATTTGATGTTAATTCATCCTTTTATGTTCAGGGAAGGTATTTGTCAACTAGTATTTATGATGCAGTTGCCAATTTATTGTACGCTGTCAGTTTGTGAATTAAACAAGCCTTTAAACAAGCCTTTCTAATCAAGTACTGTATGTAGGATTAACTGTATGACACACTTGCACATTCTAAGTCATTAAGGATTTCTGTGTATATGACTGGGGATGTAATTGAAACCTTGATTGAATATCTTTCTTCCCATTTTTATAAGAGTTAGATTTTTGTGTTTGAAGAGTAGCTGCTGAACTAGAGGCGTATGCCTTGGAGGTTACTACAATACAGTATATCAGAGAATATTTCAATCCCGTAAAATCCTTACGTGTTTAGGCATATGTGATGTTAAAATTAAAAGTATATTTTTAACATTCAAATGTTCCTTTATTGTTTTAGATTAAGAATCCACCCTTTAAAAAATTAAAGTCTTTATGTAAGACCAATAAACTTACATGTTATCTAACATGTAGCTCCTTCCTGTAGCTGCTATGCTTTATTTGAGATCATCAGCTCTGCAATTACCATTCTCCACCAATCTAATGATTTTCACAGGGACACATTTGTTCCATTGCTTCTCTTTAAATCGCCGTTTGGTAGTCGAAATTCTTAAAGTGAACCTCTCATTTTTCTTTTTTTTTTTTTTGCAAATATATCTTTATTTGATTTTAAAAAAATTTTCTCATCATATCAAAACATTATATCATATAAACATGTAGACAATTTCCACAGTATTAGTAGACATCCAGTCCGCCAAACTAAATCATAAAACATATTTCACAGTTCATTCATACATCATACCTCATACATTCTTACATTTGTGGGAGTAGGCAGCAAATTACAATAAAATTTAAACATACAAAGTCATTTTTATCTATTAACATTTCTGTGTATACATCACAAAAGATTACTATTATTGCTCATTAGTTTCTAAGAGTTTTAAGCACTTTTTCCCCATTTCATATTTCTGTACACTATCCTTCCTCTTAAAAAGCCCTATCTCGTTATTAATCTGAAGTTTTAATTGTTTCTCCCAATGTTTGAACTCAATTGTCACGGAGCTCTTCCACCCCCGTGCTATCAATATCTTTACTGCCATAAAAGAATGGCAGACCAGAAATTGTTGGTATTTTAATAACTCAGGCCATTGAAGGTGTAAGAGGGCCCTTACTGAACTGATTGTTCTATAAGAATTTTGTCCCAAACATACAATTTTCTAAAAACCTCATCCCATAACCTCTTAATTAATCCACAACTCCACCAAATATGGACAAAACTTCCCAAATTACTTCCACATCTCCAACATATTTTAGATTCATTGTGATCAATTCTGTTTAGTCTCATTGGCACTAAATACCAACGATAGCAAACTTTATACTGAGTCTCAAACAATATATCGTTGTGAACATTTCTTTTTAACTGTATCAACATATCCCCCCACTTTGTTGGGTCTATTTTTATATTACATTCTTTTTCCCAACTTTTTATTTGTTTAGACCTTATATTTTTGGGGGTCGCTCTTATAAGGGCGTAGCATTTTGCCATGTTTTTTCGAGTACTATTATTTCCAAAGATCTGTTTTATGAGGATACTACTACTTATATTACTCTTAGCAAGTGATTTATCCATAAAGGATTTTATTCTTAAATATCGAAAAGCCTCATCCTGAAGAAGACCAAATTCCCCAGACAGAGTTACAAAATCTTTGATTCTATCTCCTATTATTATATCATTCAAAGTTTCAATTTTCCTATCCTTCCAAGAGTCTATTTTTAAGTCTGGCAATAGGGCTTCTAATATTTCTATTCTCATAAACCCAAAAATGTTTCCCAGGATATTTAATTTTTTTCTAATCTTATTCCATTCATTCAACAGATATTCTAGAATTACACTGCTGACTTCTTTTTCAGTTTGTACCTAGTCAGTTCTTTACCATTTAGGGCTCGGGTCTCTAAGCGAAACCAGCCCGTTTTTTCAGAATCTTTTTTATTTAATAACTGAGTGTGGAATATAATAGAGGCCTCATAGTGGCTTATTATGTTCGGGAAGTTTACCCCTCCCTGCTCTGTATTATTTGTTAATTGATCTAATCCAATCCGTGTTTTTTTCCCCTTCCAAATAAAGTTTTTAATAAGCCTCTGTGTTATCTCCAACCATGGTAGAGGGATTTTTAACGGAACCATTCTAAAAAAGTATGTCCATCTAGGCACTATGTACGCATTGATTACTTTTATCCTTCCTAACCAACTCAGAAACAAGGGGTTCCATTTTTTTAACGATATCCCAGTGGATTTCAAAAGCCTAGTAAAGTTGATCTCCACCATTTTATCCAAATTCTCCGATATTATTACCCCAAGATATTCAAAACTCCCCTTCGCATCCACAAAGCTATAAGTTTTCAAAAATTCACTTTTCCACTCTTTGCTACAGTTTTTAAATAAGACAATCGTTTTATCTGAGTTTATTTTGTAATTTGAGATAATGCTAAACATTTCTATTTCTTTTATCAAATTATCAATTGATTTAATTGGGTCAATTAGAGTCAAAATCGTATCGTCAGCGTACATACTTATTTTTAGTTCTCTATGCGTAGTTGGTACTCCCCGGATATCCGGGTTCTCTCTTATTCTGATTGCAAAGGGTTCCATTGAGAGAATGTATAAAATAGGTGAGAGTGGGCACCCTTGCCGTGTGCCATTTTTCAATGGAAACCAGTCTGAACATAAATCTATGCCCACTACCCTCGCCATAGGATTTTGATAAATAGAGCCTATTGCCGACAGCATCCATCCATCTATGCCCATTGCCCTCAGTACTCCCATCATATATCCCCACCCGACCCTGTCAAAGGCCTTTTCTGCATCCAATGACAGGGTCAGGAGGGGAATTCGCATTCTATCACTCCAATCCAGAACATTAATCATTCTTCTTATATTAGTGCTAGCTTGTCTGGTTGGGACAAACCCTATCTGATCTCTGTCTACCAATTCCATAATTATCCTTTTCAACCTATCTGCCAATATAGATGAAAATAACTTTGAATCGACGTTGATAAGTGATATCGGGCGATAATTCTTTAGATCTTGCGGATCCTTATCTTTTTTATGGATAGGAATTATATTTGCTTGTAATAGTTCTCTAGGGCCTGTACCTTTCAGAGAGATTTCATTATATGTTCTAGTCAAGTAATCTGCCAATATATCTCCATAGACCTTATAAAATCTATTAGTCAGACCATCTGGGCCGGGAGTCTTATAGTTCACAAGTTTTTTAATTGCACCTGTAAATTCCACAATTTGTAGAGGGGCATTGAGCATTATTTTCTGTTCTTCCGAAATCCTAGGGAACCTAATCTCCCTCAGATAATCGTTTATAGCTGCTTCTTTTGATTGATTTGGTAAATTATACAACTTTTCATAGTATTTTTGAAACGCCTTTGCTATTGTTTCTGGTTTTCTACAGATTCCTGATTCGGTTCTAATACAACTAATCCTATTTTTACCATTTTTTGTATTTTTAAGTTTTTTTGTTAACCACTTATTAATCTTATTATTGTCATAATAAAAATTGGATTTCATCCTCTCCAGATTTTTCTCTATTCGTTCTTTCTCCATTTTTTCTATTTTCATTTTAATCTCAGAGAGTTGCTTGAAAGATTCATTACTTAAAGATCTTTTGTTTCTTCTGGCCAACTTATAGTACTCTATATATAGTTTTTCTCTGGTCAGACCTCTATCTCTTTGAATCCTTTTCTTAAGTTTAATCAGATACCCCCGTACCACTGCTTTGAATGCGCACCAAATAGTGGTTATCGGGAGTTCTTCTGAGATATTCTCACTAAAGTACAGTTGAATCAGTTCTCTAATTTGTAACTGATCTTTACTATTCTTCAAAATACTGTCGTCTAAACGCCAGGTCGTCTTAGATCTGTACTTTTTAACGTCGGTTATAGAAAAAATAGTATAGCTATGATCTGACCAGACATTCTCTTCTATATATATGCTTTTTATTTGTTCCACTAAATTAGCTTCCCCCAACACAAGATCAATTCTGGAAAGTGAAGAGTGTACCCTTGAAAAATGTGTATATTCTCTTCCCTCTGTGTTATATACTCTCCATATATCCAATAAGTTATTTTCTAAAAGTGAGTTTCTCAGAATCCTAGCTTGATTTATCAAATGTTTAGTTATGGGTTTATTATTTTTTGTTTTTTTATCCAAAGCTGTATCCACCACACAGTTAAAGTCTCCTGCAATAACTAATAATCCTGTCTTGACCCTTTCTACCTTTTCCATAATCTCTTTAAAACATTTAGTGGGTAGTACATTTGGGAGGTATACATTTACCAAAGTGTAAACTTTCTCCTCCAACTTGCATATTAATATCTGGTACCGTCCTTCTGTATCTATATCTTCATATATGATTTCTCTATTTATTCTTTTTGAAAGGATTATGGCCACTCCTCTTTTCTTTTTCTTAATCAAGGCTGCTTGTGAGATTATCTCATATCCTTCATCGTTCCATCTAGTCCTATCTTCCCGTATCCAATGTGTCTCTTGCACCATCGCTAAATCTATTCCTTTTTTTTTGAGCAATCCTCTCATCATAGCTCTTTTATATGGGGTATTTAGCCCCTGTACATTTAGTGAGATACACTTCATGTTTTATGTTTTCCTGTAACACCTATACCTGCTGCCCTCTCTCCCATTTCATTCACACACGTCTGAGCTCTCATAGTACAGAGTAACCCATTCCCAAACATTCTTACTTGTTGTTTCAAGAGATAATAAAAATTAATCATCTCTTCAACCTGTAAGCCTTGACAATATCTTATGTCTAGGGCTAAGGTCTATCTCTGACCTTAAAGTGGTAGCTACTCAGGGGGAATCCGAGCAAAAGCAGCCAATCTTTCTCCTTCCCTCTGTCTGTCCCTCATACTGGGCAGAGAGAGAAGGAAGAAGAGAGGAGGAACCTCTCATTTTTTCTAACCATTTGGCTTAACTAAAACTAAATTCAATCTATACAATGTGCTAACAAAATTACTAGCAAATGTTTAGCTTCTCTAATATCAGAGGTTAGAAAACACCCCTTTCCCCCTCTCCTCTCAATCAGTTCAGTCTCTGCTGAGCCTGTGAAAAAACAGAGAAAAAAGGGAGAACAAATACTGAAGGAAATGCTCAATATCACCAAGTGTGTATCACTCCAAATCACACAAATAAAATCAACAATATATAATACAAATAAAATCAACACACCATATTGTATATTATCTGCTGAGCCTGTGCCAATCAGCACAGAGATAAAAAGGCTATACTGCGCATGGCTCTGCATGTCTTTTAGCAGGGAAACTCTCCTCTACATTTCTATGCATTTCTCATGCATAGATATAAGAAGGCTATGCTCTGCATGGCTTTTAGGAAACTCTCCACTGGGCATTTCTCATCCCCTTTTATCTAATGAATTCAGCCTAAGGGAAAGCAATGCCTGCAAGGGGAAGTAGGGAGGTGAAGCAGACTCTGTGTGAGAGGGGCAGTAGCAACAGCACAGAGAGAGGAGAGAAAAAACCATAATGATTTATTGCAGCAGCTTAGGACAGGTAATCTTAGAATGAAGAGAGAACATATTTTTAAGGTTTTAATTACACAAAACCAACATAAGGTGTTGGGGACATTTAACCTGTTATAGAAAGGAAATATGTGCACCCTAAACAGGGGTATACAGGAGGCAAGTGTTCAACATCAAGTAAACATACACTGAAAACATGATAGTCTCAGTGGTAGACAGGGTTAAAAGGAAATACATTAAAATATGATATGTGCTTTTAATAGTATTAAGGGAAGAAACACTTAATTGTATAACTTAAGTTAAGCCAAATGGTTAGAAAAATACAAATCTGTCACTATTGCAAATCTAATGACGATTCAAAGAAAAGCAATTAACATTGAGGCAATTACACTGTCCTTTAAAAAGTGAAGGTATCTATACATTACATTAAGCGGTAATGGGTATGGTACTTAGAGTGGCAAACTGGCATTCATACCATTAAATTAAACATTGATGTTCATTTCTAAATTTGATTTAATTTTTCACATCCCACAAATACATATTTGTTAAGTATATTGATTAGTAAACATTAATATCTTGGGAACTAACAGTTCCCCTTTCATCTAATTTAATGTGTCTGCATATCTAAAATGCCATTGTTTTTCTTTACAAGGGTTCAGAATGTGCAGCTGATTAATTAATACTTCTACTACTGTTTCTACTACATTGCTATTAATAATAATGATAATGTCACTTTGATTTTAGTTTTTTAGATAAGGTTTACATGATATTTCCTAAGAGTGGGGATATCAAATGTCCCAAATATTATCTCAGCATCAATAAGCCCAGTAGAATTTCTCACCCCATAGAGTGTCAATTCCCTTAGACAATCACATCTGGAAAAATAATATAATAAATGAAACTCTCATAAAAAATTAACCCTTCAGCATATCTCATAGCTTTTAATGTTGAACAAAAATTATTGCCAAAAACAGGTTTGATTATTAGATATAATGCAGTTTTTTAAGCTATGAATTTGTGATATGTTGATGGTGTATGCTTGCAATCTGCTCAAAACACTTATTTAATAGTTTTGCATTATTAAAAACATATTTTTCTGGGTGATATATGTGTTCAGAAACTATAATGTTTGTATATCTAGTCTAGCAGTGGAGAATTACCCCATAATTGCAGAGCTATGGTGTCAGATAATGTTCTTATAATTGTGCATGAGATGTAAACTATGATTACCTTGAACTTATACCTCAATTATGTCACCTGTTCCTTAGTAACTTCTCAGTGTAACCATCAGACTTGGTCCCACCATCTCATGTTAATTTGTTCAGATTCATGTGAAATTCATAATCACATCAAGTGTATTGCTAAGTGGCTCAAAAATCATAGGGATAAACCTTTCTGATGACATTTATATCGGGAATTATATCTTCCCTGCACTGAACTTTTAAAATCAGAAATAATAAGGACGGTGCTTTGGTTTCGACCACAAAGGAATGTAGTACTGAAACTCCAAGGACAGTACATACTTATACTGTATTAAAAAATATGTTTTTGACACATTCTGCCGTTCGTTCCCATTTCTCCCAGGTATGTTGACTAAATACACGAATCAGTATATTGTTGATGCTAACGACACATATCCCCCACTCCAGGACAGTTCTGACCTGTCTAATGCCCTTTTTGCTGATTAGATTGTGACTGATGCTATGTTGCCTAACCCTAAAGCACAAATATTTCCATCATAGATGTTTAGAAAGACTAGGTGTGCAAGTAGCCAGTATATATTTTTTTGAGTTACCGTATATACTCGAGTATAAGCCGACCCGAATATAAGCCGAGGCCCCTAATTTTACCCCAAAAAACTGGGAAAACTTATTGACTCGAGTATAAGACTAGGGTGGGAAATGCAGCAGCTACTGGTAAATTTTAAATAAAATTAGATCCTAAAAAAATGATATTGAATATTTATTTACAGTGTGTGTGTATATACTGAATGCAGTATGTGTGTATGAGTGCAGTGTGTGTGTATGAGTGCAGTGTGTGTATGAATGCAGTGTGTGTATGAGTGCAGTGTGTGTATGAGTGCAGTGTATGTATGAGTGCAGTGTATAAGTGCAGTGTGTGTATGAGTGCAGTGTGTGTATGAATGCAGTGTGTGTATGAGTGCAGTGTGTGTATGAGTGCAGTGTGTGTGTATAAGTGCAGTATGTGTGTATAAGTACAGTGTGTGTGTATAAGTGCAGTGTGTGTGTATGAGTGCAGTGTGTGTGTATGAGTGCAGTGTGTGTATGAGTGCAGTGTGTGTGTATGTATGCAGTGTGTGTGTATGAATGCAGTGTGTGTGTATGAGTGCAGTGTGAGTGTGTGTGATGCAGTGTGTGTGTTGCAGAGCCTTGGTGGGGGGTGGGCATTTTTATTATAATTTTTTTTAATTATTTTAATAATTTTTTTGTTTTATTAATATTTTTGTTATTATAATTTTTTATTTTATTATTTTTAATATTACTTTATTATTTATATTTTATTATTATTTATAATTATTTTCATCCCCCCTCCCTGCTTGCTAGCTGGCCAGGGAGGGGGGCTCACTTCCCTGGTAGTTCAGTGGGGGCTGTGGGGGCTGCAGAGATGTTACTTACCTGTCCTGCAGCTCCTGTCAGCTCTCTCCTCCTCCGCGTCGTCCGGTCAGCTCTTCTGTGAGCTCACACTGTAAGTCTCGCGAGATTTACACTGGGAGCTGACCGAGGTGCTGAACGGGCGGCGCAGAGGAGAAGGGAGCTGACAGGAGCTGCAGGACAGGTAAGTAACATCTCTGCAGCCCCAGTCTGTATGCAAATTGCCATAATACAGACTATTGACTCGAGTATAAGCCGAGTTGGGGTTTTTCAGCACAAAAAATGTGCTGAAAAACTCGGCTTATACTCGAGTATATACGGTACATCAGTAGCATAAGTTCAATAAAAAATTTAATTACCGTATATACTCGAGTATAAGCCGAGTTTTTCAGCACTTACAGTGAGACTTACAGTGAGACTTACAGCGAGACTTACAGTGTGAGCTGACAGGGGAGCTGACCGGACCGGTGCGGAGGAGGATGGAGCTGACAGGAGCTGCAGGAGAGGTAAGTAAGAGCTCTGCCAGCCCCCTCCTACACAGTGCCCATCCACTGGACCACCAGGGATTGAGAGCCCCCCTCCCTGCCATATATCAAGCAGGGAGGGGGGATGAAAACATTTTAAATAATAATAAAATAAAATAAAAAATAATTATTAAATAAAATACAAAATAATAATAAAAAAATAATAATAAAAAAGTATTAAAATAATTAAAAAAATAATAATAATAAAATTGCCCACCCCCCACCAAGGCTCTGCAACACACACACACACACTGCATTCATACACACACACTGCATTCATACACACACACACACACACTGCATTCATACACACACACACACTGCATTCATACACACACTGCACTCATATACACACACACTGCACTCATACACACACTGCATTCATACACACACTGCATTCATACACACACTGCATTCATACACACACACTGCACTCATGCACACACACTGCACTCATATACACACGCTGCACTCATACACACACGCTGCACTCATACACACGCTGCACTCATATACACACACTGCATTCATACACACCCACACTGTATTCATACACACACTGCACTCATATACACACACTGCACTCATATACACACACTGCACTCATATACACACACTGCACTCATATACACACACTGCACTCATACACACCCTGCACTCATACACACCCTGCACTCATACACACCCTGCACTCATACACACACTGCATTCATACACACACACACTGCATTCATGCACACACTGCATTCATGCACACACTGCATTCATACACACACACTGCATTCATACACACACTGCATTCATTATATACACACACTGTAAATAAATATTCAATATCATTTTTTTAGGATCTAATTTTATTTAGAAATTCACCAGTAGCTGCTGCATTTCCCACCCTAGTCTTATACTCGAGTATATACAGTATTTTTAATTTTTTATAATATCCTTTCTTAATTCACCCACCATAATTATACCCTGTGGAACAGTTTTGCAGTCCTCTCTTGAAGTAGCTTTAAAAATCATCATGCCTAAGAATTGACCAGCACCAAATACATAAAAAATATATAGTTTGTGGCTTCTTTGAATATGGTGACTCACTTTTAACATTAAAGTATTTGTACCCCTGTTGTTTCTGATTATAATTTTAGTTTTTATATATCCTACTCCTCATCCAATGGTCTCTACCTTAGTCCAATCAGTCCACTGGTATGTATTGTGTATGTGAGGTTATGTTACTGCTTTAGAACTGGGAAACCCTGGTTTAATACCAGTCAAACCACTCACCTGTATGTTTTCTTGGCAAGACACCTAACGACATATGTCTAACTATCTAATAGATTGTAGGCTTGCTTAAGCAGGGCATTCTTCACCTCTAATTCTACTATTTTAAAGTTACTTATTTTATATTGCTCACTCTGTGCTTTCTACTTTCTTTGCATTGTCTCCTATTCTCTTCTATTTCTTCCTCTCCTCTCTTCGCTGCAGTCCCTCCTATCTTCCATTGCTTTCTCTTTCTCTCTTCCATAGCTCTTCATCTCTGTCTTCCTTAGTTTCATGTCATGGTCTATTTTTGTGTATACATTGCTCTTTTGCACTGAATTTGTGTAAGGATCTATGTATATAAATTGAGTGTGACTGTGTATAAATAGCTATGTTACTGGGTGCATATGTGGCTCTGTATGACTGTGAGTAATTTGATAAGAGACTGTGGAGAAAGCGGCCATACCAGTTGTGAAGAGAGCACGTTCATATTGTGCAGATGATTCATGAGAACATTCACACTGAGGAGTGAACACTGTATTGCAGAGGGCACACTTGATGCAATTGGTTTTCTACAAGGAGTGGGCACTGTATTGAAGAGGACACACTTCATACAGTTACTTTTCTACACGGCGTGGACACTGTATTAAAGTTTGGACATCTTATACAGTTGCTTTTCTACAATCAGTTGACAGTGTATTGATGACACCTCATACAGATACTGTCTACAAGAAGTCGACACTGGATTGAAAGGGCACACGTTATACAGTTGCGTTTCTAAAAGAAGTAATATTTCCCTTAGCGGGTTTTGCACTAATAGTAGTCCAGGTTTTAAGGATTATCACTGTCTTCTGCTATATTTTATATGCACTATTCAGTGTTAACTGTTAAGTGGACTGGAATACATATTGTGAAACTTTAGTGTACAAATCATAATAATAATAGTGGCAGCTTCCTCAGCTCCCTTTATTGTTAAAAGATGCTTTGTCTCCAAATATATTTAGTTTAGCATATACCTCAGGCAGTAAATTCAAAGTATACACTGCCAACAAGCTATCGTAATATCTTGTTTTGTAAATATTTTGGCAGAGCTAAACTAAATCCATCTGCTTACAGCATGGAGTATTTATGCAACTGTTCACTGTTTTTTTTTTTCTTCTATCAATGTGAATTTTAGAAATAAAAGTTAGCTCAAGGGGAGACGTATTTTGTGTCACCTCTCATAGGTATTTCAGAATATCCATTACATTTTTAATCTTTCCACCATTCTTTTGATGTAAAATGTGCAATGTGTGGGTGGAATCATTTAAGGAATAGAAAAATGACCTGTGCAGACACTGCGAAATTCTCAGTACCCTTTTATTAAAAACAAACATCATCTATTTTTCATGTAACATTGCACAATATATTATTAGAAACATAATTCACAGGGTTTTCTATATTGAATACATTTCCATGTGCCTAAGGTTATTATCCAAATGTAGGTATAATCAAGATGAAATAATTCACAGCCCAAGGAATGCTTATAAGCTAGAGTAGAATTGTAGAAGTGGAACCCACGATAATACAAAAAAGGTATTCCTATCTCTTTCTATGCATCTCAATTAAAGCTGAATTTATGTTGGAGAATAAAAACAAAAATCTTACACAATTAAATGCATTTTAAGATATATTGACCATTAGCATATTAACAATGAAATCTATTTTTAAGCTCTCTCAACATCTATGAGTGCTATTCAAACTCTCTCAAACATTGAAATGTATGAATGTGTTTGAAGCACTCTCAATATCTTAACACTTAAATCTATGAGTTGTTTTAAGTCATACAACATATTAACAGTGAAATCCATGAGTGCATTTTAGGACCTCTTGAGATATTAACAGTAAAATCAAAGAGTGCATTTTAAGCTTTCTCGACATATTAAAAGTGAAATCTATCAGTGCAATGTAAAACCTTTTACACGTATAAACAGTGATATCTATGAGAGCAATTTAAGACATCTCAACTTTTTAACAGTAAAATCCGTGAGTGCATTTTAAACTCTCTCTGTATTTTAGCAGTAAAACCTATCCGTCCTTTCATCATATTATCAGTAAAATTCATGATTGCATTTTTAACTCTCTCTGCATATTAACCATGGGCGTCCGCAGGGGGGGGGGGCACTTGCCCCCCCCCCCCCTGGATTTTTCAGCTTGTGCTGCTATTTTTCGTGTGAGATTTAAAATGAACTGCAATACCAGCGCCGGCCAGTAGGTGGCGCTGTGTATGGAGAGAGACAGGAATAGGAAGCTGCATCTATCCCAGCTTCTCTCTGCTGATTGAAACCGCAGGGGAGCAACACATGCAGCCAGAGACAGCCTACAGATCAGGTAAGTGAGGAATGGGGAGGGTTTGAGATAGCCTATAGATTAGGGGAGTGAGGGATGGGGGGGAGGCAGCCTATAGATTAGGGGAGTGAGGGATGGGGGGGAGGCAGCCTATAGATTAGGGGAGTGAGGGATGGGGGGGAGGCAGCCTATAGGTGAGGCATGTGGGGGGGCAGCCTATAGGTGAGGCATGGGGGGGGCATCTTATAGGTGGGGCATGTGGGGGGGGCAGCTTATAGGTGAGGCATATGGTGGGGGGCAGCCTATAGGTGAGACATGTGGGGGGTAGCCTATTGGGGGGCAGCCTATAGGTGAGGCATGTGGGGGGCAGCTTATAGGTGAGGCATGTGGGGGGGCAGTCTATAGGTGAGGCATGTGGGGGGGCAGCTTATAGGTGAGGCATGTGGGGGCAGCCTATAGGTGAGGCATGTGAGGCATGGGGGGACAGCTTATAGGTGAGGCATGGATGGGGGCAGCTTATAGATTAGGGAAGTGAGGCATGGGGGGTGTGGGTGCAGCCTAAATGAAAAGTCTGCAAGGAGCAGAAAGGGACAGAAGGAGCACAAAGGTGAAGGAGCAGAAAGGGACAGCAAAGAGCACAAAGCTAAAGTAGGAGAAGGAGCAGAAAGGGTCTGCAAGGAGCAGAAAGGAATCAGAAGGGCGCAAAATAAGCAGAAAGGAGCAGAAAGGTAAAGGAGCAGAAGGAGCCAAATATAGAAGACAGTGTCAGAAGAAAAAGTGACTGTCAAATGAAGGAGAAGAAAAGGAGATTGGAGCAGGAAGGACAAATGAAGTGAACCCTCCACTTCATTCTGGACACCACATCATAAGGCTTTGGTACCTGGTCCTGGCAGGGAAACTTTGGACCTTCTCATCTCCCCAGGTAAAAAAAAAAATATCAGTGTTAATGTGTTCACTTTTATTTACTGAGTGTCAGGAAGCACAGAGTGCCGCTGGGTAGGGGTGTTGCTGATTGGCTAGAGCGGTCAGCTGGCACTCTAAGCCAATCACTAGCTCCCCATTCATAAAAAAAGTAAAAAAAACTTTTATGAACCGGGAACTAGCGATTGGCTTAGAGCGTCAACTGTCAACTCTAGCCAATCAGTGGCACCCATGCTTGACGTCAATCTGCACTTCCTGACACTCCGTTTCAGATGTCGAATACCACTGAGCGACCTGGAGCTGGAGGAAGACTTTGGGGTTAAACCATTTGAGAGCAGTTTTACCCCTTAAAGGAAAGAGCACCCAGGGGCTTCCTGGCATCATAGCATTTTCATTTAGATGAAGTTGTTATGGTGACCAGAATGTTCCTTTAATTTGCTTAAAGGAACACTATAGTGTCAGGAATACAAACATGTATTCCTGACACCATAGTTGCGAAAACGCTATTCACCCTGGCTTTATGTGATAATGACACTGTCAAAAAGGGGCCAAGCATAGATGTCATTACAATTATGCCCCCCCCCCTGGAAAAATTCCTGCGGATGCCCATGATATTAACATTGAAATAAATCTGTTCTTTCAATATGTTACCAGTAAAAGCTATGCATGTGTTTTAAGCCCTTTCAAACATATTACCAGCGAAATCTATGAGTGCATTTTAGGTCCTTTCGATGAATAGTGAAATCTATTTGTTTTAAATCCTCTTGACTTATTAACTGTGAAATCTATGAGGGCATGTTTAGACATATTGACTATTGTGTTATAGAAAGATAGTCAGTACTATAAGCCTGTTGGCTTGCACTGAGTTCAAACTGAATCTATAGCCCTAGATAGGGAATGAGGATATTATATACTAGTGCAAAATTATAGCTAGATAAAATGAAACTGGTGCATGTTCAAGGAGGGGCATAAAGGTTGGAAGGTATCCCTAAAAAGTGAAAGAGAGAATTAGTTGGTTAGAACATACAACCACTATTTCACTAAAATAGCTATAAATGTATAAATGGCATTGAGGTATTGAAAGAAAATAAATTGCTGAGAATATAATTCTCAATTACTGTAGTCTTCTTTACAATTTTACTGGCAGCATCATTTCAGAAAACATCTGTTAACAATAAACACTATTCTTACATTTCCCCATGGCAACAATTTTTCATGATTTGAAATGGCACCAGTACCATACTGTTTAATTTTATTGTTTACAGGATCCATCATATACTGCCCACATATACACATAGTCCCTTCTTTATTGCCAGACATTCTCTCTACTCCAGAGTATGCACTATCTAATAATTCACCTTCTCCTTATTACTATTTTTCTGCTGATAATTATTGTAACAATTGCCCATAAAACAGTATTGTATTATTGGGTATAATCTGTTATATGTACCTTGCAGTCATCTGAAAAACATATAGCACTTGTTCATGGATTGGTTTGAAACCCTACACAATAAAAAACATTTTTTTTCAAACATATTTTTAAAGGATTATATCCAGTATTGGAAATATGCACCTCCCCCCAAAAAATCAAATCAACCCTAGAGCCCTGTAGTTTATACACTGCATATTGGCAGAGTACCGGTTCTGCAATCCCCTGCCTAATCCATGGGTTGTCTTCTTCACTCACTACCAACTTTGAACCCATTGGTATTTATTTTGTAGTTTATTTGATTTGTAATTTCATTTCTTGGTTGTAATGGACTGGTATACAATATCAATATAAAGTGTGCTGTGCTTATATTGATATTTTAAGTATTCTTTGGGGCTATCACGCTAGATAAGGTGCTGCTAATTATTATTATTTTATATTAAAAAAAATGTTTAGCCCCTATTTTTACTTGTCCACTTTGGTTCAATGGCCAACTATAGCTTGAAGAGTAGGAGATAGGGAATTAGGAATTAAACAGAATTTGCATAATATGACTTTTTACAGGCAGTGTTTAGGAAGGCTGTGTAAGTCACAGGCAGGGAGGTGTAACTAGGGCTCCATAAACAAATTGATTTAACTCCTAAATGGCACGTAAATGAGCAGTGAGACTGTAGGGGCATGATATATACATCAACACGGATTAATTAAGCTAAAGTTGTTCTGTTGAGTATAGTGTACCTTTAATATAAGTAGAATAGTTTGCACAACATCAATGTAACCTTGCAGCCAAGGAGCCTGGACTGGAGTGAACAATGCCGACTTCACTGTACTAGTCAGTGGGGTCTCTAGAGGCTGTTGTCTGAGCATATGTACTGTGCGGCCATCGCATTCAAAATGACTGAGCGAGTAGAGCAACAATCTGCATACATTTTTGCATTAAGCTTGAATATTGCTCCGCGGAAGCTATTCGGATGATTCATAAGGCTTTCGGGGGTGATGCAATGAGTGCAGCGCAAAAAAAAGTGTGGCACAAATGTTTCAAAGATGGTAGAGAATCTGTTGGAAGATTTGGCACCCTGTGACTTCTGGCTGTTCCCAAAATGAAAATCATCTTTAAAAGGGAAGAGATTTCAGACAGTTTATGAGATTCAGGAAAATATGATAAGGCAGCTGATGGCAATTCCAACAGAGGATTTTGCAGTGTGTTTTGAACAGTGGAAGAGACGCTGGGAGAACTGTGATGTGAGGTCTCAAGATGCCTAGTTTGAAGGGGACCGATGTGTCATTGTCCTATGTTCAATTGGTTGTGCTTGGTGTCCTTATATGTGTCCAGCCATTTTGTAGAACAGGCAGTATCCCAATAAATATCACGTTATTGTACTGTGATACAAATGTAGTGGTTAATACGGCAACAAAATACATAGGCAACCTTATAATCAAGTGTGACTGTAAAAATGTTAGTGTAAAATGGAAAAAAAAAAGTTCCCGCTTTGCAGTTATTGGTATTTAGAACAGTGGGATCTGTCAAAACAGTGTGAAGTTTTTTCCCTCAATAACTGCTATTTAGAACACTGTGACATCCAAATTGCAGATATGGAAACACTATATCATTTGCAACAGTGGTATGGTGGGAGAGAAGCATATTTCCATTCTGCTTTTTGTCAGTTTGCATTTCTATGCTTAATAGCTACAATTTGCAAACAGGTAAAAATGAGTTGTCTTTCTGTTCTTTACTGCACAATACTAAGGTGAATTGAACATCCATTCACTCCCTAATTTAAAATAATTTATTTTATAATAATAGCGCGTCTGTAGTTATTGTTATACGCACTTACATGCTTATAAAATACATGTCCTTGACTTTATTCTTCATGCATCTCTTTGTTCTTGTCCATTTTTACAGATTTTTTTTTATATAATTACTGCTGGTCCCTAGATAAGTTTTAGCAATAGTAGCAACAAAACTTTTTCCTTTTTTTTTTTTTTTTTTTTTTTTTTTTTACAAGTACCACCTAATGTTCATCTGTTATTGTACGTTGCCTATTAATCAATAAGTGTAAAAGCTTGCACAGCTTGAATCCAAAAACCCCATGGTATGCCATTGGGTCTAAATTATTTTCTTCTGTTAAAGATCTTTTCAAAGAGGTTGTCCACCTCTAGCACCATACTTTAATGGTTTTAATGTAACTGCATTAATAAAATCTTATAACTTTTTTTCTGGAAAGCTTGAAAAGCTCAGAAACAAAAAGACAGATATAACTTCGAAAAGGTCAAGTAAAAAAGTGTAACAAAGGCTAAGCTGGCATGTAAGATGGAAATGACAGATATATGCATTACTTTTCCAGGTGTATAGGTAAAGATAGGAAATTAATTTCTGTGTAGTATATTGCACCCCGTTTCACAGAATGACATCTGAAATCTTTATTTCTGTAAATAAACAACTTATTCTCATGGCTGACAAAAGAATCTTTCTAGTTGGGTTTAGTCATAACAGAGCTGACAAAAAAACAAGGCAATTAAACTGGTAAATAAAAGAATATGTATTTGTTTGTTTGTTTGAGCATTTTTTTTTTGTACATCTAGAATAAAGTGTTGACAATTAGGTATATAGTCTGCTTCTTTCTTATATTTTTGTCTATAAACAGAAACAAAATATATCAAACACACAGCGAATGGTCAAAATGAATTGAATATATATCATGTTTGAAAAATCTTCCTTAGAAATAAAGACAGCTCTGTTGGATTAAAATTTCATGTGTGTCTTTTTTGCATCTTTTTAACCATGCGGCAACGGTACTGCAGGGCTTTTAAGATGAAAGGTTCTGGAACATTGAATTCTTGATGTTTACATCTATCGGATAATGTTTTTCTCTTCTCATAGTATTTGTTATGCATTTCATTCTTTCCGATATGATGGAATGCATAAGTGTTCTTAGAACCAGTTGACGAGTGGCAAGATTTCAAGTACATTCTTTATCTGTCACTTCATCATATTATGCTCAGCTCAGATGTATAAATGACATTTATATTTTTAAATTATTGATAGGACATTATCTTTAGATTGTGAGTTTGTTTGGGCACGGCCTACGGTTCCTGTATGTCATACATGTTTTGTTAGAATTTAATGTGTGTCTTGTTTCCCATTGTATAGCGCTATATAATTATAAATGTAATTGTAGCAGAGCGAGAAATATTCTTTTTGTATTTCAGCTGTATATACTGAAGAAATCTTAGATATCGTTAGAAGTACTCTACTGTTATTTTCTGCGTTATGTTTACCATAAAATAAATATGAGTATCAACATGATATGTTGACAAGCAGCTTGATATATGTTTTTTTTTTTAATATCATATCCATCACATTGTCGGAAAATAATTTGAGAACAGACAAAAGCTTAGAGAAACTCAATAGCTTGCCCTTTGGTAAATCATTGCTCAGGTCGCAAAAAATATTTTTCACTCACTTGTGCCATTACAGAGGGAACCTATACCATTGAACATCAGACTGACCCAACCTGACCCAACCTGTAAGGGTAGTCCTGAACATTAATGCCAGCAAATTATCTCTGCATGAGAGATAGAGCAACCCCAGACGCTTGTTCTGACCTTCTTTGGGCCTCATCAACGAGATGTAGCTGATACCTCTCTAGGCACAGTGACTACAGGGTAATCCACTTCTGGATTACCCTTTTAACTTGGGTAGAGCCAAGTTGATGAATTGCAAAAAAACAATAATATTACTACTCTGAAAACAGACAGAAGCTTAGAAAAACTCAATACCTTTCCCTTTGGTAAATCCCCGCTCACATCTCAAAATAGATTTTGCATACTTGTGCCAATACATTACATCCTCACAGTTCCTAGAGGGGTATAAGCTACACGTCACTGATGAGGCTCAAATAAGGCTTATCAATGTAATGTGCAATGTTATAGGTGCACTCTGTAAAGGCACAAGTGAGCAAAAAACTATTTTGAAAC
This sequence comes from Pelobates fuscus, assembly GCF_036172605.1. Lineage (NCBI taxonomy): Eukaryota > Metazoa > Chordata > Amphibia > Anura > Pelobatidae > Pelobates > Pelobates fuscus. The sequence continues at coordinate 197,660,364 of NC_086322.1, read as the reverse complement.
CTGAGCAGGGATTTACCAAAGGGCAAGCTCTAAGCTATTGTCCATTCTCAGATTTCTCATATTTTTTGGTTTTGTAAATACAACACTTACAATCGTCTGTTATCCAGCAGCTACAATCAATGCATATTGTTTAATATAATATAAATGCTACTCTATGAGATGGCCAGCTTTCATATCTAGATCATACATTCTTTCTTTGCTCAGTCTGCACTATGGTTACATCAGATTGTAAAATCACTAACTTGGGACTTTCTGTCTATCTTTGATACTTATGTCAGCCTCCTTTGAACTTAAAAAATAATGTTTTACCTCTGTTTTGCTGGTGGGTGATAAACTATTTTGATAGATGGGAATCTGATGAGGAGAAAAGACTCAATAGTGTTGAAATGCCTGCACAATATTCTGTTTTTCTCTTTTGCTACCAGAGATCAACAGGGATCTCTGCAGTACTTTTTTCTGGGTTAGATATTTCTCTCTACCCACTGGAACCATCTGCCTACTTTCTCTTATTGGCAGGTATCGTTCCCTCTTCCTAATTATTCTTCTTGGCAGATATTCATTCAACCTTTGCCTATTGCATGGGAAGTATTGTCCACTATGCCATGCTAACTTTGTACTTAAACCTTTGGCGTAGGTGGGAGATGGTTATAGGGAAATCTTTTAAACTTTGCAATAGGTAAAAAATATATATATATCATTGTTTATTATCTAGTAATACTCAAGAAATAGCATACATTTTCCTTTCTTAAACACATTCTGCACCTCGTTAATCCTACCATAGACAAAATTTGCTGTCCTTATAACAATGCTATGGCATTCTAATACACATCTGGTGGACATTCTCATTGATTATACAATACTGAGTATCATTACATATGATGTTATCTGAAATATGATGTTTTTGCAGTTAATAAGCCAATGCTATTACATCACACAAAAAAACAACAAAGATCAACCTACAAGATATCGATCACATTCCAAATTCTAGTTATGACTAATCACCTTATCTCAGTGTTCTGAAAGGAACAAACATGTTTAGCACCTCTGCTTTGATAGAAATTAGTTAAATCCCTGTTACACTAGGAACCTAGAGCTGTGAAAAAAAGATTAAAAAAAGGGGAATGCTGCTCCACGCAGGTGTATAAATGAACAGTACGTAAGTCTAAAAAATAGAAAGCAAAAAGTTCCAGTCAAAGGAGTAGAGTATCTCACATGCAGAAGTACCCTTTTTAAAGTATGGTGTAGAAAGATGATATTCTTAAGCTCAGATGATACGATTTGGCTCCAATTTTCTCAAGTGTTCATAACATATGGAGAGATAAAGGGTAGAAAAATCCAATAGTGTAATATGTACAAATAATAGAAAAGATAAGATGGTGATATTAACCCCTTAAGGACACATGACATGTGTGACATGTCATGATTCCTTTTTATTCCAGAAGTTTGGTCCTTAAGGGGTTAAACTCACATTTATTTTTGCTTGGCCAGCTCTAGTGTGTCTTGCGTACAGTGGTACAATCCCCACTTATAGTATTTGATGTGAGTGTCCTTGGTGTAGTAGGGAACCAGAACTCAAGGAGAAGGCAATAAAAAGGCAACGATAGCTCTCTCAATAAAATACATAGAAATAATAAAAAGTAATAAAAATGTACTCACAAAGATGGAGCAGGCTCACTGCTCTATGATAACAGCGTTGGTGGTATAATCCCCACCTAAGATTCTTTGGAGTAGGAGGTAAGATATTTTTTAGTTTTATGTAAGAATAAAAATCAAATATAAAATAAAAATGATTAATTGGAAAAAAAAAGGCTAATTTCAGTGACCAAAAAAATCTCTTTAATGATTAAAATCCAGGCAATTAACATCCATAACACCTAAATGGTTTCTTCAAATGGATTAAAACAGGCATACTACACCCAGCCATCCTCCCACTGTCCTGGCTCGCTGGACTTACTTGGATCGGCGATCCATGGTGATCCCGGTCGGGGGGGGGACTGCCCGAGAGCCCAGCAGTTCCCCTGCAGCAGTTCTGGCCCTTCAGGGTCACGTGATCACCATGATCACATAGCCACATTAGGAGTCTATGGAGCTGCCTGCAGGGGTACTGTCTGAGCTGTCAGGCAGTCCACCAGGCTGTTAAAATGTAAAAAAAAAATAATCAATAAAATATATATAAATATATATATATATATATATATATATATATACACTCACACACACACATGTATTATATACACACGTATTATATGCATATTGCACCTTTTCACAATATTCTAATTTACTGAGATTGGGGATTTGGGGTTTTCATGAGCTGTAAGCCATAATCATCGCTCATATGACAAATCACTGCTTGAACTATCTTGCTTTGCATGTAATGCGTCTATCTCATATATTAGTTTCCCCTTTTACGTTGCATTACTGAAATAAATAAACTTTTGCACAGTATTCTAATTTTTCGAGTATCACCTGTGTGTGTGTGTATATATATATATATATATATATATATATATATATATATATAAATATACCTACAACCCAGGCAATTTAATTGGCAAGCCTTATATTTAACCATGTAACTTTCCAAAACACCATAAACCTTTACATGGGGGTATTGTTATACTTGGGAGCCTTTGCTGAACACAAATATGAGTGTTTTAAAAAGTAAAACTTTATCACCAGTAAAAGTGTAGTTTTTGTTTAAAAAAAATAAAAATAAAATATGAATGGTAACTTTGGCAAGTGAGTACTACAAAAGACTGGACATACCCCATTTGAATACCCTGGGTTGTCTTCTTTTCAAATGGTATGTCATTATGGGGTAAACTTTCTTTTTTAGGCTGCCATACCGTCTCAAAGACAACATAGCCAATCTGGCAAATAGCAATTTACAAAAACAGAAATTGGAAAATCTTATGTTTGACTCTGTAACTTTCCAAATCACCATAAAAACCTGTACTTGAGGGGTACTGTTATACTCATGAGACATTACTCTACACAAATATGAGTGCTTTAGAGCAGTAAAATGTATTATACTGATAATATAATCGGTGAAATGGCAGTTTAATTGTGAAAAATGCGAAAAAACTAACATAAACACTAATTTTGGCCAGGGTCTGTGACTAAGTGGCTACTAAAAAAGACTGAACATACACCATTTTGAATTCCATGGGTTGTCTATTTTTAAAAATGGTATGTCATGATGGGGTTAATTTTCATTCCTGGGCTGCCATATGGTCTCAAAGGCAACATAGGCCCAGCAAACCAATCTGGCAAATTTTAATGTGCAAAAAGCACTATATTTGACCCCTGTAAGTTTCCAAAAACCCAAAACACCTGTACATTGGGGGTACTGTTGTACTCGTGAGACATTTCTGAATACAAATATGATATTTTATTTCAGTAAAATCCAACAGTATTAGGACATTCAAAGTTAAAATGTCATGCAGAACTTGAAAAATAAAATGTCTTAATTTCTCATACTTTTTTAGATTTTATTCATATTAATTTTTTTTTTTTTTAATTCTTTATTTTTGATGTGCAGTGGTACAAATGTAGGTAGACAATGACATGACAAACATGAACAATGTGGGGAAAAACATGGAACTGCATGTCACGATAAGCTGCAATGTTTTATTTTTTTATAACAAGATGTAAGACAAGATATAGGATATCAGGCTGAGTATACACGAGTAGTCATCAATAAGTACAGAAGCTTGGTATGCATGAGCATCTATGCCTAGGTCATAAGGATAAGGGAACAAGCTGATACGACTACATTATAGTACTACAGGCATAATACAGAACAGGCAGGTTAGCTACATGATGATTTGCTGAAAGATTATGTCACCCTATGGCTTGAACACAGAAAATAAACCTGCAGCACTTATTTATTGATAAGATATTTTACCAGGATGGATACAATGAGATTTATTTTGTTTTCTAGTATGTCCTGGGTCCACAAAACTTTGCATTGTTACAATAGGATACAAGATTACAATATTACAAAAATACAATATACAAACTATAAATATATATATATATATATATATATATATATATATATATATATATATATATATATATATATATATATGAAACACGGGGGGATGGTTGCACTCACCTAAACATGCTTAAATGGGGTGCTGCTGGGGGCCATATTATACAATAAATATACAAGATCCAGCGCACTCTCCTATCTACTAAACAGCAACTTCAATGTTGACAGATTTTATTAGTTTGTAAAAGTTTTTTTTTTTTTAAAACACCTAATCTAGGCAAAAAAATTGGGATTTAGTTACATTATATGATCATACATTGCATAAGCCTGCCACAACGTCAATGTACCCCATCTTTGGCAGGTCCTACTCTCACAGTCTAATGTCTGCTCTTATGAGATTAACCACTTACTTGGGAAAAAATTCCATCTGAGGCTCTCTGCAGTACAAGGCTAAATAGGGACCTGAGATGAGGCACCTGTAACAGGGAGGGGTGCAAAACCAAGGAGTTGGCTAGACTCCCAAATATATATAGGAAACACGGGGGGATGGTTGCACTCACCTAAACATGCTTAAATGGGGTGCTGCTGGGGGCCATATTATACAATAAATATACAAGATCCAGCGCACTCTCCTATCTACTAAACAGCAACTTCAATGTTGACAGATTTTATTAGTTTGTAAAAGTTTTTTTTTTTTTTTTTTAAGTGAGTGCAACCATCCCCCCGTGTTTCCTATATATATTTGGGAGTCTAGCCAACTCCTTGGTTTTGCACCCCTCCCTGTTACAGGTGCCTCATCTCTGGTCCCTATTTAGCCTTGTACTGCAGAGAGCCTCAGATGGAATTTTTCCCAAGTAAGTGGTTAATCTCATAAGAGCAGACATTAGACTGTGAGAGTAGGACCTGCCAAAGATGGGGTACATTGACGTTGTGGCAGGCTTATGCAATGTATGATCATATAATGTAACTAAATCCCAATTTTTTTGCCTAGATTAGGTGTTTTTTTAAAAAAAAACTTTTACAAACTAATAAAATCTGTCAACATTGAAGTTGCTGTTTAGTAGATAGGAGAGTGCGCTGGATCTTGTATATTTATTGTATAATATGGCCCCCAGCAGCACCCCATTTAAGCATGTTTAGGTGAGTGCAACCATCTCCCCGTGTTTCCTATATATATTTGGGAGTCTAGCCAACTCCTTGGTTTTGCACCCCTCCCTGTTACAGGTGCCTCATCTCAGGTCCCTATTTAGCCTTGTACTGCAGAGAGCCTCAGATGGAATTTTTTCCCAAGTAAGTGGTTAATCTCATAAGAGCAGACATTAGACTGTGAGAGTAGGACCTGCCAAAGATGGGGTACATTGACGTTGTGGCAGGCTTATGCAATGTATGATCATATAATGTAACTAAATCCGAAAATACAAATTTAGACCACCCAGGTGCAGTATACAAAGTAAATAAAACAATTACTTCCTTTTTGTTAGGTGAAGGTATAGCAAAGGATTCCTCTCAATCCTCAATACAACTTTAGAAAAAATAGGATATACCTAAACCTATGAAACAAAAGAAAAATGCGCTCATAGGGGATTAACGTCAAAACATAAATTGCCCCTTGTTAATATGTTTCACTCACAAGATTGAAGTGGTTTTCAGGCACATCAGATAAGTAAATCTTCACGGCTTTCTCACAGTTGGAATGATGAGTGTGTCATGAAAAAGATAAAGAATTGCATAGTATAGCACTGTATTTAAATATAAACTGGCTTTTAATGTTTGCACTTACAATATAAAAGGTATAAAAAGGCCCATCAGTACAAATCTGTTTGTCCCATCGCTGTGGAGTATGGTAACCCTCAAGGAAATAACCAGCAGGAGCAAAACAGGTATATAATAAAATAAAATAAATAAAATACAGTGACAAAATAAACAGCTCACTCTACGCGTTTCGTCTGTCTTCCAGACTTCCTCAGGAGTGATGAGATGCTTCAAGTTTTCTGTGGACACCATCTTCTTTTTATTACAGGGCTTCCCGCCGTTTTCTCGGTCCAATTTCCTCTATCAGCTGATTCCGATCAGCTGTGTTATGGAAGTCCGTTTTTCATCTCCATATATGGAGTTCCGGAAAACGTCAGTGGAACGCATATGCGTTCCACCAACCCGGAAGTGTCCTCATTCTTATCGGCCATGCGGAAGTCCCATATACCGCTGGAACGCAAATGCGTTCCACTTCATAACCACGAATCTCACGGGAACCACAAAGTCCCCGGAGTGGAAAGCATGTGTGGAGAAAAATGATAAAAATAAAAATAAAATCAGATCAGAAATATTTCATCGAATAGCTCTATTACTATATATTCATATATGCTCTAAACAGTATAATTCATAAACCTAATCTCAGTGCCCAAATAGATCAAAAATGGAACACATAGTACAGGGTATAAGCCCATATAGTGAGCCTGTATACTATCCCAATTGCACAGTGGTATCCCACATAAATCACAATACATAATTAATATTAATATTAAATTGATGGCTAATATGTCCTATACATGTGGGCAAAAACTGACAAAGAGAATAACAGAAAGAGCAATAGAGAGGTGGCAGTAACTAACATGAAAAAATATATATATAAAAGAGTGCATAACAGAAGGTGAATAAAGGGAAGGAGTCTGGATCGCTCAGAACTGAAAATAATGTAATAATGATAATGTAAAAATAAAAATAAAAATAAAATAAAATAAAAATGAAAATAAAAATAAAAATAAAAATAAAAATAGATATAAAAATAAAAATAAAAATAAAAATAAAATAAAAATAAAAATAAAAATAAAAAATTATAAAAAACATTATAAAAAACATTATAAAAAACAAATTAAATCAAAGTCCACATTCAAACCGAATGGTTGAAGGGTTTTTAGTCTATGGATCCAGAATCCCTCCCTTTGTCTAAGTTTGGTGGTAATATCCCCTCCTCTTACATCTAAATAAACCTGCTCTATGATTGTCCATGATAAATTATACATTTTAAATTTTGGACATGAGTTGCAGTGTGTAGGGACTGAATGGTTCTGAACGCCTTTTCTTATATTATTTAGATGTTCTAAGAAGCGCACCTTTGCTTTCCGTCCTGTTCTACCCACATATTGGGCCCCACATCCACACATAAGTAGATATACTACATTGGTAGATAAACAAGTGGTGCAACCTTTTATTTTAAATTCCTCTCCAGTTGTTGTACTTTTAAAACCTTGTGTGTGTCTTGGCATCAAATTGCATGCCTTGCATTTTCCACAGGTATAAAATCCCTTTCTGCTATTTATGCTGTTTATCACCCCACTTTTGTTTGTTGGTTGAAATAAACTAGGCGCAAGATAGGTTGATAGATTTCTCCCCTTTCTGTATATAATCTTGGGTATATCTGGCAATCGGGATCCCAAGAATTCATCATGTTGCAAGATAGACCAATGCTTCTTAATTATTTTGTTAATTGAGAAGGCTTTAGAGTTATATTGTGTGTTGAATGAATATTCAAATGGGTTCTTTAGTTCCTTTAGTTGTTTGGGTCTATCAATCAAAAGGTCCCCTCTGTTAATGTTTTTAATTCGTTGGGCCTCCAATTCTAATTGGTTTCTCTTATAGCCCTTTTCTACAAATTTTTTAGTCAGGAGGTCTACTTGCTCCACGTATAGTTCCTCGCTGGAACAGTTCCGTCTCAATCTTGTATATTGGCTTTTTGGAATTCCTGCAAGCCATTTGGGATGATGGCCACTATCGGATTGGATGAAACTGTTCGTGTCTGTTGGCTTAAAAAAGGTTTTAGTTTTGATTTTTGAATCTTCAACGAAGATTGTTAAATCCAAGAAATCTATAGTTACAGGATTAAAAACTGGTGTAAATACCAATGAGAGTATATTGTTGTTAAGATAAGAGAAGAAGTCCTCTAGTTGTTCATCAGACCCTTTCCAGATAACAAGGATGTCATCGATGTACTGACGCCAGAGCACCAGGTTTGCCCCAAATGGACTGTCTGCCCAAATAAAGGTCCGCTCCCAACTGTCCATGAAGATGTTAGCATAGCTTGGGGCAAAACTTATTTTTATTTTTATTTTTATTTTCATTTTTATTTTATTTTATTTTTATTTTTACATTATCATTATTACATTATTTTCAGTTCTGAGCGATCCAGACTCCTTCCCTTTATTCACCTTCTCTTATGCACTCTTTTATATATATATTTTTTCATGTTAGTTACTGCCACCTCTCTATTGCTCTTTCTGTTATTCTCTTTGTCAGTTTTTGCCCACATGTATAGGACATATTAGCCATCAATTTAATATTAATATTAATTATGTATTGTGATTTATGTGGGATACCACTGTGCAATTGGGATAGTATACAGGCTCACTATATGGGCTTATACCCTGTACTATGTGTTCCATTTTTGATCTTTTTTGGGCACTGAGATTAGGTTTATGAATTATACTGTTTAGAGCATATATGAATATATAGTAATAGAGCTATTCGATGAAATATTTCTGATCTGATTTTATTTTTATTTTTATCATTTTTCTCCACACATGCTTTCCACTCCGGGGACTTTGTGGTTCCCGTGAGATTCGTGGTTATGAAGTGGAACGCATTTGCGTTCCAGCGGTATATGGAACTTCCGCATGGCCGATAAGAATGAGGACACTTCCGGGTTGGTGGAACGCATATGCGTTCCACTGACGTTTTCCGGAACTCCATATATGGAGATGAAAAACGGACTTCCATAACACAGCTGATCGGAATCAGCTGATAGAGGAAATTGGACCGAGAAAACGGCGGGAAGCCCTGTAATAAAAAGAAGATGGTGTCCACAGAAAACTTGAAGCATCTCATCACTCCTGAGGAAGTCTGGAAGACAGACGAAACGCGTAGAGTGAGCTGTTTATTTTGTCACTGTATTTTATTTATTTTATTTTATTATATACCTGTTTTGCTCCTGCTGGTTATTTCCTTGAGGGTTACCATACTCCACAGCGATGGGACAAACAGATTTGTACTGATGGGCCTTTTTATACCTTTTATATTGTAAGTGCAAACATTAAAAGCCAGTTTATATTTAAATACAGTGCTATACTATGCACTTCTTTATCTTTTTCATGACACACTCATCATTCCAACTGTGAGAAAGCCGTGAAGATTTACTTATCTGATGTGCCTGAAAACCACTTAAATCTTGTGAGTGAAACATATTAACAAGGGGCAATTTATGTTTTGACGTTAATCCCCTATGAGCGCATTTTTCAAATGTAACTAAATCCCAATTTTTTTGCCTAGATTAGGTGTTTTTAAAAAAAAAAAAAAAACTTTTTTACAAACTAATAAAATCTGTCAACATTGAAGTTGCTGTTTAGTAGATAGGAGAGTGCGCTGGATCTTGTATATTTATTGTATAATATGGCCCCCAGCAGCACCCCATTTAAGCATGTTTAGGTGAGTGCAACCACCCCCCCGTGTTTCCTATATATATTTGGGAGTCTAGCCAACTCCTTGGTTTTGCACCCCTCCCTGTTACAGGTGCCTCATCTCAGGTCCCTATTTAGCCTTGTACTGCCGAGAGCCTCAGATGGAATTTTTTCCCAAGTAAGTGGTTAATCTCATAAGAGCAGACATTAGACTGTGAGAGTAGGACCTGCCAAAGATGGGGTACATTGACGTTGTGGCAGGCTTATGCAATGTATGATCATATAATGTAACTAAATCCCAATTTTTTTGCCTAGATTAGGTGTTTTAAAAAAAAAAAAAAAACTTTTACAAACTAATAAAATCTGTCAACATTGAAGTTGCTGTTTAGTAGATAGGAGAGTGCGCTGGATCTTGTATATTTATTGTATATATATATATATATATATATATATATATATACACATAAACACACATATAAATTTAATACATAACAGGTGATACATATATTCAATCATGACGTGCATTCTGTGCTGAGGTATATTGCCATAGATCTCTTAAAAGATATTAGATTGAATGAAGATTTGACTGTGTCCATGAGGTTATTCCATAATTGCAGTGCTCTGTAGGAAAAGGAGGATCAAGGGACTTTATTTTTGTAATGTGGTATGCTAAATATTGTGCTAGTACTGGATCGGAGGTTATAGGAGGTGGGAACAGCTGGGCAGAGCATTCTACTCAGGTAGGGTGGGAGCTTCCAAGAAATGCTCTTATGCACAAGGCTGAAAAGATGAACAGTGCGTTGGGATTCCAGCGACAGTCAGTTTAGCTCTAACATGTCACAGTGGTGGGTAAAGTAATTACATTCTAGTACAAAGCAGCAGAATTAATTTTATAACATATTAAGGTGGGTTTGCGGTGCGGGTGCATACACTACATCCCCATCATCAATGACCGGCATTAGCATTTGTTGCACTGTTTCCTTACTGTAGCGGTTAGGCAGGATTTGTTTCTGTACAGGGCACCTAGTTTGGGTAAAGTTTTGAAGATATTTTTTCAATGTGAAGGCCAAATGATAGATTGGGGTCTAGCAACATACCTAGATATTTAAAAGAGCAGACTGCTGTCAGTATGCTATCTGAATTTGTTATGATACACAGTTGTTGATTTTGTAGTTTATGTGATTTAGATACAGTTCCAAAGATCATTGTAACAATAATATGTAAGATCAGCCTATGCCTTGACTAGGAGGGTCTGCATACATAAGGAATTGACTGTCAACCCAGGAGAGTCCGTCTCTTGAGTATTCCCCCCAGGTGCTAAGAGAATGTCAAGACTGAGGCCCCTTTCAGGTCTCCAGCTCATGATGTGGGACGTTGGCTGTACCGACCTCTGGGTCCATATATGGAGCAGCTTGAGGTGTCCTTTAGTTTATAGCGAGCCAAAATCAAGTGTAGATGTCATCAAAGGCAGTAAGAGAGGTTTCCATACCGCTCTGCCCCGCAGCGTCTTCAAGGCTTGTGGTGTTGAGGTGAATGTCGCCATACTGAGGTTCGTGGTGCAAAGTGCCTCTGCAAGATGTGGAAGGTAAGTGTCAGGTGCAGCAGTAGTGGGGCCCGGGATAACCCCCACCAGTCCAAAGTGGAGGGGGATACGGGGTCCGCTCACAAACCAGTCTGTGGGGTCCCACCAACGAGTCCGTCCGCAACTCCCAGCCGGTCCCACGCTAGGCCTCAGTTTGAGGATGTCTACAGGTTACGGATTGGGCCGACAAGTGCCCAGCAATTGCCGAACACCTCCAGGTTCCAGCTCAGCCTGTATCAGCAGTCGGGGTGCCTCTTTTGTCAGAGGTTGGTCGAGTTATTTGCAGAGCTCATGCTCGGCGCGTCCACTCGATATGGCGGTCAGGCCCCGCCCCCTTAAATTATGTTTCATATATAAATATTTAATATGAAATGAAAGCCCTGTTTCTCTTGAACAAAATGATATATAATAAGTGCAGGTGCACTTAATATGAAAGAGGTGAATTATGGTTGAACCACATGTTGCACAAATTTCAAGTTTGTACAACAGGCTCAGACCTTAAGGAGTTAATAGAGTTATTTACAAAAACAATAAATGTGACTTTGATGTCAGTTCTATATGAAATGTATCATACATCTTACATGTTACTATACTAGTGTAAATGTTACTACAATAACGTCTGATAAAAAAACGAAACAAAAACAAGTAATCACAATATATCAAACTATAACATAATATATTTCTAATTTAACTAACAAATTGCAACATTAGTGTAAAGAATTCTTCTTACTTTCCAAGGTCACTTCTAAAATGGATTAACTGGTGCTCTCACAATGAGAGATTTAAAATATATGACCTTAATCAGAATCTTCCCAGGGAGCGTGCACTCTGGATTCCCAAACCATTGTGCTTTAATACAAACTGCAGCTTTCAGTATTTTGAATAAACAGATTTATAATATCATTTTCAATTAGCAGTTTTTAATTCTACTCAGGGTAATTTATTTGCCGTAAGAAATTGTTCTGCTGGTGTGCACTATATTTTTAATTATCTGAGACAAAATCTGATAAAATTCAGGAGATTTAATCAATGGCCAAATACATTTGCCAATCCCTAGCAACCAGTGTTAATTAAAATAACTATAAATCCACAGAAACTACTTTGTTTGGTACAATTTTTGTTTAGTTATTTTAAGTGAAATACGTTGGCAGTCACTTAATTTTATCTATAAAACATTCAGCCGAAAATAAAAAGAGGAAGTAATTCACAGTTTGCAAGAGTGGAATATTAATCTTTAATGGTTACGAGAAATAATTTAAGATAGTTGACTACTTGAAGACCCAGAGACCAGTGTTTAACCTCCCTGGCGGTATGATTATGTCAGGAATTTTGTACCAAAAGCGGTACCATTTTTTTGCATGGAAATTTGGTGTTATGTATTGTAGGCCAGTAATTACTTTCTTAAACCTGACCAAAAGTACTCTCAGATGTGATAAAGTTTGAAACATAAAATCATGAATTATAATCTAATAAATAATATAATTTTATTCAATAATGTAATAAATAATGAAATTTGTCAAACAAAGAAAATTCAGTAAACATCCTGGGTGTGGTAAATTTTGAAACATGGGACTGCACAGAGACCGACATCACAATCAGGGCAATGGAATCTGGTTTCCTTTCGGATTTTTTTTCCATTGCTATCTCGCTTTGAGCAGCAAACTACGCACATCCTTGTAGGTGCTTCCTTTTTTGCGGTTGGCGGGATGTAATCCATAAAGTGACGACCAGTCAGGCGTTCTGGGTTGACAACGTCAACAGCACGACGTCCAGATCTGTTCACGGCCACTGATGCCGTTTGGTAGTTCACAAAAATCCGCTCCGCCACCTTCCAGATAAAGTCAGAATGAACAAGAGGCATGTCACTCTTTCCTTTGTGCAGTATATAGGCATTCCAGAGGCATTGTTCCAGTAGATGCCTGAAGATTTTTTTGTAATATTTTTTTTGTTGTTTCCGCATAGCCGGATAAAATGTCATCGCCTGATCAGCTCTATCGACTCCTCCCATGGTGTTGTTGTAGTCAATCACAAGTCGTGGCTTCATGACATCTTTCCCACCTCTTGTGTGGACCATGGCAGTGGAGGTGTTATGCACTGTACTCATTAGGCATACGTCTTTTTTGTCACGCCAACGCATTGCCATCATCTTTCCTTTCTGCCAGGCAACCATTTCTCCTGTTTTCAGTTTTTGCTTGGCAAACATAGATGGCAGTTCACGTCGGTTGGCCCTAACGGTTCCATATCCATCAGTCTTGTGTTTTATCAGAAACTCGTACAGCTCAGGCGATGTGTAAAAGTTGTCCGTTGTCACACAATACCCCTGATTCAGCAATGGCTCAAGCAGTGTAAGGACTGATGACGTTGCCATCCCATAGCCGCTGTACCTGGGGTTGAATTGTGTTCCTTTACCGGTGTATATGACGGAATTCCATATATAGCCAGTGGCACACTCGCAGAGCATATAGGATTTTATTCCAAACCGTGCTCTCTTGGATGCGATGTATTGAATCCAGCTGAGGCGTCCCTTGTAAGCCATCAGACTTTCATCAATGCTGATGTCTCTATCTGGCACATAGGCCTGCTGGAAATTTTTTAGGATCATTTGGTATACTTCCCAGATCTTCTTGAGTTTTGGCGCTGGATGTGTGGCTTCGTCAAATTCCTCGTTGTTGGTGAAGTGCAAATTCTTCATTATGAGGGAAAATCGGTACTCTGACATGATGGTGCCAAAAAATGGGGTTGCCAGCAATTTATTGGTAGTCCAGTACCATTTCTGCTGGGGTTTCCCCACCACCCCCTGAAGAAGTATTAGCCCCAGAAACTTCCAGATGTCCTCGTTAGTCACCGGTTTCCATTTTCTGTTCCTGGAAAACTTGCTATGCAGAGTAGCTGATTGCTGCTCGTTGTAGCGATTTGTCTCCGTGACAATCTTTTCAATGACGTCATCTGAGAGAAATAATTTTAGGTATGCCAAAGGATCATTGTGCTCAACGTCTACCTTCATCCCAGGTGATCCAGTAAACGGAAATCTTGGCGGCGGTACCTCATCCATACCGCAATCAATAAGGCACCAAGTGCGCACATAACTGAGCTCGGGTGCAGAATCGTCGCTGTCGCCACTACTCTGGTCACTGTCAGAGTCGGATGACGAATCTTGCCACGAATCGCTATCGCCGTCGCTCAATTCTGCGAGGGGCTCTGTGTCGCTGCCGCTGTCACTCATCTGATCCAAAGCCGCTTTGGAGATGCTAAAGTGACGCTTTGATGCCATGGTAAAAAAAATTATTTTATGGTCAGAAATTACAGCAAAAGGGGCAGGCAGGGCAGTGTAGGATGATCTGAGGTGATACTGTGTCAAATCTGAGGTGATACAATGTAATCTGACAGGATTACACTGTATCACCTAACTTTGTGTGTGTCACTTTTAGAACTTTTAGACATTTGAATTACCCGCCCAGTTCCGCACCCATGAGCCTCTGCGGCTCACAGAGACGGATCCGGGAGGGCAGATGGAGGCATCCGCCGGGGCTCTCACCGGCAATCACAGCGGGGACATCGCTGGATCGCAGGGAGAAGGTAAGGAGACTCTGAGTTTTCTACCCCGAGCGTGACTCGGGGTTACCGCTTCTGGCAGCGAAAATTAACCCCGAGTCACGCTCGGGAATACCGCTAGGGAGGTTAAATATACAGATTTTTATCAAACTGCAGAGAAATGTGTACGGGAGAGGGGGGTTAGACAACAGAGCGTTTTCTGCAAGGCTAAACTTATAGCAACACCCCCACCTCCTACCAAATGTCAAGGTACTACAATATACAGATGGAAACTGCCCTCCATCCACATAATTCAAAGGGCGCTATACTAGACAATGGGCCGGCACCAGACCACCAGAAGTAAATACTAGTAGCAGAGAAGAGGTCCAGGCCTTCCAGTAGCTTCATGCACTTTTATTAGAACCAAGGCAACACTAAATCTTTTCGACCCAAGAATGGGTAATTTTCAAGCTTAAACGTTGCAGTGTCCCCTTGGTTCTAATAAATGTGCCTGAAGCTACTGGCATTCCTGGACCTCTTCTCTGTTACCAATGTCAAGGTTCTGTCTAATCACCATAGCTAATAATTCAATGCAGAGACCCAATAATAAAAGATAAGTGAGGGCACAAGTCTCAGTTTAACACTTACAAGTAAGTTCAATCTTGCCCTGCATTCGTCATGGTTGCCTTTGGTTGTCTAGTAAAGTGTTCTTATACCTGTTAGGAACTTGCTATCCACCTGAAAGCCTCCAAGACCTTCAATAGCATAGATATACTAACATTTAAATGGCTGTGGATAAAAAAGGTTGCTTTATTCTGTTTAGAGGGAACAGTGGCATGATAGTTCTTGGTAAACCTTTGATTCCAGAATGGAGGAATACAAAGTTTTAAAGTAAGTTGCCTGAATCACTATCTGTCCACAGTAACATTTTGTACGACATTGCCATTCTACTCGTTATCCGGCTTTGGAGCACTCAAGGGGGTTAGTATCTTTCTCCAGAGATTATATTTTAGAGGATAGCTCAGCCAGACGTCTCTTGAAGTCAGATAGAAATTTGTATGCAATAAAAGTTATTAAGACCTTTAGGTCTTGTATACTTGTTTGTTGGATTTCAATTTGTCAGCCATTTTAGAGAGCCATTTTAGAGTCTGAAACATGGAGCATGCCTTTCTGAGTGAATAACCCATTTGGCTTTGAAGACTTGTTTGTACTGGACAATTAATTAATTGCAGGATTGTTTACTAAAGTGAATTTCACATTTAAGGCCAGAGTAGCTGAATTGAAAGCATAGTTGACTTCGGTTAGTGAACAACCCTGCAATTAATTGTCCAATACAAACGACTCTTCAATACTTAATGTATTATTCACTTAGAATGGCATACTCCAGGTTTAAGACTTAAAACGATTTACAGTACTATGATTTCCAATATGTCCTTTAAATAGTACACACAATATTGTTTACTTATACATGTTATATTATGAATTATAGAATACTTTGTGTCCCTTGAACATTTGTTATAATAATATGATACATTATCTCACATACACTACATTTCTACATAAGTATGGCAACAAGACTTTCTTTGCAAAACAGGGTACTGTAGATTAAATTAAACGTGGATAAATGTCATGGAAACAAGAAATGCACAAAGGAGGTACAATTCATAATACAGCAAAGTTTACATAACATCGATGGCTCTTGATGGTTACTAAAGAATGGGTTTAAGTATTCCTAGGATACATGTTTCTTCTGAGTTATTTTGTCACCACATTCACTTGATTGAAATAGGAGCTGAGGAGTGAATATCTGCACTTCGCCATACTTAAGACTGCATCATATCATATTAAAATACAGCCATCTTACAGACAATCGTCAGTCATCTTTAAACTTCATCAGCCACCATTAAATTAAAAACCTATCCAGATGTATGCACATTGTATTCTGTAACAGAAAATTATTTATTGGTGCTACATTAGGAGGCAGGCAGGGATTTAAAAATATATTTTTCTTGTATTGTATTTTGTTTTGCGGTGCAGTTATATACAAAATATAACACTCTCCCCCCTCACTACTCCCCCCCCCACACACACACAGGCATCTGCATCCCATAAAACTGGTTGCAAGAGATAATTTCTAAAGTAAACATGTCCTGCCATTTTTTTCATGTAGATTGCGTGAGTCCCAGTCAAGGGAGGTGTGGCTGGGGAAGCACAAACAGAAACTGTAATTTATCTCCTAAATGTCAGATAATTGAACAATAATACTTCGGAAGCATGATCTATATACCAAAACTGCTTCATTAAGTTGTTCTGGTGCTCAGAGTGTCTCTTTAACATACTTGAAGGTAACACATATTTGTTGATGATAAGACCATTTTAAAAAGAGCAATAGTTACCTATATTTACATAGGACAGAAAAAAAATAAGGACAACGATGAGACTAAAATAAAATGTACATTGATAATGAAGTGGCAAACCAAAGCCTGTGTGTGGTCTGCATCATATTAGCTAAAATCAAATAGGAGTGAGCCCCCATATCTAGATCGAACCCCAACACTGATACCCATATATGTAGCAATTTGTTTGAGCAGATTGGCTCCTATGTCTCCTGAATGTGCCAGGTCCACACCACCTTGTGGGCAAGCTAATTAGAATGTGTGGGCTGGAGGTACACACTGCCCCACTTCTCAATGCTGCCGTGCCCAGGGTATGTAAGCTATGTACATGGCAGGTGTCTAAAGTTGCTCCCCATGACTGCTTCCCCAAAATGCAGACAGATTCTATAAATGGTTGCAATAGACTGATATAGCAAGAGCTTCGTCAGTGCATTTCAAAATTGTGTGGAACAATATCTATTTAAAGAACTACCAATAAAGAAAAATAAATTGTGACCCAGATGAATACAAATGAGTAAGGGTCAATCAAAGCCCTGCGCTTGCCAAAAGCAAGTCTCCTACATGGTAGAGACAGACAGTGTAGTATTTGTAATTTTCTTTAAAGATATCTTGTGTGATAAATGATTTGCAAAATGAATATAATCTTTAAATTACATTCTAACAAATACTGATTACATATGCAACATTGTGTTTAGATACTTTTTTTTTTTTAAACTGAGGTTTCAAAATGTTAAAATTAAGTTTTCATGCATGCCTATTCCATTCGAAATAAACACTGTTTTCCTTTCAGTAAAATGTTTAACTCAGTCAGTGCAGGTAAGCTTGAGATGTTTGATTCTCAGAGTAAAGCATGGCAGATGCCAGTGGCAGGGTGTGCTTTAGTATTCCACATGTATTGTGTGTTTGATGGATTTCATACCTTTAGGTTTCAGAATATAAAAATGCCAGTAGAGCTCTGGGGCCTAGCATTTGAAATATGCATTAAAAAGCCTGCACTGATTATTATCGTGCTTCCATTAGCTAGCTGTTTGGGCACTTGGTATACTGGAAATTGAGAATTACACAAGGGTTAGATGAAGTTCATATGATATTGGCATGCTGCAAGTCTACCAGAGTGTGACCCTATTATAACTTTATTTATTAAAAAGAATTATTGAAAAACTTGTTAGCTTTACTGAAAAATGTGTGCATTTTGTCTCAGGCAGTGTGCTAACCTGTGCAATACTTAGATGATATTCACATTATTTGCTTTCTAAGACTTAATGTTTCATTAATGAAATATGACCATTGTTTTGATTGAATACTGATATTTAACAATTTATTGGAATGCAAAATACTATTTGATTTTTGGGCCTCGATTCAATATTATTGGCAAAACTTAGTTGGACATTATCAACTGTTTTTTCACCATATTTTTTTTATGAATTTCGACAAGATTTATTGCCAGTTCAATATCTAGCAGCTGAACCCAATAAATGGGTTGGCTGCTCAAGACTAATCCTCTTATAAATGTGCTTCGGTCTTTTTTAATGATTAACCCAGCAAGTCATTAAAAAACAACAAAGCAAATAAAAGCATATTAAGGTCATATTAGTACCTCCACCTTGACCTAATATGCTAAAAATGTGAGCATGTCCACAAAACAGCAAGCAGCCAGTGGGGGCTTTAATAACTGTAATAAATAGTGTCCCTACCAGCCCTCACCCATGGGCAGTGTGTGTGTTAATATAATGTACAAGGAAATATAAAACTACATGAAAAAACTGTGCTACTTTTCAGAAAAAGTAAAACCACTTAGGTGGCTAGGGATCTTTAAGTTCCTAGCCACCTACCCAGAAGATAGATAAGTAATCTAGTGCTGGACTGGTAATGTATTTTTGGAATTTCCGGCACTAGCTCCAGAAAAATAAATGTTTGGGTGTGCTCAAGCATACCTTATCTCTGTGGTTGGCAGATTTACCATATTTGAAAAATGCTTCTTTGCAGTATATAGAATGAATAGGCTACATGTGGCCTCTTTGATTTTAATGCTTTTTCTGTAGAATTTGAGTACTGAATTTTTAATATGCATCCATGAAATCATGGCAGATCTGACAAACAATGCCACCCCTTATGCAAGTTGCCTGTAAATGTGATGTGTATCATGTGTATAATGCATGTGTACAGGCCTCATAACAGTACCACTTTCAGCAGGACAGTCCCCATCACAATACATATAGGTAAGTACTCTGGAGGGATAAACTTTCTACAAAAATATCTCTTAGCATATATATAAAGTCAACTATGGTCAACTATGGTTGTGTTTGTCTAATGTAAAACATGTGTTCTTTAACCCCTTAAGGACTGAGCCAAATTTACACGTTGTGAACAAAACAAAACGTAAAAAAAACGTAAACAAAACCTGACATTTGCGCTATATGTCTGTCCAACCGTAATTCACCTCTTTCATATTAAATGCACCCCCGCCCCTTATTATATATCATTTTATTCAGGGGAAACAGGGCTTTCATTTAATATCAAATATTTAGCTGTGAAACATAATTTAATATGAAAACAATGGGAGAAAATAAGAAATGTTGTTATTTTTTTAGTTCTACATGACATTTTAACTGTCAAGGTCATAATACTGTTTGCTTTTACTGCAATAAAATACACATATTTATATTCATAAAAGTCTCATGTGTAAAACAGTACCCCCTATGTACAGGTTTTATGGTGTTTTGGGAAGTTACAGGGTCAAATATAGCACGTTACATTTGAAATTGAAATTCGCCAGATTGGTTACGTTGCCTTTAGGACTGTATAGCAGCCCAGGAATAAAATGTACACCCATAATGGCATACCATTTGCAATAGTAGACAACCCAAGGTATTGCAAATGGGGTATGTCCAGTCTTTTTTAGTAGCCATTTGGTCACAAACATCCAGTGTCTCCTCCCTCTGCATGCAGACACTAAACTTTCCTCATAGAGATTCATTGATTCAATTCATCTCTATGAGGAGATGCTGATTGGCCAGGGCTGTGTTTGATTTGTGCTGGCTCTACCCCTGATCTGCCTCCTTGTCAGTCTGAGATTGGATCAGGCTACCACTTCTGCTGATGTCAGCAGGAAGTGGGCAGGTCTAAAGGAAACAGTGACAAAGCAAGCAGCTCCAGACTTGAATGCAAGTAAAATTCTACTATATTTAGGGAGGCATGAGGGGACCAGGGTAGCTAGATGGGGGTTTTAACACTATAGGGTCAGGAATACATGTTTGTGTTCCTGACCCTATATTGCACCTTTAAGCATCAAATTTAATATTTTGTGTATGACTATTAGTTGACTCCAAAGGGAAAGATTGGGACTGCATATGTGAACGTATCATTCTGCCCTTTGTTACAAATCAACAAGCAGTATTATTTGTTATCACTGCAGATTTTTACTTGTCTATGTTAGTGAAGCATGCAATGAATTCCCATCTCCCAGAGTTGCAAGGTGGTACATTAAATATATGTTATATGTCAATGTGCTGGGTCAAATGTTTCTCAGATCTAATGAAAAATATTGAACACAAAATGGATGTTAGATAACTGTAACCAGTTGTATGTTTAATGCTGTTCTTTTAAACAGATTTTTTTTCTCTTCTGCATACTTTAAAAATGCATATATCTTCTTCTATGGATGAATGGATATTCTTGCTTATTCGGTGTTCCCAATGTAATCATTCTGCTCAAAAGCTACAGGCTCATCCTACTCAAATATTAACCATATATGTTCTTAGAATTTATCCAGAGAGACACTACAATTGTGGGTGGGATTCGAGAGGTGATTATCTTCACTTGGGGATGACCACATCCATTTACTTAGCAAGACTGCCTTTTGATATGCCAGACCTCCCCACTTATAGACAACCCCATTACATTTACCATTGATCTACCTATTTGCTTAGATATATTCATACTGCAGACTGTTCTGCACTTTCAAACAGGTTTAAATATGTTACTATGAGGGATTTAACAATAGAAGATTGTTCATATGATAAAGTCTGAAAATCTAAATTAACTTTAATTAATCAGCAGAGCATACTAAAGTGTATATATATTTTTAATTAGCATGCTCCTAAATGGTTCAGCAATTTTTAAGATACTTTAATGATACGTTATAATCCCATTACTTTTCTTTGTGCTTTGAACATGATAATTCCAGGTTTACACCTGACTGACTCTTCTTGACTGGATGATGATTTTATATCTATTTAAATCTTTCTAAAATGTTTTATAAATCAGAACTAAAGAAGTAGTTTAGAAGTCCTGCATAATTAATAACTTGGCATTCAATTTGACACCCATTATTTAAAATGTTTTCATGCTTCCCAGCAGAATTATAAGTAACCACATGATAATGCAGAACTAACAGGGAATATGACACTTAGTGAAGCTTCAGTACCTAGAGGCACTGCCAGAACTCACCAAAGGGTAAAAAAAAAGCAGTTTTTTAAGGACACTATACCAGGTGTGTAGGCAGGTCCAGCACATCCTTAAGGCGGCATAGGCAGCCGCCTTAGAGCGACAGAGCGAGGGGGGGGGGGGGGGGGGATAGGGCGTAAAAATTATAATTCCTCCGACCCGGACTCAGGTTTTTCAAATCACCTCACTCTCCCTGAAGCCTGCAGCGAGTGAAGTTGGCCTCTCCTAGTCATGTCAGGAGAAGGGGTGTGACTTCCACTGCAGGGGGTGTAAGACATAGTAAAGGGGGTATAAAATACACTAAAGAGGGTAAGAAATTCTAAAGGGGGGTTACGAGACTAGCAGGTGAATATGCATTTTTTTTTAAGGGGGAGGCATAAAAATGAGTCTGTCTGTGTAGCCACAAGTCAGACTCTATTTGAATCAAGATTTTTCCTTATAAAAATACGCATTCAGGTTACAATCTGTAATATTTGCAACCAAAATAAAATGTTGAATGAATATTTAGAATAACTTTTCAAATTAGTTTAGCAGTCATATCAGAAATTATTTAGTTATATTATGTTAGAAATACATAGAATATGATGAAATTATTAGAAGGTTAAGTATCTCCAGTTTGATAGGTTAATTACTCATATGCTCATAGAAGAACAACTTAAATTGTTCTATTTAACTAAAATAATAAAATTATATATCAAATATATTCTTGTATTTCTTGAAACCTCAGTTTTTGTTGACTAAAGCGGTTAAGTAAAATATCTTTAAAAAATCTCCTTAATTTGCAATGGTTTGCCCTCTTGGATCCCCATTGTGGGGCAACATGCGTTCCCTGATGCTTAGTGATGGCCATCTGGCTTCTACTGGTCACTAATTGGCTGGCAGTGTCAGCTCTGAATGACCTTCTATGCAAGGAATATCCACAGAATAGACATTGGCCAACCTGAAACACTTGTCACAGCTTTGACAGCAATATAAAATATCTCAGTATGGGCAGAGTTTCACATTGCAAAGATGTGCATATAGACTCCAAGCACCATGACCACTTTAAATCACTATAGTGATCATAGTGCTTGGAGTAACCCTTTAAGGTAAAGTGTTAATTGTGTGTATAAATTTGCAATGCGATTAACATATTTTTCTGAACTTTGTATGTTTATTTTACAACAGTTTCACTGTGAAAAAGTGCATGTTATCTCTGCAGGTAAAATTTCAATTTGGATTAATGTAATAAATTTACACACAAAAAAACCCAGAAATAGTGCATGAATAAACAGACTCCACATTTCATGCTGGATTACATTTTGGACTGCAATGTATCTTAAACAGAAAACTATCTTTAGTTTAGATTCTCCTCTAAATGCATTTTATTAAGAGACATCTAAATTTAAATTGGAAATATCCGACTTAAATAAAACAATCCAATATTTTTTAATTACTTTTTTTTTAAAATCATCAATTTTTATTCATTTTGGATAATATTGTCATGAGTGCTCTGTTGAATGCTCTTGTTTTTGTGTAAGGCTATTCTGTGAGATTTCAGCTCATGGAGAGCCTAATCAGCTTCAGATGAAAGGCATCTCTATTTGGCAGGTGTCCATGCCCCTTCCCTGGGCATCACACATCATCATTGACATATTCAATATAAAAAGATGGACACTTTCATCTTAGGGGTGTTAGTGAGATGTGCCCTGGGACAAAGCTGCTCCAAGAAATGTTAGATGACTTACTAAAAACAATTTATGGAACTGAAATGCAATTTAGAACAATAATGTTATTCTTAATTATGCAGGATGAGTTCTAGACACATTATTTTATTATTGCTGTGGAGCGTGGTGTTAAACATTCAGATACACCAACAATATAAAGCTGCTTCAAAAAAAGGGATATTAGGATAGAAATGAGAGTCCAAAATAGACAGTCCTGCCTAAATAAGGACACTTGGAAGGATTGATCAAGACCTAATTTCATACCTCTCAATTGTAGACTATTGTTTTTTTTCATATAAGATAAGGTAATTTT
The DNA here is from genome assembly GCF_036172605.1 of Pelobates fuscus. Lineage (NCBI taxonomy): Eukaryota > Metazoa > Chordata > Amphibia > Anura > Pelobatidae > Pelobates > Pelobates fuscus. The sequence continues at coordinate 197,636,946 of NC_086322.1, read as the reverse complement.
GGATGCATTTTATTTAAAAACATTCTAAAAACTGGCAGTAGTCAATTGACTCTCAAGGACTGACTTGGTACCTTGGTACTTGAAATATCTCTGCTAAAATATTGCAAACCAGTTGTTTTTCATTTACAAATCCCTACGTTTTGTAACTGCTTTACATTCTTCTTGTTGTTTGTATATTGACACACAAGAACTGTCACTTTTGGAGAAGGTCACATACCCAGTTTTTCTCATTCAGTAAATACCATCGAGGTGTTTACTTGGGTGAAGTGTGCACTGTGGGAAAGTATAAATACTATGTGTATTCTTTCTCTTTGCCATCATTCTGGGAATAAAGTAGATTTTATAATAATATAGGTCCAATAAAAAAAACAAAAAACAAAAAACATACTCTTCTTTGTTCACTCTTTCAGCCCATTGTCATTTCTTTGTGCCTCCAGACATGATTACCTTGTATACTGTGTCCTGTTTGATTTATGAATAGATCTATAGTGTTGTTTTTTTATTGATCTCTACTATATTTGTATAATGTTATCTCATCACCTCTTATAGTCATAATGTCCTCCTGTGACAGTTCAATGACTAAAAGATGGCAGTGTGTCAATATGAACACAATTTACCCATCCCATTGACAACAACTGTCTAATATCGTATTTTATTGCAGGGTGAGATCGAATATGAAACTTGATGTATGGTACTGCTTTTTATTTGACATACTGTGCTTCAAGTGGCTTGAGGCAAAAACAGAAAAAAGTTGTGAAAGGTGGATATTTCTCTTAAATGTGTAGTTGTGAGAACTTGGTTAATGGTTATAGGCAGGATTTAACACATTCCTAACAAGATAATTTTATTAATAGCATTAATTCTATAATATTCTTCTGTCTTGTAGCATTTTGGCTAAATTTACTACTTTTTCACCCCAGACACTTGATTTCTCAATCACCAGTGTCATTGTAGGCGGTCGACTGCCCCCCCATCTTTCTATTTGTCACTTGTATTTTTTACCTTAAATATGCACATACCCAGCTATTGTTCCAGCTGCCATAGTATCTGACCACAGATGTGGCTTGACTGCTTACTCTGAGTGAACTGAGCATTACTGTGTGTTGTTTTATTTCCACAGACTTGACATTTGATCATGTAATTGAGAATCAAAGGCATCAAAGAATTTACAGAGACTGGTAGGGTTATTCAGTGAAGTGAGAATTGTTAGGAATATAAAACATATTGGGAGATTTATCAAGGTAAAAACTGGTGCTATTCTGGGACAAAGTGCTAAATAAGGAGCAATTACCATAAAAGCCATTAGAATGTCTCTTAATCTTTTGCACTTTGTACCCAGAATAGCACCTGCTCTGCTTTGATAAACCTACACAGCAGAGTGCTGTTAAAGCACTATTTCCAGCATTGTTCTATAGAGCGTATATATGTGTGTATGTATATATATATATATATATATATATATATATATATATATATATATATAGTTATATAGAGCATAGCCATTTGCTTGAAAAATGTGTTTTCCCATAAGACGTAACTGTATAACTTTTTCTTAACTGTATTTCCGTCAATAGACCTCTGTATAGCACTTCACTTCTTAAATGTTAGCAACCTTTGAAGACAGGAAAACTAAAATACACATTAGCACATGCTGGTGGTTTTAAAAGGTTACTCCAACCCTTTTTTAAATTTCTCAGCTTTTAAAATAGAATGCCCTATTTTGCATTATACTTTAGCCCCCCCCCCCCCCCCCCCTCCACCCTTAACTAAAAAAAAAGTATAAAAAAAGTATAACTTGCCTGTAAAAAAATAATCACTTACCTGGAATCCACCACCCAGCGAATCACTGAAGTGGTGATGGTGGTTGGAGTAACCCTTTAAAGAATCAATATTAGCAAATATTTAACATAGTAGAACAAAAATAAGCATAATAAATATTATTTTTATTTTACTACACTTAGAAAATACTTCCCAGTGTCAGTCTCACACATTTTCAGGCTATTCAGGCTATTGATTCTTTGCAGTGATTCACTTTTGAGCTCAGCCAAGTTGGCTGCAGGCAGTTGTTATTCACATGTCTGAGAGGTCCTCATTCCTTTTTGAAGGGATGAAAACCCAAGAGTAGATCTATTTGTGTATGTATGTCTGTATGGTCACCATAAACCTTTACAGATCTTTCTGTTTACATGGAGTAAAATATAAAATAAAATATGGAAGCTGTTTTACACCAGGTTTTATCAGAGACATTCTTGTTCATTGAGTATTTGGATTCCTGCTAAAGAGATTACTATTATAGTCAGATCACCTCGACCCCATCTGACCTCCTTGCTAGGGGGTTGTGGCCTTAACTATAATATTATAGGGGATGAGCTAGAGTTCATTGGTGGTGGGTGTGGGCCCCAAATATAAAAATAATAATAATAATAATAGGGGAAGGACCTGCAGGAAAATAGTACTTAAACTGATCATTTGCTTGAATAAAGAAACACTAAAGGGTCAAGAACACAAACATGCTTTTCTGACCCTATAGTGGTAATACCATCTAGCCCTCCTATCTTCCTCCTCTACCCTCCTAAATATAGGAAAATCGTAAATTTATTCCAATCTAATGCTGCAGGCTCTGCCCGTAATCTGCCTGCTTGTCTGACATCATCAAAAGTGTTGATCAAAGCCAATCACAATGCTTCCCCGTAGGAAAGCATTTTATTGGCTAAGACTGTCAAGGAGGCAAATCAAGGGCAGAGCCCACACAAGCCAAACACAGCCCTGGCCAATCAGCATCTCCTCATAGAGATGCATTAAATCAATGCATCTCTATGAGGAAAGTTCAGTGTCTGCATGCAGAGGGTGGAGACACAGAATGGCAAGCACTCCCCAGGAAGCACATCTAGTAGCCATCTGAAGAGTGTTCAGTGGAGCTATCCCTAGGCGCTTATGTAAACACTGCATTTTCTATGAAAAGACAATGTTCACTACAAAAAGCCCGAATGATTCTACTCGCCAGAACAAATACAATAAGTTGTTCTGGGGACTATAGTGTCACCAAGCAAACAATTATTTATGAATGTGCTTTCTGCCAGATGCATTCAGTTCCAAACTTTAAAGTCATTGCTTTGTGAGTCTTCCAAATCCTGTGTTTTGCATAGGATCCAGAAATGAATCTACTGATTTTAATCCAGACACCAGTTTCATCTGGACAATTGCTGTAGAATTGCTTGGGCTGATCAAATTCCAACTGTAATTTACTTTAGTACATATGAGAATTGACATTGCTCTCAGAATTTGGTCAATTTCACCAGATTTTGTCCATCCAGGCAAAAATACGTATTTCTGGAAGGGATTCTTTTTGCAATATTCATCAAATCTCTACAACCTCTCAAGCCATGCAAAGGCAGCTGTTATTTTGATAAGTTATACTAGGTAAAAGGTATTTTCTACAATAAAAAAAACTATTGTAGCATGAATACAGATATTTGCCTAGGCATTTCAAATCGTTGCATAAGAGCAAAACATGATCACACACATACAGATATGTTTGATTTGCATACAGATTCTGTTTAGGAATATGATGATCTACTATCATTATTTTATCTCCTTTTCGATGTACTTTCATTATCAAAACCACACTCAAGTTATTCATTAAACCCTGATTTGCAGCAAATTAAACTTGATGGCAAAAATTAGGATATGATTATCAAGCTAAATGAGTTGAAGATTTTTAATTTCTATATCAACTATTTCAATCTACTTTTTGCTACCTGGATTTTAATTTGTAGCAGTTCACAGTTTAGTGACTATGTGTTTCTCTCTTAAAGGACCACTCCACACCCTAAAAGCACTTCAGCTTGCTACTAGTTAAACTAGTACCCTAGTTTAACCCCAGTTAACAAACTTGCTACTTTCTCTAAGAAATCAGCACTTTTATAAATTAACTAGGGAACTCCCCTGTGGCTGTCAATCTTCCCCCTCCCTTACAGGCCTCAGACCTGCTCCTCAGTTGCAGATGGGCGTTCACGAGCCAACGCACACGCACGCAATGATGTGCACGCATGTACATGAGAATGCGCGTCTGCATGTTGCCACCAAGTCAGAGATTTATCAATATGAAGCCTCTGATTGGTTATTTTCCTGTGAAGAGAATGAAAGTCTCTTCCAGGAAAAAAGGGGAGGGCTTACAGAGGCTCCACTTCATAAGAACTGCAGCATTCGCAAACTCATTTAAGGTATACTGCCAATAAATACATGCATGCAAATTCATGCATGCATGCATTGGGGGTATAACTACTAAACAGAGCTTTTTTAAAAATATATTGTGCAAATGGTATGTCATCATGGGGGTAATTCTCATTCCTGGGCAATCACCAATCTGGTGAATTTCAATGTGAAAAAAATGAAATTTTTTACATGCTATATTTGACCCTGTAACTTCCCAAAACACCATAACACCTGTACATAGGGGGTACTGTTTTACACGTGAGACGTCGCTGAATACAAATATGTGTATTTTATTACAGTAAAAGCAAACAGTATTATGACATTCACAGTTAGAATGTCACGTAGAACTAAACATTTTTTTAAAAAATTATCCCATTTTTTCATATTTTATTCATATTAAATTATGTTTTATACCTAAATATTTGATGTTAAATGAAAGCCCTGTTTCCCCTGAATAAAATGATACTTAATAAGTGTGGGTGCACATAAAATGAAAGAGGTGAATTACGCCTGAACAGACATATAGCGCAAATGAAAGTTTTTGTTTACGGTTTGTTTTGATCACAACGTGTACATTTGGCACAGTCCATAAGGGGTAAAATACCTAGATACTATTTAGTTACTAGTGATATGTTGTCTCTTGTAAAAAAAAAAAAAAAACAAATAGCTTATTTTAGAGAAAACTAGAGACCAGATTCTGGTCCTGTCTGGATCTGTTTTGAAGTGTGCAGTAGTTTCAACCTCAAATGCAATTTTACAGAGTCCTGAAAATATTCACATTTTCAAAAAATCCAGATCCAAATTTGATAGTTCCAAGGCCTTGGTGGAAACTCATCTTCTAGTACAACTGATGAAACTGAAAAATAAATTCTTATAAAGAAGATTAGATCAATATACTCTAATTCCATTCTGCTGTTGCATTTTGGCCAGTTGCAGTTCCAGAAAATTTCTGAGGTAACCTTGTTCCATAGAGCTCCATAGAGCTATGCCTAATGCAGAGAATGCTTTAAGAACATGAATGGTTTACTCTCCTTAAAAAAAGGTTCCTATAAAACAAGATCATAATTGTTACAGCCAGTTTAACAATTCTTTTGCTGAGGCTTCCCGGCTAGCATCTCTTCCCTCTCCATGACTGTTTGAGTGCTGTGCCGGCTGCTTTACAGCTTTCAGTTGACTGCAGCATGAAATTAACTTGGCAGGCCCTTTTAAAAAGCACCCTGGACCATCACCTAATTCACCTAATTCGCCTCAGGAAGTACCGGGCCTGCTAGAGTACATTGTGAATTGTGGGATTTTTGTGAATTACCAAGCTTAACACTGTGTTTAAGATTCTTTCTTACTGTCTGTATTTTAATTGCTTCAATATTGAAATTAATTAATATTTTTGCTCCACCATGAGTCAGATAATATTGACAAATCTAGCTTTACTTTCAAATAAGCAAAAACATGGAAGAAAAATATAATTTGATGATGTCATTGACATTGCAGAAGTGAACGTGAAAATAGAGATTGGAAATTGTAGTTCTTATGGTACTTTTTTAAGTGACTTGTTTTATTATTGTTATTTTATTTACATTTTTTAAGTTATTTGTGTTTGCATAAAATACAAATCATACACCTCATCACAGGGAGTATCCACGCTCTTTGGACGTTCTGTGATGAGGTGCATGATTTCTGCCAAATTACCTAGATATGCTTCTGAGCAGTACATAGACAGTGTCTTGACAATATGGTGCATAGATATGAAAAAAATGGGAATCCCAGTCCCGATCTAATTTCATCCAAGAAGGCTTGTAATTCTAAAAACTCGACTACTAAAAATGCTATTATCTCAAAGTTAAGATGTGTCCCGTGGCTCACATAAGTGAAAATAAAAGCCAAAGAAAGGGTTAAATATCTTGAAACCAGCAGGCCTGCAATAAATGTAATTGAATTTGCTGTTATAATGCACCAACATATTCTAAAGTGCTGTACAAACGCTGAATAGTAGTTAATTTGAAAGTTAATTAGCTAAACTGTTCTTGTCTTGTAATTAGAAATAAACAAAGTGATTAGTTAGCAAAAACATGTCCCCCATATATTTTGTGGGAAATGAAGCTTGCATCTGCTTTTATAGACACCACGTTTTTATTAGTCTTTGTAAAAGGCGCAATGATGATGTGTACTCAAACATAAATCACCCCAGACAAATGAAAATTATGGCGGCAAATAAAATCTGGCACCAATATTTCATTTTTGATGCACTTTGAATTCCAAATAAATTTTCACTATCCCTTTTGTATTTAATTGTTAAATAAATAACGACAAATCTTGTTTTTGCAAATTTATGGTTAATGCCAACAGGTTTCAACTAATCTACCCTTTTTTATAGCACAATTTGCAGTATTTAATTTAAGCAGTGTCTTTTGCTAATACGTTAATAAAATAACCATACTCGTTAAATTAAAATAGTACTTGTGATGTCTTTCATTAGCTTGTGATTATCTTTTTGGCATGGATGGAACAGGTGTATTATACAGGATTTATTGATCCATGCAACAATTGTAAATACAACTATTTATATATGCGCACATACATGTACACATCGTTTCAAAGGATTTTATAATTTTGGATACAATTTTAAGATGATTTAACATTTTTAAAAATATTTGTATATTTTGATATATTTTGATTTACTGATATATTTTGTTTCTGATATATATATTTTTTATATTTTACTAATTTGAAATAATCTCATTAAATTTTTCAAATGATTTATCTACTAACATTACCCATAGACTTTAATCATGACTTATGTAGATAAATGATTAGAAATGAGCCAGAAATATTAGATAATTGGAGAAGCTTATGGTAAAATATTAGACTGAATAAATATATAGAGTTCTATCCTCAATAGTATGTATGTTGTATCCAAGTTTCTATATTCTTTAGCAATATATTTTAGGGCTCATCATGAATTCAAATTAATGTCATTTGACTATAATACACAAAAATCATAACATCATACTCTAATTCCACAACAATTTTGCCAAAATGGAATGTCCATTCTGTAATATATTTAAAAATTATTATGACAGCACAAACTGTTGGTGTGTAAGGTTTGATTAAAATCAGTGTGGATTCCAAACAAGTCCCCAATGCAAACAAGTGATCTATATTTTGTCACTATACCAGTAGAAACAGAATGGCTAGTGTGTTTTCAGGATTGGTCTGAAACCGCTGTCTAGCTCAACGTGAATGAAAAATCTAGAAATATTTTGTAGAAGTACTTTGGTTTAAAAATTTTGGTTGCTTGTTCAATGTTTTCAATGAGGCTTTTCTTTTTTTCTGGATGTTCATACCATTTTTATCTTCTGATTTCTAGTTAAAAGGAACACTCTAACATTAGGAACACAAACATGTACTCTTAACTTTAGAGTGCTATATTAATTATTTAGATTAAAGACCCCCTTTATTTAATTAAAGTAGATTTTTTTGAGTACGCATGCTGTTCAATGTGCGTGAATACTGCGCTGCGTCAATCAGCATTTCTTCGTAGAGATGCTTTGACTTAATGTATCTCTATGGCTAGAGATTGGGGTCTTCCTGCTGAATGTGAAGACGTCAAATACCAGTCCTGTAGAGATTGAGTGAGTCTGAGTGACAGCCAATAGATGCGGTGTTTAAAAGTAATGCAAACACTGCTCTTTCTCAGATTAATTCAGCATTAAAACTTCAATTCACAATGTAAAACATGTTATGGCTTTAGCACAACTTTAGTATATCATTTACCTTTTTATAGGAAAACAAAATCATTTTGTTTTTGTATTTTTCTTTACAATAAGACCATCAGATATCTGAACTATTCCAGTAATGACTTTTTGTAATCCATTTTGTTAACACATTTTAGTAGTTATACATTTCAAAATGTGTTTTGAATTTGGTGTATTTTAAAATAAACTATAAAAAAGCAAATGCATGTGGGTAATGCTAAACCATATGATTTAAAAAAAAGGCCAATTTCGATACGATAAGGGCATCTTTACAATACATTGTCTGGCATAGACACTTTAGTGAAAAGCAAAACACTGAGGATAAATAGAATATCTTAAAAAAATACTAGAAATGTACAATTTTCAGTATGTACCATTGGTTAATAAATATATAAAATAAACAAATTAAAACTCATGTGACTCAATACAAGAACTAAAAAAAAAAATAATAAGCAAAGGGCATTAGAACTAAAAAAAAATAATAATAAGCAAGGGGCATTTAAAGCAGATAAATCAGAGGCATTGTATATAAAATATAATTAATCCAAAAATGCTTGTAAAAGTGCTAACCAAAGAGAGCTAGACCAACCCCCCAAATGTTTTTTGATGATGTGTGTGTGTTAATAAATGAAGATCAGGAAAAAAAAGCATAGATTTTAAATAATTATTTTTTTCTGTAGTTTATATCAAGTAGGAAGTTGGTGCTGCACCAACAATAGAAAGGTAATCTAAACAAAGCCCCAGGGCCGTATAGTATTCACCCACTTACTATAGCAAGTACACACTAAGGGAGATAAGTGTGGAAATAACTGATCCTCTTTTTTCTAATCATTCAGGTTTATTTTATTTCGGGAATCATACTGGAGGGTTGCAGAAACGCAGATGTTTTTAAATTCAAAAAGGGTTCAAAATGTATGCCTGGAAATTAAAGACCAGTAAGCTTAACTTCTATGGCTGGGGACAGTATCTGAAGTGTTGTTAAGGGATAATATTCAGAAATGTATTGGGAATAACAATGCAAGCAGAGATCATCATCAGTCATGTCAAACTAATTTACTTGCATTCTATGAAGAAGTACATAGAAGTATAGATCAGGGTGTTTGCGTGGATGTGATCTACATGGATTTTGCAAAGGTTTTGAATGCAATTCCACACAATAGGTAAATGTTCAAATAAAAAAAACAGATCTAGATTAAAATTCTTGTTAGAGAGTGATAGAATCCAAAGAGTTGTCATTCATGGTAAATTGTATAAATGGACAAACATGGTAAGTGGTGTCCCTCAGGGGTTTGTTCTGGCACCTCTTCTATTTAACCTATTTATAAATTATCTTGAAAAAGGAATTAGAAGTCATGTATCAGTGTTTGCAGATGACACACAATTAGGAAAGGTAATACAATGTAAGCAGGATAACATTTCACTGCAGAGGGATTTAAACAGATTAGTGGACTATGCACTTAAATGGCAGATTAAATCTATGCACTTCAGGGTGACGAATGCACAAGCAACTTGCACCTAAATGGTAGTGAGTTAATATAAATAAATCATGAGAAGGATTTGGGAATTGTTATAGACAACTAACTAGGCAACAATGTCCTGTGTCAATCAGTGGTTGCTATGGCTAGTAAGGTAGAAGTCATTAAAAAAAAAGGTTCATTAATTCTCATGATGAAAATATACATTTGCTAATTTTGGGCTCCTGTTCTAAAGAATGATATATAGCACTAGAAAAGTGCAGAGGCAGACTACAAAATTAATAGGGGGTGAAAAATATTAATTATGAAGATAGGCAAGCAAATTTAAATCTGTTTAAATCTGTTTTGTTTAGAAAAACAGTGATATTTTAGCATGATACAAATAAATTCATGACAATACAAACCATCGACTGGAATTCTATTCAGAAATAGGACAATTCATAGGACATGGGGTCACCCATTTAGACTCAAAGAAAAAAAAGTTAGTCTAAGGCAGAGGAAAGGGTTCTTTACAGTAAGAATAATTCTCTGGAAGAGGTAGTTTTAGTAGAGTCTGTATAGAATTTTAAAACACTGCTACTAGATGAAGTCTTGCAAAAGCATAATACTGAGGGATATAATATTTTATATGATTTAACAACTTCATGATCCAAGGAAAGGTCCTAGTTTGAGGTTGAGAAGGTGTTTTGTCCTAGTTTGTTCCAAAACTGGAAAGAGCTTTAAATGGTTTTTGGTGTTTTTGCCCTCTTTTGGATCAACAGCAGAAACAGATGTCAGAAAGGCTAAACTTGATGAACTCGTCTTTTTGTAGCCTAGGTAACAATGTTGGAAAAGTTCAGGACTTCTAAAGAAAACATGCTGTAAGCGCTGATTGTAAATGAAACATTTTTGTTATGGAGGCTGGGGAGGTGTCGCTATGGCTGTATAAACAGAAACAAAAGTGGTTTAACTCCTAAATGGCAAAGAATTGAACAGTGAAACAGCTGGGGCATGATTTCAGGGTACAAAGGAATCCTACTTACATAATCCTGAGCAATATGGTATTGCTCAATCCAGAAGGCTTAGGCGGATATTTATTTTATTTATTTATCTTTACAAATCAGTGGTAAGTCACCACCTTGAAGATGTAGGGCAATTTTGGGCACTAGTTTTAAAGAAGGATATTGCAGAAAAAGTACATAGGCGAGCTTTAAAAAAAAAAAACCAAAGACTAGAAAAAGGGGAATTGTTTTCTTTAGAAAAAATGTAATCTTAGAGGGGATATGATAGCACTTTACACATATATACAGGACCAGTACAAATTGTTATGTGCTAACCTGTTCATTAACAGAAGTATACAATAGACAAGAGGTCTTGGTATTTTTGCTGCAGCGGAGGAAAGGTTCTTTACAGTAAGAACAATAGTTTAACCTCTGCCTAAATAGGTTGTGTTATCAGATTTTATAGATAAATCTAAAACGTGTTTGGATGCTTTTTTTGCATAAACAGAATATTTAGGGTATAATTGATGTGTATGTAAATAAGTTGTTGATCCAAGGAGAGATCTAACTGACATTATGGAGTTTTTTTTTTCCTTTTTGTGGCATAATTGGAAATGGCTGCAATTGTTATCTTTATTGTTTGTTTTTCCTTCTTTTGGATCAACAGCATGAAAGAATAGGTACAGTTGAACTTGATGGACTTTTTACTATTAAACTGATATTTTTGAGTAGTATGTTTTTCACAAAATTTGCTGTTTGTCTGTGCTAATTCATATGTGCTTAATTATATACATTTGTGAGATTTTAATTAAGTTACAGGGCCAATTTAGAGATCTGCCTATTTCAGTTTTTTTTTTTTTTTACTTGATTTACTGTACAATTTTGGCACCCATTAGCAGCTCATAAGTTCAAATAATAATGAAAGCCCACCATTTGCAGAAGTAGACACATGGGGACATCATTTAGTGTTTTATAAATCCCATTTAAAGAGGTTCTGTTTTACAAATTTCTTTCATATTTTGCGAAATTTTCTTTTGCATGTTAAAAATTTACTTTTTCTCTGCTAATGTAGTAAAACACCTAAGTTGTGTTTAATTACTTCTTCTAGTACAATGTAGAAAAAGTAGCCATGTTTAGAGACCCTTTCATTGTGTTTTATGTACTAATTTATTATATTGATGTTGGCAGAGGAGTAATTAGAATCCACCGGGCCCGGTAGGAAAATTGCCCTGAGGCCCCCCTCCCATGTGACTCATCCCCCCCACCATGTATCATTCACTCTGCCCCCCGTGTCTTATTCACTCCCCCACCGGTGCCTCATTCCCTCCTGGTGTCTCATTGCCGCGACCAGTCCCCTCCATGTGTCCCATACCTTCCTCCCCCCCAGCCACTCCATGTGTCCCATTTGCTCTCCCCTCAAACCCACCATGCCGTGGCATACCTACCATGGTCGCAGGGGTGGTAGCTGTGAACGGGCCCCTCACTCCAGGGGGCCCGGGCCACAGTTGTGCCCCTGCGACCGTGGGCAGCCTGGATACCTTCTGGGCTGGTGCACAGCTGCACCCGGTTCCCGGGTGTCTGGCAGGAGGGGAGAGCTGTGCTGCTCTTTACCATTAATGTAATAATTATGAACTGTGCTGTGGGGCATCTTTGACACTCACAGTTTTATAATATTCAGTTTAACATATGCCATTTGGAATAGTGGTCCCATAGACATGTGCAAGGGTAGTATAAGTTGTGCCTAGGCACACCTTAATGTCAGACTTTTGAAAATTTAGGCTCCTATCTGTACTTGTGTGACAATTTTAAATAGCATATTATCATGTTAAAGATTAATGTTATCATGGATCTGTGCAAAATATGTTTGTCACAAGATCAGAAATATTCTATGAAGCTTGAATTGTAAGTGTTAATTTTGTTTAATTTGTTTTAAATAAAAATAAAACTTTACCTATGGTTTTGTTTGTTATAAAAATAAATGATCAATTTGGTGCTTATATATATATATATATTTGCATTTGAGTTGCAAAACCCTCAAACTCCTCAAACTCCTAGGCCTCTGGTAGAGGACCTGAGAATGAGGAATAAACATACCACCAAGAGGGGTGAGAATTTTTTTCCTTTCTTTGTAAATGTACTTTTTAATAAAAAAAAAAAAAAATGCTCATTATCATATAGTACATTAAATATATAAATATTTGAAATAAAACCAATGCATCTTTGTATGGACATGTGAGTGCTGTAAGCATGAAGACCAAATTATAAATGCAGTATTTATTGGCATTTATTTTGGAGGTAACTTTTTTTTTAAATTGATTTTGGGAACTAAAATACATTATTCTATTTACATATTTAGGGTGCACTAATATTATACATTTATCTTTCTATGTGTTTTTAAAAAAACTAGCAGCCTATGTATTCAACTGTCAAATTTAATTTACTGGAACAAAGGAAGGGGCTTTAAGTGAAGTACAGTTTGCAGCTTTTGTTCTTTTCACCTTTTTGCATTGTCAAATAATTTTCAGAGGATTGCTGTTGCATAAAAAACAGAGCCGTTTTGACACATTTTCCTTGTTCGAGACTATTTAATGTTACAAACTGTGAATGGATGCAGGTGTACAGATCCATAGGCATGCTAATATACAATTGAAATATTCACCTTTAGCTTTCATAATTCCATCACGGGTACTCCAAAGATTAACAGCTGGCAATGCATAATCAAATGGGGATAGAGGTGTTAAACTAACAGAGCTATCTGTTCTCTTGTTTTGTTTTATAGTCTGACATTCAGAACATTGACTTTCCTGCATGTGTTTTACAGAAAATATTATTATTTGGAGACAGTTGTGCCTTTGACTAAAACATGACCTTTCTAACCTTGCATTTTTGCTTCTCATGCAGGCCAAGACTAGAAGATATCAATCATCTAATATTTCCAGGCAAAATAAATCCACACAAACTGATTTTTTAAGCCATGATGTAAGTATATATCATGAATCGTATCTATCTGCCTATCTATCTATCGATCTATCTATCTATCTGTCTCTCTGTGTCTCTGTCTCTCTGTCTCTCTCAGTCTCTGTGTCTCTGTCTCCATCAGTCCCTAAAATGTGTAGATAAAGAGTAACTGAGAATGGATTATGAGTATGGAGAGCAAGTCCATAATTATTTTAGCAGCATTTAATTCCTTTCATGCCTGTGGCTTATGCAAAAAATATTATACTATTATCTATATTAAATTAAACCTACTAAGCACACAGAAAAAGAGGAGGGGTATTCATAAACAGTCCTGTGCAGGATTAGGGAAAGTCTTTATCACGCTCTTTAATTATTTTTAGTAAAAATGTTCATTGTTATTTTAATTTGCACTCAATTATATAATTTTTTCTCTTAATGGGGATATTCCTGGGCATAATGTGATAAGAAAATTCTTATTTTATCAGAAAGCAGAATAAATCTGCCCATTTCATGAGAAATATTCTATTTTCTCTTTATACTGCCTCTCTTGGAAAACTTATTTCCTCTTTTGGATTCAACTACCACCTGTACGCTGATGACACTCAGATATACCTCTCCTCACCGGACCTCTCCCCGGCCGTCCTGCAACGTGTCACTGCTTGCCTCTCTTCCATCTCTGACTGGATGTCGTCACGCTTTCTCAAACTTAACCTCTCTAAAACTGAACTCCTTGTCTTTCCTCCTCCTAATACTGATCCTCCTCTCTCACTCTCCCTTCAAGTCAGTGATATCCACATAAGTCCATCCCTACAAGCACGCTGTCTTGGCGTCATACTTGACTCTGGTCTCACCTTTGAGTCTCACATCCAGTTTGTTGCCAAGTCCTGTAGGTTCCAACTCAAAAACATAGCCTGCATCCGCCCCTTTCTTACGCAAGATGCTACCAAGGAGCTTGTCCATGCTCTAGTAATTTCCCGCATGGATTACTGTAACACTCTCCAGATTGGTCTCCCCAAAAGCCGTACTGCCCCGCTACAGTCTGTAATGAATGCTGCAGCTAGACTGATTTTCCTATCCAGTCGGTCCTCTCACACCTCGCCCCTCTGCCAGTCCTTACATTGGCTCCCTGTATCCTATAGGAGTCAATTCAAAGTGCTAACCCATACATTTAAAGCACTGAACAATTCCAGCCCCTCTTATATCTCTTCACTGATCCAGAGGTATGCCCCTCCTAGTACCCTCCGCTCTGACCGCTGCTCGCACCCGTACGGCCAACTCACGCTTGCAGGACCTCTCCCGGGCGGCTCCTCTCCTATGGAATAACTTGCCTACTGCCATCAGACTCTCCCCTAGTCTTCAATCATTTAAGAAGGGCCTTAAAACCCATCTCTTCAGGAAAGCGTATGGCCTCCCAGAGTAATCTCTCCCTTACATACCTGTCTCTTGCTCTCCTATGGGATAGTGCTTTGCTCTCTCCTCCAGCTCTGCTTCACTCCTACTTGATATTTCCTATCCTAATGTTTCTAATACCCCACCTCCTATAGACTGTAAGCTCATTTGAGCAGGGTCCTCTTCAACCTATTATTCCTGTAAGTTTTCTTGTAATTGTCTTATTTATTGTTACATCCCCCCCTCTCAAAATATTATAAAGCGCTACGGAATCTGTTGGCGCTATATAAATGGCAATAATAATAATAATAATAATAATAATAATAATAATAATAATAAATAAAAGGGATTTTCAAACCTTTTGCATGGCCAGTCTATTTCCAAAAATAGTATGTCCATGCAGGTATTTCAACATACTTGTAAGAGCTACTCCAAACAGATCAGTTATTTGGGGTTGTTGTGGTGCTTGGAGTCTGGATGTGAACCATTTCAGTATGAAATTATTTACATCAAGAGGTAATGCACTTTGCAGTTGCTTAAGAATTTTTTTTTAGCTTTAGTAGAAGCTGGAAGTAGTGGTGGAACTACCTCATGTGTGACTGCATCAGGGTCCACATGCTGGTGGAGTTCACAGGGTAGCCCAAGCACTTAGGGCCACCCTATGGGCATTGCTGAACAGAGGCCTGGTCAGGTGCTAAGGCCATTTAACAGAGTGACCAAGCCCCTCTCATATCGGCAGGCAGTGTACTGCTTGGAACAGGTGAGTGCCTTCACTTCCTCCCAATTACACATAGAGCATCGCACAGGTGTAGGAGGGGGCTGCGTCACAGATGGGAGGAGGAGAGCAAGGAGAAACCCAGCTCTAGTCAGCCCCATGTATGTTTCTATGTGTGTATCTGTGTGTCAAGGTATGTGTGTATCTTCTGTACGTGCCGGTGTGTGTATGTGTGAGTATTTGTATCTGTGGGTTAGGGTGTGTGGGTCAGCGTGTGTACAGTTGTGCTCAAATGTTTGCCTGTCCTTGCAGAAATTATGACATTCTGGCATTGATTTTGAAAACATGACTTGTGCAAATTATTGAAGGATAGTGATTGTATGAAGCCATCTCTTATCAGATAGTTGTTTGGCTCCTTTTTAAATCATAATGATAACAGAAAGCACCCAAATGGCTCTGATCAAAAGTTTACATACCCTTGAATGTTTGGTCTTGTTACAGACACATAAGGTGATACACACAGGTGAAAATGACAATTAAAAGTTAATTTCCAACACCTGTGGCTTTTTAGATTGCAGTTAGTGTCTGCGTATACAGGGCCGTCTTTAATATTGATTGGACCCTGGGCAAGCATCTGCTTGGGCCCCCCGGGCATGCAATCACTCCCTCCACCCCAACCTAGAGGAGAAACTAATGTAGAGAGTGCCTTGGTGCAAAAAAAAATAAAAAAATTCAGGCCTGCCCTGTAGCACAAGATTAAAGAAAATATAGATCCCCATCTGTCATACAACTCCTGCGATGCTATGCCAGCTGGGGATCTACCATCCTTGCAGGGTTGTATTTTTTAGCAGTGTTTATGCAATTGAATGTCAGCATGTTATTGTATAGAGTGTATGTGTGCATGTAGGGGTGTATTTAAATGTACTGTTACCATTGGAATGCAGTGGTGTACTTGTGTGTAGTGTTTGCGTTTGAATGCAGGGATGTGTGATTGTCTGTAGTGTTGGCTTTTTAAATGCAGGTGTACTTTTGTGTGTCGAGTTGGTGTTTGTATATAATTTTAGCGTTTTAATACAGGAATGTGTTTGTATGTAATGTTTGTATTTGCATGCAGGGGGGTGTTTGGATGTAGTGTTGTGTTTTAAATACATTTGTACATTTGTGTGTAGTATTGGTGTTTCAGCAAACTGGTGTGTTTGTATGTAATGTTTGTGTTTGCAGGGGTCTGTTTGCATGTTGTGTGATTTCTAAAACACATACACATTAATATGTAGATACACACATAAGCACACTGACACATGCTCACACCTTGACACATACTGGCACATACACACACACACACACACACACTCAGATACACACCCTTTGACAAACAGATACAAGCACTTTGATACACACACACACTGGCACATCCACACACAGAGGTACACACACACACACACTGACACAGGTATGTATACACACACTCAGATACACACATACATAAAGGTATAAATGCAGGGGTGTATATGTGTACAGTGCTAGAGATGGAATGTAGGAGTGTATTTGTGTTGGCATTAAAATGCTGGGATGTATGCATTACCACACACTCAGATGCACACTTATACACACTGACACATACACACACACACACACACACACACACACAAACACACACACATGTACACATACACACTGACACACAAGTACACATACATACTGACACACAAGTACACAGGTATACATACACACAGAAACACTGACACACAGACAAACACAGCCAGATACACACACTGACACAAACACAGCCAGATACATACAAGGACATAAACACAGCCAGATACACACACACACACACACACACACACACACACACACATATGTGTACATTTACATATTTTAATCTCTGCCTTCTAAAAGCTCTTTGGACAGCAACTCCCAGCAACCTTGGCCAATATAATGTCTCAACTTACATACCCTGGTCCAGAATTTGGCAAAAGTGACATTTGGAAATGGTGTACAGCCTTTGATAACACTTGATGCAATAATATGTTAAAATAAATACTTTTTAAATTTATATTTAATAGGGAACTGTCAGGTTCTTCTAAGATTTTTAACATGTACTTATTCCCTGTGTGTTACATTACAAACACCAACACTTGAAGTAATATCAGAAATAAGCAAAACAAAAAACAAAACATATTTAGCCACCCTCCTGTCTCCTTACCTTTCGGGTACAGTGGGGTGGCTTCCCCGGTGTCCAGTGAGAGCTTGCTGGCCCAGGCTGATGGGAGTCTGCCATCAGCTTTCTCAGTGCCTCTCCCCCACAATGCTAGTATTCTCCTCCTGTGGTGTGTGCCTCCTCCCCAGCAGCACTGAGGAGGAAGTGATCTGACCTCACTTCCTCCCAGCATGCCACAGAGAAGAAAAGGGATCACAGGGCAGTGTGTGAGGGGGCTAGCTGTGAGTATGTATTCAGCCAACCCACATATTACAGGGACCTGGTCCAGAGCAGTATTAAAGGGCTGTGGCCCCTGATTACCTCAGGTGCTGCAGGGGGCCCATGGGGCAGCTGCCTTAGGGCCCCTAGGAGTAACTGGGCCTGGGGCAGCTGCCCCTTTTGCCCCTCCTTAAAGACGGCCCTGTGCGTATAAATAGTCAATGAGTTTATTAGCTCTCTTGTGGATGCACTGAGCAGGCTAGATACTGAGCAATGAAGAGCAGAAAAGAACTGTCAAAATACCTGCGTAACAAGGTAATGGGACTTTATAAAGATGGAAATGATATAAAAAGATATCTAAAGCCTTGAAAATGCCAGTCAGTACTGTTCAATCACTTATTAAGAAGTGGAACATTCAGGCATCTCTTGATACCAAGCCAAGCTCGGGTAGATCAAGAAAGATTTTAGCCACAACTACCAGAATAATTGTTCAGAATACAAAGAAAAACCAACAGGTAATCTCAGAATATATATAGGCTGCTCTGGAAAAAGACAGTGTGGTTGCTTCAAGGAGCACAATACTACGACGATACTTGAACAAAAATGAGCTGCGTGGTCGAGTTGCCAGAAAGTAGCCTTTACTGCGCCAATGCCACAAAAAAGTCCAGTTACAATATGCCCTACAACACCTTGACACGCTTCACAGCTTCTGGCACACTGTGGAGTGACAAGACCAAAATAGAAATAATGAAAGTGCAATAAAGTGCACTAAAGTGCTACAGTAGTGCAAATTATACAGTATATTCATACAAACATTGTGAACTTTCCAACCATTGTGCACTAAAAAATAAATAATAATAAAATAGAGCACTTACTCCTTAATAAATTGAGGAAAGGGATTTAGGAAATATACCTTTCCAGATATGGGTAATGCAGCTTTGCACTTGGTTTGCACTTTATGTATGTATGTATTCTTACAAATTTAAAAGCATAGCACACTTTTTTCTATATAAAATTGTTTTTTAGCTGTTTTCCCTTGTATTAGTGCTGCTTACCTTTTAAATACTTTTAATGATTTTAGAATAAGTTTCTTTCACTTTTATAAGTGTGTTTACAGCGCCTTTTTTACTTGATTCTTTTTGTATTTTGTAAGGCAAAAATTGTCAGGATTATATTGATCCAGCACGCACAATAGTATCACACCCTAGAACTAAGGGTAACGTCTAACCGGACCTTAGAATGGCCGGACTTAACATACCCGAGAATAGTCAGAAAACTAGCCGAAGTCAGGGACACAGAACGAGACACAGAGATAAGTCAAGGGTACCAGAAATCAGGGAAGTCAAAACGAAGCCAAAGTCAAAAACCAGGATAACATGATCAGGAACACACTCTCAGATAACCATTTAACCCCTTAAGGACCAAACTTCTGGAATAAAAGGGAATCATGACATGTCACACATGTCATGTGTCCTTAAGGGGTTAAGGGAAACCACGACAGGTCATCGAGCTAAGGAATAAGCGAGTTTAAGTAACCCTCTTGCAGATCCGATTGGTTGTACCTAGCCCTTAGCCCCAAAACATGCGTGTGCGTCTTTCATGTGACGTCAACCACACATCGACATCGTCTTTACTGTGGACGGATGTGGGACTATATAATTGCGTGGGTCCGCAGCAGCCGGCGTGCACTGACATGCCACACAAACCAGGCATCATGGTAGAAGACTGCCGAGCGCCACTCCCCTTGATTTTCGGAAGGTAATTATCTCCATTTTTGCCATATGGATACGTGACAAAAATAGAGCTTTAAGGGTCAACAATATCTATAGTGAAAAGAATACAACTCCCACTGCGAAGTATGGTGGTGGTTCACTGGTGTTTTGGGGGTGTGAGCTCTAAAGGCATGGGGAATACTGTAAAAATTGATGACAAGATGAATGCAGCATGTAATCAGAAAAAAATGGCAGACAATTTGCATTCTTCTGCATGAAGGCTGTGCATGGGACGCTCTTGAACTTTCCATTGTGACAAAGATCCTAAGCACAAACTGACCATGATCTTACTATCATAGAGCCCCTCTTGGGAGATCTCAAACGTGCGGTTCATGCAAGACGACCAAAGACTATGCATGACCTGATGGCATTGTGCCAAGACAAATGGGCAGCTATACCACTTACAAGAATTAGGGGCCTCATGGACAAGTATTACAAAAGACTGCATGCTGTCATTGATGCTAAAGGGGACAATACACAGTATTAAGAACTAAGGGTATGCAGACTTTTGAACAGGAGTCATTTCATTTTTTTCTTTGTTGCCATGTTTTGTTTTATGATTGTGCCATTCTGTTATAACCTCCAGTCGAATATGAATACCATAGGAACAAAAAAAAAAAGTGTTTTGCCTGATCCCTCGTGTTTTCTTTAAAAATGGTACATATATTACCAATTCTCCAACAAGATGCAAACCTTTGAGCACAAATGTATCTGTGGGGCAGGTTGTGTGTATATGTGTAAGGTGTTTGCATATGTCTGTGTATGTGTGTCAGGATGTTTGTATATGTCTGTGTATGTGGGTCAGGATGTTTGTATATGTCTGTGTATGTGTGTCAGGATGTTTGTACATGTCAGTGTGTGACTCCATACTCCATACAAAATCATGTTTACATTCAAACACACAAACATTGCTCACACATAAAGCCTTGCAAGGATGGGCAAATGGAAGATGCCCAGCTGGCATAGCATTGTGGGAGTTGTATGACAGACGGGGATCTACCTTTTTGCCAACCTTGCACTAGAGGGGGCCCAAAAATGGCTTGCATCAGCATCCTTTACACTGGTAGGGAGGCCTGATTGAATGGCTTAAGACTAAAGCTTATATCTAGTCTAATATCAATACTTACAAAGGTATTAGGCTTCCCACTACCATAATCCACTCCCGATATGTGATTTTAAGGGACTTATTAAATAATTAGAGGGATTTTGATAATGCTATGCAGGATCTTTGATAACTTTGACATATATATGACGAACACTGCATTTAGCTGCTTGGGACAAGAGGAATTTGCTGTATGGTGCTATCAGTTTAATTGCCATCAGCTGGGTAACCACAGATTTTTATCAGGATCAAATTAATTACTTGTTTTATAAACTATTCTCTTGTAATCTTGCCTTAGTAATATTTGAAAATGAGTGGAGTGTGTGTATCGTTAAAATTTAAACCATTTCAAATTCAAATATAATTTGCTCTCTGATTAACAATTTAATGAAGGTATTATGACTGCAATCACCACAGACTAGACCTTTCATACCTAGCAACACACAGTTAGAAGACTGCAATTTGGAAAGGGATTTTTCATTAATATTTAACAGACATCCATAAGTAGGAAATACTTCATGTAATTACTTTAATTGAAAATAGATATTTGCTAACAATTTTCTCAAAGGCATTTTATTCAATTCATAGTGTTTGTTGCAAAATGCCAAAATTATAGTAAATCCGCACTAGAGACTCACATAAAAAAATCTCTGTGGAGGAATGCTACAGAAGGCTTGTGTATTAGAGAACAAATATATTCCTGTCAGAATTTGACAGAATGAACAAAAGTAATGAAATAGAAAAAGTGAAGAATATAGGAAAACATGTAAAATGAGCAAGTTTATTGAATATGGTCCCTCAATTCACGTTGTTACCACAATTTGGTAGGGGAAGTAAACGTTAGCCTCTCTTTCTTTCAGGGAAATTTAGGAATACAGCTGACAGGTGTTATTTAAGTAAAAAACAACAACTATAAAACACTTTAGAAATCACACAGCAGGATACACCATGACTTTACAGCCAGTGTTAATTAACAGCATACAGATACAAACAATGACATTATAATATTTGTTTTACACATTTTCTATCACATATTTGTAAAAGTGTAAAATAGTTTTTGGCTGTAGAAACCTTGACTGGGATTTTTCCCTGTTTCTCCTGCAATGCATTACTAAGTGAGAGGTGCTATGCATGCTGTTAACAGTCGCCATTTATGTACAGAATTGACATTAGCAAACCTGGAACTCATGTTCTGAGCTGGCTAATGATACTACCAGAGGTGGAGTTATACCATCTGCAGCAAATATCATTATCTCTGTATGTACAGTGTTTCTTAATGAATCTCTGCGCATGCAGGATCAAAGCATCATGACCACTTTATTTCACTGAAGTGGTCCTGACTTTGGGTCTGGATTCAAATATATTCACCTTAGAAAGGATGCAAGGTGACCTGGGTCTACTGAGAAGTATTTAGGTCAACGCCCAGACCTCTATTTCTTTGGCTTGATATCTCAGTACACTGGAGAATTTCTAGGTGAATTATAATAAATATGGATGATGTGCAGATGCAAAGCTAATCTTTAAATGTTAATATATTGGGAATGCCAGTTTGCCAGTCAAACTCCATGAATCTCCTGGAAGCGCCTGTATTGGCTGTCCGAAAAACAGTCAGTAAAGGCAATCTTAGTTACATAGTTACATAGCAGAAAAGAGACTTACGGAGTATCAAGTTCAGCCTTCCTCACATATGTTTTTGCTGATGATCCAAAAGAAGGCAAAAAATCCAGTCTGAAGCGTTTCCAATTTTGCAACAAACTAGGAAAAAATTCCTTCTTGACCCCAAAATCGCAGTCAGATATATCCTTGGATCAAGCAGCTTTTACCCCACTAATTATAAGTTATATCCCTGTATGTTATGTTTTTGCAAGCATTTATCCAATTGCAGTTTAAACATCTCTATGGACTCTGATAAAACCACCTCTTCAGGCAGAGAATTAAACATCATTATAGTTCTTACTGTTAAAAAAAAATGTTCTTTGCCTTAGACTAAATCTCCTTTCTTCCAGCCTAAATGCGTGACCTCGTGTCCTATGTATAGCCCTGTTTATGAATAGATTTCCAGATAATGGTTTGTAATGGTCCTGTGTGAGTTTTATTAAAAACTCCAACATTTTACATTGCAGGGCAAGGGGGCCAGGGACACTGCACCCAGACCACTTAAATTTGATGAAGTTGTCTCTGTGCCTATAGAGTTCCTTTAATCCCTTAAGGACACATGACGTGTGTGACACGTCATGATTCCCTTTTATTCCAGAAGTTTGGTCCTTAAGGGGTTAAACATTTATTTATTTACTTATTTATAAAATAATAAAATGTAATGTAATTTCCCATCCCTTTTGGAGACTTCAGGTTGCTAGTTATAAAGTCACTGTATTGATTTGTTCTCTGGACTGATAGCTCTAATCTAAAACACACACCTACCTACAGCAGCCAATGCCAGATTTACCACTAAGCAGAGGAGGTTTCCACCTTTCCTGTTGTCCAGTGCCTGCTGCTACAGTACTCCTGGATTGCTATATTCAGTCAGAGAAAGCACATTTTGCTCACCTCCTCAGGCTGAACACAACAATCTCCGGGTGGAAAATGGGAAAGGACTGGCCAGGAGAAGGAGGAGGACTGGAGCAGCGAGGACAACTCAGAAATGTTAGGTACAAACAAACACCACTACTCATATTAAACAGTTGATATTCTTATGTGTCTTTTTTTACCTTTGTAGTAGAAATGTGGAACTGCACTCAATCCCAAGTGTTATGTACCTGGGTGCAACCAGGCCAGTCCCAGTACCAGGGACCAAGTACTCAATAGCAGATAGAAGGAAAGTCCAAGCACTCCAAGGTACAAAAAGGCTACTCACAACGTTTTGACCCATACGGTCTTTGTCAAGCTACTAAGTGCATGTACACATCCATTTTCATAAGAATACAAATGATTAACAAATAATTAACAAGGTTAAAGCAATTCAACACTCAATCAATTAATTCAATTACATCCATATACATCCCTCAGTATAGTTCACTCAATAGTGAAGGTTTGCAGCTGTGCCACAAGTTCAATTCAAATTAATTAAACACGATCATTAGATAAAGATATTCGATTTAAGCAATTAGATTTAAATAATTAGACCAAGACAATTATTCAAAGATATATCAAGTGCTCTGGAGGGGTCCCATTGGAACAGTTACTTCCTCTTCCGGTATAATGTCTACGTGATGACGTTTGCATTGCGGTATTACTGCACTGTACGTAATGACGCTCGGCTTTCTCTGAGCATCTGAGCGAAAGCGTCTAAGCGTCAATGGCAACAGATACTTGTTGTCAAGGGGATGGATATACAAATGCAAGTCTACATAATGACAGCTCATATGGGTGGTCCTCTTTATTCAATATTGTCATTACGTAGACTTGCATTTGTATATCCATCCCATTGACAACGAGTATCTGTTGCCATTGACGATTAGACGCGTTTAATTAATTTGAATTGAACTCTAATTCGTGGCACAGCTGCTAGTGAACTATACTGAGCAATGTATATGGATGTAATTTAACTAATGGATTGTTTAATTGCTTTAACCTTGTTAATTATGTGTTAATCATTTGTATTCTTATAAAAATGTATGTATACATGCACTTAGCAGGTTGACAAATACTGTATAGGTCAAAACGTTGTGAGTGGCAGTGGGTTCAATAAATTTGCCTTTTTGTACCTTGGAGTGCCTGGACCTTCCTTCTATCTGCTTTTGACCTTTGAAATTTTTGTTGTGGTTTAGCACTCTTATTTTTTTTAATCTCACTTCCCTTCATTGGGCCATATGCACAGATTGAGTAAGATTTTCTATTTATTTGTGTGTAAATACAAGAGCACAAATGAATAAATAGAAACAGTAGTGCAAATGTATCAAGACTGTTCAGTTGAGAAGTAATAAACAATGCACCTTATATACCACTATATATTTTATGTAAAGTTACATGTTAAAAATGCTGGGCACCAAGTGCATAATTTTCATCATTTTCATGCTGTTTTTCACCCTGTTTAATTCTCTTGTGTTTTGCTTTAGTAGTAAAAATGTTTTGCTACTTTCTGTCCATAACTTCACTCCGTTAGTGAAACCCTTTTTAAACAAAATGTCCTCCTGATTGAAATGAAAGCAGTGGAGTTTATCCAATGAGAGATTAGTTGAGGCACTATCTTGTCTCCAACCCCAAAGTCAATCACTGTGATTGTCTGTGTGCCTGATTAATGACAGCTGCTCATCTTGTGGTGGAATCTCAGTAAAAATAAATTTACTAGGACAAGATTGCCATGTGGCATATGTGTAAATGTTGGTGTATCAGCTACGTGTAACTGACTAACTAAGATACAATCAACACTGTATTGAGCAAATGCAGGAATACAGAAACTGAAAACACTTCCCCTCCTCCATTGTTCTGGGTGAGCCATGTGGTCTAACAGGTAAGGGAAGTTAGGCTTTGTTCAGCTGATTGTGTAAAGAGTATATGTGGGTAGTTAACTATAGGAGGAGCTATATGTCTATATTATGCATTTACACAGTCAGTTCTGGGCTCAGATCTTGTTGTATTTTGGTGACATAAGTCCCTCTGAGCCCCGGTCGGTGAATCGAATAAAGAATCTCTTCCTTCCTGAAGAAACCTGTGTCCACTTCTCTGTGCTTGGCTTCCGTCAGTTTCTCCGGTATCAATCTCACACAGAGTTCTTATTGACTGAGCTGAGTGTCTACTCAGAATAACTCTAATAAGGAAGTTGCTTTGTGAAAATAGGGGGTGTGACTAAAAGGGTGGAGTTCTGCTTCAGAGAGCATGAAAACTTTTTTTCTTTTTTTTTAGCAAAATTTATTGAGTTTTGAATGTGAATAAGAACATTGCATGAATATTTTTAGTACCATTCAAATTGCGTGAGGTGAGTGTGCTGCTGACAGTTTGTCAAAAATACTAGTTTTCAGTCCGATTATAGCCAAGACTGGAGGTGCTTAAGAGAGATTTGCGATATGTTGGTATGTCAGCCAGGCGCCACCTCCCTACTTTTTTTGAGTTTTAGCAATCAGGCAATGAACCATTTCTTCACCAGAGTCTTCACTGTTAGATGTTCATCCCCAGATCTATCAACTAATGGAGATCAACTTATTTAATCTAAATATGAGATATTAGAATATACAATTTTCTTTACTATTGAAAACTCTGAAAACATGACAACATTGCACATCAATTTGTGTTTTTGAATCAGTGAAGGGTTTTGCAAATCTGGGTATCATATAAAATTCACCTTTTTTTTTTATAATGAGAGCAAAACTTACATTGTTTTGCCAGCTCTTGGTAGCCCTAAATTGCTGACAGATGTTGAGGACAATAGCTAAACAACACTAGTTTGCCTTGATGTTATTATGTTTTCATTATTCACATTCTGCTCAAGCAGAAATGACTGTAATATGACAGTTGCGAATGCCATGTATTAAAATAAATAAAAATATTCATGAACTTGTATAGATGCTTTGATCTGCTTTCTCAATTATTAAATCATGCAATGTGGCTCAGACATTGATGAACATATTAGAAAAGATGCCCAGATAAGTCTTGTCATGTTAAAGCAGTTTAAAAAGAGTTGACACAAAAGCAGTAAATAAAACAAAAAACATGGAGGTCCGGTAAGATGACTCTGTAAGTGAAAGCTATGTTAACTTGAAAAATTATTGTCTGCATTTAAAGTTATTTCCTTATAAGGGATTTTAATAGCCATAATAATGTTGCTACTTTCAACAGATCCTGGACAATACTTTAATGAACCTCGCCAACGCAACTTAAATATTATATCAGGATGTACAAATAATAAGTTCTTAGGAGATAAATAATGAGTTCTTAAATTCACCTTGAGCTGTGTTACTGTATGGTATTTGAGCTTTTCATTCTTAATAAGAGTATATGGTAACATTATTTTTACTATTACAAAATAGTTATAGGAGATCATTAGAGCTTGTATTCTAACCAAGATAAGGTTTTTAATGACAGGTTTAAATGGTCTTCATTATTACAAAGGACCTTGAGTCATACACATTTTTTTCATATGAATTAATTTATAATACACATTGACAAATTAATTTTTAATCTGTGACAAATTGAAAAAATGTTTTCAGTGAAATTATATCAAATGTGACGGTGGGTCACATCACCTGTGAAATTTTTTTTTTTAAACACAATTCAGTTTAAAGGAGCGCTAAGGTAACAATGTGTCATTAAATGCATGTCGCAGACAGCTCAAGATTAAGATAAAAGTCCACTTCCAGCCATGTTTAGATTAATTGGAATTAAAATTTGTTAAGGGTAAACGTGTTGTGTTTGGGTTCTTAAACCATCACTTCAATGCCCAATGTCCGATTCCCACCTCCTGCGCTGTTGTTTCTTGGTGCTGGTCAGGCTCCACCTACTCTCCTTCCTCGCCGATGTCAGCCGGCGGGGGAGACCTAATGCGCAATGCTTTCCTATGGGGATTTCGGCGACACTGAAGGTCCTCACACAGCATGATGATGTCCAGCGTCATATAACACACTTTTTTGGTTCTAAGAACATGGAAGTCCCTCTAGTGGCTGTCTGATAGACAGCCACTAGAGGAGGACTTAACCCTGCAAGGTAATTATTGCAGTTTGTAAAAATGGCAATAATTGAACTTGCAGGGTTAACCCCTTAAGGACACATGACATGTGTGACATGTCATGATTCCCTTTTATTCCAGAAGTTTGGTCCTTAAGGTGTTAAGGGTGGTGGGAGTTGGTACCCAGACCACTCCAATGGGCAGAAGTGATCTGGGTGCCTGGAGTGTCCCTTTAATGTAGTTGTTATAGTCAGTCCCTGCAAGTTTTTTGCAGCAAACACTTTCTTTTCATAGAAAAGGCAGTTTTTATTTTAAAGCCTAGGGACACATCCAGTGGCCACTCCTAAGATGGCCACTGGAGGTGCTTCCTGGGGATGTGCTGCATTGATATTCAGCATCTTCGGGCTGTGCATGGAGACACTGAAGTTTCCTCATAGAGATGCATTGGTATCACCTCACTGGTGATCTCAGCCATTCTAATGATTTCCCTGTCAGCCAAAGAGGTGGATCGTGGCAGGGGGAGTGCATGCAGATGTGTGGAGAGCTGGAAATAAGGTACATTTTAATCCTTTCTAAGGGGGTAATGGGGCGACAAGCCACTTAAATGGTGGTTTTAACACCATAGGGTCGGGAATACATGTTTGTTTTCCTAAAACCTATAGTGTTCCTTTAACTTCAGCCCTAGCCTTCAAAAATTATATTATATAAAATATACATAATAATGAAACTTGAAGTGGCAGAAAACCATGCCATTTTGGGTTCAGGAGACATTCATAAATCCCTCAATACAGGTTTTCATTTATTATGGTGTATCAATCTTGCTGGCATTAGTTTCCCATATTATATGCTATACTGTAATGTATAATCTCTCTGGTTTGTGCAATGAGGATTTAGACCACATATAATATAGGAAAAAAACTCTAGTTTTGTTGTAACAGATATGCAGTTATGCTAACAGAATTGACCAATTGATGTCATATTACTTCAAGGCACAATTTCCCCTTTAGACGTTTTAGAGTTTCTCAGTGGTATTTCAGATGAAGCCTGTATAGCACATTTAATGAGGCTTTTACACAGTGTAATGAATAGTTTATAAGCCATTGAATTGATTTATGCCTATAATCTGAAGAATTTTGGTTATTGAAGTTGTGTTACTCTTTTGCAAGCAGAATTTACATTTTATTGTGTAAAGCATACAGCCAATTTTGTTCAAACTGTTTTTACATTTAATTTTTTTAATTTCATAGATAGATAAATAGATAGAGCTTTCACAGACTTTCAATGAATACTGCTTCATTATGAAAATACTCAATGACATGACTGTGTCAGATTGATTAAAATTCCTAATTAGAACTAAAATGTTTATATTTCCCATGTCATTTCTCATTTTATAATAAACATTATTTTTTTTTAAAGTCCAATGTATGTTCTCCTTCCTAAATCTATATGATATAGCCAACTAAACTTTAGGGCATTGCATTTGTGGAGTGCACAACCCACATTTTTGTGTGTGTATATATATATATATATATATATCAGGAGAGATTTTGTCCCACTCCTCTTTGCAGATCCTCTCCAAGTTATTAAGGTTTCGAGGCTGACTTTTGGCAACTCGAACCATCAGCTCCCTCCACAGATTTTCTATGGGCTTAAGGTCTGGAGACTGGTTAGGCCACTCCAGGACCTTAATGTGCTTCATCTTGAGCCACTCCTTTGTTGCCTTGGCTGTGTGTTTTGGGTCATTGTCATGCTGGAATACCCATCCATGACCCATTTTTAATGCCCAGGCTGAGGGAAGGAGGTTCTCACCCAAGATTTGACGGTACATGGCCCCATCCATCGTCACTTTGATGCTGTGCAGTTGTCCTGTCCCCTTAGCAGAAAAACATCCCAAAATGTTTCCACCTCCATGTTTGATGGTGGGGAGGGTGTTCTTGGGGTCATAGTCAGCATTCCTCCTCCTCCAAACACAGCGAGTTGAGTTGATGCCAAAGAGCTACATTTTGGTCTCATCTGACCACAGCACTTTCACCCAGTTCTCCTCTGAATCATTTAGATGTTCATTGGCAAACTTCAGACGGGCCTGTACATGTATGAAAAAGAAAAAATGCACACAAAAAAAATATATATACACAAGTACACCTAACCAACTCAATGGTAGGAATATGCAGAGGTACTTAACTGCGTATAAGATGGATACAGCTTCCCAAGAGGTTTCCCCCAAACGAACCTCAAATATAGATATGGATATAGACAAAAAATGGGATACAGCTGAATAACTAGAAAAAAAAGAATATATAGCACATAGTGAAGTACATTAACAATAATTGGATTTAACCCACAAAGATTGCACTCACGAGATGGTGTAGAGTAATGCGCCTTTAAGCCCACAATGGGCTAAAATGGTATTTGCCTTCCACGGATAGGTTGCTCTGTCTTTCACAGGAAATGGAAGAATGCCAGTTGAAATGTAAAATTTTTTTTTTTCCTTTATTCAAAAGGCAATAAATAGCCTTGAAAAATTCAATCTGTAAAATTTTAAAAATAACTGCAATCTAACGCGTTTCGTCCAAACAACTTGGACTTCATCAGAGAAAATTCTGCAGTTTAAACAATCACATAAAATACAAAGCATGCATAATCCCACCCCCAACAGAGTCCCTTAAATACAACCAGTCCGTGTGTTGATTGGAGCATTCTCTCCTGGAACCACTTCTCCCATCAGGGTATATTGCCTCCAGATGGCTCTCATTCTGTAATTTCGCGGCAAAAAGACATAGCCGTTTTTCGTCCGTCTAGTTCATCTAGATTTGCGTTCCAAATGTCCGTTTCCGGTTGCGTTCCATGCGCATACTTCCGGTTGCGGACGGCGGCGTACGTCGTGACGTCAACGTTGCGTTCCAAATGCGGCATATGCGTTCCAAGCATGGAACAGCCACTCGAGTAGTTAAATAACTGAAAATAATCTCAAAATAATCGCAATCAGTCATCAGACTTTCAAATTAAAAGTAAAAACTTATAAATAACAAAGAGATACATCATCATCCAATAGAGCTGTAGGACTTTCATCTTCTGCCAATTGCTATAGTATAAATATATACATAGACTACAAAAAATATATATAATAAGAAAAATTATATAAATACTATATGTATACAATTAGATAAATAAATAATTAAATAAAAAATAAATATAAATATAAATAAAATAAAATGAACTAGAAATAAACCAAAAATAAATAAATAAAATTAAATAAAAATAAAAATAAAATAAAATAAAAAATAAATAAAAAAATAAAAATAAGAATAAAAATAAAAGAAAAAGTATAAACAAAATTGTAATAATAATAAAAATAATAAACAATTAAATAAAATGAAGTAAAAATAAATATAAATAAAATTAAAATGAGAACAAAAAACAAAAAACAAAAAAGATAAAAATAATAATACTAATAAAAAATAATATATAATAAAAAATAATAAAAAAATAATAAAAAAATAAAAAAATTAAAAATTAAAAATAAAATATAAAATATCAATCTAGAGAAAAAAAAAAAAAAAACTATGTGGCAGAAGGTGGAAATCCCCCCTTAGATCCAAGAACATCTTTAGAAAAAAATACCCTTATACCATGAAACTGGCCAAATCAACATCTATATTTAAACCTTTGGGTATTAAGGTATCCAATTGGTATATCCAATAGGTCTCCCGTTGTGCTAATTTCAATTCCCTATTTCCTCCTCTCCAGTGGGCGGGCACATGTTCTATACCACAACCCTTAAAATCTCTCCAATTAAAGGCCTGGCATGTATTGCAGTGTACTGGCACTGAATGAGTTGTTATGCCTTTCCTTATATTATTAATATGTTCCATGAGGCGTATTTTTAGAGGTCTTTTTGTTTTTCCCACGTACTGTTTGCCACACGGACATTGCAATAAATAAATCACAAAATCCGTGTGGCATCCAATACTGGACTTCACTGGGAAAGAAATTCCAGAAATATAACTTGTAAATTGAAGAGTTAAGCCTAGGTTCATTCTTGAGCAAGCCCGACACATTTGGCATCCCTTAGATCCCTTTGTATGTGAAATTACTTTCTTTTTAGGGATATCCTTTCTAGGAAAACTGGGAGCAACTAGATCTTTAAGGTTTTGACCCTTCTTATAGATAATAGATGGCCGGTCTGGAAGGATACTTCCAAGAACTGGATCCTGGAGTAATATGGGCCAATGTTTTTTAAGGCACCTATTAATTTTCCAATGGTCTATATTGTATTTCGTTATGAATGAGTGTCTAAAATGTTCATTTGGATTATTTTTTGGACGTTTAATCAGTAAATCACTTCTATCTTTATTCCTTAATATTCTAATTTCTTTTTCAATCGTGTTTTTATCATAACCTTTATTCACCAATTTATTTTTTATATGTTTCGCCTGAGTTTCAAAATCTTGAGTATTGGAGCAATTTCTACGTACCCTTGTAAGTTGACTTTTGGCAATGCCTCTCAGCCAAGGTTGATGGTGGCAACTTGACTTATGGACATAACTGTTCCCATCAGTTTTCTTAAAGAAACATCTGGACCTAATTTTATCTCCCTCCCAATATAGACTTAAGTCCAAAAAATTTATAGTGTCTTTGTGCCACTCCGGTGTAAATTTCAA
Organism: Pelobates fuscus; assembly: GCF_036172605.1. Taxonomy (NCBI): domain Eukaryota; kingdom Metazoa; phylum Chordata; class Amphibia; order Anura; family Pelobatidae; genus Pelobates; species Pelobates fuscus. The sequence continues at coordinate 197,604,910 of NC_086322.1, read as the reverse complement.
ATTAAAGGAATTAGAATTTAAATACTGTACAAACAATAGAAAATCCTCTTGAGTACCCTTCCAGATGACAATCACGTCATCGATAAATCTCCGCCATTGGACCAGGCTCGCCCGCCAGTCATGCCCGCACCAAACAAATAGGTCCTCCCATCTGCGCATATAGATGTTGGCATAACTGGGGGCGAACCTGGTTCCCATGGCGTTCCCTGTCAACTGAAGGTAAAATTTACCCTCATGAAAAAAATAATTATGTTCCAATATAAATATAATTGCCATCAAAATACAATTTTGAAGTGCATCATCAACCTCGGGATCATTTTCTATGAAAAAATGAACTGCCTCAATGCCTAGCTGGTGATGGATGACCGTATATAATGATGTCACATCCAATGTTGCCCAGCTGTATTCCTCCTTCCAATTTATATCTTCAAACTCATGTAAAATGGCTGTAGTATCTTTGATATATGAAGGGGCACCCTGGGCATATTTTTGGAGCTTTGAGTCAATAAAGGCTGACAGATTTGCTGTGATAGAGTTGATGCCACTGATAATTGGGCGTCCAGGGGGAGAAAACATTTTTTATGTAACTTTGGCAAAAAGTAGAAAATGGGGATAACGGGAAAATTGTTAAACAAAAATTGGAAATTCTTTTGAGATATTACATTATTTTCTAAGGCTCTTAATAACAAACTTTTTAGTAGAGAGTTAAATGTTCCTGTCGGATCTCTATGGAGTTCTACATAGGTTTCTGTTTGACCTAAGATATTTAGGGATTCTTGATGGTAATACTCTGCAGACAAGATGACGACCCCCCCCCCCCTTTGTCAGCCTCCCTTATAACTATATCCTCCCTTTTAGTTAAATTTTTTAAACACATGGTCTCTTCCTTTGTCATATTAAAATTCTTTTGTTGGTTGCTATTTATCTTTTTGAAATCCTGGCAGACCATATTCTCAAAGGTTTCAAGATGGGAACCCTTGCTTTGGACAGGATAAAATTTGGATTTTGGCTTAAATTTCGAAAAACTATTATCTGTACTTGAATTAGATGTTAAACTAGTGGGTGGATTGGATGTTAATGATGAAACAGCATTATGGTTAGTTCTAAGATTAATGGAAGCATTAATCATTGGTGATGGAATGATACTTTTTTCAAAATGTCGTTTAACTGTTAATGTTCTTATAAATTTCTTTAAATCTATAAATAAGGCGAATTCATCCACTGTACGTGCAGGAGCAAACTTTAGGCCCCGTTCTAATACACGTATTTCCAATTCAGTTAGTGGTATTGATGATAAATTAAATATACCTACATTTTGTTCTTTTAGTGGGAAGATCTCTCCTTTCTGTACTGATTTAGGGGTTCTTCCTCCATTCTCATCCTTTTGAGGGGAGTTGGTGTTTGGAGGGGGGAGTAACGATTTGGATGTGCCCAAGTGGTTTTGCGTGGTAAAAAATAATCCGTTATCCGCTGATCTTTTTGTATATGGCTTCTCTCTAAAAAATTACTGTTACTGGGAGGAGTATTCTCTCTGTGATCAACTTTTTCCCTTGTAACGTCTACATATGACCTCCTACCTCTATAGTCAATTTTTTCCCTTGTTACATCTGCATATGACCTCCTATCAAAGGACTCCCTCTTTTCCTCATTTCTTTTAGGTGACCTTTTCTCGCCATTCATTCTCCTATTGATAGGGGACTTATAGGAATATGAATTACTTTCATTTGGCCCCACTCTGTTTGTTTGTGATACTCTCTGTGTTCTATACATCTCCCTATCATCAACCTTTGGTCTCCATTTATATTGGTTAGTACTGGTGGAGTTTCTATTTGCTGTTTTCTGGGTTTCAAATCTATTATACGGAATTGTTTTTGTGGACCGTCTCCTACGGGACAATTTGTTAACTGTAGAAAAAACATTATTGTGTTTATCTTCTTTGTCTCTCCTATATTTTTTACTTTTTGTCTCCGCTATTCTTTCATCTAATGCCTTCAATTTATTATTTAGTTCCTCCTCATGTTTTACAAGTTCAGAACTATCTAAGTCAAATGATTGTTTATTATCCAATTCTTGTAGCTGTGTCTCTAGGTTACTTTTCATTTCTTTAGAGAATTGGATAATAAGTTCCATGAGCTGGAGAGAACAATTATTCAAAATTTCATCCCATTTGTTCATGAAAGCATCATTTTCCATGCCAAAAGCTGGTATTTTTTCCACCCTCAGGCCTCTTGGTATAAGGCCTTCTTTGATGTAATTTTCTAAGAAAGCTATTTCCCACCATTTTTTATTTTCATTAATTAACAATCTTTCTTTAGTTTTGAAATAGTCCTCTAATTTCCTAATTGGCTCAGGTTTTTCCCATTCGTTAAATAAAGCCTCAAATTTTTGTGATCTAGCTCTCTGTATCCTAGACAGAAAATTCCCAGCAGTAGCCATATAATCACACAATATCTTATATTAGGAGGCACAAAAATCAATATATAGACAAAGGGAGCAGAGACCAAGCTCACAATACTGGGGGAAACAGTATATGTATGAAAAAGAAAAAATGCACACAAAAAAAATATATATACACAAGTACACCTAACCAACTCAATGGTAGGAATATGCAGAGGTACTTAACTGCGTATAAGATGGATACAGCTTCCCAAGAGGTTTCCCCCAAACGAACCTCAAATATAGATATGGATATAGACAAAAAATGGGATACAGCTGAATAACTAGAAAAAAAAGAATATATAGCACATAGTGAAGTACATTAACAATAATTGGATTTAACCCACAAAGATTGCACTCACGAGATGGTGTAGAGTAATGCGCCTGTACATGTGCTTGCTTGAGCAGGGGGACCTTGCGGGCACTGCAGGACTTCAGTCCTTCACGGCGAAGTGTGTTACCAATTGTTTTCTTGGTGACTATGGTCCCAGCTGCCTTGAGTTCATTAACAAGATCCTCCCGTGTAGTTCTGGACTGATTCCTTACAGTTCTCATGATCATTGAAACTCCACAAGGTAAGACCTTGCATGGAGCACCAGACCGAGGGAGACTGACAGCTATTTTGTGTTTCTTCCATTTTTGAATAATCGCATTAACTGTTGTCACCTTCTCATCAAGCTGCTTGGTGATTGTCTTGCCCTTTTCAGCCTTGTGTAGGTCTACATTCTTGTCCCTGATATCCTTGTACAGCTCTTTGGTCTTGGCCATGGTGGAGAGTTTGGAATCTGATCGATTGATTGCTTCTGTGGACAGGTGTCTTCCCTTTAAGAGAGTGCTCCTAATCTCAGCTCGTTACCTATATAAAAGACACCTGTGAGTCAGAAATTTGCTGATTGATAGGGGATCAAATACTTATTTAACTCATTGACATGCCAATCAATGTATAACTTTTGTGACATGCATTTTTCTTTTTTTGTGTGTCTCTCACTGTTAAAATACACCTACCATTAAAATTCTAGACTGATCATTTCTAGACTGTTTACATATTTGCATACATGTGTTTGTAGTTAATATGATTGCACAACAAATGGGGAGTTCATAAATACTGAAAATAAATATAATTATTACTTTTTTCATATATAATGTCAGCATATTCCATAGTGCTTTGGAATTTTCAATGGTATATAAAACGGCTAATAACTGGCAACAAATTAAAGTGAATGATAATGAGATGAGGAGAGCCATGCTTTAATGAATTAGCTAACAAGTGTGGGTTTTCCTTGTTTTAGAACCATTAAAGGAAAACTTAACAAAATGTATGTCAATGAATTTGTGTCCCTAGGTAATATCTTACCTTAAGATAGCACCTCAGTATTTGCCTATTTTTTTCTTCCCAGTCGCTGGTCTCATGCAGAAAGTTTGTCTTGAGTGCTTCTCTTAGTCAATTGCTGGCCACCGATTGTAAGTAATAGTATATACCAGAGGTTCCAAAACTGTGTGCCTCGGCATATGATCATAGTACCAGGAACCGTGCCTCACTCTCCCCTCACCGGTCCGCTAGCAGTGTAATGCTGGCAGAGAGGACCCGGGGAGCTCTAACCTGCAGCTTCGCTGGGTTCTCCTCTTGCAAGCTTGGAGCATTGCTGCGGTTACCACGACAATGCTCCAAACCTCGCGAGAGTGAACTCTAGCAGCTCCTGAGGCTGCTAGAGTTCTCTCTCACCTCTTGGACCACCAGGGCTTCTCCACCAAACCACCAGGTATTGCCTTGTACTGTCCCCCATCCCAGGCAAAGGTAAGCATGAATGAGGGAATAACAAAATAATTTATTTGTTATTTTTAAAAAAGTACATTTTTTAACATACATACACACACTGCCACCAATACAGACACACACTGTACCCTTCAGACACTGCCCCTATACACACACACTGCCTCTCCATATACACACATTGCTCCCTACATACACACATTTCCCCCTACATACACACACTGCCCCCTACCTACACACAGCTCCCCATACACACACTGCCCCATACACACACACACTGCCCCCCACATGCACTGTACCTCTCAATACACATACACTGACCCCCCCACACACACACTATAACTATCACGCACGCACTGTACCCCTCATGCACACACTGTATCGCTCACGAACACACTGTATCCCTTTACACACTGCACCCTTCAAACACAGACACAATGCACCCCCCCCACACACACACACAACATCCTTCACAAACACAATGCACCCCCATACACACACTGCACCCCTCAAACAAACACACACACTGCACCCCTTACACATACTTAACCCCATACGCATTGTACCCCTCACACACACACACATACATTGTGCCTCTCACACGTACCACTCCTACTACAGACCCTCTCCTGGCAGACCGCAGGTAAGTTGTCAAACAGTTCTTAAACAGTTTGATTACTTACCCTGGGAGGGCACCACGGCACTCCTGGCACCATAAGCACTACAACGTCCTGTAGTGGTTATTGTGCCTGGATTGTTTCTTTAAATAATCTACCAGTGCCCCTCGTGAGATTAGGTTCTGGATCCGCCCCTGACAGGGAAACATTTCTGCCGAACAGGAGCGCAGTATATGGCGCAACGCTGTACATGTATGCAACCTAGAATGTTTTTTGACTTAGGGCGCCTTCTAAAAATATTGAAATATTAAGGGCACCTTGAATCTAAAAAGTTTGGGAACCACTGGTATATACTATTAGTCAAAATGGATGACCAGACTGTCATTGATGCACCAAAGACAAACCTTTTGCATGAGCCAAGTGGCAGGGAGGCGGGAAAGAAGAGATTGAGCTGACTGATGCCGTGGGGACAACTTTGGGGTTAAGCTGTTCCAAAAATGGTTTAACCCCTTAAGTTAAGGAGGTCCAAACACTCATAATGACTTTATAGAGATTAGGTTGTTATGGGGGTGGAGTGGCCCTGTAACCACAGATTAATTTGATTAACAAAATTTAATTTCGTGGGACCAAAATACTGCATTTTTTTAAAACAGGAAAAAGGTTTATCTAAGCACACTAACATATAAAACAAGCTCATTTTTCTTTTTGCCATTTTAAGCCACTGATTTATTAATGGTTTTCTGTGCTCAGATTGAGTTAGAATAATCCTATAATTCAGATTTCCATATTTAAGGTAACAATTTGTATGGCAATGTTTTTCACTTATTGGACCCAAAAGACAGAACACTGAAGTGGCTGCTGGTAATCTTTCATCTGTAGATACATTCTCTCTTATTGGGTAATTGAACAAACCAGGGTTTATTTGATGCAAATTCCATTAAATTGCTTTGCTCATATTGTTGAAAAATCCTTGCAATAAAACACTAATATTTCCCTGTGCTTATTTTCTTGGAGGATAGTTTTAATTAAAATGTTGGCTGCTGTAACATTTTCCTTAAGGCAAAATTATTGATTGGTTTACCATTTGACAAAGGCCATCAGCATTTTTAGCGCAAACCAATTATTTAAATGGTGATTAGATATAGGTTTATATTAATGTCTATGTAATGTAAAATCGAATGTGGTGTGTTTTGTTAAATGGCTAAGGGCTCTTTTTGCGCTACTGGTTTTGACTTATTATTGCTAAACAATTAAGTATTAGGGTATATGAAATTCCCCTAATAATATTCACTTTCCTAATGACAAGGAACAAAACAAGGAAAAATAATAGCATTTTAACCAGTATGGCTTTACTATTTTAGCTTGTATTACTCTACAGCAGCATTGCTGATGGCCCAGGGACCACAAGAGACCCTTGGAGTTTTAATATTTAGGCACTATTAATCTAGGCTCTGTAATGTTACATCACTGATTTACTATGCAATATTACCATTTAGGGATAATTATATTTTTTGCAAAGTGACCACAAATTAAAAATAATGGTAATTCTGTAGCATTTTGCATAACGTCCCTGTCTTTGCCAGCTATATAACTATTTACCAGTAGAATCCATTGCTTTCTTGACATAATATTCAGTTGTTTATTTCTTTATATTTTGTGCCATTTAAGTTGAATAATTATTCTTATGTTTTCAGTTGATGTGTTTTTTTTTTAAAATGGGTTTAGAGTATCTGGCGATATGTACACTTTTTGAACTACAAAGAAATTATTTACTGGTTTTTAAATTGCTTGCCCTTTCCAAACAACCCTATTTTTTTCCCAGTGGCACCTGTGATATTAACTGTACCCTATTTTACCTCAGGAGAATCTGATTTTTTTTTTCTTCTGTTTTTCTGGTTCTATAATATATAATACATCCAGAGGTTTTCTCATCTAAACAAATACTTATCTCAGTTAACTTAAAGGGTTACTCAAAACACCATAACCACTTCAGTAATTTGAAGAGGTCATCGTGCCTGGAGTCTGTATGTACAGTGTTTCACTATAAAATGTTTAATCCTTCTTCTGCCAAAGGTGTAACTCCACCTCTGGCAGTATTATTGTGGTGTCATCAGCCATCTCAGTACTCTGGACTGAGAGTTCTGGACTGGTTAATGTAATTTCTATACAGCTGTCATTGAATATAAGTCAAAACCTGCTTTGGGTTAAAACCAGAAGGCAGGTGATAAAGACTCTTAGAAAGTTGTGTTACATTTTCTGCCCGTTTGTTAACTAGCCTGCATTTGGCAGTATGTTTGGTTAATGCTGGCTAGAAATTTAAATAAATGTGTGGCTATCTCCTTGTATTGTTGTATTTCTGTTTTATTTGAAAGGTATGAGTAGGGTACATGCATGGACAAATGGTGTGGTTAGACGTAATGCTTAATTTAGAAATTCTTTGCTTGTGGTCTGTTAGTAGGGTGCAGCAGGAGCCTCCTGTGTGTCATCAACATTAAATTGACAGCAGGACAACTATAATAAGTCAATAAAATAATAAAAACTACACACTGTGCTTCGAGATCTAATTGGAACACCATTTTTTTCGTGCAGGCAGGGGGTTAAAAAACCCAGATGCGGCCATGATAGTGCCGCCTTAAGGAATTTTCCAGATTGGTGTAAATTCATTCTCTATGTGATCCAAATCATTGTGTTGCTCTCGTGATGTTCTTCAGTAATTATTTAGTCTTTACGGATACAGTTTCTATTAACTTTAGCTCAATTGTATATAGCCCAGCTGACTTACCTGTTATCCTAGTGAATTTTCACAGTTTTCACAGTTTCAAGAGTCACATAAGCATGTGTCTATGGGCGAATAATTAATAATAAAATAACAACTTTGTCAGAATGAAGTTATAATGGTTCCTGGAGGTACCTGTCACTAGCTTACCTTTAGGGGTACATCAAAATAGCTTAATTAAGCTAAGTACTTTTAAAGGCTTAGAGTGCTTTTTTAAACTCAACTCTAATATGTTTTACTGATACACTTTTGATCATCATATTCTCGTGGAATATACTACTTATTTATATGTAGTAGATTCCTCTTCTCGTGTTAACCATTAAATTGTAGTACTTTTATTATCTGCGGATAAAAAAAAAAGGCCTTAGGAAACACTTCCAAAAACTCAGTATGGCACAAATACTTCCGATTTATGTTTTAAAGACCATCAGATTTATAAAGGCAGACACGTTTTTGTTTGAGTTAAACTATTTCTCATTGATTGGTTTGTTTAATTAACTTTATTGGTTATCTTAAAAAGGAACATATTTTATTTAAACTAAGATGTATTCCAGGAATTCATTTGGAACTTTTGCAATTATTTACTAGTGAACTTTTTTTTTATTTAATCTGCCTTTTACAGCAACATAGAATGAAATAATAATTTGAATTCTCCCTCCCTCTCTCTCTGTCTATCTATATATATATATTTGTGTGCCCAAACTTTAGTTTAGCTGTCCAATAATTCTGTTAGTGCTTTAGGAGAGATGAAGGTAGGAAATCAGGTAGAAGAATATCATCAAAATGTAGCTAGACTACTGTTCCCTAGAGCTGTGGCAAAGCAAATGCATTTTCTTGTGCTCTGGGAAAGGTGATAGATGCTCTTATGTGCTACTGTTAGACTTTGTGCTGATGCTTTTCTTTAGTATTTGAACTGCCATGATCAGTTTGGCCTCATACGTCTCTCCTGCGGTAAAGGTAAACTGAATACATCTACAAAATATGAACAGACTGTAGCTGTATAAAACTTTATTACGTGATCTCTTTTGATTATGTTCAAGAATCTTAATGTACTTCTAGGCCGTTCCACGTAGCATTTAAAATCAAACATTAGTGACGCACAAAATCAGACGCATCTGTGAATATTCGCTTGACAATGTTTAACCATTTCAATAACAAATGCTTCAACTAAGAACTGGAAAAATATATAATATGGTTGGGAACCATTTCTGATTCTTCTTGCTGATGCTTTTCTAGACCTGGAAGCAGTGGTGTACCTAGGCAGGACAAAACTCAGACACCCCCCCGTGCGCCACCCCCACCCAACCCTTCCCCGCCTTCTAAGTACACACACACATTCACTGACAGATACGCATACACTAGCTAACAGAAACACACACACACTTAAAGACACACACTAACAGAAACACACACACACTTAAAGACACACACTAACAGAAACACACACACACTTAAAGACACACACTAACAGAAACACACACACACTTAAAGACACACACTAACAGAAACACACACACACTTAAAGACACACACTAACAGAAACACACACACACTTAAAGACACACACTAACAGAAACACACACACACTTAAAGACACACACTAACAGAAACACACACACACTTAAAGACACACACTAACAGAAACACACACACACTTAAAGACACACACTAACAGAAACACACACACACTTAAAGACACACACTAACAGAAACACACACACACTTAAAGACACACACTAACAGAAACACACACACACGTTTAAAGACACACACTAACAGACACACACACACACGTTTAAAGACACACACTAACAAACACACACACACTCACAAATACACACACTAACAGACATACACACAGCCAGACATACACACAGCCAGACATACACACAGCCAGACATACACACAGCCAGACATACACACAGCCAGACATACACACAGCCAGACATACACACAGCCAGACATACACACAGCCAGACACACACACAGCCAGACACACACACAGCCAGACACACACTAACAGACACACACACAGCCAGACACACACTAACAGACACACACACTAACAGACACACACACACACTAACAGACACACACACACACACACTAACAGACACACACAGTCAGACACACTCAGACACACACAGCCAGACACACACACTAACAGACACACACACACACTAACACACACACACAGACACACTCAGACACTAACAGACACACACACACTAACACACACACACACACACACACACACACAGACAGACACACACTAACAGACACACACACAGTCAGACACACACTAACAGACACACACTAACAGACACACACACAGACACACACAGTCAGACACACTCAGACACACACACTAACAGACACACACACTAACACACACACACAGACACACACACAGTCAGACACACACTAACAGACACACACAGTCAGACACACACACTAACACACACACAGTCAGACACACACACACAGTCAGACACACACACTAACACACACACAGTCAGACACACACTAACAGACACACACACAGTCAGACACACACACTAACAGACACACACACACAGTCACACACACACACACTAGCAGACACAAACACACTAACCCACACACACACTAACAGACACACACACACTAACATACGCACAGTCAGACACACAGTCAGACACACACACACAATAACAGACACACACACACACACACTAACAGACACACACACAGTCAGACACACACAGTCTCACACACACACACACACTAACAGACACCAACAGACACACAAAAAAAGCACTCTAAGCCTAACAGACACACACAGTCACACACACACAAACACACAGTCAGACACACACACACACACACACACACTAACAGACACACAAAGTCAGACACACACAGACACTCACTCACATTAACACACTCACATTTTTTTTTAACTCCCCAGCCTCCTTACCTTTGGGAATGCTGGGGGGTGGGGGGGTTCTCCCATTTCATGGGGGTCCAGTGGCTGCTTGGCTGCTGGTCAGGCAGGCGGGCGAGGGAGCACTTTCCCCTGAGCTCTCTGCTCAGCTCCCTTGCGCGCCGCCCGCAGAGTGAGACTGGGAGCCGGAATATGATGTCATATTCCGGCTTCCAGCCTCACTCTGCGGGCGGCGCGAGGGAGCTGAGCAGAGAGCTCAGGGGAAAGTGCTCCATCGCCAGCGCCGCCCATCCGACCGACCTCCCGCCTGCCTGGACTGTTAGCCATTTGGGGGCGGATTTTTTTGCCGACCCCTGGAAAATGCCGCCCAAGGCAAATGCCTTGTTTGCCTCGCGGCTAAAACGTCCCTGCCTGGAAGCTCTTTTCTGATTCTCTTTCCTGAAATGGATGTTATGCTCTCTTTTGTGTGTGTAGCCTGTATTATATAAGCAAGAATATTAAAATAAATAAACACATAAAACAACAAAAGGCTGTTATTCACTAAATTCTGAGAGGTTCATTCAATAATATGTTAATTACTGAGAATTCAAGGTGAATTTTGAAAATGGCTGTTGCTGTTTTTGCTTATAAAGTAATAGATGCTTGATTTTTAACTTCTCTTCAAGACATGTAGTTCTTTTGCCATAATGTTTTTTTCCTTTTTCTTTTGTTTTCAAGGTCCAGAGGAGCCCTGCAAGTACAGAAGGCCCAATTTATAAAGCTATCAGACCTGTTCATTGTTTTCAGCATTATCAGTTCAAAACCAACATCTGGACGCAAGACGCTTTACACTAATGTATTCAATTAAGTTTCATTAAAATGTAATAAACTCCTCTTTCCAAACAATTAATGTGTTGAAGGACTATGCTGCTAAATTGCAGTTTTACTTTATCAAGAAGGAAAATATTCTTTTTTTCTGACATTGGTGTACAGATATATTTTCATTGCAGGGAATTTTAATATAGAATTAAGTGTTTATTTATCCTTCTGGGAAAAATCTTTTATATAATAATAATAATTTAAAATACTAAGGACCATGCACTTGGACCTGAAGACAGCACATTGTTTTGAGATGTTTTATGTTAATTGTGTTACATTTACAATGAGCGGACTCTGAGCTGTCTGAATCTAAATTTTTTGATTTGTTTATTTCTGTAACCTAGCAAAACCATGTACAATTCAATTGATAATTTATGCCATTAAATGTTTAAATTTGTAAACCTTCAAAAATTCTCATGGTGTTTCTTATCGAAATATAATAATGTATAATAAAAGGTGTGCATGTGTATATTTTTCACATTTTGTTTTTACTGATTTAAGGCAGACCATAAAAACAATCAATATATTATGTTGTGAATAATTAGGTGTGATTAGTGCAAAATCTAAAGTGAACCCTGTACCAAATATGAACAGGGTTATTTTTGCAAGTTAGCCAACATTGACAGGATGTGTTGATGAATGGACGGATGTAGCATAGTTTTCTACACTAAAACTCAAAATACTAATAAATATTAGTTAGTGAATAGGTAGATAGAAGAATGTTAGAGAGCTGAGTGGATAAGGAATATTTTAGAGCTTTATAAAAATATTAATTGGTGTGATAGACGGAAAGATTGTTAATGAATTAATGGTTAATGAATAAGTGAGTGAATGAATGGTAAGTTTATCAATGAAGAGTGATTAACTATTTGATTGATTGGTGATTAGGTTAATATGTGAGTAGGTAGATATTACCTACATATATATTTTAAATAAGAGAGGAATAATGGACATTAGAAGAGTCGGTAAGAAAGAGAGAGAAATTACTCCGGAATGATGATGCCATCCATGTAAAGGAGGGGAGTAGCATCCATCATAAAAACACATCAATATAGTGCACAACCCAAATGTTGGTGTGCAGTATAGTGGTTAGATAACATTGAGACAGGCAAGTTCTAAATAAGATTTTTATTCTGACAAAGGCAAAGAGCAAGACCCAGAACGTCAAGACATTGAGAAACATATTATACTGAAATCCTTTTCTATGAATTGAATACTTATGAAGCCGCTTGTGACTGGAGGGAAGAGGTTACCATATGTAGTCCTGTAAAGTACAAGTGTTCACCTGCAAATATAGACATTTACATTTATTTAAGGAAAACTACCTGTCTCACTGTGTGAAAAGTGAAGCTCATGTCAAACGAATCTCTTTATACAGCGAGCTTAAAAGAGGAGAAGAAAGAACCCCCAGAGAACAATTACTGCCAGAGCAGTGACAACTGGAGAATCTTAAATACACATCATTACTGTGAAAGTAGTTGTCATGATGAGCTAGTATATCCAGTTACTTGAATAAGACATCTTTTGTGGAACCTGCAAGTCACTGTGTCATACTGGTCAAGTTGGCAATCTGTCAGATAGGAACATAATACATTTTATTGTTTAAGAAAGGATACTGTAACATAAAAGGATGTAAGCAAATAGTTAATTAAAACACACAACGCTGCAGTTTTGATTCACAAATAGTTAATAGCAGTTCTAACTGACATTATAAGAGCAGGGTCAAACATCCCTTCAAGCAGTGAAGGTATTTACTAGGTCTCCTTAGAGCTGTTATGCTCAATGAATTGCTAATCTATACATTTCAATGCATCTATAGAGCTGAATCTGCATTCTAAAGTATGATAAATTGTAATGTTCTTCAAGGTTTTTGATTTTTTTCCCCCATGAATTACAATGGAGGATATTCTTAATGACACATTGTACAAATATTTACAAATTGCAAAGCCAGGCCTCGGTATGAAATAATCAATTTGGGAAGTCTAACCAGTATAAGGAAAGTTGTGAATAATAGTTATTACTCTTTGCATGTAACATTTACAGGTAAAACCTGCTTACAAGTGAGCAGTTTGTTGCTAAGATGTGAAACATATCTTTAATTTTCCACCTTTTTTTTTTTAAAACAAATTTGTGTTTCTTTGGTCTGAAAAAGAAAATAAATGTAGAAATCCACATTGAGGAACACAACACAGCCAGGGCCGGACTGGGAAATAAATTTGTCTCGGGCATTTTTTTAATCGCTGTGTGTGTGTGAGGGGTGCTGTGTGTGGCAGAGGGTGCTGTGTATGTGTGTGTGAGGGTGCTGTGTGTATACTGTGTGTGACTATGTTTGGAAGTATTGTGTGTAGAGGGGTGATGGATTAATGTTAATATATATATATTTTAATTTTAAAAAAAGTAGTATTCCCCCCCTCCCTTTGCCTGGGAAGGGTGACCTTGCTGCCAACCCTGGTGGTCATAGTGGTGAGTGAACTCTAGTCTGCATGGCTAGAGTTCATTCTTGCGAGATTGGAGCATTGCCATGGAGAAGAGGAACCCGGCATAGCTGCTGGCTAGAGCTCCCCCAGGTTGTCTTCTCCCTCCCCCGCCGGCGGCCGCATGTCAGTGCCTGTGGGCTGATGAGGGAGATATTTCATCTCCCCACCGGCCCATGAAGGCACACAGCAGGGCTGGCACTTGGATAGTGCCGGTTCTGCATGGGCCGACATGGGAGATCCTGTGATCTCCACTGCCGGCATCGGCCCATGGTCATCACGGCCCACTGATCATTTGCCTGCTTTGCCCAATGGCCAGTCCGGGCCTGAACATGGCCATATTGGCTACCTGTCAATTACTGTAAGAAGCACTGCCATTGGACTGGTCAGTCCAGTGAATATAAAGAGATCATAGAGAGACAAGGAGATACATATGCAATGTTTCTGCTTCTCCTTCTCCAATGCAATTTGTGTCCTGGCTGTACCAGGACTGAGCTGGACTGAGATGTAATTTGCTAATTATGCATCTTAAAGCTGTCATAACATCAAATAAAACAAGGTTTAATGTGTCATAGCTGATTTTCAAAGCTTTTATTCAACCAGCAGTTTCCCTGTAAGAAGAATGTAGAATAAAGTAGACCCCCTTTATAAATATGGGAGACAGTGGGGGAGGTTTATCAATGTGTTCAGTTCTAAAAATAATGATGCAAAAATTTAATAGTGGAGGAGTCCCCATTGGAAGTTACCTGCAGGTTCAATTGATGTCGTGGTTGCCCCCCTTTTAGTACCTTAGACCATTAGAACATTTTAAAACATCTTGCCCTTGTGTTGGGAATCTACCATGTTGAAGTTGATCCTTTTACCCATAGAAAACTATGGATACTGTTACACAAAAAAACTCCTGTTATCCACAACAATCTATGTATAACACGGGCACCCACATACCTGGAATATACAACAACCAAATCCAGAGTATGGAATATAAAAGTAGGATATCGCTATACTGCAAGGATCAGTTCTTCACCAGAAAAACGTATGGGGAAGAATGTTAAATGCCCAACTCACTGTTACCTATACATTTGAAATTGCATTAATTAATTTCTAAAAATTACAAAATTAAAGGGAAAAATATATACACATACAGATTAATTTTACTAGTAGAAACCAAATGATGCAACTGACTGTTTAATTATTATTAATTAATAGAATCCATATTCTGTGTCAACATCTTTTATCCAACAGCAATGTTTACCATGAATAGAAATATGAGAATTGGAAAAGGTAACCAGCTAAAGCTATTTATCATTTGAAATGTTTCTTACACAGGCCATTATCCACACAGCCTGTGAAAGTATATTATGCATAATGCATTGTGCCTGGGTAGATCGGAATTGTTTACATGATTTACAGCAAATATCTACAGAGAGTGGACAACGAAGGTGAGAAAAATACATGAAATCAATCTAAGAATAAGGATTTCAGAAGCAAAACAAGATGAGAGAGAATAAAATTGTATACCATATAAATTACATCTCTTTCCTGGAAGTTGGTTTACAGCAATATTGCTAGATGGCACATTACTCTACTAAATCAATGTTTCAATATACAATTCAGTGGATATAAAGCGGTTATGAGCCTCATGAGTGACAAAGAAGCTACTTAGTCATTCAAAACTGATTTACAGTATTGTCTTCAGGCTCCAAGTGACTTGGTTATCCAGAAAGATAACCCAACTTGCCCCATTCAAACTATAAAAATTACAAAACAAAATTGCAACCCGGACCAGTGAAGATCAGTCCTAAACATAATTTAAGTAACTGGGTAAGCTATTGAATATTTTGATTAAAACCTTCTTGCAACAAAGCACAACAATCAGATTTCAAACAATGAAAAGGTGTATACAAAGCCAGATGAGATACAAGGACCAGAGAGATAACTCAGAACACAAAAGGCAACAAAAAGAAGCAGGTGCTGTTCTTAATGTACAGAATTCATGATCAAGGAACACTCCAAGCACTGCAACCTCTACAATGCACTGGAATGGTTATGGTGCCAGGAGTGATCTAATATACCCCCAATGTAAGTATTCAAACCATTTAGTAATGGTTTAACTTCCTACCAAGAGTTTCCCAGGTGCTGTTCTCAACCTCCTCCCAGCTGGCAGCTCTTTTTAATCCCTGCACCATTGGGCTTAACTCTCCTAACTCATTTTTTTGACTTGTTGCTGAGAGGAGGCAGCAATCTCCAGGAAGACCATTACCAAGCAGACTATGCACATTAGAGGGGGTGGGATGCTGGGATGCCTGGGCACTTCTGTCACCTTAACTGCTACAGATCATTATAGTGGTTAGAGTGCTTGGAGTGTTTCTTTGATGCACTATAACACACACATAGATACAAAAGGGAATGAGATGCGGCTGTACAAAATCTAGAATAGGAACAGAAAAAGAAACATAGTGTGATACAGCAATGTGAGAGATAATGCGCTCATACAATATTGCACTCACGAGATCAAAGTGAATAAATCGCCAGAACAGATGCCTGCCCAGATTGACTTGGGCGGCTATACGTCTCCACTCTCCACTGGAACTCCAAGCGGACCAAAATTGGAATGAGACTTCAATAGAGGTAGGTATAATCAATATGCAAATTTATTGTAATAAAAAGGCTATAAACTTGTAGCCGGATTAAATAAAATAAAAGCAAAAAAGAGGTCCTACGCGTTTCGTTCCTATGCAAAGGAACTTCCTCAGGGACCAAGATACAATTCAGTAAAATCAATCAGTACAAAAAATGCATACTATAACACACACAGCATGGAATGATAGTGTTCTGTGTTCATAGGTCCTGTGTCTAGCATACCTAAGGTTGTGCATGTCCTGTCACATTTAATCTGGGTACCACCTGACAAACTGAGGGTTCAAGGTAGATTTTATGGCTGACACACCATTATTTTTATTGGAATGTGAAACTTGTTTAGAGTTTGACACTATCAAAGAATTTAAACAGACAGTATCATGAAGCATAGATACATACTGACAGTATTTTATTGTATGCTATGCTATGACACTGACATTGAATTTTAGTTTGTAATTGGTATGTGCTTGTTAGTCTACTTTTACATTGATATTGTATCATTGGGCTCTTATTCTCTTGGTAAAGTGTGAATCCATAGCACCCAACATTTCCAAACAGGAGATGCTGCGAACATGTCGTATCAAGTCTCTGACTAGTAAAATATAAGTGCAGTAAAATTGAAAAAATTATTAGATAAAAATCCAATAAATAATCAGGAGTGGTATACCTTTAAATGGGAACAGATGGTGAGCAGAAATAAAATACACAGTATATAACCTTAAAATACAGGTGGAGAACTGTAATTGATAACACTAAAGTAAGTGCAAAATAAACTGAAAATGAATAACAAAATGATAAGTCAATTTTCATAAAAATGTCTCTATTTAGATACAATTGTATCTGTAAAGTAAAAAGTTCGCAATAGTCCAAAATGTAAGCTTATTGTAGCTTTTTCCAGTTATAAAAAACTGGAAATGATAAGCTGGATAAGCTAAATTTATATAATACACTAATATTAACTAATAATATAGTATATATAATATGGGTAATAATATACCTTGTTTGTGATATGGTATAGTAACTAACAGATCATAATTGATGGTCTGTAGTGGGTAGAACAGGATCTCTCCTTGTATTTGAAAAAGTGAGTCGAAATCCAAAGGTGCTTCTTGCTAATTAAAATCCATTTATTTGATAAGATAAAAATGAAAATAGTGCACTCACAGTATTGCAAAGAGTCTCTTATGCTGAACTGGAACCTGGAAAATATCGGTTTTAGCAGCTTGGTGTTTTCTCGGTCTGCCGGCAGATGTATAGACCTGTTGATAGCCGCGTGCGTGTCACCGATCTCTCTGCGTTCCACGTGAAGCTCAGTCTTCTTTGCGATGTGTGCCAAAAAGTAAAATAGTCCTTACGCGTTTCGTGAGTCAGTGCTCACTTCATCAGAGGATGCTTGAGCAGGGGAGACCCTCGGGTTTAAATAGCCAGTTGCTACTGTGGCTTATTTAACCCTTTGAGTCCTGTGTCTATGCTTGCTTTTTATTATATAAAGAAATTATTGTAGTGTAGATATAAATACCTGACATTATATACATATATTCTATTATAGATGTCTTCTAAAATTATAAAATATGAACAAGAATATAAGAAGGAATATAAGAATATTGTAGTAATTAGGAGATTATATACTAAAGACATAATTAAGAAATACTTTCATACACAAAAAATAAATAAAATACTGATATAAAAATATATGTGTGTAGCACCATGATTACAACGAGATCACATATAAAATACATAATAGATTTCAAGATACCAAATTGATAAAGGAGAGAAAGATTGTAGATGACATATGAATATGCAGACTAAAATAATTAACTATAGTTAAAAAAGAGAGACATAGAATTGTGTAAAACTTCAGATGACCAAATACTTAAAATTACATATCCGATGTGGAAAAAAGAATATTAAAAATATTAATATTAAAAATATTAATATTTAAAAATGTAGAAAAAAAATTTTTTTTAGAAACATTTTTTACAAATTGTGAGCTCTTAAATGTGGATATTTATAGAAATGCACGTAACTCAAAGTCCACATTAAGTCCTTTAGGTTCCAAGGTGTCTAGTTTAAATATCCAACTGGCCTCTGCTTTGTCTAATTCTTTATCTATGTCGCCTCCTCTCCATGGGATATCCACTTTTTGTATTGCCATAAATGTAAGGTTCCCAGGGTTTCTCATGTGTTTAACGTCAAAGTGTTTGGAGAGGTTATGTGAATGGAGTCCATTTTTAGTGGAGTCCTTTATTCAGTTGAGAGGTTTTTTCCTTTAGCCAGATTTTTTACTCTTCCATATAGGTCCATTTTTTTGGACCTTACTTTTTTATTCTAGTAAAATATAAGGGCTTTCAGACCAAAATGGCAAGGTGATTGTGAACACAAGTACAGGAGGGGTTTCAGCTATTAGAATTGTGTCATTGTCCGCTATTAGGATTGTGTAATTAATTGTGAATGTGTCATTGTGGAAATTCTAGTTGATTCAATAGACGGCATCTGTTATGCTATGGTAAGAATGCAAGAGTGTCACTGACCTAGTGACATTATAATGCATGATACTATGTGGTTATATGCTGTACTATTCCATTGATACCAATAGTAAATATTGTATCCTCTCTAACATATTGTGTATTTTTTTTTAGCATTCTTAGAGTGAGATCATATTCTCTTAGCGTAAGGTGACTCCTTAGCGCAAAGCTTTATCAGCACTAAACAAAGGCAATGAAGACCTGCAGTGTTGACATGTGACAATGTCATTGTGCAAAACTGTAAATTTATGAGCATGAGAAAAGTTGAAGGCTTCTTAAGAAAAAAATACTTGAAATTATCAGCACTGTTCCCAATTAACTGTCTATTTCCATATTGAGAGTACATGAAAAAATACATTGTTGAAGCATCTGGTAATTTTTAGAAACTACTAGAGCATGCTGTACTGCAGATTTGTTGAATTAACAGCACAAAATATATGAATACCCTCTGCTTACTCTGATTGAAAAACAAACAAATAAATATAATCATGATGAGTTATTCCTATTATATCTTGGATTTATTAGCGCACCTCATTCCCTATGCCTATAAATTGTAATATGTTTAATTCAATTTTAAAACCATTGGAAAATATTACTCACAGTAGTATGGGAACCTGTTTACTGAGTATTCTAGTTAGATGACAGTTTACAAGGCTGTAATTCCAAAAGCATTGCGGTCTGGTGTGAAAAATAACATCAAAGGAACACAACACTGTGTATCTCCCTCCCCCACTCTATGGTGGCTTCAGACTCCCGTGACCGCATTTTACCCAGCCAGTGCAGCCGAAGTACCACTTGTTGCTGTTATACTGCAGCCACTAGAGGTGGATTTAAGCCAGCAATGTAAACATTACAGGTTTAAAACGACAGGGCCACGAACAAATATTGTACAAAGAAACAGAAGAAAAGATATTAAGGGATAGAAAGTGTGAATATATATATAAAATAACTGTGGATAATATCAGCTGGTTTATAAAAGATTGCTCAAGTAAGAATCAATTTAATATTGAAATCTTTATGCAATATAAGTATATGTGTTGATACAAAACCCAGTTAAATCATAATCAACAAAGTAAAAAAAAAAATATATATACAAAAAAATGAGAATCTCCCAAACTCCCTCTTTATACTGTTCTCTTAAAGGAGAACACTAGTACCTCCTAAATAAAAGTATCCCCTTTAAAAGGGAAAGACATCTCTCCTACATACAAATTATATATAATGGTTAACTAAGCTCTGCACAAATAATTATTAAAGGAAGTACACTCCATAACCGCTTCCTGAAAAACAAAAGTGGAAAAACAAACAGAAAATAAAGGAATATAACGTTTTAAAATAAAGGAAGAAGAAAGGTAGGAAAAGAAAAGGAAGAAAAAAAGCTGATAAATTGAAGTATTATTATAACCACTTCAGGGAAAAGGAAATCTATAAGTAAAGAAAAGAAAAAGAGAAAGAGAAAGAAAAGAGAAAAAATAAAAGCTGACGAATATTCTCTACATAACAAAGAAAAAAATCCCCTTAATGAAAAGATAAGTAAAATCTTTAGAAAAACATAAATACAAGTAAATCTAACAACAAAATATAAAACAACAAGCAAGCAATAACAGTAAATAACAGAAGTACCTAAGTATAACTCTATCTGCCAAGCACCATGGCTTGAAAAAAGGACAACGATAAAGACAAAAATCCCACTACAATTACTATACATTCAACTAAGCAAATTAATACTGATTACTCTCCAAAAACATCGTCTTCAGAACTTAAGAGAAGATCTTATGCTAATGAACCGATTTCTTCCAACGTAGAAATAGATCAACGTATTTATAATTAAAGAACCGGTATTATCCCAACAAAATATCTCAGAAATGTTAGAAGGGCTATATAAAAAAATCAAGTACAACTTTAAATCTAACATGCAAGATCTAAACAAGGAAGTTTCTCAGCTTACAGCAACTCTATCTACACAGGTAGATGTTCTTAATAAGATCCAATCTGATTACAATACACTCCTAATGTAAAATGAACAAGTAAATAAGAGAATGAAATATCTGGAGAATAAAGTAATATATTTGGAAGACAGAGAAAGAAGAAAAAATTAAAAAATACGAGGGATAAATGAAGATATTTCCTATGACCATCTCAAACTATATCTACAAGAGATTTTTGAGTCCTTGATAGCCCCTGAAAAGCTAGATCATCCATTTGACAGATACCATTGAGTTATTAATTCTAAAACAACAGATAAGAAACTACCAAGGGATACCTTCGTTCTGTTTTCTAGCTATTATACAAAAAATTTAATAGCTCAAGCGGCAATAAAGAAAAAATAATTTTGAGATAAATATAAATATATTCGAATATTTCAAGATATTTCCTATGCAACTAGGACAGCATGATTACAATTTTCAGAATAGACACAAAATTTGAGATTTAATCAAATAAGATATAGATGGACATTGTCCCCTATACAGACACCCAGGCAATCACACTTTCTCACAGTGGAGGTATATATTCCTTTTCAGACCCTAAAGATCTTCACAAAAAGCTTAATCTATGGAATATCGTCAACAAGAAGATTTAAGAACTTAAGAATTTGAGACAAGGAAACGATATTGTATTGAACAAATTATATTTAGTTGTTTTTTTTATCAACATGTGGTTTAAAGGTCACAATTAAGAGGTGGGCATAAAGAAAAACACATAACTTAATTACATACTAGTAAATAATAATAGAAATAACACAACATGTTTGATAATTATGACACTAAATTCTTAAATAATTTATTAATTAGATAAGATATATCCTACTTTTGTAGAAGAGATTAATCATATAATATACACCATTATATACACCACTCTGGGAAACCAGAGCTAATTAGTAGAACGTTTTACTCACATACTAGTTTATAAAGGATATATGATGGTTACTGAATCATTAATCTTAGTAACACAAAAGACAAATAAGATTTGAATTGTTAAGTCACAAATATAAAACATACAACTAGTAATTAATTATTATAAGAAGAAGGCACTTATTATTAATATCACTTTTGTAGAAGGGAATAACTATATATACACCTAAATTTAAATACTTCATTACTGGTAACTAAATATAATTAATGGAAAGTGATATCTATATATCAGATGACAAAGGACGCACTTTTATGAGTAAGGTAATATTGCCATTATTAGAACTATCATTGTAAATTTAGTGAGCTTTCTATATTTTTTTTTTACATTTTTACTTGCCTGCTCTAATCCAGAATTTGATAAAATAACTATAATTACTAAATCTCAACCTAAATCTTACCTCCCACCTAAATTCTAATTCATATTTAAAATATATCAACTCAGCACTCAAGGTATTCCTGCGGCGGCAGCAGGGTATGAGTTGCAAAATGTTAAATTTAAACAGCTCTGTAACGGAACCGCTGTCACCCCGACCGGGTACCCTCCGCTGACCAAGGTATTCCTGCGGCGGCAGCAGGGTATGAGTTGCAAAATGTTAAATTTAAACAGCTCTGTAACGGAACCGCTGTCACCCCGACCGGGTACCCTCCGCTGACCAGGGTCCAGCTTCCAGTAGGTGGACCTCTCCGAATTCCAGAGAGCAGGAACAGGAACAAGCTCTTAGCAGAGCTCAGCGATTATACCCTGGGGAGTATAGTGATTATAGCAATCCCCAGAGTGTAGTTCTCCAATCCCCGAAACATGAGCCGAAACTTTATGAAGGTACAAGATGATCTGAGGTGCTGGCACACCCAGTCTGTTTTTTATTACAATCTTTGCCAACACAGGACCACCCATCTCAGTTACAACCCACAGATTCCCTCCCCTTATCCTGGGAGGTAACACAATTACACATACAGTTAAAACATACTTTTTACCCAACTTTCATAACTCTAAAACCATACATCCAATCTCCATAAATTACATATTCACAATCAATCCATTCAGGGGAACAACATATTAAAAAATGGCACGAATCAGACCAGTAGTTCAAAAGTTAAGGGAAAGTCCTTTGTGACCAAATGAAGCATGGCTTTTCTTCCCCAAACAAGTTCCACAGAGTCTCTATCCTGGAGATAATTGGGAAGTAATCCAATTATCTCCAAGGACAGAGGCAAAACTCTATTAGCCACATGGCAGACAAAGGACAATAAAAGACATAAAAATACATACTGTTACATTTATCACATAGAATCTACACATTTACAATTTACCGAACACATAATAGCATACATAATATTGAAGACAGCCTGAATGCAATCTGCTACACAGTCTTAAAGGGACATTGTTCCTAAAAGTCATAATATGTCCACGGATGTTTTTTAAAGGGCCAGCAGCAGCACCATACAAATCCAATATGCCCAAATGTTGCACCTGAAGGGCCAAATCTCCCAGGGACCATAGTCAACAGGTAAGAGGCTGGCAATCAGGCTCCTCCAACAGCCAGGGGTAAAGGGCAGCTTGTCACCAATAAACCCAGTGACAAAAGGCATTTTGTCACAAGCTCTATGTATGTGAGAATGATATGTAGTGTGAATGGTTTAGTTTTATATTGTTTTAGGGTTTTCTGGGTAGAGAGGGAGACTCAATTAAAAATGCTTAAGATTAAAATCATGTCAGTAAAGTTTGCTAGTCGCTACATTGAACGTTAGAGGTTTGAATATTCCTCAAAAAAGAGTTTGTTTATATCATCTTTTAATACAAAAAAATTTATATCATCATGATTTAGGAGACACATTGGATCAACGGCTATAATAAAATCTGGAAATTTAATAAGTATCCAAATGTGACCATGCAAATGTGTTAGGTTCAAAGAAGAAAAGAGGAGTTGCAATTATTATATCAGATAAGATCAAAGTTGAAGTAATACATCAAGTTTTGGATGAAAATGGACGTTATCAAATTCCTAGTAAATCTATATAATAAAATAGAACCTATGATATCTGGCAGATTAATTATAGGAGGATATTTCAAGTATGTCCCGCCTAGGCCCTTACGCTCTACTGAAGACTTACGTATATCTTTTGTTCGTACTCCCACCTCTGATGCTCGCCTTCAAGACTTCTCGAGGGCTGCCCCGTTCAAGGTGGAACTCACTTCCCTTCTCCATTAGATGCTCACCCAGTCTCCACTCCTTCAAAAAAATCATTAAAAAACGATTTATTTTAAAAGCATATCAATTAAACTGTTAATAGCTCCCAAGTGATTCCTCTCTTGCAACTGTCATTAGTTTAGTACTATCCTTACCTTTTTGTGTCACTTTACCCCACTCCCTCTAGCAGGTAAGCTCATTGAGCAGGGCCCTCAACACCTCTGTTCCTGTGTGTCCAACTTGTCTGGTTACAACTACATGTTTGCTCATCCACCCACTGTAAAGCATTGCGGAATTTGTTGGCGCTATATAAATAATAACATAATAATAATAGTGTAGTTAATTCCAAGTTAGGTAAAAACCAAAGTTATAAAGTTTCAGAAAAATCTGTAAATAGAGCTATTAATACTGAATTAAAAAAATAATAATATCTAACTCTTTATACAATTATTGGCGTGTATTACATCCAAATGACTGTGAATATACTTTTTTTTCTGCGGTCCATGAATCATATTCCCACAAAGATTATTTTTTAACCTCCATGAATGGTCTTGAATATTTAAAAAAAAAAAGTGGAAATAGGATCTATAATCTGGGTGGACCACACTCCAGTATCTCTGTAGATTAGTAATAATAACAATTATAAGACTAGAACAAGATGGAGGTTAAATGAAATTTGTTATCTTCCGAATCATTGAACAAATGAGTTAGAACTCAAAATTGGGTACAATCAAAAAATATATATATATAATAGAACCTGAAAACTGTGTATATATTTATTTAAAGATCATTGTGCCGGAATGCCCTAAAGTAACATGGACGCAAGTGAACCGGAAGTGACGTTAAGGTAAACGCCGTTTACATTCTCTTCAGGTGTATAGCTGCGATTGACCAAATGATTGTAGGAACATTCGGATTGGATAATCAAAATTTGAATGGACCAATGGAGAGTTGCAACTGGATATTTAACAGACAGAAGGAAGCAGTGAAGAGATCAGACCAACTGAGGTAGCCCAAATGTCAAGGAGCTCATGTGGACAGTATTTGAACATTTTATACTTTTTTATACTTTCTAGTATTTTTTGTATATTTTAGCTAATTTTATTTTAGTTTGTTGGAAATAAAGTACTATTATAGTCCACTTTGACTACCATCACTACTGCTTCTATATTAAAGCGGGTGGTGTCCCCTATACAGACACCCAGGTGATTACACCTAGAGCCATGCTTAAAAGGCTCTATAAAAGATGAGCAACCATTTGATCTACATATCTATATTCATATTAGTCCTAATATACTTCACCAGAGAGTTCTTTGTATCTATCTTGTATCTATCTTTTGAGGATTACCATCTACGCAACAAAAGGGTAAAGTGCCACCAGACAGCACAGAAACGTGTGTGATTTGAGCCTGTCCTAGCGTAGGCTCTAATAAATGTGAGTTGAACCCATTTATTTATAATTTCTCCTAAATTATTCTCACAGTGTTGTACTATATGACTTTTTTCCTTTTTCTCTTTTATATACCGAAAATATACCACATACATATTGTATGTAAGTAACCTACTTTGGCACTTATATCACTTGAGCTCTCCACTTCAATATATTTCCGAAGAAGGGTCCATGGCATATATTTTTTTACTATATATACATATAATGTCCAGCATATTTTATTAAGACGCTTTTTGCTCCTTTAATCCTCACTGGATATGCAGTCAACCGTTCTAGATTTCTCCAACACTTCTAGGAAGGTAAAAGGACCAGAAAGGGGGGGGGGGTGGCAAGGATCCCATCCCCAGTATCGAGTCCTCCGAGGAGTCTGAGTACCCGTCCATGTCTGCAGCCATCTTGGGCCTGCCTGCTCTGTGGGCCTGCCGGAGTAGATCCCCTATGTTCATGCCCGCTTTGGGCTTGTCGGGCTTTTGCTTTTTCAGCTTGCGGCCCATGACCACTATTAGCACCTGTGGTCTGATTTGCCAGCTGTGGTAAGGGGTTTGAAATTGCCAAAATACAGCGATTGTCGGAGCTCATCCGACATGCTTCCGTCTCGATCAGCAGCTTGGCCCCGCCGCCCTATTAAATTCTAATTATCCAATACCGAAGAAAATAATTAAACCTACACCAATACATAAATGGGAATCTGAACTAAATATTGTCTTTCCAATGGAAGATTGGTTCAAAGGAATTTCTCAAGTGTCTCGTACGATCCACTGGTTTTCTATAATGGAATTGCATTATAAATTAATCTACAGATGGTATCTGACTCCTACGAGTCTTAATACAATCTCTAGAAATAATTCAGATAAGTGTTGGAGATGCCATCTAGAAAAAGGTACTATAGCACATATTTGGTGGGAGTGTGAAGAATTAGAAAAAAATACATCTGAAATTAAGTCCTGTTTACGAATAATATTTAATTGTAATAAATTGACTCCATATATGTTCTGATGGAATATAGATTTCCCACAGTGTAATAAAGCACAAGAATATTTAGTAATACAGATACTTTTTGCAACTAAAATAGTAATAGCTCGAAATTGGAAAACCATAAATTAAAAATGAACAGCTATATATGATCAAATATTATATCAATACAAAATGAAACGCAGTTTCTTCTTAGTAAATGGTACATTGGAGAAATACTAGAAATATTGGGAACAATGGAAGAAATATAAAATTATGCAACCATATAACCCACAAGATTAAAATACCTAAACTACCTCTAACTATTCTATGCAATATAAATAACGAAGCTTATGAGATTTCATACCTCCCCTCCCCCAGACACTTATGTATGAATGGATGTATGCATGTATGAGAAATATATTTGAAATAATATATGTCTACATACTGTATTATACACTGTAAAATTGTACATTATTCATATGTGTTAAAATCCGCATTATTTAATAAAAAAATAAAGAAATATTATATGAATAATGTCTATGTATGAGAAAGAAAAACTTGTAAAAAAGAAAGAATTTATAAACCAAAAAAAATGACAGGGCCATTTCATTGAGATAGCTTTGAGATTGCTATCCGGGCTCCATTTGGGGGTCGTTATTTTATGGTATGTTATATAGCTAAGTGTAGAACTTTTTAGCAATATCTTCTCATTTGTGTGCTAGGCGCCCATCTGTGTTCCTGGTTTTAGAGATATATATCAACTGATGCCTTTGTTGCAGTGCCTGGGCCAATTGTCTGCAACATTTGTTGCCATCTTGGTAGTAGCTGTGTTTAGTTAGCTAGTTTACGTCTACAGGGAGTGCAGAATTATTAGGCAAGTTGTATTTTTGAGGATTAATTTTATTATTGAACAACAACCATGTTCTCAATGAACCCAAAAAACTCATTAATATCAAAGCTGAATATTTTTGGAAGTAGTTTTTAGTTTGTTTTTAGTTATAGCTATTTTAGGGGGATATCTGTGTGTGCAGGTGACTATTACTGTGCATAATTATTAGGCAACTTAACAAAAAAACAAATATATACCCATTTCAATTATTTATTTTTACCAGTGAAACCAATATAACATCTCAACATTCACAAATATACATTTCTGACATTCAAAAACAAAACAAAAACAAATCAGTGACCAATATAGCCACCTTTCTTTGCAAGGACACTCAAAAGCCTGCCATCCATGGATTTTGTCAGTGTTTTGATCTGTTCACCATCAACATTGTGTGCAGCAGCAACGACAGCCTCCCAGACACTGTTCAGAGAGGTGTACTGTTTTCCCTCCTTGTAAATCTCACATTTGATGATGGACCACAGGTTCTCAATGGGGTTCAGATCAGGTGAACAAGGAGGCCATGTCATTAGATTTTCTTCTTTTATACCCTTTCTTGCCAGCCACGCTGTGGAGTACTTGGACGCGTGTGATGGAGCATTGTCCTGCATGAAAATCATGTTTTTCTTGAAGGATGCAGACTTCTTCCTGTACCACTGCTTGAAGAAGGTGTCTTCCAGAAACTGGCAGTAGGACTGGGAGTTGAGCTTGACTCCCTCCTCAACCCACAAGCTCATCTTTGATGATACCAGCCCAAACCAGTACTCCACCTCCACCTTGCTGGTGTCTGAGTCGGACTGGAGCTCTCTGCCCTTTACCAATCCAGCCACGGGCCCATCCATCTGGCCCATCAAGACTCACTCTCATTTCATCAGTCCATAAAACCTTAGAAAAATCAGTCTTGAGATATTTCTTGGCCCAGTCTTGACGTCTCAGCTTGTGTGTCTTGTTCAGTGGTGGTCGTCTTTCAGCCTTTCTTACCTTGGCCATGTCTCTGAGTATTGCACACCTTGTGCTTTTGGGCACTCCAGTGATGTTGCAGCTCTGAAATATGGCCAAACTGGGGGCAAGTTGCATCTTGGCAGCTGCACACTTGACTTTTCTCAGTTCATGGGCAGTTATTTTGCGCCTTTGTTTCTCCACATGCTTCTTGCGACCCTGTTGACTATTTTGAATGAAACGCTTGATTGTTCGATGATCACGCTTCAGAAGCTTTGCAATTTTAAGAGTGCTGCATCCCTCTGCAAGATATCTCACTATTTTTGACTTTTCTGAGCCTGTCAAGTCCTTCTTTTGACCCATTTTGCCAAAGGAAAGGAAGTTGCCTAATAATTATGCACACCTGATATAGGGTGTTGATGTCATTAGACCACACCCCTTCTCATTACAGAGATGCACATCACCTAATATGCTTAATTGATAGTAGGCTTTCGAGCCTATACAGCTTGGAGTAAGACAACATGCATAAAGAGGATGATGTGGTCAAAATACTAATTTGCCTAATAATTCTGCACTCCCTGTAGTTTCGGTTAATTGAGTCATAGTTTTGGGGGAAAGAAATTGTTTATGTTCATGATCTAGTTGTTGTAGTTTGTGTAGCAATGTGTGAATTTCTGTGTTTTCTTTTTTTTTTTCTTACCTTATTTTAATAAATTCCCAACGGATTACGCATTTATGTGCATTCCAGAAAGTGAGGAGTGACAAGTGATTGGTGTAGTTTTACGCAAAATAGTTATTAAAGGCATCTTTAATGCATCATTGTATCTCTGGAGAAGTGAGGAGATATTTGTTTAGCTCCAGAAGCGATTGAATAGTTGTGATGCCTCTGGACTTGTGGAGAGAGTAATCATTGCGTGGTCTGACCACGTGATGGGAGCGATGGATGTGTGAGAGAGTAGGTGCAGATGTCTATGTGTAAGAAGGAGGAGATCTATGTGCAAATAAGATTGTTTGGCGTGGGTTTTGGACATGCCAGCAATCAATGAGTTTATGAGAATGTAGTAGGGCCCTTATTTTACATCTAAGTTCAGTCGTGCGGTGACTGTCAAGTTGTCTAGCCGTGGGTCCAGTGTAATATTTAAGTTGCTTCCCAGTATTGTGATCCCTTCAGCAAAAGTTTCTAATGTGGTCAATATGTGGGATAGGGCATTATGTTGTTTAAAGTTAGGGGGTAGATATTCACAAAGATGTCCGTCTTATTGGCAATCAAACCCTTGACAAAAAGGAACCTCCCACCTGGGTCTGTTTTACTGGAAGAAGTTCAAGGACTTTGAGAAGAGAATCACGGTGCATCTTGACTTAGCCTAGGTGTAGTTGATGTAATAGCCTAATGGGAATCTATGGTTCCTAAGTACAGGGGTATTTGGGCCTTTAAAGTTAATTTCCTGGATAAACACCACCGAGGCTCTGGCAGCATAACATTTTCGTAAGGCACACGCCCTCTGCTCCGGGACATTGAGTTCCCTAGCATTAATCGAAACAACGTTTAGCTTAGACATTTTGGTGTAAAAATTGTGTGAAGCCCTATGAATCCAAGGTGTGCAATTGCCTGATTCGGGAAAACGGGGATAAGAACTAAAAGGCTAAAGTGACCACAAACAAGTATATACAAAAGGAAGAGTATGACATATTTGCAAGAGCAGCATAATCCTAATGTAACTATAGTCGAAATGTAGAATCAACATTAACAGTAAGTCTAGACTGTTTGGGGGTAAGGAGATGCTGGATGTTCTCAGGCCAACATGCGGCTTAAGAGCTTCAGGTAGCACTAGGCTCCTGAGTAGTGAGATTCTGGGATCTGACTAGAGATTTGGTCCCCTGCAGGGCGGCATCTATGTGCTCAGATCCTGTGGTTTTACAAGTGTATCCCATGCTACCATATACCAATTTGCAGAGATCAAAGCGACATTCCCACATCCCATCAAAAAGAACCGCTCTGAATTCCAGCCCTGGGTGAGTCGCAGAACCCCCATGTACTGGTTGGTCTCTCGGCCCAGCCGCGGCGACCTGGAGCCCCATCCCTCCATGCCTCACAACAGCCCCCCCCCCACATGCCCCACACATGCTCTCCTATCACGTATCACCCAGCCCCTCCTCCCCCTCTCCCCAAAGAACCTTGTACCCCCGGGCTGGACTCAGCCAGTGCTGGAATTCGGAGCGATTCTTTTTGATGAGATGTGGGAATGTCACTTTGATCTCTGCAAATTGGTATAGTGATATCAATTGCTTATTGACTATTATGAAGATAATGATTCACTCATGGTGAGCATAGCATCCATGTCTTTCGTCGGGATGACACCATTCAGGGGCATAGTCCTTTTTTAAGTTACAAAATGGTTTGCATTGTAATTGGGCTTATACTTCCTAGGTTCAACTTCAGTGGTCTGGGTGGGTTTTGGGTTTTTAGAGCACTGGACCAACTTTGTGCTTGGGTACAACCTGTATAGTCATGATGGATTGCACCTAAATGGAAGAGGGTCTGCTATGCTGCGGGATAGGATGGCTAAAAGGAGGAGACTTTAAACTAGTGGTAGGGGGGGAGTGACATAGATATCTACAAAACTTAGATATGACAGAAAGGAGATGGGCTTTAGCTCAGCATAAGCAGGGTTGAGATGGGGGGAGGGGCAAGACTAGAACAGGAGAGGTATACAACAGCAATAAAAAATTGCTAATGATAATATTAAATGTATGCTTACTAATGCAAAGAGCCTAACTAACAAAAAGGGGAACTAGAGTCAATAGCATACACTAAGCAATATGATATAATAGGCATAGCAGAAACATGGTGGCATGAGACACATGACTGGGCAGTTAATTTAAATGGGTACACATTATTTAGTATGGATAGGAAAAACAAGAAGGATGGTGGGGTATGTTTGTATGTGAACTATAAGTTAAAGTCAAATCTTAGGCATGTGGAGTGTGATGAGGAAAATGTGGAAACTTTATGGGTAGACAGGGCCGGACTGGCCCACCGGGATACCAGGAAATTTCCCGGTGGGCCGTCGGCACCTGGGTCTGGGAAGGCAGCTTACTCACCTGTGGCCGCAGAGGGAGCGCTATTGGCAGCCGCAGGGGGAGCTGGCTGTTCTGTCTCTGCTCCCCTGCCCTCGCGCGCTAGAAAGAGACCGGGGCCAGAATATGAGGTCATATGGGGCTGGCATAGATTTTTGGCTATGAGTTTTGGAGCTGGCATAGATTTTTTTTCCAGGGCTGCTTTGGAATCCCCAGTCCGGCCCTGTGGGTAGATATCTGCTTGGGGCAAACAAAGATAAATCAATTATTGCTTGGGATATGCTATAAACCACCTAATGTAAATATTAATGAGGAAGTACTGTTAGAGCAAATTGGGAAAAGTGTACATCTGGGTAAGATGTTATATATTGGAGATTGTAATTACCCAGACATAAATTGGGATAGAGGGACTAGTACTTCAGCATGGGGAATCAGGTTTTTGAATGTTATAAATGACACAACTGGTACAAGCACCAACTAGAAAGGATGCGTGTCTGGATCTTGTTATAACAAACAATAATGATCTTTTGACCAACATTCAAATAGGGGAGCATTTGGGAAATAGTGATCACAATATGGTATTTTTTTAAATAAACTCAAAAAAGCAAAAGCACGTTGGGTATTCTAAAATTAATAATTTTAGAAAAGCCAATTTTAGTAAGATTAGGGCGGTTCTACAACATATTGACTGGCATAAACTCCTTAGTAAAGAAACCACTGAGGATTAATGGAATCTCTTCAAACAAATATTAGAAAGGTACATTTCTCAGTATGTACCATTGGGTAATAAATATAAAAGAAACAAATTGAAACCGATGTGGCTCAGTAGGGAAGTAAAACAAGAGCTTAAAAAACAGAAAAGAGCATTTAAAGCTTTTAAATCAGACAAATTAGATACATCCTACATAAGATATAAGGAAGCCAATAATGCTTGCAAAAAGGCAATGAATTAAAGCGGCTAAACTAGAAAATGAGAAATTGATAACAAAAGAAAGCAAAACCAACCTCAACAAATGTTTCAAGTACCTCAATTCTAAAAACAAAAACAAAAAATGAAAGTATAGGTACAAGGGAAACAGAGGTGGGTCTGTTAGTTAATGGAGACCAGGAAAAGGTAGAACTTTTAAATAACTATTTTTCTTCATTATATATTAATGAGGATCATATGGCAAGAGATTGCTGCAAAAAAACTTGCAGCTAACTTGTAATTGGATGACTCAAGACAAGGTGCTACAGCAGTTAAAGAAAATTTATGTAAATAAAGCTCTGGGGCCTGACAGTATTCACCCACAAGTACTTCAGGAGCTAAGAGGGGAAATAAGTGACCCGCTGTATTTAATCTTTCAAAATTATTTTGTTTGAGGAATTGTACCAGAGGATTGGAGGAAGGCAGATGTTGTTTCTATATTTAAAAAAAAGGTTCAAAATCCTTGCCTGGAAATTATAGACCTGTGAGCTTAACGTCTATGACTGTGAAAATATTGAAGGGCTACTAAAGGATAATGTTCAGGAATTCATTGGGAAGAACTTTGTTATTAGCAATAATCAGCATGTTTTTTATGAAACATAGGTCATGTCAAACTAACCTAATTGCATTCTAGAAAGTAGAAGTATAGATCAGCGTGTTGCAGTAGATGTGATCTACTTGGATTTTGCCAAGGCATTTGAAACAGAACCTCACAATAAGTTAGTGTTCAAGCTAAAATAAATTGATCTAGATGAATATTATTGTTCTTGGTTAGAACATTGGCTTAAGGATAGTAGAAAGAATTGTCATTAATGGTAAATCCTGAAGCTGGACAAAAGTAAGTGGTGTACCTCTTGTGGCTGTTCTACTGCAGCCACTAGAGGTGTGTTTAAGCCAGCAATTTAAACATTACAGGGTTAAAATGACAGGGCCACTGCACGCAAGCCACTTCATTGAGATAGCTAGTGGGCTATCTGGGCTCCATTCAGGGGTCGTTATTTTATGGATCTCCCTTACACGTTAACTGTTCCTTTGTTCCCTGTTGTCGATATGGGCAATTTAGTCCTGCTGTTTTGATACCTGCTGCCGGAGCTCTTCCACCACAGTGAGGGTTAGATCTCATTCGTCCTCAAGGTCTATTACTCTAGCTCCCAGCATTTCCACCCCTCCACAAATGGAAGTGATGTAATTTCGTTTCGAGGCCTCCATCTCTCTGAACATTTCCATAATATTAGCTTTTGTGAGGAGTCTCTTTAGTAGAGATTGTATGTCGCCGTCTGTCTCTATATTTTATGAGTCTCCAGAGTCAGAGATATTGTCTCCACCGGCCTCCGCCATCACCCTCATTTTCTGTTTCCACCAATAAGTGCTTCACTTGCGTTTCTATTTCGCCCACCGGGCAGTTGGGCCCATCCTTTGCTGTCTTTTATTGGGCATAACACGGTAGTATCTCAGTGCTGTTACAGTGCTTATCCCCTCGTGCCGTGGAGCTCAAGCCTTATGCGGCCATCTTGATTGCTAGACGGACACCCCCCAATGCTATATGTTATTTTTATTAGGATTACCTGCCAGATCAAGAATTTATGCATATTTAAAATATGAGAAGTGAGCATAGCCAAAATGAAACAGGAATAAAATTATTTTTTTTCACTCAGAATTGTTTGCTGTATAATGCAAAGATATTAGCAGGAACAATGTATTTAACTATAAATTGTGTTTTTTACACTTGGGAAATTACAGATTGGGCATAAAAGAACATGCGTCAAGCTGTCATATTGAATATACAAAGAAAAACATCCAATTAATGAGTGCAGAGTGAGGGCCCTAGTTGTGTTTTGAATTCACAATTTCAAATAGTCTTTTGTAACATTATAGTTACTTTTCATTTACTTCCAGTTGACAGAGAATATGGAAGGGGAGCACATTTTCTATAATATTAATGAATATAGTAAAAAAAAAAGTTAACAAGATGAATGTAAAAAACACAGTTGAAAAAGTCACCATGACATTGTATGTTTTCTTTTTAAAATGTTCCACCTTACAGCCCACCTGCCACTTCCCTCTTAGAATGTATCACCTTGTAAAGAGAACAACATTTTAGTTTGAAAATGTTCATTATTGTAAACTATTATGTTGATGTTATTCTCTTTCTTGAAGCATACACTTTGGATTTTATTAAAAGTGGTGTTTTTTGTTTTACATTGGATTAACATAACTAATAATAGAACCTTTGGGATTTAGCCTTTAGAATCCTGTAGCCAGACTTTGTTTGATTTTATTGATGAAAGAAATTAAATAAAATCAGGATTATAATATAATACTAGCCCCAAAGAGTTATCAACTCAACCAAACTTCTGCTAACACCAAAATGTTTCACTTTTAGAAATTGACCAGTTCATCAATATGCCTTAGTCAGCTGGTAATAGTCTTATAATGTGGAAATATATGGGAGCACCTAATGTTTAGTCATGAAGTGGTAAGCTATTCAAGCGTACATGTCATTATAATCATTTACTACCACATGACTTGAGTAATAATTGTCTCAGGTCAGTTTCAGCATTTACAGCTGAGTTCTAAACTGCCTTAGAAGTCATTTTAGCACAAAAAAAACTGTACATAAGGATGTTAATCAAGTATGTTTCATTTACTGAGCATGGCCCAGTAGACTTTGATTATTGTTTCACAGTCCCAAGCTTCAAAGACTATAGTGACTTCATATTCTGGAATCTTGGGCACAGTCCCAAGCTTCAACGTCTATATGTGACTTCATATTCTAGAATCTCTGAAAAATTACTCTGGTTTTGGAGATGCCGGTTATTATTATTATTTTTATTATTATTATTATTATTATTATTATTATTATTATTATTATTATGTTATTTATATAGGGCCAATAAATTCCGCAGCTCTTTACAGTGGGTGGACTTTACAGTAGGTAGAACTCTACCTGCATCATACCAAATGTAAAGTTTGGTGGCAGACAGATATTGTCATATCAATATATATTATATTATATTAATTTGTATTAATAGCCAGACTCATTATGTGATCATTAATATTTGAACATTTGCAGGGGCAGGGTCTGACTATCATGGTGAAGAGACTCATTACGAGCGAGCTGACTACAGACTTATATGGCTTGAGTGGCACACACCAAGTAAAGTGTCAGCTCCTTGACTAATTCGACATACTGTGAAGCAGCTGGCAACCTGTCAGGAGCTTGTCCACTCCACTTCAGCAAATGAGCTTAGTGAGCACAGGGTGGGAGAGGCGGCTGATCTCACAGCCCAGAGGTTCCCCCTAAGCAATTACAACACAAGAGCCCCGTAGCCCCCCCTCCCTCCTTTGGACCAGTATGGGTGCACCTGGTCCATACCTGGGAGGCTACCAGGACCTGGCAGGTTTAGGAAGGGAGACCATCACAGCTGGCAAAACCAACAGTAACTCACCTTATATGGCGGAGTCCGCGTGGCTCCCAGCCCCAAGCAACGCACGTCATGATTTTAGGATCCGGCTGGACAGAATCTTTGCCAACTTCTGGCAATGGCTGGAGAGCAAGATTAGTAAGCTCCAGCATGGAGATGACCTCCAGGGGCTACAAGCATGACCTCCCAAGAATCTCCTGCTCCGCTTCCAGCGACGGACGTAGCTCTACGACAGGTGCGAATCTGACAGCTGTGGAGATGGCAGAGACACTCTAGCCACCACAACATCATAGAGGCAGGACACCACATGGCAACATACCAGCATGATCTGCAGCCCTATCCTGCTCCATCTAGAGTTTTAAATTTTCCGCAGAGGCATTTAATATCACAGTCAGGCTTCTGTGTACGCACCAATCTGAGATACTTGTGGCCTTCACCTAGGCCCGTCTACCTGATGACTGCCTTTCCGAAGTGTAACTCTGGTATCCCACAGAGGGGTATGGGAAGACTTGGAATTGGGAATCCTGCTGGCTTGTCTATTGCCTCTAAAATTTTTATTTTTATTTACATTAATCTAAAAGCTCCCAAACAGTGTGATTTTATTATTTTCATTAAGCTTTAGATCCGCTAAATGACAAAAGTTAAATGTTATACATGTGATGCCTGATAACTGATCATGGTTCTGGGGGGCCTCCTGGGTGTATTGATATTTACAATATCCGTGTCAGGGACACAATCCTTGTATGAAAGCTTACTTACATCTAATGTTCAGACACGTATGTTATTTCTGCTTATTTTAATTTACAAAAAAATGTGCAGACTCCTTCAAATGCCATCAAATGTTGGGTCATGTCTTCAGTTGCACTTGCTATTGAGGCATTGCAAGCATGTTTTGTATCTTTGTGCACAACAAAAATAAAGATTTACAAATGTTATGTATGTTTTCAACATGATCTAAAGGAAAATTTTATAATTAATGTAATAAGGCACCCTTATACTCTCAATATCATTACCCTATGTGATTGCATTCTGATTCACTGTGGGTGCACTTTCACTTAAAGGGACACCATAGGCACCCAAACCACTTCATCTCATTTAAGTGGTCTGAGTGCACTGGCCCTGTCCCCTTAACCCTTCAATGTAAACCAAAACCAGCAACGAGGGACCTTCGTGCTTGAATCAAGTAGGTGTCTAACCCTTTTTAACATTTTTTGACCCTTTGATTGCCACAAGGAGATGGGGGAGCAGAGTGACACTATAGTCTTAGGAATACAGGATTGTATTCCTAACACTAAAGTATATTGCTAACTGTATTACACTATGTTATATTTTTCCTCTTCTAGGTTACAGCTGTATCTTTTTGTATTTGTGATATAGATTTGATTTTGGGGGGAGGGGTACCTACTGGGAAGGTCACTAGGGGTTGCTTGGTCCTGCCATTCTAAGAAAGGGTACACATAAATAATATTTGTTGTGATCCAGGTTTGTTCTTACCCTTTCATGACAATAACGTTGTTCACAATTTAACTGAAAAGACACATTTTGATAAATAACACAGTAGTTTATAGAACACATGAATTGAAATGGATTTGCAATTCCATTTTTATTTTATTTTTTTAATTTGAAATGTTTTATTGTTGGTAAATGTATCACCTCTGCTTATGTGTCTATATTGATCTATTGGAGATTAGTGATGTCGCGAACATAACATTTTCGGTTCGCGAATGGCGAACGCGAACTTCCGCAAATGTTCGCGAAAGGGCGAACCGGGCTAACCGCCATAGACTTCAATGGGCAGGCGAATTTTAAAACCCACAGGGACTATTTCTGGCCAAAAAAGTGATGGAAAAGTTGTTTCAAGGGGACTAACACCTGGACTGTGGCATGCCGGAGGGGGATCCATGGCAAAACTCCCATGGAAAATTACATAGTTGATGCAGAGTCTGGTTTTAATCCATAAAGGGCATAAATCACCTAACATTCCTAAATTGTTTGGAATAACCTGCTTTAAAACATCAGGTATGATGTTGTATCGATCAGGTAGTGTAAGGGTTACGCCTGCTTCACAGTGACAGACCAAACTCCCCGTTTAACGCACCGCAAACAACCGCAAACAGTCTATTTGCACAACCGCAAACTCCCCATTTGCACAAGGTTGGATACCAAGCTAGCCATTTCCCGTTCCTTGTCCTCACTGATGTCATTGAAGGTCTCTCTTCCTCCACCCAGCCATGTACAACACCAAGGGTCCCCGAAAGGTGACAACAAGCCCCCTGGGTCGCCTGTTGTGTTTGGTCTTCCACCTCCTCAAAGCCACCTTCCTCCTCTGACTCCTCTTCTTCAGACTCCTCTCTCTGCGTTGCCTCTCTCTGCGTTATTATAAGGTGTGTTAAGTAGTACTATTCCTATCAGTTTAATCCCTGTTACGTCCCCTATCAGGGGACGTGTATATAAGGCATCGATTTTAGGAAGCGGGAGATGGAAAAACATGCTTGGTCGGTCCTCCTACTTCAAATTTGGGGCACTGTGCATGCAATCTAATGTGCCACCAGATAGGAGTGGTGTGTTAAGTAGTCCCCCTCATCAGGCCTTTTTTAGTTGAATGTATCGCCCACTGTCAGTCCCTTCGGGATCCATCCCTCATTCCTCTTAATAAAGGTGAGGTAATCTAGACTTTTTTGACCTTCTCAGTGACTTCTCTTCTCAGTGACAATACCTCCTGCTGCACTGAAGGTCCTTTCTGACAGGACACTTGAAGCGGGGCAGGCCAGAAGTTCTATCACAAATTGGGTTAGCTCAGGCCACAGGTCAAGCCTGCACACCCAGTAGTCAAGGGGCTCATCTCTCCTCACAGTGTCGATATCTGCAGTTAAGGCGAGGTAGTCTGCTACCTGTCGGTCGAGTCATTCTCTGAGGGTGGACCCCGAAGGGCTGTGGCGATGCGTAGGACTTAAAAAGCTCTGCATGTCCTCCATCAACAACACGTCTGTAAAGCGTCCTGTCCTTGCCGGCGTGGTCGTGGGAAGAGCAGGATTACTTTCACCTCTTCCCCTGTTAGATTCCCGTTGTGCTGTGACATCACCCTTATACGCTGTGTAAAGCATACTTTTTAATTGATTTTGGAACTGCTGCATCCTTTCCGACTTGCCGTAATTCGGTAACATTTCCTGCACTTTCTGCCTTTACCGGGGGTCTAGTAGCGTGGACACCCAGTACAGGTCGTTCTCCTTCAGCCTTTTTATACGAGGGTCCCTCAACAGGCACGACAGCATGAAAGACCCCATTTGCACAAGGTTGGATGCCGAGCTACTTATGTCCTGTTCCTCATCCTCAGTGATCTCTCTGAAGGTATGTTCTTCCCCCCAGCCACGTACAACACCACGGGTACCAGATAGGTGACAACGAGCACCCTGGGATGCCTGTTGTGGTTGGTCTTCCTCCTCCTCCTCAAAGCCACATTCCTCCTCTGGCTCCTCTTCCTCACAATCCTCTTCCAGCGTTGCCGCAGGTCCAGCAAGCGATGCTGATAAGGCTGTTTCTGGTGGTGATGGTTACCACAACTCTTCCTCTTCATGCTCATCTATGGCCTGGTCCAGCACTCTTCGCAGGGCACGATCCAGGAAGAAAACAAATGGTATGATGTCGCTGATGGTGCCTTCGGTGCGACTGACTAGGTTTGTCACCTCCTCAAAAGGACGCATGAGCCTACAGGCATTGCGCATGAGCGTCCAGTAACATGGCAAAAAATGAAAATGACCACACACCTTCCTGGCCTGCTTAAGGACATCCTGTAAGCCTGGGTACTTATGCACAAAGCGTTGTACGATCAGATTACACACATGTGCCATGCACGCCACATGTGTCAACTTGCCCAAATGCAATGCCGCCAGCAAATTTCTTCCGTTGTCACAAACCACTTTGCCGATCTCCAGTTGGTGCGGAGTCAGACACTGATCCACCTGTGCGTTCAGGGCGGAAAGGAGTGCTGGTCCGGTGTGACTCTCTGCTTTCAGGCAAGTCAACCCCAAGACGGGTGACACTGCCATATCCGGGATGTGGAACAGTACCGGTGGAGCTGGGGGGGTGCCATTGATGTGGAGCAAGAGGCAGCAGCAGTAGAGGACTCAGCCGAGGAGTTTATGGAAGAGGATGGAGTAGGAGGAGTAGAGGAGGTGGCAGCAGGCCTGCCTGCAAGTCATGGCGTTGTCACCAACTCCTCTGCAGAGCCACGCATTCCATGCTTGCCAGCCATCAGCAGGTTTACCCAATGCGCAGTGTAGGTGATATACCTGCCCTGACCATGCTTTGCAGACCAGGTATCAGTGGTCAGATGGACCCTTGCCCCAACACTGTGTGCCAGACATGCCATTACTTCCTTTTGCACAATCGAGTACAGGTTGGGGATTGCCTTTTGTGCAAAGAAATTTCGGCCGGGTACCTTCCACTGCGGTGTCCCAATAGCTACAAATTTTTTGAACGCTTCAGACTCCACCAGCTTGTATGGTAAAAGCTGGTGGGCTAAGAGTTCAGTCAAGCCAGCTGTCAGACGCCGGGCAAGGGGGTGACTTTGTGACATTGGCTTCTTACGCTCAAACATGTCTTTGACAGACACCTGACTGTGGGCAGATGAGCAGGAACTGCTCAAGGCGAGAGACGGAGGGGCGGATGGTTGAGAGGGGGCAAGGAGGACAGCAGTGGTTAACGTGGCTGAAGATGCTGGACCAGGAGGAGGATGGCGGCTTTGAGTTTGTGTGCTGCTTGTACTCATGTGTTGATCCCATAGGCGTTTGTGATGTGAGATCATGTGCCCTCGCAAAGCAGTTGTACCTAGGTGGGTGTTGGACCTCCCACGACTCAGTTTCTTTTGGCACAGGTTTTCAGAGGCAGACACACAAAAAAAAATGCCACACTGCTGAGCTCTGCAATGACGGCATTCTGGTGGTGGCAACAGCATGCGTTGATTGGCGTGCTGTTTGGCTGACCCCGGGTGCCGATGCATGCTGTCTGACTGTGCCACTAGCTCCTTGCGACGACCTCCCCCTGCTTCCAACTCGTCTCCTCCTCCTCCTCTCTGTCTCCCAATCTTAACTTTCCCCCTGTTCTTCTTCTCTTCTAGCAGGCACCCACGTGACATCCACGGACGCATCGTCATCATCAACCTCTTCACTTGTATCTGACAACTCAGCAAAGGAAGCAGCAGTGGGTACAACATAATCATCATCACACCGTACGTGTATAATGCTGACTGACTGAGACATATCCCTGTTATCTACATCCTCTGGCAATAATGGTTGCGCATCACTCATTTCTTCCAACAGATGTGTAAATAACTCCTCTGACATACCAAGTGAAGCGGCTGTGGTGCTAGTGTTGGTGGTGGCGGCAGGCGGGCGAGTGGTAACTTGAGAGGTGCCCGAAGCTAAGCTGGAGGAGGATGGTGCGTCGAGGTTCCGAGCGGAAGCTGTA
The DNA here is from genome assembly GCF_036172605.1 of Pelobates fuscus. Classification (NCBI taxonomy): domain Eukaryota; kingdom Metazoa; phylum Chordata; class Amphibia; order Anura; family Pelobatidae; genus Pelobates; species Pelobates fuscus. Next base: position 197,563,624 of record NC_086322.1, on the reverse strand, counting down.
GAAGATTGGGTGTCCTGTGTTAGCCATTCAACTATGTCCTCAGAACTTTTCAAGTTCAGGGTACGTGGCCTCTGAACACTAGGCATTATTCTAGGGCCAAAGGGAATAACAGAACCACGACCACGACGGCCCCTGCGGGGTGGCCTGCCTCTGCCTGTCATTTTTTTTTCGATTAGTGGTACTATGCGTGCAAGCTACTATGACAACAGATATGAGTGGCACTGGTGTGACACTGTGCCCTGGCAGGCCCTGAAATGCACACTCGTGAAGGAAACTGACTGGTATTATATTACAGTCCAAAAAGTTTAGTTTTTTTTAAATGCAAGCTATTGGGACACCAGTAAGTGAGTGGTGGCACTAGGCAGGCCCTGAAATGCACACTAGTGAAGGAAACTGACTGCTATTATATTACAGTCCAAAAAGTTTTTTTTTTTTAAATGCAAGTTATTGGGACACCAGATATGAGTGAGTGGTGGCACTGGGCAAGTGGGCACAGTATACGCTGTGAGCCTGACACACACGCTGGCAGACAACTAACTGCTATTCAATCTATTACAGTCAAATTTTTTTTTTTTTTTTTAAATGTACACTACTGTTACACCAGATATGAGTTGCACTGGTGGGACACTGTGCCCTGGCAGGCCCTGAAATGCACACTTGTGAAGGAAACTGACTGCTATTATATTACAGTCCAAAAATGTTTTTTTTGCTAAATGCAAGCTATTGTGACACCAGTGAGTGAGTGGTGGCACTGGGCAGGCCCTGAAACGCACACTAGTGAAGGAAACTGACTGCTATTATACTACATTAAAAAAAGGTTTTTTTTTGTTTAAATGCAAGCTATTGTGACATATGTTTCAGTTATCACACAGCTACCTTGTGCAATAGCCCAACCATTTAAATCCAAGCATCAAAAATCTAGACTATTTATGTGTTCTATTTGATTTCCTCTATTCTATCTGCAAAGTACAGTTCTACATAATATAATATATAGTCTAAAAAATGGATACATAAGTTGCTGAAATATTGTATAACTTTATACAATAATTATATGCACAAACAATTATGAACTATGAGCGAAAAGTTTTGTTTCAGTGTATGTGACAGATTACATAGGTTATGATCATCTACTTGATAAAAGTGTAGAAATTATCATGTTTTCATTTTACAGAACCTGCACCTGGGTAAAGACAGTAGACTAGATCCCTCTAGGAAACAAACAAGCATTTTTAATAAACACTGGCACCTTTTAAAAGAAGATTATATTATGTAATCTCATACCAGATAAACCAAAATTAATATTTAGAGGAGCTCCTAACTTAAAGATGCATTTAACAAAAAATTACACAAAGGCCACCCCAAGGTTTTTATAAATGTAATTTTTGTATGGCATATAAAAAGACGAAGCCAACATCCAAAGTAACTACTGTTTTTAAATCTAACAATACAGGTAAATCCTATAACATTGAATTTATCATCACCTGTAACAGTAAAAACGTTATTTATCTATTGGAATGTCCTTGCAGGTTCCAATACATTGGTAGAACCATAAGACCATTAAAAGTGAGAATAGCGGAGCACTGCAAGAACATAGAAAATGGTTATGTTCACCACTCTGTCTCATCATATTTTTGTACACATGAAAAAAAAAAACAACAACTTATATTCACGGGAATTGTTATTGTAAAAAATCACTGGAGAGGAGGAGACATCGTAAAGCAAATCGGGAAGACAGAGATGAAATGGGTGTACCATTTAGACACCCTACACCCCAAAGGTCTCAATGTAGACATCAATGTATTTAATTTCAGATAATCAGTGGTGTACAACCTGCCTGATGGCTTCCCATGCTCTGCCTCACTGCCGTGCTCCATGTGGAGCAACCCAGAAGTGATCGCTCCGGGGAGAGCGATCACCCGGTGTTCTCCAAAGGCCACTGGCAGTGAGGGGTATTGTAGCGAAGCCTCAACATCGAGGTATTGCTGCAATACCATTAGAGCTGCTGTAAGCGAACATGATCACTTCCAGCGCTCTAGCTTCTTCGCGCGTACGTATCAGGTACGTCCGCGGTCCTTAAGGACCGTTTTTTGTCGGACGTCCCTGACACGTCCATGGTCACTAAGGGGTTAAAAAATAAATAAATAACAAATAAGAAAACATAAATAGACCCCTCTCCATTGCAGTAGTTCCAAGGACGTTAGCCCTGGGGAAGAGATTCTGCTTAAAGACAAAAATAGACTTCTTCATAAAGATTGTATATAGAAACTATGCTCTGGGACCTGCCAATGTATTCTTCCTCTGATTATTTCTTATTGTTGCTTGTTGAATAGGGTTTCTTCTTGGATGTAGGTTATGTATTGAATTTAGTAATGCTTAATCTTGTTTAATCTAAACTGTGATTCAAACTATTGTACTTATTTGAATGTATTGCTTATTGTGCTTAATGAGATGTAGCTTTTTGTGTCTTTTGCATTGTATTGGTGCATAATGATTGCATTTTTTCCCTCAAACCCATGAGTTAACTATTGTCTCATTTTATTTTATTGTATTGTTTTTCATGCACAATTATGTTCTAGCATACTCAAAAAACACAATTGTTTTTGCATACAATATATCTATATACTAATTGTATTCACACTTCTCTGTGTATTTTATTTGTGACTCAGTCCTTAAAGATTAGCCTTAATTTTGTAAGAAATGATCACCCTCTTACAATAGTATCTAAAAACCTGTGAAGTTATGTAAAACTACTTTATTGCAACAGTCTGGTTAGAGCAAAGGTCTCAGAACATGGAATATGTAAGAGGCTTAATTCCTCCCTGCATCCCCTGCTTCAAGTCTATTATAATCTAAGATTATAAAATAAATTTTCACTGATCTCAACAGGATGTTTGATGGAGAGGTGTTATCCTGGGAGGAATAGTGTTGTTTCTTCACTTTAATGGTTTAACCATGAAAATATGTTTTAGGGCCTAGCCTAGTATACCATGGGGATGAAATATATTTGTGAAAAACTAAAATAATGCTTTGAAGAGCACAAATGAGATGTGTGTGATGTAACAGAACCAACGCTGTATGCTCTCTGACTCCAAGGGTGATATAAATAATGTTTTTCATTCTTGTTCTTTTGTGTTGTTCTATCTTCAGTTTTTGGGTGGCTGTAATATGTTGGTTTCCTGCCTTAACTTGTCCCAGTTCATTTTCTTCTTGTATGTAATCCTCTCCATCTTCTGTGCAAAACCATTGACCTTGTTTGTGTAAGTTTCTCTCCTTAATAATCTTCTCTCATACCATCCACTTTAGCAGGTGAATTATTAAGAAGGAAGAAGAAATCAAATTTGTTTTCTACATGCAGAACTTAAGAGCTGTATACCAAGTCTTCCATTGCAAAATAGATTTTGTTCTGCTCTGTTTGGTCTTAACAGACTAAATATCCTAACAGAAAGGGTTATGGGTAGAGGATCCAGAACTTCACAAAATGCATGTATCAGTTTATAAGTTCTAAAACACCCGGTGCTCACTGGATTATCAATAGCGGTGCATCAACTCACATGGCATCTAATATTCAATTATTTGATGCATTTAATGCAAGTGCAAATGGAACCATGTGTCTAGCTGATGTAAACTCAGTTATAATCAAATATACAGGTAAACTGAAGCTGAAATGCAAGAGTAATAATGGATACAAAATGGAGTCATGGAACTAAAGAGCCGATCTCTAATGGACACTGAAAAAACTACTTATGAACTATGGCATGGAATAAGTATGGCACCTTAGAGTATTTGGATCCAAAGCATATTCTTATGCGCCATGACAGGGGATAGCTAAGCTAAACTCCAGAGCTGAGGGGATTTTGGTTGACTAAACTCCACTATGCTCGAGAGCTGAGGGAACTGTAGTTGTCTATGATCCAAGATGTTTACGGTACAAAATACCAAACTCAGTCTCCTATAATGTCCACAGACTTAACATCTGTGAGAAACGCTTCCGACTCCTACGCGACCTAAAAACATACCATGCATCACTGGCATTTATCCAAAAAACACACTTTCATGAACAACGGGTGCCTTCCCTGCGGGACCGCAAACTTTGCGCTGGGACTCTTTAATAACAACCCACTACGCCACACCCGTGGATTGGGAATACTGTTCACCAGATGGATCCCCTTCACGAAACAAGACACGCTCCGATGCCCACAGGGCAGATACATCTTCGCAAAAGGAACCATTCATGACCAGACATATACTTTTGTGAATATATACGCTACAAACAGTACCATATCCTCCGCACAACCCTCACCAACTTGATGGCGTTCACGGAAGGCACCCTGATCATAGACAGGGACCCCATCCTCCCCCTACACCACCAGGACACCTCCACGGACCTCACACCGATGCCACATAACAGACATGCAAAGACGCTTCAATTACTCCACCACCACCAACTTACAGTCTGCTGGAAAGTGCTGAATCCAACGGCACGGGACTATACATTCTACTCCATGACACATGCCACCTACTCAAAGCTGGACTACTTTCTCCAACCCTACTGCCAACTGACTCTCCTCGTAGAATCAAAAATCCTGCCCATGACCTGGTCAGACCATAACCCCATCCGCATACGGCTCAAGTCACCTCTATTCAGACCCTGCCAGGTGTCCTGGCGCCTCAACGAGTCTATCCTTGCTGACCCCGCCCTGGTGGCTGCAACCAAGCAAACCATACAGGATTACACCACCAACCAGACTGGTGACACAACACCCTTGATGTGCTAGGAAGCACACAAGTGCTCAGAGGGCATTTTATCGCACTCTGCTCGGAGTGGAAAAAGACACACACTTAGGCGGTAACGGACCTTAGCAAAGACATAGCACTACTAGAAAACCAACACAAACAGACACTGGAAGCATCAACATACAGAGACCTCCTTCTTAAATGCACTCACCACACACCTGAACCATGCTATGCAATGCTCATTACAACACTTCCAACACCTGATATATGAGCACGGGAACAAGTGCAGCAGACAACTGGCTAATCTGAAAAAAACGCAGAACCCAACTTTACATCCTCAAGATTAAAGATACAACTCAGTGAATTCACCACCTCCCAGATCAGATCTCTGCTATGTTCCTCCAATACTACAAAGACCTCTACAATATACATCAAGGAATGCAAGACACCGAAGCACCCAGCAGGAGCAAAGCCACACACACTTACCTAGCTATGTCCGGGCTACACCAAATAGCTGAATTCAACCGCAAAACCCAAGATGCCTCCATCACACCGGAGGAACTAACACTCGCTATCAAGAAGGCGAAGACAGGCAAGTCACCAGGACCAGATGGTTTGTCTCTACTATACTATAAGACCTTTCTGCCAGACCTCTTCCCGAAGCTGCACGCAGCCCTGAACTCCATCCTGGAAGGGGTGACCCCCTTCGGCACAATTTACAGTCACAAACATTACTCTCCTCCTGAAAGAGGGCAAAGACCCGAAGTCTTGCCAACGCTACCACCCGATCTCGGTCCTCGATGTCGACGTCAAGCTATTTGCCAATGTTCTAGCCAACCGCCTACTCCCAAGACAACACCATTCGGTGATGAACCTGATCTCCGTGACCACACAATCCAAACATCAGTCCCTACTCCTCTCCACAGATGCCGAGAAGCCTTTTGATTGGGTAGACTGGGGATTCCTGTTCGAAACACTCTGGAGCCTGGGCATAGGACCCAAATATATTCACTGGGTGGAGGCACTCTACACCAACCCTGACGGCACGACTACAAATCAACAGGGCCCTCACAGACCCATTCCAAATCCATAATGGAACATGCCAGGGCTGCCCCCTGTCCCCCCTGCTTTTCGCACTAACACTGGAACCCTTCCTTAACAACATCAGACGCAATGAGGCAATATACAGACTGAACATAGGCCGGACGCACCATAAAGTCCTGGCCTACGCGGATTACCTCCTCTTCATAGTGCAATGCCCGGCCACATCACTACAAGTGATTACGACTGAATTTGAGATGTATGGCCACGTCTCTAACCTACGAATCAACTACACTAAATCTGAAATCCTAGACCTTACCATCGGATACCCTCAAAAACAGGCACTTAGACATAGCTTCCCCTTTCACTGGTGCACAATCCAGATGCGATACTTGGGGATATGGCCATGCCAGACCCAGCAGACCTCTACGCCAACAACTTTGCTCCACTCCTTAAAACCGCATAGGTGGAACTACACACCTGGAATTCATATTACCTTTCCTGGCTTGACCGAATAAACGCTGTTAAGATGACCCTACTCCCCAAACTCCTCTTTGTCTTCCAAACTGTACCAATCACGGCACCCAAGAGCTTCTTCACCACCATCCAAGCGGCAGTCTGCAAATTTGTATGGAAAGGCAAATCCCCCCGAATAGCCCATTCCCAACTGACACTACCCAAACGGTGGCCTAGCCCTCCCAGATTTCAGAAAGTACTACCTGGCGGCACACCTCACAAGAATAATCAGCTGGTCAGTGGTAACACGGGACAAACCCTGGGTACAACTGGAGGCGGATAGCACCAACTGTGACCTCAATGCCCTGCCATGGATCACAAAGGAAGCACACAAAAGCATCAACCACGCAAACCCATTCGTGAAAGCCACTCTCCGTATCTGGCACCAAAACGGTGCCAAATACTACTTTAGACTGACCCCGACCTCTTACTACCTCTGAGAGGCAGCCTGGACTTCCTGGCAGGAGACGCTCCCACGCACGGTGAACAGTAACATGTTACCCCGAATGGCAGATGTGCTATCAACCCCGTTCGCAATCCGACCGACAAATTCCTTGAACAATGACACACATTCCTACACACTATGGCGAGGGAACAAATATCACACTACGCGCACTCGATCCCCCAACAACCATCCCTAACCCGGGACTGCACAGAGTTCGAGTCCCTCTGCTTACAAGACACCTCCAAAAGCGATATCCCTGATCTACACCTCGCTGGCAACGGACCGATACCTCCTCGCGCCACCATGCATCAGACGATGGGAGGTAGATTTTGACAAAGCACTCACAGACGCGGACTGGGACAAGATCATCACTCATGTCCAAAAGGGTACAGGAAAACACAAAGTTTTCACGAGATGGTACATCACCCCTGCCGCCCTCCACGCACGAGACTGCTCGACGCCGGCCACCTGCTGGCGATGCGTAGAGGAGAGTGGAACTTTCCTCCACTTATGGTGGGGCTGTGCCCTCATCCGACCATTCTGGGAAACAATCGGCCGACGAAACCAAACCACAGATCCCGGCCTCTTTTCTTTTACACCATACGACAATTCCCACACCGGCATATAAAAGAACTGTTATTCCAAGACTCCTCAACGCAGCAAAAGCTACAATCCCCATATTCTGGTGATAGGTGGTGGTGATAGATGGGTGGAGGAGGTAGAATACACATGGAAATTTGAAGACCTGAAGGCAACTACAATGAATGCCAAAGAAAAATACACAAAAATATGGTTCTACTGGCTGAAACATATCTCCACTAACGAGTTCATGCAACTTCTGAATGCAGCATGAACACCTGGAAGAACAAACAAGAGATGCCTGGATGACTACTCCCTCCCCTTTTTTTTTTTAAATTGAAATTTAAATATTTTTTCTACCTCTCTCCATCTCCCCCCTTTCTTCTAAATCCCACCCATACCAGACCCCCAACCAGGACCCGACACACAATCCTGACGCGAACCGCACCACAGACTCCCCCCAAGGGGACAACTAGTCCAATTTGCAGACAATCACCACAAGCACTGCACCAACTTCTGATACCCACTCTAGAATTACACAACTCCGCACCACAAACACCTCACAGCTATATGAGCAACCCATCGCAAACACAATGCTACCCATTCATTAGAGACCAGCCACCTAACCTGGTACCGACAAACACGGATTCCACACAACATACGTTGCCTTGCAAAACTATTCACCCTCCTTGACTTTTTACCTATTTTGTTACATTACCGCCTTAAGTTCAATGTTTTATTAATCTGAATTTTATGTGATGGATCAGAACCCAATAGTCTAAGTTGGTGAAGTGAAATGAGAAAAATATATACATAAAACTATTAGAAATAGAAAACAGAAAATTGGCATGTGCGAATGTATTCACCCCCTTTATTATGAAGCCAATAAAAAGCTCTGGTGAAACCAATTACCTTCAGAAGTCACATAATTAGTGAAATGGTGTCCACCTGTGTGCAATCTATGTGTCACATTATCTGTCATTACATATACACACCTTTTTTGAAAGGCCGCAGAGGCTGCAACACCTAAGCAAGAGGCACCACTAACCAAACAACGCCATCAAGACCAAGGAACTTTCCAAACAAGTAAAGGACAATGTTGTCAAGAAGTACAAGTCAGGGTGGGTTATAAAAATATATCCAAATCTTTGATGATCCCCAGGAGCACCATCAAATCTATCATAACCAAATGGAAAGAACAGGGCACAACAGCAAACCTGCCAAGAGACAGCCGCCCACCAAAACTCATGGACCGGGCAAGGAGGGCATTAATCAGAGAGGCAGCACAGAGACCTAAGATAACCCTGGAGGAGCTGCAGAGTTCCAAAGAAGAGACTGGAGTATCTGTACATAGGATGACAATAAGTCGTACACTCCATATAGTTGGGCTTTATGGCAGAGTGGCCAGAAGAAAGCCATTACTTTCGCAAAAAAAAAGGCAAATTTTGATTTTGCGAAAAGGCATGTGGGAGACTCCCAAAATGTACGGAGGAATGTGCTCCGGTCTGATGACACTAAAATTTAACTTTTCAGCCATCAAAGAAAACGCTACGTTTTGCGCAAACACAACATATCACATCACACAAAGAACACTAGTGAACAACAGTGAAACATGGTGGTGGCAGCATCATGCTGTGGGATGTTTTTCAACAACTGGGAAACTGGTCAGTGTTGATGAAAAGATGGATGTGCTAAATACAGGGATATTCTTGAGCAAAACCTGTACCACTCTGTGCATGATTTGAGGCTAGGATGGAGGTTCCCCTTCCAGCAGGACAATGACCCCAAACACACGGCTAAAGCAACACTTGAGTGGATAAGGGGAAACATGTAAATGTGTTGGAATGGCCTAGTCAAAGCCCAGACCTCAATCCAATAGAAAATCTGTGGTCAGACTTAAAGATTGCTGTTCACAAGCGCAAACCATCCAACTTGAAGAGGCTGGAGCAGTTTTGCAAGGAGGAATGGGCAAAAATCCCAGTGGTAACATGTAGCAAGCTCATATAGACTTAGCCAAAGCAGCTTGGAGCTGTGATTGCTGCAAAAGGTGGCTCTACAAAGTATTGACTTTAGGGGGTTGAATAGTTATGCACATTGACTTTTTCTGTTATTTTGTCCTATTTGTTGTTTGCTTCACAAGAAAAAATAAACCATCTTCAAGTTGTGGGCATGTTCTGTAAATTAAATGATGCAAATCCTCAGACAATCCATGTTAATTCCAAGTTGTGGTGCAACAACACATGAAAAATGCCAATGGGGATGAATACTTTTGCAAGGCACTGTAAACACAACAACAACAAACCGATACGTCACTCAATCACACACAAACTGATCCAAACACAAATGATTTGACTCACGCTCGCACCAGCAAAGCCACTTCAGAGCGTAACCACCAACACGCACAGGATGAAACAGACGACGCAAATAACCACCCAGAAGGCAAATCAAATGTTGCATGTCAGGTCAATTAAGTCAAAAACTTGTCCTTAATGTTATTAAGGATTTCTCTGCAATGTAAAATTCCCAGGTTAAACTATGTATGCTAGCTTATTCACATACATGAACTTTCAAAGAGTTCCACACTTATAGTCCGCTTTGTATAATGAATGCTCTCATCTTCACAATTTAGTCTAAATACGAACACGTTTCTTATATCACATTGCCCTCAGGAGCCTTAGCTTAGGGTCATTTACTATAGCGCACTCAGTTGCAAACCGTATAATACTTACCTTTTGCGGTGGCCTGTTTGTGCCACTGTCTGGGCTACATAGGTGCATAATTGTTACGATTTATTACATGCATTGACACATTACAACATATCACTCACGGGCTAAAACATATATTGAAAGTTATCTATCAGCGAACGACACACCCCCAATGCATTGGATGCTTGTCATAACATACAGTTGACGTTGGTGTTCTTTTTACGCATTGCTACCCAACAACACTCTTCAACATAGTCTTCAACCGCAACTTTTTATTTAAGTGCAGACCAGTTATTGACACGCTCACACTATATGCCCTAAACACATTATGCTCACTCGGTTTGCTTATTTAAATGATCTCTGCATGGGAAACAGGAATATATATATACTTGTCCAGACAAACTGAACCATGCTCTACCCCGGCAAACTTCTGGAATAAAAGGGAATCATGACATGTCTCCTTCCCACCCGTCCAATCCCCAGTTGCTGAAGGGGTGAAAACCCCTTCAGTCACTTACCTGAGGCAGCGGCGATGTCCCTCATCGCTGTCTCCTCCTCCGTGCCGCTCCTCCTTCTGATTCCGTCGGCCGGTGGGCGAGACTGATCCCGCCCACCGGCCGAGGAGACCTAATCCGCAGTGCTCCCCATAGGAAAGCATTGAAAAAGATCTTCAATGCTTTTCTATGGGGAAATGAGCGATGCTGGAGGTCCTCACACAGCTTGAGGACATCCAGCGACGCTCTAGCAAAGGAAATCTTTGCTAGAAATCAGGAAGTTCCCTCTAGTGGCTGTCTAGTAGACAGCCACTAGAGGAGGAGTTAACCCTGCAATGTAATTATTGCAGTTTATAAAAAAACTGCAATAATTACAGTTGCAGGGTTAGGAGTAGTGGGAATTGGCACCCAGACCACTCCAATGGGCAGAAGTGGTCTGGGTGCCTGGAGTGTCCCTTTAAGGGGTTAAGTATGCAAAGTTCACGCATGCTTGATTAATATATTTGTTCCTGTTTTATTCATAGACGTATGTGCCTCTGCGTAGGCGACCATATGCTTCTTCCAGTAACTTGTTTGATGTCTCCATTCACACTGAGATGAAAATAGAAAAACATTTAAAACAAAATACCAAACCCAGAGACAAATAGTGTCACAGTATACGGCGTATTACACTTCAATGACAGTCACCAAAATAGTTACAAAAACTATCCAGATAATGACTTTTCAGAACTTTATGAAGACAGAAAAAGAACAAGATGGGAGTGTTGTTATGGATATATGCAAATATTCCAACTTTTAAGAATGAAAAGTTGGATTTCTTAAACTGTGTACTTTGTTAAGAAATTTTGACAAGTTGCTTAAAATTCTTCTTCTTCTTCTTCCTTCTTCTTCCTTCTTCTTTCTTCTTCTTTCTTCTTCCCAGAGACAGATTTGTGACAAAGAAGTTACTCTGTGAGGCCATTAGCATTTCTAAACAGATGGGTTTTGAGGCATTCTTAAACAATTGGAGAGTGGAGACTAAGGAGAGTCTGATGGGGGTACACATGCTGTTCCAAAAGAAAGGAGCTGCCTGTGAAAAGTCCTCCAAGCGTGAGTTAGCAACATGCTGGATATTAGGCACAAAGGTGAGGCAATGATCGAAGATAACACCAAGACAGAGAGCTTGCAAGGATGGACTGATGCAGGTACCATCAACTTACAGGGAAACCGAATGAGGAGGAAAAATAAGAAGCTCTGTTTTTCTTTAATAAATTACCTCTTACCCAGAGTCAGTAAATATGATGTTTAGAATTTAAGACGCCATCTTGTCCTAGGTTAGTGTAACACAAAGTCAGAGCCTTACCTACGTCATGTCCAGTCTTATGTTTTAGTATAAACATACATAAGATGTCTAGGCTATGACAATAGACTAATTAAGATGTTACCATGTGAAATTACCAAGTCAAGGCTATGTCATGTAATGTTCAAGCTAAGATGGATTAGGTTTGTTTTTCTATTTTCCTAACATGACCTAATTGAGAATCTAGATTATAAATATGAGTGTTTATAAATATTAGAATAAATAATGGTCCAGGCACTCCAGGATAACAAAAATAGCAGATTGTTTGGGGCAAAAGCAGCAATGTTTTGAACCTACCGGGTCTTTATTAAGCTTGATAAAGACCCGGTAGGTTCTAAACGTTGCTGCTTTTGCCCCAATAAAGCTGCTATTTTTTTGTCCCCAAGTGCCTGAACCATTATTCAGTCTGCATATCTTGAAAAGGAGGCCTGGCCAGCCCTGGCTTTAGAGCACCTGGGTTATTTGGTGAGTGCGGTATCCAGTATGTCTCTTGTTATTAATGTTAGAGGCACAGTAGAGAGTTTTGGGTGCAGGGACGCTGCTCCATTTTATCAAGACTAAGAGTTGACTTGTTCAAGAGTGTATGTTATTCAATTTTACTGGTATTGCAAGCATATACTTGCAATTATAAACTCTGCTCTAAATTTGTATAATGGATTATTTCATTTTTATATGTCTATATTGATATTTTTAATTAATAAAATATTTTAAAAGACAAAACTTTATTGCTTCCAAGACAATCCCCATTTTATTGCATTCTCAATTATTTGTATATATTAAATAGAGGAACTCTTACTAACTATATAATATTATAGCTAAGATATCTGTATGGCCAGCCCTGCTACATTCTATGCTTTAAGACTTGATAGTGGTAAATAGGGGAACCACAGCGGTTACATTGCGTAGCTTGATAAAGACCTATTTATAGGTCAAACATTGCTTTGCTTTCATGATCCAATAAGACTGACTATGGCTGAGTGCCTGAAGATTTTTTCTTGTTTTACCATATGTGGTTTGGATTTGCTGGTCCTGTTTTGGTGCACCCAGTTTTAAATGGAGGTGAGTGTGGTTCCTTTTCTTCTGTTTTACATTTTTTTTCTCAGTCAGAAACAAAGGGTTCTAGAACTGTATGAAAGCTTTGGACTACAATATGTTAAAATGATGCCGACACCAATGGAAGTGGGACTGGACTGCAGTCAAAAGGTTTTTTTTAGATTATTTCAAATTAAGACTGTCAGCCATCAACAATCCTAGACTTATAGGATACACTCATGCAGATTATACTGAGGAAATATCACATAATAAGTACATTAGTGGATATGCATTTTTTTTTAAGGAGATGAAAGCTGTGCAAGCTGCAATCAAGCCTTGGTAGCCCATTCTTCCACTGAAGTTGAATATTTTTCTGCTGCTGAGACATGTAGAGATGTCCTATGGGTTGGGCTGAATGTCCCATTAGGCAGAGTCGAAATCTACCTACAGACACCTGTCCTGTAGGTGGCGCCCATTTATAGCACTCATATATATGTGTGGTTTTTTTTTAGCTTAGTTAGGTAGTTCCAGAAGCCTTAACATTTATCCTCTGTAGTCCAGTCAGCCTCTTACGCTTGATAGTAGAGCTGGAGGAACACTTATAGTGGATGTAAAATGCAATGCTGTCCTAGGTGCTCCAGTGTTTGGGGCTGGACCAGAAGAAGAAGTGGTTTCCCATTCCCATTCATATCTGCAGACTATAAGCCTCTTAAAAGATCAAATATCTGGGGACGGAGTCGATGCTGTAGGCAGGCAGGCAGGCGGCTTAACAGGCATAACAGCCGGAGCAAATCGTTTTATTGATGACAACAGTGATCGGGAAGAGGTCCCATCAAAAAGAGAAGAGACAAGGGGACAAATCCATCCTTCTTCATGGCCAAAACGCAGGCTAAGTTGCAAGCAGAAAAGGAAGGCCTCCAAGATAGCGGCCGGGAAGGCAGGGAGAGCCATGAATCTAGGGATGGGGAAGTTTCACTGACCCTTACATTGCTCCAAAAGATTCTCAACACGCAAGCTGAGCAAATGATTGCCAAATTCCATTAATCCATACTAGATCTGAAAACAGAAATACAGGACATTGGCACCCGTACCTCGCACCTTGAGTTCAAAATGGACGAGTTCGCCACTGCTCACAACTCAGTAACTGACCAAATGCTAAAAATGGAAGAACGGCTAGCTGTGTATGACGCAAAACTGACCGACCCTCAGGAACAATCTCCGTCTCTGACGGAGGCTGTTTTGCACACTGTGCCCAGATTTTCCGGCAGACATGTTCCTTCTTGATAGGGTACACCGGGTGGCGAAAGCACGGGCGGCCCCACAAACTACACTATGGGACGTACTTCTTAGAGTCCACTATCACCACATTAAAGAGGCCATACTACGAGCCAGTAGAACTGCAAAGGAATTGTCAGTCGTTTATGCGCAGATCCAAATCTTTGCCGAAATATCGCCTGCTACTTTTGCTCAATGACGGAGTTTCACTCCCATCACTACAGCACTTTGGAAGCAACAAGTGACTTACAGATAGCGGTTCCCCACGCATCTGTTGATAAGTAGGAATGGACAAACTTACCAAGTGAAAAACCCAGAGGAAGGGTATTGTGACGAAACCAATCTCGCCACTGTGCATTGGAGGTGCCTGTTTGCCCACCTGCTGCCTTTAGACTATGGCCCCATGTTGAAACGCTTGATTTTCCCCTGCAAAGACACGACAGCCGGGTCATTCGGTGCTTGCCCTGTTTGAGCGGTGATACCCCAGATAGCTATGCCATGGAGCCCATTCGTATAATGAAAGACTATGGGAAAGACGTTGGCTCCATGGCAATTGAACTGTATGTGTGTGATCTGAGCGCCATTCAGTAATAATGTGCGCTCAGATCTGAGCTATCTGGGGATATGTTGAATGTACCTGTTTTATGCAATGGCTGCACAGTTATATATTTTTATGTATTTTATTGTCTTTTGCTGCCATGTGTTCAATGGAGTATTGCCTCTGTCCTTGGAGATAATTTGATTACTTCCCAATTATTTCCAGGATAGAAGACTCTGTGGAACTGGTTTTGGGCAGAAAAGCCATGCTTCATTTGGTCACAAAGGACTACGATCTATCTTTTGAACCACTGGACCAATTTGTATGATTTCGACGTATGTTTGTATTTGTAGTATGCTGATTCTGAAAATGTAAGTGAATGTGATGCATACTTTTAAAGTTATGAATAATGTGGAAAAACTGTATTTCTCTGTATTTCTCTTACCTTACACATTACCCATTGTGTAAGGTAATTGTATCACAGGCAAAGGGGAGGATTTTGTGTGGGAGTGTCTGAGTGTATTGTATGTGTTTATTGGTTGTTTTGCAAAACCCTGTGGGTGGTACTAATGTGTACATAAGAACAATAAACCCACAGCTCTGTCTGTTCATGCTTGACCCTCAAAACGGAGCCTTGTCTCGTTCTTGGGGGGATTTATTGTATGCTGTTCCAGTTTCACTGCTAGGAGTGTAAACCTATTTTTTCCTTTCGGCTGTTTACAGCATTCGTATGTTTGAGAGCATTCACATGCTTCTCCGGTTCGGTGTATTGGTTTCCACAGTAGCTGTGCCTGTGTCTCTGGAAGGGAAGATCTACTAAATGGCTTTTAACCCCCTTTTTTGCCTGGGGGTGCCGTTACAGGTATACTGTGCTGAGACAGTTGGATACACCATTTGAGAACCAAACATCTAGTCCAAACAGGCCACAGCGCCTATCCCAAGAATGGAAACCAGCGAAACGCTAACAGAAGTTGCTTCCCTGCTGCTAAAACCGCACAACAAACCACGAACTGCATGTAAATACACAAATTCCCCACATCGAAATGTGCTGACATAGGCCAAGCAACAGCGAAGGGCTGATTGATGTGGAATGACTACCACTAGAGTCATAAGAAAAACATGCACTGTACGTGAACAGGCAAATGCCTATTACCAAACTGTGTCGTAATAGACCTAAGAGATACAGTCCGAGACTGATTTACTTTTCCCAAAGCACCAAAGGTGGATGAGGTTCATGGGGTATCACAATTTCCAAGACCAATGATCAGTCTATACCTGAATCTTTTCCTGATTCGCAAAATCAAACTGTCAGCTCGCTACACTTAGATCTTGGCATTGTGCCCCTCATCGAATTCTAAGATAATGTTGGAGCATATTGTTTAATCGTTCGGGGCTGGGAGGACTTTAACTCAGTGATACCGCAATATAGTTGGTATGATAACAACGGAGTGCTGTCCACACATGACAGATGCGAGACTACGGACACGGCTTGGAACCGATTGATACGAAGCAGTGGGGGGAAGTCAAGGGGGCGGCCCTGTATCTGTGAGCATGCTTATCGTGTATTTTGTATAATTCCTTAAGCGCTGCATTCATTGAGAGTTAAACCCCTAAACAATGCCCATGGACCCACGAAACGTGTCATATAGCCCATAGCTAGCCAATACTTACTAATGCTCAGGGGGGGAGTATACATACACCTACCCACTTTGTATGTAAGTGTGGGCCAAAATCAGAATGGCTCATTGGACTTAGTTCTCCATACAGGTCCGGGAAGATAGTGGGGTACCCATGCCCTAGTTCTCAAGCAGGTATAATATGTGATACAGGTCACACTCAGTGGATAAGCACACAGCTGGGGGAGGTCAGATGAAGCAACTAATGTTTGGACAGTGGATGGGATCTGCACTGTAGTTAACAGGGTGCAGGTGGGAACCTTTGAAAATGTTGCCCCTATAACGCATTCTAGGAAGTTTTTGTTATATTTGTGTTTCATATACTATGTTTGGTTATACATTGCCTGGCTGTCTCGTCTGTGCGGAGTAAGCCTTGGTGGCGAACATGCCTGTTTGGTGTCCACCAAATACCCCCAAGGGTGCTGAAAGGTCTTACTCAGCACACTCAAAACCCACTGTAGGTCGCCAGAGGGCGGCCATCCTGATCAAGGTATGACCAGTATTCTTTCCTTCTCTAGGATATCTTCTCTTTGTTACCTTTCCATTTTCTTTTCTCTTTCTACTTTGCTTCCTCTGCAGAGACTACATTTAAGGAGGTTGGAGAGTAGAAGGGACAGATTTAGGAACCACCAGGGGTTGTACACATCCTTCATTACAAACCATGATATTAAAATCTCACAATGTTAAAGGACTTAATGCCGAATTTAAAGGCACACGCTGTGTAGAGAAATTACTCAACTAGAAGGTGACATTGTATGCCTACAAGAGAGGCACTATAAAAGAAACAACAGCATGCTGATTCCAAATTAGAAAATTCCTGCACCAGCTGACTCCAAATCAAAAGGGGATTCCATTTTGATCAGCCTCCAACTAACTTTCTCTCTGATAAAATCCATTAAAGACCCTGACGGTAAATTCATTATCATAGTAGCGAACGTCAATGGAGGCACATACACTATAGTTAACATATATGCCCCTAATGACAATCAGGTTAGTTTCCTCCTCAGTAAAGTATTCCAGAAAATAGAACAGGTACACCAGGACATGTTACTGCTATGCAGAGATTTTAATTGTACATTGGAACCAAATCTGGACTCTTCCTCACAAAAAATCCCTGCCAAGGCCGCACGACTACAGAGGGTAGCAAAATGCCTACACGCACTTTTTGCAGCGCATAACCTGTATGATGCATGGAGGGCGACCCACCCACCAGATAGGGAATATACTTTCTTTTCTGCAGTGCACAATAGCTACACGAGGATAGATAGATGATCAGCCTCCAGGGAATTTCATTGACACAGGTAGAGGACTGCTCCATAGGAAACATAGAATGGTCAGACCATGCCCCAGTCATCCTAGACAAATCTGACACCTTCAATTTTAAGGGTAAACCTCATTGGAGACTAAACGAGTCCCTCCTTCAAGACAATTAATTTACAAACAAGCTCCGAGGACAAATCAGGGAATACTTCTCCACAAATTACACATCGGACGTGTACGATGACACTATATGGCAGGCAAACAATGCGGTACTGAGGGGGCTAATAATAAAACAAGCATCACATGTCAAAAAGAAAGCTCAACTCAAGATTACCCAAAGACATTCGGACGGTGACGGTGATCACCTTTCCTAAACCAGGAAAACCCCCAACTAATTGTAAAAACTTTCGACCAATTTCGCTACCTAATTCGACACTAAACTATTCACCAAAATTAATTGCCAATAGACTCAAGGGAATCTTGCCATCCCTCATTCACCCTGACCAGGCAGGGTTCGTGAAGGAGAGACAGGGGACGGACAACGCTAGAAAGGTAATGGATATTTTGTACTCGATACATAGAAGCCAAATGATCTCCTTAGACGTAGAGAAAGCCTTTAACCACCTAAGCTGGAATTTTCTAGAGGCAGTGCTGCAGAAGTTCCACTTCCCAGCTAGATTTCTGGTTGTGGTCAGGGCTCTTTATAACCACCCAACAGCCAGTGTAGCATATGGTTGCTTTCTTTCGGAGCCATTCATAATAACGAATGGCACACGTCAGGGATGTCCCCTGTTGCCCCTTCTGTATGTTCTAGCTTTGGAGCCACTGGCCATACAATTAAGGACGGAAGCCAAAATAACAGGCATCAAAATTGGACATACTGAACATAAACTGAGTCTATTTGCAGACGGCGTACTCTTGACCCTTACGACGATATTACAGGATTACAGTAAATACTCATACTACAAACTGAACATGACCAAAACCCAGGCTTTACCTATACACATAGAACACGAAACAACACAACTCCTGAAACAAACTTACCACTATGACTATACATTGTATACCTTTGGGGTGAAGATCACCAAAAACCCTCAGGACCTCTTTACGGCCAATTATGGTTAACTTGCCTCCACAATTAGATCAGACTTAAAAAAATGGAAAGATAAACATATAACGTGGATAGGTTGCATCGCGGCATTTAAGATGATGCTTCTTCCAAAGCTACAGGAGTGCTCGAAAATATGCCCTTTCTGGAAGATGATAGCGGAGGTGGTGACGACTGTAACCGGTCAGACAGTGCAGCCGTCAGCTGAATGTTTCCTGCTCTTTATGCTGCCGGACACTCTAATGAAACCCCAGGGTGTGCTCGCCTTCCACATCCTGGTAGCAACAAACTTATCAATCACCAGGAAATGGAAGTCGACCACGGCACCACAGAGGGAGGAGGCGCTCCAACAGGTTACAACTAACGGTATGGTTACGAGAAAATGGCATATATGAGTTCCAGCAGAGTTACTTGCATTGTCATTGTACCGTTACCGCTACTTTGTGATTACTTGTGATCATTAGACTGCAAAAATAAAAGAAATAAAGACGTAAAAAAAAAAGGATCAAATATCTGAATAAAATTAAATACAAATAAATATATTAAGTGTATTCATGCTCATTGACTTAGCATTAAAGGTCAAAATAAATTAATTTTAATAGGATGGCCTTATATAAATCTGAATATGTAATCCTACTCTTCTCTTTTTTTTTTTTTTTTTAATTTATTTGATTTTAGTTGTCAGACATACAAAAACATACAAAAAGACAGTACACACTACACAATGCATTACCATCAACAGGAATATATATATATATAAAGTGCATAATTAACAATTTCTCTCTCCTTTGAGAGGATATTACTGCCTTATCCCTAATTCAAAATTAATCCGCCTATCTTGTACTCAGAAGTGTCATTACATCGTGAATCGATTCTTAGAGTTAAAGTGGAGTTAATTCTATATATGTGAATTTCTCGTATTCTTTTTTTTCGTCTCTCTTTCCTTTCTCTCACTTTCAATGCTCTCTTCTCCTCCCTCTTTACTTCACTCTTTATTCCTCTCTCTCCCAGTGGAGGCACTTCTTAACTATCTTATTTCATGTGCCTTCATTACTGTGATGGACTTAACATACACATAACACTAATATGCATTGCAAAACTCTTCTTGGGGAACATACGTGGGCCGCTGTATCTTAGTCTATGTTCAAAAAAGCAAAAGAAAAATGATGTTATCCTAATTGTTTTGTCCAGGAATTTGTCTAATCAATCTCTCTATTTTTTCCTTCCAGAATTTACTGACTTCTCTGATTTTTGTAGACTGGTACCCCAAGGCCTCCATAGTTAATTGGTATTGGACTTGTGAATATAATTGGTCCTGTGTAAAAATCGCACTACTCTTCCAATTTCTTGTGATTATTATTTTTGTTGCAGCAACAAAGTGGACATATATAAATCTTTCTTTAAAGTGAAGTAATTGTAGGTTTAAATGGAATAAGCCGTTATGCTGACCTCTAGGAATATTTGTCTCTGTAATATACTCCAAAGATTCAAAGGTCATGTACCACAAATTTTTAACTTTACTACATTCCCACCATATATGACCAAAAGACCCCTCTTTTTCGTTACATCTCCAACACAATGAAGAGTTAGAGGTATTCATTTTGGACATTCTGGTGGGAACTAAATACCATCGATTCATTAATTTAAATAATACCTCAAGAAGATTCAGACAGTGGATTATTTTGCCTGTTTGAAATATTACTTGATCCCATTCAACCTTGAAAATCTGTACATTCATTTCGCTACTCCATTTCTGCATATTAACATTCCTACTAGGTGCCTCAATTTGTAGGAGAGCGTTTCTTGCCTTCGACACTATTTGCGGTACATTATCATTTTTTAATAGAGCTGTCAAATTTTCTATTCCCTCTATGGGTCGATATAACAAAAATTGTTGGATAAAACCTCTGATTCTTAGGTAATTATACCACTCCTGCCTGGGTAGCGAATATTCATGTACCAGGGTTTCGAATGGTTTGATTTTATCTCCCAATATTATTTGATTTATAAAGTTAATACCCTTCGTTGTCCATGCACTTATATTTATATCCTTCATCCTTAGATGAATAATATTGAAGTTAAAATTTCCCAATATTTTATTACTTATTCCGCATTTCGTCCTCAACTTTTCCCATTCCATCAGAATTGATTGCAAACAACTATTTGAGGAACACACCTTCTTAATTCTTTCATCTTGTTTGGTTAACCAGATTAATTGGTACAAATTATCTGTTTCTGTCATCTCCTTTTCTAATTGGTACCAACCCAGTTCCTCAGAACTTAAGAGTTGTGTTTTATAAATATGAAACATCATATTAGCTACATAGATTGTATTAATATTCGGAAAATTTATTCCTCCTTTCCTAATTTTCTGCATCAAAAGTTGTTTATTCATCCTCGGCCTTTTTCCTTTCCAGATAAAATTATTTATATCTCGTTGTATCATATATAGCCATGGTTGTGGCATTCTCAAGTGCGGAATAAGTAGGACCATTTGGGAAGTAAATATGAATTGACCAAATTAATTCTACCCCACCAGGACAGTTCAGTTTGTCTCCATATTTTTAATGACTCGTGGGTTGATCTATATGTTTTTAAAAAAATGTATTTGCATTGTATCTTTTAAGTCATCAGTAATCATTATTCCCAGATAAGATATTATGTTTTTGTTACAGTTAAATTTATATTTGTCTCTTATATATTGGCAACATTCTCTAGAGATATTTATAGCTATATAAGTGGATTTATTTACATTTATTTTATAATTTGAAATCAAACCATATTTATCTACCTCTTCCATCAAGGCACCAAGCGATTCGACAGGGTCGGTTAAGGTCAAAATCAGATCATCTGCATATAGATTTAATTTGAATTCTTTCTCTCTATAGCTAAAGCCTTTTATTTGAAGATTATTTCTTATATTAATAGCTAGTATCTCCATTGTCATAATATATAAAATGGGCGATAGGGGGCAACCCTGTCTCGTTCCATTTTTTAGTGTGAACCAGTCAGCGCATATATTTGGAGCCACTGTTCTTGCTTCTGGACCTTCATATAGTGCCAGAATTGCTTTAAGCATCCACCCCTGTATGCCGAACTTTTCCATAATTTTCCTTAAGAAGACCCAACCGACCCTGTCGAAAGCTTTCTCCGCGTCTACTGCCAAAATAAACAGAGAAGTTTTATTCCTTTGAGCTGCATCTATCAAATCGAGTAATCTTCTAGAATTGTCAACTGGATCTCTCCCCTGTATAAAGCCAATTTGATCATTTTTTATAATCTTATCCATGAGTCCCTTTAGTCTATTGGCCAAAACTGATGAAAAAATCTTAACGTCCGTGTTGATTAAAGAAATAGGTCTGTAATTTTCCACCTTTAAGGGATCCTTATTTTCTTTTAAGATTGGAAGGATATTTGCTCTTAACATCTCAGGAGGAAATTTACCTACTGAGACTATTTCATTAAACATATTGGTTAAATGACAAACTATCTGGTTTTTAAAGGATTTATAAAATATATTTACAAAACCGTCTGGGCCTGGCGTCTTATCTGGTTTTAACTTGTTTATTGCTGCCTCCACTTCCTGGACTGTAATAGGAACATTTAACTTATTTCTTTGCTCCTCCTTAAGTTTAGGTATATTGCTGTTACTCAAAAAATCCTCATCATTCATTTTCGAAGGAATTAAATTATACAGGGCCTCATAATATTTATTAAATCTCTCACCAATTTTTTTCAATCTAGATAAACTCCTTCCTCATCCACTATCTTTACTATTTTATTGGAGCTGATTTTATCTCTTAATTTTTTTGTCATAATTCTGTTTGCTCGGTTTCCTTTATAATAGTAATTCGCTTTCAGTTTCTTCATAACCTTAGAGTTTTTTTCTATAAGGAAGTTATTAATTTTATTTTGGATTTTTTTCAGGGCATCTGCATTTAATTTAGAAGGAGACTGCTTATTCTCATTCGAAGCCTTTTTTAATTCCTCTTGAAGTTCCAGAAAAAATTTATTATTTTGTGCCTTATACCTTGTTTGTATACTTATTATATTGCCTCTAATGGTAGATTTAAATGCACACCAATTGTTTGTATATGAAGTGTCATTTGGATCATTTTCAAGAAAAAAAGTTTCAATTTGTTTTTCTAATATATCAATATGGATCTTAGATTTTAACAAATTATCATTCATGCGCCAGGTTTCACGATTAATCCTGGTCCATTGATTTTTCGTCTCCCACATATTAATACTGTGGTCTGACCAGGTATTATCCAATATCTTACAGTATTTGATATTTGATAATGCTGTTATGTTACCCCAGACCATATCGATTCGGGAGTGGGACAGATGCACATGCGAAAAATAAGTATATTCCAATGAGTCAGGATTAATCGTTCTCCATAGATCGAAATAGTCAAAGTTAATCATGTTTCTCTTAATAGATTTCGCTAACTTATCTGTTCTTTTTTGATGTAATAAAGTTACTGTCTTTTTATCTAGTATCGGGTCCAATACACTATTGAAATCCCCAGCTACCAAACACATGCCTATTTTAATAGGTTCCATTAAACCCAGAACTTTTTTTAGGGTTGGGGCGGGAAAATCATTAGGAAGATATATGTTCGTCAGTGTATATGGTATCTCATTCAGTTTACAGCGAACTATTACATATCTACCGTTCTTATCTATAATTTGATGTAATATGTCTACTTTTAGTGTGTGAGAAAAGACTATTGCTACACGTCTTTGCTTTTTCCCACTTAATGAGGAATGTATCACAGTAGGGAATTTTCCACCCCCCCAACCATGATTATCCGTATCTGACCAGTGGGTTTCTTGAAAGAAACCCACTTCTACTTTATTTCTTAGCATGTAGTTATATATTAAAGATTTTTTATTTGCAGTATTTAGACCCTGGACATTAACCGAAATCATCTTAACCATTTTAAATCATAGACCCTAAATACCACTGTCCCCAAGAGAGTTGCAATGCATTTACATAGAACACAAATAGTCCATTTATCATAGACCAAAAATAGCCTTATGGGCAATACACCCAGTCTGACCCAACACAGCCTAGCTCCTAGAGGGTTGTCTTTCAACCTGCCCCCAAAGGGCCATCTATGTCCACGTGATATGATATCTTTAGTTACCATATCTCGGTATTTGTGTCAACGAAAAGTTGACACTTGGTGGGGCGATATAGAATCGGGATGACCAAAAATCCTATCCTATTCCTTAATTTGGTAACACTCTACCATCTCGGATGACTACTTTTCCTCCCTTTCCCCTCTTTTTCTTTTTCTCCCTTTTCCCTTTAAAAAAAAAAAAAAAAAAGAAACGTGATTTATTTACATATATATTCCTCAAATTTATGTATACCCCCACTATATTCGTATGAATTTAAGTCAACTGAAACGCATAGCCAATCCACCCAAAAACTGTATAGTTTTCCCCACAGTGTAACACAATCAATCCTTTTATAGTAATAGTAATAGTTCTTCCCCTACTACTTGTGCATATTACCAATTATCAATACTGTTGGGTTTCTATTACATCAGTGTTTATATAAAAAAAAAAAAAAAAATTTCCTTAAGCCTTCTGTTTCGAAGCTTAGCAATACTACTTAAACCTATAACCGATATACCATTGCTTTTTATAAATTCCCTGTGTAAACTAATACATCCCTCATAGTACTAACTCTTTCCCAGGTTCTTACACGTATTTCCAATATATCTAACTTCCTATTGCATCAGTGCTTATTCTATAAGTGTTAATTGTAAAATTAAAAAAAAAAAAAAAAAAAAAAAATTTCCTTAAGCCTTCTGTTTCGAAGCTTAGCAAAACTACTTAAACCTATAGCCGATATGCCATTACTTTTTTTATAAATTCCCTATGTAAACTAATACATCCTTTATAGTACTAACTCTTTCCCAGGATCTTACACGTGTTGCCAATATATCTAACTTCCTATTGCATCAGTGCTTATTCTATAAATGTTAATTGTAAAATAAAAAAAAAAAAAAAAGAGAGAATCTTCCTAGTCATAAATAAAAATTATAATTGTCCTCTTTCATCCGGAGAGCGTCAGGGCTTCTGCAGTTAATAATTGTTATGTTGGTCCTGGTGTTAATGTTTCTTCCATCCATTTTCTCAACTCGACCGAAGTTGTAAATTTTTCATTTTTTCCTTTCCAGAAGATCCTTAAACATTTGGGGAAACCCCATATGTATTTCACTTCTTTAGCTCTTAACACAATTAATTCTTGATTGAAGCTTTTCCGCCATGTTCTTGTGTGAAAAGATAGATCTGGAAAAATCTTCAAATTCTTAAATCTCTCTTCCAAGACCGGATTATTTCTTAATGAACTAATTATTTGGTTTTTAATATGGAAAGATTGAAATTTAACAATTACATCTCTTGGTAATGTTTCTGCTATATTTCTGGGTCTGGGTAGCCTATGGAATCTATCCAATTCAGAATCTTTTAAATCATCTTGGGATAATACAGACTCGAAATATTCCATTAGAAATTTTTTCAATATAGAGTCAGTGACTTGTTCAGGGATGTTACGAATTCTTATGTTGGTTCTCCTGGAACGATCTTCCAGGTCATTTAATTTATCCTCTAGTTGTTCTACTCTTGATTGCAGATCTGTTGTTATTGACTCCATATGTGCATATTTTATAACAGTTTGCGTCAAGTTATCCTCTATAGATTCCAATTGGACTTTCATGGTTCTCAGTTCTTGTTTTAAATCAGATGAGCCTTTTTGGATGTCTTCTTTAATGCTCTCCTGAAATTTATCCAGGTAATTAATTAAGGTCTCTTCAGTGAGGGGTTTACCCACTTGTGCAGCATGAGAGGGATTGTGGTTGGGAATGGGGGGAGGGGAATGATCCTGATTTTCAGAAGGCAATTGAGATTTATTTTGAGAAGGAGAAAAATAACCTGATAATCTTTTCTCAATAACAAGATCTTTTTTTTTCTCTCTTTCTTTTCTCCTCCTGTGGTTTTCTAGTTGTCATTTTGTGTTATTACTTTATTTTATTTTTATATATTTTTCCTTTCTTTCTATTTTTTTTCCCCCCTTTTTTCTTCACTCTTTAGTATTTTTTTTTTCTGGCTTTATTCCCTCCTCCTTATTTTTCTTTTTTTCCCCCTTCTTCCTTATTATTTATTCTCTTTTCCCATCTGCTTTCTCTGTGCTTTTTTTTTTTAGTTTAATTTGTCTCTTTAACTGTCAGGGAGCAAAACTTTGTTTCTTGTTCTCGGAGAAAAAAAAAAAATGTGTATTCTTTTTTTTTTTGTATATCAGCTTTATTTAGTATTTTATGATCTCTATATGATCTTAAAGCTTCCGTTTTTTTTTTTTACTCTCCTCTCGTATCTCCTTTCTTCTTTGTAATAGTTGTAATAGTTCTCCGTGTTGTACTATCTGCCCTCCTCACGACCCACCACTCTTCTGCCCTCTCACTTCAAATTTTACAAGAGTAAAGAAAAACACAGTCACTTATCTTGTTGCTGCAGTTTTGCGGCTCCCTACTCCTCCTCAAGACCTGAGTACATCTCCAAACCAGGGGCTCCCAGACATCAGCTCAGGCAGCAGCATTCCGTCTTCCAGAAAGAAAAAAAATGTTGAACGTTGTCGCGCATGTGTCGAGCACTAAACAGAGACCCCGGTCGTTGCGATATTGCGGTTGCTGCAGATATCGTCCTCTCGTCCTCTCGAGCGTTCCCACCAGCCGCCAAGAAAGCTCCCGCCGGTCACCCACAACACATCGCCCCTCCTCCTCCGTTGACGCTCACACGCGCCCATGCGCCTACGTAATCCTACTCTTCTCTGCCTTCCCCTTAAGTATATGAAAAATCTCCTGATAGCAAATAAAAACCAAACTAAACATTCAGAATGATGGTCTCCATAAGTGAATGTATTGGACTAAACAAGTGCCAAAATGACAATAATATTTTATTTATCTTTCGTAAGATGTTGAGCACTCTACATTGCATATTATGTAAACTATATGACAATATGTCATGGGATGCAGAAAAGGTAAAGTATATAATTAACATCCTAGTTTGACTTTTTTCTATATAAATTTACTCAAGAATATCTAATCTAAATGATTGTAATCCAATATTTGTATGGATTTCATTACTATTAATACTAATTACATTATAATTATATTACTTATTGATATTACAATTATCTACCTGACTGTTCCACAGTCAGCTTTTTCTGGTTATTATTATTATTTTAATATGGCTGAGCTAGTGCTTAATTAGAAACATTCTTACACATTGTTTCAGACATTCAAATCGAATGCAGGTAAAACCAAGCTATACAGGTATACTGACACATTTTATTCAATATAATATCACAATAACATAAATTACTATGTGAAATAGTTGTATGGTAGAGCAAACTTCAGAATACATATTATTATAATGAACTAAATATAATCAAGAAAAATACATAAGGTTTCCGTGCTGGTTGTATTAAAGGATGAATTAATTAACAAGGTTAAGAGGCAAAACTAGATAGAGCAATAAGCATTGGATCAAACAAATGATTAAGGGGACACTATAGTCACATGAATAACTTAAGCTTAATGAAGCAATTTTGGTGTGTAGAACATGCCCC
Source organism: Pelobates fuscus (assembly GCF_036172605.1). Taxonomy (NCBI): domain Eukaryota; kingdom Metazoa; phylum Chordata; class Amphibia; order Anura; family Pelobatidae; genus Pelobates; species Pelobates fuscus. The sequence continues at coordinate 197,536,238 of NC_086322.1, read as the reverse complement.
TGCAGCCTCACTGCTCAATCCTCTGCCATTTAGGAGTTAAATCCCTTTGTTTATGAACCCTAGTCACACCTCCCTGCATGTGACTTGCACAGCCTTCCATAAAACACTTCCTGTAAAGAGAGCCTTATTTAGGCTTTCTTTATTGCAAGTTCTGTTAAGTGATGTACCGAACATAGCGTGTTCGCATTCGCCGCCGCGGGCGAACACATGCGCGGTTCGATCCACCCCCTATTCGTCATCATTGAGCAAACTTTGACCCTGTGCCTCACGGTCAGCAGACACATTCTAGCAAATTAGCAGCAGACCCTCCCTTCCAGACCCTCCCACCTACTGTACAGCATCCATTTTAGATTAATTCTGAAGCTGCATTCTTAGATAGAGGAGGGAAAGTGTAGCTGCTGCTCATTTGATAGGGAAATTGATAGCTAGGCTAGGGTATTCAGTGTCCACTACAGTCCTGAAGGACTCATCTGATCTCTGCTGTAAGGACAGCACCCCAAAAAGCCCTTTTTAGGGCTAGAACATCAGTCTGCTTTTTTTTTCTGTGTAATGTAATTGCAGTTGCCTGCCTGCCAGCTTCTGTGTCAGGCTCACAGTGGATACTGTTCCCACTTGCCCAGTGCCACCACTCAAATCTGGTGTCATAATAGCTTAAGCTTGACATTTAAAAATATTTTTTTTTCACTGTAATAGATTGAATAGCAGTTAGTTGTCTACCAGCTTCTGTGTCAGGCTCACAGTGGATACTGTGCCCACTTGCCCAGTGCAACCACGCATATCTGGTGTCACAATAGCTTAAGCTTGACATTTCAAAACAAAATTCTTTTTTTTCACTGTAATAGATTGAATAGCAGTTAGTTGTCTGCCAGCTTCTGTGTCAGGCTCACAGTGGATACTGTGCCCACTTGCCCAGTGCCACCACTCATATCTGGTGTCACAATAGCTTAAGCTTGACATTTAAAAATATTTTTTTTCACTGTAATAGATTGAATAGCAGTTAGTTGTCTACCAGCTTCTGTGTCAGGCTCACAGTGGATACTGTGCCCACTTGCCCAGTGCCACCACTCATATCTGGTGTCACAATAGCTTAAGCTTGACATTTAAAAACAAAAAAAAATTTTTTCACTGTAATAGATTGAATAGCAGTTAGTTGTCGGCAAGCGTCTGGGTGTCAGGCCTTCAGCGTGTACTCTGCCAACCTCTGCCAGTCCACTTTGCCACTCATATCTGGTGTCACAATAGCGTGCATTTAAAAACAAAAATCTTTTTTTGGGGCGGGGCCTGACTGTGATGGCGGCTGGACGCATTATCAGAGAGCTCCGGGCAAATTGTTGAAATTAAGCGACTTACCCGTACTACCGGGGCTCTCCGAACCAGAAAGCGAGGTTTTGAACGCCAGGTGCAAGGCGACCGGCTCTGCACGATCGGTGGCAGCCGTCCAGCATCAAACCCTCAACGGGTCGGAGTAAGGCTTAACAAGCAGTGCGGAGGGGAGAGGCGGCCGCTCCCTCAACCAAGCTCAGGCAGACCTCTGTACAACCCTTGATGGCACCCTGCAACCCCTTTGGACTGGCGGGGGAGATCCCGGTCCCCACCCTGGAGGCTCACTCCCTCCACCAGGACTAAGCGACCCGGCCTCAACCAATATTGACACCCCACATGGCATAACCAATATGGCGGACACGGCGGACCTCACGCCTGATTATGGCGCTGTGATGCCCAGAACGATGGCCTTCCTGGACAACCTACTTGCCGACTTCTGGGGAGCGCTGTCCCCACGAAACCCAGTACCCGCCCAACAAATCTCACAAGAGCACCCATCCAAACCCGATCCCTGGCAGCCTCGAAATAAGCGTAACACAGAGAAAACACAAACAGGGCGAAAAAGACCAGGTCGGCGGAGCACAAAGGGTGGGAAGCACAGGCCTGCATCGGACAGTGATGCCTATGGAGCCATCAGCCGGAAAGCCAAGCAAGCTGAAGCAGAGAGAGGAAAGCAGGGGACACAGGAGAAGACACTAAACATTATGGACACTCCACCGACCTTTTCTGGGTCACTACACCTCAGGACTCATCCCAACACATGGTACTGTACCCTGCTCATGACGGGCATAGGCTGAAAGCACAGAAGGTCGCCGGACCCACAACCACACCACACACAGTCAGGAGAAATCAACCATCTCTACCTAAGACTGCACCATCTGTTCCACACATCCCCACACAAGCTCCTACTGATATAGTCACTCAAGGTGGTAAATCTCGTTTGCAAAATGCCTTTAAGATGTAACTGTATATGCACCATATATCAAACAGCTACTGCTATACTGAAAAACATGTTCATACATTATAATTACGCTAACATAGTTAACCTGTCAAGCACCAATCAACTTATTTTATGTACTGTTACTTTGACACACACGGCTTATAACTTGTGCCCTAGTATATGTTAGTTAGTATATGCTAAGCAAGCGTGACTCACTCTAGTGTAAGAGATAACAGCTAATAACTAGCCAGTATTACTCATTCTAAATGTTTATATGACCTATGACATCAACAGACTAGCTAATATGCTGACTAAGCCTAATCACAGTTTAAACTTACTCTTCAAAGTCAATTACTTAAGCTGAGTTTTAACGTTGAACCACTAGTTACTTAAAAAGTCTTCTTCATGCCATACTCATGTTATATTATGTCTCTGTATTCGCGCTTGAGACTGCTGTTGTGGCACTCCAAGCTTTGTTGTATTCAACTGCACGACAAAAATAAAGAATTTAACAAAAAAATATATATATTTTTTCACTGCTATAGATTGAATAGCAGTTACTTGTCTTCAAGCGGGTGTGTCAGGCCAACAGCGTGTACTCTGCCAACCTCTGCCAGTGCACATTGCCACTCATATCTGGTGTCACAATAGTGTGCATTTAAAAACAAAAAACTTTTTTCACTGTTATAGATTGAATAGCAGTTACTTGTCTTCAAGCGGGTGTGTCAGGCCAACAGCGTGTACTCTGCCAACCTCTGCCAGTGCACATTGCCACTCATATCTGGTGTCACAATAGTGTGCATTTAAAAACAAAATACTTTTTTCACTGTTATAGATTGAATAGCAGTTACTTGTCTTCAAGCGGGTGTGTCAAGCCTACAGCGTGTACTCTGCCAACCTCTGCCACTGCACAGTGCCACTCATATCTGGTCTCACAGTAGCTTGCACGCATAGTACCACTAATCCAAAAAAAAAAATGACAGGCAGAGGCAGGCCACCCCGCAGGGGCCATCGTGGTCGTGGTGCTGTGATTCCCTTTGGCCCTAGAATAATGCCCAGTATTCAGAGGCCATGTACCCTGAACTTGAAAAGTTCTGAGGACATAGTTGACTGGCTAACACAGGGCACCCAATCTTCTACAGCTTCCGCTCGGAACCTTGACGCACCATCCTCCTCCAGCTTAGCTTCGGGCACCTCTCAAGATAACACTCACCCGCTGCCACTGCCACCTCCTCTTCTCCTCCTCTAGTCCTCTTCTGCTGCTGTGTCTTGCTCCACATCAACGGCACCCCCCAGCTCCCCAGGTACTATTCCACATCCCGGATACGGCAGTGTCACGCCGTCTTGGGTTTGACTTGCTTGAAAGCAGAGAGTCACACCGGACAAGCACTCCTGTCCGCCCTGAACGCACTGGTGGAAAAGTGTCTGACTCTGCAGCAACTGGATATCGGCAAAGTGGTTTGTGACAACGGAACAAATTTGTTGGCGGCATTGAAGTTGGGCAAGTTGACACATGTGCCGTGCATGGCACATGTGTGTAATCTGATCGTACAACGCTTTGTGCATAAGTACACAGGCTTACAGGACGTCCTGAAGCAGGCCAGGAAGGTGTGTGGCCATTTCAGGCGTTCCTACACGGCCATGGTAAACTTTGCAGATATCCAGCGGCGAAACAACATGCCAGTGAGGCGCGTGATTTGCGACAGACCGACACGTTGGAATTCAACACTCCTAATGTTCGAACGCCTGCTCCCACAAGAAAAAGCTGTTAATGAATATTTGTATGACCGGGGTGCTAGGACAGCCTCTGGGGAGCTGGGAATTTTTTTCCACTTTACTGGACGCTCATGCGCAATGTTTGTAGGCTCATGCGTCCTTTTGAGGAGGTGACAAACCTAGTCAGTCGCACCGAAGGCACCATCAGCGACATCATACCATTTGTTTTCTTCCTGGAGCGTGCCCTGCGAAGAGTGCTTGATCAGGCTGTAGATGAGCGTGAAGAGGAAGAGGAAGAGTTGTGGTCACCATCACCACCAGAAACAGCCTTATCAGCTTCGCTTGCTGGACCTGCGGCAACACTGGAAGAGGATTGTGAGGAAGAGGAGTCTGAGGAGGAATGTGGCTTTGAGGAGGAGGAGGAAGACCAACCACAACAGGCATCCCATGGTGCTCGTTGTCACCTATCTGGAACCTGTGGTGTTGTACGTGGCTGGGGGGAAGAACATACCTTCATTGAGATCACTGAGGAGGAGGAACGGGAAATGAGTAGCTCGGCATCCAACCTTGTGCAAATGGGGTCTATCATGCTGTCGTGCCTGTTGAGTGACCCTCGTATAAAAAGGCTGAAGGAGAACGACCTGTACTGGGTGTCCACGCTACTAGACCCCTGGTATAAGCAGAAAGTGGCGGAAATGTTACCGAATTACAACAAGTCAGAAAGGATGCAGCATTTGCAAAATAAATTAAAAAGTATGCTTTACACAGCGTATAAGGGTGATTTTACAGCACAACGGGAATCTAACAGGGGAAGAGGTGAAAGTCATCCTACTCCTCCCACGACCACGCCGGCAAGGACAGGACGCTTTAAAGACGTCTTGTTGATGGAGGACATGTGGAGCTTTTTAAGTCCTATGCATCTCCACAGCCCTTCGGGATCAACCCTCAGAGAACGACTCGACCGACAGGTAGCAGACTACCTCGCCTTAACTGCAGATATCGACACTCTGAGGAGCGATGAACCCCTTGACTACTGAGTGTGCAGGCTTGACCTGTGGCCTGAGCTATCCCAATTTGCGATAGAACTTCTGGCCTGCCCCGCTTCAAGTGTCCTGTCAGAAAGGACCTTCAGTGCAGCAGGAGGTATTGCCACTGAGAAGAGAAGTCGCCTAGGTCAAAAACGTCTAGATTACCTCACCTTTATTAAGATGAATGAGGGATGGATCCCGAATGGACTGACAGTGGGCGATACATTCGACTAAAAAGGCCTGATGAGAGGAGCTGCCTTGGGCTAAAAATGGTCCACACGCTGCTGTATTTTAGCTCTGAATGCCGGTTGACTTGCGTGACTTATCCGCCACCAACTAGGGTTCAAGCTGCAATGGTTTAGGGCACTTTCTGCCTGGGAAAAAAACATGAATTTTTATGGCCGCTGCTACAGCAGCGGCTGCAACAATACCTAATTTTTCAGGCATGTGTACATGCCTAATTTTTCGGCCCTCTGGTGCTGCACTGTGGTTTCAAAAACCAAACCAAAAAAAAGGCACATAACAGGGATTAAACTGATTGGAATAGTACTACTTAACACACCACTCCTATCTGGTGGCACATTAGATTGCACGCGCAGTGCCCCAAATTTGAAGTAGGAGGACCGACCAAGCATGTTTTTCCATCTCCTGCTTCCTAAAATCGATGCCATATAAACGTCCCCTGATAGGGCGCCAGCTCGTTATTCTCTTGGGCGCCAGCTCGTTATTCTCTTTTTCACTTCACTAGGGACACTTTACTGCACTATGGGCACTTAGACCAACTCTTTGTCTTGCACACTGTTATTCCTAGCCAGCATCTGTGATGGGAAATCAGGCAGTCATCTAAACGTTTAGATTGAGCTTTAGCTTAGAACACCCTTGAAGGTGTTTAAGGAGATTAGGGCTAGTTTAGAGGATTCTTCTTAGACCTCTCTGGGTCTTTATAGCCCTTCTACCTATCCAGCATTTCTGGAAACTAGCTAAGAGAAAGGGTGGCTGTGTGTCTGTGATACATTTAACTTTATATCACCTTATTGACACTTTATCACTCCGGTCTCCATACTCTCTGCCTATACCCATCTATTTAGAGGGAATTTCCTTGCCCCTGCCAATATTATATAATAGGTAATAGTATTACCATTATTACACAATTAGGTCTCTGAGGACAGGTGTCAATCCATATCTGCCAAGTGACCCTATGTAGGGGGAACAGTCTCTATTCTGCTCTGTGTCAGTGTGAATCATGGTCTCTGAGGACAGGTGTCAATCCATATCTGCCAAGTGACCCTATGTAGGGGGAACAGTCTCTATTCTGCTGTGTGTCATTGTGTATCATGGTCTCTGAGGACAGGTGTAAATCCATATCTGCCAAGTGACCCTATGTAGGGGGAACAGTCTCTATTCTGCTCTGTGTCAGTGTGAATCATGGTCTCTGTGGACAGGTGTCAATCCATATCTGCCAAGTGACCCTATGTAGGGGGAACAGTCTCTATTCTGCTCTGTGTCAGTGTGAATCATGGTCTCTGAGGACAGGTGTCAATCCATATCTGCCAAGTGACCCTATGTAGGGGGAACAGGCTCTATTCTGCTCTGTGTCATTGTGTATCATGGTCTCTGAGGACAGGTGTCAATCCATATCTGATAAGTGACCCTATGTTGGGGGAACAGTCTCTATTCTGCTCTGTGTCAGTGTGTATCATGGTCCCTGAGGACAGGTGTCAATCAATATCTGCCAAGTGACCCTATGTAGGGGGAACAATCTCTATTATGCTCTGTGTCAGTGTGTATCATGGTCTCTGAGGACAGGTGTCAATCCATATCTGCCAAGTGACCCTATGTTGGGGGAACAGTCTCTATTCTGCTCTGTGTCAGTGTGTATCAGGGATCCTTAGGATAGGTGTCAATCCCTATCTGCCAAGTGACCCTATGTAGGGGGAACAGTCCCTATTCTGCTGTGTGTATCAGGGATCCTTAGGATAGGTGTCAATCCATATCTGCCAAGTGACCCTATGTGGGGGGAACAGTCCCTATTCTGCTCTATGTCAGTGTGTATCTGGGATCCTTAGGATAGGTGTCAATCCATATCTGCCAAGTGACTCTATGTAGGGGGAACAGTCCATATTCTGCTCTGTGTCAGTGTGTATCAGGGGCTCTGAGGACAGGTGTCCATCCATATGTCAAGGTGTCAATATGTCATATGTCAGGTGTCAATCCATATCCATTGTGATTTTGGAATGTTAGGTGATTTCTGCCCTTTATGGATTAAAACCAGACTCTGCATCAACTGTGTAATTTTCCATGGGCGTTTTGCCATGGAACCCCTCCGGCATGCCACAGTCCAGGTGTTAGTCCCCTTGAAACAACTTTTCCATCACTTTTGTGGCCAGAAAGAGTCCCTGTGGGTTTTAAAATTCGCCTGCCCATTGAAGTCATTGGCGGTTCGCCCGGTTCGCGAACGTTTGCGGAAGTTCCCGTTCGCGAACCGAAAATTTTGTGTTCGCGACATCACTACTGAACAACCTCATTAAGCTGAAGTTGTTCTGGTGACTATAGTGTCCCTTTAAGTATTTCACTCAAAGACTGTCGAGACTGGGGATTAAAAGTATTTCATTTTTTTGATCTCCAGTCTTGCCAATTCATCATATACCATCCCATTTAACCAATTGATGGGCACCCTAAGGGAATTATTATGGTGACTTTTTTATGATTTTTCTCCCGAGTTACACTTCTACCTCTGTGTCTTAAACACATTAAAGCAGCACTGTCATGCTGAACTTACCTTTCCTCGATCACTTCCTCTTCTCCCCCTCTCTCAGGATCTGTTCTTTATTTCTTCCTGTCTGCGCTAGTTTTCTTTAAAACATAAGACAAAGTAGGGACTATTTTGTCTTATTTATTTTTCCTACACTTGACCAGCTTTGACCCAGGGGAGAAGCAAAGTCCGCTCCATCTCCTGAGGTCAAAGCAATTTTCCCACAATTCTCACCTTCCTCCTGCTGCTTCATTCGGCGTTTGAACTCCGGCGAAACTACCGAATTCCGTCTTAACAGAATGAGCAGTTTGTCCATTCATGTTAGGATGAAATTCTGGACTTTTTTAAGATTGGAATTTCATTCAAATAAAATTCTGATCTATACAAAAGTCCAGAATTTCATTTAGGTTTTAGACTTCATGCCTAAATATTGGAGGCCACATGGGCACTCCGAAAGTTAAATAAAATTTTTTGTTTTACATGTGATAAAATAATTTATCTTATAAGTTTTGTTAGTAGTATTTGAGGTAAAAGGAGAAGTTTTGTTTTGCACTAGTCCCTGGGTGGTTTTGCATAAAATGTACTTTCTGCATTTAAAGAAACCTTTGGCATTTGACAAGGTGGAGGACTTTGTTATATTTCTTCTAGTTTTAAAATTGGGAGCACCTGTAAATATTAATGGGAAGGTTTTTATTTTAGAGTTTCAACTTTTTGTAAGATGTCCCAATGTTTGTTGATTATTGTTTTAATTTCGTTATTTGTATTGTTAAAATCAAATATGATTGGAACAGGGTGTGAAGTATTGTTATTATCTTTATATATAAAAAGGTTATTTCTATCATTTCATTTAACTTTACTAATAATAGTAATTTATCCTCTGAATAGTTTATTTCTAAAAATGGATTTTTTAAAACAGAAGTGTGGTGTTCAAAGTCCTCTGGCTTGGAGCAGTTTCTTTTTAATCGTAAAAATTGGCTCTTTTTTTTTTTCTTTAAGGTTCTAGTGTTAATGTTATCTTTAATAAAAATATAGAGATCTAAAAAGTTCATTTGTTTCTCTATTGTATTCACAGGTTAAAATGATGATTTTGTTTGAATTTAAAGTATCTAAAAACAAGTTAAGGAAACTTTAAGACCCATGCCATATAAAAAAAACAAGTTGTCTATGTAACGGAAATATGAGACCAGGATCACCTTCTATTCATGACAACCCTCCATTCATGACAACCCCAAATGGCCTCTGATTCCCAGTCAGGTAATAAAAGGTTAACATAACTGGGGGCTAACCTGGTTCCCATAGCCATACCTTGCTTCTGAAGATAAAAAGAGTCTAAAAAACAGAAAATAAATTTTTTTGGAAAATGATCTCTATGCCATCTTTGATAAAACAAATTTGTTGTTCAGAAAGCCTTTTTTCGTTAAGTGCTAAATGCAAGTAACAGGCTATAAAAATTACAGTGTACAAAAGATGGATGAATTAGGCGCTCATTATATGGAACGATAGGCTGCAGTACCCAATACAAGGAACCCCGACCTTGTGGAAAAGTGACGTGAAAGAAAAAGGGAAGAGACCGCGCCTTAAATATAAAGAATTGAATAAATATAAAAAAATTTATACGTACACGATGATAGGAGTAATAGTTCTCTTATACAGTATGACCTCAAAAATAAAAAGAGCATACAAAGGATAATAGTGCAATATGCCAAGTACAATAGGTATGTGGATAAGTAATACTAATAATTTTCCACTCACATATCCCAGAGCTAACTTAGAGCTCTGCTGTTAATACGCCTGGACGGAACAATTCCCATCTAAGGATATAAATGGAGTGGTGGTGGTCCCAATCGTCTCAGATGGAGTAATATGTGGAGAGACAGGAGAATCCAGATAGTGCAATATATATTGATAAAATAATAGATGAAAAAATGATATAAAATCAGTACTCACATTTACTAGAGCAGAACTTGCTCTAGTTTCTGTAGCATAGGTGGTATAGTCCCCACCAAGGAGCAGGATGATAACCAGGATGGAAAAAATAAAATTCAAATGTATATAGATGAAGAGAAAATGTATTTGACAAAAATTGAATAAAATAAATAAAAGTACTATGTAAAAAGTCTTTCAAAGTCCACTTAACGCGTTTCGCCTATCAAGGAGGCTTCTTCAGAAGTGTGGATATGTCCTGAAAGAGTCCGTTTATATAGGGGATTCCTGGATGTTAATTCCGTCCTGGTGTGTCTTGATTGAAGTGCGGTTCACCAATGGTGCGGTTCACCAATGGTCACAGGAAACAGGAAACTTCAATCAAGACACACCAGGACGGAATTAACATCCAGGAATCCCCTATATAAACGGACTCTTTCAGGACATATCCACACTTCTGAAGAAGCCTCCTTGATAGGCGAAACGCGTTAAGTGGACTTTGAAAGACTTTTTACATAGTACTTTTATTTATTTTATTCAATTTTTGTCAAATAAATTTTCTCTTCGTCTATATACATTTGAATTTTATTTTTTCCATCCTGGTTATCATCCTGCTCCTTGGTGGGGACTATACCACCTATGCTACAGAAACTAGAGCAAGTTCTGCTCTAGTAAATGTGAGTACTGATTTTATATCATTGTTTCATCTATTATTTTATCAATATATATTGCACTATCTGGATTCTCCTGTCTCTCCACATATTACTCCATCTGAGACGATTGGGACCACCACCCCTCCATTTATATCCTTAGACGGGGATTGTTCCGTCCAGGCGTATTAACAGCAGAGCTCTGGTGGAAAATTATTAGTATTACTTATCCACATACCTATTGTACTTGGCATATTGCACTATTGTATGCTCTTTTTATTTTTGAGGATATACTGTATAAGAGAACTATTACTCCTATCATTGTGTACGTATACATTTTTTTATATTTATTCAATTCTTTATATTTAAGGCGCAGTCTCCTCCCTTTTTCTTTCATATAAGAATTACAGTACCATGAAATACTACAGCATATTATTTACAAAAGTCCCTAGACCTTGGGGCTAAGGAGTCAGTTGATGGTAGTCTACATTTCTGCACAGTTCAAGAGAAACAAGCTGAATCTCTATTACAACTGGTTTATATTGCACATGGGTTACTTTCTGGGAGGTAACTCCCCTAGAGTAGGATGGCCTATGATGACCTATAATGGAAATTATCCCTACACACTGTCCCTAGTGGTGACCCTAAAGCGTTTACCTTATTATACTTTATTTATGGCATAAATAATTATTTTAAATCATAACATAGTGCAACAATGTATTTTTGTTGGTGTACATGTAGAAATGATAAAAGAAGCTATAGCAAAAAAATAAATAAAATGATAAAATAAAAATATAAAGGCTTTTTTCACAATGCTAACTTTTATTGTATTATTTATTTATTTTTCTATCAATTTTTTTTTTATGATCCAGTTTTTATTTTTTATTTTTAACGTCGCAGTGGGACTTTGCAATGGGATTTTGTTTGAGTTTTTTGGGTCTGAAGAAAATAAGATTTAGGAAGAAAGAAGAAAGCTGATAGCAAGTATCATTTTTTTTTTTTAACAGGCATTAGTTTTATTGACCTCCTTAACAAATATTAAGGTGAGAGGGAATAGGTAGGGTACTTTATTTGAATGAAGTTGGCTAAGGACTATTTTTTTTTCTATAGCTAAATAAATCCATCACTTACTTACTGAGCTTGCTCACTTGGAGTTTCTTGTATTGTAATAGTATATTGTAAAATTAGCTATTTTGTTCATGTTGTAGTTTGCTTCTCTAGATCTCAAATCTGAGATCCATATTGGCTAGTTTCCACTTGTGGCATAATAATAAAATCTATTCAAAAAGTTTGATCAGTTGATATGTACTCACAACAAAAATACAAAACAAATTAAATATAAACTACAAGTAATATTTTCTGTGCATCTCCAGTAACAAAAATAAAATCCCATCCAGCATGTGCCTTGAAAAGGATTTCATTGCCTTTTAAATAAAGTAACATATTTAGTTATATAAATTATTAAATATATATATACAGTATCTCACAAAAGTGAGTACACCCCTCACATTTTTGTAAATATTTTTTTATATATTTTCATGTGACAACACTGAAGAAATGACACTCTGCTATGTTGTATAGTAGTAAGTGTACAACCTGTATAACAGTGCTGTCACAGCCATTAATGTCTAAACCATTGGCAACAAAAGTGAGTGCTCCCCTAAGTGGAAATGTCCAAATTGGGCCCAAAGTGTCAAAATTTGTGTGTGGCCACCGTTATTTTCCATCACTGCCTTAACTCTCATGGGCATGGAGTTCACCAGGTTGAACTCACAGGTTGCCACAGGTTGCCACTGGAGTCCTCTTTCGCTCCTCCATGAGGACATCACGGAGCTGGTGAATGTTAGAGACCTTGCGCTCCCCCACCTTCTGTTTGAGGATGCCCCACTCATCCTCAATAGGGTTTAGGTCTGAAGACATGCTTGGCCAGTCCATCAACTTTACCTTCAGCTTCTTTAGCAAGGCAATGGTCATCTTGGAGGTGTGTTTGGGGTCGTTATCATGTTGAAATACTGCCCTGTGGCCCAGTCTCTGAAGGGAGGGGATCATGCTCTGCTTCCGTATGTTACAGTACATGTGGCATTCAAGGTTCCCTCAATTAACTGTAACTCCCCAGTGCCAGCAGCACTCATGCAGATGCAGACCATGACACTCCAACCACCATGTTTGACTGTAGGCAAGACACATTTGTCTTTGTACTCCTAACCTGGTTGCTGCCACACACGCTTCACACCATCTGAACCACATAAGTTTATCTTTGTCTCATCAGACCACAGGACATAGTTCCAGTAATCCATGTCCTTAGTCTGCTTGTCTTCAACAAACTGTTTGCAAGCTTTATTGTGCATCATCTTAAGAAGAGGCTTCATTCTGGGATGACAGCCATGCAGACCATTTTGATGCAGTGTGCGGCGTATGCTCTGAGCCCTGACAGGCTGAACCCCCAACCCCTTCAATCTCTGCAACAATGCTGGCACCACTCATATTTCTATTTCCCAAAGACAACTTCTGGATATGACGCTGAACACGTGAACTCAATTTCTTTGATTGACCGTGGTGAGGCCTGTTCTGAGTGGGACCTGTCCTGTGAAACTGCTGTATGGTCTTGCCCACCATGCTGCAGCTAAGTTTCAGGGTCTTGGCAATCTTCTTATAGCCTAGGCCATCTTTATGTAGAGCAACACATTTTTTCCAGATTCCCAGAGAGTTCTATGCCATGAGGTGCCATGTTTCTTTCTAACTCTTTATTTTTCTTGTGCATAAAGTAACAAACAAGCATGTAGAGCCATGACAGCAGCTGCAGGCAGTTTTGTAACATTCCATTGTGTGGCATATAGAACAGCACATTTTTTTTTAATATAGTATGAGAACAACAGGCTTAATTCAATAATAGTTGTAAGGAAAAGACTAGGCTAGACTTGCATATGACAGTATTAGTTGTGCTTAAGGCTGAAGGTATGTGGCATTGCGCTCTCGAGAAAATAAACCTTTATACTTCATTAAGCAGGCTATTCATGCATTAGTAAGTCTTGTGTGTGAGTTAACTATATTTGCCTAGTTATGTAAATTGAGTGTGCACCTTAAGCTTGATGTGGCAAAATTAAACTAGAAAAAGCATATGAGTAAACAAAGTTATATAATAGAGTCCCCTGGCCGAAGTCCCTCTCTGGGCAAGCTGTCATAAAGAGGATTGGCCTCCCAAGATTGCGGTGTGGTGCAGAGTGCCGTTTCAGGTCTCCCAATCCTAGAGCCGGCTTGCCGGTGCTCCCCTGATGGTTCACCTGATTCCGCATTGGGGCTGAGCAGAGCCCTGCTGTGGATGCCCCTGGAGCATCATTGTGGTGCGGTGAGCAAGCGGGTGTGGTTGGGGTCGATTGGCTGTACCGCTTGGCCTGTGCAGGGTCACCCTTGAAGCGGTGGGTGTTCGAGAGGAGCCAGTGCTTCATTTACGCGGTGTCTTCCATTTCGTTACCATGCGTGGGCAAGGTGCATGCCCGCTTCTCCACCACCGTCTCATGGCTTTAGACCCCATTGGGGCTGCAGGCTGATGCTTAGAGTCAGGTGGCGGCTGTTGAGGTAAGCAGCTTGAGGTGAGTGGTTGTAGAGCACCTTTTTGTAGTCTGTGCTCGAGCTTGAGCAAGAAGTCTTGGAAAATTCTGTCTATGTTGGACGAGGGTTCTTGTTGTAGCTCATGGCTGCCTGAGGGCTGCATGGCCTCTGCCATGTTAGGTAGGCCTCTCCATTCTCCGGCCATCCCTCAGCTGTTTTCACCATGTCAGGGGGGACCCCCAGTGGTGGACCGGGATAAGCCACAGCAGTCCAAAGGGGGGGTTGTGGGGTGCCCGTTTGTATCAGTTGGTCTCCAGGTGGCTCCAGGCTGGGAGATCGGCCGCCTCTCCCGCCCGGCGCATGCCAGGCCGCATGCCCTCGCGGGTATAATCTGCCGCCAGTTGTCTGCTCATGGGCCGCATTACCGCTGCATCGTGAGGGTTGATAACTAGTAAGTCGCTCGGAGTCGAGTGTTGTAGTTTGTTGGGATTCAGAAGTGCCTTTTTAGCCATTTTGGCAAAGATTAGTAGGGAGCTCCAGCTAGGCATGTCTTCCCCCATGACAGTCAGGTGCCCCCCATGAGGTGCCATGTTGAAATTCCAGTGACCAGTATGAGAGATTATGTGAGCGATAACACCACATTTAACACACCTGCTCCCCATTCACACCTGAGACTTTGTAACAATAACGAGTCACATGACACTGGGAGGAAAAATAGCTTTTGGGCCCAATTTGGACATTTCCACTTAGGGGTGTACTCACTTTTGTTGGCAATGGTTTAGACATTAATGGCTGTGTGTTAAGTTATTTTGAGGGGACAGCAAATTTACACTGTTATACAGGCTGTACACTTACTAGCTTACATTGTAGCACAGTGTAATTTCTTCAGTGTTGTCACATGAAAAGATATAATAAAATATTTACAAAAATGTAATGGGTGTACTCACATTTGTGAGACACTGTATGTATAAACCTAATCTAAGAAGAAGAAAAAGTTACATAGAGATAACTGTTTAATGATCTTTATATGGTAATATAGTTAAAAAAGGTTTCAACTTACTGACTGCCATTAAACTCTATAAATAAAATACAGTAAATTTGACAGCATCACTGAATTAACTTCCCTCCCCATCCAATAATTACTGCAAAACGTTAGCACAAGTTCAACTTACAATTTGCAGATAAAAGGTTAAAATTGTTCAAGTTAATGTAGAGAACTCTTGAAAATGAAATTATGTGAATTAGTACAAGGTTTCAATCAGCACAGCTTAGAGGAGACCTACATTAGTGAAGTAAATAGATTGTTTACATGATGCTTCTCTATGTTACAGTCTTTATTTTTGTAGTCTTCATTTAGTTTAAGTTTGCACCTGTTTATCATTTTAATGGCACCATGCATTAACAACATCAGTGTGAATAGCTTCAAATTATGATTTATATAGATGTATTCTTTGCAAGAAGGAACAATTAAGATAAGAATGTCTTTTAAATATAAGCATATAATGGGAATACTAAGACAACTGTACAATTGACAAGTCTTGTGAAGCTAAAAATATCATTATCCTTAAAAAGGGAAAAGTAACACGCTTAAAAAAAAACAGAATCTTGGTCTAAATTATATTAATTTGAAGTAGTCATGTCATTTTCCCACCATCCAAAATGAGTATTTCATAAAAATAAAATCTTTATAATATACTCATATTGAGTATGTTGGAATTTTAAATTTCAACCCAGTCTAAAGATATATTAAAACAACGTAGGAACTTCTTTGCCTTAATATTTTTCCTATGCTTGATAAGCTTTACGATAAGCAGAGCTACCTTTTGTCAAGCCATGTCAAGCTATGTCAAGTCCTCTGCCATCACTAGCGATGGCGAAGGGGGAAAAAGACTCTGAATCCCGCAGTTTTGAGGCATCCTTTATAAAGCTCAATGTTGTACTCTCCTACTATATTTTATTACTATTTTTTAGAAGAAAAAATGGCGTCCTGAATATAAGACTAGGGACAGGGACACTAAATAATCATAAATACATGGTTATAGTAATACAGCAATTCCTAATGCTATAGTATTCCTTTAAATTATGCTAACATATTTTTTGAAGGGGAACATGCATCGTTTTTTTCTACAGCTTTAAAATACGCAGTAAATTTTTGCACTGCCAAAATCAATTGATACAGGCCTTTTTTTTTTTTTTTTTTTACTGATATTTACTGTATTTACCAAAAGATGTGGTAAAAAAAAAAAATATATCCCCATGTCTAAAATAAGGGTTGAATAGGAACCAGTCAGTATTATATAGCCAAGGCATATTCAAACTGTCATCCTAATAATACAATTAATTAGAAATGCTAGGACACTTTAAACAGACTGAGTAAACCTCACAGCATCGCTAAACAAACTCACCCTATACCAAATTACTGCCTCAAACCCCTTAATTTTACACATAGGAAGATAATATAGAACTTCATGCACCCTTAAAACTTCTATCTGTATTCCTAAAACTATAGTGCCTTTTGGTCCCCCCTCCCTTTCACCCCAGCATGTAAAAGGTTAAAAAACGTTTTATTTATTAACCTGATTCCAGAGCCGATGTGCCTCGATGCTGGATTGGGGCTCCGCCTCCTTCTCCATGATCAACCAGAGGGGCAAATGCACATGCACAACGAGCACTGTGTGTGCATTAGGCCCTCCCCTTTGGAGAGCTTTGCCTCAACGCTTTCCTATGGGGGTTTCACTGACACTGGATGTCCTCATGCAGAGTGTGAGGATGTCCAGCATCATTTAGGTGACCTGGAGTCAATTAACAGCCAGAAAATACCTCTAGTGGCTGCATGATTGACAGCCACTAGAGGCAGTTTTAGTCCAGCAAGGTAATCATTGCAATTTTTAAAAACTGCAATGATTTAAATTTCAGGACTAAGTGGGACAGGGATCTTTAAATACACATTTTTAATACACATTGTCTGTTAAAGACAATGTGCTCAAAGAAGTGGTCTGGGTGCCAGATCCATCTAGGGTTAACCCTGCAGCTGGGTTAATCCAGCCTCTAGTCGCTGTCTCATTGACAGCCGCTAGAGGCGCTTCCGCACGTCTCACTGTAAAGATCACAGTGAGAAGACGCTGACGTCCATAGGAAAGCATTGAGAAATGCTTTCCTATGGACTGATAGAATTTGGGCGCGGCTTTTGCCGCGCATGCGCATTCAGCGCTGATGTCGAAGGAGGGAGGAGATTTCCTCAGCGCCGAGGGAGCCCGGCGCTGGAGAAAGGTAAGTTATTGACCCCTTCCTCCCCCTTCATCCCAGCAGGAGTGGGACCCTGAGGGTGGGGGGGACCTAAAGACCCTATAGTGCCAGGAAAACAAGTTTGTTTTCCTGGCACTATAGTGGTCCTTTAAGTCCACCAACTGATATTGTCTTCAGTTCTGGATGCCAAGCTGGTTGACACATTGAAAATTATGTAGGTACATAAAGAAAGCCCGTTAAGGACTGAGGCAGTTGTACAAGTTGTGATCAAAACAAAACTTAAACAAAAGCTTGAATTTGCGCTATATATCTCTTCAACCGTAATTCACCTCTGTCATATTAAATGCACCCACACTTATTATATATCATTTTGTTCAGGAGAAAGAGGTTGTTCATGCCACATCAGATATTGCTATGTTAAACATAATTTAATATAAATAAAATATAAAAATAAAATGAGAAATTAAGACATTTTGTTATTTTTTTAGTTCTGCATGGCATTTTAACTGTTAGTGTCATAATACTGTTAGTTTTTACTGCAGTAAAGTACACATATTTGTAATCAGATGACTCCTGAGTAAAACAGTACCATGTGCAGGTTTTATGGTGTTTTGGGAAGTTACAGGGTCAAATATAGCACATTAAATTTTTCAGTTTATACACATTGAAATTTGCCAGACTGGTTATCTTGCCTTTGAGACTGTATTGTAACCCAGGAATGAGAATTAACCCCATGATAGTATACCATTTGCAAAAGTAGACAACCCCAGGTATTACAAATGGGGTATGTCCAGTCTTTTTTAATAGCCAGTTAATTAGCGTTCATATTTGTTTGTGTGTGAAATATGAAAAAAAAACTAATTTGAATGCTAATGTTTCCCAGTGTTTGTGAGTAAGTGGCTACTAAAAAGACTGGACATACCCCATTTGCAATACCTTGGGTTGTCTATTTTTGCAAATGGTATGCCATCATGGGAGTAATTCTTATTCCTGGGCTACAATACGGTCTCAAAGGCAACAATCAGGCGAATTTCAGTGTTAAAAAAAGGAAATTTTATAGCATGACAGGAGGCTTCATATTTTGCTTAAGTCTCTCTTTACTAGAACTCCACAGCAGCACATTAACAGAGAGATAAACACCAAAGACAAAAACATAAGGCATCTATATAAGGCTCCTCCTAAGCCACCATTTCCTCTTTCTTTGCTGCTCCGCAGAACAGTACAGGTCAGAGTACCACTGCCTCCTGTTATATATGGGTGGCTTTGTGTCTATTATATGTCTATTATATAGACTATATATGTCTATTATATGTATATGTCTATTATATGTAATCTGTGGTTTTATGCTCTTGTCTTGGGTTTATAGTATTGCTGCATTTATTTCTGTGGCTGTTTCTGGGATTTGGGCTTTGCCCTTCTGCTGTTATTTTTGCCTCTGTTTTTTCCTCTCCTTTGCATGAGGTTTCACTTTAAATTTTTTATTTTTTTTTTTCATAGTTTTTATTGTTCTGGTTGGTTTTTCTTTTTCTTTTATTTCGTGCTGGTCTGGTTCTCCGTTGCGGTCGCCGGGAAGCGGTCTTCCGACCGCTCCCCGTGCCGACCGTCGGGACCGCGGAGAAAGACTCCAGCGGTCCCACGTGTCCCTTGTATTGATTCCCGCCCGCCGGCTTCGTCCGCCGAGCGGGAATCCTCTCATTGCCTCCCTGCCCGCGCCCCGGTCGCTTGTTGGCCGCTTCCCGAGCGGCGTGAGGACGGAACAGGGTGCTGAATTGTTACCGCGGGAGCCTCCGCTCCTGAATGCCCTTTACCCCGCGTCCACGTGGCCGGACAGTGAGGGGTTGTGGGCAGTGCATACATCTTTCTTGCAGATTCCAGTTATTGCTGTACGAAGTGACTTGCATGAGGTCACACAGGATTCTCCTATCTGAGCATAGCCCTGTAACCACTATGCCCTGGCCTGGCCGAGATTAGTGGGAGTTAGCCGCCATTGTAATTAGCAATTTTCTTTATTTCCAGATTCTCACTGAATAAAGGTTTTTATTTTGCAGGGTGTGCGGCTCTTTTTCGGTCTACTGCCGCGCACACCGTTTATTTCTTAAAGGCGCAGTGTCCGTTTTTATTGCACTGGCTGCCTGTCTGGATGCTTAGTTCCCTCTGTGTGGGGGATCATTACTACACATGTGCTGTGTTTCTCTGGGCAGGTTTTGGGGTTTTTTTCTCTACCTCTGCCTACAGTTTATTCTCAGTGCATGTGTTGTATGGCTTTGCAGGCTTCTTCTGTGGATGCCATTATTGCATGTGCCCTAGGGCTCTGGGTGGCTCTAGGCATTCCACTTCATGCCTCCTGCGTAGGACCCGCTTAACATCACCGCACTATCATGGACCGAGACTGGTCTGGAGGCCTAACTACACCTCTACCCTGCACGCACGATATGTCAAGTAATTCCTGCATATCTACCGTAAGGACCTACGTTCCTGCCTCATATACCACTGGGACGGTCCTACCCGTGCCCATATACTGGCCTGCTTTGTCTGTGCCCTTATGATTGGCCCGCTTTGTCGGTGCCCCTTGATTGGCCTGCTTTGTCTGTGCCCCATGATTGGCCTGCTTTGTCTGTGCCATATTACGCATGCTATTGACCTGGTGGCTCCGTATCCTGGAACAAGTTTTGTTGAGCCCGCATGCGTTTACTACTTGCCTCTGCCATACTAGGGGTGCTGCCCCTACTGCCTGCTAGTGATACCTGTTCTCTATTCAGTTAGGTATCACGTGCCGTCATCTCAGACGTTATGGAAGCCTCTGCACGGGAGCAGACTTTGCAGGCACTGTTTAATGCGGCTGTGGCCGCCTCTGTTGAGGAAGCTCTGCCTAGGGCCCTTCCTCATCCACGAATGGAAAGGGGTGCGAGAGGATCCCCCCGCTTGGCAGACGACTCGGCGGAGTCAGACTCTCAGGATCGAGAGCAGGCAAGTGCGCTAATGCGCTATTGGAAGGGTGAAGGCCCTGAACCATGCTCCCGGAAGGACAAGACTCCGGCGAAGCGACATGGTTCGAGGTTATAGAACCTCACCGGCCAGGCGCCGCCGTCTTTCGGGCGCAGGGGAGGTGGCCTCCTTACCCCCCCCTATATTGGCCTGCTGGAGGAGTGGCGGGCAGACCTGTCTCCCTCGGATGAGGGAGATGTTTGGATGAGGACCGTGGGGAAGGTCCCGGTCGGCGCGAGGAGGATGAAGACGCGCCGGCGACAGAGGCCCCCACGGCGATACTGGGAGACGATGCCGGAGAGCCTCTGTTTGACCCTCGGTCTAGCTGACACCCCTGACCCTCGGAATGGTCACTGCCCGACCACTTGGCACTATCCGTGCTCTACTGGACCCGCAGCCCCCTGGAAGGGGAGGCCCGCGAGAAGCTGTGGGCGGAATGCCCCAAGCCCGTCCTGCCGGACGAGGGGGCGGTGGCCCCGGATTTTGACCCCCTGGCGGCCTCGTAATTGAATAGTACGGGTCGGGACCCCACGAAAGGGGTCGAGCGTCACCTCCGCTTGACACAGGATGGACAGCTGGATAGGCTGAGCCCATTTGTGCAGGTTGTTGGCCCTGACAGACATGGCCTACACGGATGGTACGAGCCTGGACCCGGCCGTCAGACGAATTTGGGCGCTACGCCCCATTTGCCTTCTAGGCAATGCTAATCTGCACCGAACGCAAGTGTACGGCTCTGTTTCAGATGGACACCGAGCTATCGGAGCCAGGGTTCTAAGTATTGGGCCCCCGGCCAATAAGTCCTACTGTTCGGGGAACCTCTCATTAGGTGCTACAGAAACGCACCGACTTTTGCTTCCCTGGATAAAGCACAGTCCTCTATAAAGAAGATATTTCGCTCACGGTTATCCCGGCTGGTCTTCGGACCCACAGATCCATGGCCCGTCTTTTCACCACCATACCAGCCCGGACCTCTCTACACTCGAAGGGCGGGTAGAGGTCGTGGAGACCGTGCCAGAGGACGAGCGAGATTCCCTGCGGGTGAGTACAACTCCTGCCACTTTTCTATTTCCCTCTACTACGTACAGACAGTGCGTTTCGCTGCAGGGACAGGCGGCAGGAAGTGCCTTCAAACGCATGGGTCCATCGGCCTGTATGAGATTAGGTCATGGACTTCCACACCCCACTGACGCGGGTTGGACCTCCAAGTGTCTCCATCACCGCGAGGGTTCAACGTTCCTTGACAGGTTCGGAGGTTCGGACTCTGCTCGCCATTGGCTCGATTTTCTAGTGCAGATGGAGTCGGGGGAGTTCCTCCCGGTGGTCAATTTTGGGAATTGAACACCTTCGTTGTCTGCTACCACTTCAAGTTGGGGGACATTCACCTCCATCGGAACCTTCCCCGGCCGAGAGACTTGTTCATGTGACTAGACCTAAGGATCCTTACCTCTCCGTCCTGGTTGACAAGAGTGGTCGCGGGTTGCTTCGCTTCACCTGGAATAGCGTCTCTTGCCTGTTCATGTGCCTCCCGTGCGGCCTCAGTTCGGCCCTTGGTGCTTCACCAAGCTGCTGACGATTGTGGTCACCCGATTCTGGTCAGTGAGCGTCCGTTTCCTGTTATTTCTGGATGATGTGCTAGCCCTCTGCGAAGATCCGTCCTGGCTCGGACTTTGAACGCGTTCGGCGACCTCCTTATTGGAGCTCCTGGGATTCGTGGTTAATCTGAAGAAATCAGCTTTGGAACCTGCCCGGACGGTGGAGTCCTTGGGTGTCGTGGTCAATGCGACGGAATGCCTTCCCCGTCCGCCTCTGGCACTGTTGGCAACCACCCGGGAGGTAATGAGAAGGATATCACGGCAAGTCCGGATTCCCTTTCAAATGTTTGCTCGCATGGTGGGCCTCCTCTCAGCCTCGATACAGGCAATATACCCGGGCCCACTACACTACAGGACCATACAACGGTTAAAGGCCCATGCTCTACGCAGGTGACCTTCTTCAGACCAGATGATTTTCTGTTCCGGACGTGAGGACTGGACTGCGCTGGTGGCTCCTGCGCATGGTCGCATGGAACGGCAAGGCAATATTCGGACCAACCCCAGAGTTCGTACTGGAATCGACTGTACGCCTTTGGGTTGGGGTGCCACGTGCGTGACCGGGTCCACGGGCGGCCCGTGGTCGAACAAGGAGTCTGAATTCCACTTCAGGTGTCTGAATTGATGGCGAGTTCGTTGGCAGTTCGGAGACTGGCAAGTCACCTGTCAGACTGCTGTGTCCTCCTTCGGAGGGACAGGGTTTCAGCGGTGCAATATACCGACCGCTTGGAGGGCGCTCGGTCTCGCACACTGGAGGGGACGAAAGGGATTTCCAGTTTCTACCCCAGCGCAACATCGCATTTCAGGCGGTGTATCGGCCGTGGGAGTCAAACCTGACGTCGGATTGGTTCTCCAGACATTGTAGGATGCCAGCGACTGGGCGCTCTCTATTCGCCTCCGGGACGCCCATCGGATTCGGTCGTGCTTTGGTTGACTCTCGGTTCCAGCGTGCGCAGTGATGGTCGCGCTTCGACGAGTGCGGTCGTTTCTTTTCAGGAAGCTTAGGCGTTTCCTCCTTTCGCCTTTTTTCCCCGGGTGTTGCTTCTAGTTTGTGGTCGTCATGTGTCCTTGGTGTTGTTGACTCCGCTATGGCGAGAGCGGTCGGGTTCACGGAGCTTCTGGATTTTTTCTTGTCGGGATCCTCTTTTCTTACCATCCTCTCGGATTCTCCTCTTGGACTCTTTCAGGAGTACCTGGTATGTCGAGGCGTCGTCACTATCGGTCAGGGACCTTCTCTGTGTCCTCTCAACATGGATTTTCATAGTGTCGTTGGTGCTTAGGAGAAGATGCTGAACCCTTTTTTCTGGCCCGTGACCAACTTGCTGAGTGTCTTGTCCCTCCTCGAGGTTTTGAGATGGCTGTGCCATCTGGTTCTTGTGATTAGTCCTTTATTTAGGCGGCGCGTGTTCCGTTTGGAGGTTTTTTCCCATCGGTCAGGACCCGCTGGTCTGCAGATTTCTACGGGAGAGGAGGCTGGCACTTCCTCCGGCGCCTAAATACCCTTCCCTCTGGGAGGTAAGTATGGTTTTAGCGTTTTTCTTCGGGATTCGGCCGGAGTTCCTTGTTTTTCCCCTCGGACGTGTTTCTGATGTGCGATCCTTCGCCCCTGCCCAATCTCGATGGAGGAGATGGTTATTGACGCTGGTAGGGGTGAATGCTACTCTTGGAGTGCATTCGGTTAGCGGCGCTACTGCTTCCGAGTTTTTTTCCTTGATGGGCATTTCTCCTCGGGACGTTTTTTTGTAGGATGGCGGTCCGGTCCCGTGAGGAGTTTTTTGCGCCAGTTTATTTGGACCGTCGGACTATGTTTCTCTTGCTTTGCTGTCGGAGCGTTAAAACAGCAAAATATGAAGCCTCCTGTCATGCTATAAAATTGTAGATTATACTAGCTTTAGTGTAACTATAATCTTAATTTTATTAATGACAGGAGGCGAATATTTCCCACCCAGTTTGGTTTCTCCCCCCCTTGTTTTGGATGGATTGCATTGATTGTTTTTCTGTCGATTTGTCTGATTATCTGGGCTAGGTTTGGTAGTCTGGGGTGATGTTGTGGGAAGTGCATGTTATATTGTATTGACGGTCATTAGTGATGAATTTCATGTCTTTATTCTGTCAGTACTGGATCGTGGGATTTATTTTTTATCTGTACATTTCGTTCACTAATCAGTGTTTTCGATTCTGTTTATTTCGTTTCAGTTTAATGGTTCGACTTCGGTTCATAGGATCGGCTGTTTGGCAGGATGAAGTTCAAGTTCATCCATTATCCGAAGTTTTTCCTGATGGCATTCATTGTTATGTTGAAATATTTTCTTTATTTAGTTTTTGTTATTATTGTGTACGTTACTTTGTCGCAGCGTGAAAGAGGAAATGGTGGATTAGGAGGAGCATTATATAGATGCCGTATGTTTTTGTCTTTGGTGTTTATCTCTCTGTTAATGTGCTGCTGTGGAGTTCTAGTAAAGAGAGACTTAAGCAAAATATTCGCCTCCTGTCATTAATAAAATTAAGATTATAGTTACACTAAAGCTAGTATAATCTACAATTCAAGCCTTATATTTGACTCAATAACTTTTGAAAACACCATAAAACCTGTACATGGAGAGTACTGTTATACTTGGGAGACTTCCCTGAACACAATTATTAGTGTTTCAAAATAGTAAAATGTATCACAACTATTATATCGTCAGTGAAAGTGCTGTTTGTGTGAGAAAACTGCAAAAAACTGTACTTTCACTGACTATATCATCATTGTGGCAAACCTAGCCACTTCTGGACTATAATGTAGAAAGGTTGTCTGTAGGCTGTACTGTGTGCTATGTATATTTTGCTGTGTGTGTACTGTGCTGTGGTAATTCGCATGCTGGCAGCCGTAAGCTACCAGCATGCAAGTACTTCGTTCGACGAACAGCGGTTATCCGGGCTGTTCGTCAAACGAATACGGGCTCCCCTGATAGACCACACACTTAGAGTCGTGTGGCGCCTGTTAACCGATTGCAACAATGTTGCAATCGGTAATTAGAGGCTCTCCTAGGTGGCCGTCGTTCGACTACCGACCATGCGGCGGTCGGCCATCTTGGATTCGCTATTCTTCAGTGGTGTTTGGTCGTCGAGCGTCTGGAACTGAAAACGGCTACTCGACGACACGAACACCGCTGTACTTCCAGACCGTTCGGGAGCCCGGTGTTCGGTAGGATCGTTCCCCTCAGTACGATTGACAGATTGAGGGGAACTTCAATGTATAACCTTATTTGTTGT
Source organism: Pelobates fuscus (assembly GCF_036172605.1). Taxonomy (NCBI): domain Eukaryota; kingdom Metazoa; phylum Chordata; class Amphibia; order Anura; family Pelobatidae; genus Pelobates; species Pelobates fuscus. Next base: position 197,511,282 of record NC_086322.1, on the reverse strand, counting down.
GGCGTTCGGTCATTTCAGCTGGGAGCTGAGCGGTATTCTCTCAAAAGATGCGCTCAGACCCTAGCTATATACCGAACATTTGGTTATGTCAATATACCGAATAAAACTCAAAAACTGTATTTTAGTGAGAATTGTCAGTTTTGCTGCACGAGGGGATAATCCACTTAACCGTCCATTTTAGTGGGAGTATCCCTCTCGTGCAGCAATGCCTGTTGGGAGAATGATATTGCATGATGGGATAAATCCCCTGAAATCCCTGTAAGGAAACCCCTTGCATGGGGAACTGTATAAATATGCAAGCTTGTGAATAAAGCCAGTTAGTTGACTCCCAAACTGTGTTTCATCCGGTTATTGGGAGGATTGGGATATTGCCTTACTTTTCAGCGCTGACTGTGGATTTACCTGTTATACCAGCGGAGATCGTGGATTCTAATATTGTACTCCGCTACAATTATTATGATATGTTTTGCTGATTTTAAACACCAATATTTGTGTTCAGTGAAGTCTCCCGAGTAGAACTGTACCCACCATGTACAGGTTTTATGGTGTCCTGGAAAGTTACAGGGTTAAATATAGGGCTTGCAAGCCAAATTCTCTGGACTTTCTGCCTGGGTTTTCAGGCAGTCCCCCAAATTGTAATTAATAAAATGACTTAATTATGTAATAATATTATATAAATATATTTGTTGAATTTAATATATATATATATATATATATATATTTTAATTATTTTTATTTATATATAGCTCTCTCTCTCTCTCTCTCTCTCTATATATATATATATATATATATAAATATTATATATAGATAGATAGATACATATATGTATTTATAACATATTCTAAATGTATTTTGAATTTTTATATATATATATATATATATATTAATATCAAAATACAGTTAGAACAAATTTAAACTGATATATAATTTAAAAATATATATTATTATTATTATTTGATTTATTTGATTTTTTCATTTTTTTTCAAATCATTTATTGATTATTATTATTATATATGTATATAATTAATTCCATTCTAATTGTATTTTAATATCAATATATTATATTTATATATATATATATATATATATATATATATATATATATATATATATATATATATTTATATTAATATTAAAACACACTTAGAATAATGGTTTACGTATGTGCATATAAAAGTACTTATAATATATATATATATATATGTATGTATATATATATATATATATAAAATATACAGCAAGAAGGCTTGCACTCACGGTCTGTCTCCTAAAACTGATCCTGATGAAAGCCACAACGGATGGCTGAAACGTTGATGAATTGTATCATGTTTTAAGAATACTGGAATAAAGAGGAATATTTTACTAAGAGACAGACCGTGAGTGCAAGCCTTCTTGCTGTATATTTTAAATTTTTTTTGGCTATGGCTATATGCACCCGACATTTTGTTAATTTCTGAAAGTGTGTGTGCAGGGTACCAGTGGCAGATTTTATATATATATATATATATATATATATATATATATATATATGAAAGCTGATGAAAGCTCTGTACAAGAGCTGAAACGTTGACTGGAACTGTAAGAATAAAGAAATAACCTCTTTTTTTTTTACCAAATCCTGGAGTGCCGGTATTTCTTTCATTATTTATTTACATATATATATATATATATATATATATATATGTATGTATTAAGGTCGTTTGGCCTGTAATTGTGGGAGGGGCTGATAATTATACACTTACGTATATAAGGTACACCCCTTACCTGGCTTCATACCGTTCGAGGTCAGCATCTGAATGATATCCACTTCCGGTTAATCCAGACGCCATTTTCGGAATACCTTTTGCTCCATTAGGTCTTCCAGCCACAGGCTTTTCCATCCGACCAGCTTCTTTCTTCAGTCCATCATTGCGCATAGTGTCCAAGTGACTCACAAACCGTAAGTTGACCTACCCATTACGCCAGGCATCAGTCCCACGGCATCATTCATGGGTCAGGTCTTCACTTTACGGTTACGTTCATCTATTTTCATACTTACTATGGCATGTTCGTATCACATCATTTGTTTAAACACTTTGTATATACATTACTTGCTCCGTTCGGGCATTGGAAAACTCCTGAACGTGAATCTGCTTCGTTTCATTATCTATCATACAGGCAATGCTGTTCATGCATTTATATCTCCCGAATGGGAACACTGCTGCTTTCACTTATTCCTGTCATACCAGGCTTACGTTTTCGTGCATTTATCTCCCGAACGGGACACAGCTTGTCATACACTGAGCATTATAACAGCTTACGTTCGTGCGGTTAAATTCCCCCGACCGGCATCACTGTTTTCACATTGCCTGTTATACCAAGCTATTATTTTCATATATATTTAAGCTCACAAATGGGCACTGCTTTTGGTTTTCTGTCACTAATACGTTGGGCCTATAGCCCACGAACAGCAATCTCATCATGCCTACACTGACCCCTACAGGTCACTCATAATATATCAGGTTAATTTACATTATGATTCAAGGGATTCTACCACACTTATGCTTACTGACCCCTTTCGGTCAATGGCCATAATAGCAGTTTCACATATCACATAATTTTTTCAACTGGTATAAATTTCACATATTGGTTAACAATAGCCAGTTATTTTTCATGAACACATATACAGAGAACACTGCTTACATCATGCATTCCCCCTAGAAGGGGGACATACAGCATACAAGGTTTGTCCCAACACCTTTCTTCTACCACGGGTTCATGCTGCACATAATAATGTGTGAAGATTGGCATATATTCAGTTATCCATTATTGCATACAGTGTTTAAGCAGTTCACAGGTTATGGTACCTTGCTTTATTTTGTACATATTTCGCATATTTGGATAAGCTTGGTATATGCCATACCCATTATGTCATACGTTGTTTTATCCATTCAGGTTACAGGTACTACTAAAACTTATACGGATTTTCAGTTTCAATACATGAGCAGGTACGTTCACCTGCTCATGTAGTATTCATATCCTATTTTCCCTAAAATAGTAAATAGCCTACTGGCATTTAGGGATTTTAAGGGTCCAATAGGTATTCTCCTTTTCTCTGCATTACGCTGTTCGATTAGTGGTCCCGCGAGGTCAACACCCCGCCTCACACTCGGAGGCATACACCCATCGGGCCACTCGTGAGCTAGCCGCCTCACATAGTAACATAGAGAGGGCCTCATCTATCACTCTCTTTCCTATTTTTCTGGTTACAGTCACCGAGAGGCCTACATCCCGCCACTATGTTTGGTGGCCACAAAAATCCCCTTGTGCCAACGCATATATAGAGCCTCTCAAGCCACTTGGAAACTAGCAGGGCCTCACCAGTCACTAAAACCAAGCTTTAACTGTTTCGCCTCATGGCTTAGGTGGGGGAAGGCACCAGCAACACCAATTCGGGTGACATCCAGGCTATGATAGCCTCACTAATGAACTTCATGAGCAAAGTAAACGATAGACTGGCAAATCTTGAGTCGGTCACCACAGCCCTCACAAAGGCTGGGCCTCACACTAGTGTACAACCAGAGAGAACTACCGGAGACAAACTGGGTCGTACCATCAAATTCTTTGGCAAATCCAAGATTTTCAATAATTTTAACGTGGGTACGTGCAGCTTTAGTGCATGCAGACTATTGCATATATGTTCTAAATGTTTCAGGGCACATGCAAAAACCATGTGTCCCAATAAAATGTACCCAAAACCGTACTTAACGTCTGTCAACATTCATGCTTTTTCAGCACTACTGACATATCACCCTTCCAGACATTTAGTAGATTTCCTTATATCTGAATTTCCAGAAGAGTTTTACAGGTGTCGTACATATGCCCTCAGGGCATCTAGAATGCCCTAGCTTGCAGTCAGCACAACAGAACCCAATGGCGGTAGACTCACTCATAGCCCAAGAACTGGCAGCGGGGTTTCTATTTGGGCCTTTCAAATCACCACCATTTACAGCATGGCGCACAAACCCCATTGGGATTGTCACAGGGAAATCTTCCCTCAAACAAAGACTTATCATAGATTTATCAGCACCTAACACATCTGCTACCCCAAGTCTCAACTCCCTCATTCCCTCCAAGGAGTTTCCCCTACAATATGCCACCATAGACCATGCCATTACAGCTATCACATAAGCAGGGGGCGGAGGTTTGTTAAGCAAGAAAGACATCAATGCTTTCAAACTGCTACCAATCCACCCTACACTCCAGCATTTACATGGCATCAAATGGGCAAACAATTACTATTTCTTCTCCCGTTAAGCTTTGGGTCAAAGAGTAGCCCCAACTCTTTGCTGGCTGTTACTAAACATATCCAGATGCCCCACCATCATACATTACCTAGATGACTTCTTGTTGGTCGAAGAAAACACTTTTCCTCCTAGAAGCCTAAAGGGAGCAATTAGTCTGTTCGACTACTTGGGCGTACCAGTATCCCCTAAGAAAACTGAAGGCCCAGACACTATCATTACATTCCTGGGCATACAACTTGACTCAGCATCCATGCAAGCAAGCTTACCACAAGAGAAAATAGTCAACATTCTCTACAGCATAAATCACTATATCATGCTGGGTACCTGCAACTGCAAGGAACTACAATCTCTTCTAGGTTCCTTAATTTTTGCTATGCGCATCATACCACAAGGTCGGGCTTTCATATCCAGACTTATTTGTCTTTTCCCACACTTCCGACATGACGACCATAGAATGTCCCTAGATATTCAAGCCACAGCAGACCTGTACATGTGGAAGAAATTCTTAGCCACATGGAATGATAAAAGCTTGTTCCTCCCAGGATTGTCTGACACATCACCAACCATATGGTCAGACGCGGTGTCTACCACGGGTTTCGCAGCAATCTTTGGGGACGAATGGCTTTGGGGTAGTTGGCTGGAGGAAGTCCAGGATTTGGAAGGTTTTTTCACTACCTCAGCTCTTTTTAAGATCTACCCTATTGAAGCAGCTGCTGTGGCATGGGTTCATTTATTGTCAGGGTCATCAGTTCGTTGCTACTCAGACAACCAAGCCACATGTCATATCATCAACAAGGGCCGCTCATCATCTCTAACGATCATGAGATTTCTCAGGAAACTCACTTGGTTGGCCGCACGTCACAATTTCTTCTTGGTTTGCTTTCACGTACCAGGCATTTGTAACATAGCCGCTGACAATTTGTCTCGATTCAAATTTCAGACATTTCGTCAAGCACTTCCTACAGCCACTCAAGCCGCCACAGCCACTCCTTGGTTCCAGCAACTAATCATGGATTAGACATACTTATGCAACATAGCAGGGATCTGTCCAAATTAGCATTGTCATCTAACACTCGTAGGATGTACAACAGAGCCTTCACACTGTTAAAAAGATTTATATTGGAACACGACATATCACAACCTTACACCATGACATCTATCCTGGGTTTTGCTTCTTTTTGCCATCTAAACTACAACTATCTCACAACACCATTAAATTATATTTGACAGGCGTACAACACCACATGCTAACCCTATTGCCAAACAACACTAGCTTTATGTCATCAAATCAAATAAAAATATACTATAAAGGAATTCAGAAATCGGTTCCACCACGTACCTCTCAGAGATTACCAATAGACAACAAACTTTTCCAATCCCTATACGATCTATTAGATTGAAAACCATTTACTGCTACCACCAACACAGTAATGAAAGCGGCCATGTACATAGCCTTTTATGGCTTTCTCAGGCCAAGAGAATTCACTACCATCACCACCACTCAGACTGATACATGTCTTCAACGATTCCACCTACGCAAACACATGGATCACTACATATTGGCTCTACCACAGTCCAAAACAAGCCAACATGCACGACCGACCAGTAGAAATCACATATTATCCTACCCACAATAAATGGTGCCCAGTTGCGGTCCTAGACTCATACCATCAAAATCCTACCTGTACTAGAATCTTACTCCATATACGGCTATGTGCCCCTAACACAAATATATATATATATATATATATATATATATATATATATATATATATATATATATATATATATATATACAGGGAGTGCAGAATTATTAGGCAAATGAGTATTTTGACCACATCATCCTCTTTATACATGTTGTCTTACTCCAAGCTGTATAGGCTCGAAAGCCTACTACCAATTAATCATATTAGGTGATGTGCATCTCTGTAATGAGAAGGGGTGTGGTCTAATGACATCAACACCCTATATCAGGTGTGCATAATTATTAGGCAACTTCCTTTCCTTTGGCAAAATGGGTCAAAAGAAGGACTTGACAGGCTCAGAAAAGTCGAAAATAGTGAGATATCTTGCAGAGGGATGCAGCACTCTTAAAATTGCAAAGCTTCTGAAGCGTGATCCTCGAACAATCAAGCGTTTCATTCATATATATATATATATATATATATATATATATATATATATATATATATAAAAAAGCCAAAAATAATCAGCACCAGGATTTGTTGAAAAAAACTTCTCTTTTACTCCAATCGTCAACGTTTCAGTTCCGCTTGGGAACTTTCATCAGGACAGCAAGCAACCTATCAGACAGCCACTAGAGAGACTTCGGTGTTCTTAGAGTATGAAAAGGGTTTTAAACAATGCTGGACGTCCTCACACTATGTGAGGACCTCCAGCGTTGCCAAAATCCCTATAGGAAAGCATTGAATAATGCTTTCCTATGGGGAGGTCTAATGCGCATGACGTCAGCGGGGGAGGAAAGTAGGCATTGCTGAGGCTGAGGCATTGCTGAGGTAAGTAACTGAAGGGGTTTTAACCACTTTAGCAATATGCGATGGGGGGTGGGAGAGGGGCACTGCAAAGTCCTGCAGTGCCAGGAAAATGGATATGTTTTCCTGGCACTGGAGAGTCCCTTTAACTCCTGCAGTGTTCTTACAACTTCAATGAAGCCTTTCATCATTTGTCCAGTACTGAAACTCTTGTAAAATACTTTTTTATCTGAAGAACTTTTATTTCCTATGAAGGTATTGCCTTATTTTCCGCTTCTATTTTGCATTTGTCTGTCCAAATCTCTGCATACTGAGCCCATTCACACCAAATCCGTGACAAACGTACTGTAAAAAAGGAAATCTTGTAATGTCCTAATAGAGTTTAGAAATCCACCGGTAACTACTACCTCATTGGGACACTTGCTGCAGTAAAGTTTAAAAGATGCTAAAAGCTCAGGTTTCACTGTCTAAGTATAGAAAGAGTCAGATTTCTTAGTAATCACCCCTGTAAATCTGCCAAAAGGCTGAGATTTAAGTTTCTTTTAAGCTTCACATCAACATGTGCACATGTAAAGGAAGAGAGCAACTGCCGATCGGCCAATAAGTTGCTGATTAATCCATGAAATGTTCCTGGCAGACTTTGTGCAGTGAGTGCTTGGTGGGCAGTGACAGAAGAATGGAGAAGATGGTCTGAACTGTATCCCTCTGCTGAGCTCACCCTGATTTACTGCCTTGCTCTTGAGGACAGCAGCTTTCGGACCAGTAGCTTTTGTACAGTTGAAATACTGGTTGTAATATAATAATAAGCTGGTGGTCTTTGAAGGGAAGTCAGAAAATAGCCTCTGTGTACATCAAAGATTCTGCTTGGAATCCTTACACGCAGTCCCAGCCCTACTCTGTGCCAATCTGTCTATTTTTCACTTTACATTTCCCAAATGAAGATAGGGTGCTAGGACAAGTGGAAGAAGCTGGGGGCACAACATGCTTATTAACTCTACTGCTAGTCTTTGTAGAAGGTACTCTCATGTTATCCTTAGAATGCTGTGTAAGTTTCCTGTGGAAACGTCTGCTGGTCCTGCGCCTAGCTGCACCTGATTCTTGCACAAGTGTGCCACAAAAAATCAAGACCAAAACACCGGCTTCCTTGGTGATGGTGAATGAGACATAGCAGCCATAAGTTGTAAAATGTATTGAGGCACAGACTGAGTTACTAGCATTAAGAGTACTACTGGTGAGCCGGAACTCCATATATGGAATGCATGAACGGACTAAGAATAAGCTGTTTGTAATCGAGTAATTGGATTAAAAGACCGGCGGGAAGATTTAAAAGGGAATTGGAAGCCCCAGAAGGTTTGAAGCACTCCACTACTCCTGAGGAAGTCTGGTGATCCGGACGAAACGCGTAGAGACTGACAGTGATTGTTATTTGCTATTTTATTATTTTATCATTGTACATGTGTTATGCCTGCCTGAAATCTCACCAAGGACGTTTGGCTCCATTTTGATGGGAAAAACAGATTTGTGCTGATGGGCCTTTTTACAATTGTTACACTGTAAGTGCAACCATTAAAGCTGTTATTTTATTTTTAACAACGCTATACTATGTCAATTTTTATTTTTTACATGTCCAAACTACTATTCTGACCCTGAGGGATCCAAGAAAATTCATCTAATTGATGTGCCTGAAAACCACATATATCTTGTGAGTGTGACACAAACATAAGGGGCATTTGTGTTTTTACGTTAATCCCCTATGAGCGTATCTTTTCTTTTATCTTTATATGTCTAGGTACATTCTATTTTGTTTCTACTACTGGTGGTGGCTGGAATCTGATCCATTTTCACTTTCCTTGCAGCAATCTGAGGAGTATCCATTCAAAATGTATGTATTTATTTCTTTAAAAACATGGGATTTATATATGTAAGACTTAAAAAAACAAAAACTTTTACATAGTTACATATTTGAAAAAGACATACGCCCATCAAAGTTCGGCCTCTCTAACATCTGTTTTTGCTGCTGATCCAAAAGAAGGCAAAACCCAGTCTGAAGCCCTTTTAATTTTGCAACAAACTAAAAAATTAATTAATTCTTAACACCGGAATGGCAGTCAGATATCTGCTTGGATCAAGAAGCTATTACCCCACTAATTAAAAATGTATATTTAATATACATCATATATAAAATAATTGCCTTTACCTTAGTCTAAATCTCCTTTCTTCCATTCCAAATGCGTCACTTTGTGTCCTATGTGTAGTCCTGTTTATGAATAGATTTCTAGACAATGATTTGTATTGGCCCTGAATATATTTGTATAATGCTATCATATTCCCTCTGAGGCTTCATTTTTCCAAACTAAAGAGTTTTAAATCTGCTAACCTTTCAAATAACAATAATTTTCCATTCCTTTTACTAATTTTGTAGCCCGCCTCTGCACTTTTTCTACTGACATAATATTCCTTTTTAAAACAGGTGCTTAAGATTTCACAGAATATTCAAGGTGTGGTCTTACCAGTGACTTATAAAATGACAAAATTATATTTTCATCTCTAGAATTAATGCCCCTATTTATATATAACAACTTAGAGAACGAGAACTGACCTTCGCAACAGCAGATTGACATTGCACATTGTTGTCTAGTTTGTGGTCTATGACAATTCGCAAATCCTTTTTGTGTGTTGATATCCCTAATTAACTACCATTTTAGGTTGTAAGTTGCTTATGCATTCTTTACCCCAAAGTACATAACTTTGCATTATTCTACATTAAATTTAATCTGCCATTTGAGTGCCCTGACCCACAATCTATCTAAATTCTTCAGCAGCAAAGCAATATCCTTCTCACGTCATATTACTTTACAGTTTTGTCATCTGCAAACACTGAAAAATGACTTTCAATGCGTATTCATCATTTATAAATACGTTGAATAGAACCAGTCCCAGAACCGAACCTTGCAAGACACCACTTACCACTTTTGTCAATCTTTAAAATTTACCATTCATGACAACTCTATGTACTCTATCTTTAAGCCAATGTTCTAGCCAGAAGCAAGGATTTTAATCTAGACCAAATTAATTTAGTTTGAACACTAACCTGTTGTGAGGAACCGTATAAAATCCTAGTATATTACATCCACTGCAACACCCTAATCTGTACTTCTACTTCTTCATAGAATACAATTAGGTAAGTTTGAAATAACATATGTTTTATAAAACTATGCTGATTATTGCTAATAACAAAGTTCTTTGAAATTAATTCCTGAATATTATCCCTTAATAACCCTTCACACACTTTCCCAGTCACAGAAGCTAAGCTTGCAGATCTATAATTTCCAGGCAAATATTTTGAAAAGAGGAACCACATCTGCCTTCCTCTAATCTTCCGGTAAATACCTGAAAGAAAATAATTTTGAAAGATTAAAAACACAGCATCACTTATTTCCACACTTAGCGCCTTAAGTACTTGTGTGTGAATACCATCAGGTCCTCGAGCCTTGTTTAGATTAACTTTCTTTAGTTGATTGCAGCATCTTGTCTGGAGTCATTGAATCACAATATTTCTACAAGACCTTTGCAGCAATCATTTGCATGTCTCTTTTTATAGGATTCCCCTTAATGTATACTGATGAAAAATAGTTATTTAAAATTCCTGTCTTTTTCTGGTCTTCATTAACACACCCGGCTCTGTTTTCAGTGTACCTACACTTTCATTTTTGGGGGGTTTTATTCAAAAATAAAATTGGGGGTTAGTTTTGCTCTCTAATTTACCTACTAGTTTACCTACTCTAATTGCATTTTCCCATGCATTATTGGCTTTCTTATATCTTATATAGGATGCCACTTGTTACAAATCGCTATTTGTAACTGGCCCTTTAAATGGAAAATTGCCCTGCTTCCCTGGATTGTGGAGAAGCCTATTTGCAAGCCTCCTTCCTTATGACTATGGACCTGTGTGAGCGGTGATACCCCAGATAGCTATGCCATGGAGCCTATTCATATAATGAAAGACTATGGGAAAGACTTTAGCTCCATGGCAATTGAACTGTGTGAATAGGATCTGCGCGCCATTCGGTAGTTTTGTGCGCTCAGATCCCAGCTATCTGGGGATATGTGAAATGTCTGTGTGTTATGTGTAAAAGGTGACTTTCTGTATTTTAAAGTGTTTTATGTCTTTTTGCAACCATGTGCTCAATGGAGTCTGCCTCTAGCCCTGGATAATTGGATTACTTTCCCCTTTGTCTCCAGGATAGAGGCCCCTGTAAAACCTGTTTGAACCAGATTGCTATGCTGACAGCCAGGGGAACAAAATATATTTTTACTAACTTTTGAACCCCTGGTCTGATTCATTTTAATATGTTGTTCCCCTGAATGGATTGATTGTGGATATGTATTTTTATGTGAATGTGATGTATGGTTTTAAAGTTGCAGAGTATGTGTGGAAACTGTATTTTTACTGTATGTAATAATTATGTTAACTGCTTATCTGAGGGGAGGGGATGTGTGGGTTTTACTGTTACTTGATTGGTTATTTTATGCCTCCCCCTGGGTGTGTTCTGTATGTGCACAACCGTAATAAAAACCAGGCTGGGTGTGCCAGCGCCGCAGACTTCTGCTGACCCTCTAACTTGCAGCCTTGACTCATGTTTGTAGAGAACAGCTATAATCACTACAGGGATTGCTATGCTCTTCATACTCCCTTAGCTACTGAGCTCTTGTAAGAGCTCTTGGTCCTGATCCTGCTTCGCTCTACAGAAGGAAGAGGTTCATCTACTGGAACCTGGAGCCTGGTCGTAGGTCCAGGGCGCAGAGCAGGCGGCGAGATACCAGCCCCGCAGCGGTGGTTCGTGGAGTCTGCAGTACTTATGGTGGCTACGCAGTAGTTATGGTGTCTACGGTGCTGATGGTCCTTTTGTGAGCGCTAGGAGCATCCTTTTCTACGGTCCAACTTCCAGCCAGCCTGGAGGCAGCCGTAACACCACTGATTTATCAGATTTAAATGCTTTGTGCCATTTTCTGATTTGTAATCTTTTAGTTTGCTGTCGCACTAATCCACATTGGTTTTAATTTGTTTGTTTTATATGTATTACCCACTGGTGCATACTGAGTAATCTACCCTTCTAATATATGTTTGAAGATATTCCTTTTAACCTCAGTGGGTTTTTTCACTAAAAAGTTTATGCCAGTAAATATGTTGTAAAGCTGCCCTTATCTTATTGAAAACTGGTCTTTTTAAAAATTACATGAGTATACGCCATGTGTTTTTTTTTTTTTTAGTTTATTTGACAAGACACCATATTGTGATCACTATTTCCCAAGTGATCCAGTACTTGAATGTTGGTCTTACAATCAACATTGTTATAATCGGAATCCAAACAAGTGTCCTTTCTAGTTGGTGCTTGGACAAATTGTGACATGAAGGTGTCATTTAACACATTCAAAAACCTAATTTCCTTTGCTGAGCTACTAGTTCTTCTATGCCAGTTTATGTCTGGGTAATTCAAATCTCCAATAATTAGTGTGCTACCCAAATGTGCAGCTTTCCCAATTTGCTTCTTCCTCACCAATATTAACATTAGATGGTTTATAACATATTTCAAGCAATCATTAATTTCACTTCTTTTGCAGCAAGCAGATAGCTGCCGATAAAGCTTCCACATTTTCTTCATCACATTCCACTTGCTTAAGATTTGGCTTCAATTCATGGTTGACATACAAACATACCCCCAAATCTGTAATGCTCTTTCTATTCTTTCTAAATAATGTGCAACCACTTGACTGCCCAGTTGTGTGTCTCATCCCACCATATTTCTGTTATGCCTATTATATAATATTGCTTAGTGTATGCTATTGCCTGTGGTTCCCGCATTTTGTTATTTAAGCTCCTTGCATTACTAAGTATACATTCAATAAAATAATATTATCATTAGTCACTTGTACATTTCTCCTCTGTTCTGGTTTTGCCCCTTCCTCCTATTTGCACTCCCTTTGTGCTAAGCTAAAGCTTATCTCCTATCTGTCCTATCTCCATTATGTAGATTTCCATGTCCCCTCCCCCTACAAATATTCTTGTCATCCTGACCCCCAGAGCAGCAGACCCTCTTCAGTTTAGGTACAAGCCATTATGGCTATAAACATTGTACCCAAGCACAAAAGGAGTCCAGTGTTCTAAGAAGTCAAAATCCTCCTTCACACACCATGACTATGGCCATACATTAATCTCCCTAATCTCCCACTGCCTTTCTATTGTGGCGTGTGGCACAAGTAATATGTCTTCAACATTACCTTGGAGATCTTTTTTTTCAGTTTGCTTCCTAATTTCCTGAACTCATTCATAGGACCTTTCATTTTCCTCTGATTTAGTCATTGGTACCAATATGGAACATGACAGCTAGGTCATCCCCAGGGCTACCTAATAATCCATCCACTCTGTCAGCAACATGCCAGACCCAAGCACCTTGGAGAAAGCAAACTGTCCGGTCGAGATGATCAGAGGCAGATTACCACAACCTGTCTAGCCTTTTTTAAAAGGCTCAACCACAGCCTTACTAGAGGGGCTGTTCCTCTAGCTGTTAGAAGGAACAGCTTCCTCCGGTACAGCTACTCCTGAGCTGATGCTCCCAACATCTTCACTCAAACAGGAAAAGCTGTTAGTTTGCACAATGTCAGGACTAGCTAAACCTTTCCTTTTCCCTCCTTCCTTTCTTCCATATGATAATGTTACCCAGCTATGTGTCTTTAATCAACAAAACTAAAGTGTTAGTGTATTAGGACTTGTTGGTGTTGTGTATTTGGTGTTGAACTTTAATTTGGTGGTTTTTAAAGTTGAAACTTTAAAGTTGAAATATGTCTGCTACATTAACTCTCTTGTAAATACAGCCTAAAAACTATTATTTCTGACTGCTTGTGTGCACTGCAGAAATAAAAGTGGAGTATAACTAGTATTCTATACACATAGTAGAATACTGTGACCACTGCTGGTCCCCTACTTACCAGTATCTCAGCCGTAATATTATATAGTTAGTAAGAGTTCCTCAATTTAAGATACATAAATACTTGAGAATACAATAAAATTGTCTTTGTCTTTCAAAGATTGTCTTTGAAGCAATACAGTTTTGTCTTTTAAAATATTTTATGGGTAAGAGGTCATTTTTAAAAGAAACATTGTAAGAAAAACAATATTTTTTATTTCTAACAAATTGTCAGTTTCAAAAAAATCTCTTAGACAAACTACACAAGAAATACAACTTTTCATTCAAAAAAACTTGTAGTATTCACATATGCATATAACATACACATGATAGAATCTTAATTTTTTAAAAAAATAGAATTTGCTAAAATATTCATATACATTTCTAATATTACCAGTACAAATTTAAATCAACTCATACACCGCAAAGTACTGTCACACAATCACTGTGCTTGCACAAAACTTGCAAAGTGAAAACACCAGAGGATTAAATTCAATTTTGATTACACTAGTAGAGAGAAAGACATGAAGCAATTTAATCAAATCACCAGAATACAGAGCTATAAAATTGAATGAACTACAACAATAGCATGTCTAGGAATAGTGCTATTGCTGAGGCCATAGAGTAAATTTACAAAAATCAGTTTAACAATCAGTTTCAACTAACAATCACTTTTAAAGAGTAGTAGATCTAGAATAGTAATTATCTACTAGGGTAGCCTAAATTACCTAATCTAGTAGCCTACCCTATAGGACAACAGCCCTCAGGCCTCATAAATCCAAACTAATAGACTCTTTTTTATATCTAGCAAACTAGCAAAGAATAAGAGTGGTTGTTGCAGACAGGCATAGTGTGTGCAAAGCTGTTTCAAGCAGCACTGCATAGCACAGAAAGAAAGATGCAGACAGTAGGAAGTCAAGGTGTGAACCTTGCTCAGATAGCCTGACAACACGCCCACAGAAAGGGTGGCTAACAAGTCTGAACTAGGAGGGCACAAATGTTAAAGGCTCATCCTATCGTGTTAGCGCATCGTGTGAACATATAGACACCCCTAAAATAGCATACACCCTGTTCCAAATTATTATGCAAATTATATTTTTCTCATTTACCTAAATAATTGATGTAAATAACATTCAGCATAATTCTAATGTTATCAACTATTAAGAGTACAATTAAAATTTTATTGAACAAACCTCCTAATGATAACAGTATTTTTTTTTAAACATAAACTTACAATGCACTGTTCCAAATTATTACGTACAGTAAGTTTCAAAACATAGGTTGTAAAGAACTGAAAATTGTAATTTGTTGTGTTTGCAGCATATTTACTGAAATCAAAAGCTATTTCAATCAAACTTATAACAACATTTTAACTTTTTAAACATTTTAACAGGTACCGTTACATTTGAACATAGGACCCCTTATTTGATAGCAGCTTCACAAGTCTTACATGCATTGAACTTGTGAGTTTTTGGACAGTTCCTGCTTGAATTTGTTTGCAAGATGTCAGAATAGCCTCCCAGAGCTGATGTTTGGATGTAAACTGCCTCCCACCCTCATAGATATTTTGTTTGATGATGCTCCAAAGGTTCTCAATAGGATTGAGGTCAGGTGAGGATGGAGGCCACACCATGACTTTCTCTCCTTTTATCCCCATAGCAGCCATTGATGCAGAGGTATTCTTTGCAGCATGAGATGGTGCATTGTCATGCATGAATATGATTTCATTACGAAAAGCATAGTTCTTCCTCCTGTACTAGGGAAGAAAGTGGTCAGTCAGAAACTCCACATACTTTGCAGAGGTCATCTTTACACCTTCGGGGACCCTAAAAAAGCCGACCAGCTCTCTTCCCATGATTCCGGCACAAAACATGACTCCACCACCGCCTTGCTGACGTCGCAGCCTTGTTGGAACAGGGTGGCCGTCCACCAACCATCCACTACTCCATCCATCTGGACCATCCAGGGTTGCACAGCACTCATCAATGAACAGGGCTGTTTGGAAATTAGTCTTTGTGTATTTTTCTGCCCAATGCAGCAGTTTCTGCTTGTGAGCATTGATTAGTGGTGGCCGAATAGAAGGTTTATGCACAGTTGCAAGACTCTGGAGGACTCTACACCTTGATGTCCATGGGACTCCAGAGGCACCAGCAGCTTCAAATATATGTTTGCTGCTATGTAATGGTATTTTAGCAGCTGCTCTCTTGATCCGATGCATGGATCTGGCAGAAATCTTCCTCAATGTGCCTTTATCTGCACGAACCCGTCTGTGTTCTGAATCAGCCACAAATCTCTTAATAGTGTGATGATCACGCTTACGTTTTCGTGAAATATGTAATGTTTTCATACTTCGTCCAAGGCATTGAACTATTTCACTCTTTTTGGCAGCAGAGAGATCCTTTTTCTTCCCCATATTGCATGAAAATGGTGCTCTGCTTAATAATGTGGAACACCCTCCTTTAGTAGTTTTTCCTTAACCCCTTAAGGACCAAACATCTAGAATAAAAGGGAATCATGACATGTCACACATGTCATATGTCCTTAAGGGGTTAAATTGGGCTCACCTGGCAATCTAATTATCACAGGTGTCTGAGATTGTTTTCAGTGATCAAAAGAGCCCTGAGACACAATGCCATTCATGAGTTAAACTGAAAAACTAAATATTTAATCTTTGTGACACTTAAATAGAATTTGCATAATCATTTGGAACAGGGTGTAAAGGAGGCATAACAAAGCAGTGTCAAACACGTCTGTAGGAGATCCAGATACATTTCAGAACGTAGATGTATTTATCAAACTTAAAGGCATGATAATAAGTAAAACACACTACGCATATGAGCATTATAGACATAAGTTATAGATCATTAACAATATAGTCTAAGATGATTGCTAAAGATGGTATGTAGAAA
Organism: Pelobates fuscus; assembly: GCF_036172605.1. Classification (NCBI taxonomy): domain Eukaryota; kingdom Metazoa; phylum Chordata; class Amphibia; order Anura; family Pelobatidae; genus Pelobates; species Pelobates fuscus. The sequence goes on along the minus strand of NC_086322.1, from coordinate 197,494,630 downwards.
AGCGAGAACACACTAATCTGGTCGTCTTGGAAACAGACATGCGCATAGTAAAGTACTTGCCAAACATATATATGAAGTTAGGATTGATCGGTGCCTTAGTGTATCTATTAATTCATCACTTTAATTAAAAATGTGTCCAGAGAAAGAAAAATAAGTTATATGAGGGGCTAGGGATAAGTATCACAATATGTCACACATGACAGAAATGCACAATCGGATGCAGGCAAGTACAATATACAAATCGAGAAATTAACAGTTTTACTATCATAGGGAGGCAGCTAGTGTGCTCGTATAATCTGTTTGTATAATCTGCCACCTAGAGTCTAGGGGGCACTTAGAAACACAATGAATCACCCATTGGAAGACAGTTAATTCAGGATATGTATCTAAGAATAACAACTTCACATGAGGAGGCAACCTGTATACTTGTCCAATGCATCAATAGGAGTTGAAGGGACACTTAAAGACATATAGTGGTTGTTACAGATAATCCAAAAAGGGGCATCATAAGTACAGGAATTAAATTTTATTACACTTAGAAAGGCCACAAATGTCCACACAAGGATTGTTTTGGGACTTACTGCTGGTAATACTCAGATCCCTAGCCAAAAATCAACACAGAGAAAAGAGGAATTGGGGGGGCACACCCGGAACATGCATTTCTAAGTAGTGGTATTGCTGTAAAGACCAAAATATATACACAATACAGATTAAGGAACAGTGCACACACAAAAACAAAAAATGCAGTTTGCTTCTTTGGAGGTGACCAAAGGAAATAATACATTGAGGAGTCTCTAGAAGTAGTTTAAGCAGTAAGTATTGCAAGTAAGCATCTTAATCTCTCATGTTAAAATTAGTGTAGGACACACCAATATTGGGGTACTGTGATGTAATGGTGGGCTTAACAAAATATGGCCATATGGTGTAACTGAATCCCCATATTTGTTTTTACTTTGGTTTTAAGTGAATTTAAGTATCCTCATAAAATGTAAAACTGTAATTTTGTTTTTGTGTGTGCTTTGTTCTCTCATCTGTATTTAATCAAAAATAAAGTTTAAAACTGGATCCTGGTCATGAATGGCAGACAGGCAAGTGGGAATGAATTAATACAACGGCTAACAAAAACTTCAAAGATGAATAATAGTTTCGGCCATCAATCCATAGTGGCTTCAATAAAAAACAACTTAGCGATTTTGGCACAAATTTTTTTATTTATTCAACAAATAATAAACAAAAAAGAGTCATATATATGTACAGACCGGGTCATAAAAAAGTAAATGAATAATAGTGGTAACATTGCATCTACATCATAAAGCAAAGTCAAGCAAACAAACAGAGAATTAAAGGAAAAACCCTTCATTCAGGCCCATCAGGCTTAACATTTACAGGTGATACATCCATATGGATTTTCTGGACCCTTTTTAAATTATAGAGTTATTTAACATGAATTATGAGTGCACTAGGAAAGCTTCCACTCATGTCTCAGTTATTTACACATCACTGGGTGATGAATTAATAGATACACTAAGGCACTGATCAATCATCCCTTATAAATGTTTTGAAAGTTCTTTACTATGCGCACGTCTGTTTCTACGATTACCAGATTAGCATTTGCTGGCTTTTCTACATACCATCTTAAGCAATCATCTAATACTATTTTGTTAATTATCTATAAATGATGCTCATAATGCTCAAATACATAGTGTTTTTTACTTATTATTTTGCCTATTATCTTTGATAAATACATCTACATTGTGACATGTATCTGGTCCTCCTACAGATGTATTTGACACTGCCTTGTTACGCACCCTTAATGCCCATATTCATCATTCAATTATTTTAGGGCAATCTATGTTTTTCCTTGAAAAGTTAGGATAGAATTAGACTTTAAAGATTGTTCCCTCCTAGTTCACTCTTGCAAGTTACTCTTTCTGTGGGCATATTATCTGATTATCCGGGTAAGGTCCATCCCATAACCCATCCCACTCTAGTATAAGAGTGACTTCCTATTCTTTACATCATGTCTAACTGTTCCCTGATTGGCAGTTATGATAGACACCTCCTCCCTCACCAAGCCTTTTGGCCCATATACATGTGGCTAATCAATTTTTTGACAATCTTTATTTATATATTTTCAATACAAAACCTCAAGGTAGGCAGTCCAGTAAAACAGATACTATGTATTAGGAGCCAAATATCAGGAGGTCAGCGAATACAGGTGGTCAGACATGCATCGATGAATATGCATATGCATGGTGTATTATGGATGTACATGAGTAGGACCATTTTACAAAAGGATGTGCATTTTTTCCAGTGAAAGAAAAGGGGGCAATATAAACACACATTCTCCAGGAATGTTTTAAAGCGTTATTGCTGGGGGGACATAATGGTTCACTGTAGGTAGACTATGTACACAGCACTCTCACAGGTGCTCTGTCGCGCCATGTCGCACTGAAGGAATGTATAAAGAAAAATTAAACTTCATGGTCTGACTATGTGGAGTATATACAACAGGTCGTAACCTCAACAGGAGGAATCAAGTACTGGGTTAGCAAGCTTGGGAAGTTTAAGGAGTTAATTTGCTAAGTTGCAGGTCAGCGTCTCCAGTTTATGGGGCTATTTTGGTTGGAGAAGTGCCCTGTAGCTTGCATACACATGTAGTATTTGCGTTTCTTCCTCATGTCAGGTTCTGACTAAGTTTGGTAAAAGGTCCCGTCTAGTGTAGCGTCTACTCTTTGTGATGTACTTAGTGGGATGGGGGGAGGGGGTGGAGAGGCAAAGGGGAAGGGAGAAGAAAAAGAAAACAAAAAGGGTGGATGAATGATAGAGTGGGGGGAAAGGAATGGAGGGGGAGGGCCCTGCGGCAGCTCCCCCACAAGCCTCCATGTACTGTAGGTGTTTTCATGTCATGTGTCAAAACACCCTTGTGATGTTTTAGTTCGTCCCTTTGGGGACTCTAATCCTAGGTTTACGTCAGTGGTTCCCCTTTACGCTGGTCCACTGTCGGTGGCGGGGTGTGTGTCCAATGTTACTGAGTGGGAAGTCGCATCTGGGAGTGGAGGTGGCTTAAAGGGCCTCTCTCTCTTTGGGAGATATAAGTAAGCCAGGGAGTCCAGAGTAGGGTGCATCGTTCGGGGTTTCCGCGAACATCCACTGTGAGGCTTTTCATTCTATGGATCATCTCCATGTGTGTCATCCATTCGTGGACAGTTGGTGCGTCTGGTTTACTCTATTTCGCGGGTATGATGGCTTTAGCGGCATTTAAGAGATGTCTCGTAAGGGCTTTTTGTAAATGATGGAGTAAGATCGGCAGTGGTTGAAACTCTATGTCTGAGTCAGTTATTTCTTTGAATAGGCTACGTATCCTCTGCCAATATGGGGCTCTCTCTGGCAGGCCCACCAGATGTGTAAGGTATCCCCAGGTGCACGTCCGCATCTCCAGCACATTTCTGAGTGGTTCGGAAACATTCTATGCAGTTGAGTTGGGGTTCTGTACCAGCAAAAACGATTGACGAGAAAGTGAATACTGCGGTAGAGGAAATACAAAAATGCACTAGTGACCCCTCTTTCCAAACTCAAGAACAGAGGTTACAAGAAAATCTCAACAAATATCAAAGCGTTATCAAACTACGCAAACATAAGAAGTTTGTTAGAGATAACGATGATTACAGATCAGGGAGAGTCTACAGACACTTTAAGAAAATCTCAAGAGTCGACTCAGACTATTGCACAACGTCAGAATACGAAACCTCAGATACAGACAGTGAAGTAACATCAGCACCCCAGACTAGACAAAGTACTCAAAGAGGAAAAGGGATTCTTAGAAAAGGAGTTTCTTTTTTAGGACAACTCCCCCGGGAGGGGGAACAGCAAACGCAATACAGGCAAACACGCAACAGGGGGAGAGCGCGCAGACGTTACTAGAAGGGGACACTAGAATCATTAACATCTCAGATACTCCTCTCACGATCACACAGGAGCAAGTTATTATGAAGGGCTTATCTTTCGTTCCAACTCCACCATTCTGCAAATTCGAATGGATTAAGGACATAAACTTATTTGGGAGGAAACTTGCCCTTCACAAATTCTTCCAGATAAAAAATGAGAAAAAGGCCAAAGACTTAGGCTTTGACAATAGGGAATACCAATGCCTTTTGGATTTAGTATCCCTCCTTGAGTCTAATGACAATGTGTCCCCCCAACCATACACTGATCTGCATCCTAAGAGTAAATTCACTCCAAATATCCGGGATTATAAAAATATTGACATGTTCGTTGAATCAACCACCAATTTGATCAGAAATCTAGATATAGATACCCTAAAGATCAAACCCAGAAACAACCTTAGTAAAAAAGAATGGAAAGCCATGACTGATCTGAGAGACAACGAACATGTCATTATCAAACCAGCAGACAAGGGGGGTAACATTGTCATTCTCAATAGACCCCACTATATTCAGCTGGCTGAAAGAATCCTGAATGATGAAAGTACATATAGAGTTCTACCATCCAATCCTACTACCAAATTTCTGTCTGAGTACAAAGCCTTACTAGACAGAGCATTTGATGACGGAATACTTACAAAGGATGAACATGCAAGCATTTATGTGAAAAATCCAGTAATATCGACATTCTACTGCCTCCCTAAAATACATAAGGGGTATGAACCACTTACAGCCAGACCTATTGTGTCAGGCACCAATAACCTTACATGCATAGGCAGTAAATATGTAGACAAAATCCTTCGTCCGTATGTGGAGGAATTACCGTCCTACCTTAGGGACACCAAAGACACCCTAAGATGTATTGCATCTATTGAAGTACCCCAGGGAGCCATGTTATGTAGCCTCGGTGTGGAGGCACTGTACTCCTCAATACCACATCTGGGAGGAATACAGCATACAGGCTCTTTTCTCGAAACAAGGGGCCCCAATCACTCACGTCACACCACGTTTGTCCTCGACCTCCTTAAGTTCATCTTGACCCACAATTTTTTTCTCTTTGACAATAAATTTTACCACCAGGTGCAGGGGACTGCGATGGGGACATCTTGTGCCCCCTCATATGCGAACCTGCACCTTGGCTGGTGGGAAAAACATATCGTTTATTCCGAACGTATGAAATGCTATATGGACTATGTCCACGTCTGGAAACGTTATATAGACGATATTATGGTCATCTGGACCGGTACAAAGGAGCTCTTTATCGAATTTGTGGGGGTGCTGAACGAAAACGATCTTAATCTACGTTTAACTATGGAAATTGGGACATCCTCATTGAACTTTCTTGATTGCACTTTCACCATCACGAGCGATCTAAGGATACAAACCTCTCTCTACCGCAAACCGACATCAACTAACAATATGCTCAATTGGCATAGTTACCATCCTAACCCTCTGAAAAGGGGTATCCCAGTGGGACAATACCTTCGACTAAAAAGGAATTGCTCCACTGAGAAAGACTTCATAGAAAAAGCAGCACTACTAAGAACAAGATTCAAAGCCAAGGGCTACCCTAACAGGTGCCTTAAACAGGCTTATCAACGGGCACTTCTTAGTGACCGTGAAGTACTGCTAGACAACACCCCTAAACCTGCACCACCGAAAGTAATCCACTGTGTGGCGAATTTCGACGCTGGCTGGGATATATCTAAAAAAATTATGGCTAGATTCTGGCCATTACTCACACAAGACAGACATCTTAAAGATGTGATTCCATCACACGTCTCCATAACAGCTAAGAGGGGTAGGAATCTAAAGGACTTGCTAGTTCCAAGCCACCTGTCCAAACACAACAAACATAAGAAAAATTGGCTTAATGTCTATGGTACCTACCAATGTGGACACTGTGTAGCCTGTAGCTACATAGATAGAGACTCTAAATCCATAACTGACTCCTCTGGTGCACATAAGACATTGATAAAACAATTTTTCAATTGTAACTCAACTGGACTGGTTTATCTCCTTACCTGCAAATGTGGTAAAAAATACGTAGGGAAAACAATACGTCCCTTCAAGAGGCGCATGATGGAACATGTTCACTCAGTCTCATCAGACAGGGACACCCCTGTAGCAAGACATGCTAGAACACACCAGGGGGATACTTCTAGAGGCTTCAAATTCGCAGGGATAGAAAAAGTCCATGTGGGCAAAAGAGGGGGAGACCTGGATCTCATCCTAAGGAGGAGAGAATGTTTCTGGATTCAGACATTAAACACCATGTCCCCTAATGGCCTCAATGAAGGTTTCACCTTCACCCCCTTTATTTTATAATGAGGAACTTTCTTTTCTCTATAGTCATTTATCCTTCACATTTTGTTATACTTGCGGTTTGCTATGGTACACATTCTTCTGTACATATCACATCTTTATCAGGCCATCATCATGAACTATACTACTAGCGGCCAAATTCAAGTTCTACCAGTCAGCAACTAATATATAGTACGTAGGTATCCATAGGATCCTCTCCAGTTATGAGGCTATATGGATACAGTAAGGTTTTTATCCTCGGCTGGGTAATATTTATTGAATTCCCAGTCTGTCCTAACTGTACTAAAATAGAACGTCACTTCGGCTGGGCAATAGTCAATAAGTTCCCAGTCAGTTCTATAAATACCTACACAGGACGTTACCATTATGTACTACAAGTCCACCATTGGATTACCCCCATTGATGTTTTTTAACTAGTCCACTGCTGTTATTCCCATAAGGCGTTTTAGCCGATGATCCTGTCAGCACTATACACTGGATTTCGGCTTCGGCACTTAGTCCCGCCCCCGTCTGCTCTGATTGGTCAGAGCACTTAAGACGGACAGCTCGAACACACATCACCACTGGTGGGTGTATCTAAACCATAGCTCCGGCATTGAGTCCCGCCCTGGACCCGCCCTGAGTGGCCGGAGGCTGTAAGACTGATGTCTCTGACAGCTATCATGAGAGGGGGGCGGATTGAACTTTAACTCCGCCCATGTCGTTGCTGATTGGACGAATTTCGGCTCTGATTCATACTTAAAAAACACTCTCGAGCATTTGCTCAATGACAGCCTTTGAGAAAGGCGCTTTGTACAGCGCCGAAACGCGTTAGGCAGACATGCAGAGAATTTAGATGATTTTATAATCACGGTTTTCTCACTATTTTTCACTACACTATGTTAGGGGTATTGTATTAAGACAAGAGGAGCTGGGGCCTGTTTGGAGATTTTTTGGAGGGAATAAGGGATTTGTACTATAATTACTACTATTTGTTGGATTCCAGCTAAGATAAACTAAGTGTGCAATACGACTTTATTAGCCTTGCTATTAGCCTTGCTTTGATCAAGCAGTGCATACAGCACTGTGGCTAGTTCCAAGTATCATTGAGTCCGTTTATATTTAACAGGGGAACATTCAAGTATCCCAATCTACACTTTCTACCAGTCAGTGCATACAGCACTGGGGTTAGTTCTAAGTAGTGTTGAGCCTGTTGATATTCATACAGCACTGTGGCTAGTTCCAAGCAACATTGAGTCAGTTTGCATTTAACAGGGGAACATTCAAGTATCCCAATCTACAACATCTACCAGTCAGTGCATACAGCACTGGGGGTAGGTCTAAGTAGTGTTGAGTTTGTTTATATTCTATAGGGGAACATCTAAGTATCCCATATCTATACTATCTACCTAGTACTTTATGTTACTGTCTTGCATCTAGCTTTTCAGGTGTGGCTATATGAATATTTCCGTAACAACTTTTGTTGCAGTACCCTCTAGGGTTACCTTGTGATGGCTACAGGATCCACTTGTGGCCACTAAGCAAGTATGCAACATCACCTGTTGCAACACCGTGAAGTGTTATATTGTTAGGAGCTCATTGTACCTATACCTCCACAAGAATAGACACTTCTGCGGTTTTATGCTGCACTCCACAGTTGGAGTATCATATTAGCGGTTACTTCCCTTTCCAGTTTTAAGGGTTTGTTTCTGTTTACGAATCAGCAGGGTAGTTAAGTGTACATTGGTACCTCCCATTCATATTCCCCAGTAATGAGTATACATCTAGAGCACTTTTGCCTAAGTTGATATCTCATCAATCACTCCCTGAGCCCCTTTTGATCTCCTCTTGCACCGTTTTGGGTGATTTTTTACTTTAAGTATTCACATTTATGTTGTTGTATTTGTTCATGGTTAAGTATACCTAATTAAAGATTATTTATTTTAGCAGACTTCTGAGATCTGTATCTCACTTGTGTTACCTAGACCTTGGGTCTTAGGTATACACTACCTTTACTGTCTGTACCAGCAGGTGATAATTTTATAGTTGAGCTTTTGTATTTTAGTGTTGACTATTCCTTGCTAGGCCAGGACATATATTTTCTCCCACTGGCCATCTGTTAGTGTGATCCCCGTGCCCCTTTTCCATTCTGACATGTAGGCCATCAGTTATGGTTTGGTGGTCATTAGGAGTAAATTGTAGAGGATTGTTATACTATGGCTTAGGTGTGCCCTGGTGGTGCATAGGCTCCCTATTGTGGTGAGGTCTCTGTGTAATAGGTGCATGTCCAGTATGGAGCGGAATTGTTGCACTATTTGGTGGTAGCGGTATTTCTGGAGTCACTTGGGGGTTCATTTTCCTGGCAATGGTTTTGAGGGTAGGGCTATCTGTCCATTGATGGAAATATATCAAGTCTGAGTATGTGTCAGGGTCTTACCTGGGTTGGGAGTCTGTAGCGCAGATATGTTGCTCACCCTTGCAGATAGCCACAGACCAAGGTGGTCAGGTAAGAATTCACCCGGCCTGTGGGTCTGTGCACGGGGGCTGTGCAGGATGCAGTACCAAATACGCAGGACAGGCAAGGACTGAAGCAGCAGGATAGTCGAGGGATAGCCGAGGTCAAAGGATGCCAGAGGTCAGGAACAACGAGGAGTAGCCGAAGTCAAGGGATGCCAGAGGTCAGAATAAACGTAGTCAGAAGCCGAGGTCAAATATATGAAGCAGATAAACTGGAACACTGGTACGACACAGGAACACTAGAACTTTGATGCGTTTAAATACCCTGCTGATGATCGATCAGAGTCAGGTGAGACACAGACAAGTCAAGGTGCAGCCCCCGGTGTAGTAGCCATGCCAGGATCAACAAGACCGGAATCAGTAGTCTCTGTGTAAAGCTGCTGTGGCTCAGAGGCAGAAAGCAGGACTAGGAGTGATAAGTTCCCCGGTTCAAGTCCCCTGTAGGGAATTCCAGGAGCGACCACGTCTGGCCGTCTGTCTAACAGGTTAGAACCCTGACAGTACCCCCCCCTTTAAAAATGACCCCTGGGCGTAAGTTGGTTCTCCATCGAAATAATCCACCTCTCCAGGGTCACTATCAGAATCCATTGAGTCCCCATAGTGAAAGTCCTCAGTATGGAATCCCTTATTAGCTCGGGATTTCCCAGTACCAGCTTCTGGTACGGCTGACGATCTGTCCAGGGGTCAAGGGATGCCAGAGGTCAGAATAAACGTAGTCAGAAGCCGAGGTCAAATATATGAAGCAGATAAACTGGAACACTGGTACGACACAGGAACACTAGATCAAAGACTTGACCCTGAGCACAGGGCGAGGCTGGGTTTAAATACCCTGCTGATGATCGATCAGAGTCAGGTGAGACACAGACAAGTCAAGGTGCAGCCCCCGGTGTAGTAGCCATGCCAGGATGAACAAGACCGGAATCAGTAGTCTCTGTGTAAAGCTGCTGTGGCTCAGAGGCAGAAAGCAGGACTAGGAGTGATAAGTTCCCCAGTTCAAGTCCCCTGTAGGGAATTCCAGGAGCGACCACGTCTGGCCGTCTGTCTAACAGGTGAGAACCCTGACAGTATGTAAGTCCTTTCAGGCCAGACAGCGTCAGTCCCCTGGCTACCTACGGATTGTGTGTGATTGGGGTCATGGGTGAAGGGCTTGAAGATAGTTGTAGCGTTCTCCAAACTGAGCATCAGACTTGTACGGTTGCACTAATGAAAGGGTGTTCATGGGCGGCCGCATTTTTCAGCGGGTCATTCAGACATGGTAGGGCAGGGAGGGCGCCATGGATCTGGGCCTTCTCCAGTGGTATCTACATTTTCTGAGTGTCCCTCGCGTGCCAGCCTATGAGTTAGAAGAGGTGTGTTGCCCGATAGTATGTCTGGATGGAAGAGAGACCCACTCCGCACATCCGCCTCTGCATGGTCAGGTGTGTCAATTTTATTCTCGGTGAGCTTGATTCCACACGAACCGTGTCAGGGCAGAGCATATGGATTGGAAAAAGGCTCTTGTGAGTACTATCGGTATTGTTTAAAGTAGGTAGAGTATTCTGGGTAAGAGGTGATGTCATTGATCCAGCAAAACTAGGAGATGTACAGACCTACCCATATTTTCAAGTCAACACATGAGTACAAGCAGCACACAAACTCAAAGCCACCATCCTCCTCCTGGTCCAGCATCTTCTGCCACATTAACCACTGCTGTCCTCCTTGCCCCCTCTCAACCATCTGCCCCTCCGTCTCTCGCCTTGAGCAGTTCCTGCTCATCTGCCCACAGTCAGGTGTCTGTCAAGGACATGTTTGAGCGTAAGAAGCCAATGTCACAAAGTCACCCCCTTGCCCGGCATCTGACAGCTGGCTTGACTGAACTCTTAGCCCGCCAGCTTTTACCATACAAGCTGGTGGAGTCTGAGGTGTTTAAAAAATGTGTAGCTTTTGGGACACCGCAGTGGAAGGTACCCGGCCGAAATTTCTTTGCACAAAAGGCAATTCCCAACTTGTACTCGATTGTGCAAAAGGAAGTAATGGCATGTCTGGCACACACTGTTTTGGGCAAGGGTCCATCTGACCACTGATACCTGGTCTGCAAAGCATGGTCAGGGCAGGTATATAACCTACACTGCGCAGTGGGTAAACCTGCTGACGGCTGCCAAGCATGGAATGCGTGGCTCTGCAGAGGAGTTGGTGACACCGCCACGACTTGCAGGCAGGCCTGCTGCCACCTCCTCTACTCCTCCTACTCCATCCTCTTCCATAACCTCCTTGGCTGAGTCCTCTTCTGCTGCTGCGTCTTGCTCCACATCAACGGCACCCCCCAGCTCCCCAGGCATTGTTCCACATCTCGGATACAGCAGTGTCACGCCGTCTTGGGGTTGACTTGACTGAAAGCAGAGAGTCACATCGGACCAGCACTCCTGTCCGCCCTGAACGCACAGGTGGATCAGTGGCTGACTACGCACCAACTGGAGATCGGCAAAGTGGTTTGTGACAACGGAAGAAATTTGTTGGCGGCATTGCATTTGGGCAAGATGACACATGTGCCAAGCATGGCACATGTGTGTAATCTGATCGTACAACGCTTTGTGCATAAGTACCCAGGCTTACAGGACGTCCTTAAGCAGGCCAGGAAGGTGTGTAGCCATTTCAGGCGTTCCTACATGGCCATGGCGCACTTTTCCGATATCATAGAAACATAGAAACATAGAATGTGACAGCAGATAAGAACCATTCGGCCCATCTAGTCTGCCCAGTTTTCTAAATACTTTCATTAGTCCCTGGCATTATCTTATAGTTAGGATAGCCTTATGCCTATCCCACGCATGCTTAAACTCCTTTACTGTGTTAACCTCTACCACTTCAGCTGGAAGTCTATTCCATGCATCCACTACCCTCTCAGTAAAGTAATACTTCCTGATATTATTTTTAAACCTTTGTCCCTCTAATTTAAGACTATGTCCTGTTGTTGTGGTAGTTTTTCTTCTTTTAAATATAGTCTCCTCCTTTACTGTGTTGATTCCCTTTATGTATTTAAATGTTTCTATCATATTCCCCCTGTCTCGTCTTTCCACCAAGCTATACATGTTAAGATCCTTTAACCTTTCCTGGTAAGTTTTATCCTGCAATCCATGAACCAGTTTAGTAGCCCTTCTTTGAACTCTCTCTAAGGTATCAATATCCTTCTGAAGATATGGTCTCCAGTACTGTGTACAGTACTCCAAGTGAGGTCTCACCAGTGTTCTGTACAATGGCATGAGCACTTCCCTCTTTCTACTGCTAATACCTCTCCCTATACAACCAAGCATTCTGCTAGCATTTCCTGCTGCTCTATTACATTGTCTGCCTACCTTTAAATCCTCAGAAATAATCACCCCTAAATCCCTTTCCTCAGATGTTGAGGTTAGGACTCTATCAAATATTCTGGACTCTGCCCTTGGGTTTTTACGTCCAAGATGCATTATCTTGCACTTATCCACATTAAATGTCAGTTGCCACAACTCTGACCATTTTTCTTGTTTACCTAAATCATTTGCCATTTGGCTTATCCCTCCTGGAACATCAACCCTGTTACATATCTTAGTATCATCCGCAAAAAGACACACCTTACCATCAAGACCTTCTGCAATATCACTAATAAAAATATTAAAGGGAATGGGTCCAAGTACAGATCCCTGAGGTACCCCACTGGTGACAAGCCCAAGCTTCGAATATACTCCATTGACTACAACCCTCTGTTGCCTGTCACTCAGCCACTGCCTTACCCATTCAACAAAATTGGAATCCAAACTCAAAGATTGCAGTTTATTGATAAGCCTTCTATGTGCAACAGTGTCAAAAGCCTTACTGAAATCTAGGTAAGCAATGTCTACTGCACCACCCTGATCTATAATTTTAGTTACCCAATCAAAAAAATCATTAGATTAGTTTGGCATGATCTCCCTGAAGTAAACCCATGTTGTCTCTGATCTTGAAATCCATGTGTTTTTAGATGTTCAACAATCCTATCCTTTAACATGGTTTCCATCACTTTCCCCACTACTGAAGTAAGGCTTACTGGCCTATAGTTGCCCGACTCCTCCCTATTACTTTTCTTGTGAATGGGCACAACATTCGCTAACTTCCAATCTTCTGGGACTACTCCTGTTAACAATGATTGTTTAAATAAATCTGTTAATGGTTTTGCTAGTACACCTCTAAGCTCTTTTAATAGCTTTGGGTGTATTCCATCAGGTCCCATTGACTTATTTGTCTTTACTTTTGACAGTTGAAATAGAACCTCTTCCTCTGTAAACTCACGTGTAATAAATGACTAATTTATCCTTTTTTTTAATGGAGGTCCCTTTCCTTCATTTTCAGCTGTAAATACCGAACAAAAATATTCATTGAGGCAGTCAGCTAGACCTTTATCCTCATCTACATACCTTCCTTCTTTTGTTTTTAATCTAACTAATCCTTGTTTTACTTTTCTTTTCTCATTTATGTATCTAAAAAAAGTTTTGTCCCCCTTTTTTACTGACTGTGCTATTTTCTCTGTGTGTGATTTGGAAGCTCTTATAACTTGCTTAGCCTATTTCTGCCTAATCTTATAGGTCATTCTGTCTTCCTCACTCTGGTTTTTTTTTATAATTACTAAATGCTAACTTTTTGTTTTTTACTATTTTGGCCACATCTGCGGAGTACCACAGTGGTTTCTTGAATTTTTTGCTTTTACTGACAAGCCTAATGCAATTTTCTGTTGCCTTCAGTAGTGCAGCTTTTAAATAATCCAGCGGCGAAACAACATGCCAGTGAGGCGCTTGATTTGCGACAGCCCGACACGTTGGAATTCAACACTCCTAATGTTCGACCGCCTGCTCCAACAAGAAAAAGCCGCTAACGACTATTTGTATGACCGAGGTGCTAGGACAGCCTCTGCGGAGCTGGGAATTTTTTTGCCACATTACTGGACGTTACTGGACGTTACTGCGCAATGCCTGTAGGCTCATGCGTCCTTTTGAGGAGGTGACAAACCTAGTCAGTCGCACCGAAGGCACCATCAGCGACATCATACCATTTGTTTTCTTCCTTGAGCGTGCCCTGTGAAGAGTGCTGGATCAGGCCGTAGATGAGCGTGAAGAGGAAGAGTTGTGGTCACCATCACCACCAGAAACTTATCATCGCTTGCTGGACCTGCGGCAATGCTGGAAGAGGATTGTAAGGAAGAGGAGTCAGAGGAGGAATGTGGCTTTGAGGAGGAGGAGGAAGACCAACCACAACAGGCATCCCAGGGTGCTCGTTGTCACCTATCTGGTACCCGTGGTGTTGTACGTGGCTGGGGGGAAGAACATACCTTCAGAGAGATCACTGAGGACGAGGAACAGGACATGAGTAGCTCAGCATCCAACCTTGTGCAAATGGGGTCTTTCATGCTGTAGTGTCTGTTGAGGGACCCTCGTATAAAAAGGCTGAAGGAGAACGACCTGTACTGGGTGTCCACGCTACTAGACCCCCGGTATAAGCAGAAAGTGCCTGAAATGTTACCGAATTACGGCAAGTCGGAAAGGATGCAGCAGTTCCAAAATCAATTAAAAAGTATGCTGTACACAGCGTATAAGGATGATGTCACAGCACAACGGGAATCTAACAGGGGAAGATGTGAAAGTAATCCTCCTCCTCCCACGACCACGCCGGCAAGGACAGGACGCTTTACAGACATGTTGTTGATGGAGGACATGCAGAGCTTTTTAAGTCCTACGCATCGCCACAGCCCTTCGGGGTCCACCCTCAGAGAACGACTCGACCGACAGGTAGCAGACTACCTCGCCTTAACTGCAGATATTGGCACTCTGAGGAGCGATGAACCCCTTGACTACTGGGTGTGCAGGCTTGACCTGTGGCCTGAGCTATCCCAATTTGCGATAGAACTTCTGTCCTGCCCCGCTTCAAGTGTCCTGTCAGTGCAGCAGGATGTATTGTCACTGAGAAGAGAAGTCGCCTAGGTCAAAGATTACCTCACCTTTATTAAGATGAATGAGGGATGGATCCCGAAGGGACTGACAGTGGGCGATACATTCGACTAAAAAAGGCCTGATGAGGGGGACGTAACAGGGTGTCGTGGCTGCCGGCCCGCCGCATGATATTTAAATCCCTGTTGTGGTTTCCTGTTCCTGGTTTCCTGAGAGTGCTTTATCATTGTGAATCTGATTTCCTGGTATCCTGATCTTGGCTTTTCCCTGGTTATTCTGAATTCTGCATTCCCTGACTTGGCTTGTGTAAACGGTATTGTGTATTTTCTGGCTTCCTTGACCTCGGCTTTCCCTTTGACCATTCTCTGTCTCTAGCATATTAGTCCGGCCATTCTAAGGTCCGGTTTACGCTCTGTCCTTTTATTTTCCTTTTCTTGTCTATGTATATGTTTACATAGTTTCTGCGTGCTGGTCCACACTAGTAGTCATGACATTGTAATTAAACTGATAAGAGTAGTACCACTTAACACACCACTCCTATCTGGTGGCACATTAGATTACACGCGCAGTGCCCCAAATTTGAAGTAGGAGGACCGACCAGCATCTTTTTCCATCTCCCGGTTCCTAAAATCGATGCCTTATATACACGTCCCCTGATAGGGGACGTAACAGGGATTAAACTGATAGGAATAGTACTAAACACACCTTATAATAACACAGAGAGAGGAGTCTGAAGAAGACGAGTCAGAGGAGGAAGGTGGCTTTGAGGAGGTGGAAGACCAAACACAGCAGGCGTCCCAGGGGGCTTGTTGTCACCTTTCTCGGACCCTTGGTGTTGTACGTGGCTTGGTGGAGGAAGAGAGACCTTCAATTACATCAGTGAGGACAAGTAACGGGACATGGCTAGCTTGGTATCCAACCTTGTGCAAATGGGGAGTTTGCGGTTGTGCAAATGGACTGTTTGCGGTTGTTTGCGGTGCGTTAAACGGGAAGTTTCGTCTGTCACTGTGAAGCGGGCGTAACCCTTACACTACCTGATCGATACAACATCATACCTGATGTTTTAAAGCACGTTATTCCAAACAATTTAGGAATGTTAGGTGATTTATGCCCTTTATGGATTAAAACCAGACTCTGCATCAACTATGTAATTTTCCATGGGAGTTTTGCCATGGATCCCCCTCCGGCATGCCACAGTCCAGGTGTTAGTCCCCTTGAAACAACTTTTCCATCACTATTGTGGCCAGAAAGAGTCCCTGTGGGTTTTAAAATTTGCCTGCCTATTGAAGTCTATGGCGGTCCGCCGGGTTCGCCCGTTCGCGAACATTTGCGGAAGTTCGCGTTCGCCCTTAGCAACCCAAAATTTGTATGTTCGCGACCCAAAAATGTTATGTTCGCGACATCACTATTTGTAGGTCTCTATAAGTACCTTGTAAACGTGTTCCGTTTGGGTGTCCTTGTGTTGTTGTTCCAGGTTGGTTATTCTGGAAGTTAGGCCCTGTGTCAATCTTTTGTGTTCCTTTTTACAGGCAGTGCCAATTTTGACAAAATGTCCCCATAGTACACATTTGTGGGCCTCCCATAGGACCAGGAGGGCTGTTCCCAGTGTGTAATTTTTCCTGAAATATTGTAGTATGGTAGTTTGTGTCGCCTGTCTCTCTTCAATATCAGTGAGGGCGTGTTTGTTCAGTTTCCACTGGCGTTCTGATGGTTTCAGTAGGGGAGATTGTATGTGTGTCACAACTGGTAGTAGTATCGATCGTCCCTGTCAATACGTGCCAGCTATCTCCGAGACCAGTGACGCGTATCACCTTCTGGATAGTTCTGAGGTTTCTTGGGGGAAGGGTCCCCTGGCTATATTAAGATCACCTGTCACTAGAAGCAACATGACACGAGTGGGGAACCAATATGGTATTATGTTAGGGGCATAGATACTTGCAAAAGTATATTTGCAGTCCGCTATTGTTCCCTTCAGGAATAGGTATTGGCCAAATGGGTCTGCCAGTGCATTGGAATGGAATCAATAAGGAGAACAGTATAGCAACCCCTACTTTCTTTGTGTCCCTGTGATTGGCAAAGTAGCCTGTCAGATATCTTGGGTCTCTAAGCACAGGGTGATCTTTTTCAGGAATATTTGTTTCCTGGAGGAAGGTCACTGAGGCCCTTGCTGCCCACATTGTTCTTATTAGATATGACCTTCATTCTGTTTAGGCCCCGTATGTTGTTAGACCAGAGGTGCAGCAAAGAGGGTGTGAAACCCGAGGCCATGGTGGTGCCGCCCTGGTGAAGGGATGAGGTGGGAGAGAAGGAAAGAAGAGGAAAGATTAGAAAGAAAGAGAGAGAAAAAAGGTGGGGGGATATGGAGGGGTTCCTGGGAGGAGGGGGGGGAGGGGATACTGCGAGAACCACAGTGAACTACGTACAGATAGTAGGTGAGACCAAGCACCCAGAGCTGTAAGAGGCAGGAGGTCTGAAATAATATTAACGGCCCCTGCACTCCTTAACAAAAAGGGTGTCTGTTTTGGAAGGCGAGGCCTTAACCTTCGCAGTGGTAGAAGTTAAGAACCAGAAAAAGGTGTACTAAAACCTTTGTTTTGTTGTCAATAAGTAAGTGAGGAGCCATGTGTGTGGGTGCTCCGGCCCTGGCCGAGCATTTGTGGCTTGGGGTTATCTCTCCTGGTCTGGTGTGCGTCTGTATGGTGTAGATGCCATGTATTATGGTGTTGTTGTTCCCTCCCCATCATGTGAGTCCTGTGTCACGTCCCCCAGGTCGTCCCTAGTCCCTGGTCACCTCTGTTGATAGGATGTGGTTGGTGACACCTGGCTTCCCAGTGTGTGGGACCTCATGGTTATGGGCAAATAGTATGGCTCGCTCCGGGTTAGGGGTTTGCATACGCCTTCAGGGGGACCAGTAGACAGTAGTATCGGGGCCTCATCTTTTCTCATCACATTGCTTTTCACCTATTAGACATTACAGGGTGGATAGAGGGTGTGTGGATGTGTCTGACTGTAAGTCGGGCCACATTTAGATTTACAATAGCATGGCATCAATATGTCAGCGGCAGGAATTTTGTGCGTGAAGTATGGGGGCGGCATGCGGCATGCGGCCGAGCAGTGAAGGGAGGTTCCCCAGGGGCAATGGGCCCGTCTTGGGTAGGAGGTCTGGAATGTGCGACCCAAGGTTTCAAAACTAAGCTTATCTTGTTTGACCCCTTGTTTTTGGGGTTAGTGTGTAATAGGTGGGAGGTGTATACGCTCATCCTCCTCCTTTACCTCCCCTTCCAACACCACGGGGATCCAATCATCATAGGGGGACCCCCCTTCATTCTTCTGCTCATGCTGGGCCTCCCCAGCGCCTGGGTGGAGATAAGGTCTGTGGGGGTCTTGTTGAGCCCGAAACTGTGTCTGGTCTGCAGGGGGCGATCGGTTCCTCCAATAACCAGTTGCGGATCTTTGGGGACGGTAGGCATATGCTCTCATGAACCGGGGGACATCATCTTGTCATCTAATTGACTGCCAGGTGGTCCCCTGGCATGCCTTTAGTCTAAATGGGAATCCCCAGTGGTAGGGTATCCCTTTGTCTCTCAGCGTGCTGGTGATGGGGCGCATTGCTCTTCTGGCATCTAGCGTCAGTCCTGAGAGGTCTTGGAACAGGGATTCTGTGGCATTCTGGAATGCAATCGAGGGGGTGTCACGAGCAGCTGCCATAATGTTTACCTTCAGCCTGAAGTCATGGAGGCAGCATAGAGCATCTCTAGGTCTGCCGTCCTAGCAGACCGGGGAAAGGGCTCTGTGTGCCTAGTCAAACTTGATCTCCGCTGTGGCTGCCGGGCCGAGTATTTGGGGGAACTGGGCCTTTAGTGTGGTGGCTACTGGTGAGGTATCCGGCTCAGGTAGGATGCGCACTCTAATGTTGGGGTGCCTGCTGCGATTCTCTAGGTCTTCCACTTGCCTTTCAAGGTATAGCAGCATGTTACCTTGTCGCATTTCCGCCATTTCAGTGGCCCTGTAACTTTGTTGGCATATGTGTACCTCCATTTCAGCGACCTCGACTCGGGCATCCAGTGCACTGAGGTCGGACTGCAACCCAGCCAGTTTCTCGCTCATCGCCATCCGGAACTCCTGGATCAGCATGCTCATGTTTTCTCTTGTGAGCATGTTCCCCGATATCAGCTCCAACTCGGATCTGATTTGCATCAGGGCCTCAACCTATGGGGTCTCTTCAGGTGGACCTTCCCCTGTGCTCTCTGATCCTGGGGAGGAGGGCGCCATCTTGTCTGTTTGGTTGCGGCCTCTCACTATTAAAATCCTCCCCATATTTGAATGTTCTTTACCTCTTTAAGTCTACTTTATAAGGATTAATACATTTGTATTTACTTTTAATTGGCACAGTTAGACAGTCCTTTATAATGACCTAGGCAAACTTAGGCACTCCAGATGTTGTGGACTACATCTCATATAATGCTTTTATAGTCATAATACTGGCAAAGCATAATGGGAGATGAAGTACAAAATATATGTGTGTCAGGGTACCTGTGGTCTCTACCTCCAAAAGAGGTAGAGACTTAGCTGTTCCACCATCCAGACGGTCTGATGACTCCCTTCCCCGCGGTCTATCCGGTCATGCAAGGCCGGCCGCGAGGGAGTGACTGCCTTTTACACCATCTAGGCAGGAAGTCATCATCAGGACACTCCCCCGGATCGACCTCTCAGTCAATTGCTGCAGGACCAATCAGGACGTCTCGGAGGTGTGGTTACTGCTCTGAACAGGGTATTTAACAGAGCTTCCTTCATTAGCTCATTGCCCTGTCGTGGTTCTAGCTTGTTCTAGTCACTCAGTGCTTGTGTATTCTATTTTCTCTTTTGGTTTTGACCCGGCTTGTTTACCTTACTCTGCTTATCTCTGTTACCCTTGATTTGGCTTGTCTCTCGCTTACCTGTCTTCTGTTACCCTCGACCTCGGCTTGTCTTTGACCATTCTATACGGTACTACTTACGTTAGTCCGGCCATTCTAAGGTCCTGTATACGTATCTGGCTACTGTTTGTACTCTGCGTGTTGGATCCCTGTCCCGATCCTGACAATGTGGTCCCAAATGTTGCCTACCCCTGTGCTAGACCATACATAGGACATATACACTTTTATTTGTGCAGATTAGTGTTTATTATTTCCACTGTGTGTTTTGTTGGTGGGCTTTTGGTAAATCTTTGTACATCATATCTATTAATAAAGATTGATTTTAGCCCTTTCCTACACCCTTCACCATCTCTGTTTGTCAGATTTTTGTCAAGGTGATTTATTATTTTCTTTGCTCTATGTTGAACTAATTTTGATTCTCGTGTCTTCATTTATTGGGGCCTTGGTTTTCCTGACTACCTGATGGTTTATTGCCTGATCTGACATTTGTTTCGTTGTCATTTCACTTTCCCCTGATATTGACAAATCAATAGTATTATTTTTGGCTGCTTTCCTTTTTGGCATCTATAAACATGGAGGAGTCCAGTGACGAGTACGAACAAATTATTCTTTGATTTTTATAATTTTTATCCCATTGATTGAAATACATAATTTTCACATTCTTTTTGTAAAAATATGTTATATAAAACAGTGAATAAAATAAAGTGACCTTCTAAATGTGTCCTTCCATTTGAAATGTGAAAATGTGAGCCTTTTAGCTTAACTGATGCTTCTGATAATCTATTGGCAAAATTATAATTGCTAAACATATATAACCCAATGATTATGATTTCAAAGAACCTTTTAGCTTGTAATGTGTATTTGACCAGCTAAACTGTCATTTCTCAAAAGCAAAGAAACCTTCCATCAGCAAAGAATCAATTTCTATGCATGAAAACAATGGAACTGACCGTAGAGGAATAGATATTATTCCATAGATAGGAATACTATATGTTTTAGTTAAACAGTACCAATGCTTTAAAGTCTTTGACAAACAACAAGTGTTACAGCCAACTGGGAAATCATCTAAATAGTGGGAAGGCAGGCTCAATCATTTTCTTTTCTTCTCTTAAAAATAAAACTCTAATTCAAGTGCAAATCATTAAAAATAAGATCTCGATAATGACATCTTAGAGTGACCAAGGCTTTATCAAACATTTGCAGTATCAGATTTTGCAGACCATTTCTATATTAGAACTATGTAACCTGAAATTGCATTGTGTCTGAAATAGACGAAGATGGATAAGGGGACTGTGCCCACCTACCCCATCTACACTTTCATATAACTTTCATATAACTTCTCATTTCAACTTACTCTCCCACATATAATCCAGAAAATATAAAGAGTAATATTATATACTGACTATCTCTGGTCACTGTCTTTATCAAAATTAATACTTATCAGTTTATCACTGAAAGGAGAACAACTGTAAAAAGAGTTGATTTTTGCCCTCTAGGTTTGATGCATAAACTATAGGGAATTTTTTATATTTTCATTATCTATCAGGAGGTTCAATCCAATGAGTCTCCTGAATAAATGCTACATCAATTGAATTTTCGATTAAAAAATTGTATACTGCTCCCTTTTTTTGAGGTGAGTTTAAGCCCTGGACATTCCAAGTAATTATTTTAAGTGACATCACTATTCCAAAAATCCCTGTCCCGTCCCAGACCGAGTCTCATACATTTAAAAAAGAAATTCATAAAAGAATTTTTTTTTTTTTTATTGGATTGTGAACCTTAAACCACAATGGGGAATAAATCCCCCTCCCTCCCTTAATGATCCAAGAGGAGATCATTCCCGTATCCCCCTTGGACTAGCCTGCCCAGATATGCAGGAAAATAAGGCTCCATTTGGGAATAGAAGAAACGCCTTAGTAATGCAGGTTTTAGCCATAAGCCAACACTTTATCTACTTCTACAGCTGCTATCATATTTTCCCCATTAATATCGATTTTACTTACCGGTACAAATAATGGGGAGTAATATTATTTTATCTCTAGGTTTTCTTTATATATATGTATCTATATAAGACACATATATATTAGGTAATTCATCTTATATTCATCTTTGATTCCCCATAACATAAAATGTAAACATCCTATAGCTTGTAGCAGAAAGTTTATATCGTTGATAACGTTATAATAAGAGAAGAGAAAAAAAAAAGAAATATATATATTTATATATGATAACATCGAGAGTAAATAACAATTTCCCTTTCTTTTCCCCTCCCTTCCTCCCTTCTTCCTCCTTTTAAACCATCTAGTTGTGACCCTTATAGGGCCTTGTTACTTTTAATTTCATTGGTTAATGTTAACTAATTCTTAACATATTAAACTAATACAATGTTAATTAGCTTATTCCTATTACTACCCCATTGTTACACTATAGTGAGGGGGGGAGGAGAGAAAATATAATAAATAGATAACCTTCAGTACACAGTTGTTACCTTTTACCTTAATTAGTCCAAAATGTTATAAGTAGTGAAAAGTATATTGTATTATTTTTAAATGCCCTCTTCCATATTATTATTAGTGAATGATTTAGAACAAGTCCAAACCTTATACATTATATATACAAAGTGTTAAAAAAACAACCCAATGTTTTTGAGATAATCATGTAAAGCCCCATCCCGTGAAATCAATTAATTAAATTTTAAGTTAAGTTATACAAACCATTTGAGTCTTTAAATTTAGTGTGTTGTAAAGTATCAATGTACATCCGGTTCTATTCATTTAGTGTATATCACACTATCCTCACTTTCTCATTAACATGTGCATACTATAAAATATATTACATAATAATATAATAATAATAATAATTATTATTATTATTCCCCTTAACATAGGTAGCCCTTTAGTGGGGCATTTCACTTCTTTTCTCTCTCACTCCCCTCCTCGTAAAAAAAAAAAAAAAAAAAAAATCCTGCAATTAATATTGTTGCTCTATATTAAGTTCCTTGTTTGGATAAATTGTTGTACATCTTCTGTATTTTTTAGAAAAAATTGTTGATCTTGATAGTAAACTTGAAGGGCCGTTGGAAAGCTCCATTTGTATGGCAGTCTGAGTGGCAATTTTTTTCCTTGTTTGACGAGTCATCATAGATAAATCAGAGAATAGTTTTATATCTTTAAATTGAGGGTCGTCAAATCCTTTATTCTGCATAGCTTGCATAATCAGATTCTTCACGTGATTGTTGGAGAAACATACTATTGTATCTCTAGGTTCTTTAGTTGTCAAATGCTTTGGTTTATTTAACCTATGGTATCTTTCGAATGGTAGATCTCCTAGAGGCCAATCTGGAGTAAGTTTTTGGAAGAGGGTTTTTAAAAACTGTTCCAGTTGGTCAAATTTGATATTTTCAGAGATCCCTCTCACTTTGATGTTATTCCTCCGTGAACGGTCCTCTAAGTCTCCCATTTTTGTTTCCAAAGTTTGTATTTTTCCTTCAAGATAACTACATTTCTTCATCAATTCTTCATTATTAATTTGTATTAGCCTAAGACTATCCGTTTGAGCTTGCAAATTCAGAGATAAGTTTGAAATCTCCTCTTTTAATATTTTGGAGTTATCTTCTGCATCTTGTTTCAATTTAAGATATACGTTTTCCAGGGCATCATTCAGTATTTGCAGAGTCACCTCCTGAGTAGATATCTGTGTTAGTTCTTGAGCCGAGGAAATAGATTATCTTCGTTCACCATGGGATAACCTACTCATAGTGCTCCTTTCTTGAGGTTTAGGGGAATAAAAAATATTAATTCCCTTAGTTTTATCCGTTGCTATATTGCTGTTTTTCTCCTTTTCCTTTTCTTTTTTTTAGGAGGCATTATTTTTCCTTTTCTTTTTCCTTCTCTCTCCCCCCCCCCTTTTTCTCTTTCTTTTTAGAGTAGAGTAATCAAATCCTTCTGCTAAATATAATATGTAGCTGTTTCTTTAAATATGTTCTACTTAATAGGGCCAATGTAGCTAATTAGCTGAGTTTTACAAAATTTCCTTTTTTTCTTTTCTTATCCTTTTCTCTTTCTTCCCCCTTTTCTTTTTTAGGCTTTAAATGCCCATAATCATACTGTGGGGATAAAATTTAATATTCCAAATAGAATCACAGTCATCTATATTAATTGCTGGATCTAATCAGATGACAATTTATAATCAGGTTATATGTATTAATTCCAGCAATAATCCACCAAACGATCTCCAAAATCATATGTATGCACGTGATAGATGATTATTAATCTTTCCCCTTCTTATCTTTTTCTTTCCTTCTCTTTCCCTCCTCTCCTTCCTTCTTTCCCCTTTTCCTTACCCATTTCTCTTTTCTTTTACGGCACCAACCTTTCAATATAATCTTTACGTCCTCTGCCTTAATATTCCGCAATCAGCTGTTAATAGTCAGCTGTTAATGTCGGTATTTTAGTTGGGGTATAGATTCCGCTGTTGTCTTAGGGGTTGCCGCTGTACTGGGCTGAGAGAGGGCCGCGGTCGCAGTTACAATCGCTGGGTAATCGCTGTGTTGGTTCTAGCTGCTGTGTCCATGCGGGCGTTTCCTCCTTCCTCCTGGAAGCCTCGTGGAGCGCGTACGTGCGTGCGTGGGTATCACGTCATCACGCCCCCCAAATGGGTTAAGCTTTACATTTATTCAGGGCAAGAAGAAAAAAAGGGGAACAGCTATTATTATTTCTAATAGACTTAATGTTGAAGTTATTCATTCAGTAACTGATGGAAATGGTATATATCAGGTTTTGGTTATAAAAATTGATGGTTTTACTTATACTTTAGTAAATATATATGCTCCGAACTATAACCCATCAGATTTGCTAGACCAAATTATGGATATTGTAGATGAAGTTGCCTGTGGTAGCATTATAATAGGAGGCGATCTCAATAGTGTCGTTGACCTAACTAAACATAGAAGTTATAAATATTCTGGTAAGGGTAACCTAAATAATATAGGAATATCTGGTCTATCTGATTTTTTTAGTTAATAATTCCCTTTATGACTGCTGGCGTATTACGAATCCTCAGGAAAGAGATTACACATTTTTTTCGCAGGTACATCAAACCTATTCTCGTATTGATATGTTTTTTGAGAAAGAGGGCCTCCTAAAAAATATTATTAAATCTACAATTGGTTCTATAGAAATATCGGATCATGCCCCAGATGCCTTATTTAATTTTAGTTTCTCTATCGCTATTATAGAGTTTCTCTATCGCTATTATATTCAGTTTAGTTTATATTATAATATATTCATATTTAGTTTCTCTATCACTATTATATTCCCTAAATATCAATTTAATATTGATATTAAAATATTCTCAAGTGTTTTGGCTAATCGTTTAAAAGAAGTAGTGGTGGATTTGATTAATTGGGATCAGTCAGGATTTGTGAAGGGAAGAAGTACCTCTGATAATACAAGGAGGATTTTCAAGTAAACGGACAATATAAGGAATCTGTTATTATTGCTCTGGATGCCGAGAAGGCCTTTGACAGAGTCAGTTGGAGATTCCTGGACTCTGTCATGGGACACTTCGGGTTAGAAGGAGCATTTAGGAAAAAAACCTTATCCTTATATAAAAATTCCTCGGCAAAAATTAGTAGCCCCTATTGTGATTCTGCCCCCTTTGATATTAAAAATGGAACTAGACAGGGCTGTCCGTTGGCCCCTCTTTTATATATTCTTACAATCAAACCTCTGGCTATAATGATTAGACAGAATAACAAGATTAAAGGGATAGAATTTCAAGAGGAATACATTAAGATATATTTATTTGCTGATGATGTCCTACTTACTCTTGCTGATCCTTTATTGTCAATTCCGCCACTACTAGAAGATATTTCTATATTTAGTAAATTCTCCAATTACAAGATCAATATTAACAAATCTCAAATGCTACCATTTCTATTGACCAAGATACAATTAGATATATTATCCTCCTATTTCTGTATGGAATGTATAAAAGACAAAATAGATTATCTAGGTATAAAGATATCATTTGACATTGATGGGACCATATCAATGAATTATGATAACCTATATAAAGTTCTACAATCTCAGATATATAATCTGAAGAGGTTAGAACCATCTTGCATAGGGAGAGTCAATATTGTAAAATCGTATTTGATGCCAAAACTCCTATATCTTTTTAGAACAATCCTATATAAAGTAGATCGAGGGATCCTTAAACGCTTTCAAAGTTTATTTTCTAGTTTTATATGGTGTGATAAACCACCTAGAATAGCAGCGGAAATTCTCTGCAGAAGTTATCGGAAAGGCGGTATAGCATTCCCTGATGTGACCAAGATGTATGAGGCAAGTAGGGCTTCCCAGCTTATGTTATGGTTAAATTTGGATCAAAATATATCTAAATCTTGGATTAGAATAGAACAGGAATTAGGACCAGGACAAAAGCTATACATCTTAGGGTGGCAAGGACTTTTGAACCTAGGGGTCTCTGAATCGGAGCAATTCTCCAATGGGATTATAAGAGATATGGTGGACTTTGCAAAACATTTGAACAATAAGTTGGAACTTAAAGGAAAATTACTAATACACCGATTGAAATACTTCACTATGTTATGTCAGATATGAATATTAAAACCTGGATACATCTTGGAATAAAAAAAATTGGAGATTTATATGAGGGACTTAAATTGGTGACATTTACACAATTACAATCTAGATATGACCTTTCACCTAAGGAAATATTTCAATATTTAAGGATTAATAATTTTCTATTGACTAAGACGCTAATTAGAGATCATTATCTGAATCCATATATTATTTGTAGTGAAAAGAAGGGAGGAATCTCTAGATTCAATAAACCGATACATGAGATAATGTTACCCATGTTCCTCCATTTGACAAATGGGAAAAGGATATGGGAAAACCCCTTCCCTTGTCAGATTGGATAAATGCTACTTCCCTTGTAAAACAAAGTATACATAATATATCTTTATTAGAAACACATCTAAAGATTATTAATTAATTATATAGTCCCAGTCAGACTCCATAAAATATCCCCAATATATCCAAAAGACTGTTGGAGATGTAGAAAAGAAGAGGGTACTATGTTTCATATATGGTGGGCCTGTACGGGTCTGAATAATATCAAGACTCAAATGTTAAGACTAGTGAAAAGTATTTTTGAAGAGATTGATGTAATAAGCCCTGAAATGTTTCTGTTTAATATGGACTATAAATCAATTGATAAACATCAACAATATATTATGACACATATATTTCTTGCAATAAAAATCAATATAGCCAGGGCATGGAATTCATCTAATTCACCATCTTGGAAAGAAATAATGGAACAGATAAGGTTCCAATATAAGATGGAATCCAATTTGATTTATAGTACATCAACTAGGAGCTTAAGAGATCTTTGGCTACCCTGGACTTCCAAGTTTCCTATATAATAACGAACTACTTGTATAAGGCCCTACCCACACCGAGTCTCGGATATATATATATATATATATATATATATATATATATATATTTTTTTTTTTTCTTCTTCTTCTTTACCTCTGCCTTGTGAAACCTAAGTAAAGCTATAGAAGATTATTATGGTAAATATGATTATTGTAATATAGATAAAGATCTATTATAAAATGTAATCTAATATATAATTTTCTATCTAAGAAATCTATGGTCTATTAGTTTCAAGTGACCATATATAACAATGAAATTGTAACTGTTTCATCATTGTCACTTTATAGTTGCTTTCCTTTACTCTTTTTGGATTGTGATGTAGTTTTGACTGTAAAACAAGGATGTATTATGGAAATCTTATATAATCAATGTGAATATGATATACATATACTAAAATGAAAATAAAAATTTATAAATAAAATAAATATAAAAAAAATAGTTGATTTTCTGATATGTTCACTTTAATTCAATGTTTAATAAAAACAAATCTTCTCTGGTGATTCCCTCCCCTCCCCTTCTACATTTCCCTTTTCCTTTAAGGGACACTGTAGGCAACAAAACCACTTCATCTTATTGAAGTCGCCTGGGCACACTGTCCCTGTACCCCTTAATCCTGCAATATAAAACATAGCAGTTTTTGAGAAACTGCAAAGTTTACATTTCAGTACTAAGGTAGCCATTAGTGGCTGTCTACCATCTTCACATTGTGCGTAAGAACATCCAGCATCAGTGAAATTCCCACATTGATTCAATGCTTTCCTATAGGGAGGGCCTAATGCACAGAGGAGGCAGAGCATCGACCCAGCGCAACATGGGGGGAGGGGGGGGGGGGTGGGAACAACATCAGAGGGCCTTATAGTTTTAGGAATAGAGATTTGTATTCCTAACACTATGGAATCCCTAACACTATGGAATCCCTGCAAGTATCTTTTTTTAACCCCATGTGTTCCTTTGTTGTATTCCTCTTTTAGTCTCATATTAGGCTCTTGTTTTGAATACAGTCTTTATTTTTGCTCTCTAGTGCACCCTGTTAATGTTGCTGACACTGCCTGATGCAAGGTGTGCAGGGACGTGACTTCTTCACATGCATTGCTGAATACCGAGCAGCTCAGCAGCAGACTATTAGCAAGAGAAAAATTAGTCAATGTTTATAATATGCACTAAAGAAGTATTCTGCTCAGTGTTGTAAGTAAAAGTAAGTAGTCACAGGTTACAAAACACCAAAGCAGCCAAGGACAGTTGTTTTAGCTTAGCTGTGGGGGAGGGAGGGTGGTCCACCCGAGGAGGCACTTTTTGGTGGGCATCTCTGCCCAGCCCTCTGTAATATTGCACTGGACAGAAGAGTGGCTTCCGTTGTCACTTTGTGAGTTGCCCCGGGACATGCTAGGAGGAAGTGAATTAGTTCAGATCACTTGCACCCAGCAAATAGGGCGCCGCATGGGGAGGAGGTGTCTTTGTGTCATTGTACATATGTGTCAGTGTGTCTGTGTACTTGTGTGTCAGTATGTCTATGTACCTGTGTGTCAGTGTGTCTGTATACCTGTGTGTGTATGTACCACTGTGTATATGTGTACCTGTGTGCCAGTGTGTTTATGTACCAGTGTGTATGTACCTGTGTCAATTTCTGCATGTACCTGTGTGTCTTTGTATATCTGTGTATCAGTGTGTGTATGTACCAGTGTGTTTGTGTACCTGGTACTGAAGATTTGTATTCCTAACACTATGGAATCCCTAACACTATGGAATCCCTGCAAGTATCTTTTTTTAACCCCATGTGTTCCTGGTACTTGTGTGTCAATTTGTGCAACTTTGTGTCTGTACCTGTGTGTCAATGTGCGTACCTATGCGTCAGTGTTTGTATATATCTGTGCAACTGTGTGTCAGTGTACCTGTGTATATGTTTACCTGTTTGTCTGTGTATGTGCACCTGAGTATATGTGTGTATGTGTCTGTATACCGGTGTGTCAGTGTTTGTATGTACCAGTGTGTCTGTGTACATGTGTGTCTCTTTGAATGTGTACTTGTGTGGCTGTGTACCTGTTTCTCTGTGTGATTTTGAATGTTTGCGCATATGTGTGTATCTATGTGTGGCAATGTATACATTCCTGCATTCCAACATCAACACAGTACACAAATATACCTTTGAATTTCAATGCTAACTCTGCACACAAGTACACCCTTGCATTTCAAAACTAACACTACAAATACACATGTTGCAGGCTGTGTGGAGGGGACGGGGATATAAATCACATCATATCCCTGCTTTCTGTTTTCCTCACAGCATGGCTGGTGCAGAACCGCTTTAGTGAGGAGGCCAGCCTGAAAGTGGCAGCAAAAGTTAAGCTACGCGGCTGGCCAAGAGTATTATGGACATGAGACATACATGAGACTATTAACTAAGGTATGCTTAAGAAAAGAGGATATTGAACCTGTAATATTGATAGCAAAATTATCTGTCCAGTACAATAGGTAATTCATTTTTTTCTTCTTCTTGTGAAATACTAAAGAAATGGCCACAGGACACAAACAGGAACAGGCACAGCATGCATTCTGAATCTTGATAAAACAATAGTAGACCCTGGATTCAGTAAGAATTACTACCAAGATTTAACCAGGAATAACACACTGCTTATGTGTCTGGAACAAATATAGACATAGCCGATTTCTATTGCACTGGACAAAAAATATGCTTATTTTGAAAGAGGAAAAATAGGTGTCAAAGGTGTGGCTTAATGGTGGAATTGATCCATGGAATACACATTAATGAAAATGGTATTATGATTATTAGTGTCTGAATGGAGCAGAGCAACACATTTAGCTTGACCAAACTATCAACAAATAATGCCCTAGGAATCAGAAGCAGCTGCTAAAGTGGCGCATTTGGCATAGACAAAATTGTAGATTCTGGCAGGAGTGCATTTTCTATTCTGCCTATTTTGTGTTATTTGTTTGCTTAGCACAAAGTCAAAGGTTACATTTGAAGTCGAAGTTAACATGGACTGGATGAGGAGAAAGCTCAGTCCAAGTAGTGCATGTAGCATGCTGTAAGGATATAAAAAAGGATTTAGGGATTACCCGGTTGTGATGATTAGAGTTGAGCGGACACCTGGAAGTTTGGGTCCGGCGAGTTCGGCCGAACTTTGAAAAAAGTCCAGGTTTGTGATCGAACTTGACCCCGAACCCGAACCCCATTGAAGTCAATGGGGATCTGAACTTTTGGCCACAAAAATGCCTCTAAAAAACTCCTGGAAAGGGCTAGAGGGCTGCAAAAGGAAGTAAAATGGGGGTAAGAGTAGAACAAGTGCCCTGCAAACAAATGTGGATAGGGAAATCACTTAAAATAACATAAAAATAAAAAATACAGCTGAGCCATAAAATACCACTAGATGGAATCTTTGATTTTAGCTTTGGAAGAACATAAATCAAAATCTAAAGCATGGCTGTCAGGAGGATCACCAGAATTATCCATTTGAGAGAGGGTTGGAGTGCAGGGTATTCTCTTTCATTGTTCAAACTGAGCTCAACTCCTGATGCATGGAGAAAAGGCCTTCACAAGCCTCTGCTATTGTGTACATAGTTTATACTAAATGACCTATAGGTTGAGGAGGCGGTGACCGTGGCGGTGTAGGTGGAAGCAGTGGTGGAGGAGGAGGAGGAGAAGGAGGTAGCCAACACTGTTTATATTTATATATTTTTTATTTTAATTCGGGTAGCACCCAAAATATTGGGACATACAAAAAAATAAACATTTGCGGCCTGCGGTGCATTTCTTGCAGTCCTGATGCATGGAGAAAAGGCCTTCACAAGCCTCTGCTATTGTGTACATAGTTTATACTAAGTGACTGACCCATAGGTTGAGGAAGCGGTGACGGTGGAAGTGGCGGTGGAGGAGGAGGAAGCCAACACTGTGTGTATATATATATATATATATATATATATATTATTTTAATTGGTGTAGCCCCTAAAATATTGGGACATACAAAAAAAAAGAAACATTTGCACCCTGCGTGCATTTCTTGCAGTCCTGATGCATGGAGAAATGCTCAACTCCTGATGCATGGAGAAAAGGCCTTCACAAGCCTCTGCTATTGTGTACATAGTTTATACTAAGTGACTGACGCATAGGTTGAGGAGGCAGTGACCGTGGCGGTGTAGGTGGAAGCAGCGGTGGAGGAGGAGATAGCCAACACTGTTTAAATATATCTATTTTTTATTTTGATTGAGGTAGCCCCCAAAATATTGGGACATACAAAAAAAGAAACATTTGCGGCCTGCGGTGCATTTCTTCCAGTCCTGATGCATGGAGAAAAGGCCTTCACAAGCCTCTGCTATTGTGTACATAGTTTATACTAAGTGACTGACCCATAGGTTGAGGAGGCGGTGACGGTGGAAGCGGCGGTGAAGGAGGAGGAGGAAGCTAACACTGTTTATATATATATATATATATATATTAGTTTAATTGGGGTAGCTCCCAAATTATTGGGACATACAAAAAAAGAAAACTGTTCCGCAGAGCGACTGACCCGTGCGTGCTGCATCTGAAACTCCACTATTGCCTGCTGCTGCTCGCACATGTCTCATGAGGCGGTGAGCGGGAAGGCCGTAGTTACGCTGCAGCGCAGACAGGCAAGCAGCAGCAGGGTGAGAACGCTAAAAGCGCGCACAGACGGACCACACTTTCTGCAGGAGCTCTGATATATCTGTGTATACACCGTGGCATCACAAGGGCCACCCAGAACTGGCCCAACTCCCATCAAGCCAAGTTCCCAGAGGAGATCACCCAGCTCATCATGCTTGAGCACTTTTTCAATGCGCTCCCCAACGGAAGGCGACAACGCATTCGTATGTCAATCCATATCAACTTTCAATGCCATTGACTGCACCTACCATGGTGACCACGGGTAACAGGGAATCAGGGTTCGATTCCGTACAGGGACCCTGACAAACGGCTACCACATGCAAGGAAGGCAGCAGGCGCGCAAATGACCCACTCCCGACGCGGGAAGGTAGTGACGACAAATAACAATGCAGGACTCTTTGGAGGCCCTGTAATTGTAATGAGTCCACTTGAAATCCTTTAACTCTGATCAATTGGAGGGAAGTCTGGTGCAGAGCCACTGACCCGTGCTGCAGCTGAAACTCCATTATCGCCTGTTCCTGTTTAAACAGTCTCTCCAGCATGTGCAAGGGGGAGTTCCACCTTGTGGGCACGTTGCATATGAGGCAGTGAGCGGGAAGCCCAAAGATACGCTGCAGCGTAGACAGGAGAGCAGCAGCAGGGTGAGAACGCCGAAAGCGCGCACAGCCTCTACTGTGAATGTCACATCCTGTTCCAAGTTGCGGATCAGTCTGGTGATGGCTTCTGGTATCCAGTATTCATTTTACTGAAGCTGCATCAGGGTCCTGGTATGTGGTCGCACAAGCGCTTTTGCTCAACACCAGGGGGCGTGTGGTTACCCTGCACCAGAACCTGCTA
Source organism: Pelobates fuscus (assembly GCF_036172605.1). NCBI lineage: Eukaryota > Metazoa > Chordata > Amphibia > Anura > Pelobatidae > Pelobates > Pelobates fuscus. The sequence goes on along the minus strand of NC_086322.1, from coordinate 197,462,071 downwards.
ATCCATTCCACACTGTGACTCCTAACTTCTACATCAGGCATACTGGGTCTCGGTCGTCCGACCGCCGCCCAAACAGTGTCTGGGTCCCGGTCACTGAACTGCGAAACTGCGAATGGCTCGTTAAATCTGTTATGGTTCTTTTTATCGCTTCAACTATTACTTGGATAACTGTGGGAATTCTAAAGCTAATACATACCGACGAGCGCTAGGGGACGCCCGCTCCGCTTTTGCACCCTGCTCCCTCTTATGCTGTGCTGGTGCCTCTGTGCGACCAGTACCTCTTCCTCCAAACTGCACACGTCACTCGCATGACCTTGATTCCATGTGGGGTCTAGGACCTCATCATCATCCACATCCTCTTCCACCCACTCCTCAACCCTGCCCTCCTTGCCGGTCTGCACACTGCAGAAAGCCACAGCAGTTGGCACCTGTGCATGTAAATTCTGCAAAGGACATATGGAAATTGTTTTAGAATTGTATCCAGGCAACAGTTTTCCCTATAAACTGACCTTGACTTGTGAGGGTATTGCCCCAGAATTAAAATTTTGTTTAAGTACCTCTTAGCTATTGATAACTGGTTTAAATATAGCAGCTTGTTATCTGGTAATTTCTAGTGTAGAAAATATCAATCTGTTAACTGTGTAACAAGTGTTGTAGGTGTGAAACAATATTACAAGTGACCGATGTAGTAAATTTGAATCAAAGTTACGCTTCGATTTGACTCTCAGATATGAAGAGTAGGCCGCAAAATGTACTATTTAGCAGATTAGCAGCAAAACAAATAGAATGTTTACAACTGCGCAGTAAGCACACTATGTCACGCTTTGATTTGACTCTCAGATATGAAGTGTACGCCCCAAAATGTACTGTTTAGCAGATTAGCACCCAGAAAATTAGAATTTTTAGAAGTGCGCTGATTAGCAGCAAATTTAGCAGATTAGCAGCAAAACAATTAGAATGTTTACATGTGCGTTGTAAGCACATTATTAGACGCTTCGATTTGACTCTCAGATAATGAAGAGCAGCCCCCAAAATGTACTATTTAGCAGATTAGCACCCAGAAAATTTGAATTTTTACAACTGCGCTGTAAGCGCACTATTAGACGCTTCGATTTGACTCTCAGATATAAAGAGCAGGCCCCAAAATTTACAATTTAGCAGTTTAGCACCAAAACAATTAGAATGTTTACAACTGCGCTGTAAGCGCACTATTTGACACTTCTATTTGACTCTCAGATATGAAGTGCACCCCACTAAAATACTATATAGCAGTTTAGCACCCAAAAAAATTTAAGTTTTAAAACTGCAATGTGACAGCAGTATTTGATGCCTCTATTTGATTCTCAGATATGAAGTGCACCCCACTAATGTACTTTTTAGCACCCAAAATATGTTACGTTTTAAAACTGCAATGTGACAGCAGTATTTGACACTTCTATTTGACTCTCACATATGAAGTGCACCCCACTAATGTACTAGTTTGCAGACTTCTTTCCTAAGCTGTCCCTCACAGTGGCAGCATCCTCTCCCTACACCAATAAGACCTCATGTGCTTGTGGTGCTACGCGACTCCAGCTTACATATAGAGGCTGGGTCACATGCTGCACTGGCCAATCACAGCCATGCCATTAGTAGGCATGGCTATGATGGCTTCTAAGGGCACACGAGTCAAACTCTTGTTGATTGGCTGCCCTGCAGCCTTTGAAAACGCGCCATTAAATTGAACACCGAACTCCAACCCGAACATACAGTGATATATCCGTGTTTGGGTCCGGGGTCCAAAAAACGTAATGTTCGGTACGTAACCAAACTTTACAGTCCGGGTTCGCTCAACTCTAGTGATTATGTTTTTATAAAGAAAAAAACACTTTAGACACAAAAGGGTAATACTAAATCCTGCACTCGTAGGGGGTAGTTGGTTGGGAACCCTCTGCTCTACTAGAGCGCCACACTGGGAACTATGAACCTTGAATAACAGAGGTCAATATACACTGGGATATGACACAAGTCCCTTGGGACTTACATTTGCATATACCCCATCACAAATAATAGCTGCAGAGGTAACTATATTGCTGAAATAGAGTTGTTTTCTGAAACGTGAGCTACTTATTGCTCTGGTAGTAGGTTTGCATTGTTAGATTCAGGAATCAGCCCTGATACTAGCAGAAGATGCATTATAAGAGCTGCCTCTGTTTCCACTGAGACAAAAACCCTTCTGGAGCTGCCAAAAGGAATAGTGCTCCAAGAGCTAATGTTGGTATTGTTTGTTGGAACTGTGCTTCTGGGGTGATTGCTGATTCTGACTGAAGATGCAATGCATTATTAGTTGTTTCTAAGGATGGCAGAAGAATACTATCCCAGTGATTCCTCATGCCACTTGTAGAAGGATTTTCTGGTACTTATAAAGGGAAAACATTTTAGGATCGTCTTCAAGGTTGTCTCACTCTTAAAGTTAACTTGGGTTCTAACGTATTTCATAAAACAGAATCCAGAGCATAGAACATCTGCTTTTTACAGCTACTAAACTTGGAGAGTGGCAGAGAAGGAATGGTAATACATTTTGATCAAGTGTTTTTTCCAGGTTAGACACAGGTTTCCTGGTGTGTTGATATCAAAGGCATTACAATAATGTGATAAAAGCAGAAGATGCTCTCAAAACACTGTCTTTGGGAGAAAATAATTGAGACCAAATGTTTTCTTATTCTGTGTATGGAAACACAATTACTTTAATGGTATAAGATGGTGTAAAAATTAGCAAATGCTGATGTAAGAAAGAACAGAACAGATTACGGTATATTATGAGGGGATTGAATAGAATAAATCACATCCCAGGATCCTCAAGGTTATTTGGCGATCCAGCTCACGCACCCAGTGGACCTTGAAACAGCATTGTGTCAAAATTAGGGAACTGCTTGAAAACCATTTGATTGCAATTACTTGTCATTACTTGCTGTCTGATCATTTTTTTTTTCTATGCAACTTATTTTTTAATTTTCAATTTGGCTGCTAGTAAAGGTATTTATATATTTAAATTAATATTTTGCATTTAATTTTAACAGGAAAATGTTGGCAGCAAATTAGTTGTTCGGTGAGTAAACACCTATGTAACTATCTTCTGGTGCCTTTCAATACCCATACAATTTCACAACTGCAACCTTTTTATTCTGTTTACAAAAGAAAAAATGTTTTATTTAGAAATTATTGTTTTTTTCACTTCACATATTGTTCTTGAAGAATTCTCTTAACCTTAATAAGAAAATCAATGCAGTGTGTAATTAAACATTTAAGAACAACCTGTGCAAAGGTTTGGCATTAAATAAATCAGTCTGTCAGGACTGTTGGGTAATATAATACTTGAATATAGGCCATGAAAAAAAAAGTATGAAGAATATTTTAATTGTTAAACATACCTTTTAAATAAAATATATTCCATATATTTGTGGTGCCCTCTTTGCAACTATTTAATTTTAACTCTTGTCATGTGTTTTTTTTTTTATTTTATTTTTTTTAATAGATATGTACACATATAAAGTGCCTTAATAGAAATGTAATTTAAAGCACTTTGGCTTCACTTTGCATATTTTATTAAACTTTCAAATCATTTTGTCCTCTAATATAATGTTAGTAAAAATATATGTCGACAGGTAAAAGTTTTAACTAGTCATAGTCCGATATTTACTTGGATCAAGAAGCAATTACCTCACTAATTATAAATTATGTTTTTGCAAATATTTATCTAACTGCTGGATAAACATCTGTATAAATTCTGACAAACCACCTCTTCTGACAAAATTCTGACTACATCCTTATTGCCTTAGACTAAATCTTGTTTTTGCAGTCTAAATGTGTGACTGTGTCCTATGTATAGTCCTGGTTATTGAAAGATTTCCAGACAATGGTTTTTATTGGACCTGAATGTATTTGTATAATGCTATCATATCCCCTCTGTTTTCTTTAAACTAAAGAAATTTAAATGTGTTAACCTTACCTAAAATGCTCCATTCATTTTATTAATTTTCTAGCTTGCCTCAGCACTTTTTCTACTGCCATAATTTTCTTCTTTAGAACAGGTGCCCAAAATTGCAAAGCATATTCAAGGTGCCATCTTACCAGTGATTTAGGAAGAGGCAGAATTATATTTTCATCCCGAGAATTAATGCCCCTATTTATACATGAAAATACCTTACTAGCCTTAGCAACTGCTGATTGATATTGCACATTGCCATGTTTGTTGTAATAACAATTCTGAAAGCCGTCCCGTGTGTTATTCCTAATTTACTACCATTAAGAGTGTAAGTAGAGTTGAGCGGATAAAAATAATTGTGCATGTATACTATGTTACAAATAGTATAACTTCAAATGTTTGATTTGAATGTTGTGGCTTTGCAATCCTCTTATACACTCCTGCACACAAGAATTTAAAAAAAAAAATACTTTAAAAAATATAATTAAAACTTGCATATCAATACTCTCAAATATAAATGTTTTCAAATTTATTGAAATGGAAAAAGGATTAGGGCTTTTTCATATATATATATATATATATATATATATATATATATATATATATATATATATATATATATATATATATATATATATATATATATATACTAAGAATACTTTCACTTTTTTACTATGAGAAAAAGCAGATCCACTTCACAGGTGCTGTCAGTAATAACATTAAAAACTATTCACATTACATTACAGCTATATTCTGCATTGCTGCCTGAGTGTGTTATTACGTCTTACATTTTAAATAATGTTTTAACAGCTGCATATTCAGTCAGATTTTAATTGCCTAATATTTCCATGTAATTACTTATTTTCTTTACTGTTTATAAGTGATTATGTAGCACAGATACAGATGAGCAAATTTTCAAATGTGAAAAAAGGAATGGTTTTAATTATCTATTTTTTATGCTATAAGGCTTATAGTTTAATATATACTTTCATTTTAACCATGTTTCATGGACTACTAGTTAGGATTTGAGAAAAACCAGCACGATAGTGAATATTTGGACAGATATATTAAATACAGTTCCATCTACCAGAGGAAAACAGATTTGATATTTATCTTATGTGTACATATATATATATATATATATGTTAAGCATTATTTAATAATGCAGTGTGCACTGCACGTACAGTGATCAGCCACAATATTAAAACCACTCACAGGTGAAATGAACAACATTGATTATATGGTTACAATGACCTGTCGAGGGCTGGAATGTATTAAGCATCAAGTGAAAAGTCAGATCTTGAATTTCATGTATTGAGAGTAAGTAAAAAGTTCTGAATGACTTTGACAAGAGACAAATAATGATGGCTAGATGACTGGGTCAGAGCATCTCCAAAACAGAAAGCCTTGTGGGGGGTGTTACTGGCATACAGTGGTTAGTGCCTACCAAAACTGGAACAAGGAAAGATAACTGGCAAACCAGCATTAGAGTCATGGGTGCCCAAGGCTCATTTATGCACATGAGGAGCAAAAGCTAGCTAGTCTGGTCTGATCACACAGACAGGCTGCTATAGCTCAAATAGATGAAAAATGTAATGCTGGCCATGCTAGAAAGGTGTCAGAACTCACAGTGCATGACAGTTTGCTGCATATTGGATTGCATAGCCACAGACCAGCCAGAATGTCCATGATGACCTCTGTCCTCTGTCTAAAGAGCGCTTAAGGGTCAGAACTGGACCACAGAGTAATTATAGAAGGTGTCCTGGTCTGATAAATCATTTTTTCTTTTAGATCAGGTGAATGGATGGGTGTGTGTGCATGGCTATGTGGAGAAGAGATGGCAGCTGGAAGCACTATGGGAAGAAGCCAGGCCTGCAGAGGTAGTGTTATGCTCTGGGCAATGTTCTTGTGGGAAACCATGGGTCCCCCCCATTCATGTGGATGTTACTTTGACATGCTCCACCCACCTAGAGATTGTTGCTGACCAAGTTCACTCCTTTTTGACAATAGTGTTCCCTGAGGGCAGTGGCCTCCTTTAGCAGGATAATGCCGGTCACGCTGCAAAAAATTTTCAGGAAACGTTTTAGGAACATGACAAAGATCAAGGGGTTGCCTTGGTCTACAAATTCCTAAAATTTCAATTCAATTAGGCATCTGTTGGATGTGCTGGAACAGGAGATTCCACCTTGCAACTTGCAACTTGGAGAATTTAAGGATCTGCTACTAATGTCTTGGTGCCAGACACCACAGAACACATTCATAGGTCTTGTGGAGTTCATGCCTTGATGCACCAGAGCAGTTTTGACAGCATGAAGGGGACCTGCACAATATTAGATAGGTTGTTTTTAAACATTTTTATTGTGAATGTAAGACACAGTATACATGTAACATATTGTATCAGCAACAATAGATTTGTCATAGAATAGATCTTATGTCTGAAGTGTTTTGTATCCTAAGCACTCACGCTCAATTTTCCTTTTTTTCAATTTAACAGTACAACACAAGTAAAACAAAGTAATGCATCAATTTTGTTACTTACAACACAGCTATGAATACATTTTCAGGCAGTACAGTTGTAATGGAGGTCGGTAGGATCCCATTGAAATATGTCACCATTTATAGCAAAAGCAATATTTGCATCCAACCTTGGTCATGTTAAAAGAAGTATGTAATGGCCAGGTCAAAAATAGGAATACGTAAGTGAAAAACAAATAACTAAATACATTGTAGAGGATTTAATAAGGAAGAGGGGGTGATACCTTTATTGCCTTGGGCAGTGGGTATGAGGTGCCAGCCATTATTTTAGCTGAGCATATTCTAATGTGTTTCTTAACCTTGTAAAGATGCGTCTAAGGCATGAACACTGCACTCCCATGGGGTCACAAATGCCATGTCCCTACCCTTCCATCTGTCTTTCAAATATCTGCCAGGAGTACAGTTGTCCTGATGAAGGGAGCAGAGGCACACCTACTGAGATAACACAAAGATTGGCCCTATAGAGAGCGTACGGAATTTTTTAAAAAAAAAGTGTATTGGAGTTATTAACACTAGGTATAGTGCTCTTACATGGGTGAATTACATTTCCCTGTGTTGGGATGTGGCTCATAGACTTTAGACAGGACCAGCGTTAACCACGTTACAAAATCAATGAAAGTTTAACCTAAAACTTGAAAAAAAACTTTTCGAAGTCAACAACTATATACAATTACCGGTCCACTTAATGGTGTGGCTGATCAGCATATATACTTACCCTCAGGAGGGGGGGAACCTTTTTTTTTTTTTAACAGTGTTTAATAGACATGCCCCTACTCACAGTATAGCGAGTAGGGGCATAATTTACTTATTAGTATTTAGGGCCCCCACCCACCGCTCAGGGGTGGGGGCCAGGGAAGATGACATTAGGTCCACCCCCCCTTATTAGTATTTAGGTCCACCGCTCAGGGGTGGGGGCCAGGGGGAGGACAATAGGTCCCCCCCACATTATTTTAAATTAGGGCCCCCACCCGCCACTCAGGGCTGGGGGCAGGGGGGACGAAAGGCCCCCCTTTAGTTTAAAAGCCCCCACTCGCTCGTTGCGCATGGGGGCTCGTGAGAGGTGACCTTTTTTTTTTTTAAAAGTGAGCAGCCACATGCACCTACTTGCGGTATAGCGAGTAGGGGCATAATTTACTAATACTAAGTAATCTTTACTTAGTATTAGTAAATTTGGCTGAAAGACCAATTTAGGTCTTGCAGCCTTTTAGTAGATAGCTCCCTAATACCGTGGGAATTAGAGAGTTATCTACTTATTCAATCCTGTCATTACATTGACTGGCCAAGTAACTTACATTTTATATGAATGTATGTTACTTGATTGTTTTAAGTGTTGCAAATGCTTCTTCTTATTTCACTGGGTAAGTATATTAGTACTTGTGCAATACTGTGCTTCGGAACTTCGGGAACTTTGGCACTTCGGCACTTTGACACTTTGGAAATTCGGTAACTTCGGACATTTGGAAGTACCCGAATGTCCGAATTGCCCAAAATTCATCCGAATTCATATTCGGACCAAAGCGAATTACACATGTCTAATCTTAATGCAATTCTTCAACAGGTCTTTTCCTTCCTGAAGTTAAGAGTGCTGGCCATGTTGATATCCATGGAGTTATACAAAGTTCTGATATAGTCTAACAAGTAACAGCTAGGTAAGTATTGATACATAGCATACTTCGAAATGTGAAGGACATAGGTAATTCTGCATATTCGCTAACCAGAACCCGAATGTCAGCGGCCTCTTGGTGGGGACATTCAGTTGTGAACAGCGGTTGGGAGCTATGAGGCATATTGCACTCTTGAAGTCACGGGAGACCATTGCAACCCTACAGGTTTCATACCCTTACATGTTGAGGTACTCCCAATGAATAGGGCACAATATTAATTATAAAACCACATTAAACATAAGAATACTTAAGGAAACTCAAAAGGTAACAAGGAAACCAAAAAATTGAGATACTTGCTCTACTATTTCATTTTGGAGTAGTACAGAGCGCAGACTCGTCACCCATATTTAACTCACTCAGGGGCTGGGCCTGACATGTGTTCACTCGTATGGTTAGGTGGAAGGTAGTGGTGTGGTCTATCACACGAAAAGCATTCAGGATGGCCACAAGACCTTTATGTCCATGTGGACCAGATTTTTCATACTTCTCTAAGGTGCCTGCAATGGTACACAAGTTGATTTCCATAGGGTGGCTATACAGAGTTTTGAGCAACATATGGAGTAGGTAACTCTACGGTAAGAGTGGCAGGAGCTTCCCCGTGCTTTTTTCTATTAATAGATGGATTTGTCGCCAAAAGACTGTGAGTTCTGGGCAATGCCAGAAGATATGGCTTGAGGTGCCTATGTGCTAAAAGCAATACCAGCACATTTGGTGGGCGCCTGGATATATCTCTGGGGGGGTGAGGTACCATCTCATCCACATTTTATAAGCTGCCTCTATGTGATCCTAAAAGTGTGTAGCTTTTTTCACTTGCATCATGGCTGTAAGTCATCTTCTCGGCTTGAAACTACATCCAAGCTCCCTTTCCCATTGGACCCAGTTTTGGAGGTCTGTCCAACTCTGATACTCATTGGTAGCATAAAAGAGTGGCTTAGTAAGATCCAGGCATCCTAGACACATTGTATCAAATGCGCACAGCTGTTGAGTATCTACAGTGGTCAGTCTGGTACCTCCCAAAATATGGTTTGTACGTAGGTATGTAGATAGCTCTCTGCTAGGCAGTAGATGGGTTTGTTGTAGGTCGGGAGAACGTTGTTTGTCTGTCTATAAATTGTGCCACTTTGGTAACCCCTCTCTCTGTCCATTGGTCCAGTAGTAGGTTGTGCATTCAATATTTTAAGCTATCTAAATAGGCATACATGCTCATGGGTTTTGTCACCATTTTGGGGGCCCATTTTATTCAGGTACATAGAGATACCTTGGTGGGCGATAGTAGGCTTATTTACTGGGGGAAGGAATTGGACAGTAACCCAGATTAGATGTGGTGCACTGATTGCATTTTGTAACTGATGCTGCAGTGGGTTCTATGGCATTGACATGAGTCTTGCTGTCTGTGCCAGTAAGGTAGCTAAGTAATATTTAGAGATGTTAGATACTCCCTCCCATACCCAATCTTATGCTTGACAGAGAGACCCATAGCAATTTATTTTTCCATATGTGTGCTTTCAGTAGGCGTTGGAATTGTGTCAGGATGGTTTTGGGGACTTCAATTGGTAGGGTCCTGAAGATGAACAGTACTTGTGGGAGAATAACGAACGGAATCCATTTATCTCCCAAACAAGGACCACCCCTGAACCCTGTTAGAACGTTAACACCAACTATCTTAAGTGCGAAAGGGAAACAATTAATTAGTGCTTGTCCTGGGTGGCCGCCATTTTGTATAACTGAACACGTGGCTGGGAGAAACTAGGCCATCTTGTCTCCCGAACGAGGGCAGCGGTTCTTGCTCGTTGAGTGCCTGGAAATATTTTCGCGCAAACACCCATAAACTGTCGACCGCTGCCCGTTCCTGTTCCACCTACACGAACAGCGTTCGGGAGATATAAACGACCGAACTGGGGGAGCATTCATACCCTGAAAGCGAGCGATTCCCTTGCATGGTTTTCACTCGGGAGCCACACAAACGGAGACCGGCCAAGACACACATTTCCATGGAAATATTTTGGGCTAGCGTCGCTTGTCTGGCTGGTCAAAACTTCCACACAATGGCATTCCCGTTCTACCAAACTGATCTGAATGATTCCTGTATATTTTGGTCACTCAAATAAGGGCTATCGGGGAATGGGGTTTTTGTGTGGTTCCCAGGTATGGTTGGGGGACTTTTGGGCATGGGATAGTTTGTGGATTTTTTGAGACTGAGATATAATTAAATTGGAGGAGTTTACTCAGGCAATTATCTTCTCAGGCACAAGAGATCTTGGGATTGAAACCCTTGCATTTTCTGTATGTGAAACCCCTTGCATGGGACTGGGCATAAAAGGTGTGTATGTATCAATAAAATTCAGTTATACCCCCAGAGCTGAGGGTCATCCAGTTGCTGGAGATGTGGTGGGAGGTTCTTGGATTACATAGATGTGCCTGACTGTTCCATTGGATTGTTTTACTTGTTTCCTGAGTATATTTTGGAGTAACCAGTGAAGGAGAGTCCCTGCTAGGACTAGGACTCCGCTACAGTGAGTATTAGGCCTTGGGTTCTGTCATTAGTCTTGAGTTCTAATATGTCCAATGCATGTCTTCTACTTGGCGTTCTGGAACAAAACCCGCCTCTTCAGGGGAAATAAGCTCAGCAAGCAGGGGACGTATCCTGTTTGCCAGGACCTTAGCAAACAACATTGTGTCTGTGTTTAATAGAGAGCGCAAGCAATAATTTGTGTAGAAAGTCTTTGGTTTGCCTGGTTTTGGGGTGGTCTCTAACATTGTGGGCGGTATATAACCTGTCTCTAGAATGTCATTTAATATTGCTGTCAGGTGTGGGAATAGTTGGTCTGCCAACACCTTGTAGTAATGGGTAGAGAAACTGTCAGGGCCTGGGGCTTTATGTCGTAGAGTGGCTTGTAATGCCTTAGCTAGTTCATCCTCAGTGATTGCTCTGTCCAGTTCTGTTGTCTGTTTGCTGGAGAACTGGGAGAGGCCCACCCCATTGCGGAAAGCTAGGATTTCATTCTGTGACAGCCAATGCTAGAAGGAGTAAGACTAGAGGTAATACAGTGATTCGTAGAATGCAGCAAACTCGTCTAGGGTTGGTCAATTTAGCTCCTATCCTGTCTAACAGATAGGGTATCCTCATTTGGGAGGTCCTTTCTTTAGATTTTTAAGGCCAGGAGTTTACCCTGCTCTGTACCCCTGGCTATAATATTCAGTTTTTAACTTACGGATCGCTCTCTCCACTTGCTGCATTTGGTGAGCTTCCAGTTCAGTCCTAATCTTGTGCATTAGGGTTTTATTTGCCTCAGTAGGCAAGTTTTTGTGCTGGTCTTCTACCACTTTTAAATCTTTAATGAATTTGTTACTTTTTTTCCGAACATTTACGTCGCAGTCATGTGGCGTGTTTGATCAGTAGCCCTCGCACAGCTGCCTTGTGGGCAAACCAAGTTATAGTGAGAGTCGTATCAGTATATTGGTTATCCACAAATAAATTGGCAAGTCTCCTTCAGACTTCCCCTGCTTGTTCTTTGTGGTTTATAAGTGATGTTGAGTTGCCAAGTTCCCCGTCTCCTAATTGGATGTAGCATAATTAAAATGGTCAGGAGGGGTACGTGGTCCCACCAAGTGATAGGGGTAATAGTAACCCCATCCAGTGGTTTCTGCATCAACTAGGCACAAGTCTATGTGGGAGTATTGGTTATGGATCTTTGAATAGAAGGTGTAGTCTCTAGTGGCTGAGTGTAGTGAGTGACATGGGTTGTGTAGGCCCTGAGAGTGAAGCAAAGCTAATAGCTTTGTGCTGAGGGGTGTGGAGAGGGAGTGGGAACCTGGGCTTCCAGTTCTGTCTAGTTCTGCCAAGAGGGGTACGCTGTATAGATCCAAATTTTACACCTCCCTGTTACCTGTTTCTACTATCCACCCTCCAATCTTCTGATGGCAGTATCACTCCACCTATTAGACCACTTCTATTCAAAGCAATACCCCACACTAAAACCAACTTAGATGCACCATTCAAAGTCTTGAAAAGCTCGGTGCCACCGAGTACACATCAATGGTCAGACCTAGAACGTCATAATAACTTACAAAAATCCAAGACTTGGTCTGAAAATACAAACACACAATGTAAGGGGGCTTAACACCCCACATAAAAGAAAGACCCTCTTAGAGTCATTGAAGAGATATCATATTGACATAATGTGCTTGCAGGAAACTCATTTTAAGCATAACAGAATATAAGAATTCGGAAGCAGAGACTACCCCATACAGTACCATGCGACACACTCATCCAAGTCAAGGGGAGTGTCCTTTCTCTTTCATAAATCTCTTACATTCAAATTATTACAAATAAATAAAGACCCACAGGGCCGTTACCTCATAATTCATTGTATTATCAACATGACTAGATACACGTTAGTGGGGGTATATGGACCGAACACTAATCAAAGTAACTTCATGCTGAAAGTCCTTAATAAAATCCCGACCACACAGAAATCATCCATGATACTCTGCAGAGACATTAACCATGTCATGCATCCACTTTCAGATACAACACTGACTCCAGGTTCTGATAGGGCTAAATCCTTAGCACGGCAATGCACAACACTCGCAAAGCTGGTATCAGAACATAATTTATATGATGTATGGAGAGTACACCACCCAAGCGAGAAAGGATACACGTTCTTCTCACAAGTACATAGATCTTACTCCAGAATAGATACAATATTTGTTACCTCTGACATCCTACAGAGAGTAACAACCAGCTCAATTGGGGACATTGTGTGGTCGGACCACGCACCGGTGCATATAGCCTTACAGACTAAATTTTACCACAGAGGGAAAGCCCCGTGGCGCCTAAATGACACCTTACTTGGCAATGCTGATTTCAAAACAACATTACACAATGATATCGTGGAATATTTTAAGATCAACTCACTTCCTGAACTACCACCTACAACCACCTGGCAAGCACACAAAGCAGTAATTAGGGGAATACTTATTAGCAGAGCCTCCCATCTCAAAACGATTAGAGAAAAGAAATACCTAGATTTACTGAGAACACTGAGAGACCTTCAAGCTAGCCAGGTTATAACACCCACTACAGAACACGCAAACAAATAGCCGAAACCACTCAACAACTCAATGAGATACTCTTGGGAAATACGGCACACGCACTACATAAACTTAAACTATGCCATTATACTCAAGGCAACAAAGCTGGGAAAACACTAGCATCCATGCTGCGACAGAAACAGGCCCAATCAAAAAATCTATATTTATTTAGTCGGACGGGTGGGAAAATATACAACCCACAAGAAATCCTAGTAGAAATGGACGATTTTTTATTTTTTTTTTAATTCTTTATTTTTGGTGTGCATAAGAGTCGTAACAAGCTTCAATGCGCCACAACAGCGACATCAAGGTACAAAATTGAACATTGCATTACAGGTTGCGGCAAAAGATTGTCAGGCACAATTTTAGTTAAAGTAATATGTTAGCAATCATTTAGGTTCTCGAGTAGCTGAAGATTTTAAGCATGCAATGTAGCTAACATGTATAAACAAGTTTGACTCAGTAGCTTAAAGTAAGTATTAATAGTATGAACACACTGAAACTACGCTTGCCTGTGCTTAAGAGAGGGACATGCATTACATACATAAAAATCTGGGCTGATTAATCTTACACCCCCTCTTTGTAAAATTATATGACTAGCTAGGTACACAGCTGAGTGAAATGAATGACATCAAGCTTATATGTTTGGTAGATGATATACTATGTTGAGTAGTTTAAAGTTCAAGCACATTGTTAGGTTCTGGCATTGCCCTTAGAGCAACCTTACATGAATGAGACAGACATATGTAAAATAACGGTATGTGCAGAACAAAATAGATCAATGAAAACTGTGCTCATCTGTATAAGGCACAACAGACAAGCTAGATAGGGGGGGTGTACCCCTGTCGGGGCCAAGGAGCAACTAGTACTCTGTGTGTTGGCCATTGGTGGAGTCATGGGAGTTGGAGTCAGAATCCGACCCAGCTTGTGGTGCTGGCAGGGTTTTGACTCGTGAGACCATTAAGTCTATGGAGTTCCTGCCGCCTATTGACCGGTTGCTTTAGCCGATTCCAGCCAGGGGGAGCATGTCCACTCCCAAGTGTGGCAGTAGCTGGATTCCGCAGCAGCCCCTGTGGGGATGACCCTTCCGTTCTGGGCATCTGTCGTAGCTCAGAGACCATGAAGTAGGGTAGCTTGCATAGGTGGTGGCACACTGGGAGCGAGGTAGGTTCTCCCTCCAGCCCCAGGCCGGGAGAAAGGCCGGCATCTGCGGTCCACGGACCCGGTAACCCTTCCGGACCGAATTCCTCCTGGGGTAGGAGTCGTGGGGGGTCCCGATGTTTTGCCGCCGTTCTCGGTGGTGGGCCCTCCTCCTGTGCGGACGGTGCCTTCGGGTCGCGCCCTTAGCGGCCCTCGGCCCAGGTAGGCCTGTAGTGGGGGATTCGGGCAGTTGTGCTTTAGTTAGGCCCTTGGGGGTCCCCTCTCCTCTCTGGCTCTCACCTCCTCTAACAGCCACCCACGATTGGGGAGATGACTGTGCTTGGCGGTGCTCTAGGGCTTCCCAGAATCGCTTAAAATGCTCGTCAAGCCTTTGTAGGAAGTAATCTACAGAGCTTTGAGGGTTTGTTGCAGTGTCACTGCTTGATTGCACTTGAGAGTTCACAGTCTCCGCCATTTTTAACAGGCTGCTGTAGCTGGTTCGTCGCTTATGATTGCCAGGATGTCCCCCACCGGCGGGGGGGGGGGAGGTAAAATATTCCGGGGAGACCTCGAGCCGAGAAGACTGCTGTGGCTGAGGGATCGGCCGCCTCCCTCGTGTTTCGCCGGTTGAGCCCTCTGTAGGCCTCTGGTCGATCCCCGGTGCAGGGTCATCGCTTGCGGTCGGAACTCCTGTTGCTTGTTGCCGCTTAGGGAACTCCCTTTTTTCTGGGGCAGTCGTACAGGTGATTTTTAAGGGCTTTGTCCGTTATTTACAGCGGTATGTGGGCAATTTGTGTCGGAGCCCATGTAGTTTGCGACCGCTCGGCATGGCTGCCAGGCTCCGCCCCAGAAATGGACGATTTTTATACCACACTGTACAACTTAAAATCAGACCCATACACCCACCAACCGTCCTCATCAGAAACCGAAAATTTCCTATCCGCAATAACCTTACCCAGGTCATCACAAGAACAAAAAGAGCAACTCATGAACCCCATAACCCTACCCGAATTATTAAAAATAATAGGCACGCTACCACATGGCAAATCACCGGGACCGGATGGTTTAAGCAATACCTACTATAAAATGTTTAGCCAAATGCTAGGACCACATCTGGTGGATACTTTTAACCACATAGTGAAAACTGGCAATATGCCGCAAGAAATGCTATTGGCGCATATAGCCACCCTGCTGAAGCCAGGCAAACCGCCTAATAAACCACAGAACCTGAGGCCCATTTCTTTATTGAACACAGACACTAAAATTCTAGCAAAACTGTTCGTTACCAGAGTAGTAGATATCATACCCACTATAATCCGACAGGACTAGGTAGGGTTTGTTAAGGGCATGCAAGGTGCAGACGGGACAAGGAAATTGCATAGTTTGATATACCCAAAACAAGATCGGGAGGAGCCCAGTGTGTTCCTGTCACTAGATGCAGAAAAAGCGTTTGACAGGCTGCACTGGGACTTCTTAAGAGAGGTCTTGCAGAAGTTTGAATTCCCTTAACAGTTCTTAAACTTGATCTTAGCATTATACTCCAAACCCACGGCTAGGGTTACCAACGGAGGATTTGTATCCCCGCCTTTCCCCGCCGCTGTCACCTCTCCTGTACATATTGGCCTTAGAACCACTGATGCAAGCAGTCAGAGAGGAGAGATTGGTCACAGGTGTAAAAAGAGGAGGGAAAGAATATAAAATAACTGCATTCGCGGACGATGTAATGTTATCACTATCACACCCACAAACCTCCATCCCAGCCTTCAACAATATACTGGCGAAATATAGCGCCTGCTCATACTATAAATTAAATATTACAAAAACGCAAGCCATGTGCCTACATACACCACCAGGAATAGCAAAAATACTAAAGTACTCAAATGCATATGAATGGAGGCAAGATCACCTCACATTCTTAGGCATCAAATTCACTACGCACGCACACAAATTACTAAAAGCCAACCACACTGCACTTCTTCTTAGTATAAAAAAAAAACAGCTCACAAGCTGGAAAAATAAGTATGTCACATGGACTGGCAGAATAGCCGCCGTAAAAATGATGATACTTCCTAAACTCCAATATCTTTTTCGAACACTACCCATACAACTGCCCAAAAGATATATCCAAGAGGCACAAAAAACAATTAATTCCTTTATATGGGCCCACAAGAGACCAAGAGTAGCAGCACACATACTTTACCTACCTGAAAAACGAGGAGGTATGGGTCTCCCGAACATAGACCTTTATTATAAAGCAGCACTCATTAGTCCTATTGTGGCAGCTTTCCATCAGTACACCTCACCAGGGTCCAGTTGGAAGCGTCATATACTGAGGGGCACGAAATTACGGCAATAGCAGGGATCCACCAACATTACAGGAAAAAATTCCAAAATATGCTCCCCATCACATCACTGTCGTTGAAAGAATGGGACAAATATAACCAAACCCTCAATCCTACTAAAAAGATCTTCCTAATTATGCCTCTTTGATCTTTCAAAATCGTGATACCTCATCTAAACATGAGCCAATGGTGTAACTTAAGCCTAACACACATACACCAACTCAAAGAACAAAACTAACTCATCCCCTTTCAAACACTACGAGATAAGTTCAAACTCCCAGTCTGGGCCGAATTCATTTATAGACAAATAAGCTCATGGATAAGGAAACACAGAGAGTCAAACAGTATAGGGAATTTTGAAGGGATCATGTCGATATCTGAACAACTATGCAAAAACTATGCAAAAAAAAAACAAAACGCCGGGTATTATCTCCAAAATATATGACAGTTACCACCCCCTCAGAGAGATATGGCAAATGGCCTTTGTAAAACAGTGGGAAATAGACATAGGTAGACAACTTCCGGACGAAGAATGGCGACAAATTTTTGTGACAAATACATCACTAACCCTCAGTTCATCCCAGATAGAAATGTCCAAGAAGATGCTATATAGATGGCATATGGTATATGTACCTACAAAATTGAAGCACATAGACTCCAGATATACAGGAGCATGCTGGAGATGCGGGCACGACATCGGAAACACTTAACACATCTGGTGGACATGTCAAGCTATCACCCAAATATGAAAAGATGCAAGGGACCTCATACAGACCATGGGAAAATTGCAATACCATTAGCGCCAGAGATATTTCTCCTACAACATATCCCCCCACATATACCCAAACCTCAAAGGTACCATATCTACCATATCACCATGGCGGTAATCACCGCTATAGCTAAAGCCGGGCTCCAAAAAGACCCACCAACCATAGAAACATGTATTCCACAACTTGATGTAATCAAAACATATGAGTGCACAGCTAGAGCATACCAAGCACCCAAAACATTTTGGACAGTAGCATGGAACCTATGGGACAAGCACATACACCCTTAAAGCCCACCTAGCATACACATGAACTGAAGGGCAGGCACATGAGCAAAGTAGACAATAAGCAAGCATGCAGAGTAAAGCAAGATAGTGTATATACCGCAACTCCATGTGAAAATATACTCTCAGATGAATAGCAGCCGAACACAGAAGCATAAACCCTTACACGTCATGTTTTGCATCCTTTAGTGGTCTCTCCTGAAAACGTAGAGGAAAAGAACAAGACGAATGACCTACCATACGGCATAAAAAAACACGATACATACAAAACTAGAAAAAGAAAACGCTAATAAGAACATTTGTACAACCCAGAC
This sequence comes from Pelobates fuscus, assembly GCF_036172605.1. Taxonomy (NCBI): domain Eukaryota; kingdom Metazoa; phylum Chordata; class Amphibia; order Anura; family Pelobatidae; genus Pelobates; species Pelobates fuscus. The sequence continues at coordinate 197,443,967 of NC_086322.1, read as the reverse complement.
AACCAACAAAACAGGCGCACTAAGTAGGAAATCAAAAAGGAAATATACACTCGGGAAATCCCCCGCCCCCCTACCCCCCTTGGACCACTCCTCCCCCCCTTCTAACCCACCCCCCTGTTCAGTTTGTATATAAAGGTTAAAATAGGTACGCACAGAAGCCAAGTTGAAAGCTGACACAAGGGACACGGGAACTAGGTCATGCATAGAAAAAGACTCTTAACAGGTATAACACTAGCGAAATGTAAAATGCTGAATGTAATAATGCACCACCTGTAATTAACATGTATATGTAGTCAACTTTGTGTGTACTGGATATTTACGATTGTGCCAGAATGATGATCCCTTTTGTATCTGTACCTTATAAAATACAAATAAAAAATAAAAAAAGTCATTTTTGTAAATATCTAATAAGAAATAATGAGAAACAGAGGTGTTAGGGCCAAAAAGCCTCTGGTGCATGATCCCAGTAAATATTGTGTGACCCTTTCCAAAAGTCAAAGACTTGCCTCTCCTAAACTCCCAAATAGATGCTTTCCAAGCTCCATCCCACAACTCTTTTTTTTACACACTCACAGATACATACACACATGCATACACATAGACACAGATGGTAGGCAAAGACACATGCAGACATGCACAAGCACATACAAGTACAGACAGGTACACAGAGACAGGCATAGATAAGTGCACACACAGAAAGATACAGACAGGCACACATATGCGCATACATACTCAGAGAGGCATACACAGACACAGAAGAATACTCAAAGATAAGCACACAGGTAGGTACACACATGCACACCCTTGGTACCCACATCATTTATTTGTTTCACATACCAGAAATGCTCCCACCCTACTTGATTCCTTTAAACATAATGCCCACTTCCTTTTTTTGATAACCAGTGGTCTAGAATAATTCAGATCCCCTGGAGCTAAGAAGAGTTATACTGTTGAAATCTTGTCAAAATGGAAAATGCATTATTTATATTTTTTCTCATTTAGTAACTCTTTCAAAGGCCTTGATTGTTTGGCTCAGCATTTCAAATGATCTCAAACTGGTAAAAAAAATTTATAAATAAATGAGTTGTCTACAAAGATTTACATAAACTTTAGTGACTTTGCAGATGATAAAAATGTTTTTTTTTTTTTTTAATGATTTAACAGATTGTGATGATTTGAAATCCTGATCCAAAACAATCAGTTCATAGTCTTTATTTGACAATGTAATTAATGTGTTAATAATTATAAATTATAAATTATTTAAATTCATGTATAGGGTCTAAAGGCAATGGAAATAAACATGATTTGGAGAGAAAAAAATTGACATAAGATGAAATCAACAGAATCCGTGTATATTTTATGTAGTTGAGTAATTGATTTTACGTACATTATGTGTCATCTTGCCAATGGAGATAAATAAAAACAGATAATTGACACAAAGTGAAAATTACTATGGCATATGACACACTATACATGAATCAACATTTTTGGCACATGCAAGTGTTTTTCAAATAAAGAAATACAACATTTCAATCTGAGTGCTGCATCTAAAATTCCTGTTTGCGTTACACAAAGTCTACAAATATGGACATGACTTGATCAATTTTTGGGGGTTATAAACTTAACTCTAAAGAGAGATTCAATGCTGCCTAAACTGAATTTCTATATAAAAAAAATCCCATTGTTATTTTTTTTATTGTGTTCATGATGGATAGTTATGCATTGCATTGTCCTAAGTATTCCCCCCTACATATAAATATTTGATAAGGGTTTTGCTTAGAAGCAGTATTGTAGTTTCGCTATTCTTTTTTTGTATGCATGTTTATAACAGTTAATATAAGTTTGCAACTAATATATGTTTGCTCTTTTACTGCCACCCGCACCAACCTACCCCCCCAAAGAAAATCAAGTATTTCATAAAGATAAAATTCCATACAGCATTGTCTATATAAGAATTTCCCTTGAGTTACAACTACTCATCTTAGATATTTTTTCTCCACTTGACATGACAAAAGGTAGAGCTTCATCTAAGTGGTGTTGTGCAGAGTAAACAGAATATGGGAATTTTGAGGGATGCAGGGGAACAAAAGAGTCTGGACTGGCTGACTATAAAATAGTTAATGTAAAGCTGACTTTGCGCACTATGCTGCTCCTACTTCTCTAACAGCATCTCATCATTGTGTGTCATTGTGGCATGTGCCCTTTTTGCTCTAATCACTACATTCAGAAGGGAGGAACAGGAGTAGACAAGTGTGTCCTGATGAGAGAGGATTCAGAATGTGGTTAATGAGAGAGAGAGAGAGAGAGAGAAGATGAGAGCTGTCAGGGTTTGTAAGTAGATTGTTTTGGGAGGTGGAAGAGAAAGAATGATACTGGGTATGTGTATCTTGACAGTGTTCCTCCACCACAACCTCTTCCATTTAAAGACCCTTGGGAGATATGATTGTTATTGTGCTTTTTATCAGAAATATTCTGTAATTACACCCCTCATAATCATCACCATCACCAAGCTCAATACAGTTTTAGTTCAGCACCTTCAGAAGCCATAACACACTTTTCTTGGTCTTAATTTTTTTTAATTTCACTTTTTAGATCTCTCACCTTTAGATCTCACCTTTAGATCTCTCACCATTTTCTTTGAGGATATTCTCCATCAGCGTATTATTACAAGTACTTCCATTTATAAAGTGACAACATATGCCTTACAATACTATATTGTACAGCGACAGTACTATGTTGACAGACCGTACAAAAAGTAACCCCGTGAGCTGAGATTGAAGCTCTTGTTATTACAAATTATTTAGTTAGATAGCCTATGGCAATTTAAAGGATAAAATTAGATGTTAAGACAAGATGTAGCAGGGTGAATTTTAAGACAACGACCTGAGGGAATTAAGAGATTTGCAGCCACTGGTAACATGTAAAGGGAATGAGAAAGTACTCAAGTGAGATCTAAAGCAGCCAGAGAAGTCTGCTATTAAGTCGGAAGGCAAATGCCTAGTGAAAAGTAAGTTATTTTTGTTCCTGTTGGCCTGATAGGTGCATGGAAGACCTCTGGACAATATATATATATACATAAAAAATACATCAATATATCAAAAAAATATTTTTCAAAATATTAAACTATTTTAAAAGCTTATTCAAAAACATTGAATCATTTGAAAAGCATATTTAAATATATTAAAGGAGAAGGTAGTATTAAAATAAGGTGAAGGAATGTGAATGTGTTGGGTCCTATGTTTCAGTCAGACTGGTTTCAAATTCGGAATGGGACTAGGCAGGTTTGTCCTTTAGCCCCACTACTCTATGTCCTCTCCATTAAACCTCTGGCAGTAGCGATTAGACAGAACACAGATATCAAAGGCATAACTATTAATACAAAACACAAAACGTATCCAATACACCCCAAAGTGATATTATATGGAAAAAAAACGACTTAACTTAGTAGTACAGCTTCCCAAGGTCCTTTCCCTGGTGTTGACCTCACACTGATATAAAAGTATACGGAAAATAAAATGAATATTATCCCTTAATAACCTTTCAAATATTTTACCAGCCACAGAAGTTAAGCTCACAGGTCTATAATTTCCAGACAAGGATTTTGAACCCTTTTTGAATATAGGAACCACATCGATATTGTAATGTCTATTATAGCAAAAAGGGAATGCTCTGCTAAACAGTTAAATATGTAATCCCAATAACTTGTGAATATATGCAATCTATTAGCTGGTTCACGCTGTAGGTGTTGTTTCCCTATAAGTAGGGGATTTTTTTTTTTTTACCAATATTCTACTTGAGAGACTTTTGTTGAAATAATGAATATGTATTGGTTACTGGAAACACTCTCTTAGTTTGAAACCTTTAGTATACACTGTTGCAAAGTAGGACTTTTGGTTCGTTCTGTGAGTATGTTTATTCAGTAGGAGAGTGGTAATGTAAGAGAGGGAATTAAGAAGGTTGATTAGTATATAAAAATGATTTTTGCAACCTTTTTTGCTATTAGCAACCAATTTTTGCTATTAGGTCTAATTGTTCATGCCTTTCACCTAAATACCTCAGATTTAATATTATAGCAAAAGTTTCTACTTATTCCCTGCTAATTGATTAGGTATGCGGAAAATGCCCATATCGTTATCTAAAAGGCATTTGTGACTTGAGGGTCTCTTATGAACTCAAGCTAGAATATGACAAACAGAAACAGCTTAATGATTTTTGGCTAATAGCTGCCCGAGAATGTTACAGGAGCATACTGTCCCTAAAGTCTTGACAATCTAAAGGTGGAACAATACCTGGCTTAAATAGCTTTATGGTCTGTATCTAATTATTAAGCAATCATGTAGCTTACTCAGTATTTTGCGAGAGCGTTGTATCCCTAAAAGTACATTAGTCTGCACTGAAAACCTGTTGATTTACACAATTTATAAAGCTCCTATGTATTCCAAGTTTCATGATAAACTAGATTTCTAAGTCTGCAAGAGAAACCTGATAGTTTGCACAACTTCCCAACAGCTTTGTACAGTGAGTCTGATAGCTAGCTCGATGTGTTACAGGAGCATTCTGCCCCCTGCTAAACATACTACAAGAGCATTCTTCCCCTGTAAATTAGATAGATTGTGGAATTTGGCCAAAGACAATTATCTAGTGCTGAATATCAATTATAACTTCTATATTAGAACGGTATGATTACTAGCTCTGCATATTTTACAGAAGCATGAAAGCCCCTGACGCACGTTTAGCCGTGCAGCAAACCTAAGCCTCACAGCTCAGAAGGGAACGGATCAGAGGAAAAAGCCAGTATTTTAAAGGGGGAGCTGTTTCTCCAGTAGGTCATTTGAATTGGTATTAGCCAATAGGAGTTAATGTTTATGCTTGTCGTTCGTAATTGAGTTATTGGAGGGTTAATTAACCCTCTGTTTGCAGGGAAAAATTGAATAGTTAAAGGAAACATCTAACAAGTATGAATTTACTATAGTAGAATAGGTAATTACTTGAGGTATATGACTACTTCAGAATGATGAAATGCTCTTTTGAACTAGTATGAAATTAAGAACCGATATTAATATCCACATTGGATTTAGTTACTCATGTTGAAGAATATGTAAAATCTGTATATCTGTATATCCATCTGTTAACATTTTCATCTATAGAGCACTTAGCTCTTAGTTTTTATCCATCTATTTTGTTTTTTTCTTTTCTTGTCTTTATGATTTACAAAAGGTGAAAATTTAGTATTATGGGTGTTTGAATAAGTTTCCTTATTTTATTTTGCATAAATTATTGAACGTTAAGTTTTAACGATATATATATTTTTTATAAGGACTCCTGCAAACTAGGGATAAATGACCATACCCTAATAAACTCTTGATTTTGTTCTTTTATGTATTGGTCAGAAATAAGTTCCCAGCTGATTCTTCAGCATAGAATGGAGAGAGGCTTCCATCCAGATAGACAGTCCTTTGATAAATACAATGAGACCCCATGGTTTAAATTTAACGGTGTCACGACTGCTAACTGCAATGCCCCAGACCTGGCGTCTGCTGTGTGAATGGTTAATACCGAGCATGATCGAACTGGCCCAAGTTGGGAGATTATAAGATTGAACATTTAACAGTACTGATAAGAGGACTATTTTCCATAATTCCCTTCTGAGAATCCTCTACCTTTTTTATCTTCGATATTCCCATAAGGGAATTAATATAGAATCTTATTTTGAATTATAACTGTTTCTCTGTATAGGTTGTCCCCTCCCAGCATAGAAGGGATATCATTCAGATAGATTATTTATTGACAACCACAAACAAACGATTGTCCCCTGGCTAAAAAGAAGGAAAATTAACCAAACTTTGTGACTGTTAGCTGTAGCCCCCTAGTTATTCCCCGCCTCAGTATGACTGGTATGTATGGGGAGTGATTGGACTAGGTCAAGTGGGAAAGATATAAGATTCTACATGTAAAACGGATGTTGGACTACACTTTATCTCCTATGGTCTGAACTTCTACATTATTCTTTTATTCTTGCATCTTAACTTAAGTGCAATTCCCTTTATTGACCCCGTATATTTAGGGTATAACATCTTTTAATTTGATGGAATTTCTGTATAAAAAATGTTTTATATGTAAGCGTATGAAATGTGAAAATTTTCGTAAAAATAAAGACATTAAAAAAAATTAGGTGGAGGAATTTTCTTTCTACAAACATTTAAAAAAAATATACATCTCAAACTTTAAATCAATTAAATCCACTTGATGTAAGTGGCACTTGTAGTAACTAGGCAAGATTAACTTTATTTATATCCAATGTTTTTATTTTTCACTGAACACACTGCCAAAAAAGTATTTTCTTTCTACAAATATTTAAAAAAAAATAGAAAATTGAAACTCTAAATCTGAGAATAAAACATGGTGTAAATGGCAGTAGCCAATAACAACCACTACCACCAGTCTCACACAAGGATAAGGTATACTATTATTAAACAGGTGGTTTTGAAATGAAAAACAATAAAAGTTTGCCAAGAGTCACGAGAGGCACTATAGAGAGAAGGGGACTCCATTCTACAGTCTAATAATAATCTATCATCTATCTACATGGCACTGTGCAGTACATGGCAGTAGCTAGACAGCAGTAAGTCAAACAGTTTCATACACTAGGATAAATGACTCATAAATGATGCTACCTTTCCATTCTGTCCCTCCTTGTTTGGTGCTATATGCTGATTCCATGAATCTGAAGCATCTAGGCATGTAGAGGCATCACCATGGAATTTGCTCTGTTTTATGTTCGCATGGTACGTGGGGGATATGGAATTTGACCGAATGTCCCAAAACAAACCAAATCGCAATTCAGACAAAACCAAATACTAAATTCTAAGATTGGTAACATTGTTACAGTAAAGATAATAATATGGTAACAAAAGTTAGAATAAATGGTTTGGACTATCTTTATCCAAGCTCTAAATAAGATTAATGGGTGAGGTGAAAATTAAGGTTCTCTTTTTTGTGTTGGCTTGTTAGGTGGATGGAAGGCCTCATAAGGTTTGCTGGGTCAGTTGAAAATTAAATGTTTCTAATACAAAATCAACCTCATCTTCCATCATGCATTCCATTAAAAGTATTGTCATTTTTTCAATGTTGTTAAAAACGTATGAAAACGAATGTAGGCAAAAATATCCTCACTGATAACAGCATAAGTGTATTAAGATAGCAATTATTTCTCCATGCTGCTGACTGTGAGGATATTTCTGTCTACGATCATTTTGTTTCGGTAAAAATGGCATTTGGGACATCATAAACTGCAAGACAAAAGGTCAAGTGGTTATAAACATTTACAGAACCCCAAGATGGCATTATTTTCCCCTAATACATTTTCACATTTATGTGTCCTTTAATTTAACAATACTTTAGCTTAGTATTAAGGGTGTGTAAGGAGAGGATGTATTTCAATTGTATTTCCTCTAACCTCGAAATTCTATCCTTAATTGATGAGGCAGAGTCCCTCCTCCAGTGCATTGCTATTAGGTTGCAAGATGCTTTTATGAAGTGTGGTAAAATTGATCTTTTATATTTACCTATAGATTTTAGGTATACATATAAGAGGAAGATATCTAGTGAGAAAGGAAGGGGAGAGTGTTGGCAAAAAATGCATAAGATTGTATTGAAGCTAACAGGTTTGATGCTGGAGAACTTACGTCAGATATATAGGAGAAGTGAGCACATCTCCAGCATTCCAGAGTTACCAAAGTGGAATAGACCAAGATCATTTTAGGGGTCTGGTACCAGTGTATAAGAATATACCCATTTCCTGATATTTGGTGCATATGGAGGATGTATGCGCAAGTATACAAATCTAATTCCACTGTTCGTCATCTGTAGTGGTGATTAGGTCTCTTTTCCATTTAAAAAGAAAGGGGGGATGTCCCTGAGGTGTTAAATAACATGTTATAGAACAGTGAGATTCCATGTGAGAGTGGATTTGATTGTGTACAGATAAGTTCAAAAGGTATGTGTTCATGTTTAGCATGTAACAATTTGGAAGTAAAGTGAACCCACTGGAAATATTTAATTGCATCATAAAGGAGATGTCTTTGTGGAGTTAACCAATTTGTGTATGTGTTTTAATCCCAAAGGATAGGGAAGGTTGAGTGAGGACTTCTAGTTTGGCTAGCTAAGCCTTAACTTTTAAATTCACTCTGTGTTTTAACTTTATCAAGTAATCCAGTAAATATAGTTTTTCTAATTATTGTGATACGGTATATGAAACTGTATTTATATTTAACCTCTGTTTTTGAGAAATGGGCATGATCCAACCTGTAGTTTCTAAACAACTGCAAATAAAAGGAAGATTTGAGACCTAGAGTTCAAACTTACCAAAAACCTTCCTCAACTGCAACATGATATCAGCAGTATCAAAGAATTTTCTGTTTGGTAGGCTTTTGGAAAGGGAAGAGAGACTACTGCTGGAAGCAGACTTCTAGAAAAGATCAACCTCAATTAGGAAAAGGAATGTTCTACATTTAGTTCTCTTGTGAGCTAGGATTTTCAGTTGAGAAAGCTAGACATGAATTGAGTCTAGTCCAGTGTCACTGTAGATTTTGTTTTCTTGTTCCACTTTTTCTTACAGGTGTATGGACTTTCCATCTCCTGCAGGTCTTCCAATGAGCCCTGGCTGTAAGAGCATTATTGCAGGTTACTATGGCAATGCTCTAACATGGCACAATGCCAGGGCTTCCAAGAAAGATAGAAGATCTGCCACAGGTGTAAACCAGCTCTTCTCTATACAGGCTGCTGGGAGCCTGCGGAGAGCTAATGGACCACCAGGAAGTGCAATGTTCCCCTCCCCAGCCACAGCTAAGAGGCAGGTAGGGAGGGAGTATAAACAAAATATAATAAAGACAAATTAAAACTGCGCACACCCCAGAGAAAATAGCCCCTATCTTTCCTACCTCATTAATTTACACCCACACACTACATTTACCATACACCCACCCACACACTACATCCACTGCCCACACACACATTCACTGCATCCATTGCCCACTCACACACATTCACTGCATCCATTACCCACACACATGCACATTCACTGCATCCATTACACACACACATTCACTGCATCCTCGTGGGAGAACTAGGATGTGCATGTGACTCGAGGGAGTGTAAGAGGCGTTTAAATGTCTGATGGTAGCTCTAAGGACAGGCTAAGCCTCTCTCCTCTGATTGTCCAGCTTAGTCCTGCCAATAGAGAAATTACTGTGCAACGGAAACCCATGACATGCCCCTAACTCATTTTAAGAACCTCTAGTTTAATAGTTTTGTCTGTTTCTGGTTTTATGCTTGATTTGTTTCAGACAGTATTTAGCTGACAGTCACACACACACATCCACAAATTCATAACAGCTGTTTTGATTCATAGGTATATGATTAATGCTCTCTTTACCTCAAGCCTCACTAAATTTGCCTAAAATATGAGTTCAGTTTTTCTCACCACTTGATAGCATTTTCTCTGAATTCTGAATACATATGATGTTCTGGCAATTCATTAATTCATCTGCCTTATGAATGAATGAATCACTTTATGTATGAACTAGATGAAAAACAGATTTTATGATACATAAATTCATCTTTGCAAATAATTAACTAATCCTAGGAGTTTACCAAGGTAGTTGGTGCTTTGTGCACTGTATTATCTGCAGCTTACTACCAAAAATCGATGCACTTCAAACATGGTGTTCACATTACAAGCCCAAAATCATTGTGCTCTCTGAGTCATTGCTAACCGCAAAAATACCTGACTCTTCAATTGCAATACATGGGTATTCATGCCATACAAATGACAGAGAAAAAAAAAAAAGGAGGCGGCATTGTAATTTATATTGACAATTCCATAAAATTCACCACCTTACAAAACTTTAGCTCTCCTGCCACCTTTGATTTCCTTTCTGGCACAATTGAGATCCCGAGCAGTAAATCAGTCAATGTTGCAGGAATCTACCGTCCACCTAGCTCCTCAGTGCATTCCCTTTATAATGTAGCCCATCTCCTTAGTTAAACCATAGCTCAACACTCAGAAAGTGAACTATTGGTCTTTGGAGATTTTAATATTGATTGGCTGAATCCTAAAAACAATAGTTCTTACTCTCTGTTGAAGACTTTGCAGCTAACGCAATTAATCTCCTCCCCAATTCACAAAAACCATACCCTGATCGACTGGATTCTCTCCACTTCTCCTGATAGAATCCAGGAGGCATGTGTTCTACCTAACAGTTTCAGTGACCATTGCAAAATGTGCTGCGTGTGCAAACTAAAGGCTACTAAATCCTCTCCCAAGGTTAAAATCACCAGGTCCTTCAAAAAATGTTAGTCTTAAACCCTTTCTAAATGACATCAAGAACCTCCCATGGCACAGATTACACCTTATCTCAGATCTAGACTGTGCAGACAAGTTTGGAATTTGCATGCCCGGCTGCGTAAGGTGAGAGTTAAAGGGGTACATATGAATTGAATCACAGCTGACCTTATTCAAATGTACCAGTTTCGGGATTCATTGTGGTCAAAGTTCAAGTGTACTGGCTCTATGAACGATCACTGTGCATATACACAAGGGCGAAATATATGCACAAATTAAACAAAATTGGCCAAGGCCCAATATTTCTGTGAAAATCTGAACAATAACATATCAAACCCTAGAAACTTTTGGAAAGTTGTAAATAAATTACAATCTCCCCTAATCCACTCCAACCCTCCACTGTCAAAGTGAATTATCAAACCCTGCAACTTCCCTTATATGTAGAAAATGCCTTTAACAAATATTTTGTCGGATGCTCCACCACCCTGATTGCCAAGCTAATAAATGACACACATCCTGAAACTATAAATGTTGATCAGGCCCCACTAAATTTGCAAAGACCCAATATAGGGACGTTCAATTTTAGACCTGTACCTCTTAGTGTCATTAAGAAACACCTTAATAATCTCAAAATGAAAAACAGTCTGGACCTGATCAAATCCCAGCAATGCTGTTGAAGCTCAGTGCGCCGGTGTCAGGGATCTTACCTGAGGTGGGGGTTTGGTATGCAGAGATGTGTGCTCACCCTTGCAGATAAACACAGTCCATGGTGATCAGGTAAGAAACCACCAGGACTGCAAATCTGTGCATCGGGCTGGGGATCCAGGATCCCCTGTTTGGCACGTGTGGAATGGCCACGCCTGGCCGTCTGGATGGCACAGTGAGAACCGTGACAGTCGGCAATTGCTAAACCTGTCACAATCCTAATTACCGAATCCTTGGTGTCTGGATACATACCCAACCTTTGGAAGACTGAGAGATTAGTGCCTATCCATAAAAGTGGTGACACTACTTTGGTTTCTAACTATTACCCAATATCATTGCTCCCAGAATTGTCAAAAACCTTAGAAAAATATGTCCATACGCAACTATGTGAGTATTACCAACAATCTCACTATCTGACCCCTGGTCAATCAGGTTATCGCCCGAATCACTCCACTACAACTGCCCTCTTAAAAGTTTGCAATGACATCCAAACTGACATTGACGAAGGAGACCTAACTGGAGCTATTTTCCTTGAATTTGCAAAGGCCTTTGACACAGTAGATCACGGCATTCTACTGCACAAACTAAAAAACTCAGGTATTGGTGATCGTCCGCTAACCTGGTTTTGATCATTTGTATCAAATCGCTCACATCATGTGTCCATTTCTGACAGCGACTCCCTCCATCTCCCAGTTACATGTGGTGTTCCCCAAGGTTCCAATTCCGGTCCCCTACTATTCACATTATTTATAAATAATCTGCCTAATGTCTGCAAATATTCAAATGTACACATGTACGCAGATGACACAGTAAGCTATGCAAGCAAATCCAATCTACCGCAGCTTGAGGCTGTGCTCCAAGACCAGTTCACAGAGGTATAAAAGTAGATCACAATAAACAAACTCTTCCTAAACACTGACAAAACTGTCACAATGATCTTTGGAACAGTACCTAAATTACACAAATTACACAATTCCCATCTATCAATCAAAACAAAATCAAATGGTACACTGACCGCAGTCCACTCTTTCAAATACTTGGGTATGTTGTTAGACCCCAATCTATCTTTTGGCCTCCACATAGAAAAACTTGCATCAAAACTTTATCCAAAACTAGGTGCCCTGTACAGAAACAAATTCTGCCTAAGCCCTACAGTAAAGGAAAAGATTGTACAGCAAATGTAGTATGTACAAACTCACCTAAATAAGCTTAATGCATTGCATAACTTGTTCTGCCGCTTTGTGCTACAATGCAATTACATGACCCACCATTGTGACATGCTAAAATAACTAAACTGGCTGTCACTGGAATCCAGATGCACCTTTTATCTTTGCAGCCTTGTGTTTAAGAGATTTTCTGGGATGTTCCCGACCTACCCGAGCAGAATGCTCCCCGGCTGTTCCCACCTGCTATAACCTCTGATCACGTACCAGCACTCTATTTAGTCTACCTCAATACAAAAAGAAAGCAACCTGATCCTCCTTTTCCTACAGAGAACCTCAATTATGGAACGACCTCCCGCACACTTTCAAATCTGCCCCAGGCCTAAAATCCTTTAATAGATCCCTCTCTACATATCTCAAAACAGAATGCACTTGTTATGGTTGATTATATATTTCCCACCTGTTCTATGTAAAAAAAAAATATAAATTGTATATTAATATTTTTGTTATTTATTGTATTGCCTTTTGAATAAATGCAATATTTTGTGGACCCATACTTGAAAACAAGAGAAATCTCAATGTATCCTTCCTGGTAAAATATTTCATAAATAATAAATAAATAATAAATATATCATCTAGTATATGTCATAGTAAGTATGGAGCTTCTGGGATCTTGCTAAACGTCATTTTTTAAATAAATACATTTAAAACTCAATCCAACAGTGATATATTTTAGGATAATAATGAACTGCAGAAAGCCAGAGACTCTTTCTTTGTGTATAGAGGCCTATATACAATAATTTATTATAACCCCTCAACTACAGCTAATGGGTGGGGATGCTTTATTCTGTATTATAAATGCAGGAAGAGGGGAGAGATGAGCCAATCACCCACTAGCCCACATCAATGAAAGCCAATTGGCTGCTCTTCCAGCCATTGAAGATTGGAATGGGATCAAGTAGTGCCCATATGGGTTGGTGTGTAGTACATTTTCTATTGGCTATCTCAAGTCTTTACATAAGATTCTTTAGTTGTATACTTAATTTGTATACTTGTATAGTGAGACTATAGCATTTATATAGTCCCTAGACAGGTACTAAGCTACCCTTGTCAATAAATTAGAAAACACTGTGCCTTTAATACAATTCATTTTTATCACTATAAGATATTTTCCATTGTTGCTATACTTAAAAGTATGTGGTACATAATAGAGCCGCAAATTTCCTGCTGCAGCAAAAGTTCAAATATTTTTTTCAACCCCAGATGGTGAAATTAAACTACAAGGAACACAGGAAACTCATTACAAAAATCTGTATCAAGGGAATTTGGGATTTAAAAAACTATAGTGCAGAGCTACAGGCCTTTGACTTAGAACCTTGCTCTCTAGTGCCTAATTATAAATCATGTCACAAATAATTTGTCACAAACATCTGAATGTCATATAATTCAATATCAGGTAAAAGCTGCGGTCTGAGGTATTTAAATACATACATGCCCTCTATCATGTTTTTAATATGAGTAGATGCAAAGTTGCAGAATAGAGGTCAATAAAGCTGCTGTATGGCCTTGAACTTTAGTTTTCATGTATGCATGTGTAAAACTATAAATATTCATATATCTCTGTGGAAGAACTTGTTTCCATAAGTTAAAACAACATATCACGTTGGTTGCTATTAACTATACAGTAATATAATTTCATAATTGTTTCCCTCCGATACAGACATATCTGCTAAATCTTAAATATATATTATTTTCGGAATCTATTTCTAGAATGCAAACTGTAATTCAAAATATTTGCATTCAATCCAGAATTCTAGCACACTTTTCATTCCCACTTTTCTGCTCTTAATATAACAAATAGCTTGATTACTTTAGTAACAATTTTAGTTTGCATATATGTTCCACATATTTAGGAACAATATGGAATTTAATAATAATTTTAATAGGTAATACACTTATTAAAATGATATATGTTTAACATATTTTTCATTACTATTTTCTAGATATTAGCAAATCTATATTTATATGTATAGAATCCACTATTTCCATTAATAGCATCGGTTCAAACACACGGCCCTAACCATCTATTAACTCTCTGGTTGGAAAGTCTCAAGTTTAACATGATATTACAGGACTACAGTATTTAACTGGGGCAAGAAACCCAGTAACACTACATGAAGAAGATGGTAAACCTAATAAACTTGTTCACTTTTTTTTAAATAAATATTGTAATTAGATATTCAATCTATAACAGAGAGATTACTTCATATTGGATAAAGAACTTTGTTTCAATATTCAATGAAAGACTTTAAGTACAAATATTTATCATATTTATTTAAGTACAATTATAAATCTACAACTGCAGCTTCAAATTAGTAGCATTCTACAAAAAATTGAAAAATATTTACTATAAATTATGTTATTAAAGGAAAACCACAGGCATCAATACAACTTCAAGGCATTTGCAAAATTCTGCTCCATAAGCCCGCCTCTTTAGCAAGGCCTCCTGTGCCAGAAAGACTTCCTTATGAAACGTATGCACACAGTCTCAGCCTCAACAGCACTGAGTGAGAAGTTTTCAATAAATAACCTGGCTGGAGTTAGGGGTGTGGCTAAAGAAGTAGGTTTATGGTGCAGCATTCTGACAAACATTTATTTATTTTATGCAATATTATACAGATTTGAGCTCATAGATTAAAAAAATAAAATAAAAAATACAGCATGTGAATGAGGTCAAAACCAATCAAATGCATTAAAATCGAATTGGTGCCCAGTGTGTCTCTTTAAATGCTCTGACAAAGACAGTTTGTAAATTAGCTACAGTTTCTTCTTAAAACGGTCAACCATTAAACAATGAAGAAAATCACAAGTGTCAAGCTTAGTTGCTCACTGGGCATTATATAATAGAGGCTAAAATTAAAACACCTAAGTAAGCATAAAAAAGCCAGTTTTAGTTCAGTTCTGGGATTATGAAAGAAAAGAGTTCTTGTACATTTTAATTGAACATGTGTGTATTTTATGACAATCATAAAATAGAAATATTCTCTAAAGCTGATCTTTTTATTAGTTCAAGTCAAGTTAAAAATACTGTAAAGACATTATTGTTGGCATTGAAGAAAGAATATTTATTTTCAAGCCCTTAAAGATCTCTAGAGTACCACTTCAAAAAGTATGAAGCAGGCATAATATGTTCAAAACACAAAGAAAAATGCTGTAAATAACCTTTCAAAAGTATGAAAATAGTTGTTAAAGTTTCTTGTTTGCTGTGCATATTGTGGAAACACCTTTCTTGATCAATGAAAAGTTTGAGTACTGGTCCAGCTTTCAAAATACATAGGTCCCATCAGAAATAATGTTCTGTGCTAACTACACATTCCACATTTTCTTTAGAAGCAATGTACCAGTTTATGCCATAACATTAAAGTGGACAATATATTAAAATGAAGACTTGTATTGGGACTGGGCCCATATAATTATGTATAATAATTTCATTAAATATTTCTTAAAAGTGAAAAATATTACACTTTTCAGTATAGCTGTTAAATTAAAGGGCTACCAAATTGTTATAACAGATAATAATCCTATTTACAGGAAACATACATAGTAATATTTCAACACATATAAATATTAAACAAATTCTCTGCAGCGCTATTTTGATATAAAAATAGAGTGACATATTTTTGAAACCCAAGATTAATAACCTGTCACATATTCATCCGCACATAAAAATGTGGTTAATGGCATTTACTGTCCTGACAGGAAAAGTTGTGTTGAGAAACATTACTATCCTGATAGGAAAAGTTGTGCCGAGCAGCAATCATGCACATGGAAACCTGGTAATTACTTTTGGGGTCAAAGGCCAGTCATGGCCAATCAAATCCACAGGAGGGTTTATACTGAGCAGCAATCATGCACATGGAAACATTGTAATTGCCTTTGGGGTCAAAGGCCGTTTACAGCCAATCGGATCCACAGGAGGGGCATTTAAACCCAATTATCCTCTTGTTCATTGCCCTGTCATGGTTTCATGCCTATAGTTATCCGAGAGTGAATTCCTGATCTTGATTTTATGGTATTTGACTTTGTCTTTCTTTTGACTTCCCTGATATCTGGTATCCTTGACTTTTGGCTTTCCCTCATCTTTGTGTCTGATTCTGTGTCCCAGACCTCGGCAAGTATTTTGACTATTCTTGGAGACGTTAAGTCTGGCCATTCTAAGGTCCGGTTATACGTTATCCTTAGTCCTGCGTGCTGGATCAATGTGTAATCCTGACATAACCATATGAGGGTACTGATGATAAAACTGATGTCTTCAGTCTGAATGGAGGTAATTTATGCAACAACCCTCCAAACAATGCTATTTATGAAAAAGATCGTCAGTCACTACTAAGTGAAAAAGCTGCATCTGGATAAGAATTTAATCATTGGAAATCTTAATTACCTAGATTGTGACTGGGGTAGAGGCAGGTAAATAAAGTCTGTGGATCTGTTAAATTAGACATTCATACCTCAGGTAGTAGAAGCACCAAGTAGAATTGAAATGTGTCTGTATCTGGTGATAAGTAATATGTTTAATCAATTTTCAAGCAATTTAATTAGGTAGAAATTATTAATTTGTGATAACAATATGGTGTCATTTGAGATCAACTAAACCAAAATTAATTTAGGCTTCACAAAAACATTTAATTTTCAAGGAAAATTTTACTCATCCTGGCTTAGAGCATATACTTATTTTTCAAAGGTTTTCAACTGATACTCTAAAGTAGATACGTTTCTTATGTCAAGTTCCTTTTTAGATCAGGTACTTGATTGCAATATAGGTCTAATTTCATGACCAGACCACGCACCAGTCCTTTTAGTTCTTAAAGTTAGGAATGACTACATAATTTGCAACCCTTGGAGACTAAACAAGTCTATTTTACAAGATGCATTCTTGTCCTTCAAATTAAATCGAATAACATTTGTGATATCTCCTTACACACTCTATGGTTGGCCCATAAATCTTTTATCAAATGTTTGTCCTAAACCAAGAGTCAGACCACTCACTACAGTCTTGGCACAATGTGTGACTTATCTAAACAAATGTAACTATTCCACTCCTCCTCTTCTTTTCCAAATGACTGCTGCTAAGCTGGCAAAGGCAGACTATTGACTGAAATAGCTCAAAACCTGCCAACATGCCCAGGGTAATAGAGCAGGTAAACTCTTACCACTAGTTTAAAAGAAAGGCAAACTAAAAACAGCATATTGTAAATAATCTCACCTTCCAGTGAGAAGGTTATGACAAGGAAAAAAGCAGAACTAACCTGAGGTTGCTCAGTATTACAACAATTTATATAATTTAAAGAATGATGTCAAAACTCCCTGACCTACTAAAGTGCACATCAACATTTATTTGCTGAAAGCACTGATAAAATTGGAAAAGGTGTCTATCCAACTTCTACCACTTCATAATGCACTGTGACCAGATGGCTTCACCACTGATCATTATAAATAATAGTCAATGCTTTCGACCAATCTCACTCTTAGAAATAAATTCTAAGCTTTTCAAACCTAAATTATAAACCTTAGCTCCCACCAGAGTCTGGGGAAGCAAAGTATACATTTAAAGTATTATTGTTAATTTGGGTCTGAATTTTATCACTATAAACCCAATATGCCCTGAAGAGTCCCCTTTTTTTGTGATTTCTATGAAAGAGACACACTCTATGGCTTTTACTTAACCAGTTGACTGATGTCAATGGGGAGGAACATGATCCAGCACCATTGAACATCATTTCTGACATTGGGTAAGTGTACAATGTTTTTTTTAAACCCTTAATTTGTCACTGGGGGGCATAAGCGAGAGGGGCAAAGAGCACTGTGGTGTGAGAAATACCGTTTTTTATTCCTATACACTATAGTTTTCCTTTTAACTCAAGCAAATACAATAACTCACTACAGGAGCTTTTAACTCTGTAAAACCTAATGATATCTCCACAAACTCAAGCAGAGTTACTACTCTCAGTCCAACAGGTCAGGCACGTGGTTGGGTAGGAAACTCAAGACTCACAGAGAAACCTGTACTATAGCCTATGTCAACTCGGCCACTAGTTTAAGATGCTTAAACCAGTCAGGTAAGCTAGAGTGTTTAAACCTTTCCTCTTCCCTGTACACAAAGACCTGAGCATGATACAGCTGATATATGATTTGATCAATACATAAAAACTTCCTCAACATACCCTCACTTCAAACCGAACAAGCTAGCCCTCTGGGGGTGTCAGTTTCAGAGGCCAAGTTATCTAAATTTATATTTTACCTACCGAAAAATAGGAGCCCAGGCTCAGATGGTGTTTAGGGCTTTACTATTCTAGCTTTAACAACTATCTCACCCCATGGATCAATAGCTGTTGTAATCACTCATAGAAACATAGAAACATAGAATGTGACGGCAGATAAGAACCATTCGGCCCATCTAGTCTGCCCAGTTATAACACGATTCAGTATCAAGAATCCTGCAGTTATCACTAACTGGCGACACCTATGTTTATAACCCCCCCACCCGCACAACCATTTGGTTAGGGGACACCACTCACAACACAAAGCAGTTAACCACTAATCTAATAGGCAAGTAATAGTTTACAACCAACCAATTTCCCCAGTTCAGGCACACTACGTTCATGCATGCCCATATTTATGAACGACATTATGATCTCATTAACTGATCCACTAACATCTCTTCCCATCCTCCAAAAGACGCTATCAAAGTTTAGTGCAATTACATATCATAAAGTCGACGTTTCTGAATCCCAGGCACTTTCCAGCTGCAGTCATAAACTAACTCAAACATTATTCCCCTTATGATTGGATGACTACCTCCTTAGTATATTTATATGAGCCACTTACAATAAAAAGTCAGCCTCTTTAGATTCTCTTTAAAAAAAGTGCTATAGGGAAAAGTATCAGGAAGAGAAGGTTAGGTGGAGGAAGCTAAAATTAGCCTGACTGGTAGAATCATGATGATAAAAATGTATATTTTACCAAAACTTTTATATCTTTTCAATACAATGCCAGTTCAGGTGCCTAACAAGATTCTAACCTTGTTCCAAACTGGGCATAATGAGTTCACAGATCGTAAGTAAGCCTGGCAAGTCTTTAAGCCCATATTGAACAAGACCAATTAGAAGGGGGAGTAGTTGTATTAAAAAATAACTATCACGCAACACAACTGTCCCAAAGTGTGCTTTTCTTTAATCTAGAATTCTGTGTTTGCACCTTGATGGGATGAGGAGAATGGGCGGGGTTTCTCCATTTCTAAGATCTTAATTTTCTCTTTTATTGACAACCTCCAGACTCTCAATAAAGGTCTGGGACAGTAAACACACAAAAAAGTAAAAATAGGTGCTTCGTGAAGAAATATGTGTAGTGAATAAAGTAAGAGCAGCTGTATAACACTCAATGAATATTCCAAAACCCACAATTAGAAAGAAACTAAAAAACTTAATGTTAAGTTGATATACCCCACCACCAAAATATACAAGGGAGAGTGCAGCGTTTAAAACATAAGATCAGGGGATTATCACCATATGCATAAACATAAAGAAAATAATACATATATTGTAATATTGTTGAGAGCAGAATATATATATATATATATATATATATATATACACACACACACAATAAACAATACACAAGATCCAGCGCACTCTCCTATCTACTAAACAGCAACTTCAATGTTGACAGATTTTATTAGTTTTTAAAAGTTTTTTTTAAAAAAACACCTAATCTAGGCAAAAAAATAATGGGGATTTAGTTACATTATTTGATCATACATTGCATAAGCCTGCCACAACGTCAATGTACCCCATCTTTGGCAGGTCCAACTCTCACAGTCTAATGTTTATTCCATGATTAGCTGAAATAATATGTATTCCTGACCCTAGAGTATTCATCCCAAGTAGTCTGTTTTCATTAGTTTCAGCTGTCAAGCTTGACCCATTTTTGTAGCAATTGTTCATTTTTACTCTCTTTGATAAATGTAACCCTTAACTTTATTCTCTATACTTATATCTAGAAAAAGTTGAATCCTTTAATTTGTGAGAATTTTAATATTAATTAACAACTGTGATCTTGAAGTTTTTGAAATTATAGATATGTCTGCAAAATCAAGCCTGGTCTTGCATTGTAGTTTTAATTAAATAGTAATGTATTTGTCAGGGATACTATGTCTATTATTTTTTTTTTTCATTTATTTTGCAAATGTACACTCAATTTAGTACATTTGACTTAGTGAACCCGCTTTTACTAACTGGAATAAAATAGCATTTGTTTAATGTTTTCTTAAAATTATGATATTAACTTTGAACACTGTGTCTTTCCTTTCTATAGAGAGTCTTGAATAAGAGATCAGAGAGTACCTTCTATAATGATTCAACTATGTCACAGAACGAACAAACAAAAATATGAGTAATTTTTTATTGAAAGTTTTCATATATATATATATATATATATATATTCGTGTCAAGCTAGTGTCAAGCTCTTGATACATGTGTGACGAGGTGCCCCTCGCCAGTGGACTTATGGACTTTTATTTGGACTAGTGCTGGCACTTTAAAAACAGTGTATGGACATATTGAATCTTTTGGGACACTTTTTCTGCCCTTTGAATCCATGGGAAGGTGTCCCATTGTTCTCCAGCAGGGCGTTGTCCCAGGGACACTGCCAAACCAGTTGGAACTGGCTTTTTTCTCCCTTCCACCTATCTCCTGAACCACTTAACCGATTCAAGTGAATGTTGGATATGTTAGTCCCCAAATTATGCTGGTTATAAAAATATAAGTTTTATTGATATCGCATGTAAACTCACAAAGTTACAAAAAATGGCATAACATCTGTTTTTTAGCTTGGAGATAATTGAGTTAATTACTGTATCAACTCAATTATCTCCCAAGCAGAGGGGAGGGTTCTCATTGTAAAAAGTGGGTGTGCTTATCCATGTGCCTTTATTTTATTGGTTGTTAAATTTACAGTTCCAGTGCCCCACAAGGTCCACGTGGGTGGTAGCCTTGCTGGGAAAGTTGTATATAAGCAGGAATAAACGCTCATTGGAGTCAGATCTTCTTGACCCTCAACACGCAGTCTTGTCTCGTGATTGGAGGGGACAGCTATACTCACACTGGGGATTGCTATGCTCTGCATACTCCCTTGAGCTTCAATCACTTAGCTCTTTTAAGAGCTTGTTCCTGATATGCTCTCCTGGAGGAGAGGTCTTCCCCACATGGTCCTGGAGGACAGAAGCTGATCCAGGGTGGACAGAAGATGGCGAGACACCAGTTAAGCTACGGCGGTTGTGGAGTCTGCGCTGGTTGTGGTGTCCGGTGCGGTGCTTGTGGTCCTCGGCGCAAGCTAGGAAGCGTCCATCAATGGAAGGTACTCGGTCGGAGTACGGGGAGTTCCGTCACAACATTTAAAGGATTATTTCAAGCACCATGAACACTTAATTTATCTGAAGTGAACATGGTGACTGTCATCTGTATGTGCAGCGTTCCTTAGCCGCATGAAGTATGACTGATGCTCTAGCATAGTCGTTACCCAGTCCAAAGCAAAGTTCCAGGCAGGCTGATGTCAGTTCTGTGCAAATTAGGCATCTGATGCCAGCATGCATTTCATGTCTGGGTCAGACAGATAATGGAGGAATAACCCCTCCCCCATCTGCTCCTGTTCTCTCAGTCCATTCTCTTTGACCTCCCTTCTCCAGTGAGAGGGAGTGAGGCAGCCAAGGAGGATCAGGCTGTGGGAAAAAATGCGGGGTGGAGTCAGCCATGGACCACTTCAGAAAGGGGTATTCTAACTAAAACCATTGTTTTAGGAAAACACTGGTTCTTGGTTCAGTAGCCCTTTAATTTAGGTGTACTTGCTAGTTTAAAGTGAGTTGGTGCACAGGCCACCATGAGATCTCTAAGGTAACTGGTTCCATGACTGTGCAGTGTTTTGTAGGATAAAAGGGCACAGTTTAATTTTATTTTCCATTTTAGTGGCACTAAGTGTAGAGAACAGAAGTTGTGGATGATGAAAACAGGATACAAGAAAAGAAACATGATATTAAAGTGATTAGTGCATGGCGTGTGAAGTGCATTTGAGGTAAGAGGCAAATAGCCCAACATGTATTTCGGTTCCACTGTTGCACTTTCATCAAGGGGAACATCATAAATAGTAGACTATGTCTTTTTAAAGGGTTTCTCCAACCTGCCTTTGTGTATTGACCGATAGGATCAGAGGAAGGAGTGAGAACCTCCTATCCTATGTCATCACATGTAGCGCTATGAGGTGACCAATTGGAAGTTTTCACATATACAAATAACATCCGCTAAAGGAGTGGTTAGGAGCAAAGTAAATACATCTGCCAATGTCATCATGTGTTCCTTATCCTAGCTCCTCTCTTCCTACTTATGCCTATCTTTGTTGCCATAACTTTCAGCAGATATTAATAGGGTGGGAACCACTCTCCCATGGTCCACCCCCTCTAAAGGTTGATATACCGAAGGCCCAATATTATTCTATAAGGGAGCCAGGTATCAAGGTTGCAATGGATGTATCCTTGGGAACATCATCCGAGCACAATCTATAGAATAAAAATTCTGAAGAGGATCCTAAAGTACTTGTAGCATAGTTGTATTCATATATTAACACAGTTAATCATAACAGGAATATATTACTGATATCGCAGTATCACCATACAAGTATGTATTACCAAAATCTTTTTACACGTCTGTGTTATATGCACAAAAAATAGATAAATATATACAAGCATTATCTACTAATATCATGAAATGGCTAATGGGGTCCTACTCCAATAAAATTGCAACTAAACATGGCCACAATGGGTCCATTTCAATGAAACACCAAGCAACCATACCAATATGTAATAAGAAATGTTATTCATCATATTGATTTACATATATATCTAAACATTGGGAGGTAGAATTGAGAAATATTATGAGTACAAATTCATGTCTATGCTATATCAAAATGGTGATCACATTATTCAATTCAATCTGCCTCTGTTTAAAAAAAATATATATTATAGCCACAGGTGTACACCAGTGTGCAAGTAGATGATGGTACATGGTACAGTAAAATTACATTAAAATTACATTTCAAGCCATATTTATTGTAAGGAAAGTATATTAATTCATATCAGTGTTTTGACATATGGCTTGGCAATATGGGAACCCAATTTAATAACGATAGGTGGATATAAAAGAGGAATGGACCATGTAGATTTCAAATGAGTGTATTCATTAATGCAAAAACATGCACAGGACTGTAATGTGTGTAGCTTGATACTGTGCTGACCCGATGTGATCATTATTTATATGTATTGCATCCTGTTTAGATCATCGTTTGGCAGTTTAAAATTGTATGCATCTGGGGTCTACCTAATACCCCATGATTATATTATACAAGTATAAAATGTAAGGAGACTATAAACCATACCCAAATCACTGCTGGAAAACACTTGACTATATATATTAATTTTATATTAATTATCTATCTATATATAATATATCTAAATATTCCTGCACTCCTCACCATATATTGTTTCCTGCCTGGTGCTTATCAGCAAAAAATGTGGAAATAGTACTCTGAGGTCTTCTTAATCTGATAGAACATAACTTGTATTGCTCACATAAATATTGTTTTTTCAGTGTCCAAACATATGGTGCTGCTCTCACGTGTGCACTTTGTTCGCCGTGTGTCTGTGTCCAATCGCACGCCGAAGCTCTGCCCCCAGCCTATTACGCCACCACTGAGGTGCACGCATTGGGTCTCTTTTAAAAAAATGTTTTTGATTGATTATGTGTAATAGAAGAACAATGTGTATATATGTGCAAATTTTACCACATGACAGGAGGCTTCCTATTTTGCATAACTTTCTTTACTTATGCCTCCAGCAGCACAAGACAATCAATAAAAAACTTTCAACCAATCATAGGCCAGCATAGCCTGTATATAAGTCCTTGATGGGCATGTCTATTCCTCTTTCTTTGCTGCTTCCAGACAGACAGAGGTCAGAGTGATTCATTCAGAGTTTAGTACCTATTACTGTTCATAATATTACACTGATTTCCATATCTTTAATTTTATAACATGACAGGAGGCTTCCTATTTTGCATTAACTCTCTTTACTAAACTCCACAGCAGTAAAGAAAAACGTAAAGAGTAACAAGTAAATCACTGAGCAGCATAGTATATAAGGGTCATGCTGCCTGCACAACTTCCTCTTTCTTTACTGCTCCATCGCAGACAGGTCAGACTTTTTGCTCCCCTGGAGCTTTATTTACTTATTGTACATTAATCTTGATTATATTCTACTTTTATCATTATTTGCTTTTACTATTATTATTATTGCTTTCTTTTTACCTGTATTCTTGTTCTGGGCTGTGGGACTAGGGGCTCTCTGTGGGTTTCCACCCTTCTTTCCTGCCCCTCTAGTCTTTCTGGGACCCCCCCTTGGCTTCCCCTCGGTTTCCCCAGGTTCCCCCACTGCCCTCCTAGCCTGGAGTGCCCTCCTGGGCTTCCTCCTTGCGGCCGAAACCATTCGCGGCCGTTTTCGCGTCGGCCCGCTTCCAAACGCAGCCGGCCTCCAAAATTTAGTCCCCGGCTTGCGGCCTACACTCGCGGCCGCCATTTTGGATCGCGGACATCGCGAGATTTCGCCCATCTTAATTTTACCTCGTGCATCTCATTGGGGGCTCAGTGTGACTGTACTAACTTGCTGTTACCCCTACATTGCTGTTTTTTTTTTTCACCTCCTTTGTGTCTGGCACCCCTCTTTATATCAGTATCACATGCTGTGACATAGCTCTGCATTGCTGGACAGTTGAGGCTGTCTCATATAGTGTGCTGCACTATGCATTATATCAGTATTACATGCTGAGACATTACTTTGCAATGCTGGACAGTTTGTGACTGTCCTATATAGTGTGCTGCACTATGCATTATGTCAGTATTACATGCTGTGACATTGATTGGCATTGCTGAACAGTTTGAGACTGTCTCATATAGTGTGCTGCACTATACTTTATATCAGTATTACATGCTGTGACATTACTCTGCATT
Organism: Pelobates fuscus; assembly: GCF_036172605.1. Taxonomy (NCBI): domain Eukaryota; kingdom Metazoa; phylum Chordata; class Amphibia; order Anura; family Pelobatidae; genus Pelobates; species Pelobates fuscus. Next base: position 197,418,653 of record NC_086322.1, on the reverse strand, counting down.
GCTAGACAGTTGGGGCTGTCTCATATAGTGTGCTGCACTATGCATTATATCAGTATTACATGCTGTGACATTACTTTGCAATGCTGGACAGTTCGTGACTGTCTTGTATAGTGTGCTGCACTATGCATTATATCAGTATTACATGCTGTGACATTACTCTGCATTGCTGGACAGTTTGAGACTGTCTCATATAGTGTGCTGCACTATACTTTATATCAGTATTACATGCTGTGACATTACTCTGCATTGCTAGACAGTTGGGGCTGTCTCATATAGTGTGCTGCACTATGCATTATATCAGTATTACATGCTGTGACATTACTTTGCAATGCTGGACAGTTCGTGACTGTCATATATAGTGTGCTGCACTATGCATTATGTCAGTATTACATGCTGTGACATTGATTGGCATTGTGCCTGTCTAGGATTACCTGCTCAGCATTCCATCTGCTTCTAACAGACTGCTATTCAGTGTGACTGTCCAGGATTACCTGCTCAGCATTCCATCTGCTTCAAACAGACTGCTACTCCTATCAAGCTCTATCCTGTGGCTGGGTCAGTCAGGTCAGTGCTGCTGCCTGTTTATTATTGTGACCTGCACTTAAGGGTTCCAACCCTGTGCAACCGGGGTGAGCCCCCACTATAAATACGCTGCTTATTGGGAGACTAGCTGTTGCAGTTCTCTCTAACTGGGTGAGCCCCAGTTTTAAAAGGTCACTACTATACCCTGCTGGGGTTTATACTGGGCTCTGTTCCCATACTATTAAACTGACCCTACGCCTGCTCTCAAGACCTGGGTGCCCGTTTATTACTGTGCCTTTCAGTGACATACCAGCCTACCCTTATCATGGAAGATTCCCAGAACGTCCCTGTGGACTTCCAGGCCATGATTAACGCAGCTTTCGCTGCCTCTGTGGAAAAGGCACTCTCCAAGGCCCGAGCTTCGGCTCCTGATGTACCTAAAACCCGCAGACGTCCACGTCACGAGTCGGACTCCGAACTGTCCGACTATCAGACAAGGGATGAATCCCGCCCTACAAAACGCCATGACAAAGGCGAGGACTATGCACCCAAACCACCCAAGGGTAAGGCACCTGCCAAGCGTAAATCTGCCAAACTACACACCCCGGCCCCGCGTCAGGAGTACTCTTCAGATGAAGAGCAGGGCCCTGCCCAGTCTATGTCAGTGCTGGATGAGTGGCAAGCTGACGCTTCTGAGTCGGATTACGACGCATGGGGCTCGGATGAGAAGTCTGTCTCCGCTTTCATGCGGGAGACCCTCCTGGGTGCAGCCCAGACAGGAGGTATCGAGGACACTGCGGATGCAGAACCTCCTCTTGACTCAGACACCATTGTGGACCCCTCAGGTCAAGCGATGTTCAACCCCCGCAACATACGGCACCTCAGATCGGGTGACTGGTCGCCTCCAGAACACCTTTCCAGGTTCATGCACCTGTGGCTCCGCAAACCTCTGGAGAAAGAGGTCCGCAGCCGACTCAGGTCTGAATGCCCACGCCCTTCCCTGCCGGATAAGGTCGCTCAGACCCCAGAATTTGACAAGGTTATGACGACCTTTATGATGCGCAGTGGCAGAGACCCTCGACGAGGGGTAGAGAAAGGCCTATGGGGCGCCCAAGATAACCTACTGGATTCCGTAGGCCCCCTGGCTCGCATTATGTATCTGGCGGATGACGCCTACGCCAAAGCCGATTCTTTCTCCACCGAAGACATCAGGGAATGGGCACATGATATTCGTGAGTGGGCGCTACGGTGTTTTGTTTCATCGGAAACACCAATGTTACGCTCTCTTCGGAGAGACGAAAAGCAGCGTTATACCGTATTAACGGTAAATTGGCAGACCTTGGCACAAAGGAGATTGGGCCCCAGGCACAAGGGAAACTTTTCGGTGAACCGTTCCTCAAGGAACTAAACAAACATGTCAACGTGTTCACCTCCCTAATAAGGCGCAATCCTCTATGCGCAGAGTTTTCAAGAGCAACCCTACCAGAGGGGTTTTTTGGACGGGCTGGCCGGCAACGGGGCCGTGCCGCCAGCCGATTTTGGCCTTCAGGCCCCCGTACTCAACCAACTCCATTCTATCCAACAAGTGTCTACCAGCAACGACCCTTTTCCAGAGGCTCGGATAGAGGCCGTGGACCCCGCGGACGCGGACGTTCCCGCTTTGCTGCAGGTAAGGACCCATATTCCTCCGTTGTTACCATGCACCCGCACTGCGGGACGTATTTCCCTTTCTTTCCACAATTGGGCCGCCCTATGCTCACCTGGCAGTGTCCCTACTGGGATCTCTGGGTTTCATGGTGAACCAACAGAAATCGGAGCTGACTCCTACCCAAACGATACAATTCCTCGGCTTCGAGATCGACTCGACGACTTGCACTCTGAGACTACCAGCCTCAAAGATCACAGCCATTCGCAAGGAGATTCGCAGGGTTCTCCGACTCCTCTCTGCTTCCATTCAGGCCATATTTCCGGGTCCCCTCCACTACAGGGCCATGCAACGTCTCAAGGCGAAGTACCTATGCCACAGGCCTACTTACGACCAACCCGTCCCGGTAACGACGGAGGTTCGCGAAGAGCTGTCATGGTGGCTGGACAGCATGCAAGCCTGGAACGGCAAGACCATATTCGGAGGCACCCCAGATTTCATATTGGAATCAGACGCCAGCCTGTGGGGATGGGGTGCCGCCAACGGAACCATCTTCGACTATTGCCTCCCTCGCAACATCACGCTACAGGCAGAATACTTACCGGGAGAGATCAACCTCACAGCCGACTGGTTCTCTCGCCACTGGAGAGACGTCAGCGACTGGAAGCTAAACACGAGAATCTTCAGGGCACTGGCAGCCCGGAGGGTCCCTTTCACCTGGATCTGTTCGCTTCTCGCAACAATCACCAGACTCCGGAGTTCTTCAGCTGGCTCCCGGACCCGGAGAGCAAGGCGACGGACGCATTTCTCCAACGATGGCCAACGACAGGAGCCTACGCCTTTCCCCCATTCTCAATGATTGCGAGAACATTACACCAGATGCGGACGCAACAGATCAAACTGGTTGTCATAACACCCTTGTGGCAGAGCCAACCATGGTTCCCGAACCTCCTGGCCTCCTCCTACAGGGACCCTCTCCTCCTACCCTCCTTCCCGGACCTGCTCACGGATCCCAAAGGGTATCTCCACCCACTCCTCCTGGAAGACCGGCTACCCCTGGTGGCCTGGTCTCTTTCCGGGGTTCCTGGCGAGTCAGCGGACTATCGCAGGCTGCTAGGGACCTCTTATGGGACTCATGGGCCCCGGGAACTAGATGCTGTTACCTTTCAGCTTGGGCCTCCTGGTCTACTTGGTGCATGGAACGGGACTCCGATCCCTTTACAGCACCTATTCCCATGATTCTTAATTTTCTCTCCTCCTTGTTCTCCTCTGGCCGCTCTTATCGTTCGGTCAACGTCGTTCGCTCCGCGATTTCGACGGCTCACACCCCCGTCGGGGATCTCCCGGTCGGCAAAGACCCTCTGGTCTGCCGCCTACTCCGCGGTATGCGGCTCCGCCGCCCCCCGGCCCCCAGATACCCTCACCTATGGGACGTGGGACTGGTTCTCCGCTTTTTCAGGGATTGGCTTCCGAATGACCGCCTCTCCCTACGCCAACTATCCGCTAAGTGCGCTTTCCTCCTTCGTCTAGTATCTTTCCGACGGGTTTCGGACGTTCGGGCTTTCGACGTGGACGCTTTCGAGGTGGCCCCTGAAGGGGTCACGTTCCACATTTCCCGTCGCACTAAGTCGGGCTCGACTTCGGTCTTTTACCCCTTCTTTCCCGACGACCCGCAGCTCTGTGTCGTGTCCACCCTTCGCAGATATGTTTCGGTTACCTCCTCACTCCGGTCCTCTACGTCGGGCCAACTCCTAGTCTCCTACGTACGCCCTCATGCCCCAGTCTCGGTCACCACACTGGCCCGATGGATCCGATGGATCCTTTCCCTCGCAGGTATAGACCCCGCGTTCGGCGCCCACTCCGTTCGCGGAGCGGCGGCGTCTTCAGCCTTCCTGGCAGGGGCGTCCCTTTCGGATATTCTCCGAACGGCGGACTGGTCTAAGGAATCCACTTTCCGTACATTTTATTTTCGCACTCCCCCTTCTGCTGGGATGTCTCTTCTTCAGCGTTAAAATTGCAAAATAGGAAGCCTCCTGTCATGTTATAAAATTGAAGATTATGCTAGCTTTAGTGTACTAATAATCTTAATTTTAATAAGGACAGGAGGCGAGTATTTTCCCTCCCTTCTGTTCCCTACCCTGACTCCTCGGGGGAGTGGATCTTAAGGTGATGGATATTGGGATTTATTTTATAGTCACTCTACCTTCTGGACATATTTGGAATCTCTTCCATCTCTATCCCCAGTATTGCCACCTAACAGACAGTTTTAGTTGTACAACATACTTACCCTAACACATATTTAGCACCTGGCCAGTTTACTATCTGTTTGTACTGATTTAATTTACACCATTTTGTTAAAACACACAGGCGTGAACTGTTACGGTTCATTACCTAACCGATTTTATACTCTCCTTTCAGTGTAACCCTCTTCAGGACCTCCACTGGTCGCTGGTTTGTTAACCTCACGACTCCGTAAGATGGGATGACGGCTTCGTTTGGTCTTACCTCCTATCTCGTTACCAGGAGTCTCCTCAAGTTCCGCTCGCCAGAGACCACAGTTACAGTTTCGTTGAGTTTCTGGATGTTCGAGCATCTATCTGGACTTGGATGTCGCTTCAAGAAAGAGGAAGTTGTGCAGGCAGCATGACCCTTATATACTATGCTGCTCAGTGATTTACTTGTTACTCTTTACGTTTTTCTTTACTGCTGTGGAGTTTAGTAAAGAGAGTTAATGCAAAATACTCGCCTCCTGTCCTTATTAAAATTAAGATTATTAGTACACTAAAGCTAGCATAATCTTCAATTATTATTTCACCCTCTACCCTCCCTATCCTCTCAACCCTGTACTGCATCCTCCTTACTATCTATCTGCCCTACACGCGATCGCGGCACTTTGCCGCGACGCGCGCTTTTCTTCGGGGCACTGGTTTTGCATAGGGGTTCCCTGGGAGGTGGGAATGTGGGATTGAGGGTTTTATCGCTCTGATATCTTACTGTGCATCTCTAATCCATGCCGGCGGGCCGTGATCACGATCGCGTTCTACAGAGGTGACACCTCTCATTTAGGGGTGACCCCCCACTCACACTGCTGCCATTCTTATTATAGGGGTGACCACCCTTACGCTGGGTGACCCCCAAGCGGAGCCATATTGCTCTCAGTGTAGAATATACCCAGGGGTGACCCCCCTCCATATGGGGCGACCCCCACAGGCTCAAGAGTCACAGTGCAAGCAGGTTCACACCCTGCTATATCACATATATATGACTCTATGCATGGTACCCACAATATGGCTGGGGTGATCCACACACCTCCTCACTGAGGAGGGAGAAAAAATTGGCAGTAAACAGGCTCCACAATTCAAACTGTATTGGGTGAGCCCCAAATCACACAGGCCCTCCACCCCGGACGGGTTATCTATGAGGCTGCATTCATCTTGCCATCAATTTTCACAAGATTCCCTGTGCCTTTAGAGCTACCCCCTCCCCCCCCCCCCCCGAAAACATCAATGAGCCACCACCATGATTCACATGCCTCACTATAGGCCTTGATGACCCCTCTCCAAACATAGCACTTATGGTTGTGACCATAATGCTCTCTCCAAATTACAGTGTACCATAAGCTGTGAGATGTATCAAGGTGTTGTGGGGCGTATTGTAACCAGGTTTTTTTTGTGGCATTGGGGCAGTAAAGGCTTCTTTCTGGTAATTCGACCATGCAGCTCATTTTTGTTCAAGTATCATTTTATTGTGCTCCTTAAAACCACCACACCATCATTTTCTAGAGCAGCCTGTATTTTACCTGAGGTTACCTGTGGGTTTTTCTTTGTATCCCAAACAATTCTTCTAGCAGTTGTTGACAAAATCTTTTTTGGCCGACCTGATCATGGCTTGGTATTAAGGTATCCCTGAATTTCCCACTTCTTAATAAGTGATTGAACAGTACTGACTGGCATTTCAAGGCTTTGGATAACTTTTTATATCCTTCTCCATCTTTATAAAGTTCCATTACCTTGTTACGCAGGTCTTTTGACAGTTATTTTCTGCTCCCCATGGCTCAGTATCTAGCCTGCTCAGTGCATCCACTCATTGATTATTTATACATACTCATTGATTATTTATACATATACACTAATTGCAATTTAAATAGCCACAGTTGTGGGAAATTAACCTTTAATTGCCATTTTAACCTGTGTGTGTCACCTTGTGTGTTTGAAACAAGGCCAAACATTCAAGGGTATGGAAACTTTTGACCAGGGCCATTTAGATTATTTCTTTTATCATTATGATTAAAAAAGGAGCCAAACAACTGTGTTATAATATATGCTTCATATGATCACTATCCTTCAATAAAATATTTTTTTTTGGCATGATCTGTCATATTTTCAAAATCAATGTGAATAATTCTCAATTTCCACCTGGGTATGCAAACTTTTGAGCACAACTATACATACATACATAAATATTATTTTTATTTTGTGTTGCAGAGATGTATCTACACATTAAAAACTGTCACAGCATGGATTAAAGAAGGGTTTTTCTTTTTTTCCTTTTATTTCAGAAAGATAGTGAACCATCATCTATTAAAATATATATATTTCCGGAAGGGGCCTGACCGCTGAGCTGGATGGACGTGGGGCACCTCGGGCGGGGGGTTATCCCAGACCCCACCGGGGAAGCAGAGAGCATCTAAAACATCCGAGTCGTGAACAGATCAAACAGAGACCGCATGGCAAAAATCAAGATGGCCACCGCGCCCATTACAAGCAGAAGAACAGAAGCTGCAGCATTAGAGCAATGGCTGCGCACTGTCCACAAACCAAAGCAGACCAGACCACCAAGCACTGACAGCAGTCCACAAACACGTGCATCATGTGGGCTCGGTTCATCTTTACACTGCCTGAGGCAACATCTTTCAACGCTACCGGCGGAGCTGTGGGGACTCCAACCCTGCTCAAACATAGAGAAACGGGCACGAGAACAGGCTTAATTTTAAACCAGAGGCTGATGCCAGCAGACACGGGAGATCTGTCGCACTCCTGGCAAACAAGTACCCAAGCTACCAAGCGATCAAAGTGAAACATAAAGGACTCGAGCACAGCTAGGACGCCAGTCGAACCAGCACAGCTGCAGAAAAAACTAAGCGGTTACTAATCCTTTACAATTAAAGTTCTAGCAGAGCACTGGATATCCTCTATGCCAGCATTTCATTTTAAATTTTTAAATTTTTAATATTATTATTTTTGAGCATATCACAGTTGATCTTAACCCTGCAGATCCGCACAGGAATCACCTGTAGATGACTGAACCCACCTGTATGTTTTAATATGTTTTAATATGTTTTAACCTGTATAACTGTCAGGATCGGGACAGGGATCCAACACGCAGAGTACAAACAGGTACAGGATACGTATACCGGACCTTAGAATGGCCGGACTAACGTACGGAGAATATAGAGAATAGTCAAAGACAAGCCGAGGTCGAGGGAACGAGAAGACAGGTAAGCGAGGAACAAGCCGTGTCAAGGGTAACAGAGATAAACAGAGTAAGTCAAACAAGCCGGGTCAGAACCAAAGGGATAAAAGAAATACAAGAGCACTGTGTGACTAGGCAGACTAGAACCACGACAGAGCAATGAGCAAATGGGAGAAGCAAGTTTAAATACCCTGGCTCGGAAGGGTAGACACGCCTCCGACGAGTCCTGATTAGTCTCTGAAGGATTGAGTGACAGGTCGTTCCGGGTTGGCGTCATGACGTCGGTTTCCGGACGTCATGCTGGAAAAGGAAGTGAGTCCCTCGCGGCCGGCGTTTACGTGACCGGATGGACCGCGAGGAACAGAGGAAACAGCCCGTCCGGACGGATGGACGTCTAAGTCTCTACCTCTCTCGGAGGTAGAGACTTCAGGTACCCTGACAGTACCCCCCCTCTCAGATACGCCCACCGGGCGGAAGGAACCGGGACGAGATGGGAAGCGGGAGTGAAACGCCCTGCGGAGACGAGGAGCATGAACATCCTCCTGAGGTACCCAACTCCTCTCCTCAGGACCATATCCCTTCCAATCGACCAGATATTGTACTCTCCCCCGGGAGATTCGAGAATCGATAATAGAGTTAACCTCATACTCCTCCTGACCCTCCACCTGAACAGAGCGAGGAGAGGATGATGTGGAGGAAAATCTGTTACAGACTAGTGGTTTCAACAATGAAACATGAAATGAGTTAGGGATGCGTAAGGCAGTTGGAAGAGCTAGACGATACGCAACTGGGTTAATGCGAGTTAGCACCCTGTAAGGTCCAATATAACGAGGAGCGAACTTCATGGAAGGCACTTTTAAACGGATGTTTCTTGTACTCAACCATACTCTATCACCTGGAACAAACACCGGAGTCGCCCTTCTACGTTTATCAGCGTGTTTCTTAACCAGCATAGAATTGTGCAGAAGAATCTGTCGAGTCTGATCCCACAACTTCCTCAAATTGGCAACATGAACATCAACCGACGGCACCCCCTGGGAAGAAGAAGCCGAAGGGAGAATATCAAATGCAAAAGGGTAATAAGCGCTCTCTTCTCAAGGGTGAGCAGCAGTTCACCAACAAGGTGTTCCCTCTACCTTGTGATATATGGACAGATAAAATAGAAAGGTGAACAGCGCTAAAGATCAGAAATTGTACATACGTTTAGTAGAAATACTGGCCAGCGGAGTAACTTAAAAAAAAAAGGAGAAACAAAGATACAAATAATGGTACAGTATGTATGAACGATATAATTCCACAAGAACAAATGGGTTATATTCACACTCACACTTTGAGGAGCTATATCAGCTCGGTGTTAAGAGCTTGGACAGAATAATCCCCGTCTATGGATTTCTTGAGGTTCCAGATCGTTGGTAAGTTTATAGGTGTAAGTATTCGTTATATGAAAAACAAGAGAAAAATACGCCACATGGTCTAGTACGTAAATATAAAATATTGTAGTAAGAGTAGATGATCCTACTTACATATACTAGAGCAACGACCTGCTCTAGTTTGGAGAATTTCAGGTGGAATAATCCCCACCTCGGGATATAGTGGACCCAGGTATAGCAGCAAAGCAGTATTAAATAGGAAGGAGGACAAAAAAAAATGACTGGATAGTTTAAAAATTATATATACTTTAATACAATAAGTAAAAAGTGAATAATACACTATAAAACCAGTCCTGTATAAAAGTCCAAAATTCTTCCTCACTTGACGCGTTTCGCCGAAGCTTTCTCAAAAGTGAATGCCTTTCACTTTTGAGAAAGCTTCGGCGAAACGCGTCAAGTGAGGAAGAATTTTGGACTTTTATACAGGACTGGTTTTATAGTGTATTATTCACTTTTTACTTATTGTATTAAAGTATATATAATTTTTAAACTATCCAGTCATTTTTTTTTGTCCTCCTTCCTATTTAATACTGCTTTGCTGCTATACCTGGGTCCACTATATCCCGAGGTGGGGATTATTCCACCTGAAATTCTCCAAACTAGAGCAGGTCGTTGCTCTAGTATATGTAAGTAGGATCATCTACTCTTACTACAATATTTTATATTTACGTACTAGACCATGTGGCGTATTTTACTCTTGTTTTTCATATAACGAATACTTACACCTATAAACTTACCAACGATCTGGAACCTCAAGAAATCCATAGACGGGGATTATTCCGTCCAAGCTCTTAACACCGAGCTGATATAGCTCCTCAAAGTGTGAGTGTGAATATAACCCATTTGTTCTTGTGGAATTATATCGTTCATACATACTGTACCATTATTTGTATCTTTGTTTCTCCTTTTTTTTTTAAGTTACTCCGCTGGCCAGTATTTCTACTAAACGTATGTACAATTTCTGATCTTTAGCGCTGTTCACCTTTCTATTTTATCCGAAGGGAGAATAGATGGATGAAAGCCATAATTCATGAAGAAGGGGCTTGAACGAGTAGAATCACAAACGAGATTGTTGTGTGCAAACTCCGCCCAAGGAATCAAACCAACCCAATCGTCCTGGTGTTCGGAAACAAAACAACGTAAATATTGTTCAATCTTTTGGTTGGTGCGTTCAGCAGCTCCGTTAGACTGAGGATGATAGGCAGAAGAGAAATTCAATTTGATACCCAGTTGAGAGCAGAAGGACCTCCAAAAACGGGAAACAAATTGGGAACCTCTGTCAGATACAATTTGGGAGGGTATCCCATGTAATTGAAAAATCTCCCTTGCGAATATCTCCGCCAATTCGGGAGAAGACGGGAGTTTAGGCAGAGGAACGAAGTGAGCCATCTTGGTGAATCTGTCAACCACGGTGAGGATAACAGTCTGTTTTTTAGAGATAGGTAAATCGACAATAAAGTCCATAGCCAAACAGGACCATGGCTTCTCTGGAACCTCTAAGGGGTGCAGAAATCCACAGGGAAGGGTATGAGGTTGCTTGGTCTTAGTACAAACCTCACATGCACCGATGAAATCTTTAATATCCTTCCGTAAATCAGGCCACCAGAAGTCCTTAGAGATCAAAGCACATGTCTTGCGAATACCAGGATGTCCAGCCACCTTGCTGTTGTGGAAACATTGCAACAGTTCCAGTTGTAGAACAGGAGGAACGAAACGTCGACCTTCAGGAGTCTGTTTAGGAGCTAGATGTTGCAGTTTAATGATCTCGGCAAGTAACGGAGAGTGAATCCTGAGATTCGTGTTGGCGATAATATTGCATTTCGGAACTATAGAGGAAAGAACCGGTTCAGATATAGTAGAAGGTTCATTTTGGTGAGACAAAGCATCGGCTTTGGAGTTCTTAGAACCAGGTCTATAAGTAAGCACATAATTGAAGTGGGTCAGGAATAAGGACCAACGAGCTTGTCTGGCGGACAGTCGCTTAGCTTCCCCAAGTTCTTGTGATCCGTTAAAATAGTAACAGGATGTAAGGTCCCCTCCAATAAATGTCTCCACTCCTTTAAGGCCATAATGACCGCTAAGAGTTCCCTGTCGCCAATGTCATATCTACTTTCAGGGCCAGACAGTTTCTTAGAAAAAAAAACACAAGGGTGTAGTGGTTTATCCACCCCTAACCTTTGCGACAGAACAGCCCCTACGCCTGTCTCAGAGGCATCGACCTCGAGTAGGAACGGCAGAGTCGTATCAGGATGGACTAGAATTGGAGCAGAAGCAAAAAGATCCTTGAGAGTCTTGAAAGCAGCGAGAGCTTCATTAGACCAAGTCTTAGTGTCAGCCCCCTGTCTGGTCATATTGGTAATAGGTGCAATAATAGAAGAGTATCCCTTAATGAAGCGCCTATAATAATTGGAGAAACCAATAAACCTCTGAATAGCCTTGAGTCCCTTAGGCAAAGGCCACTCTAAAATGGACTGGAGTTTGTCAGGGTCCATCTTAAAGCCTTCCCCAGAAATCACGTATCCAAGAAAGTCTATCTGAGACTGGTCAAAGCTACACTTCTCCAATTTACAGTATAAGCCATGTTGCAGGAGTTTGTGTAATACCTTTCTGACCTGTCTGTGGTGGGTCTCAACCTCTCTAGAGTGTATCAGTATGTCATCTAGGTATACAATAACACAATCATGTTGAAATTCCCTAAGAACCTCATTAATCAAATCCTGAAATACTGCAGGTGCGTTACAAAGACCAAAAGGCATGACCGTGTATTCATAATGCCCATAACGGGTATTGAACGCTGTCATCCACTCGTGTCCTTGCTGGATTCTCACCAAGTTATATGCCCCTCTGAGGTCCAACTTGGTGAAAATTTTAGAGCCTTTCAGACGATCAAACAGCTCGGTAATCAAGGGAATCGGATAGGCATTTCTGATGGTTATCTTATTCAAACCTCGGTAATCAATGCAAGGTCTTAGTGAACCATCCTTCTTTTTAACAAAAAAAAAACCAGCCCCGGCAGGAGAAGAAGATCTCCTAATGAATCCCTTGTCTAGATTCTCCCGAATATACTTCTCTAGAACTGAATTCTCCTTAGGGGATAGGGGGTATACATTGCCCCTCGGAGCCATGGTACCAGGTAGTAAGTTAATTTTACAATCAAAGGTCCTGTGTGGAGGTAGAGTATCAGCATTCTTTTTGTCGAATACTGCTTTTAGGTCTAGGTACAGGGGCGGTATCTGTATCTCTGTAGACTGGGTAGAACTACCTGGTGTGTTAATTACACCCAATGGGGAAACCCTCCGTAAACAATTCTCCTGGCAACCCTGGCCCCATGAGAGTATCTCCCCTAACTCCCAATCAATAATAGGGTTATGTCTTTTTAACCATGGGTAACCCAGGACTATGGGAACAGAAGGGGATGAAATAAGCATAAGCGATAAGTTTTCCTCGTGTAAGATACCAACAGTTAAGCTAACTGGGATGGTCTCACGAGAGATAACAAGCTCAAGTAAAGGTCTACCATCTATGGCCTCAACGGCCAAGGGTGTATCCCTTAACTGGGATGGGATAGTGTGTTTAGTAGCAAAGGCTTGATCGATAAAATTCTCAGCAGCACCGGAATCTATCAAAGCCATGGTCCTTAGTACTCCCCTTTCCCAAGTTAAAGAAACTGGTAGCAGAAGCCTGTGATCTTTATAATTATGCGTAGAGGACAAAATAGAAACACCCAAGGCCTGTCCTCTAGAGAAACTTAGGTGCGAGCGTTTCCCGAACGATTAGGACAATTCAGGCGTAGGGGACCTCTGACTCCACAATACATGCATAATCCCTCCCTTCTCCTGTACTGCCTCTCCTCCTCTGAGAGGCGAGTATTGCCTATCTGCATAGGTTCAGGACATAGTGAGGTAGTGGAATCAGGACTTTGAAATGCGGGAGCTAATTTAAATGAAGGTCTAAGGTTCCTCTCTCGAGTGTTCTGTCTCTCTCTTAAACGCTCATCAATACGAGAAATGAATGAAATTAAATCCTCCAAATTTTCAGGAAGCTCTCTAGTAGCATCCTCGTCGAGGATTACATCTGATAGCCCATTCAAAAATACATCTATATATGCCTGCTCGTTCCACTTAACTTCTGCCGCCAAAGACCTGAACTCTAGTGCATAATCCACAAGAGTTCGGTTCTCTTGTCTCAGGCGCAACAGTAATCTAGCTGCATTGACCTTTCTACCAGGAGGGTCAAAATTTCTTCTAAAGGCAGCTACAAAGGCATTATAATTATATACCAAAGGGTTATCATTCTCCCATAATGGGTTGGCCCATCTCAGAGCTTTCTCAATGAGTAAGGTGATAATAAATCCAACCTTCGCCCTATCTGTAGGATAGGAGCGAGGTTGTAATTCAAAGTGGATACTGATCTGGTTAAGGAAACCACGACACTTCTCAGGTGAGCCACCATAACGTACTGGTGGTGTAATACGGGAAGAGGCACCTACAGTGGCTACCTCTAGGCCTGAGCTCACAGGAGAAATAGAAGTAGTACGCGTCTCCTCTGGCGGGTTATTAGCACGAGACAATAACGCCTGTAGTGCTAGCGCCATCTGATCCATTCTGTGCTCCATGGCTTCGAACCTAGGATCAGAAGGGCCAAGCTGACTGTTTGTACTTGCAGGATCCATTGGCCCTGTCGTAATGTCAGGATCGGGACAGGGATCCAACACGCAGAGTACAAACAGGTACAGGATACGTATACCGGACCTTAGAATGGCCGGACTAACGTACGGAGAATATAGAGAATAGTCAAAGACAAGCCGAGGTCGAGGGAACGAGAAGACAGGTAAGCGAGGAACAAGCCGGGTCAAGGGTAACAGAGATAAACAGAGTAAGTCAAACAAGCCGGGTCAGAACCAAAGGGATAACAGAAATACAAGAGCACTGTGTGACTAGGCAGACTAGAACCACGACAGGGCAATGAGCAAATGGGAGAAGCAAGTTTAAATACCCTGGCTCGGAAGGGTAGACACGCCTCCGACGAGTCCTGATTAGTCTCTGAAGGATTGAGTGACAGGTCGTTCCGGGTTGGCGTCATGACGTCGGTTTCCGGACGTCATGCTAGAAAAGGAAGTGAGTCCCTCGCGGCCGGCGTTTACGTGACCGGATGGACCGCGAGGAACAGAGGAAACAGCCCGTCCAGACGGATGGACGTCTAAGTCTCTACCTCTCTCGGAGGTAGAGACTTCAGGTACCCTGACAATAACACATCCGGCTAGTCTAGTGACTCGCTGACCCCTGGTGGTTAAATTCAATCGGAGTAGAGCAACCGGTACCTGAAGTTATTTTTTCATAGCCTATAATCTAAGCATGCATATGTATACTATGGTTTCAAAATACTTACCCTTGATGCCAGTTTATATGCCAGTTGTCTATGATTTATGTTGCCAGTTTACTGACATAATCAACGTTTAACCAAGAGTCAAGCATGAATAATATACAAAAATTGTGCAGTCTGATTCTATGTCTATTAACCTAGAATCGCAGGTATCTGCTGTTGTGGCAATGCCGGCATGTATGTATTCTCTATGCACACCAAAATAAAGAATTAAAATATATATATATATATATATATATTTATTGGAGTGCTATTAATACATATGTCCATTGAATCCCAGATACATTTTCTAATGGTATATATTTTTATGTTTAAATTAAACAAAACTTTTCACTAATTACACTGAAAATAATAACACTGGTCAAACATATTGTGTAATACAGTTAAACAAGTCAAAATGATACAATAGAATAAAAATTATACATTGAAATTATTTAAGAAAAATAGATTAGGTAATAGCAGCCACATAAGATAATAGTAACAACACGCCACATTGGCGTATGGAGTATAATGCCTGTGCTTAACATTGCTTTATAATGTAACTGAAAATATACTCTTAAAGCTTTTTATGTAGAAGAAGAAAATTAGAATTACTACAGCATTACATTAATGGGCAAGTATTGTTGTAGAAAATAACATTTTATAGTAGTTATTTATTCTACTCTTAATCTTACTTAAGTGGTCTCAAGTGCATTTATATAGCTTTCCAAGTTTTAGAAGTTACTTTCTTGGTCTTGCTTTATTGGTAAATAACATAAAAAAACTATATACAATTCAAAGGCAGTGTAATAAATGGCAATGTCATTTAAGGATAATTCTCTAGGCACTTGTGGCAAATAGTAATTGGAAATCAAAACATTGTTTTATGTAATCTAATTTTGTGTAGATATTGAACACAATATTATATTACATTTGTTTACGCTCTTTGTTTTATTACGCATATAAGTTAATTAATTTATGGGTTTATTCATGAAGCTCTAAATTGTCATTCACATTTCTCAAGTCTGGTAAATGTGCAAGAACGTTTCATTTACAATGTCATCAAAGTCAGATTTTTTTCTTGAATTTTCATAATCATTGTTTATGAGAATTGAAACATTTTCTGATCAATAGCTAAATTATAAATGAGTCTTTCCCAAATTTGACAGGCAAAACAAATTAAAAGATTGCTGGCATGCTATTTTAGACTGATGTTCTTTGCAATGAGCATGGAATTCCATCCATACATTGCGCTGGCAGATTTGATAGCAAACGTATAGATTGGTAGACAAACCTTTTTTTTAAAATAGATCTGTCTCCCACCTGTCAATCAATTATTCCACATGTGCTGTGGTTGCTATGGAAACTACCTAGTCAATGCTGTTAGTGCTTTGTTAGTGCTGGCTATGGAGTATAGAAACACCAGAGTGATTATCATCATTGGAATGCTGGAAATTAAGCCAGCATGTTGACAATAAGGATGAGGATTGTCCTGCTTGAAGTAGAATCCAAGAGAGCAGATGGAGCATGGGCAAATTGGAGGTTGGTGTTACAGATGCGTAATATACACTTCCTCTTCTGGTGAGGATATGATGAAGTTGAAGGTAAGGTTACATGTTCCCTTTGAAGAGTAAGTTAGGGTTTTTACAGTTTCATATCAATTGAAAGGATCTGTTAGGCTGACTGCAATTACCTTATGTCTGCTGATTTGGTGGATTGTCATATTGCTAGTCTGTGCTCTATGCTCAAGCTTCCTTGAAGCCAGCCGCTGTCCCCACACTTTTAATGATGTAACAGACACGCACTGATGACATGATGTCACTGAGGTGAGTTTGCGTTAATTTCAGCTGGACAGCTTTGTTTAACTATGTATGTGATATATGGTCTGGACAATTGCATGTACTAGTTTGCCCAGGCTTTGCAACTTTATTGAGCCATGTTGCTTGTTTGCCACCACTCAACTCCACTCCACAATTCACTTTGAATTGTCTATTTGTGCCTATCCTACAGACAGGGTGTCATGCTCTCGATCAGGTCATACAGGAGACGATTGCCAGGGTTAACTGAAATGGCTTTATTTACAGGTTTTGGCATTAAAGCAGTTACTTGTAGAAGATAATAAGGATAAGGAAAGGGAAAAAATAAACGTTAAGGCAAAACAACCAAGTGTGCAAAATAATAAGCTGGAGAAGTATAGTGAAAATAAAAAGACAGGAATAGGAACTAATAAGAGTCAGGGAAAGACATAACACCTTATAAATCAATATGTTCTGCAGTGTCCAGATTAGATAAGGAGTAGGGGTGTTGCAATTAAGGAAGGATGCATAGCAGGTAAATACAGGAGTGTAGATAATAATCCAAGTCGGATGCAATGCAGGTAAGTACAGGAGAGCTGATAATCCAAGGAGGATGCAATGCAGGTTAGTGGACAGGAGTAATAGAGACGGACATAGCGCAATACTGTTGCAAAATGAGAATTATAGGTAGAAACGATTGCACTCACAGAACCAATTTGATTGAAGACATATCAAATATAATGATGTGTAGACTTCAGGACTTGTGGAACATCGATATCATGCATAGGAGGAAAAAGATAAATAATAGTGCAGAGTATCCAAGTAAAAAATTACACACTTTATTAACAAATACACTTACAAGATAGAAGTGTCAAGTAGGCTCAGTAAGCTCAGATGAAAAAAACGAATCCCAATATCAGGGTCCAGTGGAGCAGGAAAGCCAGATAGAGAATGAAATAAAATCAATATTAAATAAATAAAAAATACTCTAAGCACTGAAAAAAAACAGCCCTACGCGTTTCGTTCAATAATGAACTTCCTCAGGGGCATCTGACACAATACTGTCCATATGCAAGCATAAAATAATAACTCAACTTCTCCCTTTTAAATCCATCCGGTTCTGGCGCGAAAAAATCAGCTTGTTTGCATACTTCCGGGTTCGGACTCCAAACTACTTCCGGTTGCGTCATGCGTTCAGGGGTTGCTAGCCAAGCCTCACTTTGGTTTCTATTCACATATGTGGAAATGGCAGGGAGAATGCGTTCCACTTTCGCTCAGACGATTGAACATAAAAGTCCATGATATTTAATGACATAAAAACGGACATTATATATAGATTAACAACATATTCCATATGTATTCAAGAGCAATAGAAATAACATTAGGAGACCTCTAACTAATAAGAGAAAACTTTGGGTGGATAGAATGAGATAAAATATAATAAAATAAAAGTATATATAATAGTTAAACACTAATGAATAAAATAAGATTAATAAAGGTAAATAAATGTAAATAAAAATAAAAATAAATAAATAACAATAGAAAAAAAAAATATATATATATATATAAAATAGAAATAAAAATAAAAATAAAAATAGATAAATAAATAAAAATAAAATTAAAATTGAAAATAATGATAAATATAAAATAAAATAAAAATAAAAATAAATAGAAATAAAAATAAAAATAGAAATAAAAATAGAAATAAAAATAAAAATAAATAAAAATAAATAAAGATAAGGTAAAATAAAATAAAATAAAAATAAAAGAATAATAATAAAAAATACATAAGTAAATAAATAAATAAGTAAAGAGCAAGAAAAATATATATATATATTAATAAAATAATATAAAAGTGCAAAAAATTACAAAAAACAAATCAAATCAAAATCCACATTCAGACCCCTTGGACTACAAATGGACTACACCTTCACGCAACTATATCAATCATAAGAAACATAATGAAAGTCAAACTCAAGTACAACATATCCCTAGACCTCACAAGGCCACAGCCTCTCATATAGTTAATACCACCCGACCCTCCACTCAAGACTCCCATTCAGAGAGAGATTTTTTAGGGAAGGGGCAAGACCAAAGAAGGGGGGAGATCACGGAATTCTTCCTTCCAAGGTCTCAAGAACTGCCCCTCACCAACCGTTTTGCATCTCTCAGAGAGTTGAATACTCCAGGGAAGAAGAGGAGGTTGAGTGGAGAAAGGGTGGGGATTTAACTACAATACAAGAAGAATATTTGGGAGTTTTTAACATCTCTGGATTCCACTTAACTCCACAAGAAATCCTCCTTTTAAGTAAGGGCCTTAAATTTGTTCCTGAGGAATCTCCCAACTGTTTTCAACTTTTTATCGATGCCCAAAAATTTGTTAGATAAATGTCCTTTTCCCAACTCTACTAAAGAAAAAGAACTACAGAGATTTAAGCCTAAATCTAAATTCTGTCCAAATGAACGAGGAAGCCAAATCGAGGCCTTTAATAAAATGATTATTGGAGACTTTGATAAACTTGGAAAATATAAAGCTAGGAAAGATAAACATAAGAATCTTACCCCTAAAGAAAGTAACACCCTGATGAATTTGAGTAAAAGGAAGGAGCTTACAATTAAAAGTGCTGATAAGGGAGGAGGAGTGGTGATTATGTCAACTCAGTATTACATTACAGAAACTTACAGACTTCTTAATGATCATTCTACCTATAGAAAACTTGATTGTAACCCCAATTGTGATTACAACCAAGACCTCAAAAGCCTGTTATGTGATGCTAGAACAGCAGGCATTATAGATGAGTCGACATTTTCTTTTATTTTTACAGATTTCCCCAAAGTGCCAACATTTTACTTTCTCCCCAAAATTCACAAATGCAAAGACAAACCTCCAGGGAGGCCGATAATAAGCGGTATTGATTCCCTCACATCTAAGCTCTCTGAGTATATTGATTATCATCTACAAAACTATGCTCAGGGAGCCATGTCATACTTGAGAGATACTAAACATCTTATTCAGGAGTTAGAATGTATCGAATGGGATGATGAATATACTTGGGCCACTTTGGATGTAACTTCACTCTACACTGTAATAGATCATGACCTTGGTGTAGAGGCAGTTAGAAATAATCTAGAACATGATGCTGACTTGGAACCACCTTTCTGTTCTTTTTTGGAGAAGGCTATTTGCTTTATCCTCACCCATAACTTTTTTTAGCTTTGATGGGGACTTCTTTCTTCAGATCAAGGGCACTGCAATGGGCACCAAGTTTGCACCAAGCTATGCCAACGTGTTTATGGACTGTTGGGAAAGATCGTCCATCTTGTCCAATAACCCGTTTGGTGCAAACTTGGTGCTCTGGAGAAGGTACATCGACGATGTCCTGATGATATGGCGTAGCCCTATTGATCAGCTACATGACTTTTTTAAATATGTAAATCACAACTCTTTGTCTTTGGTTTTTACTCCCAAGATAGGTGCTCAAAGCATCGATTTTCTCGATCTATCGATTTTTATCGAGGATCGGAAAGTTAAGACAAAGACCTACTTTAAAGATATTGATTCTAATAGCTTTATCAATACTAAAAGTGGACACCAGCCAAATTGGCTTAGAGGAGTCCCTAAAGGCCAATTTGTTAGGTTGCGTAGGAATTGTAGTGACCTAGATTCCTTTTTCACGCAAGCAGATGTTCTTAAGAAACGCTTTCTGGAGAAGGGATATTCTTCCAGATTTATAGATTCAGAAATTGATAGAGTTCGGAAGATCTGTCGTAATGATCTACTTGTAAATAAAAAAAGGATATGACTAGAAACCCCATTTTTGATTTTTCATTTAACACTCAATATAATGGAAGAGCTTTTGATGTACAGAGAATAATTAGAAAACACTGGGGATTGTTGGTTGAGGATGAATTCCTTAGCAAACAAATACATAAGGCTCCAAAAGTCATTTTTAGAAAGGGCACTAATTTAAAACAGATCCTTGCCTTTCGATCTGAGAAGGCTCAAACTAAACATAAGGGAGGTTTCTATACATGTGGAAACTGTATAAGCTGTGGCCATCAATTTAGTACGGTGTACGATTTTGTGAGTACACAAACACAAATGAAATTCAAAATTATAAACAAGATATCCTGTTCTTCTGCCCACGTAGTGTATCTTCCCCCCTGCGGGTCTGGGATGCAGTATGTGCGGAGAACTGGGAGAAAATTACAAATCAGATTTCAAGAACATAGAAATAATATTAAAAAGGGTATGTTAACTCATTCAGTGCCAGTGCACTGTAATAGCTGTCCCCTTTTCAGTTTCAATACACTAAAATGTATAGGTATAGAACAAGTAAGCCTGAACGAAAGAGGAGGAGACCTAATGATAGCTCTAAGAAAAAGAGAGGGTTACTGGATCCATACATTAAAAACCATGAAACCACGGGGTCTGAATGTGGATTTTTTGTAATTTTTTGCACTTTTATATTATTTTATTTATATATATATATTTTTCTTGCTCTTTACTTATTTATTTATTTACTTATGTATTTATTTATTATTATTCTTTTATTTTTATTTTATTTTATTTTATTTTATTTTACCTTATCTTTATTTATTTTTATTTCTATTTTCATTTCTATTTATTTTTATTTTTATTTTATTTTATATTTATCTTTATTTTCAATTTTTATTTTATTTTTATTTAGTTTTATTTATTTATCTATTTTATTTTTATTTTTTTCTATTTATATATATATATATATATATTCTATTGTTATTTATTTATTTATTTTAATTTTTATTTACATTTATTTACCTTTATTAATCTTATTTTATTCATTAGTGTTTAACTATTATATATACTTTTATTTTATTATATTTTATCTCATTCTATCCACCCAAAGTTTTCTCTTATTAGTTAGAGGTCTCCTAATGTTATTTCTATTGCTCTTTAATACATATGGAATATTTTGTTAATCTATATATAATGTCCGTTTTTATGTCATTAAATATCATGGACTTTTATGTTCAATCGTCTGAACGAAAGTGGAACACATTCTCCCTGCCATTTCCGCATATGTGAATGGAAACCAAAGTGAGGCTTGGCTAGCAACCCCTGAACGCATGACGCAACCGGAAGTAGTTTGGAGTCCGAACCCGGAAGTATGCAAACAAGCTGATTTTTTCGCGCCAGAACCGGACGGATTTAAAAGGGAGAAGTTGGGTTATTATTTTATGCTTGCATATGGACAGTATTGTGTCAGATGCCCATGAGGAAGTTTATTATTCAACGAAACGCGTAGGGCTGTTTTTTTTTCAGTGCTTAGAGTATTTTTTATTTATTTATTATTGATTTTATTTCATTCTCTATCTGGCTTTCCTGCTCCACTGGACCCTGATATTGGGATTAATTTTTTTCATCTGAGCTTGATGTGCCTACTTGACACTTCTATCTTTTAAGTGTATTTGTTAATACAGTGTGTCATTTTTTACTTGGATACTCTGCACTATTATTTATCTTTTTCCTCCTATGCATGATATCGATGTTCCACAAGTCCTGAAGTCTACACATCATTATATTTGATATGCCTTCAATCAAATTGGTTCTGTGAGTGCAATCATTTATACCTATAATTCTCATTTTGCAACAGTATTGCGCTATGTCCGTCTCTATTACTTCTGTATTGTAGATTGCCATTTTTTGGTACTTTGTTATTATTGCCTTGAGGATATAAGAGGAATCCTTTATCTACAATACAGTTAATTAAGGGTAATTTGTGCGTTTGTCTCACTTAATACCCACTAAGTGTGTTTTCTATCTGCACACAGCTGAACCTTTTGTTTTATAGTGTACAGGATTGTAGATAATAATCCACGTAGGATGCAAGGCAGGTAAGTACAGGAGACAGGTTCTCTCACATGAGCCAGGAACTGAAGTCGTAGAGTGAACACCAACTTCAATGTAAAGGCCCCCCACATTGTTGGGTGTGGCCATTTATTAGCAGACTTGTTTCATAAGATGCTGATACCGGAGAAACTGACGGAAGCCAAGCACAGAGAGATGGACACAGGTTTCTTCAGGAAGGAAGAGATTCTTTATTGGATCACCGATCGGGACTCAGAGGGACTAATGTCACCAAAATACAGCAAGTTCTGAGCCCCGGACAATAGTGCAGGCTCCTTATATAGGCACATAACTCCTCCCATATTAAGCTCCACCCGCACATTCTCTTGACCAATCAATACAAATAAGAATTAACTTCCTGCTTGACCGCATGGCCTGTCCAGCACAATGGAGGAGGGGAATACTATATCCTGTATTCTTGCACTTGCTCCGTACACTACTGATCGTATCTTGCCTCGTGCAACCAACTGATCGATACGTCAGCATATGCACGTACACATGCCACGTGGTAATCTCGGCCTACTAAATTTATTTTTACCGAGATTCCACCACATTCCCCCCTTTGATGCCTCTTGATATTTCACAATTACTTGAGGCATCACTTAACCTTGGTTTGCATACACCGCAAGTTACCTTGAACCAGACCAGACTTATCTTATGATGTGAATCTTCAACACTCATCTTCCTGCATTGGTTCTCCCTGATCTAGAGCCTTATATTTATAAATTGCCATTATCTGTGCAGCAGCCTTCCTCTCTGCTATATTTTCTATCAGGCTTTGCACAGACCTAACTACTAAGGGTATAAGACACGGCAGGAGTAGACACAACATTAAAATTAGTAGGACTCCACCTACCACTGCCTTAAGCCCTCCAAACCACTCATACCAGCTACCAAACCAACTACTTGAATTATACCCTTTCCATACCTGTGTAGGCACATGCGCTAGTTTAACCACATGGCTAGTAAGCTCAGCTATTGCTTGCCCTTCGTCATCTATTTGAAGACAGCAATTGCTCAGGTTAAACTTCCCACATACACCTCCCTCTACTGCCAAAAGGTAATCCAAGGCTAATCTATTTTGGTATACCGCTGTCCTCATCCTGGTATTATGCTTCGCTAGAAGATTGAGCGCTTGTGATGTCTCGTTAGTAATGATCTCAACCACTGCCTGTAATCTTATAATACGGTTGAGCATATAAATTGGGGTTCTATAACCAAAGGTACCGTCCTCTGCCCACGTGGTTGGCCCATAGTAATCTATAATACGCTGGGGAGGCCCTTCATTATCTTCCCAGGCGCCTATCTCTATGGGTCCTCTTTTCTTCCTATGATTCACATCATACACTTTAACACCTAAAGTCTCACCTGTTTCAATAGGTAACAAGAAGAAGGATGGTTTGAGCATACCCAACACACATGCCCCTTCCCAGTCCTGTGGCAACTCCAAATAGGCTTTCTTACCACAGATCCAGTACAAATTTGCTGGGGCTCTCCAGTTAGATGTGATGGATAAATCAAACCACACGTCCTTTAAATTGGCATATCTTGCAAACGGGTTAGATGGTTCTGAGACATTTGATGCCGACCACCAAGTTGTATTCTTTGTATCATCATCATAAGCTTTTTGCCCTTGACAAGTTAATTCTCCTACAGAAGTATTATACATCATTCCTTTTCTTGCTATGCAAACATAACCTATGATGGAGGTCTTTAATCTCCACTCAGATTTACCTCTAACACTCATATGATAATCGGCTTGTGAGGATATTAATTGGTCAACTGCCTCAGAACCGGACATTACCTCCTTTGCTTCCCAAGGCCATTGGTCTCCCATGTTAGTACCTCCACACACATAACAGTTGGTAACATTAAGACTACCGGCAATACTTTCGGCTAAATCAATGAACAGGTTTTTAGCATTATGGGGGATCTTATTATCTATGCTCATCTCTTCATAAAAGGAATGGTATACTTGATGAGTTTGGGAGGTTACCGTATCAGTCTCTATCCCTATAAACAATACTGTCACAGGATCTAAACCCGTCCCATATATTTGAAACCCAAATAAATTACCATATTTATCTAAGAACTTGTCGGGGTCATTTATAAGTATATGGACTGGATTGCATTCCATAGACTTACAATATGGACTGGTAGGCAACTTAGTCACAATCATGTCCTTGTCTACTGTCTGTCCCCAAGTTGCCCACCCCACACAAGACCAATATGGGCAAAAGTTATAATCTCTAATTGGGCATCTAGGACTCACATACTTATTTTTACTACTGGGACAAATATATTTATCGTTAGACCCATACGTCCTCTCCCATCTAAGATCCCCACATACATTCCACGGCTTTCTACCACTTGATATCGCCTTACACGCATCAAATAGCAGAACACCCGAAGAATGTACGGATTCTAATACCGTCTTATTAATTAGGGTCCCCTGAGGATCTCTATTCCTGAGAGTCAACCAAATTGTACGAGGTTGATACTCTGGACTGAAGCACTTAGGTTCTCCTACTCCTAAATGGCACACACTATATTCTATATTTAAGTATCTACATCTTGATACATCTCCTTTACACTCGTATTGCGAATGCCAAATTAGGGTTTGGGAAATATGGTTACCTGTTCTTGTAGTCTTAATGCATACCTCACAGCTAGGAGTGTCGGTACCTCTACCTTCCTGAATATAAAAATACACATATAAAAACATTATCAGAAACACATCTTTCGTCGTCATCCTCAGTCTTCGTCCGTGCGAAGGCACCTCAGCTTCCAGGATGTAAGGGCTGCAGGGAATGGAGTTCTGCTCGTCTTCACAGGGGTCCCTTCGAGACTTTTCCTGACTTATACACTCGTTGGTGAGTGGACAGGCTTTATTATGGCCTTCTCACTCACTTACCAAATCTCTGAAACAATAAAATTTGTAATCCACAAGGTTCCTCGTCACTCCGACTGAGTCGTGTGCTTTAACCGGATCTTGCAGGGATTCTCTGGATCTGCTGTAGCTTGCCAAGAATCGACTGCTGCTGGTTTAACCCTGGAGTGATGTATCCACGGAGTCACTTCGGCTACTTTTATCGCTGTAGGAGTAGACAAAAGAACAACATAAGGACCTCTCCACTTGGGCCCTAACGGTACATTATTCCACTCTTTAATCCACACTTGGTCTCCTGGGTGGTAACTATGAACTGGGGGATAAATATTCACAGGTAATCTATCTTGTACCCATTTCTGTACCTCCTCCATAGTCTTACCCAACTCTACAACCTGCTGCCGGGTAATTCCTTCTCCCAACTGACTCAAATCCCCCCTTAAGTTACCAAGTACGGGAGGTGGTCGCCCATACATGATTTCAAAAGGAGAGAGGCCCATCCTTCTGGTAGGTGTACTGCGGATTCGCAATAGAGCTATGGGCAAGAGAACGTTCCACTTAAGTTGGGTTTCCTGACACATTTTAGCCAACTGATTCTTAATAGTTCTATTCATTCTCTCTACCTTACCAGAACTCTGGGGTCTATATGCCGTATGAAGCCTCCACTTTATACCAAGCATATGAGTCAGTTGTTGTAGGCACTGATGAACAAAAGCTGGACCATTGTCCGATCCTATAGAGCAGGGTAGACAATATCGGGGTATTATTTCTCGTAGCAGGAATCTCACAACTTCTCCTGCTTTCTCTGTACGAGTAAGTTCCAAAGAATTTTCCCACGCTTGTAAAATGACACAGAGCACTGTGATTGGATGGATTTCAAGCCATCCAATCACAGTGCTCTGTGTCATTTTACAAGCGTGGGAAAGTTCCAAAGAACTTTCCCACGCTTGTAAAATGACAAAGAGCACTCTGATTGGCTTAAACCCACCAATCAGAGTGTTCTTAGGCTAATTGCAGGGCGGGGCAAGGCTTTATAAGCCTTGCCC
This sequence comes from Pelobates fuscus, assembly GCF_036172605.1. Taxonomy (NCBI): domain Eukaryota; kingdom Metazoa; phylum Chordata; class Amphibia; order Anura; family Pelobatidae; genus Pelobates; species Pelobates fuscus. The sequence continues at coordinate 197,392,604 of NC_086322.1, read as the reverse complement.
AGCCCTGCGGAGCTCAGTCTGCGCGGAGCCCTCCATGGGTGAAGATGGATTATTTTTTTTGTGCGCTCGGGTTTTTTCTTTTTCGTCAGGTTTTTTTTTTTTGCGCTCGGGTTTTTTATTTTATTTTTAGTTCGACGGCTATGATGGTTTTTTATTTGGCCTTTTTTGGGGCTGAAAAATGAAGATTTTAGAAAAAAGAAGACGTCGAATGGTAAGTTTAATTTTACTTTACAGGTTAGCAATTTTATTCCCCCCTCACTATTTTTTAGGGTGAGGGGGGTAGGTAGGGGCATTTTTTATTTGGGTGGGGGGTGGGTGACTAGGGGCTTGGGCACCCCTAGTCACCTTGATGGGGGTGGGGGATTTACTTAGTGCCCCCACCCGCCGCCCAGGGGTGGGGGCGGGGGGAGGACAGTAGGTCCCCCCCCATTATCGTTATGGCCCCCACCCGCCGCCCAGGGGTGGGGGCCGGGGGGGGGGGAGGACAGTAGATCCCCCCCCCCTTATTACTATTATGGCCCCCACCCGCCGCCCAGGGGTGGGGGCCGGGGGGGAGGACAGTAGGTCCCCCCCCTTGTTACTGTTATGGCCCCCACCCGCCGCCCAGGGGTGGGGGCCGGGGGGGGAGGACAGTAGGTCCCGTCCCCCCCCCCCCTTATTACTATTATGGCCCCCACCCGCCGCCCAGGGGTGGGGGCCGGGGGGGGGGACAGTAGGTCCCCCCCCCCCCTATTACTATTATGGCCCCCACCCGCCGCCCAGGGGTGGGGGCCGGGGGGGGGACAGTAGGTCCCCCCCCCTTATTACTATTATGGCCCCCACCCGCCGCCCAGGGGTGGGGGCCGGGGGGTGGAGGACAGTAGGTCCCCCCCCCCTTATTACTATTATGGCCCCCACCCGCCGCCCAGGGGTGGGGGCCTGAGGGGAGGACAGTAGGTCCCCCCCCCTTATTACTATTATGGCCCCCACCTGCCGCCCAGGGGTGGGGGCCTGAGGGGAGGACAGTAGGTCCCCCCTCATTCCCATTATGGCCCCCACCCGCCGTCCAGGGGTGGGGGCCGGCGGGGGAGGACAGTAGGTCCCCCGTCCCCCCCTTATTACCCTTTTTTTTTTTTTTTTTTTTTTACAGTGAGCAGCCACAGGCTGCTCACTGTTTAGTGGACATGCCCCTACTCGCGATATAGCGAGTAGGGGCATTGGGGAGATTTTAATCTCCCTTGTGCTATTATGGGGGTCATATTGACCCCCATAGAGTGAGGGGGGACCTGGGGGGCTTATGAAGTGGTGGGGAGCTCAGCTCCCTGCCGCTTCTGTCTTTACATATTACAAGGAGGGAGCTGCACGCCGGTAGCTCCCTCCTTGTAATAAACCGAACAAACAAACGAACACTGATACACAGTGTTAGTTTGTTCGTCTGATTTTTTCTATTCATTCATTCGTCTGTCTGATGAATGAATGAATAGATGAAATTCCCGTTCGCATGTCCAGATGTTTCACTGGGCATGTGCGGGAATCTCACAGTCTGTCTAGTGTGGGTAGATGACGTGTCCCACAGGGACTTCACCTACCCACACAAAGATGGCGGCGCCCTGAATATAGATCGGGGCAGAAAATAAAGAATAAAAAATAGGTAATGTGGGGGGCATAGGGGCATTTGGGGATGACTAGGGGGTCGATTGGATGTAGTTGAGGCGGGAGGGGGGTTAAAAAAAAAACGGAATTCGGCATGACAGTGCCGCTTTAAGAGCTTTTCGGGGAAACTCCCACCCTACCTGAACGCAATGCTTTCCCCGGCTGTTCCCACTTCTTATAACCTCCGATCCAGTACCAACACTTTACTTAGTCTACCTCAATATAAAAAGAAAGCAGCCCAATCCTCCTTCTCCTACAGAGCACCGCATTTGTGGAACGACCTCCCGCACAAATTAAAATCTTCCCTAAGCTTAAAGTCCTTTAAGAGATCCCTCTCTACATACTTGAAAACAGAATGTACCTGTCATTGTTGATTTATATATTTCCTACCTGTTCTATGTTAGATTTTGTATATATTGTATATTAATATTGTATTTGTATTTTATTGTACTCTAACTGTAAAAATGCAATGATTTGTGGACCCAGGACATACTTGAAAACGAGAGAAATCTCAATGTATTTCCTGGTAAAATATTTTATGAATAAATAAATAAATAAATAATACCTGTAATTTGCCACTGTAATTTTCAGTAATTTTTCTAGTTTGCATGCAGTTTTTTATTATTGTCATTAAGTGTCAATAATTCTCACCGCTACACACTTTTCACTATTATCATCTGTTTTTTTAATAGTGGCTGTTTTTACTAGGCTCCACATGTGCGGACAGTCAAATTTTTACCCAGGTAGCGATTTGGCTGTATTAGTGGGATCTGAGCGCGATTTGGATATGTTAGGCGCTGGGATCCAGGCTATCCAGGGATATAATATTTGTGGGGGTTCCTCTACGTGTTATATGTATCTTGGGGTATTTTATGTTTTATGATTTGTACCTCTAGTGCCTGGGAGATAATTAGTTTAAGCAAAGTACACTAAATTATCTCCCAGACACAGAGACGCCTGGTAGTGTCTTGGGCGTGTTGTGGGGGTGTTATACTATTTTCTTACATGATCCCCATGCTGGGGGTCTGTTTATATAAGTGAGCCACGTGGCCATAATAAAACATTCCAATTGTACCCTTCATCAAGTCTTGACTGTTGTTTGGGTATGTGAACGACGAACCAATTGATTTATTCTCACGACCAGCTTGGATTTCGGGAAAGTACAAAACAGCGTACTATGTGAATGGGCTATAATTACTAAGCCTCTAGCATTTCTGGAGTGTGCGAATGAATGTACTTCACGAAGTACATGAGGTTTGTTGCATACAGTTATTAATATTTTAGGTGGGCACTACCCATTTAATTATATAGCATGCTACTCCAGCTGTTTGAGAGTTTCACTCAATTGCCTCCTCATTCCCTTTATATTTTACCAATAGCTGCAACTCTCTGTCAATTTTTTTTAGCCATCACTTCCAAATTCCCCCTGCTACCTAATCCCCATTATATCCTTTAGATTGTAAGCTTATGGCTATCTAGGCTATCTTTTACAAAAAGGCTAGATCTCAGCTTACTGGCAGGGTCCTCTCTACCTTTTGCATTTGTCTGTGTATAGTGTACATTCTCCTGGAATTGTACAGCTCTGTGGAATATGTTGGAGCTTTATAAATAGAAGTAATAAATAAATACAGTATGTGCTCAAACTAAGAAGCTCAAATCACTGCATTGTGAATTTGTACAACTACTCCCTGTATCTAAACATACTTGGTCCTGTCTATGTATTGCTTTCATGGCAAAATTGCCTCCTTCCAAAGCTTATACAGTCATTTTAATGATTGTTGACAGATTTTAACAACTGTCTAATTTTATACCATTGACAGAATGTCCCATCAAATATTTCTGTCTAAAGAGATCTTTTGTATTCATGGTATTCCTGTCGACAATGTCTACGATAGGGGTTCACATTTTATCTCCAAAAGAGAGATAGTCTTGTTCCCAGTTTGGAATTTAACTTCAGTTTACATCTTCTTACTATACTCAGGCCAACGGGGTTGCTGAAAGGTCTAGTAAAGCTTTGGAACAATATCTAAGACACTTCATAACTGATTAGGATAATTGGGCATAACTGCTCACATTGGAACAATTTGCTTGTCATAAAAAAAAAAAAAAAAAAGATTTTACTGAGCATCACCCTGTCTATCAAGAAAAGTGTCTCTGGCACAAACAAAAACATTATGTGCAAATGTATAAAGAATGCTATGAAAACCTAAAAAGTGTAGATGGACTCCAAATGGTTACATTTACCTTATAATGCATATAACCACTCGCAATTGTAATATAAGAACATATAAATAGGAGAAAGAGATAAAAAAAACAAGTGTAGTAATTAATGTAAATAGTAAATATAAAAAGCAAGGCAAAAGACAGGCTCTCACAATGGTAGAGCACAAAATGAATTGTGCTCAAATAACTTTGCTCTTAAAGGCCTCAATAGCCCTTTCTATGTCATTTGTAGATTTCATACTGCTGTGCTACCAGCTTCATTTCCTTCTTTGAAATGTAAACTTTGGATCAACATCTAGAGACAATTGAAACCCAGAGTAAATTTGCTAATAGATGCAGAAAAGCTGCTCCTGTCAATAACCTTGTATAGTGGAGTACTGAAAATATAAAATTGAAAGTTCCATCCATGAAATTGTCTCCTAAATATATTGGTCCTTTTAACCCCTTAAGGACCAAACTTCTTGAATAAAAGGGAATCATGACATGTCACACAGGTCATGTGTCCTTAAGGGGTTAAAGTAATTCATCGGGTTTATTGAATTTCTTACTAGCTTTGCTTGAGCCCCTCTAGTGTATTCCTAACACTTTTCATGTATCCTTGTTGAGTTTGTTATTGAAATTGATTTACTAGGTGATGTGCTCCTCCTCCTTCTATTTTGTAATTTAGAATTGTTTTTTTACCACCTATAGAGTTCTTGCCAAAAATATAAAATGTGAAGGGCAAATGTAGAATGGGAAGACTTCCCAAATACATGTAAAGAGCTGTGCAGTGAAAAAGTACACACTTATCTAAGTTGAGTTTATAACTGGATTCTAGGGAGTATTTGTGAAGTAGATTCAAGAATCCAGTGAGAGAGGTTCCTGATTTGGTTATAGGAAAACTGTAATGCCAGGAAAAGAAAGTTATTTTCCTTTCACTATAGCTAACTCTAGTGCCCCCCTCCCTCTAGTGGCCACTGCCCCGTGGTGTAGAAGGGGTTTAAAACCCCTTTTCTCACTTACCTGATGTCAGTGCCGATGTCTCTTGGTGCCTGTGCAGGCTCCACCTCAGCTCCTCCCCTGCCAAAGTCAGCCGGCAGGGGGGACCTAATGCACATGTGCAGCGAGCACCATGCTCACATTAGAATTTCCATGACAGGAAATGCTTTTTTATGGGGTGTTGGGTGAAACTGGATGTCCTAATGCATAGTACGAGGACATCAAACCTCAGTTAGGTGACCAAAAGTCACCTAACCACCCGGAATACCCTCTAGTTTCTAGTTAACCATCCAAAGCAAATATAGCATTTTTATTAAACACTGCAATGATTACCATAGCTGGGTTAAGGGGACACTGTACCCAGACCACTTAAATAAGCTTAAGTGGTCTGGGTTTCCTTTTAAAGGAAAAAAACACATCATCCATGTAGGCAGCAACTTGAAGGAGCCCCCTCTAATGCCAAGACCAAATGCCTCATGGCTGGTTCAGATAACCTGCAGCAAAGGTTCAAGCAAAAGGATAAAAATGATGGTGACCTGGGATAAAAATAAATAAATAAGAAATCTAATTTCTTTTGCTGTGTTGTAGTCAGCAATTCTCATAGATTTCATGTATCATAATAGTTTAACAATCACTTTTTGCCCTTAAAACAAAAAGGTGAATATATAACACTTATCTTAGTAGACAGAGGTGACAGCTTCCTTCAGGCAATAATCCCTCCAATATAGAATAGATATATGCAAAATGAGGATACAGCTGTAGATCTACAAAGAATAAAATAAAACAATAGTGCAACACTGTATGATAAAATTCATCATATTTTATCATACAGTATTGCACTATTGTTTTATTTTATTCTTTGTAGATCTACAGCTGTATCCTCATTTTGCATATATCTAAATGTATATACTAGTCTACTGTCAGCTTATGTGCCCAATTGTTCAAGTCACATAGATAATTTCACTTTAGCAGGTTAAAAAAAAAGAACAAATAAAAAAAAGTGAATTAATATATACAGAGTTTAAATATGAAGTCTAGATAACTTGCTGTATAATAATAATTGGAGTAAGTTAAGTACTGTTCCAGGTTAAGTGGTTCCTATGTGACATGAGTCTGAATTGAGATAGAATAGGATAAACATTTTTCCTTAAAGTAGCATTTGCTACAAAACTCCAAATTTCAAATCTCCAATATAAGAGCTCCTACAAAGTTTTTTTCTGATAGGGAAATATATAATATATCTGTATGTTAGGTACTTTTTTTACATTTTTTTTACTGTAAGAACAATCAGGATGTGGAATTCTCTGCCTGAAGAAGTGGTTTTATCAGAGTCCATACAGATGTTCAAACAGCTACTAGATGCATACTTACAAAGACATAATATTCAAGGATATAATCTTTCAATGTAGGGTAATAACTGCTTGATCCAAGGATAAATCTGACTGCCATTCTGGGGTCAATAAGGAATTTTTTTCCTAGCTTGTTGCAAAATTGTGCTTCAAACTGGGTTTTTTTTTTTTGCCTTCTTTTGGATCAACAGCAAAAAACAAATGTGAGGAAGGCTGAACTTGATGGACGCAAGTCTCTTTTCAGCTATCTAACTATGTAACTATGTAACATAAACATAATTTTTTTGTACACTGTTTTGCTGTTTCTTGTTCTTTACAGAGATCATTTATTAGTGAGTTAGAGTGGGTTAATACAAATACAAAAAGATAAGTCCTGCGCTAGTAACTTTTTCTTTGGTTTTTACTGTATGTATTGGGGCTGATGTGTACTGTGGTCATTGCTGCTGCCCAGGAGTGATAGGAGTGAGAGCAGGATATTTTTGTATTTGTATTCACTTTTTGTATCACACAGCTATGTTACAATGCTGCCGCCCAGCCCATGTGTTCCCTATTAAGGGTTAATAAGTATATATGGGTGTATATAAAAAATACCCCTCTCTGTCTCATTAGAGATATCTTTGCCAGAAGCTTAAGGAAGCAAGGTGAAAGGTCAGTGTAGGACCCGCCTAGAGGGGTCTGCCTTTACATTGGCAGGCAGGCATTCCCTCAAATGGCCATTGGAGTATATTGTATATTGTTTAATAGTGATGTACCGAACTGTTCGCTGGCGAATAGTTCCCGGCGAACATAGCGTGTTCGCGTTCGCCACGGCGGGCGAACACATGCGCGGTTCGATCCGCCCCCTATTCGTCATCATTGAGCAAACTTTGACCCTGTGCCTCACGGTCAGCAGACACATTCCAGCAAATTAGCAGCAGACCCTCCCTTCCAGACCCTCCCACCACCTGTACAGCATCCATTTTAGATTCATTCTGAAGCTGCATTCTTAGATAGAGGAGGGAAAGTGTAGCTGCTGCTCATTAGATAGGGAAATTGATAGCTAGGCTAGGGTATTCAGTGTCCACTACAGTCCTGAAGGACTCATCTGATCTCTGCTGTAAGAACAGCACCCCAAAAAGCCCTTTTTAGGGCTAGAACATCAGTCTGCTTTTTTTCCTGTGTAATCTAATTGCAGTTGCTTGCCTGCCTGCCAGCTTCTGTGTCAGGCTCACAGTGGATACTGTGCCCACTTGCCCAGTGCCACCACTCATATCTGGTGTCACAATAGCTTAAGCTTGACATTTAAAAATATTTTTTTATTTTTCACTGTAATAGATTGAATAGCAGTTAGTTGTCTGCCAGCTTCTGTGTCAGGCTCACCGTGGATACTGTGCCCACTTGCCCAGTGCCACCACTCATACAATTGCTTAAGCTTGACATTTAAAAACAAAAAACTTTTTTCACTGTTATAGATTGAATAGCAGTTAGTTGTCTTCAAGCGGTTGTCAGGCCTTCAGCGTGTACTCTGCCAACCTCAGCAAGTGCACTTTGCCACTCATATCTGGTGTCTCTATAGCTTGCCTTTACAAAGAAAAAACTTTTTTCACTGTTATAGATTGAATAGCAGTTAGTTGTCTTCAAGCGGGTGTGTCAGGCCTACAGTGTGTACTCTGCCAAACTCTACCACTGCACAGTGCCACTCATATCTGGTCTCACAGTAGCTTGCACGCATAGTACCACTAATCCCCCAAAAAATGACAGGCAGAGGCAGGCCACCCCACAGGGGCCATCGTGGTCGTGGTGCTGTGATTCCCTTTGGCCCTAGAATAATGCCCAGTTTTCAGAGGCCACGTACCCTGAACTTGAAAAGTTCGGAGGACATAGTTGACTGGCTAACACAGGACACCCAATCTTCTACAGCTTCCGCTCGGAACCTTGACGCACCATCCTCTTACAGCTTAGCTTCGGGCACCTCTCAAGATACCACTCACCCGCCTGCCGCCACCACCAAAACTAGCACCACAGCCGCTTCACTTGGTATGTCAGAGGAGTTATTCACACATCCGTTTGAAGAAATGAGTGATGCGCAACCATTGTTGCCAGAGGATGTAGATAACAGGGATATGTCTCAGGCAGGCAGCATTACACACATGGACGTACGGTGTGATGATGATGATGCTGTACCCGCTTCTGCTTCCTTTGCTGAGTTGTCAGATACAAGTGAAGCGGTTGATGATGATGATGCGTCCATGGATGTCACGTGGGTGCCCGCTCGGCAAGAAGTAGAACAAGACGAAAGTTCAGATGGGGAGACAGAGAGGAGGAGGAGGAGACGAGTTGGAAGCAGTGGGAGGTCATCGCAAGGAGCTAGTGGCACAGTCAGACAGCATGCATCGGCACCCGGCGTCAGCCCGACAGCACGCCAATCAACGCATGCTGTGTCCACCACCAGAATGCCGTCATTGCACAGCAGTGTGGCATTTTTTTTGTGTGTCTGCCTCTAACAACAGCGATGCCATTTGCAACCTGTGCCAAAAGAAACTGAGTCGTGGGAAGTCCAACACCCACCTAGGAACAACTGCTTTGCGTAGGCACATGATCGCACATCACAAACGCCTATGGGATCAACACATGAGTACAAGCAGCACGCAAACTCAAAGCCGCCATCCTCCTCCTGGTCCAGCATCTTCAGCCACATCAACCACTGCTGTCCTCCTTGCCCCCTCTCAACCATCCACCACTCCGTCTCTCGCCTTGAGTAGTTCCCGCTCATCTGCCCATAGTCAGGTGTCTGTCAAGGATATGTTTGAGCGTAAGAAGCCAGCCATGTCAGAAAGTCACCCCCTTGCCCAGCGTCTGACAGCTGTCTTGTCCGAACTATTAACCCGCCAGCTTTTACCATACAAGCTGGTGGAGTCTGAGGCGTTCAAAAAATTTGTAGCTATTGGGACACCACAGTGGAAGGTACCCGGACAAAATTTATTTTCACAAAAGGCAATCCCCAACCTGTACTCGGTTGTGCAAAAGGAAGTAATGGCATGTCTGGCACACAGTGTTGGGGCAAGGGTCCATCTGACCACTGATACCTGGTCTGCAAAGCATGGTTAGGGCAGGTATATCACCTACACTGCGCATTGGGTAAACCTGCTGACGGCTGCCAAGCATGGAATGCGTGGCTCTGCAGAGGAGTTGGTGACACCGCCACGATTTGCAGGCAGGCCTGCTGCCACCTCCTCTACTCCTCCTACTCCATCCTCTTCCATAACCTCCTCGGCTGAATCATCATCTGCTACTGCGTCTTGCTCCACATCAACGGCACCCCCCCCAGCTCCCCAGGTACTATTCCACATCCCAGATACGGCAGTGTCACGCCGTCTTGGGTTTGACTTGCTTGAAAGCAGAGAGTCACACCGGACAAGCACTCCTGTCCGCCCTGAACGCACAGGTGGAAAAGTGGCTGACTCCGCAGCAACTGGATATCGGCAAAGTGGTTTGTGACAATGGAAAAAATTTGTTGGCGGCATTGAAGTTGGGCAAGTTGACACATGTGCCGTACATGGCACATGTGTGTAATCTGATCGTACAATGCTTTGTGCATAAGTACACAGGCTTACAGGACGTCCTGAAGCAGGCCAGGAAGGTGTGTGGCCATTTCAGGCGTTCGTACATGGCCATGGAGCACTTTGCCAATATCCAGCGGCGAAACAACATGCCAGTGAGGTGCTTGATTTGCGACAGCCCGACACGTTGGAATTCAACACTCTTAATGTTCGACCACCTGCTCCAACAAGAAAAAGCTGTTAATGAATATTTGTATGACCGGGGTGCTAGGACAGCCTCTTGGGAGCTGGGAATTTTTTTGCCATGTTACTGGAGGCTCATGCGCAATGCCTGTAGGCTCATGCGTCCTTTTGAGGAGGTGACAAACCTAGTCATTCGCACAGAAGGCACCATCAGCGACATCATACCATTTGTTTTCTTCCTGGAGCGTGCCCTGCGAAGAGTGCTGGATCAGGCCGTAGATGAGCGTGAAGAGGAAGAGTTGTGGTCACCATCACCACCAGAAACAGCCTTATCAGCATCGCTTGCTGGACATGCGGCAACGCTGGAGGAGGATTGTGAGGAAGAGGAGTCAGAGGAGGAATGTGGCTTTGAGGAGGAGGAGGAAGACCAACCACAACAGGCATCCCAGGGTGCTCGTTGTCACCTATCTGGTACCTGTGGTGTTGTACGTGGCTGGGGGGGAAGAACATATCTTCATTGACATCAGTGAGGAGGCGGAACGGGAAATGAGTAGCTCGGCAACCAACCTTGTGCAAATGGGGTCTTTCATGCTGTCGTGCCTGTTGAGGGATCCTCGTATAAAAAGGCTGAAGGAGAACGACCTCTACTGGGTGTCCACGCTACTAGAACCCCGGTATAAGCAGAGAGTGGCGGAAATGTTACCGAATTACAACAAGTCGGAAAGGATGCAGCATTTGCAAAATAAATTAAAAAGTATGCTTTACACAGCGTATAAGGGTGATGTCACAGCACAACGGGAATCTAACAGGGGAAGAGGTGGATGTCACCCTCCTCCTCCCACGACCACGACGGCAAGGACATGACGCTTTAAAGACGTGTTGTTGATGGAGGACATGCAGAGCTTTTTAAGTCCTACGCATCGCCACAGCCCTTCGGGATCCACCCTCAGAGAACGACTCGACCAACAGTTAGCAGACTACCTCGCCTTAACTGCAGGCCCTTGACTACTGGGTGTGCAGGCTTGACCTGTGGCCTGAGCTATCCCAATTTGCGATATAACTTCTGGCCTGCCCCGCTTCAAGTGTCCTGTCAGAAAGGACCTTCAGTGCAGCAGGAGGTATTGTCACTGAGAAGAGAAGTCGCCTAGGTCAAAAAAGTCTAGATTACCTTACCTTTGTTAAGATGAATGAGGGATGGATCCCGAAGGGACTGACACTGGGCGATACATTCGACTAAAAAAGGCCTGATGAGATGAGCTGCCTTGGGCTAAAAATGGTTCACACGCTGCTGTATTTTAGCTCTGAATGCCGGTTGACTTGCATGACTTATCCGCCACCAACTAGGGTTCAAGCCGCAATGTTTTAGGGCACTTTCTGCCAGGCAAGCAAACATCAATTGTTATGGCCGCTGCTACAGCAGCGGCTGCAACAATACCTAATTTTTCAGGCATGTGTACATGCCTAATTTTTCGGCCCTCCGGTGCTGCACTGTGGCTTCAAAAACCAAACCAAAACAAGGGCACATTGTGACCCTATGTAGGGGGAACAGTCCCTATTCTGCTCTGTGTCAGTGTGTTTCAGGGATCCTTAGAATAGGTGTCAATCCATATCTGCCAAGTGACCCTATGTAGGGGGAACAGTCTCTATTCTGCTCTGTGTCAGTGTGTATCATGGTCTCTGAGGACAGGTGTCAATCCATACCTGCCAAGTGACTCTATGTAGGGGGGACAGTCTCTATTCTGCTCTGTGTCAGTGTGTATCAGGGGCTTTGAGGACAGGTGTCAATCCATATCTGCCAAGTGACTCTATGTAGGGGGAACAGTCTCTATTCTGCTCTGTGTCAGTGTGTATCAGGAAACCTTAGGGCAGGTGTCAATCCATATCTGCCAAGTGACACTATGTAGGGGGAACAGTCCCTATTCTGCTCTGTGTGAGGAGGAGGAATGGGAAATGAGTAGCTCAGCATCCAACCTTGTGCAAATGGGTTCTTTCATGCTGTCGTGCCTGTTGAGGGACCCTCGTATAAAAAGGCTGAAGGAGAACCACCTGTACTGGGTGTACACGCTACCAGTCCCCTGGTATAAGCAGACAGTGGCGGAAATGTTACCGAATTACAAGTCGGAAAGGATGCAACATTTGCAAAATAAATTAAAAAGTATGCTTTACACAGCGTATAAGGGTGATGTCACAGCACAACGGGAATCTAACAGGGGAAGAGGTGAAAGTCATCCTCCTCCTCCCACGACCACGCTATATCTGTCAAGTGACCCTATGTAGGGGGAACAGTCTCTATTCTGCTCTGTGACAGTGTGTTTCAGGGATCCTTAGGATAGGTGTCAATCCATATCTGCCAAGTGACCCTAAGAAGGGGGAACAGTCCCTATTCTGCTCTGTGTCAGTATGTATCAGGGATCCTTAGAATAGGTGTCAATCTATATCTGCCAAGTGACCCTATGTAGGGGGAACAGTCTCTATTCTGCTCTGTTTCAGTGTGTATTATGGTCTCTGAGGACAGGTGTCAATCCATATCTGCCAAGTGACCCAATGTAGGGGGAACAGTCTCTATTCTGCTCTGTGTCAGTGTGTATCAGGGATCGTTAGGATAGGTGTCAATCCATATCTGCCAAGTGACCCTATGTAGGGGGAACAGTCTCTATTCTGCTCTGTGTCAGTGTGTATCAAGGATCGTTAGGATAGGTGTCAATCCATATCTGCCAAGTGACCCTATGTAGGGGGAACAGTTTCTATTCTGCTCTGTGTCAGTGTGCATCAGGGGCTTTGAAGACAGGTGTCAATCCATATCTGCCAAGTGACCCTATGTAGGGGGAACAGTCTCTATTCTGCTCTGTGTCAGTGTGTATCATGGTCTCTGAGGAAAAGTGTCAATCCATACCTGCCAAGTGACCCTATGTAGGGGGAACAGTCTCTATCCTGCTCTGTTTCAGTGTGTATCATGGTCTCTGAGGACAGGTGTCAATCCATATCTGCCAAGTGACCCTATGTAGGGGGAACAGTCTCTATTCTGCTCTGTGTCAGTGTGTATCAGGGATCCTTAGGATAGGTTTCAATCCATACATGCCAAGTGACCCTATGTAGGGGGAACAGTCCCTATTCTGCTCTGTGTGAGGAGGAGGAGGAATGGGAAATGAGTAGCTCAGCATCCAACCTTGTGCAAATGGGTTCTTTCATGCTGTCGTGCCTGTTGAGGGACCCTCGTATAAAAAGGCTGAAGGAGAACCACCTGTACTGGGTGTACACGCTACTAGTCTCCCGGTATAAGCAGACAGTGGCGGAAATGTTACCGAATTACAAGTCGGAAAGGATGCAACATTTGCAAAATAAATTAAAAAGTATGCTTTACACAGCGTATAAGGGTGATGTCACAGCACAACGGGAATCTAACAGGGGAAGAGGTGAAAGTCATCCTCCTCCTCCCACGACCACGCCATATCTGTCAAGTGACCCTATGTAGGGGGAACAGTCTCTATTCTGCTCTGTGACAGTGTGTTTCAGGGATCCTTAGGATAGGTGTCAATCCATATCTGCCAAGTGACCCTAAGAAGGGGGAACAGTCCCTATTCTGCTCTGTGTCAGTATGTATCAGGGATCCTTAGAATAGGTGTCAATCTATATCTGCCAAGTGACCCTATGTAGGGGGAACAGTCTCTATTCTGCTCTGTTTCAGTGTGTATTATGGTCTCTGAGGACAGGTGTCAATCCATATCTGCCAAGTGACCCTATGTAGGGGGAACAGTCTCTATTCTGCTCTGTGTCAGTGTGTATCAAGGATCGTTAGGATAGGTGTCAATCCATATCTGCCAAGTGACACTATGTAGGGGGAACAGTTTCTATTCTGCTCTGTGTCAGTGTGTATCAGGGGCTTTGAAGACAGGTGTCAATCCATATCTGCCAAGTGACCCTATGTAGGGGGAACAGTCTCTATTCTGCTCTGTGTCAGTGTGTATCATGGTCTCTGAGGAAAAGTGTCAATCCATACCTGCCAAGTGACCCTATGTAGGGGGAACAGTCTCTATCCTGCTCTGTTTCAGTGTGTATCATGGTCTCTGAGGACAGGTGTCAATCCATATCTGCCAAGTGACCCTATGTAGGGGGAACAGTCTCTATTCTGCTCTGTGTCAGTGTGTATCAGGGATCCTTAGGATAGGTGTCAATCCATACATGCCAATGACCCTATGCAGGGGGAACAGTCTATATTCTGCTCTGTGCCAGTGTGTATCATGGTCTCTGAGGACAGGTGTTAATCCATATCTGCCAAGTGACCCTATGTAGGGGGAACAGTCCCTATTCTGCTCTGTGTGAGGAGGAGGAACGGGAAATGAGTAGCTCAGCATCCAACCTTGTGCACAGTGGCGTACATACCGGGGTCGCAGGGGTCGCGGCTGCGACCGGGCCCGGCCCACCAGGGGGCCCGGCCGCCCTGCGACCCAGGTATGTACTCACTGGGCCAGCCTCTTCTCCTGGGGGGCCCAGGAGCCGGCCACCTCCGGGCCCCCCGAGGCTGGCCCTGCTTACACCCGGCGGGCAGTCAGGCTGGCGGGCGCGCGAGGGAGCACTCTCCCCTGAGTGCTCCCTCTTCAGCTCCCTCGCGCACCGCACTGAAACCGGAGCCGGAAGATGACGTCATCTTCCGGCTCCGGCATCAGTACGCGGCGCGCGAGGGAGCTGAAGAGGGAGCACTCAGGGGAGAGTGCTCCCTCGCGCGCCCGCCAGCCTGACTGCCCGCCGGGTGACACCACTGGACCCCAGGGAATCCCCTCAGCTCTCCCACAGGTAAGGAGGCTGGGGGGATTAAATAGAAAAAAAACCAAAAAAAAACGTGTGTGTGTGTGAGAGTGTATGTTAGTGAGTGTGTGTTTGTGTGAGTGTGTGTTTGTGTGAGTGTGTTAATGTATGTATGTTAGTTAGTGTGTGTGAGTGTATGTTAGTGTGAGTGTGTGCTAGTGAGTGTGTTAGTGTATGTTAGTTAGTGTGTGTGTGTGTGTGTGAGTGTATGTTAGTGAGTGTGTTAGTGTATGTTCGTTAGTGAGTGTGTGTTAGTGTGTGTGTGTGTGTGTGTGTGTGTGTGTGAGTGTATGTTAGTGTGAGTGTATGTTAGTGTGAGTGTATGTTAGTGTGAGTGTATGTTAGAGTGAGTGTGTGTTAGTGAGTGTGTGAGTGTATGTTAGTGAGTGTGTGTTAGTGAGTGTGTTAGTGAGTGTGTGTTAGTGTGTGTGTGTGAGTATATGTTAGTGAGTGTGTGTGTGTGTGTGTGTGTGTGTGTGAGTGTATGTTAGTGAGTGTGTGTTAGTGTGTGTGTGAGTGTATGTTAGTGAGTGTGTGTTAGTGAGTGTGTTAGTGAGTGTGTGTTAGTGTGTGTGTGTGAGTATATGTTAGTGAGTGTGTGTGTGTGTGAGTGTATGTTAGTGAGTGTGTGTGTGTGTGTTTGTGTTAGTGTGTGTGTGTGAGCGTGTGTTAGAGTGTGTGTGTGTAAGTGTTAGAGTGTTTGTCTTAGTGTTAGAGTGTGTGTGTGTTAGTATTAGAGTGTGTGTGTTAGTGTGTGCGTGTTAGTGTTAGAGTGTGTGTGTGTTAGTGTGTGTGTTGGAGTGTGCGTGTTAGTATTAGAGTGTGTGTCTGTGTGCGTCTGTTAGTGAGTGTGTATGTATGTTTGTCACTGAGTGTGTGTCTGTCAGTTAATGTGTGCGTGTGTGTCTTAAGCACTTACCTTTCTCCAGCGCCGGACTCCCTTGGCGCTGGGGATCTCTCCGCCCCGATCCGCCTCTCAGCTCCGAATGCGCATGCGTGGCAAGAGCCACGCGCGCATTCAAACCGCCCATAGGAAAGCATTACTCAATGCTTTCCTATGGACGTTCAGCGTCTTCTCACTGTGATTTTCAAAGTGAGAAACGCAGAAAATCCTCTAGCGGCTGTCAATGAGACAGCCTCTAGAGGCTGGATTAACCCTCAGTGAAACATAGCAGTTTCTCTGAAACTGCTATGTTTTCAGCTGCAGGGTTAAAACTAGAGAGACCTGGCACCCAGACCACTTCATTGAGCTGATGTGATCTGGGTGTCTGTAGTGGTCCTTTAAGTGTATGTGTTTATGCATGCACTGGGGTACATAACGTGGTCGCAGGGGTCGCAGCCCTGCGACCAGGTGCCCGCCGCCATGTGTTGCGGCCCCAGCCCGCGCAGAGTAAGCGCGCGCGCGGGGGGGGAGGCCCACGGATCAGTTTTCGCACCGGGGCCCCATGGGTTGTGTGTACGCCACTGCTTGTGCAAATGGGTTCTTTCATGCTGTCGTGCCTGTTGAGGGACCCTCGTATAAAAAGGCTGAAGGAGAACCACCTGTACTGGGTGTCCACGCTACTAGACCCCCAGTATAAGCAGACAGTGGCGGAAATGTTACCGAATTACAAGTCGGAAAGGATGCAGCATTTGCAAAATAATTTGAAAAATATGCTTTACACAGAGCAGAAGGGTGATGCACAACAGGAATCTAACAGGGGAAGAGGTGAAAGTCATTCTCCTCCTCCCACGACCACGCCATATCTGCCAAGTGACCCTATGTAGGGGGAACAGTCTCTATTCTGCTCTGTGTCAGTGTGTTTCAGGGATCCTTAGGATAGGTGTCAATCCATATCTGCCAAGTGACCCTATGTAGGGGTAACAGTCTCTATCCTGCTCTGTTTCAGTGTGTAGCATGGTCTCTGAGGACAGGTGTCAATCCATATCTACCAAGTGACCCTATGTAGGGGGAACAGTCTCTATCCTGCTCTGTTTCAGTGTGTATCATGGTCTCTGAGGACAGGTGTCAATCCATATCTGCCAAGTGACCCTATGTAGGGGGAACAGTCTCTATTCTGCTCTGTGTCAGTGTGTATCAGGGATCCTTAGGATAGGTGTCAATCCATACATGCCAATGACCCTATGCAGGGGGAACAGTCTCTATTCTGCTCTGTGTCAGTGTGTATCAGGGATCGTTAGGATAGGTGTCAATCCATATCTGCCAAGTGACCCTATGTAGGGGGAACAGTCTCTATTCTGCTCTGTGTCAGTGTGTATCAGGTATCCTTAGGATAGGTGTCAATCCATACATGCCAATGACCCTATGCAGGGGGAACAGTCTCTATCCTGCTCTGTTTCAGTGTGTATCATGGTCTCTGAGGACAGGTGTCAATCCATATCTGCCAAGTGACCCTATGTAGGGGGAACAGTCTCTATTCTGCTCTGTGTCAGTGTGTATCAGGGATCCTTAGGATAGGTGTCAATCCATACATGCCAATGACCCTATGCAGGGGGAACAGTCTCTATTCTGCTCTGTGTCAGTGTGTATCAGGGATCGTTAGGATAGGTGTCAATCCATATCTGCCAAGTGACCCTATGTAGGGGGAACAGTCTCTATTCTGCTCTGTGTCAGTGTGTATCATGGTCTCTGAGGAAAAGTGTCAATCCATACCTGCCAAGTGACCCTATGTAGGGGGAACAGTCTCTATCCTGCTCTGTTTCAATGTGTATCATGGTCTCTGAGGACAGGTGTTAATCCATATCTGCCAAGTGACCCTATGTAGGGGTAACAGTCCCTATTCTGCTCTGTGTGAGGAGGAGGAACGGGAAATGAGTAACTCAGCATCCAACCTTGTGCAAATGGGTTCTTTCATGCTGTCGTGCCTGTTGAGGGACCCTCGTATAAAAAGGCTGAAGGAGAACCACCTGTACTGGGTGTTAACGTTACTAGACCCCCGGTATAAGCAGACAGTGGCGGAAATGTTACCGAATTACAAGTCGGAAAGGATGCAGCATGTGCAAAATAAATTAAAAAGTATGCTTTACACAGAGCATAAGGGTAATGCACAGCAGGAATCTAACAGGGGAAGAGGTGAAAGTCATTCTCCTCCTCCCACGACCATGCCATATCTGCCAAGTGACCCTATGTAGGGGGAACAGTCTCTATTCTGCTCTGTGTCAGTGTGTTTCAGGGATCCTTAGGATAGGTGTCAATCCATATCTGCCAAGTGACCCTATGTAGGGGTAACAGTCCCTTTTCTGCTCTGTGTCAGTGTGTATCATGGTCTCTGATGAAAAGTGTCAATCCATAGCTGCCAAGTGACCCTATGTAGGGGGAACAGTCTCTATCCTGCTCTGTTTCAGTGTGTATCATGGTCTCTGAGGACAGGTGTTAATCCATATCTGCCAAGTGACCCTATGTAGGGGGAACAGTCTCTATTCTGCTCTGTGTCAGTGTGTTTCAGGGATCCTTAGGATAGGTGTCAATCCATATTTGCCAAGTGACCCTATGTAGGGGTAACAGTCCCTTTTCTGCTCTGTGTCAGTGTGTATCATGGTCTCTGAGGAAAAGTGTCAATCCATAGCTGCCAAGTGACCCTATGTAGGGGGAACAGTCTCTATCCTGCTCTGTTTCAGTGTGTATCATGGTCTCTGAGGACAGGTGTTAATCCATATCTGCCAAGTGACCCTATGTAGGGGGAACAGTCTCTATTCTGCTCTGTGTCAGTGTGTATCAGGGATCCTTAGGATAGGTGTCAATCCATACATGCCAATGACCCTATGCAGGGGGAACAGTCTCTATTCTGCTCTGTGTCAGTGTGTATCATGGTCTCTGAGGACAGGTGTTAATCCATATCTGCCAAGTGACCCTATGTAGGGGGAACAGTCCCTATTCTGCTCTGTGTGAGGAGGTGGAACGGGAAATGAGTAGTTCAGCATCCAACCTTGTGCAAATGGGTTCTTTCATGCTGTCGTGCCTGTTGAGGGACCCTCGTATAAAAAGGCTGAAGGAGAACCACCTGTACTGGGTGTCCACGTTACTAGACCCCCGGTATAAGCAGACAGTGGCGGAAATGTTACCGAATTACAAGTCGGAAAGGATGCAGCATGTGCAAAATAAATTAAAAAGCATGCTTTACACAGAGCATAAGGGTGATGCACAACAGGAATCTAACAGGGGAAGAGGTGAAAGTCATTCTCCTCCTCCCACGACCACGCCATATCTGCCAAGTGACCCTATGTAGAGGGAACAGTCTCTATTCTGCTCTGTGTCAGTGTGTTTCAAGGATCCTTAGGATAGGTGTCAATCCATATCTGCCAAGTGACCCTATGTAGGGGTAACAGTCCCTTTTCTGCTCTGTGTCAGTGTGTTTCAGGGATCCTTAGGATAGATGTCAATCCATATCTGCCAAGTGACCCTATGTAGGGGGAACAGTCCCTATTCTGCTCTGTGTCAGTGGTTATCAGGGTCTCTGAGGACAGGTGTCAATCCATATGTCGAGGTGTCAATATGTCAGATGTCAATCCATATCCATTGTGATTTAGGAATGTTAGGTGATTTCTGCCCTTTATGGATTAAAACCAGACTCTGCATCAACTGTGTAACTTTCCATGGGAGTTTTGCCATGGATCCCCCTCCGGCATGCCACAGTCCAGGTGTTAGTCCCCTTGAAACAACTTTTCCATCACTTTTGTGGCCAGAAAGAGTCCCTGTGGGTTTTAAAATTCGCCTGCCCATTGAAGTCAATGGCGGTTCGCCCGGTTCGCCGGTTCGCGAACGTTTGCGGAAGTTCCTGTTCGCCGTTCGCGAACCGAAAAATTCGTGTTCGCGACATCACTATTGTTTAAATATACAGAGGTATTTAGGAGAGAGTGCAGGTAACTTTTTCTTAGATGTTTACTGTATGTATTGGGGCTGATGTGTACTGTGGTCTTTGCTGCCACCCAGGATTGATGGGAGTGAGCGCAGGACTTATCTTTTTGTATTTGTATTCACTTTTTATATTACACAGCTATATTTCAATGATGCTGCCCATCCCATGTGTTCCCTGTTAAGGGTTAATAAGTATATAGGGGTGTATATAAAAATACCCTTCTCTGCCAGAAGCTCAATGAAGCAAGGTGAAAGGTCAGTGTAGGACCCGCCTTGGGGGGTCTGCCTTGACGTTGGCAGGCGGGCATTCCCTCCAATGGCTATTGGAGTAACTAAATGACCTCCAGTTGTTTAAATATACATAGGGATTTAGGTGAGAGTGCAGATAACTTTTACTTTGGTTTTTAGAGTGGGTTAATGCTTGAGTTGGAACCTTGTATTAGGCTTTACTCCTGTCTGTTTTTAGAACACTGGTGAGACCTCACTTGGAGTATTGTATGCAGTACTGGAGACCTTATCTTCAGAAGGATATTGATACTTTAGAGAGAGTTCAGAGAAGGGCTACAAAACTGGTTCATGGATTTCAGGACAAACCTTACCAGGAAAGGTTAAAGGATCTTAACATGCATAGCTTGGAGGAAAGACGAGGCAGGGGGGATATGATAGAAACATTTAAAGGACCACTATAGTGTCAGGAAAACATACTAGTTTTCCTGGCACTATAGTGCCCTGAGGGTGCCCTCACCCTCAGGGACCCCCTCCCGCCGTGCTCTGGGGTGAGGAAAGGGTTAAACTTACCTTTTTCTCCAGCACCGGGCGGGGAGCTCTCCTCCTCCTCTCCGCTTCCTCTCCTCCTCATTGGCTGAATTCGCATGCGCGGCAGGAGCTGCGCGCGCATTCAGCCAGTCCATAGGAAAGCATTCTCAATGCTTTCCTATGGACGCTGGCGTCTTCTCACTGTGAAAATCACAGTGAGAAGCGCAGAAGCCCTCTAGCGGCTGTCAATGAGACAGCCACTAGAGGCTGGATTAACCCATTTATAAACATAGCAGTTTCTATAAAACTGCTATGTTTATAGAAAAAAGGGTTAAACTTAGCTGGACCAGGCACCCAGACCACTTCATTAAGCTGAAGTGGTCTGGGTGCCTATAGTGGTCCTTTAAATACATAAAGGGAATCAAAACAGTAAAGGAGGAGACCATATTTAAAAGAAGAAAAACTACCACAACAAGAGGACATAGACTTAAATTAGAGGGGCAAATGTTTCAAAATAATATCAGCAAGTATTACTTTACTGAGAGCGTGGTGTATGCATGGAATAGCCTTCCAGTTGAAGTGGTAGAGGTTAACACAGTAAACGAGTTTAAGCATGCGTGGGATAGACATAAGGCTATAATAACTATAAGATAAGGCCAGGGATTAATGAAAGTATTTAGAAAATTGGGCAGACTAGATGGGCCGAATGGTTCTCATCTGCCTTTACATTCTATGTTTCTATGTTTCTGTATAAATATTACTGGTTTCTGTGGGCTACCTAATTACTTTTTATTAACAAACACTACATTGTTATGAATACTGTGCAAAATTGTATTTTTAACACTATAGTGTCCCTCTGACTCTGAGGACCCCCTGAGACCATGAAAGGGTATAAAACACTTTCTTCCACTTACCTGATTCCAGTAGTGAGGTTTCATGGCATCACATCGGTTTCCTCATCCCGTGACATTACACTGACAGAATTAATGCATTCCTATGGGGATTTTCAAGATGCTGAATATTGTTTCATGGAGTTAAACTCCATATGAATTAAGAAAGCACCTCTATTGGCTGTCTGGAAGAAAAAACAAAAATGTATAGTGTAGTAATTAATGTAAATAATAAATACAGCCACTAGAGGCAGTCTTAACTCTGCAATGTAAGTATTGCAATTTCTCTAAATCAGCAATGTTTTACATTGTAAGGTAAAGGGGACAGGGACACTGTGCTAAAAAAAAAAACTTCAATAAAGTAAAGTGATCCAAATTTCCAACAATTCTCACTTTAGTGAATAACCTTGTTTGTTCAACAAAGGGAACTGCTAAATCTGAGAAAGTGACTTAACTCCTAAATGGAACAGAATTGAGCAGCCTGATAGCAGGGCATGATCTGCACATATAAACCACCTTGTTAGGCAAAAGTTGTTTTGGTGTTTAGAGTGTACATTTCATAATTTACACATTGTTATTAATTGTAATACTACAAATGTCATATAGCCTATTCTAATATAAATAGTACATGTAACACTGCAACAAAAAAGAACAATGCAAGACAAAGTTACAATAAAAAGTATTGGATTCCTTCTGACCTGATTGCGATCCATCAAGTGAGAATCAATAGATACTCTATAGTAAGAGAAAATCTGCATTCAAGAAAAATACGTTTGCAAAAAAAATTTTTTAGAATTATTACTTTTTTTCATTTTGATAGGCCTCAAACTCACAGGGTTATTTACTAAAGTGAGAATTCAAAGTGAATTTGAAATTTCATGTCACAATAGCCAAAATGGAAACATTCTCCGAGTCAGATATTTGTATATTTTGTCCAATCTGGCCTTGAATTTGAAATCAACTTTAAATTCCTCCTTTGAATTTCCAGTTTAATAAACAACCCTGCTAGTGACAATAAGATATCCATATTACAACAAACATATAAAAATAATAAACTTTTTTTTTTTGTTGAATTTGAATGCAGATTCTCTCATTTTTTTACACAGTAACAGTCTAAATCTAAAGCAAGATGCTCGAGTATCGTAATAATGAAGCTTTAACCAAGAATGAATCCATACATATTTCCTTAGCACAGAATATGTGTTTTAAATATTTTTTTTCAAATAATAACACCTATCCACTTCACATATTTTACTCTTATTTTTCCTTAAATGGTTGACAATCTTGACCTTTTAAAAGATAAACTGCACAGTTTTGTTCTACTTTATTCTGAGATGTGGCAGGTATTAACTAAATATCTAAAATCTACTAGTAATTAAACATTTCTCTAGAATAAGCGTTTCCCTTGGAAACTTTACAAGTTTTTTTTAATGTGCTGATGTTTGTTACTTGATTGCATATTGTATAATAAATTATTTTCAGATTTTAAAAAAATCTGCTTTCTTGTGTTGTATTAATAAATCATTTGATACAGTGCCAGGAGGTGGCAGGAGACTGAACTAATGTTTATTGCATATCTCCACTTGTATTTTTGTTTTTAGTCAAATATAGTAATAACTTATTATTTTGCTGTTCTATTAATTCTCCTGGGCATTTAGTCCATGCCATTCAGCTTCTATATATTAAAAACCAAAGAAAAACTAGTTGCCTGCGCTCTCTCTTTTATCCCTATGTATTTTTAAAACAAATGGAGGTCTTTTAGTTACCTCCAATGGCCATGAGAGGATGAGCCCACCTGCCAACATCAAGGCAGACCCCCCTAGGTGGGTCCTAACTCTAACCATTCACCTTGCTTCCTTGAGCCTCTGGCAAAAATCTCTAATGAGACAGAAAGGGGTATTTTTTATATACACCCCTATACATTATTAACCCTTAGTAGGGAACACATGGGATGGGTGGCTGCATTGCAACAAGGCTGAGTAATACAGAAAATGGATACAAATGCAGAAAGAAAAGTCCTGCGCTCAACTCCCATCACTACTGGGCGGCTGCAATGACTACAGTACACATCAGCCCCAAATTATAGTAAAAACATAAGAAAAACTAGTTGCCTGCGCTCTCTCCTTTATCCCTATGTATTTTTAAAACAAATGGAGGTCTTTTAGTTACCTCCAATGGCCATGAGAGGATGAGCCCACCTGCCAACATCAAGGCAGACCCCCCTAGGTGGGTCCTAACTCTAACCATTCACCTTGCTTCCTTGAGCCTCTGGCAAAAATCTCAAATGAGACAGAAAGGGGTATTTTTTATATACACCCCTATACATTATTACACCTTAATAGGGAACACATGGGATGGGTGGCTGCATTGCAACAAGGCTGAGTAATACAGAAATTGGATACAAATGCAGAAAGAAAAGTCCTGCGCAGGCAACTAGATTTTCTTTGGTTTTTACTATAATTTGGGGCTGATGTGAGATTTGTGAGATTTTTGCCAGAGGCTCAAGGAAGCAAGGTGAATGGTTAGAGTTAGGACCCACCTAGGGGGGCCTGCCTTGATGTTGGCAGGTGGGCTCATCCTCTCATGGCCATTGGAGGTAACTAAAAGACCTCCATTTGTTTTAAAAATACATAGGGATAAAGGAGAGAGCGCAGGCAACTAGTTTTTCTTTGGTTTTTACTATAATTTGGGGCTGATGTGTACTGTAGTCATTGCAGCCGCCCAGTAGTGATGGGAGTTGAGCGCAGGACTTTTCTTTCTGCATTTGTATCAATTTTTTGTATTACTCAGCCTTGTTGCAATACAGCCACCCATCCCATGTGTTCCCTATTAAGGGTTAATAATGTATAGGGGTGTATATAAAAAATACCCCTTTCTGTCTCATTAGAGATTTTTGCCAGAGGCTCAAGGAAGCAAAGTGAATGGTTAGAGTTAGGACCCACCTAGGGGGGTCTGCCTTGATGTTGGCAGGTGGGCTCATCCTCTCATGGCCATTGGAGGTAACTAAAAGACTTCCAGTGTTTTAAAAATACATAGGGATAAAGGAGAGAGCGCAGGCAACTAGTTTTTCTTTGTTTTTTACTATAATTTGGGGCTGATGTGTACTGTAGTCATTGCAGCCGCCCAGTAGTGATGGGAGTTGAGCGCATGACTTTTCTTTCTGCATTTGTATCCATTTTTTGTATTACTCAGCCTTGTTGCAATACAGCCACCCATCCCATGTGTTCCCTATTAAGGGTTAATAATGTATAGGGGAGTATATAAAAAATACCCCTTTCTGTCTCATTAGAGATTTTTGCCAGAGGCTCAAGGAAGCAAGGTGAATGGTTAGAGTTAGGACCCACCTAGGGGGGTCTGCCTTGATGTTGGCAGGTGGGCTCATCCTCTCATGGCCATTGGAGGTAACTAAAAGACCTCCATTTGTTTTAAAAAATACATAGGGATAAAGGAGAGAGTGCAGCCAACTAGTTTTTCTTTGTTTTTTACTTTAATTTGGGGCTGATGTGTACTGTAGTCATTGCAGCCGCCCAGTAGTGATGGGAGTTGAGCGCAGGACTTTTCTTTCTGCAGCTTCTATATATTGCCCCCATCATTGAGTTGTTGTCCTGATTAGTGATTCATTAGTGTGTATGTCTTGCGCCTTTTAGTAACAGTATGCTAATGCAGGTCAACTATTTTACTTATTAATTTCTTAATATAGCAGCATGCATATTAGTGCTTTTATGGCGTTCCTGGTATCCCAATAATTGATTTCCTAGTGATTGTAGTTTTGTGATCTGACTTAGCATGTTCTATGATTATTCTATACATTGGTTCCATGAACTTGACACCAGAAGCAGACCACCATGGGTGATAGGCAGCAGGGGCTGCACAGAACACTCCAAAACAGGCACATGATCTTTGGAGCAGGTAGTGAGGGAGATGCTACGTTCCTTTTTAGTTAATTATGCCCATAAACTTTATTATATATACACTTGATTTATGCACTTTATTCATGATCAATTTAAATATGGCAAATTTAAATATGGCAATATTGTATTATCAATTTAAAATCAATTTATCATTATCAATTTAAATACGGCAAACGTTTATATGGAAATGTATTCCTTTATTGATTATATGATTTATGTTTGCTAACATTGTATTTTGTGTTATAATATGCCTTGGGGATTAAGCAAGCAAAGTTTAGGTGGTACTCCACTACCATTTACTTTTTAGTTCCATGGTAGCCTAGTTTTGTTTACACCTATATACTCCATTTAGCCTATGTTGTATTGTTCTCAACACACATAAGTCCCTGGGGCTTCCATGACATTGTATAGTTTACCTTCTTCTTATTTATTTGTACGAATGATGACAATTTATGTCATTTCCAGTTTCATACTTCGAGTTATGGCAGATAGCTCATACTGATGGAGACCTCCTAAATATTCATATTCTGTGTATAATTTTTTATTATGCTAATGAATGTACTGCATTTTTAAATATATTGTTTCTTTGTTATGTTGTTACTGACTATTTATTTATTACATCAATTAGGCGATGTTTGTAAGGGTATATATTTGCACATATAGGGCTAATGTATTGTGGATTGAGAAGGTCTCTCAGTGTTGTTCCTCAACAAAACTAAAAATAATAAAAAAACATATTAATAAGATTAAACATTAACTCATGGCAAACACAACTTAATCTTAAATTATAGAGAATCACATTTCATCTATAACTTGGGCTAAAAGAACTACTTGCAAATGTCTAGATCTCTCTAAGGAGTAAACAAAAACTCAGTTTTCAGTGGGTTTATTCTGTGCCAATCCTGTGCTAATCAGCACA
This sequence comes from Pelobates fuscus, assembly GCF_036172605.1. Classification (NCBI taxonomy): domain Eukaryota; kingdom Metazoa; phylum Chordata; class Amphibia; order Anura; family Pelobatidae; genus Pelobates; species Pelobates fuscus. The sequence goes on along the minus strand of NC_086322.1, from coordinate 197,366,566 downwards.
GGGATACGGCTGTGATCTGCATGTATGTTATCAGGGAATCCCTCCACTATGCTAAAGTCAAGCAATCCCTGTAAGGTGAAGTAGGGAGGAGGGGTAGGCTTTGTGCAAGAGCAATGTGGAGAGAAACAACCAGAATGATTTGTTGCAGCAGCTTTGGATAGGCAATCTCAGAATGGAGAGAGAAAGACAAATACGTTTTATTTACATACCACTCAGCTGACATAAAAAAAAAAATATATATATATATATATATATATATATATATATATAAATTGTAGCCGTATTAGTCCAGTGATGTAGATGTAAAAAACAGATAAAATTCGTATCTTGTAATACCTTTTTATTGGACTAACAGAATTTTTTAGTGACAAGCTTTCGGGATAACCTCCCTTTCTCAAGTCTGAAGCATTTCTGAGCAAGACGACACATAGAATTCAAAGTTGAGTTGTGATATAGGGGTTAAAGCGACATGAGTGTAGATAAGACACAGGTTTGGTAGAAAATAGACACCATCTTTGTAGAGGGTCATAAATATCTTTCTGAAGAGCAGAGTGAGGGGGGAGAGAGGGAAAAGAAAAACAAACAAGCAGACAGTGCAGAGGATGGTACACTTTATACATGCACACACACATAAATGTGTATATGTGAACGCATAAACACATGTACATATACATAAACACATATACATACATGCACATGAACTCATATGCACAAATATAAATGCACAGAAATATATATATATATATAAAAGCATACATGCATATGAGTATGGGAAAGCATAGGTTAACACATAGTACTTGGTATACTTGTATATGTGTTTATGTATATGTACATGTGTTTATGCGTTCACATATACACATTTAATGTGGCACTTTATGTACACATTCTACAAAGTACACAAATTGTATTTTGACAAGAAGTATATAACATGCACTAGCACTTTAAGAATAATGACACTCTTGTTCACAGTGAGTAAGATTTATATAGTACCTGGGCCTATTAAGCTATTAGGCTCTCTTATCACACCACAATCTAGGTATTTGTACACATTAATTTATTGGCACTTAGTCTCGTTATATAGTGCACGCCGATATTAACTTCTATTGCCGTCCGTTTAGCTGGTATCCCCATAGCGACGGATTAACATAGCGGTCGCTATGGAGATGAACGGCGGACGCCACCACGTAATTACGTCACGTAAGGGGAGTAGCCTGTTAGCGCAGGCGCACGAACGCCGGCAACACAGCGGCTTCACTGAGGCTGGTATCCCCATAGCGACGGATCAGTATAGCGGTCGCTATGGAGACAAACGGCGGACGTCACCACGCAATTACGTCACGGAAGGGGAGTAGCCTGTTAGCGCAGGCGCACTGTGCACTGGGGAACGCCGGCAACACAGCGGTTTCACTGGGGGTAAGCTAATTTATTGATTTAATGCATTTATTTATATTTATGTTTATTGCAATCATCTGCTTAATTGGTATAATTGTATAGGGTATATAAGATGTCTGTATGTCTCATTAACTTCATGATCCTGATGAAAGTCAGTAGTGACTGAAACGTTGATCTTGGATTTTTTTAAATCTCTCCATTAAACTTTGGACTTTTAATTACGTGAGTGCAACCATTCCTTTGAATTTTCTGGATATTGAAGCTGTTCTTTTTGGTTGGCACCCGGCTCTCAAGGGAATTTCAAGCGTGAGTGCAGGAGCAATATTGTTTTGTATATATATATATATATATATATATATATATATATATATATATATATATATATATATATATATATTGTAGTAGCTTGCACTCCAAGAAGACTTTTGTAGTGCCCGGTGCTGGTTGTGGCATGTTACCTGTCCTGATGAAAGCTCCATGTTGGAGCTGAAACGTTGATATTTTATATGGAATAAATAAAAGCTAAATTTTACTACTTCAACCAAGTCCCAGGAGTGCGATTGTTTCTACACCCATATATATATATATAATATTGGGGACTTTTGCCCTTCTATGGGAAGCAAGTCTGTGCTTCCCAAACAAGAGTATCTGAAGAGGTGTGTCTTACAGAAAGGGTAACCACTGACAGCCACTGAAGACTTGATTGATGTACTCAAAAGGAAATAGAGGTAATATAAATCAATTAAAATAGGAGCTTTTAATAGCATTAAGGGAAGAAGCCCTTACTTGTATAACATGCACCAATCCAGTTGGTTAGAAAACCGTAAACGTGTGTGTGTGTGTGTGTGTGTCTGTGTGTGTGTGTGTGTGTGTGTGTGTAAAACAATTGTTTAACATGAAACCAAAAATGTAATGAAACACATATTTTTCCTGCAGCCAGTGATTGCTACATTATGTTTTCCTGCCATTTGTTGACTATAGGAGAAATAAAAAAATCTGCCAAAGGCTGTTGCTGCACAATCATGGAGTTGATTCGGCTGCCCGAGGTACTTTTTTTTCTAGATTTATTGTTATGTGTTTATTTTGTGTACTTCTTTTTCTAGCCTGAAATTATTTTTCACGTTTGACATTTTTCTGTTACTTTTATTCCAACATTATCAAATATGTGTATATGTCTGCATTAATTTGTTAGTGTTAAACCTTTCAGCAACATTTTTAGCTGGTGTGATTTTTATTTTTTTAATAATAACAATCAAGGTTTCATCCATGCTTCAGTAAATGTTCTTGTTTTTCCTGCAGGTATAATAGATGATAAATATGTTGCAAGAAGGAAATCCATTCATTTCAGTTTGTGCTATTTAGGTTCTGGAACAAGTCAATTAGATTTGCTCCAGTCATCAACCACAGCATGTCAGCTAAGTTTGTAACAATGGTCATGAAGCTATTTACTTACCTAGGATTTCTTTGAAATGCAGGTATTAACCTCTTAGGTACCAAGGTGATGTGCTTGGGATCAAGGCCATTTTGACACTTTTTTTTTTTTTGCAGTGCATTGAGATACATATAAGTTTGACATGCCCCAACAGCAATTGTCAAGTTATTCAACATACATAACTGGTACAAGGCATGTGAGGATACTGCACATATTTTTGAGTTAGTAGCAACAGATAGAAGCTAAACAGCAATGTCAGAAGTATAAAGGGAGCCTGAATGTGTAGACTATGTGGGTATAGTACTTTGACACGGTGAGTGTGTAACATAAAATGAGAGAGAACATGTTGAACTTCTAGTAATGATTCCACCCCAGGGAGCTAACAAAAATGCTAACGAAAATATAAGGGGAATTAACAGATATTTCAAGATCAACAGGTTATGAATATGAGTGGTTTAACATATGTATCTAAAAAAAAATACAAAACGTTTAATTCAGGGATCATACCTTTGCTCCCATGGTATCAAATAGTTGGGTTGCTAATAAGACATGTCAAGTGTAGTACACGTGTAGTATAGTTATGTCAGGGAGTCATGCTGAGTGAACTGACAATGCTATAGCTAGAGATGTCCTGAACAGTTCGCCGGGAACTGTTCGCCGGTGAACATAGCTTGTTCGCGGTCGACGCGGCGGGCGAACATATGCAATGTTCGGTCTGCCCCCTATTAGGCATGGCGGTGGGAGGGTCTGGGAGGGAGGGTCTGCTGCTGATTGGCTGGAATGTGTCTTCTGACTGTGAGGTACAGGGTCAAAGTTTACACAATGATGACGAATAGGGTGCGGACCGAACATCGCATATGTTCGCCCGCCGGGCGACCGCGAACAAGCTATGTTCGCTGGCGAACAGTTCCCGGCGAACTGTTCGGGACATCTCTAGCTATAGCATATAGATGTGTGATGATGAAGGAAAAAACTATGAATATATCAAATAGTACCACTTTGCATTCGAGTAATAGTTACCAAACAAAAATAATAACTCACTTATTACAAATCACTATGGAGGCAGTGAGTGGAAGGAAAGTGTGCCCACAAGAGGCACTGTCCCTGATCATGATGGGAGTGCACGCATTAGGGAAGTCAATGTGTGCAGTCTCGTTATCTGGCCTTGAGAAGTTCGGAGAGCCATCAGTGTGGGGACCGGGATATCCCGGGATATCCCCCACCGGTTCAGAAGGGGTGGTAACGGGGCAACATCACCACTCGAGTTTGCACTGGGTCAGGAGATTTGCCGCCTCTCCCCCCACAGTGCTTGCTAGGCCACACAGGTGGTGACAAGTAAAGTCGGTTCAACGGCTGTAGGGAACCGTGAGAAGCACCGGTCAGTTGATTTAGGGATCCAAGCTAATGGTGGCGGTCCTAGAGTAAAAGCCTAGAGAGCAGTTTGCCAAGAATATTTTAAAACTGTGTGGTCAGGCCCTGCCCCCCATTTTGACACTTTTGACACGTGTTCAGTCTACAACAATTTCTCCATTTTTGTTAAAGTGTACCCATACATATTTTATATCATTATTAAAAGGAGAATGGGGTTTTATTTTGCTATCCTATGTGTATACATAACACAATATTAAATAGGATTAAAATATTTTAAAAATGGAAGAAAATAAAAAAAACTATTTTTTTTTCTCAGTTTTACATTTTATAATTTCTACACACCAAGTAAAACTTAGAAAAACTAACCCAAAATAGATTCACAAATTAGTCCTGATTGTGAAATGCCCACTGTGTCTAGGATTCCAAATTATTTTAAGAAGTTATAAAACAAATACTACAAAAAGCGGAATGTAGTTTTAAAGCTAACATTTTGCATGCTGTGAGTACAACTTGTATAGCAGTCACATAATCCAAAACCATAACACAAAAGTATATATCAGTAGAAAATGCATCCCACATGATATGCAACTAAGAGCATTTTGACACTTTTCCATTAACCATTTTATCATAAACCAAGGTTAAATTATTTTTTTGGTTTTGTTTTACACATATTTTGGGAATATTTACAGACCAGGTATGACTCACTACTGCCAGAAGCCCACATTTGTTTTCTGCAACTGCTCTTGAGTACAATGATAACCCACATGTATATCTTTTCCTATAACCCTGTCCTAATTTATGCCTAATCTGTTCTTAAATCTAATCCTTAAACAAAAGCCTAATCCAACCATTAAACAAATCCCTAAACCAACCCCTCATCCAACCCTTAATGCAACCAATAATCCAACCCTTAATCAAACTTGTGATCTAACCCTTAATCCAACCTGTGATCCACCCTATAATACTAACCATAATCCAACCTACAATCCTACCCATACTCCAAGCTATAATCCCACATATAATCTAACCCCTTTTCCTACGTCAACCCTCTAATGACACCTCTCAAGGGTTTCACTCTCCTGATGTAAGTACTGTGAGCACTCTGAACAGTGTGATTGCAGCATGAGAGGGAGGCCTCTTTCACATGCAACAGCACACATTGATTGGTGCTCGGTAGCTGGCAAAGCCCAGCACCAATCCTACTGCAGAAGGCAAGCAAGGAGACCACACCAGAGTCTTTTCAGACCTTGATTGATTTGCTGCATGGCAGAGTCCATAGAGGAGGGGTACACTGAGGTAAAGATCCTCCTCCACATCCTGTCTGAGAGTCAGTTGACCACACTCCAGTAATGGCCTTGTTCTGCAGCATCTTTAATCAAATTGAGGAAAAACAGATAGTTATATATGCATTGATTTGATCTTAGAACACAAGTTCTCAAATTTATTGCCATACCTCGTGTCCCGCGCCATCCCAGTCCCGCCGTCCATCCTCTCCTGCCGCGCGGTGAGGATCTCTGGCTGGCATCGCGTGTGCGCGGTAGCCAACAGGGGTGACGTGACTCTTAGCATTTAAAGTGATAGTAGCCTATTGCTACTATCTATTTATATCCTGCTTCATTTCTGTCCATGCCTATCAGAGTACACCTTGCCCTATATTAACCTCCTTCTGACATCACTTCCTTGCCCTGTCATGGTTTATTATAGCCCGAGAGTGCGTTCTGATTACTTGTCTTTCTTTGGTTCCTGACTTCGGCTTGTTATTTTGTTATTCTTGTTTCTGGCTCCCTGGACTTTTGGCTCTGTCTATTCGCTTACCCGTACCTTTATATCCCTGACCTTGGCGTGTCTGACTATTCTTATCTCTTATTTCTACGTTAATTCCAGCCACTTTAAGGTCCGGTAATACGTCTGCCTGTGCTTGCCTTTATTGTTCTCTGGTTTGCGCGTTGGGGAGTATTAACCTTGACATTTAGACAAGAATGGTGGAAGCGACAGGATGACCAGGGTGAGGTTGAGGAAGTGGCAGATTTGATGATGCTGGAATCCTAGAGATAGTGTGGGTCTTTTGGAGTGCAATATATGGTCTAGTGTGTGGAGTTGATTATCGTTTCTAATGTTACATAATGTCATATGTCATATGACATATATGTTTGAAGCAATTATGTGATGAGGTTATGTTAGAATGGTGTAGTGTTATTTACTCATTAAAGGCAGCGATCCGATGTCCCCAGCAGACTGCATGCACCGAGCGGCAATGCTATTTGAATTCTAGAGCTATAAATGCTGCTTACATTCAGATAGCATTCTTAAAGGTGCACAAGGGGTGCTACATCATTCCCAGTTCATAGCAATCCAGTGTTCCCATTCACACACGTTTTGGGACCACAGGTGGACATGGACTTATTAAATCACACCTAACAGTAGATATGTTTTTCTTTTTCACTATTTACTGTGCCCTATCATGGTTTCTGTTCCTAGTATCCGTTTAGTGCCTACCAACCCTAGAATAATGGAACTTCTGAACACACCAATCAATCACTTCAGTATTGCCTTCGATATTCTGTTTTTCATCTCAAGATAACCTACTTATTTGGGCTGAGTTTGCTCATAATAAAGATAATCGTGAATCTTCTGGACATTGTCCTTTTTACATAATCTATGACCAGCAACCTATTGCTCTCCTGTCTGCTTAATCCTTGCTGGGAATGTCTGTTCTGGATGAACACTTATATGGTTTGCATAGGACTTGGAAGCAGGTTCAGTGTGTCTCTTGGTGGGGTCTTCCTCTCAAGAGTAGGTAGATGCTGATAGGCACTATTGCGCTACTCCTTATTATGTGGTGGGGTATCGGATATGGCTCTCTACTCGTAATATCTGTCTATGTGAAATTGGCCCTTCTTGGCCCTTTTTGTATACAGCTTAAGATTAAAGGGATACTGTAGTGTTAGGAATACAAAGCTACAAAAAACAATTCACCCCGCACTCAGGTTTCATTTAGTAATTTGCCCATGTGCCCAGTAGGTGCTCTGTGAAATAGAACCCACCACAATCTAAATTTTACCAACAAGAGACACAGGCGACACTCCAGGGTCTGTAATGTTTTTCCTTTATTGCAGGGTAGTTTTCCTCAATATAAAATACTGCAGCATTTCAACATTTTAGATCGCATTAATCATGCATAAAAGATAAAAGCATACCAAGTGTATGCTTGTATCCTTTATGCATGATTAAGGCGTTCAAGCCGAAACGTTGCAGTATTTTATATTGAGGAAAATGACCCTCCAATAAAGGAAAACAATTACGGACGAAGGAATACAAAGCTGTCCTCGTAACACTATAGTTACCTCTACCTCCCCCCTTTCTCGTGTCCTCCTGCCGCCAAAAAAAATCAATTAAAGAAAAGACCTTTACATCTATGTTAAGTAAAGAAATAGGGCAGAAGCTTGTGCAAGGCATATAGTCTTTCCCAGGTCTGGGTATGAGAGTGATGGATGCTTCAGATAAGGAGAGGAGTTAAAGCATTTATAATGTGTTGGACCAAGTTTCCAGCAAAAATTTTATAGTATTTAGATGTAAACCCATCTGGGCCTGTGCTCTTTCCCACTGGTGATCCCTTTAAAAGCACAACTGCATGAAAAGTGAGCCATATTTAGGCTCATTCCATGTGAGTGAATACATACTGTTGTTTCTCATTTCACCTGGTGTTATCACCTGAACTATATTTTGTATTTGTTTTATTTTTCATATGCTGCTGTGCTGATTCCCCATTTATCCACATTATAAAGATTGTAAGATAGCTCGTTTTTTTATCAAGTTGATCACTTATGAAATATTTTAAAACTCACCTTTGCCTGCCCCCATTGGTCACCAGGCCCCCAGCAGTGATGTCACTACAAATTCTGCAAAGTCCCCAGACGGTGACATTGCCACTTTAAGGGCCCTGTCTAAAAGATGACTACTTTTATTGCCCTTGGTATAAAGGGACTTTCTAGTCAGGATGGTTGTTGTTTGGCACTAGTCATAAGGAGATCATTCATCTCAGTACTTGCTGCCACCAGGTGTCTTTAATGGGTCAAGAAAGGAGTTGTGTATGTTGTTGATCTAACTGAGATATGTAGGCAGTAAGGTCTACAACTATGTGTTTGCTTTGCTTTTTAACTTGGGTACCTGTCTGAATGAGCTTCCCCCTTCTCATATAACAATTTCGGAGATATATTGAGTGGAATTTACATCAAGGTAGGATTGTATATGTTGTTGCAGCTTGGAAACAGTACCAGACGAGTCAAGGAAAGACTTATTCAGTCTTCACCACCCCAATTTTTAAAGGGGGTTGAAATCTAGAGGGCATGGTCTGTCTAGTTGACAGGGTCAATGTTTGTTTTCTCTAAAAGTGGTAGAGCATGGTGGGCTATAAAAAGCGTATCAATTCATATGTATGAATTGTTTGGGGCCGAATACAAGGATTGGGTAAAGTACTCTCCAAAAGTTTATCAATTGTGCCTGAAGAAGAGCAATAGCCTGGCTCAGGAGAAAGGAGACTCACATGTATATCCGGTTGCTCAGCAACCACCTCCATATTGTAGCTTTTTTCAATATGTATAAAGATATTTGCATGTTCCTGAGCTTTGTTAGCCTATTATTTCTTGTTTTCTGATATTTTTCTACTGTATTTCTCCTCTGGTATAGTCTACGACATGGGTTGCCCCTACCTACACAGCTTTCCCATGTGCTATAATGTCATACGGGATCTCTAGATGTGAGTGCTTTTTGAACCACAGTGGGAGGGATTCAATGAACGTTTTTGGCAGGAAGAGGTATCTGTATGAGTGTTAGTCACTGTGCACTTTGTTGAGTTTCCTTGCATTGATAAAGGGCTGCTTCTGAAACGTTTGTTGCATATATCCATAAATAAAAGGCATGAGGCTTGCTTTTGAAACTCAAGAAGGATGCAAATTCTATATATATTATGTAATGCAAATCGCCAATGTTTTTAGGCCTACATTTTTTAATTATATTTGAAAAATATATATTTTTTAAATCTTAGAATATCGAAAATATATGACGGCGATTTCAGTCAAAATTAATTGCCAATTTGAAAAATAACAAATCGAACCAGGAAACTATTAGTCAAAAATAAACTGAAACAATATTTTTTAAAGAGACACTATAGTCACCAAAACAACTTTAGCTTAATGAAACAGTTTTGGTGTATAGATCATTCCCCTGCAGTATCACTGCTCAATTCTCTGTCATTTAGAAGTTAAATCACTTGGTTTGTAAACTCTAGTCACACCTCCCTGCATGTGACTTGCACAGCCTTCATAAACACTTCCTGTAAAGAGTCATCTAATGTTCATCCTTCCTTTATTGCAAGTTCTGTTTAATTTAGATTTTCTTATTGCCTGCTATGGTAATAGCTTGCTAGACCCCGCAAGAGCCTCTTGTATGTGATTAAAGTTAAATTTACAGAGCAAGAAATAAAAATGTTTAATGTAAATGACATCTTATTGAACGTGAAACCAGTTATTTTGTGTCAATCATAGCCAGGGGAAGTGTGACAAGGGCTGCATAAACAGAAACAGTGATTTATCTCCTAAATGGCAGTGATTTGAGCAGTGAAACCTGAGAGGCATGATCTATGCACTAAAACTGCTTCATTAAGCTAAAGTTATTAAGGTGACTACAGTGTCCCTTTAATACTAAACAGCTGAAAGGTTAAAAGTAAGCAAAGGTTTTTTAGTAATTTTTTTCTTTGATTTTCTTAATTTTGATTTTTTTCAGCAGTTTTGCATATAACACCCTATATTAGTAATTTCTTTGTTATCTTTATTCATTTCCCATAAGGAATTATGGGCTTCTGAAATTTGAAAAATAAATTAATCAAAATGATTTTTCACCCATGCACATCTCTACTGGTCAGAGGGATATAGGCATGTAGAGTTTGGAAGTTTTTGTTTTGTTTTTTTTAACTCACACTCACTCTATATTTAATTGTCGAAGTGCAGGAGCTTTTATATGGAGTGCATTATTTCAGAGCTGTACATAGATATAAATATACGTCCAAATTCATAATGCATATACCTAGATAGGATGATATATACCCCATATTAATATGCTTAATTAAAAGCCACTGACCAGTGAGACGATTTGGCTATCCCAATAAATACTTTCATTCTTCCCCCACTTTTGTTAAGGTCAAAATATTGATAGATGTTTACCTCTGTAGATATTATTTCATCATGGTTACAAACAGAGTAATATAGCAGTATCAACATTATGGTTCACTCATACAGTCATGGGGAAAAAAAAAAAGTACATCCCCTTTGAATTCTATGGTTTTACATATCATGATATAATAACATTCTGTTCCTTAACAGGTCCTAAAATTAGGCAAATACACTCTCAGATGAACAACAACAAATGTCACGAAATGTAGAAACGATGTGTGAAAAACTAAGTGCACCCTTACTGTTTACATAGGAATTAAGAGGCTACATAGCAGATGTGTGGCTAATCAAATGCCCTTGATTAGTTGATCATCAGCAAGTGTGACCATCTCTATACAAGTTTAAGTAGTTTGCTGGTCTGGCATCGAGGCTTAATGCTGAAGAGGAAATAAAACAGCAATGATCTTAGAGAAATAGTTGTTGCTGCCCTTCAAACAGGGAATGGGTCATTTCCAAACAATTTAGAGTTCCTCATTCTACAGTGAGAAAGATTATTCAAAAGTGGAAAATATTCAATCTTCCTAGATTCCTAGGAGTGGAAATCCCAGCAAATTCAATTAAAGGTTAGACTATGCAATGCTAAACCCAAGTTGCATCTCAGACTCTACAGGCCTGTGAAATGTGAAAGTACCAAACAATATAATTAAAAAAAAAAAACTAAACAAGTATGGTTTGTTTGGAAGGGTTGTCTGGAGCATGTCCTAGGTTTGCAAAGTTGCATCTGAACAAACCACAAGACTTCACTGAATTCCTCTCCATACCAAAGTAGTCTAGAGTAATATGTGATCTGCCCGACAGCTAAACCTTGGCCATAATTGGGTCATGCAACAGGACAATGTTCCTAAGCATACCAGTAAATCTAGAACAGAATGGCTGAAACAGAAAAGAATCAAGGTGTCGCAATGGTCCAGTTAAGGTCCAGAGCTCAACCCAATGCAAATGCTGTCTCATTGAAGTGAACAGTGCATAAACAAATGCCATAAATACTCAATGAACTGAAGTAGCATAAAGAAGAGTGGAATAAAATTCCTCCATTATGATGTTAAAGACTGATAAAGTCATACAGAAAACGATGACTTCAAGTTATTGCTGCTAAAGGTGGTTCTACAAGCTAGTAAATTATAAGGTGTACTTATGGCTTCTCCATTTCGGCTTTATTTTTGTTAAATAAATCATGACACAGTGGAATATATGTGTTGTTGTTCATCTGAGGCTGTATTTACTGAATTTTTAGACTTGCTAAGGAACAGATGATTTTTACTATGTTCTGATATGTAAAACCATAGAAATCTAAGAGGGCATACTTCTTTTCTCTAAAAACAACTGATTGAAAAGTGCAGTATGGTTAAATTGAGTAAAACCTAAAACTGCATGAATTACAGAATAGACAAAATTAAATAATAAATTAAAATAGCATAAACATACAGTATGTGCCAGCAGCTAAAACACATAAAAAACTTTCCCAAATTCTAAAATAACAATGCAATCCACAGTGTCAGAGCTTAGTAGATGTATCCCTATGAAATATTTTCAGGGATATCAAAGAAAACAATTCTGTATAATTGGGAGTCCTAACAGAAAGTTTATAAGTCCCTCATGAAATAGAATATATAGTAATAATGAAAAATAAAAAACAGTAATAAAATTAATGATAAAAAACAATAGTCACAAAATCTTGACTATTCCCCCTTGTGACTATTATTTTTTATCATTAATTGTATTACTATTTTTTTATTTTTCATTATTTTTCATTTTTACTATATTTTCTATTTCATGAGGGACCTATAGACTTTCGATTAGGACTCCCAATTATGCAGAATTGTTTTCTTTGATATCCCTGAAAATATCTCATAGGGATACATCTACTAAGTGCTGACACTGTGTATTGCATACTTCCTTTTTCCATTACTGTATATGAATGTACTTGTTATTCAATAGGATTTCTATTGCTAAATTAAAGGCAATTATGTATATACATACATACATACACAAATACATTATGGTATACTCTTCATTAGAACTTTTACAATAAACTATTGTTAGCACGGTCCAGTCAGTCCCTCTTGGTCAACAAGCTCCAGACAGGTTTCCATCCTAGTTTTCATTCACAGACTGTGTTATTTTACTTATTGCCTATAATTTGACATACAATGGGTTGTTTTGCAGATGTATGTACTGTTATTTGTCTTTACTAAAATATATTAGTAGTGATGTCGCGAACATAACATTTTCGGTTCGCGAACGCGAACTTCAGCAATGTTTGCGAACGGGCGAACCGCCATAGACTTCAATAGGCAGGCAAATGTTAAAACCCACAGGGACTCTTTCTGGCCACAATAGAGGGCCCTAAACAAGAATAAGGGGTGGGGGACCTAATGTCCTCCCCCCTCGCCACCACCCTGTGCGGTGGGTGGGGGCACTAAATACAAACTGGGGGGGGACCTATTGTCCTCCCCCCTGGCCCCCACTCCTGAGCGGTGGGTGCGGGCCCTAAACAAAAATAAGTGGAGGGGACCTATTGTCCTCCCCCTGGCCCCCACCCTTGAGCGGTGGGTGGGGGCCCTAAACAAGAAAAAGAGGGGGGACATAATGTCTTCCCCCCCTGGCCCCCACCCCTGAGCGGTGTGTGGGGGCACTAAATACAAATGGGGGGACCTATTGCCCCCACCCCTGAGCGGTGGGTGGGGGCCCTAAATACAAATGGGGGGACCTATTGTCCTCCCCCCTGGCCCCCACCCCTGAGCGGTGGGTGGGGGCCCTAAACAAGAATAAGGGGGGACCTAATGTCCTCCCCCCTGGCCCCCACCCCTGAGCAGCAGGTGGGGGCCCTAAATACAAATGGGGGACCTATTGTCCTCCCCCCTGGCCCCCACCCCTGAGCGGCGGGTGGGGGTCCTAAATACAAATGGGGGGACCTATTGTCCTCCCCCTGGCCCCCACCCCTGAGTGGTGGGTGGGGGCCCTAAATACAAACGGGGGACCTATTTTCCTCCCCCATGGCCCCCACCCCTGAGCGGTGGGTGGGGGCCCTAAACAAGAAAAAGGGGGGACCTATTGTCCTCCCCGTGACCCCCACCCCTGAGCGGCGGGTGGGGGTCCTAAATACAAATGGGGGGACCTATCATCCTCCCCCCTGGCCCCCACCACTGAGCGGTGGGTGGGGGCCATAAATGAAAATTTAACCCCCCTCCCCCCAGGTGACTAGGGGTCCCCAAACCCCTAGTCACCCCCTCCCCCCCAAAATAAACTCCTACCTACCCCCTTCACCCTAATAATGACGGGGGACCGTTAACTAAATACCTGTAAAAATAAATAAAAATAAACTTACCGTTCTTTTGTTTTCTTTCTTCTAAAATCTTCTTTTTTCAGCCCCAAAACAGGCCAAATAAATATCCATAATAACCGACGCAATTTTAAAAAAAATAGAGCGCCCCCCCAAAAAAAATCCATCTTCACCCGGCGAGGGCTCCGCGCAGACTAAGCTCTGCAGGGCGGGGGAAGGCTTACAAAGCCTTGCCCTGCCCTGCAATTAGGCTCAGAGCACTCTGATTGGTGGGTTTAAGCCATCCAATCAGAGTGCTCTGACAGGTAAATGAAGAGACTAACAGGTAAGTCTCTCCATTTTACCTGTCACAGCACTCTGATTGGTTGGTTTGAAATCCACCAATCAGAGTGCTCTGTGTCATTTTACACAGCGTGGGAAAGTTCTTTGGAATTTTCCCACGCTGTGTAATTTAACTCATAACTCTCTGATTGGTGGATTAAGTAACCAATCAGAGAGTTATGAGTCAAATTACCCAGCGTGGGAAAATGTTATTTGTGTTTTTTAGATTGATCACGAAATTTCATTTTGTTGACTGGTGCAGTATTTTTTCTATTGTTTTATTATTTATCTCTGCGTATTGTGGGATACACTTTTCACTGCACCAGCAATTTTATATTTGTGATAACTGGTAGCGCCAATACACCTTGATTTCTTTGTACTTTAATGGAAGGGACTGGTAAATAATTTCATATTGTACTCTTCCATAAGTAGTAATAGAATGTAACCTGTGATTGGTATTGATCCAGAGCAGCAAGCAGCACACAGCCAGTCTTTTCATACCTAGTGAGAGAGGCATGTACACTGGAATGTAATTAGAGCTAATGTAATACATCATTATGTTTAAGCATTCCTATACTCTGATGTTATTACTGGATTTCATTATAAGGACTAAGTATTCAGACTTTAAAGGTTTATAATAAACTTTGATGCACATTACATATCCTTGGAGGGATATACAAGTGCAATAAGGAGGAGGTGCCAGCTAGCGCTCTGTGTAAGTCCGATTGGACAGATGAAATCATAGAAAGGCGTAGGAAAGCATGTAAGGTGCAAAGTTTTATACGGAAACTGGTGTTGTGGGTTCAAAACCAGCCTGGTGCCATCAATTACTTTATGAACATGTCTTTGTATGGTTTTAATTGTGTTTACTATTGGCACTTTTTTTTCTCTTTAATGTGGAATTTCATTCCCAGTTTGAATTTTACACTCGGGAGACCTTGCTTATTAAGCTAACACGGTATAAGATGATTTCATCTATAGAGTGCTATGAATATATCGTCGGCAAATAGAGCTAGGCAGTACTCTTTGCCGTTCATCGTAATGCTTTTGATTGCGGCATGGGAAAGTATTTTTCAGGCTATGGATTCTAGTGAGAGTGTACAAAAGAGGGGAACAGCTCCCTAATTTTGTATCCTTATGTGAGAGTTCCATATTTAAATATCCTAAATAAGGGAGCTATATCTACTAAACAGCTCCCTAATTTGGCATCCTAAAATATGGCAATCCCACATAGGAATAACTGGTTTTATTTGGGGAGTTCGCTAAACAGCTGAAAGATTAAAATTAAGAATTAACCTTTTTCTTAATTTTGATCTTTCAACTGCCTAGTAAACAGCTGTCTAATTTGTTATCCTTATGTGGGACTTTGATATTTAAGGATAACAATTAAGGGAGCTATATCTACTAAACAGTTCCCTATTTTAGTACCCTAAAATATGGCCATCCCACTTTAGAATAAGCAGACTGTCATATTTATATGCTAAACACAGCTCCCTGACTAATTTAATAACTGTAAACATGGAAATTAAACATATGGGTACCATATATGGAACTACTATCTGAACCAAAAAATACTAATACATTTTCAAACTATTAAATCATTTGAAAGGTTTATCCACAAATATAAAATAATTTGAACATTTTTACATCAGAACCTTAGTCCATACAAACAGTGAAGCATAGCGTGGAATTGTAGTTATCCTGATATACATGGTTTGTTCTTGTTTTTTAAACTTAAAAGTGGTGACACAATACTGAACAAGCAATGGTATGTGCTTAAAATTCTTGAGCATTTAGCTCCTTCTCTGTAAAAGGAATTATAGCTTTTTAAGCAGTAACTGCAGGAAAGAAATATAAAAACCTGCTTCCCTGGATTACAAAACACATATTCTAATTGTAAGTACATTGTTCAAGTAATGGTATTAAAAAAAGGATGTTTAACTTGGATCATTACACATGAGTCACTCAAAAGTACAAAATACAAACAGGTATAGAAAGTAGTAACACTCCTTCTTATAAAACATGTTATTTCCATGTTATTTGTTAACAATTTTATAGCATGACAGGAGGCTTCATATTTGCTTAAGTCTCTCTTTACTTTAACTCCACAGCAGCACATTAACATAGAGAGATAAACACCAAAGACAAAAACATAATGCATCTATATAAAGCTCCTCCTAAGCCACCATTTCCTCTTTCTTTGCTGCTCCGCAGACAGTGCAGGTCAGAGTACCACTGCCTCCTATTAATTAGGGTGGTTGTGTTTCTTATCTATTTCTTGTAATTTTGTTTGAGTTTGTGTTACAGTATTTCTGTATATTTTAGTTTTCTGTGCTTTTGTGCCTGTTATTTTCTTTGGGGATTTGCTTTTAGCCCTGTTTACTCAAATTGTTTGCTCTGTTCCTCTGGCTTATTTGCCGTGGTGGTCGCCGAGAAGCGGTCTTCCGACCGCTTCCCGTGCCGACCGCCGGGACCGTGGAGTAAGACTCCTGCGGTCCCTTATGTGTTGCCTTTGATTCCCGCCCGCCGGCTTTGTCTGCCGAGCGGGAATCCCCGTTTTGCTCTTTACCCCGCCCGCGTCCCCGCTCACTCGCTCGCTGTTATCGGAGTGGGGACGGAGCAGGGAGCTACTCATTTGCCGCGGGAGCCTCCGCTTCCGGGTCGCCCTTCCCCCGCGACCGCGTGGTCGGCAGTGTGTGCGCGGCTCTCCTCTGCGTTTGCCGCGCGTGTCACTGCCTTATTAAAGGTACAGTGACTAGTTTGTCCAGTTTGTTCCCCCATCTCCTGGGCAGGTTGGGGGTTCGGATTTTTTTATGACAGTTTTTCTTTTCTAACCATGTGAGAGAGCTCAGTGAGCCCTTGCATCACAGATTTTGCCCCATATCTGAGGGTCGCAGGTTCAAATCCCCTCACCTCTCCAAAGTGAACAAAGCAATAGAATTTAGTTTCTATACTTTGCATGTGTGCTTGCCCTGCATGTTTTTCTATAGACATTGTATTGCATGTTACTGTTTTTTCCTGACTTCTACATGGCACTGCGTGCTTTCTGCATGTGACCCTGCCTGGCGTCATTACCCGCTTGGATCCCACTCTGGATCCCGCTTCATCTCTACCCTGCACACCCTAATAGTCAAGATTCTACTGCATGTCTATAAGGATCTACATTTCCACCTGCAATATACCTCTGGGTCGGTGCCGCCCGTACCCTTATACTGGCCTGCCTTGTCTGTGCCTTTATGATTGGGCTGCTTTGTCTGTGCCCCTTGATTGGCCTGCTTTGTCTGTGCCCCTTGATTGGCCTGCTTTGTCTGTGCCCCATGATTGGCATGCTTTGTCTGTGCCATACTACGCATGCTATTGGCCTTGTGGCTCCATACCCTGGATAACGGTTTGTTGAGCCTGCATGCATTATTACTTGCCTCTGCCAACACTAGGGGTGCTGCCCCTATTGCCTGCTAATGATACCTGTTCTCTATCTTCGTAGGTATCTCGTATCATCTACATTATGGACGCCTCTGCACAGGAGCAGAATTTGCAGGCTTTAATTAATGCGGCTGTGACCGCATCTGTGAAGAAAGCCCTGGCTAGGGCCCTCCCTCAACCACATATGGACAGGGGTGTGTGAGGAACCCCCCCCATTTGGCAGAAGACTCGGATGAGTCAGACTCTCAGGAGTGAGAGCAGGCAAGTGCGCAAACGCGCTATTGGAAGGGTGAAGGCCCTGAACCACGCTCCCGGAAGGGCAAGGCTCCGCGAAGCGACATGGTTCGAGGTTATCAACCTCGCCAGCCAGGTGCCGTCATATATTGGGCGCAGGGGAGGAGGCCTCCTTACCCCCCCTACTATGGCTGTGTTGGATGAGTGGCGGGCAGACCAGTCCCCTTCAGATGAAGATGGAGATTGGGACGAGGACTGTGGGGATGGCCCCAGTTGGCGCTGGGAGGACAAAGACGCGCCAGGGACAGAGGCCCCCTCGACGGTACCGGGAGATGACACCTTTCTGGATGCTACAGGAGAACCCCTGTTTGACCCTCGGTCTATCCGACACCCCAGGTCCTCAGAATGGTCGTTGCCTGACCACTTGGCACAGTTCGTGCACTACTGGGTCCGCAGACCCCTTGAAGGGGAGGCCCGCAAGAAACTGAGGGCAGAATGCCCCAGGCCCGTTCTGCCGGACAAGGTGGCAGCGACCCCAGAGTTTGACCCCTTGGTGGCCAAGTATTTGACCCGTACGGGTCGGGACCCCAAGAAGGGGGTGGAGCGTAGCCTCCAGTCAGTGCAAGATAAGCAGCTGGACGTGCTGGGACCCTTATGCAGGATGTTGGCCTTAGCAGACGAGGCCTACACAGAAGGTACGAGCCTGGATCCGGCCACCATGCGGGACTGGGCACTACGTTCCATTTGCCTGCTAGGCAATGCCAATGTGGCCCTCTGCACTGAACGCAGGAAGATAGCTCTGTTCCATATGGACAACAAACTATCGGAACTGGGCTCCAAAGAATTGGGCCCCGTGGTAAAGGGCCTACTGTTCGGGGAACCCTTCATTAAGGAGCTACAGAAGCACGTCAACGTGTTTACCTCCCTGGATAAAGCTCAATCTTCCATTAAGAAGGTTTTTCGGCCACAAGCATCCCGGGTTTTTGGACGGGATGGACGACAGCGGGGTCATGTCTCCAGCCGCGGCTGGTCCTCGGGCCGCCACAGATCCCGTGGTTCGTCCTTCTTTCCGTCATACCACTCCAGAACCCCCTATGCTCAGAGGACGGATAGAGGATACCGCGCCAGAGGACAGGCGAGATTTCCTGCAGGTGAGTGCACCTCCTACCACTTTCGTTCACCCTACTTTGCATGCGGGCAGACTGTTTCACTGCAGAGACAGGTGGCGGGAGGTGTCTTCAGATGTATGGGTCCTTCAGACGGTACGGGGTTATGTCATAGATTTCCATTCCCTTCCAACACAGGTTGGACCCTCAAGGGTCCCCATCATCGCAAGGGAACAACAGTCCTTGATAGATACGGAAGTTCGGGCACTGTTCGCCAAAGGCGCGTGTGGCAAAACTAGCCACTTCTGGACTCTAGTTAACAAAGGTTGTCCGTAGGCTGAATGTATTACTGTATATCATGGTTGTGTATGTACTATATTATGTCCGTTCGCATGCTAGCAGCCGTACGCTAACAGCATGTAAGCCTTTCGTTTGACGAAACACGGCTATCCGGGCCGTTCGCCAAACGAATGCGGGCTCCCCAAGTAGACCACACACTCACAGTCGTGTGGCACTAATTAACCGATTGCAACAATGTTGCAATTGGTAATTGAAGGCTCTCCTAGGTGGCCGTCGTTCGGCTACCGACCATGCGGCGGTCGGCCATCTTGGATCCTTTGTTTCTGCAGCGGTGTTCGGTCGTCGAGAGCCTGGAACTGAAAACGGCTACTCAATGACTCGAACACCGCTGGACTTCCAGAGCGTTCGGGAGCCCCGCGTTCGCCACATTCTGTTCCCCATCGATGTTCGGTAGTTTTAAACCGAACTCGATGGATAAATGTATTTTGTGCGGCGTTCGGTTAGAATAGCTGGGATCTGAGCGGTATTCTCACTAAATGTGCCCGCAGACCCCAGCTATCTACCGAATGGTCATTCGTATAAAAGCGAGCAATATTGTGTGAAATATGGATTTCTATGTGAATTGTCAGTTTTGCTGCACGAGGGGATAATCCACTTAATCGTCCATTTTAGTGGGAGGATCCCTCTCGTGCAGCAATGCCTGTTGGGATAATCATACTGGGTGATGGGAGAAATCCCCTGTAATATCTGTAAGGAAACCCCTTGCAAGGGGAACTGCATAAATATGGAAGTCTGTGAATAAAGCGAGTTAGTTGACTCCCAAACTGTGTTTCGTCCGGTTATTGGGAGGATTGGGAATATTGCCGTGCTTTCTAACTCTGACTGTGGATTACCTACAATACCAACGGAGATCGTGGACTATACTACTGCATTCCGTTACAGCGCGGTTCAAAGAGCCCTGGATTCAGGGGGTTTCTTAAGCTCGATTTTCCTAGTGACGAAAATGTCTGGGGAGTTCCGCCCAGTGATCAATTTACGAGAATTGAATGCTTTTGTGGTCTACAACCACTTCAAGATGGAGGGCATTCATCTTCTGTGGGACCTTCTCCGGCCAGGAGACTGGTTCACGAGACTGAACCAGAAGGACGCCTACCTCTGCATCCCGGTGGACGAGGACTGTCGCAGATTCCTTCGCTTCAGATGGAAGGGCATTCCATGCCAATTTACATGCCTCCCCTTTGGCCTCAGCTCGGCTCCTTGGTACTTCACCAAGCTCCTAAAGCCGGCGGTCGCCCGATTCAAGGTTGGAGGGTATCCGCTGCATAATATATCTGGACGACTTGCTGATCTTTTGCGAGGACCCCTCCAGGCTCAGATATCAAACTCGGTCTGCGATCTCCTTGTTGGAACACCTGGGGTTTGTGGTCAATCTGTTGAAATCGGCATTGGAGCCTTCCCAGGCGGTGGAATTCCTGGGTTTCGAGGTCGATGCGAAAGAATGCGCTCTTCGCCTGCCCTTGGCAAAGATAGCGACCATTCGGAAGGAGATACGACGGATCTTACGGCAAGACCGGATTCCCCTTCGGATGTTGGCTTGCGTGGTGGGTCTCCTCTCGGCCTCGATACAGGCTATTTACCCGGGCCCACTACATTACAGGGCCATGCAACGGCTGAAGGCTCGTTTTCTGCGCAGGAGACCCTCTTACGATCAGATGATCTCCCTGTCTCCAGACATGAAGACCGAACTGCGCTGGTGGCTCCTGCATATGTACGCCTGGAACAGCAAGGCGATATTCGGACCAACTCCGGATTTTGTGCTGGAATCAGATGCAAGCCTGTGGGGCTGGGTGCCACGTGCGCGACCGGGTCCATGGGAGGCCCGTGGTCAGACAATGAATCGGAATTTCACATCAATTGCCTGGAATTGATTGCGGGTTCTTTTGCGATTCGGAGCCTGGCGAACCACCTGTCGGACTGCTGCGTCCTCCTTCGGATGGACAATGTTTCAGCGGTGCAGTACATCAACCGCTTGGGGGGCGCTCGGTCTCGAGCACTATCGGAGGTGACGAAGGAGATTTACAGCTTCTGTTTCCAACGCAACATCACCTTACAAGCGGAATATCTTCCGGGGGAGTCTAATCTGACGGCGGACTGGTTCTCCAGACATTGAAGGGATGCCAGAGACTGGAAACTCCTGCGATCCATCTTCCTCGAACTCTAGTATCAGAGGGGCCCGTTCACCTTGGATCTATTTGCCGCCAGGACGAGTCACCAGACCCAGAGATACTTCAGTTGGCTCCCGGATCCGGCGTGCACAGCGGTGGACGCTTTTCTCCAGGTGTGGAATTCGCAGGGAGCGTATATTTTGCCCATACCCTAAGGTACATTTATTAAGCTGCTGCCTTGCCCCATTTACCTAAGACACACTGCATGGGCACTGTATGTGTGAATCGTATTACAATCCCTCAGGGCTATGTACTAGGTTCTCTTTTTGCCTATCAGCCTCCCCTAGCCGCTGCAACAATAAAGTGAACAGACAGCCTCTTCCTCTATATAGTGCTTAGACTTATGTCTCCCTTACACAGTGTAGAGATGTTCTCTCTCACTGTTAATATCCATTTGTCTCCTTTGTGCTGATAGACCTGTCACAGATCGGGAGGTTCACCGATCACTCTTTCCTTCCCCACCCACACACTAAGTCCCTCCGCCCAGCTAGACACAAGCGGCTGGTTGCCATGGCAACATATCAACAATCTGACTGCGTTCCAGCCGACGGCTTCGGCACCCGCTGGAACGTGAGGTCAGACAGCAGCATGACCCAGCTGCTGAATACACTTACAGGGGTTAATTTTACCCGCGTTTTTCGGCGATTACCATGGGGACTACACTGGGACAGGGGTAAGCAACACCTGTTTACAATACAATGTACTAATGTAATTTGTATTTGTTTGTTATTTAATAGTTGGTTTATGTAATGCACCTTATCCTGACAAAAATTCTGCACTAGAACTGAAACGTTGATACTTAGTGGCAGTTGCTGAATAAAAGCTAAGTTTTTTATTTATTTTTTATTTTTGTTGTTAATAGAATATAACAAAGCAGAAAAGTACATCGGGTAAGAAAGCACCAAGACAAGTGATAAGTTACTTTCTACGGCAGGGCTCGGAAGCCTACCTGATTGTTGGGCCGGCTTGTACAAGTTTGATGTAATAACAAATAACATAATGATAACATAATAATAACATACTAATATAAAAGGTGATAATTTTTGTTATCGATATAAGGTGGGTGAACCATTGTAGACTTCTTTAATAATGATTTCCAGAGGCCAAACATGGCTTGACCCCCCCCACACCACCCTCAGCATCACCACCCCCACCAGCCTCACCACCACCGCCAACACCCTCAGCCTCACCACCCCCACCACCCACAGCCCCACACCCACCCTCAGCCTCACCACCACCCCCCACCACCCTCAGCCTCACCACCACCCCACCACCCTCAGCCTCACCACCCGCACCACCCTCAGCATCACCACCCCCACCAGCCTCACCACCACCGCCACCACCGCCACCACCCTCAGCCTCACCACCACCGCCACCACCCTCAGCCTCACCACCACCGCCACCACCCTCAGCCTCACCACCATTGCAGCCACCCTCAGCCTCACCACCCCCACCACCCTCAGCCTCACCACCCCCACCACCCTCAGCCTCACCACCCCCACCACCCTCAGCCTCACCACCCCCACCACCATCAACCTCACCCCCCCACCACCCTCAGCATCAGCACCCCCCACCACCCTCAGCATCACCCCCACACCACCCTCAGCCTCACCACAACCCTCAGCCTCACCACCACCCTCAGCCTCACCACCACCCTCAGCCTCACCCCCACCACCTTCAGCCTCACCCCCCCACCACCTTCAGCCTCACCCCCCCACCACCTTCAGCCTCACCCCCCTACCACCTTCAGCCTCAGCCTCACCACCACCCTCAGCCTCACCACCACCCTCAGACTCACCACCCCACCACCCTCAGCCTCACCATCACCCCCTCCTTCTCACCATCACCCCCTCCTTCTCACCATCACCCCCTCCTTCTCACCATCACCCCCTCCTTCTCACCATCACCCCCTCTTACTCTCACATTATCCCCCTCTCCCTCTCACCATCAACCCTCCGCTCCTTCTCACTATCACCCCCTGCTCCCTCTCACCATCACCCTCCTCTCCCTCTCACCATCCCCCCACACCATCAGCCCCCTCTCCCTCTCACCATCACCTCCCTATCCCTCTCACCATCACCTCCCTATCCCTCTCACCATCACCCCCCTCTCCCTCTCACCATCACCCCCTCTCCCTCTCACCATCACCCCCTCTCCCTCTCACCATCACCCCCCTCTCCCTCTCACCATCACCCCCCTCTCCCTCTCACCATCACCCCCTCTCCCTCTCACCATCACCCCCCTCTCCCTCTCACCATCACCCCCCTCTCCCTCTCACCATCACCCCCTCTCCCTCTCACCATCACCCCCCTCTCCTTCTCACCATCACCCCGTTTTCCCTCTCACCATCACCCCGTTTTCCCTCTCACCATCACCCCGTTTTCCCTCTCACCATCACCCCGTTTTCCCTCTCACCATCACCCCCCTCTCCCTCTCACCATCACCCCCCTCTCCCTCTCACCATCACCCCCCTCTCCCTCTCACCATCACCCCCCTCTCCCTCTCACCATCACCCCCTCTCCCTCTCACCATCACCCCCACACCATCACCTGCCTCTCCCTCTCACCATCACCCCCCCCCCCCACACACACACAACACACTTCAATCAGCTACCCCATACACATAGAGTCTCAGACAAAAACGCAAACCTGCTCACAGAGACATACATTCACACACACACGGATACTCTCTGTCAGACACACTCTCAGGCACATACACAGGTAGACAGTGCATCACTGTGTATATGTGACACTTTTTTGTTAGTGGGGCCTCATGTTTGCGTTTTGCCTAAGGCCTCATAAAGTCTAGAGCCGCCTCCGCTGGAGACCCTTCCTTGTGCATGCAATGCTCCGCGGGAACGGGCCGATTTTGTCCCTAATGTATGACAATTTCTCGGGTGGTAGGCTGGCTTAGAGCATTATGGTGTCTAAGGCTATGCCCAAGAAAATGAGCTTGGGAGAGGGACCAACCATTTGCTTGGTGACGGAGGAACCGCCTGGGTCTCTGCAAAAATGGCAAAGAGCTTGGGGCTGCTTCTAGACCCGAAAGTAAGCCGGGTAGAGAAAAATACTTGTCCCTCCAATTAATAGTGCCATAGTGAGGAGTGAATGGGTAGCTGTTTAGAGGCGTTTGTAATATTGGTTTTGCTTAATCATGCCTTACTGCTTACTGTGATAATAGCTTGCATGGTGTCGTCAATTTTGGCATACTGCAGTGACAACTCCTCAGCGGGTATGAGAGAGTTGATGCTGGGAATGGAGGAAGAACGAGGTGCGGAGGGTCAATGATAAAACATTTTATATTAGAGTATTAGTGAATGTGGCTACACCACATTCACTAATGATTCAGGGGACAGAAGGTGGACACCATGATTCAGGGGACAGAAGGTGGTCCCCTGTAAGCAGGTCATTGGATGCTGAACATAGGTTAGGCATACGAGTGAACCTGTGGGGATGGCAATGATGCCCCTGTGAGAAACCCATCACCAGATAATCTACGAGATGCCTAGTTGGGTGTGAACGCAGGTTGTAAGCCAGGATGTCAAAGTTAACATCAGTTAGTAATTCCTTGGGTGACAGTAGGGCCAGGCACATAGTCTTGGTGTGCGCTCTGAAGCAGATGGAGCAGATGTGCAACAACCAGCATGCACTTAGACTGCATGCCCCTTCATTAAAATTATTGCACACCTGCGCCTTGCCCAGGAATGAGAGTAGTCTGCCCAACATGTCTCTCTGCCCACCTTCTTTTCTCATGTGTGGGTGAAGGAGTGGTGAGAAGTGGAAGTGGGAGTGGTAGGGTCTGCCTCACGAGGGCACAAGTTGGTGGAGTGAGAAGTGGAACTACAGGCGGCACAGGTTAGGGTCCTCAAACAGGCAACGTGACAGCAAAACAGTTCTGTGTCCATCTGTCACTAGTCAATTCTTATGTTGAACTGTGCCAGATGAGTAGCTGCCCTGGACGATGTTGACTTATGATAGTCACAGAATGAGTACCCTCCGTACTTGATGCCCATGAGAAGCTATTAGAAATGACACTAGATTTAGATCCTTTCCATCCAGAATTTCCTTCTCTATGGAAGCTGGAACAGAGTGAGCCGGTGAGACATATGGGTTAGTGATAGTTGCTGGTGGGGAAGGGGGAGGGGAAAGGAGGGGTATGCCAGCCTGAATGGCTGAGACAACCAGGGTAGTGCGGACCTGGGGGGCTTGTCAAGTCACCTAGGGTGGTTATTGCCGCTACTGCTTGTAGCAGCCTGTTCATCGTATGGAGGTTGACCAAAATAGCAGTCAGGGTTTCCTGAGTGGAAACTGAGGTGTTAGTTGACAGCCCTTGCGAACTAGTGCTGGGCCTGGGTTCATTGGCCTGTGCCGTCAGGAGCCTGTATAATTCTGCCTTTCTAGTGGTAGCTGGAAAGGGGATACCACTGAGTCTGAGCTCTTCTGATATTTTTGGAATAGTCCAATATCTAAGGGATCTGGGGGTGGAAGGGGTGAGGGATTCCTCTGGAGACCCAGGCCTGACTGGCGTGCTGGGTATTTCGTCCGACGGCAGATCAATGATGGGGATGGATGCTTGTGACATTCTGAAAAAGGAATAATGACTTGAATAAGTAGGGTGATGTGGAGGGGGGAATGAGACCTTTGGAGAACTGTCCTGCTAACTAGTGCAGAGGCAAAGAATTTAAATAGAACCAAATGATAGGTGAGGCCAAGTGGTGGCACTTGAACATGGTGGCAGGATGTTGGCCTCTCGGTGACCGTAAGAGATTCAAAACGTGTGTCCTTGATTTGGGGAACCCTAGCTGAGCCGTAAAGAAGGGTGAGCGAGGTGGCTAACTATGATTTGGTCGTGGGGTTGAACCTCCGTTTTGAGGTGGGGAGTTATTTCCCACATTAAGCTTACATGGACGTGCCGGTCTAGTGACCGGAAGCCGGGTAGCGATGCCGGTAAGAAGCCGGTTGGCAGGCACGGAGGTCGGAGGCAGGGAAGCTGCTGGCGACAAACTGCTACTGGAGGCTAGCATTTTTGGCGGGAACTACGGGCCGGAAGTGCTGGGACAAACAGCTTGAATGTCAAAGGTGAGTAGGCGTTTAAATAGGGGCCATAACTCCTCACACAAATTCAGGCCAAATGGCCTTTTAGTATATATATATATATATATATATATATATATATATATATATATATATATATATCTTTTGCACCTCTCCCTGCTTCATTCCAGGGCCCTATTTAACCTTGACCTGCAGAGAGTCCCAGGAGGAAATTCACTGCCTAGCCATAAAATAAGGTGCCACCAAAAAAAAAATATCACACACTGTAATATTTCATTGTACCACCTTTAGCTTTGATTATGACATGCATTCACTGTGGCATTGTTTTTATAAGCCTCTGCAATGTCACAAGATTTATTTCCATACAGTGTTGAGTTAATTTTTCACCAAGATCATGTATCGATGATGACAGAGTCAGACCACTGCGCAAAGCCTTCTCCAGCACACCTTAAAGATTCTCAATGGGGTTTAGGTCTGGACTCTGTGGTTGCCAATCCATGTGTGAAAATTATGTCTCATGCTCCGTGAACCACTCTTTCACAATTTGAGCCCAATGAATTCTAGCATTGTCATCCTGGAATATGCCTGTGCCATCAAGGAAGAAAAAATCCATAGATGGAATAACCTTGCCATTCAGCATATTCAGGTAGTCAGCTGACCTCAGTCTTTGGGCACATAATGTTGCTGAACCTAGACCTGACCAGCTGCAACAACCACAGATCATAGCACTGCCCTCACAGGCTTGTGGCACTAGGCATGATGGGTTCATCACTTAATCTGCCTCTCTTCTTACCCTGGTGCACTCATCACTCTGAAACAAGGTAAATCTGGACTCATAAGACCTCATGACCTTCCATTGCTCCAGACTCGAATCTTTATGCGCCCTAGTAAATTGAAGACTTTTTTTCAGATTAGTCTCACTGATTAGGGATTTTCTTAAGGCTACACAGCTGTTCAGTCCTAATCCCTTGAGTTCCCTTTGCATTGTGCGTGTGGAAATGCTCTTATTTTCACTATTAAACATAGCCCTGAGTTCCACTGTTGTTTTTCTACAATTTGATTTCACTAAACGTTTAAAAGTGATCGCTGATCATGATCAATCAGGATTTTTTTCCAACCCATTTTCTTTCTCGAAGACGATGGTTTCCCACTATCCTTCCAGTTTTTAATAATGTGTTAGACAGTTCTTAACCCAATTTTAGTCATTTCTGCAATCTCCTTATATGTTTTCTCTGCTTGATGCATGCCAATAATTTGACCCGTCTCAAACAGACTAAAATCTTTTCCACGACCACGGGATGTGTCTTTCGACATGGTTGTTTAAGAAATGAGAAGCTACTTATTGCATCAGTTGGGGTTAAATAACTTGTTGCCAGCTGAAAGATAATCGCCCATGCAGTAACTATCCAATAAGAGGCTCTTACCTATTTGCTTAGTTAAATCCAGGTGTCGATTTTTTTTTTTTTGGGGGGGGGGCAGGCAGTGTATTTCTCAAGTAAGTGGTTTAATCTCATAAGAGAGTCATTAGAAAGCTAGATTAGGACCTGCCAAGAATGGAGTACATTGGCGTTATGCAGTGTATGATCATATACTGTAACTAAACATCCATTATTTTTTGCCTAGGTGAGGTTTTTAAATAAAACTATTACATTCTGTAAAACTTCAAATTGATGTTTAGTGAATAAGCGAGTGCGCTGAATCTTGTATGTTGTATAAATTGGCCCCAGCAGCACCCTATAATGTAAACATGTTCAGATGAGTGCAGTCTCTTGGTTTTATATATATATATTATTATACATACAGTTGTGCTCAAAAGTTTGCCTACCCTTGGAGAATTGGTAATATACGTACCATAAAAAAAAAAAAAAAAACATGAGTGAGCAGGCAAAACATATTTCTTTTATTTCTTATGGGATTCATATTCAACTCTAGGTTATAACAGAATTGCACAATCATAAAATAAAACATGGCAACAAAAAAAAATTAAATGACCTCTGTTCAAAAGTCTGCATACCCTTAGCTCTTAATACTGTGTATTGCCCCCTTTGTAATAGTTGTCGATGAGGCCCCTAATTCTTGCAGGTGGTATAGCTGTCCATACATTTTGGAAAAATGCCTCCAGGTCATGCAAAGTCTTTGGTCGTCTTGCATGAGTCACACGTTTGAGATCTCCCCAGAATGGCTCGATTATATTAAGGTCAGGAGACTGTGATGGCAACTCCAGAACCATCACCTTTTTTGCCATAACCACTGGAGTCCAACTTTACCTGTGCTTAGGGTATTTGCCATACTAGAAAGTCCAAGAGGGTCCCATTTACAGCCTTAATGCAGAAGAATGCAAATTGTGTACAAAAAATATACAAATAGAATAAGAGCTAGAGTGTAAACTGAGTATAGACATGATAACAGGTAGCAAACACTAATCGTAAGGGTTACCATCAAACCCTTACTGAAAGATATAGAGAAAACAACATACACAAAATATAGGTTGAGACAATATAAGGTCCAATTAGTCCACAATTGCTGGAGTTTGTTCTCAACTGGTATTTTCTGATTTTATTTCATGTACTCCCACCATCTGAAGTCTGGATGGTTACCAATTGAGAAAAGATTCGAGAAATTGTGGACTAATTGGACTTTATATTGGTGCAACCTATATTTTGTGTTTACAGTATTTTCTAATAACATGCTGCATTCATCTTGCCATCAATTTTCACAAAATTCCCTGTGCCTTTAGAGCTCTCCTTCCCACCCTTAAAAAAAAAAAAAACCATACGTGAGCCACCACCATGCTTCACAGTGGGGTTGATATTCTTTTCACTATAGGCTTTGTTGATCCCTCTCCAAACATAGCGCTTATAGTTGTGACCATAAATCTCTATTTTGGTCTCATCACTCCAAATTATAGTGTGCCAGAAGCTGTGAGGCGTGTCAAGGTGTTGTCAGGCATATTGTAACCAGGCTTTTTTATGGCATTGGCGCAGTAAAGGCTTTTTTATGGCAACTCGACCATGCAGCCATTTTTGTTCAAGTATTGTCGTATTGTGCTTCTTGAAATAACCACACCATCTTTTTCCAATGCAGCCTATATTTCTCCTGAGGTTAGCTATGGGTTTTTTTTGTATGCCAAACAATTCTTCTGGCAGTTGTGGCTGAAATGTTTCTTGGTCTACCTGACCTTGGCTTGGTATTAAGAGATCCCCGAATTTTCAACTTCTTAATAAATGATTGAACAGTACTGACAGGAATTTTCAAGGCTTTGGATATATTTTTCTATCCTTTTTCATCTTCATAAAGATCCATTACCTTGTTAGGCAGGTGTTTTGACAGTTCTTTTCTGTTCCCCATTGCTCAGTATCTAGCCTGCTCAGTGCATCCACATAAGAGCTAACAAACTCTTTGACTATTTACACATAGACACTAATTGCAATTTAAAAAGCCACAGGTATTGGAAAATAACCTTTAATTGCCATTTTAACCTGTGTGTGTCACCTTGTGTGTCTATAACAAGGCCAAACATTCAAGAGTATGTCAATGTTTGATCAGGGCATTTGGGTGATTTCTGTTATCATTAATATTTAAAAAGGAGCCAAACAACTATGTGATAATAAATGGCTTCATATGAGCAGTATCCTTCAATAAAATACATTATTTTGCATGATCAGTCATATTTTAAAAATCAATGCCAAATGTTTTAAAACATATTAAAGGGTATGCAAACTTTTGAGCACAACTGGCATTGTACTCTAACCTAAAAAGATTTGTTAGTTACCCAGTGCTCAGCAACACATATAGCATACCAAGATACCATCACTTTAGGATTTCCATAAAAATTGCCCTGAAGAAAGTTTCTGTCTGGAACAGAAACGTTGACTATATTGGATTATTCTGAATAAAAAAAAAGATCTTATGGAAATCCTAGAGTGTTGGTATCTTGTTCTAGTATATATATATGAAGTTGCTGTTTAGTAGATAGGAGAGTGCGCTGGATCTTGTGTATTGTTTATTATATATATATATATATATATATATATATATATATATATATATGTGGAGGCCATATATATATGTATATTTATATATATTAAACAACAGACAATTATCCAAAATGTGAACACCACTGGTGAAAAACAATTTGGTACTCTTTGAAAAAAAAAAAGTTAATTATAAAAAGGTTCCTCAATATCTTCAAAATACAAATATACACAAATATAACGTACAAAAAAAATAAAAACAAAGAAGCTTCACAAGTGATACGGATAACTTTAATACTAATACTAAAGGCTGTATTGCACTCACAAACCTAGAGCTGAATAAATGCAGAATATAACAAGTAAAAAATACAGGGTATTTCTTTTTTCTTCTCTTTTCCCAACTTTAGTGGGTGTAAGGGAAAAGGAAAAACAAACACATAATACAGTACTGAATTACACAATGAACACTTTTATTTATATTGCACTTACATGATTCATTATGATTACAAGTGTCAGGGAAAAGACCTGAATAATATACTTCAAGATTTCCAGATTAGAGAATATCGAGCGCTCAGGAAATCAGACACGCAGACCTAGGTTGTCAGAGTAATTTGATTTCTTCCATTTAACAGGAGAGCAAAGTTTTTTATGCAAAAAGAGAACAGTGTCAACGTAATTAACAACTGGTGATCGTAACAGCGCTAGCATATTCTTCTTATCTATGACCGTCATGGTGATCTTAAACACAAGACACTTTGTACATACTAATTCCATGAAAAGTATGCTAAAAGTACATTCCACGAATGATGAATTGCAGTTCAGCTAAAAGTTCAAAAGCTATATACAGTGACCATTGGAAAAATATATGTTTCAGTAAGTAGACCTTCACAAAAGCCCATAATTATCAACTCCTCTTTCGCTCTAGGAGAAAAAACATGCAGGATCACCAGGAAGTCAAACCAATAAGCAGTAGTGAAATAAAATAACACCAATATAAATAAACAAATGCGGTAAGTGTCCTTTCGCCCTACTCGTTTCGTCTGGCTTCCGACTACATCAGAGGAATCCAACATGTATAATTCAATCTTGCAGCATCCATGTTTAAAAATCCCTTTAGCTCCACCAAAAACACATTCAGCCAATCCAGAGTTAAGTTTGAAACATATTATACCTGTTATAAATATCAGTTTCACACATTTCTGCAATGTTGCTGCTAAAGCAGTGTGAAATGTTGTGATTTTTCTCTCTCACTAATCTTTATTACCTATAGGGAACATTTGGGACAGACTGATTGTGTATATTATTCAGATACCCTGTTCAAAATAAGTTTGGCTTAGAAACAGAACATATATAGACCAACTCTACCAGTGGATTTGGGGGTTTGACATATTATATAACCTCAGCGTTTTGTAGTCATCGATATTATTTTTTGGCTGTCCAAGACCTACTTATTTGTTACTTGAATTAAACTATTTACCATGTGATTTTATTTTAAAGATACCACCTAACTCTTCTACCAGAAGGGCATCCTTTTATTCAAGTTTCAAACCATGTCAACTCTCAACCATGCAGTTATGTCTAGGCGTATAATCAAGATCTTCTTACAGTTCAACTTAGTCTGTAGTCAATTTCAGGAATCTGCCTCTGAAGAAAATACTTGAAATTCCTGGTTTTCAATGCTGTGTTTTATCACTATCTACAGCTTCTTCCTTATCTGTCTGTGCATCATATTTCTAGTCCTGTATACGCCACCGTTTTTTGGTTAATTACAATATAGTTTCTCCCTGCTAGGGCCTTGACTGCAGTTTTTGTATTTACTATCTCAAGCTTACTTGTAGCACCTCCAGTGCTATTCTCATTCTATAGCATTCAATATTATTATTAATATTGTATATCTAAATATAACTCTGCATAAAAACATTCATGTAAGATAGAATACAGGTTTTAGATAGAACGTATTGTCATTAAAATAGTAAGTGTGAAAACAGTGTCAAAGTACTCTGTTTGAGCAGATGTTGACCTGATTAAGCTATATTCATAAGAATCGTGTAGTGGCTACCTCTGAATTATGAAGACTCAGGCAAACTCTAGTCATATACAAAGAAATAAAAACTGGGTACAAATTAACATTCATTCAGCCAAATAAGTAAGCTAGATATGGACCACTAATTCACAATGACTAAAAGGATATTAGCTGTATCTCGTCAAAAAGTCCTAATCCTATCTGGGGTTACCATAGCTGCAGAGAAAACTTGTCAGTATTTGGATGCTTGACTGCCCTTTTGGCTCTGTGTTACAGCACATGTGAATTAAATTGTTTGAAGTCTTTAGGTGGACTAACTGAAGACCAAGCTTATTGTATTTTTGCTGATTGCTCTTAAATGTTCTGTTTTACATTAATCAGAATATTCTGAATATTCAACCTGAAACTAAGGTATGACCCATCACCTAAACTCCATTTGGTCCAGTTTTCCAATTTAGTTTCAATTCTTGATGCAAGTAAATATAATACATTTTTGTATTGCACTTACTAGTACAAAATTTTGACAACCAATATTTCTGCTGCAAATGTGAATACCTTTGAATTTTTCTTTACATTAAGTCATAATGCACAAATACTATACTTTTGGACTTTTAGTAGGACCACTAGTTGTAATCCAAAAATGATGTTCATACATTGGTCTATTAGACTAGATACACCATCATTAATACAAATGTCTTCTTTT
This sequence comes from Pelobates fuscus, assembly GCF_036172605.1. Taxonomy (NCBI): domain Eukaryota; kingdom Metazoa; phylum Chordata; class Amphibia; order Anura; family Pelobatidae; genus Pelobates; species Pelobates fuscus. The sequence continues at coordinate 197,333,498 of NC_086322.1, read as the reverse complement.
GTTTACTCTGAAAGTTTGAAGATTGATGAGTAATAGTGTAGATATGAATTAGTGTGAATAGTTTATATTGTAGGAAAGTAGAATTTTTACTGATTTTATCAGAATAAAATTCAGCAATTTGGTTTCTTATCTTTTCATCCTCAATTGATGTCCACAATAGAAATAAAAGGAATTTAGAAGTGGTCAGCTAAAAATCTAATGTATTTGATATACATCAACTATTATTTCTTGAAAAACCTGAAACCATATCATTATCACTAGTACTTTTTGCTACCTATTTATTTCCAATGAACAGGCTAAGACCTCTCACCTAAGACCTACTGCATGATCTGGATTTCTGACAATGTCAAAGAGGATTTTCCTATCTTTATATATATGCCTATTTCAAGCTAGGCAATTACAACCAAACTTTCTTTTATTGGTGTAATATGGGTAGGAAATTAACCAGGTAGTAGCAAACAAAAAGGTTTCAGAAAGTTGATTGTGGCTAATGTGAAAATATATAATAAAGTGTTATTCAACATTAAAAAATATTTTTTAGGTCATGTATTCACTCTCCAAACACCCAAAATGACTACACCATTTACACACATAATGAATGCAAATTACAAACAAGCCCTAGGTGGAGTGCTAATAACAATGACTGTAACCTGCTATATATTGTACTGAAATAGGAGGTGACCTTTTCTCCTTTTTCTCCTTTTTCTCCCTTTTGTTTTTTGATTTGTACTTCACTTAATGTAAATAATACAGAGAAGTGCACATAGCATATTAATGTTACCCACAAAAATGCTGGAAACAATTACAATTCTCAAATTCACACAGTGAGCACTCAAAGGTAAAATAATACCTTTAATTTAAAAAAAAACAAAAAAAAAAAACCTTGTGGTCCTTCACCTAGAACTTTTATCAAGCATCTTTCACTTCTCCGAATTGAACAAAAAATATGAGAGCAACAACTTAACTTCACATTTTAAATAAGGAATTTGGGTTATTTATATTGTGTCTTCATAATATTGTATTAAAATAGGTGAGATTTTTAATGTAGACTTTTGGACCTTGGATTTTGGAAGTCATATTTCAAGTGAAACTCTATGTCCAAAAATACATATATTTTTATGCATCTAGTTAATTGTTCCACAAAAATATGCAATTATAAAAAGCTGTGCAAGTATGTTGTAATCCTTTAAAACATACCTTTAGTTACTTGCTGACAACTGCAGTTATAGAAGATCCACCTCCTTTTTGTATATCACTTACTTCCTTGTTAGTGCTGGGTGTTGTCCTATCAAATGCATCTCAAAGAAAGTACTAAAAACAAATCTCAGTTCAATGCTTCTCATGATTTTACTTTAAGATTTAGGGATTGATATAAACATATATATAGTCCAAGTGCAGTTTTGAGTATTAATGTTTATATGGTCATTAAAATGGTGACATGTTCTAGAAACCTAATGTAGAATAACATTCTTCTCAGGCTCAGCTCACCACTGCATGAAGTTAATTTGAATTAAATTCCACAACTGTTTTGCAAGTGGTTGCATTATATTCCCACTGCATCTAATGCATATTTTACTCCATCCAGCCTGAGCCAGAATCTTACTGAGCATGACAGGAGGTTCAGTTTAGCAGGGTCTGGCAATCTCAATTTTTTGAATTTAAAACCAGAATAGATTTTTTCCCTTGATCGAGTAGTTAGAGAAATAAATACCTAAGAGTCAGGGAGCAGGACGTTTCACCATAGTTTCCAACATTTACCAACAATTTCTAGAGACTTTGTGGATGTTCACAAACACATACACATAAACACACATGCAGATACACCCACAGACACATACAGTGACACTGATGCACATGTAGATATACACACACACTGACACACACTGGTAGTTCATCCTTTGGAATGCAGAAAGGTCCCAGGATTCAGTGAAGACCAAAACATGGGACTGCCTGGAAAATTCAGGACAGTTGGCATCTATGGTCTCAATTTATTTAGCTTAAATCAGCATAAAAAATTATTCCAATCTGTTAGTAAAAAAAAAAAATGGATTTTTAACTAGAAATTTGATTTATTTACAAATATTTTCAGTGGTGACTTCTATAGATAAAGGTTTTTTTGTAACAGCTTAAAATCAATTCTGATGCTAATTCAAACTGAGTAAACTGTAAACTAACTAAGTAAACTGAGGTATATATTTGACATTGTGTATGTAACTCACCCAGCAAATGGTAGCCTGTCCAGGGTGACTGGGGTTGCATACATTTGATATTACCAGCAAGGAAGAGAGTAATCTGGCGTTTGACTGTCTGGGAATTTGACCCTACTATACATAGAAAAATGCCATTTCTTTCCAGAATTAAACTCTCTTTTAAAAGAAAGGCTGCAGGTACAGAATAATTGCACTATAACCACTTCAGCAATATGAAGTTCTCATGGTGCTTCAATTGACCTTTACAGCTCTATTTTGGGTGAAAATTAGCTTGAGAAAATTATATATAAGAAGAAATTGCATGGTAAAAGGAAAAATTAATTGGTGCTACAAGGTAACAATGGAAGAGAAATATCTGCAAGCTGATTCAGTCAACGTGGGTGGAGTAGTTACAATACATAAGTAGCATTATAAATAGGCTGATGCATTTTAGCAGCAATAAAATGCCATACCAAAAGTTGAATCATATGGACAAGAAGGGCAGTCCTAAATGAAATCAAGAGACACGCTTGAAAGATGTTGACGTTATCAAGTAAATTGTGTGAACAAGACTCTCTCCCCATTTAAATGTACTAAAACAGTTTATTCTTTATCTGAAGATTAAAGTGGATTTCAGGATTTTTAGAAGTCTGTGACTTAAAATTGTATGTTTGTAATATATATATATATATATATATATATATATATATATATATATATATATATATATTAGACAAATAATATCATATATTTTTAATAAAAATATACAATGGGATTTTTATTATTGGGGGAAATATGATGAATTGTCAAGGGAATGTAAAAAAAAAATCAGAAATAAAATATTTTCCAACTCATCTATTTTGCCATCTCTGTGATTTTGGCCTACATTTAGTGATTCCCTTGTCAATTAACTACAAATCCCTGTTTTGTGGGAAAAAAAAAAAAAAAGTATTGTGTATCATTTTTACTATGAAGAAAATGCCATCTTATTAAATATACATTTAAACAGAATTAATATGTCCCAGCTTTATTCAGCGTAATAAATGTTTTCTCAGGCACTTAATTCAATATTTTTTGAGCTCACAATTACAATTGTATATATCAAAGTCAACAGATGGATATTAAGCATTTGTTATTTACAAGAGAGAAAATAGTATGGATAAGCGTGAAGACGTCTTTCTAACCTATTACCAACAAGAAGCAGTTTTGTTTTGTATTTATAATCTCAATTTAACTGAGAAAATATTACATTCACCAGAAGCATTGTTTTTATTAAAAAAGGGAACATCAGCGTGTGCACACATGCTGAGTTTTTATTAAAGCTGAACTTGATCAGAATTCATTTTCATCGTTTTTTTTTTTCTCTGGATTGCACGGATCTTAACACGTCTTTAAGCTTTAAGGCATAAAAAAAGCTGACTTGCTTTTCAATAATTGAAAAAGATACTAATTTGGTTAGCTGTTTTTATTCCTCGTAACCCCTTTGAAAAAAATGTAATTTTGAAGACGATATTATATTTTATTTAAAAAAAAACAAAAAACTAAACTGAGGTTGATTGAAGGTTTGACAGGAGTTTATTTTCTACATATTTAAAATACAATTTTAAATGCATGGATTTCATAGCAAACTATTTTGTGCAAGTAGCTAGAGGGCAGTGCAGTCAACAAATTGATGTGTGAATTCCAATATACCTTTCATGTACTAGAAGAACTCTAAATGGCCAGATACAAAATATTTCATATTGCATTTACCTTTTAATTCAGATGAAATTTGCAGGAAGATTACAACATGTCAAATTAATTTGTCATCATTTTTATTTTTATACCAAAAATATTTATATGCAGTTTTAGGCTGATGTATACTAAATAATCTGTACCTAATGAAAGACTTATTGAAAATCTAAAAAAAATGTTTTCCTCAAAATAATGCAATAGGATTTACAGCATATAGATATTTAACTCTCTATACAAGGTGCTAGCACTGTCTGCCATTTGCTTGCCTGTGTTGTTAATTTTCAAGAAACAGTGATACTGTCATTTTTAAATTAATGTTTGTATACTGGTATGAGGGAGTGGGTCCGTGTGGTGTATAGCATAGTCAAAGACTGAATGATGTTCCATTACAGTGAGATGCTTATAACAATTGGTCATCTGCAAGTATTATTGCAGATATAGTATGTATAATGGTTCATACTATATGTAACTACTGTCATTCAAACATACTGTATAGCGTGAGGTCTTTTCTAGCTCAAAAAACTAAGACGTTTGTATACATTTCATTTAGAGGTAAAATAATGAATTATGTAGAATGTTGGTAAACTTAGCTTAATAGAAGGTTATAAAATATATAAAATATATGTACAGGTTGCGCCAAAAATAAAAAGTCCAATACATTAGCAGATGCTTGGAGTATTTTCTACTTGTAAATCGTCCAGGCTTCTGATGGTGGCAGGTATATGAAATAAAGTAGAAAGATATCTGGTAATGGTGCAGAGTATCTAGTACCAAGTGCAGAACAAACATCAAAGAGGTCTATGATGTAGAACTCACATTAAGTAGAGCTATAAAACCATTTGATAATAGTTATTTTTAGGGATGTGCATGGGCAAAAAATTTGGTTCGGTTTGTTTTGGAAATTCGGGTAAGTAAAAATATTAGTCTGCTTTGGCAATTCGGATGAATGGCATTTGGTTTGGTTCAGCACATAGGAACTGCTGAACTTTGTCACTTCAGAACTTCGACACTTCGGCACTTCGGACATTCATAAGCATTCGAATGTCCGAATGGCATGAAATTCATACGAATGTACATTCGGAATGAAACAAATTGTACATGTCTACTTATTTTTAAGAATTAAACATATTTGGCATTCACTTAATTTATGTGCCTGACTATTTATCATATTTTTATGCTTTAAAGTTTTTTTAGTTTGTTTTAGTTTTTTTTGTTTACATCTTTTACTGTTCCTGGCACATGTATACCACCATTGCCTACCTGCTACCTGTATTCTGGGAAGAATTACCCTTTGGAGGAGCTACTCTACTTGATATCCCTGGTGGGGTTTTACCACCCAAGCATTAATACCTGAGCAAGCAAATGTATATTGCTCCATCAAATGTGACTAGATTAGTTTTACCTTTGTAATTACTAGTGTACAGCTTTACAGAGAGCACTATATTTTTTGCCTTTTATATCCACCTACATGCCAAGTGACTGACTCCTAGAACAACATAGCCGTTAGTGGGGATTGTACTGCTGTACGCTGTTATACTCAGAGCTGGTTTTATAGCTCTACTAAATGTGATTGCTACATCATAGACCTCTTTGTTGTTTGTTCTGCAATTGGTACTAGATACTCTGCACTACCAGCTGTCTTTTTTCTTTATTTCATATACCTGCCACCATCAGAAGCCTGGACGATTTACAAGTAAAGAATACAAGCATCTGATAATCTATTGGACTTTTTGTTTTGGTGCAACCTGTACATATATTTTATATTATCTTGCTTTATATTATTAAGTAAGGAGCTGAGGTATCGCTTACTACCAGTGTTTGCTGCCTGCTTATAATTCTATGTATAGTTGCCTTTTAGTGCTTATCCTATTCTCTAATATTTAGGTTAGCTTAGATCTTGCCTGTTGGATGGTACAGTTGGCACACTGTCACCAACATCTGTATTATAATAGATTGTAAATCTGGTTGAGCAAGGTCTTCTTCACCTCTTGCCACTGTTCTGTGAATTGCTTGTTGTCAAATATCCCCATTCTATAATTGTAGATTATGCAGAATATGTTGGCAAAATGTATATGATGATAATAATTGTATGATCATTGTATAATAATTGTTCTAGATAAATGGAGATCTTGCCATTGAAGCACTTTTATGCAAAGCACTTGGCTTGATATACAATCTAGAGTTTAAAATGAGGATTTGAGACAAGAGGTAGCATGGGGAATTTGAAGGTGATGGCCAGAGTAAAAAAAAATAAAGGATATTTGTAGCCACTGTTATTATGAAAATATAATGAGGAGGTATTTGAGTGAGATGTGAAGCAGCTGGAGGAGCATACTATAAAGTAAGCTGGAAACAGGGTGGACGGAGGAAAGTAGGATAATTAAGTTTCTCTTTTTTTTCTGTTGGTTGGTGTAATGGATGTTCTTCTTTCCATTCTTGCTCAGTGATATTACATCTAGATAAAAGTATTTACTGCTAGGGCAAAAAATCGGTAGTAAATTTTCCTAGTTAAGCTCCATCACACCAAATATTAATAACTATGTATAAATTATTATTTGTGAAATAAGTTCACTGAATATAACTGCACACACAGAAAGGTATAGTGGTAAATAAGGCAGAGCATCTTCCAAGCTTCAGTCAATACCTTAAAGATTGCTGGATAAAGTAAAAAGTTCATCTTTCTTTTGTCTGGTTAGGTGGATGGAAGGCCTCTGAAAATTTGCTTGGTGAGGTAAATCTTTTTTTTGTTGTTTGACGGTTATGTTGGCACAATGCCACTTACATCTGTACATTTTACATATATAACATTTTATTTATATATAATAAATACATTTGCACATTTACATTGTTGATGAAAAGCGATAGACTCTTGTTTCTCCCACAATTACTCATACAAGTCCAGATAATCCGATCCCTTAATATTCACATACAAAATTTCAATCACAGCAGTCATTCCAGAGCTTCAAAACAGCTATGTATATGAATGTTCCTTATGTATTGCTAAAAAAAACTATTTCTAGAGGGGACTGTGGGTGCTGTGGGAGCAGGTGAAGCTGGATGAAGAGGTGCACCACCAGGCTCCTGTTTGAGACTAGTGCTTGGCTCTGATAGGCCCCCACCCCTTCCAGTCTGCAGGGAGATTAAAGGATCTCCATACACATCCCTTTATCAATTCTTCTTTGGTTATCTTTGGGTCTGGAACTTTGTGAGGCAGTCAGAACTCAGGTGCTTAGATTCCCAGCCTGCACTCTAACTTCATCACTGAGCACTGGATCCGAAGACCTGCGGATGCACTAACAAACCTACAGGGGATGTATTATTGCCTCCATCCCTAATTGCAAAGGCTGTATGTTGGGAGGTATGGAGTATTAATGAATTTATTTCATTTTATTTTTATGAAGATTCCACATGCTAGAAACAGATCTATTTTGTAATTTCATTATTTCATGCTTTCTTATTATGTGCATACTGGCCACATGTTCCTATTTAGGAAAGACAGTCCCTATTTTGAATCTAAACTCGCTGTTCCTCTTTCCTATCCCAATTTCCATATTTTCTATGAGCTCTATATTATTGGTATGTAACAAAGTTCTATAGCAGTAATTCTCACAGCGGTTTGTCTTTTAAACTACAATACATTTTTAGAAATCTGTTTGTGTAAATAAGATACATTGTTCTTGTTATCACTTACATTTTAGTTGCATAAATTGTTATAGCAAGTCGCCTAAATATTTTTCATACAGCCCTACCCCTGGTCACATCCATCTCACACTCCTAAAATTGAAATGTATTACTTTCTCTATTTGAAATGTTGGGAGAAATGTTAAGTGGACCCATACATATTGTTTGTATTTTTGTACACTTGACAATTGTGACAAAATGGTGGACTATAGTATTTAAACAACTTTAACTTAATGAAGCAGTTTTTGTATGTAGATCATGCCTCTGAAGTCTCACTGCTCAATTCTCTGCCATATAGAAGTACTATCACTGTTTTTCTATCCATGCAGCCCTAGCCACACATAAGCTAAATGGCACAGAATGATCTATACACCAGAACAGCTTTATTAGATTAAAGTTGTTTTGGTGACTATAGTGTCGCTTTAAGGCCAAGAATGCAAAGTGTAGGAAAATACATAGGACAAAGTAGTCCCTAGTTTGACTTATGTTTCAAAGGGAAGAGGAAGCAATAGGAGAAACAAATGTTTGAGGTGACAGAGCCACTTTAAAATCTATCTTGTCTCCTGCAAATAATATATATACCCAATATATACCCAGGTTGGTTTTGTTCAATTTGGTGGTAGGAGCACATTAGCTATAACCTGGAATAATGTAGTTAGGGTTTTATGATTACATTACCATACATGGTAAACTGTTATATTAGGTTTTGGTTTCATTGTTTTAAATTTATTTTTTTGGTAATTGAGATTAGTTAGTTATGATCTGATGGTTGGTATTCATAGAATTGAAAAAAAAGGGTCACATATTTTGACACTTTATTTAACTTGATTGGTTGTTGTTTTTTTAATGGAAATTGTATTAAAGTGTAGGATTTCTCAAAATCTTGGCAAAAAAATGGAACACAAAAAAAAAACCCTCTGAAATGTCTTAAATGTCTCAAATACATCAACAAAGGTTAGAAAATCAGGAATAAAAAGCAAGTATTTTTTTTATTTGTAGCAAAACATTTATAATAGCAGGTAGGTTGCATAGGATGAATGAGAGAAAGTTTTAGAACAAGATTTTCAAACTTTGTTCATGAAATATCAACCTTTCTTTGTAAAGCTAATTATCTGAAAGCTTTAAGTCTGTAACTGCCAAATGGTCTCACAGTTAGAAACAGAGCAAAAATAAAGAACAGAACGCAGAACCTCAGGGATTTACCTGGCCTCCTTTAAGAGGTTTGTTCATACAGATTCATTAAACAATTAAAAATATGAGCTTTGAAGGTTATTCAATGAAGGACAAAAGAGAGGATAATTTTCAGAATCAGGCCGTTCTTTAATAAATTAAAGAAAGTAGTCTCTGAAAATAACATGAATTATAAGCTAAGTCTGTTACAAATATGCATGGTAAACAGCATGAAATAAAATATAAAAATATGCAGCAAGTAAACTTAGAATCATAATAAAACATGTTATATTCCTAAAAGGCCAGTTTAATATGAAAATAATTATCTGTATTTGTACAATAAACCTCATACCAAACCAGGCATGTTTCATTACATGTTATATTCTGATTACATGTAATATTCTATATTATATGTAATTGTTTGCAAAAAAATTGGAAAAAAGTGCATTATACTCATAATTTACTCATTTTCTTTTCATTCATTGTTTTGCTATACTGTATTCATAAGTGTGCGAGCAGGGTGTTCCCAGGTACACCGCAATGCTCCCAATATATGTGCCGGCAGGGAGCTCAAAAGATTTAATTGACCAGTCCTGTGTCCCCTCACTGTTATGAGGTAGTTTGGGAAGTTCTGGTTCTCTGGTGGTTTTTTATTAGCTGGTGGGCACTCTGACAATATCTAAGGTGCCAGAACTTATAAAACATGCAATGTCTGCACCCACAGTAGACCACCAGAGCAAGGTAACAAAGGGCCAGAGGAGTAGCCAGACCAGTGGACAGATTGTCTTTGATGCCTGGTATACATTGCCATTGGTGGGTAGCCATGAAGACCAGGGGTGGTTGTATGTGCATAGCTCCCCATAGTGGATCACAGCATTGCCATGGCCTTAGAAAGTACATGTGATCTGCATCCACCAACAGTGTAGACAAGATACAGAGCCCGCCGTACCACTATAGATTGTAACTAGAGTTGAGCGGACACCTGGATGTTCAGGTGCGGCAGGTTCGGCCGAACTTCGGAAAAAAGTCAGGGTTCGGGATCGAACTTGACCCCGAATCCCATTGAAATCAAACTTTTGAGCAAAAAAATGGCTCTAAAAAAGTCCTGGAAAGGGCTAGAGGGCTGCAAAAGGAAGCAAAATGGGGGTAAGAGTAGGACAAGTGCCCTGCAAACAAATGTGGATAGGGAAATCACTTAAAATAACATAAAATACATACAATAAGCAGCCGATTAGTAGATAACTCCCTAATTCCCACGGTATTAGGGAGCTATCTACCAAAAGGGTGAAAGACCTAAATTGATCTTTCAGCTAAATTTACTAATACTAAGTAAAGATTACTTAGTATTAGTAAATTCAGCCCCTACTCGCTATACTGCGAGTAGGGGAGTGTTTAGTAAACAGTGAGCAGCCAGTGGCTGCTCACTGCAAAAAAAAAAAAAAAAAACTATCAACCCATCCCTGTGCGACGGGTGGGGACCCTAAATAAGAATGTGGAGGGGGGGGACCTACTGTCCTCCCCATGGCCCCCATGGCTGAGCAGTGGGTGTGAGCCATAAATAAAAATTGAGGGGGGGAACCTACTGTCATCCCCCCCGGTCCCCACCCCTGATCGGTGGGTGGGGGCCCTAAATAACAATAAGGGGGGGACCTAATGTCCTCCCCCCGGCTCCCACCCCTGAGCAGCGGGTGCGGGCCCTAATAAAAAATGTAACCCCCCAGGTGACCCCCCTCCCCCAAAAAAATAACCCTACCTAAAAATAATGAGGGGGGACCCTTATCTAAAAACCTGTAAATAAAAAAAAAATAGACATCATTTGATGTCTTCTTTCTTCTAAACTCTTCTTTTTTCAGCCTCAAAAAAGGCCAAATAAAACTCCATAATAACCGACGCACTTTAACGTCTTAAGGACCAAACTTCTGGAATAAAAGGGAATCATGACATGTCACACATGTCATGTGTCGTTAAGGGGATACAAAAAAAAAAGCAAGCCCCCCCCTGAAAAAAATAAAAGCCTTACCCTGCCCTGCAATAAGGCTCAGAGCACTCTGATTGGTGGGTTTAAGCCATCCAATCAAAGTGCTCTGACAGGTAAATGAAGAGACTGACAGGTAATGATACATTTACAATTATTATGACAGCATTTTTGTCTTGGAGATTATTATGTTACTCCAGTTGATTGTTTATTGTCAGTACATTTAGATCCATTCTTTAAGCACGGCATTTGAATCTTTCATTAGATCAGCATAATTCTCTGTATAATAGATATCAGTTTATCCATTAGTCTACCCATTAAACTGAATATATATGGGTTGTATGGATGCTGTGATATATCATACAGTATATGTGTAATCGATATGCACATCAAGTAATGATTCCGCCGAAAGAAACGCCCCAAAGGGGTGGAGTCTGTGACAGTCGGACTCACTATAATTAGCAATGTATCCCTCGGCTCCTAACACTGAGCAAGGTCCGCCCCTGGTTCACTCCCAGGGGCGGGCCAAAAGAGGGAGCTACTAGATTGATTGACAGCCATACACAGTGCCTTGGATTTTGGCGCGAACGAGGCAGATATGCCGGTGCGCGGATTGGCTAATACACTCATACCGCTCGGTATAAATTGCGTTTCAGGTCAGTACCATATTTACCTTTGACAAAGGCGCTTTAGAAGCGCCGAAACGTGCGTTAGGTCTTATGCTTTATTTTTTGTTTTAATCCACAGCACGGTTTGATGTGCTCACTGGGAGGGGGAGATGGATTCTATTTGAGTCTAGTCAGTGTTAGACCTTGTTGTTAGGCATATGTATCTGAGCAGATTTCTTTGAGTGTAGAATCTTACTGCAGTATTTAAGATAGCTTAGTAACTTTTGCTACATCTATGGATACATTGTTCACAACATATGACCCCTTGGGGCTGTGATATATTGAGAGATCCTAGCAAAGGATACTTTTTATCCACTGTTTATTATAGGTTCCTCTATCCATTTCATACAGATTAGTATCCAGTGTTCTATGTTATTCTAAGCTTAATACTCTGATTTATTCGGCATTCACATTTTGAGTCCAACTTTTCTATTGAGGACAGACTCATTAGCTAGTTACCTATCATCAAGACTTATTTCTATGGTGTCAGTATAGATTGTAGAGTATTCATTTACTGTAATCCAGGATATTATATGATTCTCTACCTCATAATACCACTCTTTATCTGCTGATTTCTATATGTAAACAAAGTCTCCCCTGTGTGTTTATAGCTGTGATGGTGTTTTAAGTTTCCTTTTTCTCTGGGGTCTATTGATGCCCTATAATGAAATGTTTTTTTAATTAATTTATATATATATATATATATAGTATTCGAATCTCCCGCACTCAATTTGACGGTCTTGTACTTGCCTCGGTGCTGCCTCAGCCGTGTTATATAAGCATAGAAAAAGAGTGCACTCAAAAGGGCTTCTTTAGAAAATAAATTTCATTTATTCACATACAAGTGATATTTTCAAAAAACGATCAAGTCGACGTTTCAGTCCACGAAGGACTTTTATCAAGACAAAGAAAAGCGAGAAAAGTGGAGATTTAAATATGGTGAACCTAGGCTCTGATTGGAGAGTGAACTTAGAAAAAAAGAAAGAAGTAATGATGTCATAAATAGAATGTCAAAGTTCAAAGAGCATCATCCCAAATAGGATTTAACCCCAAAGAGTGTGAACTGGTGAAAACAAAGTGGGTTTAAGTAGAAAACCGAGATGTAGATAATCCACACACTCGGGTGAGCATAAACATAAAAACCAAGGATAATATAATAATAATTAAAGGTTCAAGATTCCACCCAAGGTACCCATCTACTAACCGTCTAGAAAAAAGTACATATACAAAAGAGTATACTAAAATTCCAACTAGGGTGGTCTGATCCTCTAGAGAAGATAAAGTTACAGGAGCAGGAGTTGACTAATATACAATGTATCCAATAAGTGTAAAGAATCACAGAAGAGTAAGACAGTAACACATTCTAATTCAACAAAGTACTAATACGAGTGATAAAGCCGTTCTCAGCTTAGAGCTAACAAACATATATAAATGGTTATCTTTTCGGAATAAAGCAATTTAGAGGATTAATCTCGTTTAAACCTCCTGGGTGAACCGTTCCCAGTGTAAAAATCCAGAAAGCTTCCCTTTGGAGAAGCAGATTGTCTCTATCACCTCCCCTCACGGGGATCGGGACATGTTCTATGCCCATGAATTTAAAGGTTGGCAATGTGTGTCCCCTTTCAAGAAAATGTTTCGCTATGGGGGTAGATGCAGTACCGCTGGCCATATGTTTTCGATGTCATTCGATGTCTTCCCAATGTACATGAGCCCACAGGGACATAAGATGCGGTACACAACATGTGTTGTGGTACATGTAATACGTTGGCGTATTTTATATTCTTTCCCTGAGTGTGGATGAAAAAATGATTTTCCTGTAGTCATATTGTTGCAAGCTGTACATTTCAAGCAGCGAAAGCAGCCCGGATTCTGATGTATAAACCGGTTTGCTGCATGTACATCAGTATGGACCAGAAAGTCTCTTAAATTCTTATTTTTCCTATAGCTGATCATGGGGTTTTGTTGGAAGATCGTTGGTAATGTCTTATCTTTTTTGAGTATCTCCCAATTGTCCCGTATCTTCTTGGACAAGTCCCGAGATTGTGAGTGAAAGGTTTGAGGAAAAATCAGTCTGTCTTGTTTCTTCTTCACTATGGGTTCGGTGTGTAGCTGTACTGCCTTAGAATATGCTCTATCCAGCGTATATCTTGAATATCCTCTCTGGGTAAACTTCTCAAACATCTCTTGTACCTGTATAGCAGCCTTATTGGAGTCTGAATTATTCCTAAGTACCCTGACAAATTGTGATACCGGTAAAGATTTCATCAAATTAGAAGGATGGTGGCTGGTAGCGTGTAATAACGTATTCCGGTCAGTTTTTTTCTCAAATAAGGTATAACCCAACTTGTTGTTTTCGATAAAGATCTGAAGGTCCAAAAAGTCCATTTGTTTATTATTGATTTGATATGTGAGCCTAACAGGTGAATCAAGTTGATTAAGAGATTGTAGCATGTTGAGTAATGTTTGTTCTTCCCCAGACCAGATAATGAAGACATCATCGATGTATCTGAAGTATTTTACAATATGCTGACTGTGTTCTTGCAAAATATATTTCTGTTCATATGTATGCATATATGCATTAGCATACATTGGTGCCATTGGCGCACCCAAAGATGTCCCAGAGATTTGGATATAGAATGATTTTTCAAACCTAAAATAATTCAGTGTGAGGCATAGTTCCAACAATTCCAGAATGTATTCAATAGGGGGCTCAACTTTCTCCTGATGTTGTAATAGGACTTGTCGCATCGCTAATATTCCATCTTCGTGGGGAATAATAGTGTAAAGACTATTCACATCAATAGCCGCCAGGTAAACCCCTTGTGGAGGTAATTCGATTGTGCTGAGGGTGGCAATGACTTGAGCAGAGTCTTTCACATAGGTAGGTAGTGACATCACAGGTTTCTTAAATTTGGTGTCTAGCCATTTACCGATGGGTTCTAGGAGACCACCAATCGCGGAAACAATTGGCCGGCCTGGTGGACACTCCAAATTTTTGTGCACTTTCGGTAATGTATATATAATTGGACACCTCGGATAAGATTCAAATAGATATTCAAATTCAGCTGTAGTGAGGAAGCCTGATTCCAAGCCCCTCTGTAGTGTCTGTTGTATAACTTTACTGAATTCATCAACCGGGTCAATTTCAGTATATTGATACACCCTAGTGTCAGACAGTTGTTTCAAGATTTCTGCCTTATAGTCCTCATATTGTAAAATAACAATGGCGCCACCCTTGTCCGCAGGACGTATGGTGATTGACATATCATTGGCTAAACTGTGAAGAGCCTCCCATTCAGATTTAGAGATGTTAGATCTAAAGTTACTTATTGTATTTGTCGTATCCATTGTATCAGTTTTTTCACTATTATTCCCCACGAAGATGGAATATTAGCGATGCGACAAGTCCTATTACAACATCAGGAGAAAGTTGAGCCCCCTATTGAATACTGTAATGGTATTTATTAATTAATGACTTTTTGTCATAAAAAAGCATAATGAGTTTAATGCTTTAGACGCACCACTAGATGTCAGTAAAGCATAATGAGCTTAATGCTTTAGAGGCACCACTAGGGGTCAGTGTGCTAACTCATGTGCTTCTGGAAGTGACATCACAGGCCAGCCTACTTACTGGATAAAACCAAATAGTAGGAGGAACTCTTTCTCTTGTCTTTTGCTTGCATGGATTGAAAATGTAGCTGACTGTATAACTCCAGCCAAACAGGCTGGAGCCGTGTAAGTAATCTATTATAACAGCTAGCAACTGTTATAGCCTTTTGTTTGTAGTTTTGTATTGTGTAATTATTGTGGTAAATTGACATTCTGCTAGCATTTGTTTAATTGTTATTATAATTATATTAAATATACATTTAATACTACAATGTTTTGTGTATTTCCTATTATATATTCGACCATAATACCGAACTCTAAAAAATATTAAAGTTGTTATTTGTTGCTTAATTATTATATATTAATTAATATTCATATTTAAGTCACGGCTTTAACACCTGGCGACGAAGATATGGGATTATGCTGGAATATTAGGGAAAATACAAAAGTTATGCATTTTGTTTAATACATAGAGTCAATTGTCTGTCTGTATAGAAGTGAATAAATTGATGATCTGGTTTCAATGGAATGAATACAGATAGCAAATAGGGATTAGATATTTGTTTTTAATGTATCTCTTGCTGTAGAACATAGTGATGAATTATTGTGTTGCTTGTTACCAATCTTTGGTCATTTTTATATAGAAAAAATATACTTTACTTTTTGTCTGACCATGTGGATTTTAATCCACCATTGACCACATGGTGTGAATGAGTTGAGGCCTAGTTTTATTGTTTGCTACCATTTGCATAGGAAAAGACTTTTCACTAAACTAGTTCTCCAGGTTTTATTGCTAAATTTGACCATGTTTGTGTACTAATTTACATTTGTTTGGCATTCATGGATTTGTCTAGTTGAAAAGAGATTTGGACAAAATTTATTAGTAGTTAAGAAAAAGATACGTTTAGTAAAGCAGGTTCAGTGAATAATAGATTTATGTGTGCGTATACACAGAATATTAGTATAAATATATATAGGATTTTGACTCATGAAGGAGAGACCACCTTTTATTTTTTTAACAGCTGTGTGACCATGCTTTTCAGCTACAGCTGGGGGAGAATTTGTCCTTGTTGGGGGTGGGTGGCCTTGCCTGTATGAGAAAAATAAACTGCATTGTTTTGTAAATGTAATTACCTAAACTGATCAATTTGTGGAGTGTTTTTCAGCTTTATTATCCAGGACTAAGGAATTACTGGACATATGATGGAATTTCAGGAACTGGTAACAAATGAACTGAAAAAATGGTAAAATAATTCCTTTGTCCTATTCAGTCTGAATATTTTAACAAGTTAGCATTTTTAACAAAGTAAGTGTATGGGCTCAGATTAAGATTTATATTATTTTAGAAGCCATCTATAACTGATTTTAATATTTCCATGCTTTGAATTAGGGTGTATCTGCCGTAGTGATTGAACCTCCATAACGTGGGCTGTGATTTTAGTTACAGTAGCGGGTGGGGAACCTGAGCTAGGGGGTATTTAAACGTGTCCGGATAAGGGGGAGCATACCCAATAGTTGTTGTGCAGTTCTATCCTGTATTATTATATTATTTGAAACCCTGTATTACTTATAAGTAGCGTTTTGTAACTTATTTGTAATTGTTTATATATATTGCTCTGGGAAAGGGATAGGCTAAATCTCTGAGAGACCAGGAAATATATTTTAAAAAAGGGCGTATTACACTAGTGGTAGGGCGGCCTATCATGACCATAGAGACCCTTGGTGACTAGTTTTTGTTGTATATTGCCCTGGGAAGGGGATACGCTATTTAATAGAAATTCCTGAGAGACCAGGAAATATACAATAAGTGATACGTGAGTGTACTGGTTAAATTGCAGACATATTGGCCCAGAACCTTTAATCGAGCCGGAAAAGAGGCTGCTGTATGTTTGCTCCTCTATAATTTTGCGGGGGCGGTCACCCCCATGCGGAAAGCCACTGCCATCACAGGATGGTTAGTTGTGCAGGCCCTTAGCCGCGAGGTGCAAGCATGTCCGTGGAAAGGCTAGAAATTAATAGGGAGTCACTCATAGCTGTCAGAAGTGTTGAACTTTGAGACATATTGACCTATATCCTTTCAGAGGCGGAAGAGGTGTTGTGGTTCACTCCTCTATAATTTAACCAAAGGGTGGAGAGTTATTAAACATGTTTAGGTTGGCTAGAAATGTGTTTCCTGAATTGCAGAGAAGATGCAGAAAGCAGCTATTAGCTTATTGTTTTTTTTAAGAGCCTTGTAAAAATTAAGAAAGTTATCTTGTTGAAAAAAAATTATTTATCAAATGAAAAGCTGAAGGAGTGTGTTTACATGTCTGTGTGTGTGTATATATATATATATATATATATATTCTAAGTAAAATATTTGTAGTATACGCTATAAGTGACTAGGAAAGTAATCCTGATCTGTTTTCTAACTTTTTCAGATGTAGCAGAAACCAGAGGTGGACATTGGAACACAGATAGAATATCAGATGGAGACCAGTGTTTAAATGTTGACCTTTGATGAGCTATTGAATGTTTTATTTTATTGTCTATTTAACATGTCTAAGTCTATGCTTTTGTGCATACTATTCTCTTATTTCTAGTGATTGTATTGCACTTGAAAACTTTATGTATTACTCATAAGTCCATTTGAAATTCTGTATTGCTTAAAAGTAGCCTTTTGTGTCAGTTTTATATTACCCTGGGAAGGGGATTAGCTATTGTATATCCCTGAGAGACCAGGAAATATAAAATAAGCAATACGTGGGTTTATTGTGTATCTGCCTAGCGGGTGAACTGCCATAACGTGGGCTGTAAACTTGGTTACAGTAGCGGGTGGGGAACTTAGGCTAGGGGGTACTGAGCATATCTGCCTAGCGGGTGAACTGCCATAACGTGGGCTGTAAACTTAGTTACAGTAGCGGGTGGGGAACTTAGGCGAGGGGGTACTGAGCATATCTGCCTAGCGGGTGAACTGCCATAACGTGGGCTGTAAACTTAGTTACAGTAGCGGGTGGGGAACTTAGGCTAGGGGGTACTGAGCATATCTGCCTAGCGGGTGAACTGCCATAACGTGGGCTGTAAACTTAGTTACAGTAGCGGGTGGGGAACTTAGGCTAGGGGGTACTGAGCATATCTGCCTAGCGGGTGAACTGCCATAACGTGGGCTGTAAACTTAGTTACAGTAGCGGGTGGGGAACTTAGGCTAGGGGGTACTGAGCATATCTGCCTAGCTGGTGAACTGCCATAACGTGGGCTGTAAACTTAGTTACAGTAGCGGGTGGGGAACTTAAACTAGGGGGTACTGAGCATATCTGCCTAGCGGGTGAACTGCCATAACGTGGGCTGTAAACGTAGTTACAGTAGCGGGTGGGGAACTTAAACTAGGGGGTACTGAGCATATCTGCCTAGCGGGTGAACTGCCATAACGTGGGCTGTAAACTTAGTTACAGTAGCGGGTGGGGAATTTAGGCTAGGGGGTACGGAGTATTGGACTTTTAGTGACTAGGAAATACATATATTGATTATTGTATGTATGTATGTATGTATGTATGCTTGCCTGGGAAAGGGGGTATTGACCCATAGGGACCAGGGGGTATTTGTGTACACCGAACTGGGGTGGGAGGTCTCTAACCCCATTGTCCAGTAGGTGCTTGATTTGTGTCTGTTTAAAGTGCATGAGTGGTTGCAGTTGAAAAACAAAAACAAAAAAAAACAAAAAAAAAAACCCACAAAAAACGGAAGAGTGATAAGAGAGATAAGAGAAAGTAGGCATTTTGGGTTATCTATACATGTTTAAATAGAAGGGTGGTAAATAGGAATGTAATTGTTTTGGTTAATGTTTAGATTAAATTGGTTAAATACAGCAGTGATAACGAGTGTTTAGATTAAATTGGTAAATGCAGCAGTAATAACGAGTGTTTGGGTTAAATTGGTAGATACAGCAGTGATATTGTGTTTTTATCTCTGAATCAGGAGTGTGCTGGATGTGAAGAGAGGTGTGTAGGTATTTATCCAAACGCCATAGGGAAAAATATGGTTAAGACACCACAATCAAATGGTACTTGTGATGATTGGCACAGTTATTTGCCATTTATGTTTGTGTTCGTCATTGCCTGTGTTTTCATTCAAGAACTTTCAAGCAAGGATATTTTAAGAAGAAGCACTGGACACTATGCTCAACTGTTGCTGTAAGGAGAAAAAATATTGCAGCTAAGAATGGTGAGAGTCGGAACAAAATGCATCAGGAGCAGGAAACTGTTACGTCAAGGTGGTTAATGGTATAAAGAAAGAAAAAACAAAACAATGTGACCACAAACACACAAAAGTCCTTGATCACATGAACTGTTATGAGAAGAAATACTGAAGCTGCGAGTGATGGGAGTAGGTAAAATAATACAGCCAGAGCAGGATACTGTGACAATTGACCACAAACACACAGAAGTCCCTGCACACATGAACTGTAAATACAAAAATCCTACGTCCTTGTTTGCTCAAACTATTTCATTCATCCCTGTCTCCATGCGTATGTTCTATGAGACTGTCGAAGAATAGAGTATCCAGTTTCCAGGACTAATGTTTGTGAAAATTCCAGGCACACAGACCAGCCAGAGGCTACAGAAATCGAGTCGGTCTGTGCCATGATTCATAGGTGTTATGAGTTTGTGGTGTCTAATACTATATTAAGCTCCAAAACACATCCTCACATGAACACAATATCATTGGTTAATCTAATAAAACATGGTTTGAGTTGTTCATTATTATAAGGGTGGGTATGTGCCTACTTTAGGCCAAGGTTTCCCAACTGGTAATGCATGTGCTCAATGGTGAACATTTATATAAGAAATAAAATGTGAATGGGTAATAATTAATGGGTAAATGGGTATCGTTCTTCAAAAGGTGGGTTTTGTTGTAGGGCAGGTACTGTTAAAATAGGGTAGATTCAAGATGTACGGGTTTATAATGTTTGTTTTATGACATAAGTCAAAGGGTGGTTTGTAATGGTATTTATTAATTAATGACTTTTTGTCATAAAAAAGCATAATGAGTTTAATGCTTTAGACGCACCACTAGATGTCAGTAAAGCATAATGAGCTTAATGCTTTAGAGGCACCACTAGGGGTCAGTGTGCTAACTCATGTGCTTCTGGAAGTGACATCACAGGCCAGCCTACTTACTGGATAAAACCAAATAGTAGGAGGAACTCTTTCTCTTGTCTTTTGCTTGCATGGATTGAAAATGTAGCTGACTGTATAACTCCAGCCAAACAGGCTGGAGCCGTGTAAGTAATCTATTATAACAGCTAGCAACTGTTATAGCCTTTTGTTTGTAGTTTTGTATTGTGTAATTATTGTGGTAAATTGACATTCTGCTAGCATTTGTTTAATTGTTATTATAATTATATTAAATATACATTTAATACTACAATGTTTTGTGTATTTCCTATTATATATTCGACCATAATACCGAACTCTAAAAAATATTAAAGTTGTTATTTGTTGCTTAATTATTATATATTAATTAATATTCATATTTAAGTCACGGCTTTAACAAATACATTCTGGAATTGTTGGAACTATGCCTCACACTGAATTATTTTAGGTTTGAAAAATCATTCTATATCCAAATCTCTGGGACATCTATGGGTGCGCCAATGGCACCAATGTATGCTAATGCATATATGCATACATATGAACAGAAATATATTTTGCAAGAACACAGTCAGCATATTGTCAAAGTACTTCAGATACATCGATGATGTCTTCATTATCTGGTCTGGGGAAGAACAAACATTACTCAACATGCTACAATCTCTTAATCAACTTGATTCACCTGTTAGGCTCACATATCAAATCAATAATAAACAAATGGACTTTTTGGACCTTCGGATCTTTATCGAAAACAACAAGTTGGGTTATACCTTATTTGAGAAAAAAACTGACCGGAATACGTTATTACACGCTACCAGCCACCATCCTTCTAATTTGATGAAATCTTTACCGGTATCACAATTTGTCAGGGTACTTAGGAATAATTCAGACTCCAACAAGGCTGCTATACAGGTACAAGAGATGTTTGAGAAGTTTACCCAGAGAGGATATTCAAGATATACGCTGGGTAGAGCATATTCTAAGGCAGTACAGCTACACACCGAACCCATAGTGAAGAAGAAACAAGACAGACTGATTTTTCCTCAAACCTTTCACTCACAATCTCGGGACTTGTCCAAGAAGATACAGGACAATTGGGAGATACTCAAAAAAGATAAGACATTACCAACGATCTTCCAACAAAACCCCATGATCAGCTATAGGAGAAATAAGAATTTAAGAGACTTTCTGGTCCATACTGATGTACATGCAGCAAACCGGTTTATACATCAGAATCCGGGCTGCTTTCGCTGCTTGAAATGTACAGCTTGCAACAATATGACTACAGGAAAATCATTTTTTCATCCACACTCAGGGAAAGAATATAAAATACGCCAACGTATTACATGTACCACAACACATGTTGTGTACCGCATCTTATGTCCCCGTGGGCTCATGTACATTGGGAAGACATCGAATGATTTAAGACAACGTATGAGGGGTCATAGATCGACCATCAGAATAGCACTGGCCAGCGGTACTGCATCTACCCCCATAGCGAAACATTTTCTTGAAAGGGGACACACATTGCCAACCTTTAAATTCATGGGCATAGAACATGTCCCGATCCCCGTGAGGGGAGGTGATAGAGACAATCTGCTTCTCCAAAGGGAAGCTTTCTGGATTTTTACACTGGGAACGGTTCACCCAGGAGGTTTAAACGAGATTAATCCTCTAAATTGCTTTATTCCGAAAAGATAACCATTTATATATGTTTGTTAGCTCTAAGCTGAGAACGGCTTTATCACTCGTATTAGTACTTTGTTGAATTAGAATGTGTTACTGTCTTACTCTTCTGTGATTCTTTACACATATTGGATACATTGTATATTAGTCAACTCCTGCTCCTGTAACTTTATCTTCTCTAGAGGATCAGACCACCCTAGTTGGAATTTTAGTATACTCTTTTGTATATGTACTTTTTTCTAGACGGTTAGTAGATGGGTACCTTGGGTGGAATCTTGAACCTTTAATTATTATTATATTATCCTTGGTTTTTATGTTTATGCTCACCCGAGTGTGTGGATTATCTACATCTCGGTTTTCTACTTAAACCCACTTTGTTTCCACCAGTTCACACTCTTTGGGGTTAAATCCTATTTGGGATGATGCTCTTTGAACTTTGACATTCTATTTATGACATCATTACTTCTTTCTTTTTTTCTAAGTTCACTCTCCAATCAGAGCCTAGGTTCACCATATTTAAATCTCCACTTTTCCCGCTTTTCTTTGTCTTGATAAAAGTCCTTCGTGGACTGAAACGTCGACTTGATCGTTTTTTGAAAATATCACTTGTATGTGAATAAATGAAATTTATTTTCTAAAGAAGCCCTCTTGAGTGCACTCTTTGTCTATGCTTATATATATATATATATATATATATATATATATATATATATATATATATATATATATATATATAGTACAACACCCATAGAACTCTCTTCTTGGTGCTCCCAAAGCTTATTTGGCTAGGGATCACCTTTAGTTTAAGTGTCAATGTTGGTTAGAAAACCACCAGTGATTTTCACACTGACCATTTGGGGACTGCACTCCTAATATCATAATCACTATAACATTAAAGAATAATGCATAGCCTGAGTGTAAATCAATTGCACAAATGTTGAATGTTCCAGACCAGTAAGGAAAAATATTTGCTAATAATTTCCCATGTACACCTAATGTAAAAAATTGTGGTGCCTGTTAGCATTTTATACAAAAAGGAAATTGTATATTTTGATTTTCTCTTCCTCTCTCTCTGTCACTCTTGCAAACATTTAAGTGCCAGGAGTCTGGCATTGTAAGCCAATGTGTTTAATTGACCTGCAAAAATAACAAACCATGTCAATTTTACTGTATTGCTATGAAAATGTCATAATATTTCTACAGTATTTACAAATTCACATTTAGAGAACATTATGAAAATAACTGGACTGAAAGATTTTTACACACTGATTGTACAGATTGAGCATTAGTAATTTTTCTTTTGTTATTAAATTTCATCACAGTGAAAAGATAAATCAAAAAGAATACACTGTAGCTATTCTTAAAGGATCACTATAGTGTCAGGAAAACAAACTTGTTTTCTTGACACTATACAACCCTTAGGTCTCCCCCACCCTCATGGCCCCCATCCCTTGGTGCTGAAGGGGTTAAAAACCCTTCAGTTACTTACTTGATTCCAGCACCGGCCTCCCTTGGTGCTGGTGACCTCTCCTCCCACTCCAACGTCGGCATTTCTCAAAGCTTTCCTATGGATGTTCTGCATGCTGAATGCGATTTTTGCATCCAGCGTCGCAGAAGCGCCGTCTAGTGGCTGACAGGAAGACAGACACTAGAGGCTGGATTAACCCTGCACTGTAAACATAGCAGTTTCTCTGAAACTGTTATGTTTACATCTGAAGGGTTAAAATCTGGAGCTCTGGCACCCAAACCACTTCATTGAGCTGAAGTGGTCTGGGTGACTATAGTGTCCCTTTAATATTATGGGAATTAAATGTATATTAACAATATGTGCAAAAGTAGAATAATAACAAAAATAAGATTTAAATAGAAGTGATAAATCTACATTGTGATATATATATATAAATACATATATATATATATATATATATATATATATATATATATATATATATATATATATATATCAATACAATGTTAAACAAAAATATGCACACCAGTCAAGCCATAAGCCTTGTTTTTCCCACAGAAATCACAAATTTGAAGTAATGTTATTACCGCAAAGGATTCTGGGTAGGCATATGCAAATTAGTTGAACACAGAATCACATTTTTGCCTCATTCCATTTTAAATATGGATTCCGTTGAGTCTGCTGTGTTTGCTGTATACAACAGCTTTGAAACACAACTTAGGAAAAGATACAAAGCCAGTGAACCCCTCATGGACAGCTGTTTCATTGTTAATGAAATCATCAGCATGAGTTTGGCTACTAGTTTGCTATTGAGGCTTGTCAGTACTTACGAAGCAAAAAACAAAAAAGGTTATGGTGGGGAAACATTGTGATTGAAAACCCCTTCCACCTTAACCCCTTAAGTCCGGAGGACGTAATATTACGTCCTGCAGGAACCGGCTCTAAACGCCGGCGGGCGTAATATTACGTCCTCGCCATAATGGCCGCCCACGTGGCCGGCGCTAATCGCCCGCTGCAGATCGCGGTCGGGGGGATGCCTGGCCCCCCAGGCAACCCCCCCTGTGGCCGGTGACCGCGATCTGCAGTCTCTGATCGCAGTGACAGGCTGTCACTGCGACCAGTATTAAGCATGTGTCAGCCGATTTCAAATCGGCTGACACATGCGGCCGGCGGCTTTCCCCTTCTGCAGATCGCGGTCGGGAGACTTACCTGGCCCCCCAGGCAGTCCCCCTGGGGTCAGTGACCGCGATCTGCGAAGTCTGATCGCAGTGACAGGCTGTCACTGCGATCTCAAAGCACTCTGATCGCAGTGACAGCCTGTCACTGCGATCAGTGTTACATGTGTCAGCCTATTGGCTAACACATGTAACTGGCACAGTGATCCCCCTGCAGATTGGAAGGGGGGAGTGCTTGTACCACCCAGGCACTCCCCCCTGTGGTCAATTACCCAATCTGCAGGAGGTGATCACAGTGACAGGCAGTCACTGTGATCACTGATCCTGTGTGTCAGCCAGTGATGCGAAATCACTGGCTGACACTGTCTCTGACCCCTGTCCTGTAAAAAAAATAAAATATTAGTTCAAAAAATAAATTAAAAAAATTACAGTTACAAATAAAATATACTTAGATCATATATATTATATATATATGATCTAAGTATATATATATACACATACACACACACACACACACACACATTTACACATACACGACGTGTATTTAAATATTAATAAATATATATATATATATATATATATATATATTAATATCAAATTACACGTAGACTGATACTGATTAAATATATATATAATTATTGTTATATATATTTATATATAATATAAAAAATATATATGTAAATACGTAAAAAAATAAAATAAAAAAAATATTTAAAAATAAATAATTAAAAAATATATAGATGTGTTATTTCGTTCTAACTGTATTGTGATATTAATATATATATTTATATCAAAATACACGTAGAACAAAATAATATATATATCATAATATATATATATATCTATATACATAAATATATACGTATATATCACTATATATATACCTATATATAAATAAAAATATAAAAAAAAAATTATATATATATACGTATATATACACATATGTATATATATACATATATTAATTCTACACATATATTTATGTAATAATTTTACATAATTAGGTATCCTAATTAATTACAATTAGCGGGACCTGCCTGACAACCCATACCGAAAGTATAGGGAATTTAATTTGCTAGCACTATATTTAACCCTATAACTTTCCAAGACACCATAAAACCTGTTCATGGGGGGTACTGTTTTACTCGGGAGACTTTGCTGAACACAGATATTAGTGTTTCAAAACAGTAAAATGTATTACAACGATGATATCGCCAGTAAAAGTGACGTTTTCTGCATTTTTCACGCACAAACAGCACTTACACGGACAATATTATTGCTGCAATACTTTTTACTGTTTTGAAATACAAATATTTGTGTTGAGCGAAGTCTCCCGAGTACAACAGTACCCCACATGTACAGGTTTTATGGTGTTTTCAAAAGTTACAGCGTCAAATATAAGGCTTGTGTTTCATTTTTTTTCACATTAAAATTCGCCAGATTGCTTACGTTGCCTTTGTGACCCTATGGTAGCCCAAGAATGAAAATTACCCCTATGATGGCATACCATTTGCAATAGTAGACAACCCAAGGTATTGCAAATGGGGTTTGTCCAGACTTTTTTAGTAGCCACTTAGTCACAAACACTGGCCAAAATTGGCATTTTTTGCATTTTTCACACACAAACAAATACTAACGCTAACTTTGGCCAGTGTTTGTGACCAAATGGCTACTAAAAAGACTGGACATACCCCATTTGCAATACCTTGGGTTGTCTACTATTGCAAATGGTATGCCATTATGGGTGTAAATTTAATTCCTGGGCTACTATACATTCTCAAAGGCAACGTAACCAATCTGGCGAATTTCAATTTCAAATGTAACGTGCTATATTTGACCCTGTAACTTCCCAAAACACCATAAAACCTGTACATAGGGGGTACTGTTTTACACGTGAGACATCGCTGAATACAAATATGTGTATTGTATTGCAGTAAAAGCAAACAGTATTTTGACATCCACAGTTAAAATGTCACATAGAACAAAAAAAAATTAAAAAATTCTTTTTTTCTCCCATTTTTTTATAATTTTTTTATATTAAATTATGTTCAATACCTAAATATTTGATGTTAAATGAAAGCCCTGTTTCCCCTGAATAAAATGATATATAATAAGGGGGGGTGCATTTAATATGAAAGAGGTGAATTACGGTTGGACAGACATATAGCGTAAATGCCAGGTTTTGTTTACGTTTTGTTCTGTTCACAACTTGTACATTTGGCTGCGGTGTTAAGGGGTTAAGTCTGTGGATAGTCAATACAATGTTAAACAAAAATCTGCACACCTGGCATTTATATATGTTTGTTACAGACACTAATTAGAATAGCATTTCATATTATGTCATCTAAACGTACAATATTAATTATTAATTATTAGTTGTTCAAATTCACAGGGACATAGGGACTAGTAGCTCAGCAAAGGGAATTAGGTTTTTAAACTTGTTAAATGACAACTTCATGTCACAACTTGTACAAGCACCAACTAGAATGGACGCTTGTCTGGACCTGGTTTTAACAAACAACGTTGATCTTTTGACCAACATTCAAGTAGGTGAGCACTTGGGAAATAGTGATCACAATATAGTGTCCTTTGAAATAAACTCAAAAAAACAAAAGCACATGGGGTATACTAAAACATATAATTTTAAAAAGGCCAATTTCAATAAGATAAGGGAAGCTTTACAATATATTGACTGGCATAAACTCTTTAGTGAAAAGAACACTGAGGATAAATGGATCATCTTCCAACAAATATTAGAAAGGTACATTTCTCAGTATGTACCATTGGGAAATAAGTATAAAAGAAACAAATTAAAACCAATGTGGCTTAGTAGAGAAGTAAAACAAAAGATTAAAAATAAGAAAAGGGCATTTAAAGCATTTAAATCAGACAAATCAGATGCATCTTATAAAAGATATAAGAAAGCAAATAATGCGTGCAAAAAGGCAATTAAACTTGCTAAACTTCAAAATGAAAAAATGATAGCTAAAGAGAGCAAAACCAACCCCAAAGCATTTTTTAAGTACATAAATTCCAAAAAACCCAAAAATGAAAGTATAGGTACACTTAAAACTGAAACGGGGGTGTTGGTTAATGAAGACCAAGAAAAGGCAGGAATTCTAAATAACTATTTCTCCTCCGTATATATTAAAGAAGAACCCATGGCAATAGATGTGCAAATGATTGCTACTAAAAACTTGCAGAATAATTGCAATTGGTTAACTCAAGACAATGTGCTGCAGCAACTAAAGAAAGTTAATATAAACAAAGCTCCAGGGCCTGACGGTATCCATCCACGTGTACTTAAGGAACTAAGTGTAGAAATAAGTGAACCTCTGTTTTTAATCTTTCAAGATTCTTTTCTTTCAGGAAGTGTTCCGGAGGATTGGAGGAAGGCAGATGTGGTTCCTATATTCAAAAAGGGTTCAAAATCCTTGCCTGGAAATTATAGACCTGTGAGCTTAACTTCTGTGGCTGGTAAAATATTTGAAAGGTTATTAAGGGATAATATTCAAGAATTCCTTGAGAAGAATATGGTTATCAGCAAAAATCAGCACGGTTTTATGAAGCACAGGTCGTGTCAAACTAACTTGATTGCTTTCTACGAAGAAGTAAGTAGAAGTATAGATCAGGGTGTTGCAGTGGATGTGATCTATTTGGATTTTGCCAAGGCATTTGATACAGTTCCACACAAAAGATTAGTGTTCAAACTCAAGGAAATCGGTCTCGATGAAAATGCTTGTTCTTGGGTAGAACATTGGCTTAAAAACAGAATACAAAGAGTTGTTGTTAATGGTAAATTTTCAAGCTGGACAGAGGTGGCAAGTGGTGTCCCTCAGGGGTCTGTTCTGGGACCCCTTCTATTTAACATTTTTATAAATGATCTTGAAGACAGCATTGAAAGTCATGTTTCAGTGTTTGCAGATGACACAAAACTTTGTAAAATAATACAATGTGAGCAAGATATTACTTTGCTGCAGAAGGATTTAGATAGACTGGGGGACTGGGCACTCAAATGGCAGATGAAATTTAATGTTGAAAAATGCAAAGTTATGCACTTCGGCGTAAAGAATACACAAGCAACGTATACCCTTAATGGAAGCGAATTAGGGATAACAACACACGAAAAGGACTTGGGAATTGTTATAGACAACAAACTATGCAACAATGTGCAATGTCAATCAGCAGTGGCCAAGGCCAGTAAGGTATTGTCATGCATGAAAAAGGGCATTCATTCTCGGGACGAGAATATCATTTTGCCTCTCTATAAATCACTGGTAAGACCACATATTGAATATGCTGTGCAATTTTGGGCACCTGTTCTAAAGAAGGATATCATGGCACTAGAAAAAGTGCAGAGGCGGGCTACAAAATTAATAAAAGGAATGGAACATATCAGCTATGAAGAAAGGTTAACAAATTTAAACCTATTTAGTTTAGAAAAACGTCGCCTGAGAGGGGATATGATAACATTATACAAATATATTCGGGGCCAATACAAACCATTGTGTGGAAATCTATTCACAAACCGGACTTTACATAGGACACGAGGCCATGCGTTTAGACTGGAAGAAAGAAGATTTCGTCTAAGGCAAAGGAAAGGTTTTTTTACTGTAAGAACAATCAGGATGTGGAATTCTCTGCCTGAAGAAGTGGTTTTATCAGAGTCCATACAGATGTTCAAACAGCTACTAGATGCATACTTGCAAAGACAGAATATTCAAGGATATAATCTTTCAATGTAGGGTAATAACTGCTTGATTCAAGGATAAATCTGACTGCCATTCTGGGGTCAAGAAGGAATTTTTTGTCCTAGCTTGTTGCAAAATTGTGCTTCAAACTGGGTTTTTTTCTTTTTTTTTTTTTTTTTTTTTTTTTTTTCTTTTCTTTTGGATCAACAGCAAAAAACAGGTGTGAGGAAGGCTGAACTTGATGGACGCAAGTCTCTTTTCAGCTATCTAACTATGTAACTATGTAACTATGTAACAGTCCTTAACGCCTTAACCCCTTAAGACCGCAGCCAAATGTACAAGTTGTGATCCAAAAAAAATGTAAACAAACCACAGAATTTTACTATATGTCTGTTCAACAATAATTTACCTCTTTCATACTAAGTGCACCCACACTTATTATATATCATTTTGTTCAGGGGAAACAGGGCTTTCATTTAATATCAAACATTCATGTATGGAACTCCATTTTATATGAATAAAATCTAAAAAACTTGAAAAAATTATGAAATCTTGTTATTTTTCAATTTCAGCATGGCAATTTAACTGTTAATGTCAGAATACTATTCGGTTTTCCTGCAATAAAACATACATATTTGTATTCAGAAATGTCTCACGAGTAAAACAGTACCCCCCATGTATAGGTTTTATGGGGTTTTGGAAAGTTACAGGGTCAAATATACGACTTGTCCATTATTTTATTTTCTGCATAGAAATTTGACAGATTGGTTTGAGTGACCTAGGTTGCCTTTTAGACCGTATGGCAGCCCAGAAATGAAAATTACCCCCATCATGGCATACCATTTGAAAAAGTAGACATCCCAGGGTATTCAAAATGGGGTATGGCCAGTCTTTTGTAGTAGCCACTTGGGCACAAACCCTAGCCAAAGTTAGCGTTTTTTTTTGTGTTTTCTTTTTTTTACATAAAATCTGTACTTTCACTGATAATATTATTGTTAGTATATAGTTTACTGCCCTGAAACACTCCTAGTTCTGCTCAGTGATGTCTCACGAGCGCCATGGTACCCCCCATGTATAGGTTTTATGGGGTTTTGGAAAGTTTCAGGGTCATATATACGGCTTATCCATTTATGCTTTTTCACCTTGAAATTTGTCAGATTAGTTTGCAGTGTCCAGGCTGCCTTTGAGACCGTATGGCAGCCAAGAAATGAAAATTACCCCCATCATGGCATACCATTTGAAAAAGTAGACATCCCAGGGTATTCAAAATGGGGTATGCCCAGTCTTTTGTAGTAGCCACTTGAGCACAAACCCTAGCCAAATTTAGTGTTTGTTTTTTTTTTTTGCATTTTTCACATAAAATCTGTACTTTCACTGATAATATTATTGTTAGTATATAGTTTACTGCCCTGAAACACTCCTAGTTCTGCTCAGTGAGGTCTCACGAGCGCCATGGTACCCCCCATGTATAGGTTTTATGGGGTTTTGGAAAGTTTCAGGGTCATATATACGGCTTATCCATTTATGCTTTTTCACCTTGAAATTTGTCAGATTAGTTTGCAGTGTCCAGGCTGCCTTTGAGACCGTATGGCAGCCAAGAAATGAAAATTACCCCCATCATGGCATACCATTTGAAATAGTAGACATCCCAGGGTATTCAAAATGGGGTATGCCGAGTCTTTTCTAGTAGCCACTTGGGCACAAACCCTAGCCAAATTTAGTGTTTGTTTGTTTTTTTTGCATTTTTCACATAAAATCTGTACTTTCACTGATAATATTATTGTTAGTATATAGTTTACTGCCCTGAAACACTCCTAGTTCTGCTCAGTGAGGTCTCACGAGCGCCATGGTACCCCCCATGTATAGGTTTTATGGGGTTTTGAAAAGTTTCAGGGTCATATATACGGCTTATCCATTTATGCTTTTTCACCTTGAAATTTGTCAGATTAGTTTGCAGTGTCCAGGCTGCCTTTGAGACCGTATGGCAGCCAAGAAATGAAAATTACCCCCATCATGGCATACCATTTGAAAAAGTAGACATCCCAGGGTATTCAAAATGGGGTATGCCCAGTCTTTTCTAGTAGTCACTTGGGCACAAACCCTAGCCAAATTTAGTGTTTGTTTGTTTTTTTTGCATTTTTCACATAAAATCTGTACTTTCACTGATAATATTATTGTTAGTATATAGTTTACTGCCCTGAAACACTCCTAGTTCTGCTCAGTGAGGTCTCACGAGCGCCATGGTACCCCCCATGTATAGGTTTTATGGGGTTTTGGAAAGTTTCAGGGTCATATATACGGCTTATCCATTTATGCTTTTTCACCTTGAAATTTGTCAGATTAGTTTGCAGTGTCCAGGCTGCCTTTGAGACCGTATGGCAGCCAAGAAATGAAAATTACCCCCATCATGGCATACCATTTGAAAAAGTAGACATCCCAGGGTATTCAAAATGGGGTATGCCCAGTCTTTTCTAGTAGTCACTTGGGCACAAACCCTAGCCAAATTTAGTGTTTGTTTGTTTTTTTTGCATTTTTCACATAAAATCTGTACTTTCACTGATAATATTATTGTTAGTATATAGTTTACTGCCCTGAAACACTCCTAGTTCTGCTCAGTGAGGTCTCACGAGCGCCATGGTACCCCCCATGTATAGGTTTTATGGGGTTTTGGAAAGTTTCAGGGTCATATATACGGCTTATCCATTTATGCTTTTTCACCTTGAAATTTGTCAGATTAGTTTGCAGTGTCCAGGCTGCCTTTGAGACCGTATGGCAGCCAAGAAATGAAAATTACCCCCATCATGGCATACCATTTGAAAAAGTAGACATCCCAGGGTATTCAAAATGGGGTATGCCCAGTCTTTTCTAGTAGCCACTTGGGCACAAACCCTAGCCAAATTTAGTGTTTGTTTGTTTTTTTTGCATTTTTCACATAAAATCTGTACTTTCACTGATAATATTATTGTTAGTATATAGTTTACTGCCCTGAAACACTCCTAGTTCTGCTCAGTGAGGTCTCACGAGCGCCATGGTACCCCCCATGTATAGGTTTTATGGGGTTTTGGAAAGTTTCAGGGTCATATATACGGCTTATCCATTTATGCTTTTTCACCTTGAAATTTGTCAGATTAGTTTGCAGTGTCCAGGCTGCCTTTGAGACCGTATGGCAGCCAAGAAATGAAAATTACCCCCATCATGGCATACCATTTGAAAAAGTAGACATCCCAGGGTATTCAAAATGGGGTATGCCCAGTCTTTTGTAGTAGCCACTTGGGCACAAACCCTAGCCAAATTTAGTGTTTGTTTGTTTTTTTTGCATTTTTCACATAAAATCTGTACTTTCACTGATAATATTATTGTTAGTATATAGTTTACTGCCCTGAAACACTCCTAGTTCTGCTCAGTGAGGTCTCACGAGTGCCATGGTACCCCCCATGTATAGGTTTTATGGTGTTTTGGAAAGTTTCAGGGTCATATATACGGCTTATCCATTTATGCTTTTTCACCTTGAAATTTGTCAGATTAGTTTGCAGTGTCCAGGCTGCCTTTGAGACCGTATGGCAGCCAAGAAATGAAAATTACCCCCATCATGGCATACCATTTGAAAAAGTAGACATCCCAGGGTATTCAAAATGGGGTATGCCCAGTCTTTTCTAGTAGTCACTTGGGCACAAACCCTAGCCAAATTTAGTGTTTGTTTGTTTTTTTTGCATTTTTCACATAAAATCTGTACTTTCACTGATAATATTATTGTTAGTATATAGTTTACTGCCCTGAAACACTCCTAGTTCTGCTCAGTGAGGTCTCACGAGCGCCATGGTACCCCCCATGTATAGGTTTTATGGGGTTTTGGAAAGTTTCAGGGTCATATATACGGCTTATCCATTTATGCTTTTTCACCTTGAAATTTGTCAGATTAGTTTGCAGTGTCCAGGCTGCCTTTGAGACCGTATGGCAGCCAAGAAATGAAAATTACCCCCATCATGGCATACCATTTGAAAAAGTAGACATCCCAGGGTATTCAAAATGGGGTATGCCCAGTCTTTTCTAGTAGCCACTTGGGCACAAACCCTAGCCAAATTTAGTGTTTGTTTTTTTTTTTTGCATTTTTCACATAAAATCTGTACTTTCACTGATAATATTATTGTTAGTATATAGTTTACTGCCCTGAAACACTCCTAGTTCTGCTCAGTGAGGTCTCACGAGCGCCATGGTACCCCCCATGTATAGGTTTTATGGGGTTTTGGAAAGTTTCAGGGTCATATATACGGCTTATCCATTTATGCTTTTTCACCTTGAAATTTGTCAGATTAGTTTGCAGTGTCCAGGCTGCCTTTGAGACCGTATGGCAGCCAAGAAATGAAAATTACCCCCATCATGGCATACCATTTGAAAAAGTAGACATCCCAGGGTATTCAAAATGGGGTATGCCCAGTCTTTTGTAGTAGCCACTTGGGCACAAACCCTAGCCAAATTTAGTGTTTGTTTGTTTTTTTTGCATTTTTCACATAAAATCTGTACTTTCACTGATAATATTATTGTTAGTATATAGTTTACTGCCCTGAAACACTCCTAGTTCTGCTCAGTGAGGTCTCACGAGTGCCATGGTACCCCCCATGTATAGGTTTTATGGTGTTTTGGAAAGTTACACGGTCATATATACGGCTTATCCATTTAGGCTTTATTACATTGAAATTTGGCAAAGTGATTTTCTGGGCCTATATCGCATTTGAGAGAGCATGGCAGCCTGGGTAATAACATTTCCACTATTATGGCATACCATTTTCAAAAGTAGGCAACCCAGAGTATAAGAAATGGTGCATTGCAAGATGTTTGGTCTAACCACTTTATCAGAAATGAAGGGCCCACATAGGGGTTATAGCTTTATTTGTGCTTTTTCACGCACATGAACTCCATTTTCACAGGACATTTCATATTCCTGATATGAGTTATTGCAACAAAGCCTCACTATTTGTATTTAACATTGTCTCCTGAATGTAACAGTACCCCCATGTACTAGATTCTCTGTTTTGGGGGGGGAAGTCATGGGGACAAAAATATTAGATGTCCTTTTCAAAGTTGGCAATTTAACAAAGTGATTTTCTGGGTCTCTCTCGCCTTTGAGAGAGCATGGCAGCCTGGGTAATAACATTCCCACCGTTATGGCAAACCATTTTCAAAAGTAGGCACCCCAGAGTATAACAAATGGCATAATTTGAGATGTTAGGTCTAGCCATTTTAACAGAAATGCTGGGCCCATGTAGCGATTTCTACTTTGATTTTTGTCTTTTTAATCAGATAAATAGCATTTTCACTGGAAATGTCATAATACAGATATTAGTTAGTGCACTAGAGACTTGGTATTTTGATTTAACACTGTCTTCTGAATATAACGGTACCCCCACGTACTATTATTTCAGATTTTACTGATAAGTCACAGGGCGAAATATATTAGATGCCCTTTCAGCTTGTAAGTTTGCCAATATTATTTTCTGGGCCTATGTAGCTTTTCAGAGAGTATGGCAGCCTGGGTAATAACATTCCCACCGTTATGGCAAACCATTTTCAAAAGTAGGCACCCCAGAGTATAACAAATGGCATAATTTGAGATGTTAGGTCTAGCCATTTTAACAGAAATGCTGGGCCCATGTAGTGATTTCTACTTTGATTTTTGTCTTTTTAATCAGATAAATAGCATTTTCACTGGAAATGTCATAATCCTGATATTAGTTAGTGCACTAGAGACTTAGTATTTTGATTTAACACTGTCTTTTGAATATAACAGTACCTACATGTACCATGTTTCCAGGTTTTTATTATATCACATGAATAGAACAGTACCCCACATACACTTTGATCTGAAGGCAGAGAGAGGCAGATAGATCTTTGATATCACATAGAGAGTCACTGTGCGAAAAGTTTGAGAAGTAAAAAAAACGAAAAAAATAAACTATTTTTTGTAACCCTTTCAGTGCTAATCACAGCATTAACCCTGTGATCAGTTTTTTATTGGGAAGTCACATTTCAAGTACTACAAATGTAGTATTTTGAGTTGTTTGGTGTAGCCACTTTAGAATGGCTAGCGTAAACAGGGACAGGCCAAGGTCAGGGGAATCCAGAATTCAGAGTAGTCGGTAAAACAAGCCAATGGGTCGGTACAGGCAGCTAACAAAGCGTAGTCAGGACAAGCCGAGGTCAGAAATCCAGGTAAATCAAGCAAACAAACTGCCAAAGTCCCATACAGAGTGATTCAGAAATTCAGCTCTGTATGGTAGACTTTGAAACAGTCTGTTATGCAGAGGGCGGGTAGAGATGGGCAGGTTGGACAATAAAAACTGGAGTCCTTTCGGACTCCTTTCTTGTAGCAAACACGGCACTTTTTTTGGGGAGCTTTTTTACTAGGGGTGGGTGGGATTCGGGAAGGGAAGTGTTTGCCACAAAGTCTTTGGAGATCTCCTGATTCCAAAGTGGGATTGGGGGGCTGGGTAAATAACATACGGGACAAAATGCTTAATGTGAATTCGAGGAAAGGGCAGGGCCTA
Source organism: Pelobates fuscus (assembly GCF_036172605.1). Taxonomy (NCBI): domain Eukaryota; kingdom Metazoa; phylum Chordata; class Amphibia; order Anura; family Pelobatidae; genus Pelobates; species Pelobates fuscus. The sequence goes on along the minus strand of NC_086322.1, from coordinate 197,297,781 downwards.
CCTATGACCTCTTTTGTATAGAGGACATAGGCATTGAAAATTGCAATCTGGCTCACGTAGATTGCAATTTTCTTGTACCAGGTCCTAGTTTTTCGGTTCACCAGATAGGGCTGTATGCATTGGTCAGCCAAGTCTACTCCCCCCATAAACTTGCTGTAGTCTACAATGCACTTCGGCTTTTCCAGATGCTCAGTGCTACCTCTCACAGACACTGGCACTGTACTTTCGTCATGCATCGTAGACAGCATGTATACATCTTTCCTATCTCTGAAGCGAAGAGCAAGCAACTCATCCTGGCGGAGAGCTGAAGAGGAACCTCTACTGCTTCTGCCACTTGCCAGGGCTTGGGGGAAACCCCTGCGATTCTTCCTCACTGTGCCACAGGCTAGGGTTTCAAAACAATATAAATTTTTAAATAATTCTATACTGGTATAATAATTGTCAACCCATAGCCTATATCCCTTATTCAACAAGGGAAGGATTAGATCCCAAACAATCTTGCCACTTGTACCCACAGAATCAGGGCATCCTGGTGGGTCAAGATGGCTATCCTTCCCCTGGTAAATGCGAAACGCCCATGTGTAACCAGTACAGGATTCACATAATTTATAAAATTTAACGCCATATCGGGACCGCTTCGATGGAATATATTGCTTAAATAGCAGTCGACCTTTAAATTTCATAAGGGACTCGTCAATTGAAATATCTTTATCGGGGACATAATTTTCAGAAAATTTGTCTGACAGGAGTTGAATAAAGGGCCGAATTTTATATAGCCTGTCAAACAGTGGGTCGTTTCTAGGGGGACACAGCGAGTTATCATTAAAATGAAGGAATCGCAGCAGTTGCAGGTAGCGATCCCTCAACATAACCTCAGGGAAAAGAGGTGTAGCCAGGATACGTTGCTTGCTCCAGTAGGACCTGATACTGGGCTTTTTTACAATACCCATCATTAGGGTTAAAGCCCAAAACCGCTTCATCTCTGCGACATCCGTGGGTCTCCACATATTCCTGCGACCATGATGGGACCCCGGATGTGCAGAGAGATACTGCATAGCAAACAAATTCGTTTGCTGAGCCATGAGCTCAAATATATCGTCTGACATAAAGAGCTCAAAAAAACGAATTGGCTCGCAGTCGTCCACTGTTACAGTGATGCCAGGTGTAACAGTGAACGGCGGTATTTCTGGGGCCATCATATTTGGAGGCACCCAGTCTCCGCCTGGCATTGGGCTTGCTGAGCGTCCTCTTGTGAGTGGTGGTGGGGCACCATCACTTGAGGTCTCACTCAGAGGCTCAATGTCAGAGGCAGTGATAGTGTCACTGTCTTGCAGAGTGTCACTATCACTGCCTGCCAGAATGGCATACGCCTCCTCGGCTGAGTAGCGACGTGCCATTCTAGGGGGACAAATTAATTAATTTATATACTAAAGTGGGTAATTAATTATCTACCTGCCTAACACCTACTACCCGCCCTCAAAAAATAATATAAATGTACTGATCACAGTATAGGCAGCTGCAATCAGTACACTGAAAGGGTTATTTTCAGATCTATAAAAATAACCCTAAAAAAAAGTCAGTCTGATCAGAGAGCCCTCTGATCACAGTGATCACTGATACAGTACTGTACAGCAGATAAACTGTACAGTTTAGTGATCACGGCAGCGGGGAAAGGGTTAAGGGAGATTTGGGTTGCTGCGACTGACACAAAGGGTCAAAAAAAATTAGAAATAATTTTTTTGACCCAAAAAAGTTTTTAAAACTGAAAGGGTTATTTTTTGATCTGTAAAAATAACCCTAAAAAAGGTCAGTCTGATCAGAGAGCCCTCTGATCACAGTGATCACTGATACAGTACTGTACAGCAGATATACTGTACAGTATAGTGATCACGGCAGCGGGGAAAGGGTAATGGAGATTTGGGTTGCTGCGACTGACACAAAGGGTCAAAAAAAATTAGAAATAATTTTTTTGACCCAAAAAAGTTTTTAAAACTGAAAGGGTTATTTTTTGATATGTAAAAATAACCCTAAAAAAGGTCAGTCTGATCAGAGAGCCCTCTGATCACAGTGATCACTGATACAGTACTGTACAGCAGATATACTGTACAGTATAGTGATCACGGCAGCGGGGAAAGGGTAATGGAGATTTGGGTTGCTGCGACTGACACAAAGGATCAAAAAAAATTAGAAATAATTTTTTTTTGATCCAAAAAAAAAATAATAAATAAATACCCTAATCAGGTTGATCACAGTAATATGCTGTGATCAGCACTGAAAGGGTTAAATAAAATATAAATTTTAAAACTTTGAAAAAAAAATTAAACTTTCTTTTTCCACAGGAGCTGCAAAAACCACGATCTCTCTGCCTCTCTCTCTCAGATCGAAGTGAGGTGAGGAGAGGGGCAGAGACAATGTGTCAGCCAGTGATCTGAGATCATTGGCTGACACATACTAACAGTGATCACAGTGACTGGCTGTCACTGTGATCACCTCCTACAGATCGCGGTAATTGGCCACAGGGGGATGCCTGGGAGGTACAGGCATGCCCCCACCGCGATCTGTAGGGGGCTAATGGCTGCAGTTACATGTGTCAGCCAATGGGCTGACACATAGTAACACTGATCGCACTGACAGGCTATGGCAGCCTGTCAGTGTGATCAGACTGCAGCCTGACAGTTCAGATCGCGGTCACTGACCCCAGGGGGGCTGCCTGGGGGGCCAGGCATGTCCCCCGACCGCGATCTGCTGCAGAAGAATGCGGCCGGCTCCATGTGTCAGCCGATTTCAAATCGGCTGACACATGGTAAATACCGATCGCAGTGACAGCCTGTCACTGCGATCGGAAGCTGCAGACCGCGGTCCCCAGGCACAGGGGGGCTGCCTGGGGGGCCAGGCATGCCCCCCGACCGCGATCTGCAGCGGCCATGTTCCGCCGGCCACGTGGGGCTGAAGACCGCCCAGGACGTACTATGCCGTCCTGCGGCGTTTAGAGCCACCAAAATAAGGACGGCATAGTACGTCCTGCGGTCTTAAGGGGTTAAGGACTGAGCAAAGTGTACAAGTTGTGATCAAAACAAAATGTAATCAAAACCTGGAATTTGACTATTTGTCTGTTGAACCATAATTCACCTCTTTCATATTAAGTGCACCCACACTTATTATATGTCATTTTATTCAGGAGAAACAGGGCTTCCATTTAACATCAAATATTTAGCTATGAAACATAATTCAATATGAATAAAATGTAAAAAAAAAGGGAGAAAATAAGAAGTGTTTTTTTTTTAGCTCTACATGACGTTTTAACTGTGAATGTCATAATACTGTTTGCTTTTACTGCACTAAAATACACATATTTGTATTCAGCGATGTCTCACGTGTAAAACAGTACTCCCTATGTACAGGTTTTATGGTGTTTTGGGAAGTTAAAGGGTCAAATATAGCATGTTAACTTTTTCAGTTTTTTCACATTGAAATTCGCCAGATTGGTTACGTTGCCTTTGAGACCGTATGGTAGCATAGGAATGAGAATTATTCCCATGATGGCATACCATTTGCAATCGTAGACAACTCAAGGTATTGCAAATGGGGTATGTTCAGTCTTTTTTAGTAGCCACTTGGTCACAAACACTGGCCAAAGTTAGTGTTAATATTTGTTTGTGTGTGAAAAATGCAAAAAACAAATTTGAACGCCAATTTTGGCCCAATTCCTACAGGAACAACAGGAATCTAAGGGACCTTTTGGTCCATACTGACCCAGTTCAAAGTTACATGCCGGCCAGTATAAATGTAGTAAACTACGGCTGTGTGACCTGTGGAGACCTCATACCTTGCAAGAGTTTCAATCATCCACATACGGGTCAACTGTTTAAAATTCAACATAGGATAAGTTGCTGTACAGATTACGTAATCTATAAACTGTCATGCCCCTGTGGTTTAAACTACGTTGGCAAGATGGAAATGGCACTTTGCGAAAGAATAAGAGGGCACAGGTCAAGCATTAGATTGGCCTATAGGGACAATAAGTCAGACAAACCGGTGGCAGGACACTTCCTGGAGAAAGGCCATCCCTTGGCCTCATTGAAGTGTGTGACGATAGACCATCTCCCAATCTCGACAAGAGGTGGCAACAGACAGGAGCAGTTACTTCAGAAGGAGTCATGGTGGATTCAGAAGTTGGGAACATTGGCCCCTTATGGACTTAATGAGAAACTAACATATACTTCTTTCCTCTAACAGGTTATATGGCAGAGAGGGTCTTATTAGAATATAGCTCAGTATGGTTATAAGAATATGTGAATATGTCTATAATTGTGTTGTCAGGCCTATTTTTATTTTTATTCTTATTTTTTTTTCAAAAATTGTTTATGAAGTTGTATCAAATATACATCATTATGGTAATATTTTAACCATGGTTCTGGATATTATGTAGGAAGAGTTAAGGATCCTCTGTATACGATGCCTCGTATGCTTTTCTTGTTTCTCAGATATCAAGTATGATTCATTCCTATTCTTAAGGAAATATTAGTACTTAGGTCTCTATAGGTATAGGTAGGTTTGGCACATGTAAAATTATACACGTTAATCTTTTTATATATATATATGGGAGACTTTAGTAGTTTACATAAGATCACTTAGGTGGACTATTATGTAGCATTAGTATCACTTTAATATCATGCACTTAGCACTTTTTTGTTTATAGAATGTTTTTTTCTGCACAGATACAGTTTATGACTATTTGTTTGATAATTAGGCTTAAATAGCCTTTGATATTAGAGCAATATGAGCACTTTATTGTTGTTAAACATAGTGTAATATGCACTTTGAGAAGTACTAGAGAGGGGAGGTTGCAGATTATATTTTGCATCTTATTAGGTTGTTATATTATTAAATACACTCTGAGCACTTGATTTTTGGGATATTAAGGAAAGTGTCCACAGGGGTTAATCAAGAGATGTGTCAGACAATATGACCTTTAAATTAGTTAGAATCATTTACTAATTAGACTTTCTTATATTGTCAATTTTATGTATGTAATGACAGTGGTTGAGATCTAGCTCCCGTGCGAGGGGTGGATACAGAGATAGCAGTTTGTCCAATACACATGCGCCCGACGTCTCCATGGAGATGGAGGACGTGGGATTTCAGGAAGTAACCTGAGCGCGCGAACAGAGAGACATATGCTTCCTGTACCCACCCACCCGCTCGGAAGGGAGGATGGTTGGCCCCCTGCACATCTGAACTGTGAGTTTATTTGATTACTTTCCTTATTTAAGCAATGCTGATTTTTAAATATGTTTGTATTCTGTCCTGATGAAAGTTCCCTAGCGGAACTGAAACGTTGACCATTGGAATAAAGAATATTTTTTTATTTTATTGAATAAACCCTGGGAGTGCTGATTTCTTTTGGCTGGAGCACCGGGTCTGCTATTATGTAAGTTGGAGGGCAAGGTCTTTTTTTCTTTTATATATATATATATATATATATATATATATATATATATATATATATATATATATATATATACACATATATATATATATATATATATAAAAGAAAAAAAGACCTTGCCCTCCAACTTACATAATACTTAGATCTTAGATCATAAATATAATATATACTGGAAGGCCTAGCCTGAAGTTGTGGGAGGGGTTACCCGGCTATTTAAACTCAGGCCCCCTACACCACAGGGCTGATGCTGCCTGGTTCATGACTACTTCCGGTTCAAAGGTCATCAACACAGACTGCCTAAAACTCCAAACAAGCTGGTCTGGGCCTACTGTGGCTCCCATGCCGATCGGACCAAGTTTTTCCCTGCTCCAACAACTCCCATCCTGCTGTTCCAGCCACATGCGGTCAGAGACTCCCACGCCGATTGGTCCAAGTTCTCCCTGCTCCAACAACTCCCATCACGCTGTTCCAGCCGCATGCGGTCAGAGACTCCCAGGACGATCGGACCAAGTTCTCCCTGCTCCAACAACTCCCATCATGTTGTTCCAGCCACATGCGGTAAGAGACTCCCACGATGATTGGACCAAGTTCTCCCTGGTCCAACAACTCCCATCACGCTGTTCCAGCCACATGCGGTCAAAGTCTCCCAAGCCGATTGGACCAAGTTCTCCCTGCTCCAACAACTCCCATCACGCTGTTCCAGCCACATGCGGTCAGACTCCCACGCCGATCGGACCAAGTTCTCCCAGCTCCAACAACTCCCATCACGGTGTTCCTGCCACACGCAGTCAGAGACTACTCTCCTCCTCTCCAGAACTGGCCGTTCGTTCCCGCCGGCGCTATGAGACCCCTTACCGGCTTCCCGGGCCTTTTCCTGGACCAAACCTCCGTGTCCACCAAGTCTGGGTACTTTCCAGCCACATAGCTGACCTCTCGTTTATTTCCTGTACCAGTCAAATCCACGAACCGTGAGTCTGCCTGTACGGGCCAAATCCATGAACACACAATTGTTTACGTTTTTACATACCGTCTATTCTGGACTTTTTCCTGTTCAGGACTTAAGTCAGTTCACCTACTCCTGCCTGCTCTTTGTTCCATTCCTATTCGCTAATTTATTTTCGTCAAATTTCTATCGAACTAGTCTCCAGTCTATCTCAGTTACATGCTTCCATCTAGCGGCCACCACAATCATAGTACCGATTCGTTAGTTTTACACTGTTCCCTGATACATGAAATGTCCAGGTTCTTTAGCCTGCTACTAGTTATCCTTACATGCCCCCTGTAGTTCTGTTATGTTTGATATGTTTCTTGTTATTATTTACGATTGTGCACGGATATTGTCAGTTTCCCATTACTAATTCAGCTCTGGTAAGCATGTAATATTCACTACATATATAGCATTACCATCATATATCGCATATTTCTTATTCTATCACTCATGGACTTGGTACTGTTCTGAGGCAGTCATCACGTTCACATTTGTTACCATGTGTTATGGCCAATCTGTATACTTGCTCCCACGATAGGTATATTACTTATTTGGAGGACGATCACCTATTCGCTAAACCTTTTTTGTAACACGCCACACTCCTATGTTCATATGTATCGTCATGTTCCCTGGGACAAACCCTAGTGTACCAGGCTTTACCATACCATCATATGTTCCCCCTGACTCTACGTCAAAATAATCACGTATTATGCACTAAAGGTTATTTACTCATTGCTGCTATATTCTACTCAAGCAAGTTCATCATCCTAACCGACCCTTGTATCACCAAAACCTACAGCAACTCCACTCTAACTGTTCTATGTTACATCAGCCAACGCTGGCACGCAATTCCTCCGCCAGGCCGTACACAGGCCCATGCCCGGGTATCCTTAATTCCCCACACATACACCCTCCTTCCCATGCTGGCACGACCATAATTAAATATTCTAAGTATTCTAAGATATTCTAATATCCTACCGGGATAGCTCAAAACTGCCATCATAGCTTGGTATTCCATATCCCCCTATATGTATTTTAGCTAAAGAAGTCACAGGACCAATTAGCGGTCACTCATAACTCTGCCTATCCCCCATTATTGTCGCAGTATTGGTTAAACACTCCCCATGGTCTCTGGTAATGGCCTAGGATCCTCACCCTACTCACTTATAGGGATATTTGATTTATGTCCTATGAATCTTGTACCCACCATCGTAGGGTCAGGATTCTAACAACTATGTCCTCAGGTTACCTATTCATAGACCAGCCTCAAGAACAACCACACCGATTATACAGGCGTATTTCGTTCACAGAAAGTCAAGCCCAATTCCAGTTCCAACTTGCCTCTCACCATCATTTCCCTTTAGGTTCTCCAATATCTCATTCCTCTGGCAAGGAGACCACATTCTACCCCAAGCAAGGTATGTTTACCCACCTCGCTACTACCCATTACCCGTCCCATTCTCGGATCCGCTATGTCAACTATTGGCCTGGTACCCAGTTATGCCAGTAACTAGCCTCATCATTATCAGTTCCATGAGGCCAACACCCATCTTCATCCGCATATGGAGGTACACGCCCCTCGGCCCAACACATAGCTAACGCCTCACATCAACCTCTCCAGGTTACGAGTTAGGGCCTCACCCAGCATGGCCTCTTATATTGACTCTTTTTACAGTCCTCCAGAGGCCACCTTTCAGTGGCCCCTGCCCACTAGGCCAAATCACATGAAGTCAAACAGTTGATATCCACTCTACTTGCCTCCATACATAACATCAACGATGGACTACAGAGACTGGAATCTCCACAGGCACTGACACACATCCCAGCCACAGGACTCCCAAATCCCTCTCATGGTTATGTTATCCTTTCAAATCCCCTAGCATATCGGTTTACATTATTACTCCGTCATACTTTGTGTCCCTGACCATACACAAAGACATCTGGAAATGTTAATTTTAGTCTCCTTACCGATTGCCTCCCACAATGTCTTAGAGTACAAGTCTTACTACTGATACCGGAGAAACTGACGGAAGCGAAGCACAGAGAGATGGACACAGGTTTCTTCAGGAAGGAAGAGATTCTTTATTGGATCACCGATCGGGACTCAGAGGGACTAACGTCACCAAAATACAGCAAGTTCTGAGCCCCGGACAATAGTGCAGGCTCCTTATATAGGCACATAACTCCTCCCATATTAAGCTCCACCCGCACATTCTCTTGACCAATCAACACAAATAAGAATTAACTTCCTGTTTGACCGCATGGCTTGTCCAGCACAATGGAGGAGGGGGAATACTACATCCTGTATTCTTGCACATGCTCCGTACACTACTGATCGTATCTTGCCTCGTGCAACCAACTGATCGATACGTCAGCATATGCACGTACACATGCCACGTGGTAATCTCGGCCTACTAAATTTATTTTTACCGAGATTCCACCACATTCCCCCCTTTGATGCCTCTTGATATTTCACAATTACTTGAGGCATCACTTAACCTTGGTTTGCATACACCGCAAGTTACCATGAACCAGACCAGACTTATCTTATGATGTGAATCTTTTAACACTCATCTTCCTGCATTGGTTCTCCCTGATCTAGAGCCTTATACTTATAAATCGCCATTATCTGTGCAGCAGCCTTCCTCTCTGCTATATTTCCTATCAGGCTTTGCACAGACCTAACTACTAAGGGTATAAGACACGGCAGGAGTAGACACAACATTAAAATCAGTAGGACTCCACCTACCACTGCCTTAAGCCCTCCAAACCACTCATACCAGCTACCAAACCAACTACTTGGATTATACCCTTTCCATACCTGAGTAGGCACATGCGCTAGTTTAACCATATGGCTAGTAAGCTCAGCTATTGCTTGCCCTTCGTCATCTATTTGAAGACAGCAATTGCTCAGGTTAAACTTCCCACATACACCTCCCTCTACTGCCAAAAGGTAATCCAAGGCTAATCTATTTTGGTAGACTGCTGTCCTCATCCTGGTGTTATGCTTCGCTAGAAGATTGAGCGCTTGTGAAGTCTCGTTAGTAATAATCTCAACCACCGCCTGTAATCTTATAATACGGTTGAGCATATAAATAGGGGTTCTGTAACCAAAGGTACCATCCTCAGCCCACGTGGCTGGCCCATAATAATCTATGATACGCTGGGGAGGCCATTCATTATCTTCCCAGGTGCCTATCTCTATGGGTCCCCTTTTCTTCCTATGATTCACATCATACACTTTAACACCTAAAGTCTCACCTGTTTCAATCGGTAACAAGAAGAAGGATGGTTTGAGCATACCCAACACACATGCCCCTTCCCAGTCCTGTGGCAACTCCGAATAGGCTTTCTTACCACAGATCCAGTACAAATTTGCTGGGGCTCTCCAGGTAGATGTGATGGATAAATCAAACCACACATCCTTTAAATTGGCGTATCTAGCAAACGGGTTAGATGGTTCTGAGACATTTGAAGCCGACCACCAAGTTGTATTCTTTGTATCATCATCATAAGCTTTTTGCCCTAGACAAGTTAATTCTCCTACAGAAGTATTATACATTATTCCTTTCCTTGCTATGCAAACATAACCTATGATGGAGGTCTTTAATCTCCACTCAGATTTACCTCTAACACTCATATGATAATCGGCTTGTGTAGATATTAGTTGGTCAACTGCCTCAGAACCGGACATTACCTCCTTTGCTTCCCAAGGCCATTGGTCTCCCATGTTAGTACCTCCACACACATAGCAGTTGGTAACATTAAGACTACCGGCAATACTTTCGGCTAAATCGATGAACAAGTTTTTAGCATTATGGGGGATCTTATTATCTATACTCATCTCTTCATAAAAGGAATGGTATACTTGATGAGTTTGGGAGGATACCGTATCAGTCTCTATCCCTATAAACAATAATGTCCCAGGATCTAAACCCGTCCCGTATATCTGAAACCCAAATAAATTGCCATATTTGTCTAAGAACTTATCGGGGTTATTTATAAGTATATGGATGGGATTACATTCCATAGACTTACAATATGGGCTAGTCGGCAACTTAGTCACTATCATGTCTTTGTCTACTGTCTGTCCCCAAGTCGCCCACCCCACACAAGACCAATATGGGCAAAAGTTATAATCTTTATTTGGGCATCTAGGACTTACATATTTATTTTTACTACTGGGACAAATATATTTATCATTAGACCCATACGTCCTCTCCCATCTAAGATCCCCACATACATTCCATGGCTTTCTACCACTTGATATCGCCTTACATGCATCAAATAGCAGAACACCCGAAGAATGTACGGATTCTAACACCGTCTTATTAATTAGGGTCCCCTGAGGATCTCCATTCCTGAGAGTCAACCAAATTGTACGAGGTTGATACTCCGGACTGAAGCACTTAGGTTCTCCTACTCCTAAATGGCACACACTACAGTCTATATTTAAGTATCTACATCTCGATACATCTCCTTTACACTCGTATTGTGAATGCCAGATTAGGGTTTGGGAAATATGGTTACCTGTTCTCGTAGTCTTAATGCATACCTCACAGCTAGGAGTGTCGGTACCTCTACCTTCCTGAATATAAAAACACATATAAATAAACACTATCAAAAGCACATCTTTCGCCGTCATCCTCAGTCTTCGTCCGTGCGAAGGCGCCTCAGCTTCCAGGATGTGAGGGCTGCAGGGAATGGAGTTCTGCTCGTCTTCACAGGTGTCCCTTCGAGACTTTCCTGGCTTATATACTATGTGTTGGTAAGCGGACAGGCTTTATTATGGCCTTCTCACTCACGCACCAAATCCCTGTAACAATAAAATTTGTAATCCACACGATTCCTCGTTACTCCGACTGAGTAGTGCGTTTTAACCGGATCTTGCAGGGATTCTCTGGATCTGCTGTAACTTGCCAAGAATCGACTGCTGCTGGTTTAACCCTGGAGTGATGTATCCACGGAGTCACTTCGGCTACTTTTATCGCTGTAGGGGTAGACAAAAGAACAACATAAGGACCTCTCCACATGGGCCCTAACGGTACATTATTCCACTCTTTAATCCACACTTGATCTCCTGGATGATAACTATGAACAGGGGGATAAATATTCACAGGTAATCTATCTTGTACCCATTTCTGTACCTCCTCCATAGTCTTACCCAACTCTACAACCTGCTGCCGGGTAATTCCTTCTCCCAACTGACTCAAATCCCCCCTTAAGTTACCAAGTACGGGAGGTGGTGGCCCATACATAATTTCAAAAGGAGAGAGGCCCATCCTTCTGGTAGGGGTACTGCGGATTCGCAATAGAGCTATGGGTAAGAGAACGTTCCACTTAAGTTAGGTTTCCTGACACATTTTAGCCAACTGGTTCTTAATAGTTCTATTCATTCTCTCTACCTTACCAGAACTCTGGGGTCTATATGCAGTATGAAGCCTCCACTTTATACCAAGCATATGAGTCAGTTGTTGTAGGCACTGATGAACAAAAGCTGGACCATTGTCCGATCCTATAGAACAGGGTAGTCCATATCGGGGTATTATTTCTCGTAGCAGGAATCTCACAACTTCTCCTGCTTTCTCTGTACGAGTAGGACATGCTTCTACCCAGCCTGAATAGGTGCACACAATTACCAACAGGTAACGATGTCCACCCGATTTAGGCATCGCTGTAAAGTCTATTTGTAGATCGGACATGGGGAGTCCCCCCATAAACTGAACTCCTGGTGGCTTTACTGGTCCTTGTCTTGCATTATTTTTAGCACACGTTACACATCTTCGTACAATGGCCTGAGTCAAGTTGGACAATCTTGGTATGTAGAAATGTTTTCTGAGAGATTCTTCAGTACTGTCTCTCCCAGAATGTGTCCCGTTATGATAATTTTGGACAATTTCTACCGCTAGTGATGCTGGTATGACTATTCTTCCATCTTCTAGCTGATACCACTTGTTCTCCAAATACTTTCCTGGTTCAGTCTTTAACCACTCCTCTTCTTGAGCTGTATAAACTGGAGTCCATTGGGACAGTGGAGTTGGTATAAGAGCAGCTATATGCCCCACATACTCCTGTCTTCCTGATTCAGCAGCACGCTTAGCTGCACTATCTGCCATCCGATTTCCCTTGGTTACATCACCATCTCCTCTCAGATGCGCTCGACAATGTATGATACCGACTTCTTTCGGCTCCCACACTGCTTCCAATAGTTGTAGGATTTCAGCTGCGTATTTGATTTCTTTGCCTTCTGAATTCAGTAGTCCTCTTTCTTTATACAAAGCTCCGTGGGCATGAGTGGTTAAAAACGCATATTTGGAGTCCGTATAGATATTCACTCTTAAACCTTCAGCCAATTGTAACGCTCGTGTTAGTGCTATTAATTCTGCCTTTTGTGCTGATGTTCCTTTCGCCAGTGGCCGAGCTTCTATCACCTTGTCTATTGTTGTTACTGCATATCCTGCATAGCGGATCCCTTCTTTCACATAACTACTGCCGTCGGTATAATATTGAACATCGGGGTTCTGGATGGGAAAATCACGAAGATCTGGTCTACTTGAGAATACTTCATCCATTACTTCCAAACAATCATGTTGACTTTCAGTAGGTTGTGGCAAAAGGGTAGCTGGATTTAAGGTGTTTACAGTCTCTAAATGCACTCTTGGGTTTTCACACAACATTGCTTGATACTTGGTCATTCGGCTGTTACTAAACCAATGATTTCCTTTGTAATCCAACAACGTCTGTACTGCATGTGGGACTCGTACATAAAGTTCTTGACCCAGAGTGAGTTTATCGGCTTCAGCTACTAGCAGGGCGGCTGCAGCTACGGCTCTTAGACAAGGTGGAAGTCCGCTGGCCACTGCATCCAATTGCTTAGACATGTAGGCAACAGGTCTTTGCCATGATCCCAAGTACTGTGTCAATACTCCCACAGCCATTCTTCTTTGCTCGTGTACATATAAGTAGAATGGTCGTGTGTGATCAGGTAGACCTAATGCTGGGGCACTCATCAAAGCCTTCTTCACATCTTCAAATGCCGTTTGCTGTTCTTGGGTCCATAAGAAGGGGTCGTGCTCTGTACCTTTGATAGCTGCGTACAGAGGTTTTGCCAGTATCGCATAGCTGGGAATCCATATCCTACAGAAGCCTGCTGCCCCCAAGAATTCTCGCACTTGTCTTCTATTCTTGGGTATTGGTATTTGGCAGACAGCTTCTTTTCTCTCTGGCCCCATAATTCTTTGACCTTCAGAGATATGGAATCCCAGATATTTGACAGTTGGCAAACACAACTGAGCCTTCTTTCTAGACACCTTGTATCCTGCCTTCCAGAGAATGTGCAGTAGATCGTGCGTTGCTTGCTGACAGATTTCTTTTGTAACTGCTGCTATCAACAAGTCATCTACATATTGTAACAATACACACTCTCCTGGGATGGACTCGAAATCCAGTAGATCTTGACTTAGGGCTGAACCAAATAGGGTAGGTGAATTTTTAAACCCTTGGGGCAGTCTTGTCCAAGTCATTTGGCGTTTTGAGCCCGTTACAGCGTTCTCCCATTGGAAAGCGAAAATACATTGACTTTCTGCGGCAATTCGGAGGCAAAAGAAAGCATCTTTGAGGTCTAAGACTGTGAAGTAAGTAGCCCCGCCCGGAATTAAAGCAAGCAGGTTATATGGATTGGGTACAACTGGATGTATACTAACAACCGCATCATTGACTGCTCTCAAGTCCTGCACAGGTCGATACTCATCTGTACCGGGCTTTTGAACAGGCAGCAATGGGGTGTTCCAAGGGGAAGTACAGAATTTTAGGATACCATACCGTATGAACTTATCCAGATAGGATTGGATGTTCTTCTTAGCCTTCTGCGGGATGTGGTATTGTCTTAGGCTCACTGGATAAACCCCAAGTTTTAGTTCAATTTTTATAGGTGGAATATTGCGGGCCAGTCCTGGTGGGTTGTTCTCTGCCCAAACTCCTGGTATATTAAATAATGTCTCATCACTCCTAGGGTTTTGGCTAGTCAACGCTGTATAAAGTCGCCACTCTTCTTCCTTTGGTACGGATAATGTCATGATACCTGAAGGTCCATTAAACTTTAAAGATGTTGTTCCATTTGGTAGGAACGTAATCTGCGCTTGTAATTTTGATAGCATATCACGTCCCAGCAATTGGACTGGACATTCAGGCATATAAAGGAATTGATGTTTTACTACGTGGCCTCCCAATGTACAGAGTCGACTTTTAAGAACCGGTTTTTCAGCACTTCTTCCAGTTGCTCCTATCACAGTAATAGTCCTTCCAGATGGAGGAGCAACTAGATTAGTCACCACTGAATGTTCAGCACCAGTGTCGATCATGAACGCACTCCTTTTCCCCCCTATTGATACATCGACCATAGGCTCCGCTCGACCAAGGGGGATGTAGCCCGGTCGGTATCAATAGTCCTCCATGACCGTGTCAGCCAATCCTACAAAGTCCCTACCTTCTCTATCGCGGGACCTTTGCGCTGCTGGAATATACCTGTCTTCCCTAACACTTCCTCTGTTCCCATTACTCCCTCTATTACCATTACTCCCTCCGGGGCCTCCTCTACCTCTCGCTCTGCCTCTAAAGTTTCCGTAACCTGTCCTAGGTCTGTCTCTCTCACACTGTTCTCTTCGAGGACACTCATTTCTCCAATGCCCTTCTTCCCTACAGTATGCGCACTGATTTCTACTTAGAGGTTCCTCATTCCATCTACTATCGCCTCTATCTGGGCCCCGTCTATCTACGCCTGCGATCGCTACCGCTAGCATATCAGCCTTTTTACGCATCTTGCGCTCTTCCTCTTTCTTACTTTCTGTTTCCCTATTCATATAAACCTTATTCGCTACCTCCATTAGTTGGGTGATTGACATACCTGCGAACCCTTCTAACTTTTGTAGCTTGCGCTTAATATCTCCGTAAGCTTGGCTGACAAAGGCGGAGTTCACCATTCGGGAATTATCTGCGTCTTCCGGATTAAAGGGGGTATACAAGCGGTATGCCTCCAATAATCGGTCATAAAAGACACTGGGCGCTTCATCGCTTTTCTGAATCACCTCAACTGTCTTCGACATGTTAATGGCTTTCTTTCCTCCGGCTTTCATGCCAGCAATTATAGCGTCTCTATAGGCTCTGAGTTGAACCATATCAGCACCATTTACGTTCCAATCGGGATCGGTGTTGGGATAATGTGTTGCGGCCCATGCTGATGGATTGGCTTGGTTTAAAGTACGGGTTTATCCTCTAGTGCTTTAATGGCTGCTTGATTTATTCTTGTCCTTTCCTCATTGTTAAACAAAGTCATTAATAACTGCTGGCAATCAGCCCATGTCGGGTTATGTGTCTGTACTATTGAGGTGAACAGATCAGTCATAGCTTGTGGTTTCTCAGTATACGAGGAATTGTGGGTCTTCCAGTTTAAAAGATCGGTTGTCGTGAATGGGACATATACAAAGACTGGGTCAGCATGTGCCATTTGGCCTGCGGCATCGATATAGGCTGACCCAGGATTCAGACGAAGAGGCATCTGATAGTGTTTTAATTGTCGGGTCTGTATGGGGCTACGTGGAGGGGCGTCAGTCATAGGTTCCAGTCGGGGAGAAATAGGGTATGGGGATGTGGGAGCTTGGTTTTGGGAAAAGGTGGTAAATAAAACACTTCGAGCCGAGCTAGATGAAGCTTGACCGGAAGTCTGAAGTGGCGCCAAATCAGGATATTCGTTTTTAATGGGGGTTGGTTCTGATTCCGGAAGGGGAGATTTAGTACGAGGGGGGGTGGATCCTGTACTGGAGGAGGAAGCGGAAGTGGATGGGGGTAATGAGGGGAGGGCTGCAGGACTTCCTGCGTTTGCGTCACTTCCTCTTAACGGAAAGTAAGGGGGCGGCAAAGGGATCTCGGACTCAGGGGGCGTGTCCAAAATGGGCCTAACACCAGTCCTAGTGGACGAACAAGTCCTAGCTACCATGAGGCGACATTGCTCCTCGTGGCATGTCCGGAGCCATTTTGGCGAGTCATTTACGGCCTGTCTCCAACAATCAACATAAGGAAACTGGCCGTAAAGTTCAGGCCTACCTGATACAGCCACGTGTAAGCGCTGTACCAGAGTTGGATCCAAACTGCCACGTGGCGGCCATGCCGCAACCAAAGTAGGCCACTCCCTAGTACACAAAGTGACCAAACGTACAGGAGACATTTTAACCCCAAAATCACAAGTTTTGAATCCCTTTTTAAAATTCTTCACCATACAACCTAAGGGATCCGGAATCGTTGACTGCGACGCACCCATACTTAACAATGGAACGTCGTCGACAACGAATACTATGCACGCGTACTATTCAACAGTCACACCCGTTTCCTCTGGCAACAGCACCACGTGGTACGGTTACCAAGTGAAACGTACACAATAACACAATAAACACTCAGGGAATTCCCGTACACACACAGCTGTTACACCAGTCACTAGATAATCAATATTATGCCCTTTGGCGTAACTATACAGTCACCCACGCTATAATTCTCTATATACGAATTACCCGTCTATAACACACCCCAGTAACATCGTCTTTTACAATTAGCGGTTACAGTACGGTTAGCATAGGTCAAAGCACAAGTTAAGGTCACAATACAATTATTAGTGGTTATGGTGTTAAACATGCAATGGACGACAATGATTAGTACTTATATACAGTGTCAGTAAATATACAGGGTTATGGTACCGTGCACTATAATACAGCAACACACTATTAACACTCTCGCTAGACGGCTGAGCTCGCGCTATCTAACAAGATATACACTTTACTAAACAATCGTTAACACATTTACAATTCCCAACTAAACTATTGGCCAGTACCTTGAATGGACTACCTAAAAACAATCTACATACGTTTTGGTTAGCCACACTGCCCAATCACCACATATATAGCGAGCTAGAGGACCGAATTTACACAGACGCCTCTTAGTCGCACTATCAAAAGTCTAGTGGGTTCCAAATTTACACGCCTTCCCACTTAGCCCAGATAGGATGAGATCTAGCGAACCAAATTTACACAGACGCCGCTTAGTCTCCCGGTCCCTCCGACCTAGCGAACAAAATATACACCCTAGAACGCTAGTCTAGACAAGACACCGGTGTCCGGCTAGGGCTATTTACACCAGAGCCCCGCCTGACTAACAAAATCAAACGGTCTGACTAAAGAGCGTTCGATCGAGCGGTGCGCCTTCGCTCCTTCCCTCCGACAGAGGGGGCAGATACACAGATTCAAAACCCCTTTGGGCCTACCGCACAATCGGTATACCCCTAGTGGGTCCTGCCGTCTAAAACAGCAGTTGTCTTACCTCCTCGTTCCTGAACCTGAGTTCACACTCATCGACGGGGACACCCCAGCACTTCTCACGTAGAGGCCGATGATCTCCTGGACAACAGACCAGTGGCGCCGAGACGAAGGGAGGTCCACGCAGAAGTTCAGGGGTGCAGCCGTAGAGAACGTGGGCAAAGATAGACCGTCTCACGCCTCTGCCTCTCAGCTACCGTTGAACGATGAGCTTCCCGGCCAATGCACCAAATGATACCGGAGAAACTGACGGAAGCGAAGCACAGAGAGATGGACACAGGTTTCTTCAGGAAGGAAGAGATTCTTTATTGGATCACCGATCGGGACTCAGAGGGACTAACGTCACCAAAATACAGCAAGTTCTGAGCCCCGGACAATAGTGCAGGCTCCTTATATAGGCACATAACTCCTCCCATATTAAGCTCCACCCGCACATTCTCTTGACCAATCAACACAAATAAGAATTAACTTCCTGTTTGACCGCATGGCTTGTCCAGCACAATGGAGGAGGGGGAATACTACATCCTGTATTCTTGCACATGCTCCGTACACTACTGATCGTATCTTGCCTCGTGCAACCAACTGATCGATACGTCAGCATATGCACGTACACATGCCACGTGGTAATCTCGGCCTACTAAATTTATTTTTACCGAGATTCCACCACACTACTACGATGATCTGCACGTCGTTCTATACACCAGAATCCCAGACTCAATCATAGTTACATAGTTACATAGTTAGATAGCTGAAAAGAGACTTGCGTCCATCAAGTTCAGCCTTCCTCACACCTGTTTTTTGCTGTTGATCCAAAAGGCAAAAAAAAAAAAAAAAAAAACCCAGTTTGAAGCACAATTTTGCAACAAGCTAGGACAAAAAATTCCTTCTTGACCCCAGAATGGCAGTCAGATTTATCCTTGAATCAAGCAGTTGTTACCCTACATTGAAAGATTATATCCTTGAATATTCTGTCTTTGCAAGTATGCATCTAGTAGCTGTTTGAACATCTGTATGGACTCTGATAAAACCACTTCTTCAGGCAGAGAATTCCACATCCTGATTGTTCTTACAGTAAAAAAACCTTTCCTTTGCCTTAGACAAAATCTTTCTTCCAGTCTAAACGCATGGCCTCGTGTCCTATGTAAAGTCCGGTTTGTGAATAGATTTCCACACAATGGTTTGTATTGGCCCCGAATATATTTGTATAATGTTATCATATCCCCTCTCAGGCGACGTTTTTCTAAACTAAATAGGTTTAAATTTGTTAACCTTTCTTCATAGCTGATATGCTCCATTCCTTTTATTAATTTTGTAGCCCGCCTCTGCACTTTTTCTAGTGCCATGATATCCTTCTTTAGAACAGGTGACCAAAATTGCACAGCATATTCAATATGTGGTCTTACCAGTGATTTATAGAGAGGCAAAATGATATTCTCGTCCCGAGAATGAATGCCCTTTTTCATGCATGACAATACCTTACTGGCCTTGGCCACTGCTGATTGACATTGCACATTGTTGCATAGTTTGTTGTCTATAACAATTCCCAATCAGAAACTCACTATCCCATAATTCATCCTAGCCTTCAAACTTTTGTGACGTAAGTGGCTCTACTTCTCCTCACCATAGAGAAGGTTTGCATCGACAACCTAGAGTTTTACCTCTAAGCACACCCTTTCCGTCACTCAGTCGACTTCTACATCAAGGTTTCCACACACCAGTTAAACACAGGTCTGGTCACACTCCTGTCAGGTATTCACGAGTGTCAGAACCTTCAGTCTGCATTAATAGACCCCGCAACACAATCACGTTGCTTAAAAAGGTATCTGACAACCATATTAATTACCCAACCTTAGCCTCAACTCATTGATTTCCTCTAAGGAATTCTCCCAGCACTATGCCAAAGGGGTTGACCGGAGCTTGGATGGGCAAGACAGACATTTCCTATGCCTCCAAGCTTCTACCTATTCAGCCATCCCAAGGGCATGTTCGTGGCATTTTATAGAGGGGTTGTCATGACTTTCCCACACGTGTAACTTTTAAAGCAAAGAGTAACCCCAAGCTGTTTGTCTTATTTGCTAACACACTATGTTGACTAACACATTTAATATTAGCAAATGTCCTGCAGTCACCCTCGCGATATAACGCACTCTCGCGATATAACGCACTCACTCCGCTCTGGTTAGTATTCACAAGACGATGGCACTTTTAATCACTAAGGGTTCCACTTCCACAAACTGACCTTCTTAGACATTTATCTTGACACTAATACGCAACAGAACATGTCCACCTACAGAGAAGGAACAGCTCATTGGAGTAGCCACCGGGTAGCCTTTTCTTCTGAAGAACACGCAGGGAGGGGGGGGGGGGGGAGGTGGGAATGGATCTACAGTCCTACTGGGCACATTGAAGTTCACCATGAGAATTATTCTGCACATTTATTTCCCGACTGCTTAGTCTTCTTCCCACCGACAGTTGCTATCTGGCACTAGTTGTAAGCAGACCTGCACATATGGCTCAGGTTCATACCACACTGGAATAGGAGGCCAGGTTATTCCCGCCATTTCTCATTATTTCCCAGTTACATGGACCAATGCGTCTGCAAACACTGATTTCACAGCCAATTTGGTGACTTTTGGTTCTGAGATGCCTGGCCAGTTGAGACTCTTGAAAAAAAAAAAAATCTTTCTATTCCTCGTCAATATTTCTTTGGAATCTACCCCATAGTGGCCGCCTACAAGGCCTGGGGAGGTATGAGTGGATAGGGAAACTGTCAAGTGCTTCTCTGACAATAAAGCAGCTGACTACACCCACATTCCATGGCTTAATCCTGCACTAACTCGCCTCATGGCATTTGGCAGATTTCTGGATTGAGCTGCCCTCTCTGATTATACAGCACAAGCATACAATAGAGATTTCACCTTTACAACAAGTTTACCACCGATTACCATAATACCGATATTCGTTCACGAGTCGCCATTGCGACACTCCTCTCCTTTTTGCCCACACAATTAAAAAATCTCTCTTAACACTACAAAACTTACCTGGCTGGAATACAACACCATGTCTTAAGTGCCTATACTAGTACCAAACAGTTCACATCCTCTTACCATATGTAGTACGTAGGGACATAAGGACTATCCTATGGACAATGGTGCCGGTCAAAATGTCAGACCTTCACAGGTTATCACTCACTGGACCAAATCTCAATATGCCCCTATTTAACTACAGGGTAAACCACTCACTACAGCTAAATTCATAATGTACCTCAGAACCCTATTAACTAGGCGGGGACTCAACCCCAATGCCTTTTCAAGACATTTCTCCAGAATCAGGACAGCATCAGCTGCTTCCAGACAAATGTCCCTGCTCACACCATAAACAATAGGACGCTGGAAATCCACAGTATATTACTTGATACATACCACAACCAGAGCTAGAGTTTAGTAGGACAATCCTTTACGAATCTTGCAACGTAAAGATGTGTAATAAGGTATCTTATTCAACTTTTTGCCCTCTTTTATTACAGGCCTACCCGATACGTCGGTTTCGGCACACCACAACCGACTTGCTCATATATCTAACTTATAATGTATACCGCTTTTGTCCCCGACTACAAATGATCTAAGTATATGTTGTTTTATTTTAAACTGTGTTTTAACTTTTTTTACCTGTCATTTCAGGCACTCCCCCTGCTGGCACTGCTATGGACGCCTGTTCCGTCCTCGCAAGGACCTCGCAATCACATGACCTAGGAGGGTCAGAATGGCAGCAGGGTGACTCACTGGGATGCCAGGTAAGTCCCCCCACCGCGATCGCCGGCGTGGGATCGTTGGCGAGCAGGTAAGTACATAGGACGGCGGGGACGTGCTATGCCACCCACCGGCTTTTAGAGCTGGGTCCCCAAGGACGGCATAGCCCGCCCACCATCCTTAAGGGGTTCATGAGATCTCTCTGCAATGCACTTATGTAATACATTTAGGAAGAAGAAAACAAGTAAAACATTTATTTATGTTACATTTAAGACAAAATACCAGTTTTGTATATAAACTGCTATTCTAATATCTGATGCCAATAATTTTTATTTTAAATGTAATGTTTTTATTTTTCCTTGGCATTAACATTTAGATATATAAAATATGAGATAACATAGAACAGGTAAGAAACATATAATCAACCATGACAGGTGCATTCTGTTTTGAGATATGTAGAGATGGATCTCTTAAAGCAGTGGTTCCTAACCTTTTTTCTCTTGAGTACCCCTCGGCAGCCCATTTCCATAAATTGTACCCCTCCCATTAACAAAATGTTTGTAATTAATATAGTTGCATTTATTTCAACCTTATAATTTTTTTCTGTCTCCCGTATCCCCTATTTTTCTCTGCCCTAGGCTTCTCCCCCACTCCAGGCTCTCCCTGCTTATTCTCTGACTCAGGCTCACCCCATTTCCCTCTGACCTGGATTCCCCCTGCTACTCCTCTGCCCCAGACACACACTGTCACACATGCAGACACACATAAACAAACACTGACACACATATAGATACAGACGCACACACAAACACACACACACACCTGCAGATACACAGATGCAAACACTGAAACACATGCAGATACACACATTGACTTCCAGCTATCTACCCATTGGATCCTACGATTGCAAGAGGCTGATCCTTCCAGAGCCTGATAGTTTGGAGTGGTACTTCAACCACTCCACAATTGTGAGTTTGGAAAATACTTTTCTTTATTCAAGTTTATCTTTTTCAACAATATTGCACTAGGTCTGTGTCTCTTTATATTTTTAGATTGGACTACCTGAGCAGACCTGTGCAAGTATAATTTCTCTTTATATTGGTGTATATTAATCTGCACAGCCAATAGACATATGGTGTTTTCCCAATATGCATATATATCTGCATTTATGTAGCTAATTGCATGACACGTTTGCATGCTCTGCACATTATACTGTATAAGTGATATATTTATTTTGCGCACCTATTTTTTATGGTTTATTTCTTATTTGGTGAATTGTATCAGGTTCCCCTGTAGGTTGCTGCATCTATCTGTTTAATTTATTATTTTTTCTCCATATTCCTGCGCCACCCTATTCTATTTACATTTTATATAACCTGAGACATATATACACACATTGACACAGAGATACACACTCTGACACACAGATACACACTGACACACATGCAGATACACAGACACATTGATACATACAATGACACACTTAAGGATACACACATTAACACACAGATACACACTGACACACACACACACACACGGAGATACACAAAGATCCACATACTTTTCTTTGTGTGAGGGGTGCTCTCTGTGTGTGTGTGCTAGGGGTGCCTTGTGTTAGGAGTGCTGTGTTTTAGGGGTGCTGCCTGTGTGAGGAGTGCTGCCTGTGTGAGGAGTGCTGCCTGTGTGAGGAGTGCTGCCTGTGTGAGGGGTGCTGTGTCTGTGTGTGAGAGGTGCTCTGTGTGTGTGAGATGTGCTTTGTCTGTGTGTGAGAGGTGCTGTGTGGGGGGGTGCTGTGTTTGTGAGGGGTGCTCTTTGTGTGTGAGGGATACTGTGTTTGTGTGTGTGTGTGTAAGGGATGCTCTGTGTGAGTTGTGTTGTATTTGTAAGTGTTGCTGTATGTGTGAGGGGTGCTGTGTTCATGTGTGAGAAGTACTCTGTGTGTGTGAGAGGTGATTTTTCTGTGTGTGTGTGAGGGAGGTGCTCTGTATGTGTGTGGGAGGTGCTCTGTCTGTGTGTGGGAGGTGCTCTGTCTGTGTGTGAGAGGTGCTCTGTCTGTGTGTGAGAGGTGCTCTATCTGTGTATGTGGGAGGTGTTCTGTGTATGTGAGAGGTGCTCTGCCTGTGTTTGTGAGAAATGCTCTGTCTGTGTGTGTGATAGGTGCTCTGTCTGTGTGTGTGAGAGGTGCTTTGTGTGTGTGAGAGTTGCTCTGTGTGTGTGTGAGAGAGAGAGGTGTTTTGTGTGTGTGTGTGTGTGTGTGTGAAAGAGAGAGGTGCTCTGTATGTCTGATGGGTGCTCTGTGTGTGATGGGTGCTCTGTGTGTGATGGTGCTCTGTGTGTGTGTGTGTGTGTGAGGGGTGCTGTGTTTGTGCTTGAGGGGTGCTCTGTGTATGTGAAGGGTGCTGTGTTTGTGAGGGTTCTCTGTGTGTGTGAGGGATGCTCTGTGTGAGGGGTGTTGTATTTGTAAGTGCTGTCTGTGTGAGGGGTTACTGTGTTCATGTGTGATAGGTGATCTGTGTGTGTATGAGGGGTGGTCTGTGTGTGGGGGGTGCTCTTTGTGTGAGGGGTGCTCTTTGTGTGTGAGGGTACTATGTTTGTGTGTGTGTGTGTGTGTGTGTGTGTGTAAGGAATGCTCTGTGTGAGTTGTGTTGTATTTGTAAGTGGTGCTGTATGTGTGAGGGGTGCTGTGTTCATGTGTGAGAGGTGCTCTGTGTGAGTGAGAGATGCTTTTTTCTGTGTGTGGGATGTGCTCTGTCTGTGTGGGAGGTGCTCTGTCTGTTTGTGAGAAATGCTCTGTCTGTGTGTGTAAGAGGTGCTTTGTCTGTGTTTGTGAGAGGTGCTTTGTGTGTGTGAATGGGTGTGTGAGGGGTACTGCGTTTGTGCGTGAGGGGTGCTCTGTGTGTGTGAGGGGTGCTGTGTGTGTGAGGGATGCTCTGTGTGAGGGGTGTTGTATTTGTAAGTGCTGTATGTGTGATAGGTGCTGTCTGTGTGAGGGGTTGCTGTGTTCATGTGTGATAGGTAATCTGTGTGTGTGTGTGTGTGTGTGTGTGTGTGTGAGGGGTGATCTCTGTGTTTGGGGGGTGCTGTGTTTGTGGGGGTGCTCTGTGTGTGTGAGGGATGCTGTGTTTGTGTGTGTGTGAAGGGTGCTCTGTGTGAGGGGTGTTGTATTTGCAAGTGGTGCTGTTTGTGTGAGAGATGCTGTGTTTGTGTGTGTGAGGGGTGCTCTGTGTGAGGGGTGCTGTGTGTGTGTGAGTGGTATACCCTGACACACATACAGATACACAGATACAAACACTGACACACATCCTCACACACATACTTATTGTTACGATTGCCTCCGGTCTAGCAGGAGGTTGGATCGCTTGGATGTCCTGGTTCCCGAAGTCAGAGAGGCGAATGATGCTCCAGTCGGTAGAAACCTGCAAGTGTATAATCTCCCACTAGCTATAGCAAAGCTAGGATTCCCGGATCCCTACAACACTAGTCGAGGCTATGAGTTGAGGGTAAAACGAACTGACTTTACTGGCACGTAAGCATGGCAATTTATGCAAGTCCCCAGGTCCAAGGACAGCCCCCTGTGGACCTGGTGGGATACAGGTACAATACAAATAGGTAACCAATCACAAGACACTGTATCATTTGAACTTGTTACCGCCCAGCTTGGAGATAATGAATCCAACGGTTTCAGTAATACAATTATCTCCAAGCGCCCAAAACCCACGTTTATTTTACATACAGAAAACAGAATAAAAATACATTACTTCAACAGTTTAATAACTATTTCGGTACTTTCACCACTCATTTTATAGCTCCAGTTCGTGTGTATTAGTTCAACGAATAGCGCCTCAAACTCACAAACCCGCTGCTGTATTTAGTCGAGGGAAAGTCTGTTCGTGTGTTTGGGGTCGCAAGCTGAAAATGGTGGCCATGTTTTCAGGTGCAACAATAGGCAGCGGGACCTCGGCATCAACTCGTGGAACTAATAACGGCCAGAGTTGTGCCTGAATTCCCGCTCTCTGGCTGGATGTCGTCGCTGTTCGAGATACGAATTTAGCCCGCCGTGAAGGGGCACTTAACCTGCGGTTAACCGCACAATCCACATTCTAATTGAGGCCACACGCCAGATTGAAGGTGGTCCCCGTTCGTGCCTCTTTCGGTAGTTTAGTCATCGGTAGGTAAGGCACGAACGGATATATACTGGGACCGTCAATTAGCCTGCGGTTAACCGCAAACCGCAACCCCTGGATGATCAATTGATGGCACACGCTCTCAGCCGGGTGGTCGACCGTTCGGTAGTTTGAGAGGTGACCGGGGTTAAGTGGCGGCACACGCCAGGAGCCGGGTGGTCAGTTGTTCGTTTAACGAACTGGGGTATATATATATTCCATTCGGGAGAGGGTGCAGCATTCAAGTCCCAAAGTCATAAGATACAAAATAGTCAATATAATCCTGGTTGGTAACAGTCTTGTAACACTTATCCTGACACGGTTATGCATAACCTAGGACATAGATACACACATTGACACACAGACACACATGCAGATACACAGAGATACACACCCTGACACACAGACACACACTGACACACACATGCAGATACACAGAGATACTATGCTGTGTGCGAGGGGTGTTCTGTGTGTGTGATGGGTGCTCTCTGTTTGGGTTAGTTATGCTTTCTGTGTGAGAGGTGCTGTGTTCATGCGTGTGAGAGGTGCTTTGTCTGTGTGTGTGAGAGGTGATCGTTCTGTGTGTGTGTGTGTGTGTGTGAGAGGTGCTTTGTGTGTGTGTGAGAGGTACTCTGTGTATGTGGGAGGTGCTCTGTGTATGTGGGATGTGCTCTGTCTGTGTGTGGGAGGTGCTCTGTGTGTGTGTGGGAGGTGCTCTGTGTGTGTGTGAGAGGTGCTTTGTGTGTGTGTGTGTGTGTGAGGTGCTGTGTGTGTGTGTGAGAGGTGCTCTGTCTTTGTGTGTGTGTGTGTCTGTGTGTGTGAGGGGTGCTGTGTTTGTGAGGGTACTTTGTGTGTGTGAGAGATGCTGTGTTTGTGGGATGTTTTATTTGTGAGTGGTGCTGTATGTGTGAGAGGTGCTGTGTTTGTGTGTGTGAGGGACACTCTGTGTGTGTGTGAGAGATGCTCTGTGTGTGTGTGTGTGTGTGTGTTAGGGGTGTTTGTGAGGGGTGCAGTGTGTGGGTGATGGGTATGGGTGTGTGCCTATATATGGGGGGAATAGGAGTAATTAATAAAATACATTTTTTTAAATGATCAATTAAAGAAAAAAAACATAAATAAACAGTGTCCCCTCTCACCTATTCTTACCTTTTCCCCAGGGGGAGGGTACATTTCCCTGGTAGTCCAGTGTAGGTGAGCAGCACTATACTGCCTGCAGCTCCTCTGGCTGCAGGCAGAGTTCAGTCCTCCCGTGGGATCCTCTGAGAGTTGCCGCGATAACCCGCGGCAACGCTCCGAATTGCCGAACTTGTGGGAGGATCCTTCCGCCTCCCGGCTCCTCCTTCCCTCTCCCACAGGCTGCTTGTCAGTGAATTTTGGTCAGTGAGGGAGATCTTTGATCTCCCCACGGGCCCGTTAAGGCACACACAGCAGGGCCAGCACTCTGATAGCGCAGGCTCTGCGTGACCTGGCAGTGGAGATCCTGTGATCTCCCCTGTCAGCCTCCTTCCATAGCGGCCCAGAGGGCCGGTTCCCAACCCGTGCAGCCCCCATTACTGACATTATTTTGCGTACCCCCTGGGGCACTGAATTGTACCCCTGGGGGTACGCGTACCACGGGTTGGAAACCCCTGTCTTAAAGGATTTTACACTTGAGGGAAGATTTGAAAGTGTGCAGGAGGTCATTCCATAATTGCGTTGCTCTGCTCTTTTTGTATTGAGGTAGACTAAAATAAGTGCTGGTACTGGATCGGAAGTTATAGGAGGTTGGAACAGCCGAGGAGAGCATTCTGCTCAGGTAGGGTGGGAGCTTCCCACAAAAGCTTTTAAACACAAGGCTGGAAAGAGGAAGGGTGTGTCTGGATTCCAGCGACAGCCAGTTTTATTCTTTTAGCATGTCACAATGGTGGGTCATGTAATTACATTGTAGCACAAAGCAGCAGAACGAGTTATGCAATGCATTAAGTTTATTTAGGTGAGTTTGCAGTGCAGGTGAATATACTATATCCCCATAATCAATGATTGGCATCAGAATTTGCTGTACAATCTTTTCCTTTACTGTAGGGCTTAGGTAGAATTTGTTTCTGTACAGGGCACCTAGTTTTGGATAAAGTTTTTATGCAAGTTTTTCTATGTGGAGGCCAAAAGATAGATTGGGGTCTAACAACATACCCAAGTATTTTGAAAGAGTGGACTGCGGTCAGTGTACTATTTGATTTTGTTTTGATGCATAGATGGGGATTTTGTAATTTGTGTAATTTAGGTACTGTTACAAAGAGCATTGTGACAGTTGTCAGTATTTAGGAAGAGTTTGTTTTTTGTGATCCCCTTTTCTACCTCTGTGAACTTTTCATGGAGCACAGCCTCAAGCTGCGGTAGATTGGATTTGCTTGCATAGATTACTATGTTGTCTGCATACATGTGTACATTTGAGGATTTGCAGACATTAGGTAGATCATTTATAAATAATGGGAATAGTAGGGGGCCGAGAATGAAACCTTCGGGAACACCACACGTGATTGGGAGATGGAGGGAGTCGCTGTCAGAAATAGACACATATTGTGATCGATCCAATACATATGATCGAAACCAGGTTAGCGGACGATCACCAATACCTGAGTTTTTTTAGTTTGTGCAGTAGAATGTCGTGATCTACTGTGTCCAGGGCCTTTGCAAAATCAAGGAAAATAGCTCCAGTTGGGTCTCTTTGTTCCATTCCAGTTTGGATGTCATTGCAAACTTTTAAGAGGGCAGTTGTAGTTGAGTAATTTGGGTGAAAGTCTGATTGATCAGGGGTCAGATAGTTTGATTGTTGGTAATACTCATATAGTTGCATATGGATGCTGTAGCAGGGCTTCTTCTCTGCTGCTTACTCTATCAGCTACTCAGGAACAAACAGGAAACTCCAAGACAGCAGGCATAAGTACAAGATGATACACAAATATTCCATCACCTTTCCCAATAACTGGACGACATTCAGTAATAGAAGCAGAACTGAACCTTTAATAACCAGGCTGGCCTTTTATGCAGGTTTTGCCCCAAAGGTTACCACCCAGGATGACCTTGTGGGGCACCAATAAAAATATACAACAACCAATAAACACAGAGTCAGGTCATAAGTCACTCTCATACATTACACACAAGCCCTCCCCTCTGCTCAGGAGATAATTTAATTAATTGCTGTATCAACTCAATTATCTCCAAACAGAAAAATCTAATTATTTCTACTTTACTGGAAACACCCCAAAAAAATATTCTACATTCATAATTCCAACATCCCCTGATAGCCCTGATCTGGGGGTCTCTAAAGCGGTTCAGGGGTTAGAGAGTTTTATGGATGACTTAGTTTTACCAACCGCACACAAGATGTAAACCGTGAATAGTTCC
This sequence comes from Pelobates fuscus, assembly GCF_036172605.1. Classification (NCBI taxonomy): domain Eukaryota; kingdom Metazoa; phylum Chordata; class Amphibia; order Anura; family Pelobatidae; genus Pelobates; species Pelobates fuscus. The sequence continues at coordinate 197,268,691 of NC_086322.1, read as the reverse complement.
ATGGGTTTTGGCTGTGTGGTCGGTCTCTGTTCGGGAAGTTAAAATGTATGAAAATATATAACAAAATAGTTTGTGTCTTTATTCTGTGAATTTCTCTCGTTTGTATAATTATTTTTACCGCATGCCACTCTGTTCCCTTGAGTTCCCACTAACTTATACGAGGATGGAAGTCTCTGCGGTGTTCGTGCCATTGTGTCCAATTTGGGTTCCAGACACTCGACGACCAAACACCGCTGGCGTAATTCGTATGCTAAGATGGCTGCCACCACGTGTTCACATGACGAATGGCGGCCACCCAGGGAACACCCAGTTGGTTTGTGCAGTTGGCAATTGAGAGTGTGAACTAAGTCCGGGAGGTCAATTGATGCCACGCTTCTCTCCTGGGTGGCCTGGTTGTTCGGTAGTTGGTTTGTTTGTCGAACCATATAGTGAAACATAGCTGAAACAGGATTCTTACCAAACAACCAGACGAACGATAGCCAATAATATATTGTTACTTGTTTCCACAAGTAAACAACAGGGATAGTATATGAAATAATGCAACAAAAGGGGTAGGTGGACAGCCCTTAGCAAAAGGAAAGTACAGTGGTAATACCCATTCAGCTACAGATGCATTTTTCTAAGATTTTTGAAAATACTGGGAGCAATGATATTGGGCGATAGTTAGAAACCAAAGTAATGTCACCACTTTTATGGATAGGCACTACTCTCACAGTCTTCCAAAGTTTGGGTATGTACCCAGACACCAAGGATTCGTTAATTAGGGTTGTGACAGGTTTAGCAATTGCCGGCGCACTAAGCTTCAACAGCATTGCTGGGATTTGATCAGGTCCATACCGGTTTTTCATTTTTAGATTATTAAGGTGTTTCTTAATGACACTAATAGGTACAGCTCTAAAATTGAACTTGTCTATATTGGGACTTTGCAAATTTAGTGGGGCATTTGTAGCTTCAGGATGTGTGTCATTTGTTTGCTTGGCAATCAGGGTGGTGGAGCGACCGACAAAATAATTGTTAAAGGCACTTGCTACATCTAAGGGGAGTTGCATGGTTTGGTGGTCCACTTTGACAGTGGCGGGTTGGGAGTGGTTTGGCGGAGTTTGTAAGTTATTCATTATTTTCCAAAAGTTTCTAATGTTTGAGATATTATTGTTCTGATTTTCACTAAAATATTGGGCCTTTACCAATTTTGTTTGTTTTGTGCATATACAGTCAGGTCCATAAATATTGGGACAGCGACACAATTCTAATCTTTTTGGCTCTATACACCACCACAATGGGTTTGAAATGAAACAAACAAGATGTGCTTTAATTGCAGACTTTCAGCTTTAATTTGAGGGTATTTAGATCCAAATCAGGTAAACGGTGTAGGAATTACAACAGTTTGTACATGTGCCACCCACTTTTTAAGGGACCAAAAGTAATGGGACAGATTAACAGTCATAAATCAAACTTTCACTTTTTAATACTTGGTTGCAAATCCTTTGCAGTCAATTACAGCCTGAAGTCTGGAACGTATAGACATCACCACACGCTGGGTTTCATCCCTGGTGATGCTCTACCAGGCCTCTACTGCAACTGTCTTTAGTTCCTGCTTGTTCTTGGGGCATTTTCCCTTCAGTTTTGTCTTCATCAAGTGAAATGCATGCTTAATCGGATTCAGGTCAGGTGATTGACTTGGCCATTGCATAACATTCCACTTCTTTCCCTTAAACTCTTTGGTTGATTTTGCAGTATGCTTCTGGTCATTGTCCATCTGCACTGTGAAGCACCGTCCAATGAGTTCTGAAGCATTTGGCTGAATTTGAGCAGATAATATTGCCCAAAACACTTCAGAATTCATCCTGCTGCTTTTGTCAGCAGTCACATCATCAATAAATACACGAGAACCAGTTCCAATGGCAGCCATACATGCCCACGCCATTGATGAGGTGGTATGCTTTGGATCATGAGCAGTTCCTTTCCTTCTTGATACTCTTCTCTTCCCATCACTCTGGTACAAGTTGATCTTGGTCTCATGTGTCCATAGGATGTTGTTCCAGAACTGTGAAGGCTTTTTTAGATGTTGTTTGGCAAACTCTAATCTGGCCTGTTTTGGAGGCTCACCAATGGTTTACATCTTGTGGTGAACCCTCTGTATTCACTCTGGTGAAGTCTTCTCATGATTTTTGACTTTGACACACATACACCTACCTCCTGGAGAGTGTTCTTGATCTGGCCAACTGTTATGAAGGGTGTTTTCTTCACCAGGGAAAGAATTATTCGGTCTTCTACCACAGTTATTTTCTGTGGTCTTCCGGGTCTTTTGCTGAGCTCACCGGTGCATTCTTTCTTTTTAAGGATGTTCCAAACAGTTGATTTGGCCACACCTAATGTTTTTGTTATCTCTCTGATGGGTTTGTTTTGTTTTTTCAGCCTAATGATGGCTTGCTTCACTGATAGTGACAGCTCTTTGGATCTCATATTGAGCAACAGATTCCAAATGCAAATAGCACACTTGAAATGAACTCTGGACCTTTTATCTGCTCCTTGTAAATGGGATAATGAGGGAATAACACACACCTGGCCATGGAACAGCTGAGCAGTCAATTGTCCCATTACTTTTGGTCCATTGAAAAGTGGGAGGCACATATACAAACTGTTGTAATTCCTACACCCGCCACCTGATTTGGACGTAAATACCCTCAAATTAAAGCTGAAAGTCTGCAGTTAAAGCACATCTTGTTCATTTAATTTCAAATCCATTGTGGTGGTGTATAGAGCCAAAAAGATTAGAATTGTGTCGATGTCCCAATATTTATGGACCTGACTGTATTTCGCCATTGTCTATATGCACAGTGATCGCTCATAGAGCCAGTATGCTTGAACTTTGACCACAATGAATCCAGAAAATGGTACATTTGAATAAGGTCAGCTGTAATCCAATTCATATGTGCCACTTTTACTCTCACCTTACACAGCGGGGCATGTGAATTCCAAACTTGTAGGAGTTCAGACTGAAATAAATCAACTGCACAGTCTAGATCTGGGATAAGGTTTAATGTGTTCCATTAGAGGTTATTGGTGTAATTTAGAGAGGATTCAATATTACATTTTTTTTAAGGACCTGGTGATTTTAACCTTGGGAGAGGATTTGGTATCATTTATTTTGCACATGCAGTACACTAAGCAGTGGTCACTGAAAATGTTAGGGATAACACCTGCCTCCTGGATTCTATCAGGAGACGTGGAGAGAATCTAATCAAGCAGGGTATGGTTATGAGAACATCTATTGGCTAAAATGGTCAAATAACCTGGTCAATGGTGTAGAAATCTCTTTGTCATTTACTAGTGAATAGGGATTTAACTTCTAGCAGATAGAAAATTGTGGGTATTTGTGTTTATTAGATCTTGTCAGGAAAGTCAATCTGCAATAAAAAAAATATAGAGATAAAAAGATGGCACTAAAAACAATTAAAATATCTCAAATAAAACCAGTGCAGCATCCAAGAAAATCACCAAAGTGTATAGTCACTAAAAAACACTTACATTTAAAAATAGGAAAGGAATATGGTGATTGCGCACACAGTAGATTATATTTTTGTATTAAGTAGATAATCCCTAGATTCTGTAAGTATAAAAAAACATCACAGATACCAGTAGACAATTCTTGGAAAAACAATATTTAGGGCCTTTCTGAGTTGGCTCTAAGCTATAGTAGCAAGTACATCAATCAGATGTGGATGTAACAATTCAGGTCCCTCAGAAAGTGTAAAAGTCTTCTGTATTGGAAATCAGGAATCAGGTCACCAAAATAAATCAAAGATGAGTATATTTATTTAAACAATTATAGAATAAAGTAGAAAAAAAGGCACAACGCGTTTCGACCCAGTGCAATGGGTCTTCCTCAGGTGCATATCTTGTAGCATGTACAACAACATTCTTATATATATGGCACAAATAACGAATACCAACAAATCACAAACATTAACAGCTGTGTGTTGATAGTCCATCCCATTCACCATATAAGAAGTGTTTCCAGCCATAATTTCGGTGTTTTCGCCTCTACCAAGATGTCCGCCGTGTGGTTACTTCCTATAGAGATACCTCTGACCTTCCCAAGATGGTCGCGCGTTCATACCGTCTCGCGGCTAATCACTGGATATTACCACTTCCGGTTTCGTCCGGCTCCGATCACGTGATTTCGGGAGGCGTGGACGTACTGACTTGTCAATCATTACTGCGATATCGGAACAGTCTCATAGTCCCATATAGGGATGAAGTCCATATAAAAACCATGTGAGAAAAAAGAAGCATAAGGGAAAATACGAAATAATAACAATACACATCAAGAAAGCGATATAAACTTAACCAGCATAAGAAATATAAAATCAATATATAAATATGGGGATTCCAAATTGATAATATACAGAATATAAGAGCAATATATGTGTCTAAAACCTTCAATAAACAGAAAGGTAGGCGGAAAGATTTACAAAATTGGACCTATTTCCAAATCTATATTTAATCCCTTGGGGCATAAAGTTTGGAGTTCAAATATCCAGTTGGATTCTCTTTTACTCAAATTAAGAGCACTATTACCACCTCTCCAATGTGTGTGTATTTGTTGAATAGCTGTAAATTGTAATTTACTATGATTAGAATTATGTATTTCTAAAAAATGATTTGATACACTGTGTATTAATAAAACCAATTTTAATATTTCTGATATGTTCTTTTATTCTCGTTTTTAGTGTCTGCGAGGTTTTACCTATATATTGTAAACCACATGTACACTATAATAAATAAATGACATTGCTAGACTCGCAAGTGATAAGAGGTAATATTAAAATTATTTTTGGTTATATTCTTTTTATTGCGCCAATGTTGCTGCAGTAATTAAAAATGAGTGGGATTTGTTTACCCTGGTTACTCTGTTCATTCTTTTTATAATTTAATAACTGGGGTCTATCCAGATCTTTAATGCTATCAATATGTGTTTGGAGATTATTTTCATCATACCCCTTCTCCAAAAATTGTATCTTTAAAAAAGATGACTGTGAAATAAAATCTGTTTGGTCCATACAGTTTCTTCTCATTCGCAAAAAATGACCTCTCGGGATATTCAAAAGCCAAGGGTCATGATGGCAGCTACTAGTTTCAATAAAACTGTTTACATCCACTTGTTTAAAAAAAAGTACGGGTTTTAAGTTGTTGTTCAGAAACATAAATATTAGGATCTAAGAAATCAATAGTGGTCGAACTAACCTTTTTGGTTAGTTTGATTCCCCAATTATTGGCATTAAGATAATTAAAAATAAATTAAAATCCGCCTCAGATCCCTTGTATCGCCTTTATAGGACCAGGTCATCTATGTATCGCCTGTATAGGGTCAGGTTTGCACCCCAGTTATGCCCCTGGTAAATAAATAGTCGTTCCCAATTGGACATAAAAAGATTGGCATAACTGGGGGCAAACCTGGTCCCCATTGCATTACCACGAGTCTGGAGATAAAAGTCGCCTTCAAACCAGAATAAATTGATGTTTAAAATCATCTGTATTCCTTGAGTGATAAAATCTATTTGTAAATCTATAAAATCTTTGGATTGTTGTAAAAAGAAAGTAACTGACTCAATTCCTTTAGAATGTTCAATTATAGTATAAAGACTAGTAACGTCGCATGTAATTAGTAGATAATCATTATCCCATTTTTGTGTTTCTAAAATCTTTAAAAGGCTCATAGAGTCTTGTAGCTAGGAGGGGCATAGTTTGACTAGTGGCTGAAGAAAATAATCTATACATTGGGATAAAGTAGATAAAATAGAGTCTATCCCAGAGACTATTGGTCTACCTGGTGGGTTTTCTAAACTTTTGTGCATTTTGGGTAAAATGTATAAAACTGGTATTTTTGGGTATTGAGTCTGTAAAAAAGAAAATTCATTTTTATCTAACACTGTGTTTTGTAAACCTTTTTTTCAGGAAATTTTCATATTTTTTTTTATTTCTGTGGTAAGGTTTTTATCCAATTTCTTATAGGTCATTGTATCTTGCAGTTGTCGTCTAATTTTATTTAAATAGTCTTCTTTACCTAAAATGACTACTCCCCCCCCCCCTTGTCAGCAGGTTTTATTACAATAGAAGACTTATTCTGAAGTTCCCTTAGAGCTTCTTTTTCTCTAAATGACATATTTTGTTCATATTTTGATAAGGGCTTTATTTTATAGATTTCCTCCAGACATGCCTCCTGCCTCCGTGCGAGTGGTAAAGTGCAGAGGAAGTTTTCATCTGCAAGTACGCATGCGCCCGACGTCCCCATGGTGATGGAGGACGCACGCGCCCGACGTCTCCATGGGGATGGAGGACGCGGGCGATCAGTAAGCAGAGAAAGATTTCATTAAGCAATCGCGCATGCGCCCGACGTCTCCATGGTGACGTCTCCAAGTAATCTGAACGCGCGCTTAGATCTATTGAAACGCCCTGCACCCGCCCAGAAGCTCGGAGGATAGGTTGATTGATTCCTTGCAAACCTGAACTGTGAGTAAAGTTGATTACTTCCCTTATTTAATTCGATTGATTTTATTTGTATTTTGTATTCTGTCCTGATGAAAGTTCCCCAGAGGAACTGAAACGTTGACTACTGGAATAAAGAAATAACATTTCACTTTGGATAAATCCTGGGAGTGCTGATTTTTCTTCGCTTGTATCTATTCTGTGCAATCAAGCACCGGGTCCGTATTGATGTGAGTTGGAGTGCAAGGCATTTTTTCTTTTTTGTATACTAGGGGGGATTTGGCACTACCCCTTTCCTATGCACCCACTATTTTTCCCTAAAGGGATTAAAAGTAACCTTAAAATTGTCTGTCGATGGATAAGAAATTTGAAGTAATTTTTGATTTTAAAAAAAACTTTTTTGCTAAAGTATCAAGAGTTGCCTATACACCTTATGGTTTTGGGGATTGACCTGTGGAAATTGATTTAAAGCAACATACACATCAAAAGGCATTATAGTGCACTTCAGCAAGTGGAAACTGATTTAAAGCAACACACACATCAAAAAGCACTATAGTGCATTTCAGCAAGCGATTCTATTAAAGGGACCTTTGCTATGAGAATTATGTGTATATATGCACCTTATGGAAAATAAGATCTTTTTCCTTAATGTATTTGCACCATACCAGACGGCACATTGATAAGTACTTTAGATAAGATCTTATGGATCAGTAAGATTTTGGATTTTTAAAGGAACCCAAGATGTATCTAAAAAACATTTTTTTTGAATCTACATTGTTATGTGGATGCTAATGAATACCATATAGGCTGATTTGGAGCCTCTACGTCTTTTTTCCTTTTTTTTGGTTTGCTGTGGATTGTTTTTGGATATTCTTAATTGAACATAATAAAGGTGAAGTTTTAATACAAAGATTATTTTTTGCAATTTTTCGGAATAATATCAGTCCTGATTAGTAACTCTCGCTAAGGGAAAATGGAGGACAATCTACTGTCAGGAGAAGAGACTCCACAATTGGAATTATTACACTTCACGGAGGAACAGGCTTTAAACATCTTATGGGACACCACTAGTCTGGAGCTTCCCACTACTGTTACCTCCAAAGATGTCTATTTCAAATTATTAAAACTCAAGAAAAGAGAGGTGGATTTGGACCTACATGGTCTTTTCTTGTCGGATTATCACAAGGCTAGACAAATCCCAAGAGGCTTTAGGGTGCAAAATGCGCCCACAATAGGAAGAATGAAACCCAAAGTAAGAAAGAACTGGGTAGCTGTTATGAACAAATGTTCAATGGACCTGATGCTCATCATAATTCAAGATGTAAAAGAAGACCTCCAGGATATCAGACTAAAAATACAACAAGCAGAGAGTGAGAATGCTGTTATATTGAGTTCACCAGAAGGCATTAGCCTAAGTATCAAATTGAATGAGGAAGTTTTAAAATACAAAAACCAACTAGTGAGGCTTAAACGTCAAAAAATGGAAAGAGTCAGGATGGATTATGGAGAGAACCGGGTGTACAAATGGCTAATGGGGGAGCAAAGACACAGACCCAAACGCTTCCGAAAGAAGATTATTAAACCAGATGTTATGACCATAGACATCACCTCAGGGGAATCTGCCTCCGAAAATGAAGGAACCTCTTCACAGAAGTCGGTGACTTTTTTAGGGGACAACGATCAAATGGACACACTGTCCCCTCCTCGGAAAGTGACAAGAAGCAGTCGCAGAAACGTAAGAGACATATCACAAGAAGGGGCCAGAGGGGGCATCCCCACTGGACTCAAGGACAAACCACCTCTCAGGAGCTAATTCCGGTGTTTAACCTATCAGAGAGGTCCCTATCTGCTGAGGAAATACAGGTTCTGAACAAAGGTCTCTCTTTTATCCCAATGATATCGCCTAATAAATTCCAGTGGGATGTGGAACTCTTCAAGTTTGGGAGGAGTCTTAGACTAAAGGACTTTTTCCACAAATCACAAGATGGAAAAACAGAACAAGAGGAAATCACAAAACAGAAATTTAAAGTTGCTAGCAAATTTGACCCCCCAATTTGTCATCCAACTATTAAGACCTTTTTAATGGCTGTAAAAACAGAGACAGAGGAGTTAATATCAAAACATCAGATTCAGCATCCCAACATCTCTAAGAAACAAAACCAGATCATTCAAAGCCTTTCAAAAGATCCCACCATCACGATACGCTCTGCAGACAAAGGTGGAGGCATAGTCATACAGAATTATGCAGACTATGCATTAGAAATCCATAAACAATTGGAAGACGAGAACACCTACTTAACTTTAACTGGGGATCCCACCAAAAAGATAGCACAAACTATTGATGAAACTTTGACATTTGGACTTACAGCGGGCTTTATTGACTTGCAACTGTTTCAATTTCTGCACGAAGACAATCCTCGAACTCCTATCCTTTACACGCTCCCAAAAATTCATAAGAGCCTAGAGAGACCCCCGGGACGGCCAATAGTCTCGGCAGTGGGTGGCCTATTGGAACCAATTGCAAAATATTTAGATTTTTTGTTCAAATCACCTGTGAATGGAATTCCTACGTGCATTAAGGATACTGCTACTCTAATAGGAGAACTGAAAAAAATTAAAAACTTAGAAGGAACAGTCACATTAATGACTTTAGACGTATCTAGCCTCTATACGGTAATACCCCATGAAGGGGGAATAGAGGCTATGAGAGAGTTACTATCCGAGACAACACTTTATTCTGGACCACCAATTGAATATACCCTTGAGCTATTATCTCTGGCATTGAAGAATAACTATTTTAGATTCGAAACGAAGTGGTACCTACAAAGGGCTGGCACATCCATGGGGGCTGCTATGGCCCCCATGTATGCGAATGCCTATATGTACCAGTTTGAAAAGGAGCATATTCTCAACAGACAGCAAGATAAAATTATTAAATACTTTCGTTATATTGACGATATCTTAATTTTGTGGAAAGGAAGCACTCAACAAGCGATGGAATTTATTGGAGTTCTCAACAAGTTGCCAACTCCGATAAAAGTAACTTCGAATATCAGCAGTCATAGTATTCAATTCTTGGATTTGGAGATACTATATGACCAAGGAAATATAGAATATCAACTCTATACAAAACCAACAGATCGCAACACGTTACTCCATTACGAGAGTGCACATCCTAAACACGTGAAAAATTCCTTACCATTCTCGCAATTTTTAAGAGTAATGAGAAACAACTCTAAAGAATCCCAATGTGAGAAACAGCTACAGGAAATGTATGACAAGTTTCTACAGAGAGGGTATACTAATAAAGTGTTGAGCAAAGCACTGACTAAAGCAAGAGATCGAAGGGGGGAAACAGAAAAGAAAACTCAGGAGAAGAGTTATAGGATTCCATTCCCAATGACTCACAATTCAGCAACAACAAAAATTTGCCACTCGATAACCAAAAACTGGCACATTATGGAGAAAGACAAGAGTCTCCCCAAGGGTCTACACAATAAACCAATGTTCTCATATAGAAATAATAAGAACCTAAAAGATCTGTTGGTCCACACTGATCCAATCAAGAGCTACACTTCTACAAGTAAAAATGTGACAAATTATGGGTGTGTAAGATGCCTAGGCTGCGTGACTTGTGGACACCTGATACCCTGTAAGAGCTTCAACCATCCCCATACGGGTCAATCTTTTAAAATACAACATAGAATCAGTTGCCGCACAGAATATGTGATTTACAAGCTGTCATGCCCTTGCGGATTGAATTACGTAGGCAAGACGGAAACGGCCCTATGTGAAAGAATAAGAGGACATAGGTCCAGCATTAGACTGGCCTATAGGGATACAAAATCAGATAAACCAGTGGCACGACATTTCCTAGAGAAAAACCACCCGCTGTCATCACTTAAGTGTATAGCGATTGATCATCTTCCAATCTCCCGAAGAGGTGGTAACAGACAACAACAATTATTACAAAAAGAGACTTGGTGGATCCAGAAGTTGGGGACTTTGGCTCCCAATGGCCTAAATGAGAAACTTTCATATATGTCTTTTCTCTGATACGATATATGCTATAGACAGTCTAAATATGGGCTAGTTAGAGATAGCATATGGGAAGATTATGGTAGAAGAATTGGGTGTTCCTTTATTTTAAATTTCATTAATTTTGGATGAATTCCAAGATTTTTAAATCTTTTTGAGAAATCAAATGTATTTCATTATAGTAATCTCGAGAGCTCCAGTTATGATGGGGAAGGAAATAGAAATCATGTTGCAATGTGCTCACTATGAGTAGTTTGTAGAGCACATAGAGAGAGCACTTGACTCATACTCAAAATTATCCTTCTATTGTTTATTTTATGAAAAGGGTAGGCACAAATGCGCAACATTGTATGCTCCTCTATAGGAGTTTGTAGTAAGTTCACATCAGAACGCATATTTTTGAACACTGTATATCTTTTTACAGATGATGCAGTATCACTTTAAAATTATGATATCAATAGCAATTTTTTCCACACTTTAAATTTTTGACAAAAAGTTTGGTACACTTACTTTTGTGGACACAGTAATATAGTAATGTCACACACTAGACTGATCACTTTTTCAGTGTTCTTTTTTTAGCAGTTACAAATAGTCTATATAGACTTTTTTCACTATATGTGGATTTAAATTTTCTGACTATACATATATTCAGATGGAGTTTGAGATAATATTGATAATTGTCTAATGTATTAATATGTCACTTTAACTATGGTCACTCTGTTTTCTGTCACTTTAAGGTTATTTATATACTTGACTTATGGAGGCTTTTATTCTTATTTAGGAGGATAGATTTATGTTCCCCCGGTAAGAGGGAGTTCATTTATGATTTTGAGCGCTCTCCTGCCTCCGTGCGAGTGGTAAAGTGCAGAGGAAGTTTTCATCTGCAAGTACGCATGCGCCCGACGTCCCCATGGTGATGGAGGACGCACGGGCCCGACGTCTCCATGGGGATGGAGGACGCGGGCGATCAGTAAGCAGAGAAAGATTTCATTGAGCAATCGCGCATGCGCCCGACGTCTCCATGGTGATGGAGGACGCGGGCAATCAGAAAGTAATCTGAACGCGCGCTTAGATCTATTGAGCCCCCCTGCACCCGCCCAGAAGCTCGGAGGATAGGTTGATTGATTCCTTGCAAACCTGAACTGTGAGTAAAGTTGATTACTTCCCTTATTTAATTCGATTGATTTTATTTGTATTTTGTATTCTGTCCTGATGAAAGTTCCCCAGAGGAACTGAAACGTTGACTACTGGAATAAAGAAAGAAATAACATTTCACTTTGGATAAATCCTGGGAGTGCTGATTTTTCTTCGCTTGTATCTATTCTGTGCAATCAAGCACCGGGTCCGTTGATGTGAGTTGGAGTGCAAGGCATTTTTTCTTTTTTTTATATATATATATATATATATATATATATATATATATATATATATGCATTATATATGTATAACATATAAAATGCTTTAATTATAATATATTATACATATATAGGAAATAAAAGTGTTTATGTGTGTGTGTATATATATATATATATATATATATATATATACACACATGCATATTATATGTGTGTGTTTGTGTATATATATATATATATATATATATATACATACACACGTATTATGTGTGTGTGTGTGTGTATATATATATATATATATATATATATATATATTTTTTTTTTATTTTATTTATATGTGTGTGAAAGCTCCATGAGGAGCTGAAACGTTGACGTCCTGAACTGAATAAAGAAAACTTATATTATTGAAAATTCCTGGAGTGCCGGTATTTACTTGGATATATTATTTTTGCTACCAGAGCACCAGGTACCAATTTATCGTTTTGTTGGAGTGCAAGAATTTTCTTCCTTTTTATATATATATATATAAAATAAATTGGGAAAAAACATTTATAAAAAACAAATAAAACGCTAAGTTTGGCCAGTGTTTGTGACTAAGTGGCTACTACAAAAGACTGGACATACCACATTTTGAATACCCTGGGTTGTTTACATTTGAAAATGGTATGCCATGATGGGGTTATTTCACATTCCTGGGCTGCCTTACAGTCTCAAAGGCAACATAGGCCCAGCAAACCAATCTGGAAAATTTCAATGTGCATACATGGAAAAGGGGAAAGCCCTACATTTGACCCCTGTAAGTTTGCAAAACCCCATAAAACCTGTACATTGGTGTCACTGTTGTACTCGGGAGATGTTGCTGAACACATATTGAGGTGTTCTTTGTCAGTAACACATAGCAGGAACTGAGAATCCATGCCTAAATTACAATGTGAGAGAAAAACAACACAAATAAAATTAGTACCCAAACATTTGACAAAGACTGGTGGTATAATTAGTGCATGGAAAGTGTTAAAATACCACCATTTGAAATATCCTTAGGTGTCTTCTTTTCAAAAATATATGGTTTGATGGGGGTAAATTACATTGGCCGGCTTGAAAAATGTCCCAAATAGGACATGGGTGCATGATGACCAGCGGTGAAAATTCCGAGTTGGAAAACTGGAATGCGCACCCTTCAAATAAGGTCGTTTAGGCCCCAGAGAACCCAACACACCTATACATGGGGATATCACTGTACTCATGAGATGTTGCTGAACACATATTGGGGTGTTCTTTGGCAGTAACACTAACAGGAACTGAGGATCCATGCCTAAAGTACAATGTGAGAGAAAAATAACAAGCAAATGACTACCAAAAGGTCTGACAAAGACTGGTGGTAGAATTAGTGCATGGAAAGTGTTAAAATACCACTATTTGAAATACCCTATGGTGTCTATATTTAAAAAATATATGGTTTGATGAGTGTAAATTACATTGACCAGCTTCAAAAATGTTGCAAATAGGACATGGGTGCATGATGACCAGCTGTGAAAATTCCAAGATGGAAAACTGGAATGCACACCCTTCAAATAAGGTATTTTAGCCCCCAGAGAACCCAACACACCTATACATGGGGGGTATAACTATACTCAGGAGATGTTGCTGAACACATATTGGGGTGTTCTTTGGAAGTAACCCTTAAAGTTCTCCGTACATGTATTTTTACATTGGTATGTGTGTCAAAAAAATCACCAATTATTATTGTTTTTTAATTTGCCATAGATTGGTGGTAAAATGGTTGCATGAAAAGAGTCAAACTATCCCAAGTTTAATACCTTAGGTTGTCTTCTTTAATAAAATATATACATGTGAAGGGTTATTTAGGGATTTCTGACAGATATCAGTGTTGCAAGGTTACTTGCGTTAATTTTTTATTTTTTTTTTAAATGGTTTGTAAATAGCAAGGTTCTACTTTTACTTATTGCCCTATAACTTTCCAAAAAAGCTAAAAACATGTTAACGTTGGTTATTTCTAAACTCAGGACAAAATGTAGAAACTATTTATCACGTCCAATTTGCCTTTACTCCAGAAGTCCTAAAGATCGTACAAGAACAACAAAGAAGGATGGGGACATCCTATTAAGAGTCCCATTGTGCTACCTATGAGAGCCATATGCTTATATTTAGCTCCAGGCTTGTGAGTACTTGATCCCCTATACATTTAAACATTGTTTGCACTGGCTATACTGGACTGATGAGATGTGTGATCCACCTATTGATTGTATTTTATGTTAATTCTTTAGAGTGGTATAAGGGGTTCCCACTCAGGTGGCTTGTAGTGGTTACGCTACCACACATCAATTCACTGTGTATATTATCTTTCTCTATATATGATATGATGAAAAGAATGGTATCTTTATAAACATCATTTAATGGTGAGTGTATATAATATGTGTGGGTACAGTAAATGAGTAAGAGGAAAATTACAGCTCAACACAAACACCGCAAAAATGTAAAAGGAGCCCTGGTCCTTAACGGTAAGAAAATTGAAAAACGGTCTGGTCACTAAGGGGTTAAACAAGGACATGAAAGGGAAGGGCATGGGGACACACGCACTAAAAGAAAGGCAAAAACGGTACACTTCCATTCATTTGTTACATAATCTGGGTCAGTGAGTCATGTGAAAGCTACTGTAAGATGAACAGGCAGGCATAACTTTATCAGAGCGAGAACCGTTCATTTCAGTTAGAACCATACTATTTGGGAAGAAATTAATGAATCTCAGGTAGCATAAATGCTACTCTGGTTTGCTGAACTGTTCAAGATCATAGCAGATAAAAACAAAGGTCTTCTTATTTTTGTATCAAAAATAAAGGCAGGATATTTGCAACTATACACAACCAAAAGTATTTGAGTTGGCTACAAGAATCTATTCTACTTGTACATATGCCGCTACACTCACTGGGTTTATTCAAGCCAAATGCAATATTTAGGCATCAATATCTAAGCCTTCACTACAGTTTAATTACTCCCAAATGTGTTTGTTTGCCCACATTTTGCAATTTGGTATTCAATTGACTTTAATTCTGTTTTTAGTGAACCAACTCCTTTGGCAAATTTTTACTTGGTGGCTTTCAGTTCATTAAATTAAAACAATAAAGAAAAATAGTGATATAATGTCAGAAAGACTGTAAATTGCAGTGACACTCTCCTTGTACTGACAGAAAAATATTACACTGGTACATTCAGTTTCAAACAAATTGTGATTTATCGTAACTCTGTAATTCCAAAACAGCACATGGCTGAATCACAAAGCAAACTAAAAGGACAATGGGCAAGCCATTTCATTTGTTTTGTGATTCAGATTTCTGATTGTGGTGTCAAAAACAACGATGAGTTATGGGAAAAATATTTATTGTTTTCGGACACCCAATAAATGTTGATTTTATTCACAGATCAAATGAGAAGTGACCAATAGAGGATATACAAGGTGGAGCAGTAACTATATATATATATATATTTGTGGTCAGGGCAATATCGATTATGGTTAATGCAATTGTATTGTGGCGTAACCTGTTATAGGGAAAAGTCGGTTGAGGCGTGCCGAAACCGACGATGATTTGGTAAGCCTGTAGATAAAAGTGGGCCTACTCTGGTGGAATAAAATTAATAAAAGGGGGTGTGGAGGGGGGGCATGCAGATCGCCAGACCATTGACGGTAGGGTAGGAAAAGTGGGGAGTCACTTTATAGGTCATATAAGCCCCTCCCACATCCAGGCAAAGCCTTAACATTTGTGGTTGGGGGCAACATCAATTATGATTAATTCAAGACTGTATTGTGGTGTAATCTGTTATAGGAAAAAGTCTGTTGAGGTGTGCCGAAATCGACTATGATGCGGTGGGCCTTTAGATAAAAGTGGGCAAAAAGAAAGAATTTCCATGTCGTGTAAATATATCGAGACAATGAACATAATACAATGTGATTACTTCATGCTGACCTTTATAACAAAAATCCACCGCATTCCTATACAGGTTGTGGTATACAATTAATAGGCTGATGACATCCCTTGACTCTACTGACGTGTATTGGAATGTCTGGCTGAATATTGTAAGCTGCCTCCAGATGAGTCTGGTAAGTCAGATATTTCTTTATGAACTGGTGGCCTTGGTGAGTGGTTGGAGCGCTAGCTTAAAATATACCCTTAAGTATAGTCTAATTGTATAGGATGAAAGGAAAACTGGCTTTGTAGGAAAGTAGAGAAACATGTGATACTGGATGCCAGTCAGGTGTAACTTGATGGTATTGTGAGAGAGCCTAAATTTAAGGTGAAAAAAATTTGCGAAAGCTACCAGAGACGTAATAACCTTATCTAATGAAGGGATAAACAGAAAAAGGAAACAGCGCTAAAGTAAACCAATACTGAGCTAGATAATATAGGAGGCAGCAACCTAAAAATAGGGTTCCGTCTAAGCCCTATAGGAAAAGGTAATACAAAGAACAAACATAGGAGAAGGTTGCGCCAAAGCTGGCTATGGTCCAGCTAAAATATACAAAGTCCAGATAATAAATAGTGCCAGAACAAAGTCTCAGGGTGGGCCTTATGGGGCACTGGCGACTTGTGTAGAGGAATGTTCTCTTTATGGGTCAAGTGAAGGTGGCTTTCAGGATCCTTTGTAAAGAAAGAAACAAGAAATAGTGCAAATACGTCTGATACAAAGTGTTGAATTACAGGAAGAAGAGATCTATCGAAATCCTACTCACGTGTAGTAGAGCTAAACTAGCTCTAGTGTGGATGGCATACAGCGGTACAATCCCCACTTGAGGGATACATAGGGAAGTATTGGTCTTTAGATCCGTATGTGGGGAAAAAAAGACAGATGATAGGGCAATACGTCTAGTAAGAGATGGTATGTACGACAACAGCGTCTTCTATACTCACGTGGGGTAGAGCTCAAACCGGCTCTAGTGTGAATGGCGTACAGCGGTATAATCCCCGCTTATAGGATACTTGTAGAGGGTTGAGTCTTGTTTCGTTATATAGATCATGAAAGAGAAGAGACAACAAATAGTGCTCGCTGTATAAAATAGAATATACCGAGTATAAATAAAATGTATACTCACATGGGATGGAGCAGGCAAACTGCTCAATGACTCAGGCGTGAGTGGTATAATCCCCACCTCGGATGTCTTTGAAATAATACTCAGCAGGAGGAGTAAAATCAGGATACCAAGCAAAAATAAAAATAATGAATAAAAGAGTAAAATGGTACAATCAAAGTGAGTTAAAAGTAGCCAAAATACCTTTATTAGAAATACAGAATAAAATATTAAAATATCCACAACGCGTTTCACCTATGAAGGCTTTCTCAAGTGGAGACAAAAAACATGCTTGGTAGGGTAGGGTTTATATAGGGGGACTGATTTTTTAATTATGGGCAGGGTTTGGCGCCCAAATGACTTCATCAAAGTAAACTAAAATTTCCAAAATACAGAACTGACTTTATAATGTAATAGATTGGGTATCAGGGTAGCTTCCCCTAAAATATGGAGTAAAAATTAGGGTTTTAAATGTGGTAAAAATGATATTTTAGTTGGTCACGTGATCGGCATCCATTTTGGAAACCCGGCCGATCACGTGACGTGCCGCTAAGGGTATTGGGACATGTAGTGCCAGGCTTATTGGGAGGGGTGTGTGGAGGCAGATTAAATGGGCGTGTAGTTCAGCTGGGGGCGGGGTTATAATGGGGAGTGTACAGCTGATATGGCTGTGAGGGAAGGAGGGGAAATAGGAGTGTGGGCGCGGCTTACGCTCGAACACACTCTGATCTGATGAATGGCTGTAATGTATAGCCTAAGGGAAAGACTGAACCAGGGACTAATTTAGAATATAAAGGATGGTAGAAGGGAAGGGGGGAGAGGGGAAGTGGGGAACATGGACTGGTTGTCACTATATAAATGTTAGACATGTACTTATAAACAACAACAAATAGGTAAAGGGGAGAGAATGAAAGTATTATATAAAGAAGTGGCAGGGTTCTTAAGGTGCATTAATACAGGTATTTAGGAAGGTTGGTTATTCTTAGCAAAATGACATAACATATAATCTTAAATACATTAATACATATGCATGAAGTTAATATTAAAAGTTACAGTACACTAATACATGGTATTGTAAAAGGCTGAATGGTTAAATAAATTGGTCAGGATAATACATCAATATTAAATGAGAAGTGATAAAAGCTTATAAAATAGTATGACATTAGGAAAAAGTTATAAAAAGTTATAAAGGTGGAAGTCCACATTTAACCCTTCTGGGTTAAGTGTTTTTAGAAGGAAAACCCAGTACATTTCATTCTGACCTAAAATCTGTTTTATATCTCCACCTCTCCATGGGAGTTTACACCTTTGTATACCTATACATTTAAAAAATGTGGGTTTTTTATCATGTATTAAAAAATGCTTTGACACGGAGTGGTTTGGGTAGCCTTTTTGTATGTTACGGCAGTGCTCTGCTAGTCTAGTTTTTAGGCAGCGAGAGGTCATACCCACATATTGCAAGCCACATGGACATTCAAGTAAATAAATAAAAAATGTTGTGTTGCAAGAAACAATGTCTTTTATAGGATAGGAGTTTTTTTGTGTTGTGGGATGTAAGATGGGTGTTTTTTGTCTTTATATTATGATCTGTGGATTTACACACTATACAGGTATTACATTTAAAAAAGCCTTTAGAATTAGATAAAAAGGTTGAATTTTTGTTTGTGTGGATTTTGGTGTAGTTTTTGGTGAGGATAGTTTTAAAATTGGGAGCACCTCTAAAAACTATACTCGGCTTGTCAGGAATGAGTTCTTTTAAAATTTAATCTTCTTTTAAAATATGCTAATGCTTCTTAATGTTTTTTTTTATTCTTGTACTTCTATTATTAAAGTTAAAAATGACAGGCATAGTACTTTTTGATTTATATTCTAAAAGTTCCTTTCTGTCTTTTTTGGTGACTATTTCTAGAGTTTTTTGTTTAGGTTGGTCTGTGGGTAATTTTTAGCAATGAATTTTTCTTTCAATGATTGGGCCTGTTCTATAAAGTCCTTGGTGTCTGAACAATTTCTGCAGAGGCGAAGGAATTGACGTTTGGGTATGCTATCCAACCATGGCTTAAAGTGGAAGCTCAATTGTTCAATTACTGTATTTGTGCACACTTTTTTAAAAAAAAGTTTTGGTGTGGATGTTGCCATCTTTGATAAAAATGTCTAAATCTAAAAGATTTGTGCTGTTTTAACTTTGTTCAGAGGTTAAGATTATGCCATGTGTATTGTTGTTAAGATGATTTAAAAATTGTGTTAGGGAATTCTCTGTACCCTTCCATATAAAAAAAGAGGTCATCTATGTATCTAAAATATGTAATCAGATTTGCCCACCAGGTATGCTCACCCCAAATGGCCTGGGATTCCCAATGTGCCATGAAGAGGTTTGCATAGCTGGGGGCAAATCTGGTCCCCATCGCATTTCCCTGTTTTTTAATATAAAATGAGTCTAAAAAACAAAAATAATTGTTGTTTAAAATTAATTTAATGCCTTTGTATAATTAAGCTGATTGGATTTTCAGGGATGGATTTGGCTTCCTTTAAAATTGAAAAAAACTGCTTCACAGCCTTTCTGGTGGGGGATAATTGTGTATAATGATGTAACAAAGTGTATAACGGAACCAGCGCTTATGAATTAGAATAACAATATACCTCTTGGTCAATAAATTAATATAGCTGCTAAACATTCAAGTGATTGCTTGCAATATCACAAATACAGAATAAAAAACAAAATAAGAATGTAGCGCTTATATACCAGGAATTAATCATCTTTCAACCCCTTAAGGACCAAACTTCTGGAATAAAAGGGAATCATGACATGTCACACATATCATGTGTCCTTAAGGGGTTAAAGCTGTTTTGGAGGAGGATTCTCCCGACAAGCCCAACAGATAGATGTCTATAAAAAAAAAATCAAATATAGTGTAGATCATACATTATAAAACAATATATATTAATTTTATAGTGTACACACTCACAAACGGAGAGCCATAGACCCAGCTCTGGTTTGAATTGTCTCTGGGTCCATACAGGTGACTCACCCCTGCACTCAATGTGTTTTTTAGGTCTGTAAGAAAAATAGAGGCACAGCCGATTGCGCAGTATTGCTAGAGAATATTTCAGAAAGTATAATACACCAATCCCAAATGGGTACTCACAAGTCTGGAGTCATACTGTAATGACTCAACTTTCCAGCGTTGTGCAGATTAGGGACTGCACTCCCTGTTGTATGTAACGGTACTGGGAACCAGGAGCAGTTGAAAGAAATAAAAAATGTATTCATACAATATAGATTACAAATAAAAAGAGCATCAATGTGCTTAAAAAACGTGACATGTTTCGCCACTACCAGCGTGGCTTCTTCAAACCCGGTACAAGAAATCAATGTCCTGAAGTTCCCCATACAAGTTTAAATATCCAAAAAAATGGCAGGCAAACAACTGGTGCACATTAACCGTCACACGCCAGTACCACCCACAGGTACAGCGTGTGCGGTTCATGCCTCCCTTCCATTTCGGTATCGCAGAGGAGCCGAGATGGTTAAATCCTTTGTTGTCATTTCGGCTCCATTCATTCCTCCGTGCGGTAAGTGGCAAGTGGATACAATTCCATTCCACAGCGTGCATATTCTTTAGAGCTCGCAGTCCAATACTTTGATCAAGTGTTTGATCAATGTCCTCAAAAAATCCCATTGACGAAAAGTAGTATCATATCATAAATTAACAGCCCATGCACCCAAATACAAAATGTAATCAAGTTCAAACCAAGTTCAAACCAAAAACTCAATAATTCTATATACCTAGTGCCAAAACACTAAAGGAAACCTTTACCTATACATACTGGATTTTTTGTATTCTCATATATTTATAGTTTTTTAAAGCCTCCTTATCAATGCCCCCTCAGTCCAGAAAACAATTTCCTTATCAAATGTATGCACACAGTTAAGCGACTGACACCACTAACCATAACACAACATATATTAAAAAGAGAGGACACCCAGACAGACACAATCTGTGGATAGTTTCACCTACTGTCCAATGTCAGGTTGTGAATTAAAAGCATACATTTGACAGTTTTTTTGGTATGAGGGGGTGTGACTAAAGAGTAGGCTTATGGTTCAGCATTCTGCAAAACAACTCATTTTTTTTGTGCAAAAACTATAATGATTTTAACATGCATTAAGTGTCCCGTTAGATACTTACAACTGGCGTAGGGGATCTGCTTAGTTGGTTATTTTTTAACATTACAATTTTTGAAAACAATGGATATTTCTTTGTTTTATATATTTATTTATTTTTACATCATTTCATTTAAAAGAAAGATAGAGTTGGAATTGTCATAAATGAAAGGTAAAGTAACTGACTAAACTGCAGCTGAGTAGGTTGCTAAGCAACAAAAATCTGTGATAGACAATGACTGGCTGTTATTGCATACAAAGTGAAATGTTCATATTCTTTAGTTTGGATTCAATATTTTTATATTATTACAAGTTTTCCTCAAAGTATCATATAAGTGCTTGTTTATGAATATAAGACCTTTAAGCAGAACGTTTATTTGTTTGTATCTAAAAGTGAAATGGCATATTCTGTAGAAGTAACATGTTCCTGTTAAGGTTTAACTCTGCTATTGGAAACATTTATCATGGTTTACAGAATGAAAGGGAATGTATAAGCAAATCATGGAATGGAATGTTTTTTTCAAATAAGGGAAAAAAGTTTGAAATACTATTAATATACTTTGTCTTCTTCTTTTCTACATAGGTAAGTAATAGGGTAATTCACTGTGGTCCATGTGCATCTGAATTGCACAATACATGGGAAATCCAGATATTTGATCTGGCTTTCCGATATGGATAGCTAAGGAAGGCAGTTCCCTTTCAATGGAAAGCACAATGGAAAGATTCTTGCAAACTCAAAGAAGTAGACACCTGTCTCTCACATGAGAGCAAGGAGAAGAAAGAGTTTAAAATGAAAAAGTAAAACGTTGGAGGATTATTCACTGAGAAGTGGATTTCAAATTTAAGTTCAAAATAGTCAAGTCAGGTATGCTTCCAGTTTGGCTACTTTGGCCTTAAATTTGAGACTCACTTTTAATTCTTTCTTCAGCCATGTCAGTATTTTTTCTGAAGAATAGTTTTCTGTCTGATGCTGTATATGAAATAAAAATAAAAACACAAAACTAATTGACTATACAGCCATTTATTGATTTCAATTATGCACCTTGGTTAGCTGCCTTGATCATCTGATCCAAAGACCAGTATAAAATCCATATCAAATCTCATGTTTGAAAACATTTCCCTTACTTCTTCTTCATACTACATTAAGCAAGCTTTAAGCAAGGAGAAATCTTCTTTCGGATGTTAAAAACACATTTCATATTTACATTTAGTAGAGTATCAAAACAAGGAGCTTAGAGCTTTAGTCATTTGCTTTACACACTCATGTCATGGTGGCATACCTCACAATTTTTACCTTGAAGGATGAGGAACTAGTGTTAGTGAACTAGGAAGGGACTAGTGACAAGGTGTGGATTGTGGTGTGGATTGTGTCTTGCATGCTACTGACTCTCCCAAGGGACTGACACTCGGTGGGTTAGTGAACCTCAATATGTCCACTGGGTTTCTCAAAATCTGGTTCTAGAGAACATTTTCATCTCCACAGGGCCCAGGGTAATAGTTGAGAGCGGTAGTGGTGGGACCAGAATTGAAGGGACATATGGTTTACAGGACTCATCCTGGTTATTGGTCCCATCAGACAATTTATTACACCATTTTAACATGCCTGTCTTTTTGCTGGTTGGAGGGGATGGCAGGTAAATGGAACTTGGACCCCCATTTTGCTTCATACTCTCATCAATGGAAGAGGTAAAAAAAGAACATCAAAAGTCTATGCATGCATCAGGGGATCCCTGGGAGGGGGACTCTCAGTAATAAACTGGACACATCTACATTTGAGATGGTTGTGGGCTTATGACTGCCACAGAGTAAAATATAGCTACACTTATGAGACAAGAGCATCAGCAATAGCACTTCACTGCATGCATGCATTTTGATTTTCATTATTTTCTGTTTAGCAAACGTACATAGTTACCTTTTGACAATGTTTGGTATACATATATACATATAACGAAGGCTGGGAAATAAGGGTCTAATTTTATTGAAGGTCTTAAAGGGAACAGGCAAACAAGAGTGAGGGGGACCCCACAAGCAAAAAAAAAATAAACATACAAAAACCCTAACTTGGTAGGGACTGGAAGGGATAACTATAATAAGGCATGTATAGATAGATGTATAAGGGGGTACATAAAAGACAAAAACGTACAGATATAGTACAGATGGTAATATACAGCAAGTAATATGACTGTGTAGGTCAGGTCACTCACACTTAATAGAGCCTGCAGATATTGGCTCCGTATAGATCACTGGTATGCTCTTAGGGCAACATCATACCCCTCATTCAATTCAATACACCTTCCAAGAAAGAAATGGGCCGTCAATGTGTAGCATCAATGATATAAAATGGATAAAATATTTGGTAGGTATTGAGCTCACCTTGTTTAGAGCCTAAGTCCCGGCTCTAAGGTATAAAGGTATAGTGCCACTATAAAGGGGATGGCACATTCCCCAATGAAGTTTCCTGAGGATGCAGAGGAATCTCAATATGAAAATGTATTGACACAAAAGTATTAAAAACAGTATAAAACAAAATCAAAATAGTGTAGAAAATCCTTGCCAGCCGAAACACGTTTCACTCCTCCTGAGCTTCTTCAGTCAGCTGTAAATCAAGTCTCATGACTCCTTCATTTCATTTAGTCTCAGTCCCTCCTCTTCACTCCCATATGATTAGTAGTCAGCCAATAGTGTTCATTTCAGGCTATCCGCTCCTTCATGAAAACGGTCAATCCGGAGCCTGTATTCTTGGCTCTGGAAAGCCCAGAGGTAATACCCAAGGGAGTGGGGAGGGAGGGAAAGAGACTAGGATAAAATATTAAACACATAAAATCACTTATATAAAACAGGGATAGTTAAAAATATAAAATTACACAGGACAGAAATCAATCTATAATATGCAGTATAGTGCATAATGCCATCTTATTGAATTTGTGTTCCAGTCCCTTAGGACTGATACTGTAGGAGAGGCACTGTTGGAAGCAATAATATATAATAAAAAATGGGGATTATGTATCAATGTTGAAAGAAAATAGAAAAAAAGATAAATTGAATGTACTTTGGGTAGATTAAAATATAACAGACTGGGGGCGTGGCCTGGCGGCGAGACTGAGCGGTTGCATGTGCTGAGCGCTCCGCTCCCACGGAACCCACAAAAGGTGTAATTGGCAGTAAAACCACGATCGAAAAAGGAGCAACATACCAGCTTAACGACCATATCCCAAGCCAAAAACAAGAGACAGGCAGACAAAGCCGAAAAAAGCGCTTTTTTCACCTCCCGGTTGCCGCAGGGGAAGCAAGCTGCAGTACAGGAAGAGGCACAAGATGGCGCCGAGGATACGGAGGACAGACAGCACCAGAGCCAAGGCAGTGAAACCCCCCTCACAAAAGACCTACTACAAACAATGCTGGAGGACATGTCAGCACGAATTGAGGACAGCCTCAAGGCTGCCATAGGTGCATTGCACAAAGAAGTTAAAGAGCTAGAGGTGAGGACAGAAGGGAATGAAACCAAGATGGCGGAACTGGCGGGGGCCCACAGAGGTATGGAGGAAGAGATTGCAGTGCTCCACAACAGGCTGCACGAGCATGAAATAAAAATCGCGGACATGGAAGACAGGGCCCGCCGCAATAATTTGCGCATCCGCGGCATAGGGGAGGAAATAGGCCAAGCGGAGCTGGCTACACACCTATATGGCCTACTTAAAGTGCTAGCGCCTGATATCCCGCAAGACCAGCTACTGATGGACCGCTACCACAGAACGGCGCGGCCTAGATTTCTACCACCAGACACCCCTCGGGATGTGCTTATAAAAATGCATTACTACCATGTGAAAGAGGCAGTTCTTCAGACAAGCCGCACAAAGAAAATGCTCCCAAAGCCATATGATGGCGTGCGAGTGTTTGCAGACATCTCGACATACACACTAAAACGAAGGCGAGAATTCAAGGCAGTAACGGAACTGCTGCGGACACATAAAATTCCATACCGCTGGGGCTACCCAGTGAAAGTATTGATAACTAGAGGAGGTAAAGTGACGACCATCAACTCGCCAGAAGAGGGCAACTGTCTGATGCAAAGATGGGGAATAAATGAGCAAGATCACCGCCGCAGTCCACACAGAACGACCAATACCCGCGGACGGGCGCAAGACTAGACATCTATATGACGACTGCTGTAACAAAGACTGCTTCTTAACAAATATAGGGACTACCCCACAAGTTGGTCTTCAGAATGACCAGAGGAGTCAAGTTTAAGACTATCCATTGAGGGTATCGTATACAAGTACCACACAAATTATATGTTTGTTGTATGACTATATGCTACACCCCACCATACCACAACCGTACTGTATATCTTCATCTTCATGCACACACAAAAAAAAAAAAAAGTTGCAGAATATGGCGGGAACCACCCAGCCACCATATGCCGAGACCAAGTATACAATACTTAGAGTGGGTTCACTAGGGGAGCACACCCCACCAGGAGGGAGCTACAGCTTCCACCCCCACAGGTACCGAGTAGTACCTTAGCCGAATAAGGCACACCTACTATATATGTTTATGTTGTTCACATTGTTTTCTCTGTTACCCGTGTTTTTTCCCTGTTACCCTACCCCCCTAGGTCCTGAAGGGGCTAAACAAAGCAGACCCCGCCCCAAGAGCACACATGAACCTTCTGAGTTGGCCCGCAAACAGGGGACACATATTTGGGAGCTGCAGCCCAAATGGACCTATCACCCCAGAACCCCCCGAGCGGGACATGCACACACCCTACCCTCTTTTAGGGGAAGGTCGCTCGACTTGATGCTGCTGGGGCGAGCGAACCCCCCGTGCTGGTACTCGCCTATTGACATAAACTTCAATAAACAGATAGGGTATAAGCCCCCATGAAAATTTCCTCTCTAAACATTAGAGGGTTAAATCTGCCATCAAACGACATCAGCTACATAGGGAACTCCAAAGACTAGATGCAGACATTGTTTCTCTCCAAGAGACGCATTACAAAACCGATCACTACATTCCGCCGTCCAGGACGGCTTTCCCGCACCAATTCCACGCGACGTCCTCTACTAAATCTAAGGGGACGTCCATATTGATATCTGGGAAAGTAGCGTTTACCTTGATCTCTACAGAGGTGGACGAAAACGGGAGGTATATAATTGTAAAATGCACTATTAATAATATGAAATACACAATAACGACTGTTTACTCCCCCAACACAAAACAGAGTCAGTTCCTGAACCATGTACTCCAAAAATTGCAAACACTACAGGAAGGGATATCCGTAATTTGTGGGGACTTCAACCATGTCTGGGACCCGAAACTAGATACCAACATTTCAAGACATAGCCCGAGATATAGAATACTATTAGTATACACCACTACTACGATACGTGGAGAATCACCAATACCTCGGAGAGAGCATACACGCACTTCTCGCAGGTTCATAATACATACTCGAGAATAGACGGGATTCTCATTCAGGGTCAGGGACTGAACCAAATATCAAGTTGCGACATAGGCCAGATTACCTGGACAGAACATGCACCGGTCACACTGACAGTCAGGGACCAATACGACTATAAACAGTGAAGCCCTTGGAGACTGAATGCTTCCTTGATCACAGACCCCACATTTAAAAGAGAAGTGTTGGAGGCACTAAACCAATACTTTCAGGAGAACACCACAGCAGGGATGCCCCAGAGCACGATATGGGCTGCCCACAAAGCAGTGATTAGGGGGATATTTATAAAGAGAGCGGCATTCCTACGAAAACAAGCCACGGCCCAAACCACCCAATGGAGGAAAGAACTCCACCAATTGAACACCCGCAACCAAATATCACCGACCCCTGAATTAAAAAGGCACATTGCCACCATCACACACAAGTTACACCAACAAGCACTAGAGCAAACGGCATATATGCTTCAGAGGCTAAAAGCGAGGCAATACACACAGGGGAACAAAGCTAGCAAACTCCTAGCTAGGAGGCTGCAAGAACAAAGGGCGAACCAAAAAATAGCCTACCTTATGACCCCATCGGGAGAAAAGAAAATGATCCCTAAAGATATCTGCAACGAATTTGCAGCATACTATGCCACCCTGTACAATTTGAACACAAACAAATCCACATTTCAGCCCACACGGGAACACATCAATTCATACTTGGATAAGATAAAACTACCGACACTCGCACCACAACAGGCCGATGACCTCATTAAGCCCATAACCGGAGAGGAACTCCACTCAGTGATAAAAAATCTGCCGAAGGGCAAAGCCCCAGGTCCGGATGGGCTGGACAACACCTATTATATACAATTTCAACACATTCTCGCACTCACATACACGGAGGCGACCAACACTCAGACCCTACCAAGAGATACGTTGCTAGCACATATCATTACATTGCCAAAACCAGGGAAACCACCCGTATACCCCCAAAACTTCAGACCCATATCCCTGCTCAATACGGACGCGAAGATTTTCGCCAAACTGTACGCAACTAGACTGAGCATCATCCTCCCAGAGCTAGTTCACAACGACCAGGTCGGGTTTGTGTCAGGGAGACAGAGGGCAGAAAACACACGCAAAGTGCTGGACATACTACACAGCTTGCCCAAACTACTGATCATGTCCCTGGATGCGGAGAAAGCCTTTGACCGTCTGCACTGGACATTCCTGGAAATGGTCATGACCAAATTTGGCATGCCAGAAGGGTTCAGGTCAGCGGTCAAGGCACTGTATAGCGCTCCAACAGCACAGGTACTTAACGCAGGTTTCCTATCTGAACCCTTTAGCATTTCCAACGGGACGAGGCAGGGGTGCCCTCTTTCACCCCTGCTGTACGTCATGGCATTGGAACCATTAGCAGCAAGGATTAGACAGCACGAATCTATTCATGGGCTGACCATAGGGAATAGAGAATATAAGGCTAATTTGTTTGCGGACGCCGTACTGCTGACCCTGACCCAACCGCTGATCTCCATGCCGAACCTTCTAAATGTAATAAGGGAATATGGGGATAGTTCGTATTACAAACTGAACGTGTCAAAGACCCAAGCCCTAGGAATAGGGATACCCAATGATATAATGCAAGTGCTGCAGGGAAAGTTTGAGCTAGACTGGAGGACAGACAATGTCACATTTCTGGGTGGCCTGTTCAAGGCAAACTACGAGACCCTATTCAAGGAATTAGAAACCAGACTGAATGGCTGGGGAGATAAATACCTCTCCTGGCTGGGGAGAATGGCAGCAGTTAAAATGTCTCTCCTCCCTAGGCTACAGTACCTCTTCCGGACGCTGCAGATAGACATACCGACCTCCTACTTACACAAGACTCAGACACTGATTTCAAAATTCATCTGGGCCAACAAGAAAGTGAGAGTAGCGTCAAAATTCCTCTACAGGCCAACCCAAGAAGGGGGACTGGCACTTCCCAACGTTAGGTCATACTACCAGGCGACACTACTGGCGCCAGTGGTGGAAATGCAATCAAGAGGGCCCTCCCCGCAGTGGATAGATATAGAGGACCATTGGATACAGGGTACTACACTTAGACAGTTACTTTGGGTGCCAAAGCAGATGAGGCCAATACAACCCAACATACTACAAACCACAAAAACATTGTTAAGGACGTGGGACAAGGTTAAAGACGCCCTAACGTCCCTGACACCATGGTCGCCAGCGGCGCCATTATCTAGTCTAACCGTGATCAATGCCACACTGGCACATAGAGAATGGGCCCAGTGGGGCTGCACACACATAAAGGATCTAGTAAAAGTGAAGGACATATTGCCGTTTCCCACACTCCAGGACAGGTTCTGACTGCCTCCTAAACTCATATTCCCATACCTACAACTTAAATCTATGCTTGGATCACAGTCACCCACTAAAGAGGACCCAAGTACACTTACAAAATTTGAACTAGCATGTCTGAACCCCAGACCCAGGAAAGGGACTATCTCACTATGTTACTCACTCCTAATGGACCCTACTCCGGCCCCTCCGGATAGGTTCAAGGCAGCCTGGCAGGCAGACCTGGGGAAAGTGTTCGAGGACACACAATGGTCGAACGCACTCACAGCGTACAGAGGGAGGTCTTCCTGCACATCGCACTTAGAACTGATGAGGAAGGTATATTATAGGTGGTACATGGTACCGACAAGGCTGGCACACATATACCCGGGAACGCCAACCCAGTGCTGGCGTTGTGGGGTGGAGGAAGGAACAATGTACCATATTTGGTGGACGTGCAGGGAGATCAGACCGTATTGGGAGGAAGTGGGAGTCAGTATCAAGAAGACAGTAGACAGTAGCGTCACGATAACTCCAGAACTATGTCTCCTATTCATGAACATGGGCTCCAGACGAAACGGCGAAACAATCCTAACCTTCCATATCCTCGTAGCAGCACTGACACTCATAGCCAGGGAATGGAAGTCTACTGCGGCACCGACAATACCCTCCCTGAAGAGACAAATAGCTACTAACTTACGGTATGAAGCCATGACCAGACAAGCACAAGGCAACAACCAGAGATTCAGGGAGGCCATAACTAAATGGGAAGCCCACGATAACGAAGTGCATTAGAGTGGACATTCCACACACGCTTTATACAAAAAGTTCGAATCAAAGACAGGAGAGGGATATAGAAAGGACAGGGCAGGACACACACAGGACAAGATAGAAGTCCCGGACTTAAGAGTCACACTGGTAGCCACCTTAGAAGGACCAACCAACAGGTTACAACCCAAAAGAGATCCCGACGGTAGCTAGAACTTGAACGGCAGAAGGACATGACATGGGAAACTCGCTCCTTCCCCCCCCCCCCATCTCACCATCTCCCCCTCACACCTGGTTATAACCCCTCCCCCCCGGAAGAAGAGTAAGGGAGGGCCTAATTAACAGCACATGACAACCGCAAAAGTAGGTACAGAACATGTAACACCCAAGAGCAGCTGGTCTGCCGTAGGCACTGAGAGAGAGTAGATTCACACCGGAGGGGATCTTAGACCCCGAATACAAGAAAGGCACATGGGGACTAGCCAGGAATAAGAGTGTTTACGATGTGATGTAATACTAAGCCTACTGTACCAACGAAAAGACGGAGAAGTGTGATTTGTGTTGAACATACAATGTAACCCCCCACCCTATTCTCTTCTGTATCCCACGTTTTACTTTGCAAAAACAATAAAAATTGTCAAATTGAAAAAAATATATAACAGACTAAAAATATAAATCCTAAAGTGGCACTGTCATGCCGAATCCCGTTATTTTTTTTTAACCCCCCTCCCGCATCCACTATATCCAATTGACCCCTTAGTCACCCCCAAATGCCCCTAAGCCCCCGTATTACCTATTTTTTAATCTTTATTTTCTGCCACGATCTTTATTCAGGGCGCCGCCATCTTTGTGTAGGTAGATGAAGTCCCTGTGGGACACGGCATCTGCTCAACATTATATATCCTGTGAGATTCCCGCACATGCCCAGTTAAACACTTGGACATGCGAACGGGAATTTCATCTATTCATTCATTCATCAGACAGACGAATGAATGAATAGAAAAATCAGACGAACAAACTAACACTGAGTATCAGTGTTCACTTGTTCGTTCAGTTTATTACAAGGAGGGAGCTACAGGCGCGCAGCTCCGTCCTTGCAATATGTAAAGATAGAAGCGGCAGGGAGCAGTACTCCCCACCACTTCCTAAACCCCCCAGGTCTCCCTCTCACTCTATGGGGGTCAATATGACGCCCATAATAGCATAAGGGAGATTAAAATCTCCAGAATGCCCCTACTCGCTATACCGCGAGTAGGGGCATGTCTACTAAACAGTGAGCAGCCTGTGGCTTGAAATCCATCCAATCACAGTGCTCTCTTGTCTCTAACAGCACATTGTTTGTAGACAAATGTCTCTTGTGGCACATCACTCTAAACTTTACCAATTTTTGACTATTAAAAATCTTGTGGTACATTAGGCACATAAAATGGGATATGCAATGACAAAGTTGGATGGAAATATTTTCTGCTACATGTGAGGTTTTTGATCAACAGCACAGCTTAGCTAGTATTCTGGAAGTTCTTCAAGCTATGCTTGAAAAGTGGGTTTAAGAGGCATCATGCACATCAGTACAGCTTTGTAGTGAATGACAGTAGAGTCAATATGGTTATAGAAGAGATGGAGAATTAATTGGTGTGTGTTGTTCAGCCCATGTTTTACATATGGTGATGAGAGTGGCACCTCCCCTCTATGCAGAGGGTGGACTATTGTGCAGTTTACTCCTAAAAAAGAGTTGTCGAAAGAATGTCAGGCACCTGCACTGCAGTGTGAGTGGTAGTCAAAAGATTAGGGAGCTTTAAGAAGCTGCGCAACAGCATCAAGTTTTGACATGGTGAAACCTCACTTTAGAGATGATGGAAAAGATCCTCAGGCAGTAGGGAGAGGTACAGTCCTTATCAGAGATGGACATAGGAGAGAGGAATGGGGAGCTGTAGGTCAGATAGTGGCTGTACTTACACCTTTCAAATATGTCACAGACAATTTAAGTTAAACCACAGCAAGCCTTGGACTGATGTTGCCATTATTCATGCTCCTAAAGAATAAAATGGAAGGAATACTAGAAATCCATGTTATTGAATATGAAGAGAAGTTGCATTCAGAAGTGGCAGCTTTTTCTTAGGAGGTAACAGTTGAAGGAGGAATCGAAACGTTGCATGCATGAAATGATGGACACCACTCCAGAGTTCATGCTGGTCTTTTGTGACCAATGAATAAACAGCAATCTGTGGCAAAACAGACTTGTCAATAAAGTGCATACAATGCAGAGAAAGAGGGATATGATAAGGGAGGAACAGCAACAGATGGCAATGGGAGAAAAACTAGTGAAACTTCATGCAGAAGTAGCAGTGAGTGTTTATTACTCATTTTTTTATACCAAAGTTTACATCATACAGAATTGCACGTTTAATTGTTTTGTTTTCATTCATTCCTTATATGTCTGTATGTGACCCCAGTGTACATCTATATATTACTCTTGTGTACATGCTAAATGCATGCATTTAGCGCTGCTATCACCATTTGTACTTTTTTTTGTAAGTATAAATATATTTTATTAACCATTAGAGATCTTCTTTCTTCTTCTTTTCTGCACAACAGAAACATTTCATCCTTAGATGTTGTCTGTAGTTATGAAGCTACAGGCAAAGACAGACAGAGTTGAACAGCAGAAATTTTGGCTGAGGTCTTTACCACTGTGGTGGGAACTAGTGAAGTCCCATCATCCCAGAGTAGTGTCACTAAAATGGTGTAAGCATACCTTTCCAGTTCAAGTTCATATCCATGGTCTTCTAAAAACACCTTTCATAGTTGTTGTGGATTAAACCTTCTGAAATAATTCTATTACACCTCATGTGTGGTGCTTCTTTCAGTAGAATGTCACCACTGGGTTGTGTTCACTTGGCATTGTACACATGGATATGACCCAATACAAAGAAGTTATCAAAATAGCCTGATTGGTGGAGGGATCTCCTTCAAACCTAAGAATAGGTAGGTATGGTTATTTAAATGAGGGCAGATGATCAGGACGCTATCTGTCTTACTGTATTGTATTAATCTTGCATATCACTTGGATATCACAAAACCTTGAAGAAGTTATATTCTATTATGTTAAAACACATTGGGCAGAATCTGCACAATACAGCTACAGGTGATATTTGATATGTCCTTGTTGATATGCTTTTAAGTTATATATATAAAAAATAAGTTATTGGTATGTTCTTGTATCAGGAGAGGCATACTCTCTCCTAGCTACATCATTGCTGAGTGTACGTACTATTAATACTATCTGCTCAATAAAGCATTTGGGTGAATGCTAAACGCATCCTATTTGTTTTTAACTGTTATTTAAGTGTTATTTGATACAATTTTTTTTTAAATAAAACATATTGTGCCAAACATCACCAAATAGGGGTTCCTTCCTGGGATATTGCTTCTTTGGTCCTAAAGATGGTATTGTCAACCTATTTTTGATAATATATTTACAAACTTGGAGTCATTTATGGGCTCCAAATCAAGGTGAGCATACAATGTTTAGGCATATTATCTGCTGATATTTTTCCTAAATATAATGCACCACATTTCTCTCCTTTCTTCTTCTCTTTGATTGTTTTCCCCAGATATTTTTAGAGGGTATTACTCATACCACTGCACCAGGAGTTAGTATTGCCACCTTAAAGGCACAACAATCCATATGTTTATAGCCTTTAGTTCTACAAAAGGCTCATCCAAATGTGAGCACTTATGACTTATTTTTTTATACTAAAAATTACATCAAACAGCATTGCACTATTATTTATTTTGTTTTCATTGTTTCTCTCTATGTCTACATGTATATACTAAGGGGTAAGAGTATGAGCGACCGCATGGAGTAGTCGCACAGGGAGAGAGCTCCGCAACCACCGAGCACAAAGCTTAACAAACGAGCCTCGAGAGCAATAATAAAAACGTACCTACCGGGTGTGGAAGCCTCCCCGACCACCATGGCACCGTCCAAACAAACCAAAATGACGGACCCGATCCGGAATTCCAAAAAAGACCGCCCGCGGCAAAAGCAAGATGGCGCCGATCCGGATTCGCATCCCCTAAGCTCTGACAATAACGCAGAGGAGGAAGGTGACCTAATGCCCTGCGGAGAAGACCCAGTCACTAATCACAGCCTGCAAACTATGCTGCAAGCTCTAAAAGAATCCTTGAGGAAGGACTTTCGACAGATCACTAAAGAAATCCGGGAGGAAGTACAAGACTTGGGAGAAAGAACAAACCGCTTAGAAAATAAAGTAGAAGAGATTTGTTCAGCCCACAATGATGTGGTGGATCGCCTACAAGTAATGGAAAACGAGCAAAACAGCATGAAAATTAAAATGGCAGACATAGAGGACAGGGCACGGAGAAACAATCTCCGCTTCAGGGGTATTCCTGACACAATAACAACGGAAGCCTTGCCCCAATACCTACGCGCCATGTGCTCCATTCTTGCACCGCAACTGGAGGCCGCGGCCTGGACCCTGGATAGAGTCCACAGACTTCCTAGGCCGGCAAGGTTCACGGCGGACACTCCCAAAGACGTGATAGCGCGTTTCCACTACTACACATCGAAAGAAGCTATTTTATCAGCCACGAGAAAAATGGAACATCTACCGGAGCCCTACCAAAACATAAATATCTACGCAGATCTATCAGCGGCTACCATGTCTAAAAGAAGGGAATTCATTAATATCACCAAGACCCTGAGAAACCACCAGATTCCGTACAGATGGGGTTACCCCACTAAACTACTGGTATGGCACAGAGGCAAGACGGAGGCGATCCTGGAACCCGATGGCGGCATGAAGAAACTCCAAGAATGGGGCCTACACCACAACATGGGTCAGTCATCCCCTCAGAAGACACAGCCGAAGAAAATGAGAGCCGAGTGGGCCATGGTGGGATCCCCATCACGCCCGAATATACACACAGAGGACTGATTCCATGGGCCCTATATGACTCCCCGGACTAACAACATCACTTGAGTATCACATACTTATGTTTATTTCCTGATACTTTTGTTCTTTATATGTACAAACAGTTTACGTATCTGGTAATAATTTTATGGGTAACAGTTATGAGTTGTAAATAGTTTATAGATCTGGGAATGTACACTGGATTTACACTAGTCTATGAATATGTTACTAGTCGATTACGGCCTAATGCTAGTACGCACAGACTGCATACTTGGGCATCTGATAACTACTCGAGCAATGACATAGTCGCTAGCAGGCATTGAACAGAGGGCAGAAGTGCGTCACCTTCAAAGGCCACCTAATTGTACAGATTCTGTTGTTACATGACTAGCCTCTGCTATAGGGAAGATATATATGTCAATGTTTTCTATGGGTGCAGGTTATCAAAAGCATACGGCCGAGTGACAGCACACGCATGACGCATACTTAGCTAAATGAAACAAGCCCTGGCAGTACTGCGACACTCAGTAGCTTACAGACATAAACCCAACACGTGCTGCATCCCAGCGCCACTTAACGGTCGCATAAGTTCAAAGGAAGCACTTTTGCAGCACAAAAACAAAGGAAATTAAGGAAAAAAAAAAAAAAAAATATATATATAAAAAAAATAAAAAAAAAAAAAAAAATTTTTGTTTGGTATTTGATGTTAAAGTTTAACAATGTATAAATTTCAGGCGGTGATCTGAGGAGTAATACATAAGAAGCCAAGTTGGCAACCCGCACACTTGACACGATTTAACACCCTCTTAGGCTAGGAGGCTCAATACATTACTGTATTAGCGTTGCAATATCGGTGGTTACTCTCACCCCCACATCCCCTGTTGTCTACCAAGGAGAGAGAAGTCTCCCACCTGAGGTAGCTCTTTTCCCTGCATAAGATGCAGGACAGATTAAGTTTCCCCCACCCCAGGAATACTCCCCTGTTACATCCTGGAACACTACATTCAATAACAACTAAAACTACCAGGCACAATGGTCTGACACAGGCACGCACATTGTGCGGTTCGACGGCCCATACCACTCTAGCCCACAATAGACGCCCTCTAAGCATAAGCGCAACCTTGCTGAGGTTGTTACAACCCCACACTAAGCGAACACAACACGCTCAATCACGATGACGAATTCCACGTTTACAATATACTCCTTAAATGTGAAGGGACTTAACAGCCCATTGAAACGACATCTAGCTGTCAAAACCATGCATAAATCTAAAGCTGCTATCGTCTGTTTTCAGGAGACCCATCTCTGCAACCGTAAGCCGCTTCAACTCCAAACTAAGCAATACCCTCAAACGTTTCATGCATATTCCCCACATAAATCGAGAGGGGTCGCGATATTTTTCCATAAAGATTGGCTGTTTCAAGAGAGTAAAAGATTCACAGACCCAATGGGTAGACTTCTAATACTAGTAGGCAATCTAAATGGCATGCAGATCACCATTGCATCACTCTACGCACCAAATGAGGCCCAAATCCCCTTCATCCGCAAAGCCCTGAAACGAATAGAATCCATAAAACAAGGTCACACTATAATATGTGGGGATTTTAATTGCACCCTGGACCCGACCTTAGATATTAAGAGAGAACTTAACAAACCGCCCACCTCGCATGCCATCTCTAATTGCACTGAATTCACCAAACTTCTTTTCTCCAACAATCTCTATGACACTTGGAGATCGACATATCCAATGGAAAAAGAATACACTTTCCTATCTCAGGTACATAGAACATACACGAGAATAGATCTCTGTCTTGTGGATAAAGCCACCCTATCTAACATAGAGGACATCCAAATAGGACAACGTACATGGTCGGACCATGCCCCTCTGTCCATTACGTTTAGAACTCTATATCAAGTTAGAGGGAGAGGCAAATGGAGACTCAATGAGAGCCTATTAGACGATACGAAAATACTAGAAACAATTCACAAAGAAGTATCAGAATACTTCTTCCACAATGTGACAGACTCCATGCCAATACAAACCGTGTGGGTGGCCCATAAAGCGGCAATGCGAGGGATATTTATTAGAGAAGGTTCGAAACTAAAAAAATACACGAATGACAAATATAAAGCGTTACAAATAGAACTACAATCTTTAGAAACACTGAATAAAGCCAACCCGACTAGATCCATTACCACACAAATTGGTGAGATCCAGAAGAAAATGCACACACTTGATCTGGGTACAACCGAACGTTGGATCAGATCCCTAAGAATAAAACACTACACCTTTGGCAACAAGGCAGGGAGAGCACTAGCCCAAAGACTCAAAACTAAACAATTACAATCCAAAATCCCATATATAGAATCTGCCACGAAAGGTAAATTATACAACCCCCTAGACATTGTCAACGAGCTCTCATGCTACTATGATAAGTTATACAACCTGAAAAACGACTCCAACCTACCACAACCAAACACCAAAGACATTGAATCCTTCCTTAAAGACATATCCCTACCACGCCTCACACCACAAGCGAGCGAACAGCTAGACACCCCCTTCACTGAAGTGGAGATCCGAAAGGCCATCCAGTCCCTGCCCAAACACAAAGCCCCTGGCCCAGATGGATTATCCAATTATTATTATTATAAAACAGAGCCATTGCTCACACCCCACCTCACCAACCTCTTTAATGCGATAAAACAAACAGGGGAACTCCCAATGGAAATGCTAGAAGCTCACGTAATTACACTACCCAAGCCCGGGAAACCACCCACACACTGCGAAAATCTTCGGCCCATTTCCCTGCTCAATGCAGATATTAAACTATATGCGAAATTATGGGCAACACGTTTAAAAGCACATCTACCAGAATTAGTCTCAGAAGAACAGGCAGGTTTTGTTCCGGGCAGGCAGGCAGGTGATAACACCAGACATTTCATAAACTTAATCAATTGGGCAAAATCCAGCTGTCAATCGGGCACGGTTCTAGCACTTGACGCCGAGAAGGCGTTCGATCGCTTAAATTGGAGCTACATGGAGATAACACTTCGCAGAATGGGTCTCACATCCCAAACATTAACAGGATTAATGGCACTGTACAAATACCCATCAGCAAGGGTATTCAACTCGGGCTTCCTCTCAGACACATTTTCAATTAGCAATGGCACGCGTCAGGGGTGCCCGCTCTCCCCACTCCTATTTATATTGTGCCTGGAACCGCTTATACTACACATTAAATCCCACCAAGGTATAGAGGGTATATCTACTCCAGCAGGGGTCCAAAAACTGGCACTCTTCGCTGATGACGTGCTCCTATTTCTTACTAATCCCACACTCTCTATTCCAAACCTGATGAACCTCCTAACAATATATGGGCATAATTCCTACTATAAAAATAACCTAAAAAAAACACAAGCACTGCCGATAGGAGTCCCCACCAATACGCTTCATACGCTTAAAAACAGTCATCCTTTCGATTGGAGGAAAACCTCTTTAAAATATCTAGGTATTAACCTGACCAAGTCCACCTCACACCTCGCCCTGGAAAACCATGCACCACTAATTTACAAGCTACAGACTCAACTAGATGCATGGCAAAACCTAGAAATATCTTGGCTGGGAAGGGTCAATGCTGTTAAGATGATGGCGCTCCCTCTCATCTTATACCTATTCCGCACCATACCCATAACACTAGGGGACAAACTTTTAAACAAATTCCAAAATCTCTTCAACACATATATATGGAAGAAAAAACCCCCAAGAATAGCCAAACGTCTCACATGGATGTCACCAAATAAAGGTGGCCTGGGTGTCCCGAGCATCAGAGCATACTATAAAGCAGCGGCTATGACGCAAGGGCTGGACATACTATCCCGCCCCACGCCGCCAATATGGGTATCCTTAGAAAATGCATGTATAAGACCATACACATTAAACTCCCTGCTACGCTCATTCTCAACATGGGACCCCACAAAACACAAACCTATGGACAGCACTAAATTCTTAATGCGTAGCTGGAGAAAATGGGCAAATCCCCTCACGGGAGTGGACAACACTTTATATTTTGCTCCAATACGGACTATCTCAGAACTCTCCGTAAATATCAATATGAACCCTTGGATACTAAAAGGCATTCACTCAGTTTCACAGCTTTTTACAGATGAAGGACTTAAAACTTTCCCCGATCTCCAGGAAGAATTCGCACTACCATCTAGGGACCTATACCTGTATCTAAGACTCAAACACATTCTTCAAACGTTGCACATAACTCGATGCGACACATCCCAACTCACTCATTTTGGTCTCTGTTGCACGGGCCAACGGCCACCAAGGAAACTTTTATCCCTATGTTACAGGGCATTAAATGATAGCGACCCACTGACCAAACACAACTATATCCTAAAGTGGGAGGAAGACCTCCATGTCACCATCCCCATCCCGCTGTGGCTCCAGGCCATACAAACAACAAGAAAAGCATCCCACAGCTTGTCTCTATGGGAGGCATACACTAAAATGCTTATGAGATGGTACCTAGTACCGACCAGGTTAGCAGCTATGTACACATCGACCCCGAACATCTGCTGGAGATGTGAACTAGGTATTGGTGATATACAGCACATATTTTGGGGATGCCCACTACTGGAAACCTTTTGGAAAAATGTAAGCAAAGCTGTGGATAGCATAGCGTCTCACAAAATCCCGTTTACTCCAGAATGTTACCTTCTCCACCTTTCCCCCGAACTTCTTTCCGACAAGTCCAACCGCGTCCTCTTAAACATAACGACGGCAGCAAAAACTAGCATAGCCGCCCATTGGAAGAGCAAATATGTGCCCTCTCCCTCAGAGGTATGGAACAGACTTGAGACTATAGCAGATTTCGAAAAAATGTCATACAAACTAGAGGGACATCCTGACGCATATACAAAACACTGGCTTAGCTGGACAACTCACAGTACATCGTTAAGAATGCTTACCTAGAGACAATGCCTTATGGACTGCTCATGACTCTCCCCTCTCAATACACACTCCACGCAGGGATAGGTTCAGTAATTTAACCAAACATACAATGTGTGTAGCATGTGTACTATTGTCGGTGCTAGACTGGTTAGGGAGTATGTGGATTGTTTAAATGTTGCGTAAGTTGTGCTGAAACACGCAGGTTTTCATATTAGCTACAAGATATACGAAACTTCAATATGTTAAATCCCTGCTGTTAATAATTGTGGTTACTTGGTAATAAGTATGAATGGTGTCAACACGATGTAAACAATACTTTGATGTACAATAAGGATGTAACAATGTTTTCCCCCCCCCCCTTCTTCCTTTCTGTACCCCTTACTTTATTTTCATGAAAACCAATAAAAAGGAAACATGGAAAAAAAAAAAAAAGGGGTAAGAGTATCATTTAGCGCTGCCATCGCACGTTGTGTTTTTTGGTGGGGCATCTCACCTAAAAGCTAAGTATTAATTTCATTAACTGTTAGATTAGATTGGTCTTCTTTCTTCTTCCATCTTCTTTTCTTCAGCCCGAAAAAGGATGAATAAAAATGTATAAAGTCACATTGCAACTATTAAAATGAAAAAAAGGACTCATAAAAAAAAAAGAAAAGGAAAAAAGAATCCATCTTTACCCTGTAAGGGCTCTGTGTAGACTAAGCTTCCAGGGCAGGGAAAGCCTTATAAATGTTTCATTTATGGTGGGGGCCCTAAACACCATACCTAGGAAGGACCTATTGTCCTCCCCCCTGGACCCCACGCCTGCGCGGCGGGTGGGGGCCCTAAATAAAAATGATATACATATATATTATATATATATATATATAATACATGTGACATAAATTGGGACAGAGGGACTAGTAGCTCAGCAAAGGGAATTAGGTTTTTGAACTTGTTAAATGACACCTTCATGTCACAGCTTGTACAAGCACCAACTAGAAAGAACGTTTGTCTGCACCTGTTTCTAACAAACAACATTGATCTTTTGACCAACATTCAAGTAGGTTAGCAATTGGGAAATAGTGATCACAATATAGTTCGCTTTGAAATAAACTCAAAAAAATCTAAAGCACATGGGGTATACCCCCCCCTCATTGGTATCTAGGGCCCCCACCCGCCGCTCAGGGGTGGGGGCCGGGGAGGGGGCCGGGGAGGGGGGCAGTAGGTCCCCCATTTAGTTTAAAAGCCCCCACTTGTGCGTTGCGGGTGGGGGCTCAGGAGGGGGGAATGTTTTTTTTTTTTTTAACATGCTGTTCACTGTTACATTTCACGGTATAGCGAGTAGGGGCACAATTTAATAATACTAAGTAACCAGCTTATATAGAGGCTGGGTCACATGCTGCACTGGCCAATCACAGCAATGTCATCAGTAGGCATGGCTGTGATGGCTTCTAAGGGCAAACAAGTCAAACGCTTGTTGATTGGCTGCCCTGCAGCCTTCCAAAACGCGTAATTAAATCGCCGAACACCGAACTCCAACACGAACATACAGTAATATGTCGGGTTCGGGGTCCAAAACACTTAATTTTTACTTGTAAGCAGGTTGGGCCTTGTATGCAGTGGCAGAACTACCCGTACACCTAGGCAATACATCCATTGCCCCATGCAGTTAAGGCCACCTGATGACAAATCTGTTCTCAGGGGACGGTCAGTTCTGTGGCCTTGCCCCTATAATGTCGAAAGCATAGAAGAAAGTGACAGCCAATCACTTCCTCCTACCTAACACTGAGCCAAAAGGGAGGATAGCCAAGAGGAGTGGGAGCAAAGTAGGAGATCATCTGACTCCCAACAGCCTCAGCCAACCATCTAAAGCCCAGGGAAGCCACTCTCCTGCACCCTAAAGGTAGGAAACAGGAGGGTGTTTGTATGTCTGTCAGTCTGTATGTGTCTGTGTATCTGTGTGCCTGTATGTTTTTCTGTGTATGCATTTGTGACTGTCTGTTTGCATATCTGCATATTGTATGTGTGCCTGTGTGTGTATCTATCTGTGTCTGTATATCTGTGTGCATCTGTATGTGTGTCAGTATTTGTATTAGTGTCATTGAGAATATCTATGTTTGTGTATCTGCATTTGTCATTGTATGTGACTGTGTATCCACATGTTTATCAGTGTGTGTCAGGGTGTATGTTAGTGTGTGTGTCTTTGTATGTGTGTGTATGTGTGTCTGCATGTGTCAGTGTTTGTATTTGTGTCATTGTGTGTCTGTGTATTTGTATGTGTGTGAGTGTATATGTGTGTCAGTGCATCTACATACATGTGTGTGTGTCCGTGTATTCGGATGTGTGTATATGTGTGTGTGTATATTGCAGTGTATATTTATATTTGCATACATCTCAGAATTTAAAAGTCAACAATACACACAAATTCAAACATCAACACTACATACAAACACACTCTATATGTAAACACTATACACAAGTAAACTACTGCTTTCAAATGCCAACAGTAAATAAAAACACTCAACAAACAAATACACTCCTACATTCACACACACATACTCCATACAAAACATGCTTACATTCAAACATACACACACTGCTCAATGTTAAATATAACCATTGAAGGATATGGAAATAGTAGATCCCCCGATTATGGGAGTTGTACAACAGATGTGGATCTACCTTTTTTTTTCATTCTTGTGAAAGGGAACCCCCAAAAAACTGCTTATATTCCTTTCTTCTTGGGCAAACCAAGCCCTATTTTTATAATGTGTTACGGTTTGTCTTATTGTTTATTAATCCAGCTCCTTTTTTAACAATGATAAACCTTATTCCACAGGTTTTTTGACAAATGTCTCCTTTTTAATATTTAATAATAATATTGATAAATAGTGTATTTCTGTCCTTTGTATTTTTTTTTTTACTTTCTACCATGACTCCTTATGAGATGTACATGATATTGTTTTTTTGGCATGCATTTTTTCATTTATTCTTCAAATTATAGTAAGTATTCACTTTATATTTCTAGAACTTACATTTTGGCTAATTTGTTCTTATGAAAGGTTCTCTAATGAACAGCTTTACATGTTATGCACAGACCTTGTGTTGTGTTTTCCACGTTCATACTGTTGCCTAAGGCTCCATGTATATATATATATATATATATATATATATATATATACACTGTAATAAGCTATAATTGTAGATGATTTATTACTTGTGTAACTTCTAGGAATTTTAAATGTAGCAATGAAGGTTTTAATGCTGTGTGGATTCCATTTACAGTCCAACAGAGTAATGGACACAAAACTGTTAAGGTACAGGATTATTAGCCCATAGCTTGGCTATTAAAATTATTTTTAGCTCACCGCCTACATCAATGAAATGCATCAGTGCAAAAAGTGAATTATTATAACCTAACATTCAAGCCATCTTTACTTCTTCTTAGCTATTAGTGTATGTTAATTCTCTCTAAACTTAGTTAACGTAATTTCAAAGGCTGTCATAGACCCTATATAACTATTTATTTTACATAGAATATTCACACTTTCTGCTTGTTTTAAGCATTTACCTAGTTTTCAATCAAATATTATTTTCCCGTATTAGCAAAACTGATTGGATTTCAATTCACTTCCCAAACTTTAATATAAGACCTAGCTCCCACTTTTCACTTTTCAATCCATACTTCTCTTTCATTATTGTTGCCTTAACAGTTTCCTGACTATAACTGAAGATCAACTTATTTTTACAGAGACATGCTTTTCTTAAATTTTTTGTAAGTTTGAACATTATGAAACCAACTCATTGACTACCAAGTTTAGTACACAACTCTACCTCAATGTTATTCCCATTGCTAAATACATGCATACTTTCATTGTCAAAACCTACTACATATTGTTTATTTATGCTACAAACAGTGCTTCCTGGTCCATTTCTATCTGATTCCTTTTTCCATAAACTATGCAGCAGATCTGGCCAACATTTCCTATACTATCTATCTAGTAAGTAAGATGTGGCAATTTTAACCTATAGTGCTGACAGGTTGGGAGATAGTCGTGGATTAGTATGCCATAAAGCTCGGTGTCATTGATTGGCTGTTAGATATTAAATATACTGATTAAA
The DNA here is from genome assembly GCF_036172605.1 of Pelobates fuscus. NCBI lineage: Eukaryota > Metazoa > Chordata > Amphibia > Anura > Pelobatidae > Pelobates > Pelobates fuscus. The sequence goes on along the minus strand of NC_086322.1, from coordinate 197,225,013 downwards.
TATAATTTACATGCACTATATAGAATTCAATACAAGTAACAGCTAGAACATGCTTCTCTGGAATGCTCACAATTTGTTATACTGAACTGGGCACAGACACTGTATTTGGGACAAATAGACCTGTTTTGTGCCAATTTCCTTTAAATTTTATTTACCATTTTAAAATATATTTGATAATATATATTTTTTGCTACTTGGGTTTTTACTACTAATCAAAAGGAATCCGAGGTAGGGATTATACCACCAGAGCTAATACCTTCGAGCAGTAAGCCTGCCCTATGCTGTTACTCCAAGTAAATCTGAGGTGGGAATCATACCACCAACACTATATCAATAGAGCAGTGTTTCTGCTCTACACTTGTGAGTATTACTATTATCACTATTTTATACTTTATTTTATCACAATTGAGAGCGCTATTGTTGCCTTTTATCTTCACTTTGGAGTTTTGGATTACCAGACGATGCTGACGGATACATCTTCCCAAATCCCATAAGCAGGGATTATACCGCTGTATGCTCTTCACACCAGAGCTGGCCATAGCTCTTTTAAATGTTACTCTTGTTACTTACTGCACTTTTGGACTCTAGACATACTGCACTATTGGTTGCTTTCTACCTCTTCTCTGTTTCATATATACGAACTAACACCCTGAGACGTATCCACTCCCATTGAAGAGAATACGTCTTATCAAGTTTCCCTGATTATCTACTGCTACTCCAGCGAGACATCCTACCCTTTCTAAGACTATTTTATTCTTATTGGCACAGCCCTACTCCATCTTTTTGGGGTTTATCTGTATTTATAACCTGCAATATACTTTTAATAGGATAGGACTTGAGAAAAAAAAATATGATTGCTATGATACTTGGTGAGTATGTGACGTTGACTCCTTGTGAGATAAAGTTTAATCGTGTTGTGTGCTAATTTAAGGTGAAGGTGGCAAAAAGAAGATTCTATGGATGGGGAATTCCATGGCAAACCTATGATAAATTTTAAGAGCCCTACCATCAGCCATTCTGTGATATCAGAGAGTGCAGAACATGATAGTGACCGGGCGTGAGACAGAAGGCTGGCTAGTCCATCACAAGCTTGTGGAATAGCGGAGTTCTGGATGGGAGCCTATCTGATGAGGGGATTGACAGTGTGATGGTGAGAAAGAGGTAAAAATAATCAGAGACATATCATTCCAAGAAACAAGAAAATGTTGCCACATTCGTAAATCAGCTAAGGCTAAGGCGGGGGATCGGAGAGAACGGTCGCATAATTAGACAAGCAAGGAAGTATGCAAAATTGAGTGACCCCATTAAGAACTGACGCTCCCTACGAGTACATGAACCAGCTCAGAGGAAGTGGTCAATTTCCTCACTAATGTGTACCAGTTTCCCCTCTGAAAGGCTTCCCTGAAAAATGACTGTGTCCAAGGTGATGTCCAAGAACACCAACCTAGGGGCCAAGAGTCTTATCAGGTGAAATAGGGTTACCTAATGTGGTGAAACAGGCAATAGTGCTGAAAATACTTGAGGTGTCTGTGTACCAGTTTCTACCAGGAGAAAGCCGATGAGGTACTGAATCACCGTGGGACATCAAACAACATTGAGAAGCAGCCAGCAGAGTGTTTTTGTGAAGATATCGGACAGTTATGGACTGCCCCTAGAACCAAAAGTATGTCTAATGTAAAAGTAATAGAGCGGCTCTAGCTATGATTTGGCCTCAGGGGAACATGGCCACCAAAATGTTGTGTCAGGGTTTTGGTCTTGCGGTGATGTTAAGAGAATCAATACGTATGGCCGTGATAGGTGACTTCTAACTAATGAACACCCTAAAGAAGGGTCTGTGGGACAATAACTATAACATAGGGTCGTGTGGGCAAGCCTTTGGTTTGAGGCAGGTCATCTGGCCTTGCTAGTGTGAGACCAATATGAGTAAGAAAAGTGAAGGTTAGCACCTGAAACCTATAAGCCTATTCACTTTCCCTAGGTGTGGGCTTGACTCTTATGAAGCGTAATGTGTAAGGATAAGGCACGTACCTTGAAAGAAACAACGTAGCCTACCAACAGGAAAAGGATAAATACAGGGAGTATACACCTATAAAAATAATTTACTAAACTATTGAGGGGTGAGTAAAATAAAAAGTAAAAAGGGGGTGAGAGGACAATTCACCTACCAAAAAGGTGTCAGAAGTATGCTTCTCCTAGGAAGCAGGAAAATATTTTGAATAGAGATCTATGAGGAAAAGTAAAACATATACATATGAGTATAATAATAATAATAATAATAATACGGGGGATAATACTAAAATATATATTAAGGGAGCTGGAAATACCTGTGAGAAACTGAAATACACTGTATCATCTAATATCAGGAATATATGGAAAGGATTCTAAACAGAAATTGAAATGACATGAAATAAAGGAACATGTAGAACTTAAACCGTAATTATATCATTAGAACCTAAATGTATGCATGTCGTGGACCATACGAGGGTCAATTCTAAAAGACAAGTCCCACGCCATCCCCCAAGGACTAATGGGCGTACGAGTAAGCTAAACTGCTAGCAAGTGAAAACACAGACAATGTGGTGTTTTCCAGGATGTAATGTAAATTTACTCAAACGTAATAACAATACCTTAAAGGGACACTATAGTCACCAGAACAACTACAGCTTATTGCATTTGTTCTGGTGAGTAGAATCATTACCTTCAGGCTTTTTGCTGTAAACACTGTCTTTTCAGATAAAATGCTGTGTTTACATTACAGCCTAGTGATAACTTCACTGGCCACTCCTCAGATAGCTGTTAGAGGTCCTTCCTGGGTCATGGCTACCTAAAATGCATCCAAACATTCAGTGTATTCTCCCTCTGCATGTAGACACTGAACTTTCCTCATAGAGATTCATTGATTCAATTCATCTCTATGAGGAGATGCTGATTGGTCAGGGCTGTGTTTGAATTGTGCTTGCTCTGCCCCTGATCTGCCTCCTTCACAGTCGCAGCCAATCAAATGGGGAAGCACTGTGATTGGATCAGGCCACCACTTCAGGCCACCACTTCTGCTGATGTCAGCAGGCAGAGAGCAGGTCTAAAGAAAACAGGGACAAAGCAGGCAGCTCCAGACTTGAATATAAGTAAGATTGTACTATATTTAGGGAGGCAAGAGGGGACAAGGGGGGCTAGATGGTTGTTTAATCCCTATAGGGTTAGGAATACATGTTTCCTAAGGAGGCCGTGGGGAAAACACGTATGACCACCGGAGACATACTCCGCGGTCCCGGCACTCGGGGAGATCGGAGGAGGGTGCTAAGAAGAAGTCTCCTGAAACTCCCGAACAGAAACACCAATGGTTAGCAAAAAAATATAGAAATAAATAAATAGCATGCAATATGTAGATAGCCAGTGTAAGGTAAGCAAAGCCTAGTGGTAGAAATATGTACAAGGATAGGCTAAAAGTAATGGAATAGAAGGGGTGAGAAAGAAAGAAATATGCTGGTGAGGAGCAGCGAAGAAAGAGGAAGTAGTTTGTAGGGGGGGAGTTTTATTGAATTTTTCTTTTTTTTGGTTGGTTGTTTCTCTCTGTGTTACTATACCTTTATTTCACACCATTACTGTATTATTTAGATGCATAATCTTTTATATAAAATAAAAATGTCAGATATGTAGTATAAATACACCTTGTTCCAAATTATTATGCAAATTCTATTTAAGTGTCACAAAGATTAAATATTTTGTTTTTCAGTTTAACTCATGGATGGCATTGTGTATCAGGGCTCTTTTGATCACTGAAAACAATCTCGGACACCTTTGATAATTAGATTGCCAGGTGAGCCCAATTTAAGGAAAAACTACTAAAGGATCTCTCTGCTGCTGAAAAGAGTGAAATAGTTCAATGCCTTGGACGAGGTATGAAAACATTAGATATTTCACGAAAACTTAAGCATGATCATCGCACTATTAAGAGATTTATGGCTGATTCAGAGCACAGACGGGTTGGTGCAGATAAAGGCACATTGAGGAAGATTTCAGCCAGATCCATGCATCGGATCAAGAGAGCAGCTGCTAAATTACCATTACATAGCAGCAAACAGATATTTAAAGCTGCTGGTGCCTCTGGAGTCCCACGGACATCAAGAGGCAGAGTCCTCCATAGTCTTGCAACTGTGCATAAACCTTCTATTCGGCCACCACTAACCAATGCTCACAAGCAGAAACGGCTGCATTCGGCAGAAAAATACATGAAGACTAATTTTCAAACAGTCCTGTTCACTGATGAGTGCTGTGCAACTCTGGATGGTCCAGATGGATGGAGTAGTAGATGGTTGGTGGACGGCCACCCTGTTCCAACAAGGCTGCGACGTCAGCAAGGCAGTGGTGGAGTCATGTTTTGGGCCGGAATCATGGGAAGAGAGCTGGTCGGCCCCTTTAGGGTCCCCAAAGGTGTAAAGATGACCTCTGCAAAGTATGTGGAGTTTCTGACTGACCACTTTCTTCCCTGGTACAGAAGGAAGAACTATGCTTTCCGTAATAAAATCATCTTCATGCATGACAATGCACCATCTCATGCTGCAAATACCTCTGCATCAATGGCTGCTGTGGGGATAAAAGGAGAGAAAGTAATGGTGTGGCCTCCATCCTCCCCTGGCCTCAATCCCATTGAGAACCTTTGGAGCATCCTCAAACAAACAATCTATGAGGGTGGGAGGCAGTTTACATCCAAATAGCAGCTCTGGGAGGCTATTCTGACATCTTGCAAACAAATACAAGCAGAAACTGTCCCAAAACTCACAAGTTCAATGGATGCAAGACTTGTGAAGCTGCTATCAAATAAGGAGTCCTATGTTAAGATGTGACGTGACCTGTTAAAATGTTTAAAAAGTAAAAATGTTGTTATAAGTTTGATTGAAATAGCTTTTGATTTCAGTAAATATGCTGCAAACACAACAAATGACAATTTTCAGTACTTTACAACCTATAAAGTGTTTTGAAACTTACTGTACGTAATAATTTGGAACAGTGCATTGTAAGTTTTTTATGTTTTAAACAAATACTGTTATCATTAGGTTTGTTCAATAAAATTGTAATTGTACTCTTAATAGTTGATAACATGAGAATTATGCTGACTGTTATTTACATCAATTATTTAGGTAAATGAGAAAAATATAATTTGCATAATAATTTGGAACAGGGTGTATTTGTTTTATAAATTGTCTACTTCAGGAGTGTAAAATTCCCACTACAAGCTAAGCTTTAAAGTTACACTTTAAGATAAGAGGATCCATTACACATTCATCAGGGGGGGATTCTTGTTGCCAGGGCAAATTTTCACTTGACCAGTGACAATTGAAAATGTTATGCTCTAGTCTAGCTTTATTTATCATGAAAAAACATTAATGTCTTAAAGAGCCAATGCATGTGCAAAACAAGATGTCTGAAAGAGCCACGTGCAATTTAAATTACATGTAAAAAGCAAACTGCAACCTGAAGGACTAACTCTTCAAAATGTATTCCAAAAAGGATGCAATCAGATCTAGTTATTTAATATCTTTTGGCATCATATATATATTCATAATGTACATTTAAATAGATGGTGTTAAAGGTACACTGTAGGCACCCAGACCACTTCAGCTAATTGAAGTGGCCTGGGTGCTGTGTACCTATCAGGTGAATGGCTGAAAGGGTTCTAACCCCTTCAGCCATGTGGGATGGGGGCTCCTTAGAAACCTACAGTGCCAGGAAAATGGCTTTGTTTTCCTAGCACTATAGGATCCCTTTATTGAACCATGTATACAGTTGCAAGAAAAAGTATGTGAAACCTTTAGAATGATATGGATTTCTGCACAAATTGGTCATAAAATGTGATTGAATCATCATCTAAGTCACAACAATAGACAATCACAGTCTGCTTAAACTAATAACACACAAAGAATGAAATGTTGCCATGTTTTTATTGAACACACCATGTAAACATTCACAGTGCAGGTGGAAAAAGTATGTGAACCCCTAGACTAATGACATCTCCAAGAGCTAATTGGAGTGAGATGTCAGCCAACTGGAGTCCAATCAATGAGATGAGATTGGAGGTGTTGGTTACAGCTGCCCTGCCCCAGGGGCGTTTTAGCCGCAAGGCAAACAAGGCATTTGCCTTGGGCGGCATTTTCCAGGGGGCGGCAAAAAACGCCGCCCCCAAATGCCCAGGGCAAATTCCTTGTTAGCCTTGCGGCTAACTGGGCTGCCGGTCGGGCTGATGGGCTGGGCGTGAGGCTGGCGAGGGAGCACTTCCTATGAGCGCTCTGCTCAGCTCCCTCGCGCGCTGCAGAGTGAGGCTGGGAGCTGGAATATGACGTCATATTCCGGCTCCCAGCCTCACTCTGCGGCGCGCGAGGGAGCTGAGCAGAGCGCTCAGAGGAAGAGCTCCCTCGCCAGCCGCCCGCCCAGCAACCAGCCCAGCAGCCCCACTAGACCCCAGGGAGAGGGTAGGTTAAATTAATTATATATTATTATATTATATTATAATATTATTATATTATATTATTATATTTTATATTATTATATTATATATATTATATATATATATTATTATATTATTATATTATATATATTTATTATATTATATATTATTATATTATATATATTTATTATATATATTATATATTATATATTATATTATATTATATATTATATTATATTATATTATATATTATTATATTATATATATATTACATTATATTATATATTATATATTATATTATATATCAGAGAGTGTGTGTGTCTGACAGAGTGTGTGTGTGTCTGCTAGTGAGTGTGTGTGTGTGTCTGTTTGCTAGTGTATGCATATCTTTCAGTGAATTTGTGTGTGTGTGTGTGTGTGTGTGTATTTAGAAGGCGGGACGTGGGGGGGCGGGGTGGGGGAGAGGGGCGCCTGAGTTTTGTCCTGCAGCACAAAACCAGGGCAGCACAAAACCAGGATACACCACTGCCCTGCCCTATAAAACACACACCAGTTCTGGGTTTGCTTTTCACAAGAAGCATTGCCTGATGTGAATGATGCCTTGCACAAAAGAGCTCTCAGAAGACCTACGATTAAGAATTGTTGACTTGCATAAAGCTGGAAAGGGTTATAAAAGTATCTCCAAAAGCCTTGCTGTTCATCAGTCCACGGTAAGACAAATTGTCTATAAATGGAGAAAGTTCAGCACTGCTGCTACTCTCCCTAGGAGTGGCCGTCCTGTAAAGATGACTGCAAGAGCACAGCGCAGACTGCTCAATGAGGTGAAGAAGAATCCTAGAGTGTCAGCTAAAGACTTACAAAAGTCACTGGCAAATGCTAACATCCCTGTTAGCGAATCTACAATATGTAAAACACTAAACAAGAATGGATTTCATGGGAGGATACCACAGAGGAAGCCACTGCTGTCCAAACAAAACATTGCTGCACGTTTACAGTTTGCACAAGAGCACCTGGATGTTCCACAGCAGTACTGGCAAAATATTCTGTGGACAGATGAAACCAAAGTTGAGTTGTTTGGAAGAAACACACAACACTATGTGTGGTGAAAAAGAGGCACAGCACACCAACATCAAAACCTCATCCCAACTGTGAAGTATGGTGGTGGGGCCATCATGGTTTGGGGCTGCTTTGCGCGTCAGGGCCTGGACGGATTGCTATCATCGAAGGAAAAATTAATTCCCAAGTTTATCAAGACATTTTGCAGGAGAACTTAAGGCCATCTGTCTACCAGCTGAAGCTCAACAGAAGATGGGTGTTGCAACAGGACAATGACCCAAAGCATAGAAGTAAATCAACAACAGAATGGCTTAAACAGAAGAAAATATGCCTTCTGAAGTGGCCCAGTCAGAGTCCTGACCTCAACCCGATTGAGATGCTGTGGCATGACGTCAAGAAAGCGATTTACACCAGACATCCCAAGAAAATTGCTGATCTGAAACAGTTCTGTAAAGAGGAATGGTCGATGATTACTCCTGACCGTTGTGCACGTCTGATCTGCAACTACAGGAAATGTTTGGTTGAAGTTATTGCTGCCAAAGGAGGTTCAACCAGTTATTAAATCCAAGGGTTAACATACTTTTTCCACCTGCACTGTGAATGTTTACATGGTGTGTTCAATAAAAACATGGCAACATTTCATTCTTTGTGTGTTATTAGTTTAAGCAGACTGTGATTGTCTTTTGTTGTGACTTAGATGATGATCAGATCACATTTTATGACCAATTTGTGCAGAAATCCATATCATTCCAAAGGGTTCACATACTTTTTCTTGCAACTGTATGTTGGATATATTGTTATAAAATAATAGTCCCACAGGAAAATATTGAATTGGCTTAAATGAGTATTAACAACCATTGTTCGAACATCCACATTATATTACATCAAGAGGTACTGCAAAGAGTGACCTCACTCTAGGTCAACATCAGCCAAAGCAATGAAAATATCTTATTGTGATAAAGTAAATAAATAATTATGGCCAAATCTACTGTAGATGTTGGAAAAAAGTCAGTTTTATGTGTTCTTTTTATTGCTTTAAATATTTTGAATGATTAAGTAGAAGATAGGTAGAGATTAGATGTTTGTATCTAGACCTTTGAAAGTTGGTACATTGGTCATGTTTTTTTGGAAGTAAGGATGAAACAGAACGTAAAAAAGTTTTTATCTCCAGTAATGTAGGAAACTTGGTACACATGGATAAATACTTTGACTTTATCAATATGGCATCTTAATAAGTGGATCTTCAAAAAAATAACCTCCTCATATGCTTCATTTGATTTTAAAACACTTCATATCAGAGTGTTACATTTGGTACTCCAGCTGTTATAATTAAGAAAATGTAATTCAACAACACTAAGAGAGACAGATTTTTTTTTATTAATATATCATTAATGAGACATTTTTGCTCATATCTTATAAAAGTCTCTCTCTTATTCAAGTGATATGAAAACATCTATCTCATCATCTAATCACTTCTCCTTAGTGTCCTTTAATGTGAAAACAGTGGCTAAAGAGAAGGCAATGTTAATATTGAAACAGAAGGTTACCACAGCAACAAATTCTCTTGAGATACAATTTCTTGGCAAGCATGTTGATTCCAACTTTACAACTATTTAGCAGTGAAAAAAACATTGTTTTAATTTGGAAACATATTTGCATGGAATTATGGGAGTTTCTATATTCTCTTTTTCACATCTGTTATCCAATTTACATTTTTAGATTAGCTGAAATGAAGACAATTTATTTACAACGACCGCAAGATATCTCAGAAACAAATGAACCTACTGTTTTTCTCTAATGCATGTATTTTTTGAAAGATGAAGTCCTGCTCAGGCATTGTACACATACAAACATTAATATTAGTAAAGAAACCTAAATACCAACTGAACTGTAGCTTTCAGTTATTCATTTTGTTATAGTAGGGGCTTCCTTGACTGAATATGTAATTATGTATACTATGAATAGGCATTATTTTTCTACATATTGAAAAGTGATCCTTGTCAAAAACGTAACCTGTAAAGTTTTTTTTTTTATGTATTATATACAAATAATTTGTTTATATAATTTCAGCTTATATTACCTGTTTTCTAATGTTTCTTGCCATAAGTGAGGGAACCTGACTTTGCCTAAAGCATACCTCCCAACATTGGGGGGGGGGATAATAATGGATTGGCGGGGCAGGCCCTAAGGGTGCACTGCCAGTAATGCATTGCTGGTGACCCAATAATAGGTTTGCCTGTCCAGAAAAGGGGCACGTCTACCTACTTAAGGGGCATGTCAGAAGGGCCATTACACTACTATTTTGTGCTCTAGGCAAGACTAGCTACTTGCACCCCCCAAACAAAAATGCCTCTATGTGTGCCTCTTTGTCTCCCTTGAGCCCCTCTGTGTCTCCCCCCAAGCTCTTCTGTGCACCTCTTTGTCCCCCAGCACCTTTTGTGAGTTGCTTTCTTCCCCAGACCCTTTCTCCCCAGACCCTTTTCTCCCCAAGACTCTGTTTGTTTGTTTCTTCCTTCCCAGCACTTTTGTGGGTCTCTTTCTTCCCAAGCCCCTTTCCTCTCCAGACTCTGTGTGTGTCTTCCACAGACCCTTTGTGTACCTCTTTCTCCCCAGTCCTTTTTTGTGTCTCTTTCTCTCAGGCAACTTTTTTTCTCTTTCAAACATACACATCACCCGAAAATACACAAAGTCTTTGCACACATCTGGACCAATGTGTATGCACTTCAAGATAATATCCATTTTTGATTATTATTATTATTGCCATTTATATAGCGCCAACAGATTCCGTAGCACTTTACAATATTATTAGAGGGGGATTTAACTATAAACAGGACAGTTACAAAAAACTTACAGGAACAATAGGTTGGAGAGGACCCTGCTCAAACGAGCTTACATTCTATATGTTAAAAGTATTGGTAATAAATATCTATCTACAAAAGCTTTTATAGTCTAAGAATTCAGTTATGTAGGAGGCGTACACATAAGGTTACTGGACTCTTTAAAATATGTGACCATCATAGAAAAGGGTAGTGTTTTAATAACCATTCTATCTAATCTATAATTTATGCTATTCGTTATACAAATGCTTATACTTAGGGGGTAAAATATAATTTACGCAAATTACTTTCTAAATACAGGAATAAATGAAATCCTTCAGAAAGAGAATTTTCTTAATAAACAGGTAGTCTAGCTTGAGATGCTGGTTCAAAGGTTAATAACAACAGGCATTCATAAACCATATGTGGTGACCATTCATATACAATGGGATTCTGTAATACTAGATGTATAGAGTCTATATGAATGTGATATGAATATTCATATCACAAAGATAAAATCTTACAACACATCAGATATTTTAAAGTGCATTAAATATTTTTTCAGACACCAGGAAACAAAATCATGATGGTGGGACAGGATCTTGAAATCAATACTGTCCCACCAAAATCGGGGCTGTTGGGAGGCCAACTAGATTTTACCTTCAGGTCTGCTTCTATACCAAAAACATATTGAGCTCGCTTACTGACTGGCTTAGCTATAGTTAAGGCTGCTTTACAATTGCTACAATAGTAAAAACTAGACTTTTCAACGTTTGTTCTAGAGCAGGTGTACAAAGTATAAAAATGAATGAGCATATTTCTTTAAAAAATACTTGGTTTAGAATTATAATTGTAAGTTTTTTTAGAAAACTACAACAAAATGTGCAAAACCATTAAAATTGTAAATGTGTTGGCCATCTTAAAACCAAATAGCCACCATCAAACTTTTTTTGTCTGATAAAGTAATAATTGTTAGAAACAGCAAGGGATTTATCATTTCTAATTTATCTATCCTGATGTATGTTGTCAACAGATGGATTAAAAAACCTTAAATGATTTTGCCGTGGCTGCTGATTTTAAATTTGTGTAATAACTATGAAAGGATTTGAGTAAAACTTGAGTCTTTTACTTTGACTGAAGTTCAAATGCCACTCAATAAAATATATGTAATACTTGTCAATTATCAAAAGGTCCCCATAAGCTGTGAGTACATCTTGTAAATGATGACCCATGTTAGTATGCTGTGATATTTTAAATATCAAACCTGTACCATACTTTTAATAGTTTGGACATAGTTCTTGTAGCAGTTTCTCGTGCATTTAATATCACAACATTACCAAAAATGTTTCAAATTGGCTCTTTTGCAGAGGCTCTATGCATCTTGACTATGACTTTTGTGATTACAGGGGGATTTTAAGTCTTATGTATATTCTCCATGCTCCTTTTATTTAATAAAATATGTTACCATTATCTGAATGTGTTACTGCAGGTCATGGACATGTTAGCATAGAAGATGTACTGCCTTGCTTGATGCCATGATAGATATTGCAAGAAACCAGAAGTTTTTCATACAATGTAGTTATCATTTTTGTAAGGGCATTTACATTGCTAAAGGGATAACAACTGTGTAGCACCGTGTGCACAACTCTTCATTCCAAGAGGCACTACCCTTGTTTTCTTTTGCTTTGTATAGTTTATTTATCCTTCTGCACAAGCAACAGGAGGTAAGGGTAACAGCAGCAAGGAACGTTTAAAAAAACTTTATTTAATACTACTAATAAGTAGACAGCATATTTTCAAAAACAACATGCAAGGGCTACCAGTCAAACAAAATTATATAAAAGGAAGATATAGCAATAAAGTGACAGTGGTATTCGAGTACCACTTTATACTTCATGGGGTCGTGGTCAAGAGAGTAATCCCATCATAACAATCTGTATTAGTTTAAGAACATTCTGTACAATTAATCACCTCAATTTAACGCAGGTAATAGAGCAGGGAATTACAGGACTAGACATTGAATTAAGGTATAAATCAGCTGACTCCTCCTCCTTATATTGAAACAATATAAAAAAATTGACATACCCTGAAAATAGAAAGGAGAGGATATGAAGACTGGAGAGATATGCTTATGCAAAGGAAGAAATATAAAATAAATAAGAGAAAAAATATGAAAGGTTACATCTAGAATAGGTATCCACCCACTATGGATATGAAACTAAGCCTTTAGATATTGCAGTAAAAGATGATTAATTTTGGTTATTTTCCAACCATGAGTCTCAGGATTCATGAAAACACGAGAGAGAATCTTACTCCTTGAAATAATCCTGTCTCCCATTCATTTAGTTTCTAGTAATTCTCGAGCTGCTAAAGTTATCCTATTATACAACCTCTGCCAATGTGATGGAAGTCCACCCACTGGGTCCAAGAGCAACACTGACTATGGGTCTTGGTCAAACAGTCTATGGAACACTTCTTGGAGAAGGTTCCCCCAATTACCTCTAGAATGTAGCTAATTTAAAGTGTCCCCCACATATGGTGGTTAGACATTTTGTGACTTCAGTTTCCCCAACATATGTATCTAAGGGATCTCCTGATCCGATGTAACTAAACCAGGGTTGTGTGCAGCGTAAACATTTTTTCACATTTTTTTCTTGAGAGACAACACAGACTGAAACTAGCCTGGAAGAAGAAAAGTATCCTGAGCAAAATATTAATTTTTACAGAGTGCAGTCTCCCAAACCGTGTTGTAGGTCTCCCATTACAATTTTCTATGTCCCTCTTCAAGGTCGTGAACAAGGGGGAGTAGTTGCCTTCAAACAGAGTATCATGAGACAAAGTAACCTGTATCCCAAGATATCTAATAGGGGATACCAGTATCATCCCATAGTGGGACCACAGTCCCACATCCAAGGTATAACTAAAAACCTTTAAACAAAAATAGCCACTCCACTTGTGTTCTCCCCACACCAAGTCTAGCACCAGGGCCAGACTGGGACAAAAACGCAGCCTGGGCATTTAAATGCAGAGCAGCCCAATACGGGTGGGGGTAGGTCCAGAGAGATATGCATACTTTCCAAAGTTGGCATGTCAGTGTACTTCCCCTCCAGGGTAGCTCATGTATAAAGCCCCGTTGAAGAGCTCTGGCATAAGATAAATTCCCTGTGTTCAGCAGAAAAGAGGGACAGGGTTGGGAAAGGGTGTTGCTTCTGTGTGCACGTGTATAGGGAGGTTTTCTGTGAATTTGCATGTGTTATGTGGGGCTTTTAATGGCTGTAGGCTGTAAGATTGGGAGGATAGGGGCTGCAGTGTGTTGGGGTTTAGGGGCTGTAGTGTATGGGGGAGATATAAGATGTAGTGTAGGGGAGAGTGTATGAAGTGTATGGGGGAGATAAGGAATGTAGTAAATGGTGAGATATGGGCTGAAATATATGGGGGATAGAGGTTGTTGTGTATTGGTGAGATATGAACTGTTGTGTATGGAGGCTGTGGCTGGGGTTTATGGATGAATAGGGGTTGCGATGGATGTGGGATAGGGCTCTGATATTGGAATATTGGCTGTGATGGAGAGAATGGGGCAGTAGTGGGGTGACCAGGGCTGTAGTATGTGGTGTGATATGGGCTGCTGTGTTTGGGTAATAGGACTATGGTGAGGGGATAAGACTACAATAGGGAAATAAAGGCTGTATTGGGGGAAAATGTAGTGTTTGGGGAAGATATGGGGTATAGTGTATGTGGTCTAAAGGGGCTGCCTTGCGTAGGGGATAGGGACTGTAATGTGAAGGATAGGGCTATTATAGGGATAAAGGCTGTGATAGGGATAGGGGCAATAATATGGGAGGTAGGGAATGGAGCAGTAATGGAGTGGATAGGGGCTATGGTGGGGGAAATTACAGTAATGTGGGGGATAAGGACTGTGATGTTGGGATAGGGGCTTTAATGGGTGATAAAGACTATGTTTGGGGATGGAGGCTGTGTTTGAGTAAAAGGCAGAAGTGGGTGATAGAAACCTAGAGGTACTGTGCTGGGGGGATAATGGCTTTGATGTGTAGATAGCGTATTTGATAAAAGGGATAGGGGCAGTACTGTGAATAATAGGGGCTGAGATGTGGGACAAGGGCTGTGATAGGAACGGTGATGTGACATAGAGACTGTAGTGTTTTGAGGGAGATATTGGCTACAGAGGTGGAGCTGGTTTGTTGCGAGCCTTCCAAACAGGCAGCGTGTGCCACGTTGGATTCCTTGCACTCTAGCGCATGCAATGTGTGATCTTTAAGAATTTTGTCTTCGACTCCAACTCCTGCCATTTGTTGCCCATTTTGCCAGTTACTTTTGCAATTTGCAGTTTTTCTTTCCATGGTAGGGAACTTCATGAGCTTGCTACCATCCACCAGCACTGCAAAACCATGACCCTAGTCTTCAAGTATTTTAAACAATATGTCATACACTCCCTGATCCCCATTAGTGTGTTTTTATAAAATATGGGCTACTTTTTTGTTGTAAATTCAAATGTAACCATTGTAAATATAGGCTACTGTGTTGTTGTTAATTCATATGTACACAAACATAAAATATGAATCTATTACATTTTTATGAAACATTTTAAAGCATAATTATTTGACAAATAAATTAGATTAATATAGTATCTAAAATAACGATAAATGTCAAAACAAATAAAAATTATAAAACAACAATTCTATATTGAAGGATTCGTAAGTTCATAAGCTGTGAGTAATGTTTTTTTTTTTTTTTTTAAAAGAAGAACTAAAGTATAAAGGGCAATATTCAAAAGGTAGCCCTTAAATATTATTATATATATATATATATATATATATATATATATACATATATATATATACATATATATATATATATATATATATATATATATATTGTGGCAGGATGGCCAGGCTCTTCACAATTAACTTCAAATGCAACAGTCAGGATAAAATAGTACTGCAGTTTATTGTCACTTTCCACAATTTATTCAAGGTTGTGCTCTCCCACAAAATAAAACAAAAAGAAAATAAATCCTACTCCAACTTGGAGACTTACTAAACAACGGTGTTACTAACTATCCAACTGGCCAGCTAATCTGGTTTCCAGTTTTAAACAAAATGAAATACAGCACTTTAAGCAGGTTTCACACAGTACCTTTTTCTCAGAGTCTCAGGCTTAACTACCTCCTCTCTCCCAGCTGTTAGACTCCCTGATGTCTTCAGAGGTTAACCTTTTAAAACCCTAGTGCTGGTTAATTACATTCACCTGGTTGATAACATTCAAGGGGTGACTCCCCCCAATTTACCCCATCATGCTGGGAATAGAGAGCGCTCCAATCTATTACTAACATAGAAAGCCTCTCTGACCTTAGCCGAAAAGTCATGCACTCTAGATAATGAATCCGCATTAGCATGCAGTAGACCAGCCCTGTGCTTTACAAAGAATTTAAATGGTTGCAGAGAGAGGAACCAATGGGTGACCTTAGCATTCTTGTCTTTATTGTTCTGCATCCACCGTAGTGGAGCATGGTCCGTGATAAGGGTGAAAGATCTGCCCAACAGATAATATTTCAATGTTTCTGTTGCCCATTTAATGGCTAGACACTCTTTTTCTACTGTCGCATAGTTTTGCTCTCTTGGCAGTAACTTGCGACTTAGAAATAGCACTGGGTGTTCTTCATCACCAATCATCTGAGATAGTACCGCCCCCAGGCCTACATCGGAAGCATCGGTTTGTAAAAAGAAAGTCTTCTTAAAATCTGGGGCTACCAAAACGGGTTGCATGCATAGAGCTGTACGCAAATCTGTAAAAGACGTTTCTGCATTATCATTCCATTTTACTGTATCTGGCGCCTTTACTTTAATCAAATCAGTGAGAGGGGCAGCTCGGGTTGCAAAGTGGGGAATGAAGCGTCTATAATAGCCAACTAATCCTTAGAAAGCTTTAACCTGTTTCTTTCTTAGAGGGTGTGGACAATTTTCAATTGCCTCAACTTTAGTCATTTGTGGCTTTACCAGTCCTTTCCCTACAGTATAGCCAAGATATTTGGCTTCCATACAACCAATGGAACATTTGGTGGGATTAGCAGTAAGACCAGCTTTCCTTATGCTGTTTAATACTGATTCTACCTTTGTTCAAATGGGAGACCCAGTCTTGGCTATAGATGACTACATCATCTAAGTATGCTGAAGCATACCTGGAGTGAGGTCTTAGCAGTTTGTTCATTAACCTCTGAAAGGTTGCTGGGGCTCCATGAAGCCCGAATGGTAAGACCATATACTGGTATAGACCCTCAGGGGTCACAAACACAGTCTTCTCTTTAGCTGATTTTGTCAGCGGGACCTGCCAATATCATTTTGTTAGGTCTAGAACACGTAGAAACCTGGCCTGTGCCAGTTTCTCAATAAGCTCGTCAACCAGGGGCATAGGATAGGCATCAAATTTAGAGTGTTCATTAAGTTTTCTAAAATCATTACAAAAACATACTGACCCATCTGGTTTAGGTACTAAAACTATGGGGCTAGACCACTGGCTATGTGACTCCTCAATAACTCCTAGTTCAAGCATTTTTGCTACTTCCGTTTGTATCGCCCTACTTGTTGCCTCAGGAATTCTATAGGGCTTTAATTTTACTGTAATTCCTGGTTCTGTGGTAATGTCATGGCAGATTTCGCTAGTTCTGCCAGGAATGCTAGAAAATACATCTTTATTTCTGGATATCATTTCTTTGGCTTCCATCTGCTGTTCAGGGGTGAGATCAGCGCATATACTAACGTCAACAATTGGGGATTCGTCTACAGCAATCATACAGCTTTCCCTATCCTTCCAGGGCTTTAATAAGTTTATATGATAAACTTGTTCAACTTTCCTACGATTAGGCTGTCTAATTTTATAGTTTACTGGCCCTACTTGTTCAATAACCTTGTCTGGGCCTTGCCAATGAGACAAGAGCTTGCTCTCAGCTGTGGGAACAAGTACCAGCACTCGATCCCCAGGTTGGAAGGACCTTACTACTGCTTGACAGTTGTAGATAACCTGTTGGCTCCTTTGAGCTTCTTCCAGGTATTGCCTGACTATTGGAGAAATTTGTGTAATGCGCTCTTTGAGTTGATCTACATAGTGAATCACATTCTTTCCAGGTACTGTTTGTTCTTTCCATTCTTCCTTTGCTATATCTAATAGACCCCTTGGGTGTCTACCATAAAGGAGCACAAAAGGGGACAACCCTACAGAAGATTGGGGAACCTCCCGAATAGCAAACAGCAAGTATGGTAAGAGAGTGTCCCAATTTTTCCCATCTTGACCTACAACCTTGCGCAACATGTGTTTTAGGGTTCTATTGAATCTTTCTACTAAGCCATCGGTTTGAGGATGGTACACTGATGTCCTCAAGGCTTTTATTTGCAACAATTGGCATAGCTCTTTCATTAGTCGGGACATAAAAGGGGTACCTTGGTCAGTTAAAATCTCTTTTGGTAACCCAACCCGAGAAACTACCTGGAGCAATTCCTTTGCTATGGTTTTGGAAGCAGTATTGCGAAGCGGAATAGCTTCTGGATAGTGTGTAGCATAATCCAATACAACCAGAATGTACTGATTACCCTTAGCTGACTTTTCCAATGGTCCCACCAAATCCATAGCAATTCGCTCAAAAGGGGTTTCAATTATAGGCAATGGGATTAGGGGCGCTCTTAAGTTAGGTTTTGGGGCTGCTAGTTGGCAGTCTGGGCATGAGGCACAGTACCTCTTGACCTTTTCATATACCCCAGGCCAGAAAAATCTCCTTAGAATCCTTTCCTGAGTTTTTTCAACCCCCAGTTGCCCCCTCCCCCCCCCCCCCCCCCCACATAAGTGAGAATGAGCCAGATCTAACACCTTCCTTCTGAAAGATCTGGGTACCAAAAGCTGTTCAATCTCTAGCCCCTCATCTTTGATAACTCTATAAAGCAAGTCATTTCTAAGAATGAAATGGGGATACATCTCTCTGGATTTCCTATCAACCATAGTACCATTAATTTCTATAACTTGGTTATGGGCATTTTGCAATGTTAAGTCATTAACTTGTTCCCTTCCAAATTGACTTGAACCAATGACCAAGTCCTCAATATTAACCTGTTCTAGGGTTTGCACATGGGGTTCAATAAATATTTCAGTTGGAGGTGCGGAATTAGCACTTGGACTAGGTAAGACCACACCTTCATTACTCTTAGCTTCATTAATGAAAGCAATTTGTAAATTCATAGTTCCCCTATGCTTATCTTCCCTTCGTTCACGCCTTGACTTGCGCCTTTTACAATGATCATAAAACAAGTAAGGGTGTGTAAATGGAAAAAATACATAGAGGGCTCTCACTTATGGATTCCCACTGGGTCTGAATAAGGCTTTCAAAGCCTGGGAAATTGCGCCCGAGAATAAGAGCATGTGGCACAACTGCTGCCAATACTGGGTATGTTTGGCCAAGATAGCCTATTTTTATAGAGGCAGTAGGGTATGATACAGTGCAGCCATGCACACAAAGTACCTTAACCTTCTTTTCTGGGATCAATTGAGAAGGCTGAATCAAACTGCTTGTCACTAGGGTAATGTCACTACCTGAATCCACAAGAGCCATGGTTTCCTTCCCATTTAACAAAACTGTTTTATCATATATGCATGTTTCAGTATGTTTCCCCACCAAACAGATCAGTCCACAAAAGTCCTCATTTACAGAATTATACCCACATTCCATAGGTTCTTGCAAATGTGGACACACAGCCTTTATATGTCCTAGCTCCCCATACTCAAAGCAGGTAACTGGGGTTCTCCTGGTCTGTATCAAAGGATTTTGAATTGTGCCATAGTTCAATGTCTTTGAGCCTGGAATCAGTCCTTGGGTATGTTGTACTGCAGGTGGTGCTGTAGATTTTAACTCTCTCACTGCTGTATATCTTTCAACCAGCGCCACCATTGAATCATAAGTGGTAGGGCTACCCTGTCCTGCCCACTGTCGCAGACCATGGGGTAATCCTCGCAAGAACCGATCCAAAACTAATGTCTCAATTATTTGTGCAGCTGTTGAACTCTCTGGTTTTAACCATCTCCTTGCCAGATGAATCAAGTCAAACATTTGTGACCTGGGTGCCTTCTGTTCCTGGAATTTACAATTGTAGAACCTTTGGGCCCGGATCACTGGAGTCACGCCAGTCCTTGCAAGAATCTCTGCTTTAAGAACCTCATAGCTTGCAGCCGCCTCTTCCTCTAGGTCAAAGTAAGCTTTTTGAGCATCACCAAGCAGAAAAGGTGCAACTATGCCAGCCCATTGAGCATGAGGCCATTGCTCTCTGATAGCAGTTTGCTCAAAAGCAATGAGATATGCTTCCACATCATCTTGCGGCGTCATCTTTTGCAGATCCTGATTTGCACGTATTGGCTTTGAACCGCTGCTTTGCTCCTCTCTGGTAGTTTTTGAGAGTTGCTGGACAATCTCCTTCAGGACAGTCCTGTCCTCTTGCTGTGCCTGCAACACAGCCCCCATTTGAGCAGTTATCAGCCGGTTAGCTTCCTGTTGCACTGTGGTAGCATGCAGCAAGGCCTTTAACACATCCTCCATGTTAATACAGGGTTCAAACAGCTAACCCCACTTCTGACACCACTTGTGGCAGGATGGCCAGGCTCTTCACAATAAACTTCAAATGCAACAGTCAGGATAAAATAGTACTGCAGTTTATTGTCACTTTCCACAATTTATACAAGGTTGTGCTCTCCCACAAAATAAAACAAAAAGAAAATAAATCCTACTCCAACTTGGAGACTTACTAAACAACAGTGTTACTAACTATCCAACTGGCCAGCTAATCTGGTTCCCAGTTTTAAACAAAATGAAATACAGCACTTTAAGCAGGTTTCACACAGTACCTTTTTCTCAGAGTCTCAGGCTTAACTACCTCCTCTCTCCCAGCTGTTAGACTCCCTGATGTCTTCAGATGCTAACCTTTTAAAACCCTAGTGCTGGTTAATTACATTCACCTGGTTGATAAAATTCAAGGGGGGACTCCCCCCAAATAACCCCATCATGCCGGGAATAGAGAGCGCTCCAATCTATTACTAACATAGAAAGCCTCTCTGACCTTGCCACAATATATATATATATATATATATATATATATATATATATATATATATAATAGTAATAGGGAGCACTTTATCAAACAACTGTGTTTATTGTATTTTCATCAAATAACTGCAAAATAAAAATTGATGTTTCAATCCGTTCGGGTCTTTATCAAGATAACCGTGTTAAGTGAAATGTGTGAATATGTAAGAGAAAGAATAACGCACTTACCAATACAGTGTCAGGACAGCACAGACCGCTTGAAGCCGGAAATGTCAGTCACCCAAGTGGGTGAGGTGCGCGTGACGTGCTCTGCGTGGTTGCTATGCAACCAAATGGCAATCAAAGGCTGTGGTTGTTAAGCGACAGGGAAATACAGTGATGAGAAGTACCAGGAATCTAACAAGGAGGGTCTAACAAAAATGTGAATACAGTAAAGTAAAGAAAAATATTTTCCAGTAAATTTATTAAGTACCAATTGGATATTCTTCCCAAGTAATGCAGGGCTACCCAATTGGTTGCTTTGATTTTTTTGCTATAGTAGGTTTATTGTTCCTCTAGTTGATGGTCTTCTGCTACTCTCCTCTTTGGCTGGTCCATCACCCCTTCTCATGCTATATGGTACTACCTTGTTTTTTCAACATTTGTAGCTTCTAGACTGTTTTTTTTAGTAGATATGTTAGATAGTACCCCTCCTTTATTGGCAGTGACCATATTGGACTTGCCGCATGAGGTATGACCACGGCCGGATCTTGTACAGCCTATATATGATTTTTTTAGTTATTTATTTAACATACAGAGTGCAGACATGTTGTGAATATATGATGTTAGTTAGACTGTATGTTGTGAGAGGTGATTACATGCATATTTGTTATTACAAGTATGATGTTTTAGTTATTCAGATAATAAGAATGCACTATGCAACTAACTTGTTGTTTTTGTTTGTTTGAAATATGCCAGTGTAATGTATGTTTTGACACCTTTGGGGATTTAGGTGGGTGATTGTTTACCCTTTGTACTCTTAGTCTTTCTCACATCCATGTGTGCCTTTTCCTTAGTGTCACATCAGTCACCGTTAATAGATCTCCACTTTGCCACAGCTTTATGTGATTTTTTAACACTGACATTTCACCTTTTCTGTGTCTGTTCATTTCCCTGCCCCTCCCTCCGTCATCTCTCCCCACAGGTGTCTTTACTGTATTTGTTTTATTGTTAGACCCTCCTTGTTAGATCCCTGGTACTTCGTATTTCTGTTTTTCCCTATCACTTAGCAACCACGTCCTTTGATTGCCGTTTGGTTGTATAACAACCCCGCAGAGCATGTCACGCGCACCTCACCCACGTGGGTGACTTCTGTGTTCAACCATGTCTTCATGCTGTCCTGACACTATACTGGTAAGTGCTTTATTCTTTCTTATATATATATATATATATATATATATATATATATATTTTTTTTTTTTTTAATTCTTTATTTTTGTTGCGCATAAAAATTCACACAACCCGCGTTGCCACAACGGCGATTGCGGACAGATCATTGAATATAGTTTTTACAATATTTAGCTGTGCCGTTAAGAGTAATGTTTAACAGAGAAACATGTGTCCCATCCGAAGACGGACCTAAATGTGCGATAACTTATGAACATGTAAAGACGTCATTTTGGTAGTAGGGTGAGATAACAGTATTAAAGGAAACAGAGAAGGGGAAGATAAAAATAAAATCATATTAATATACTCACTTGGTGTACTGTACCGGTATGTTCGGTTTCCTGGTCTTTGGTGTATTGTTATCGGGTCGTAAGTGTGTTGTTGGCTGGTCAGGTGCATCGCC
This sequence comes from Pelobates fuscus, assembly GCF_036172605.1. Taxonomy (NCBI): domain Eukaryota; kingdom Metazoa; phylum Chordata; class Amphibia; order Anura; family Pelobatidae; genus Pelobates; species Pelobates fuscus. The sequence continues at coordinate 197,202,778 of NC_086322.1, read as the reverse complement.
CATCACCCCTCCTTCACCAGGGGTCCTGGTGGGCAGGGACAGTTGTCGATGTAACGTTTAGATATTTGTGGCTGGTCCGGTATCTGCCTGGTGCTGACGGCTGGGGCTGATGTCCATGGTGACCTCTTGTCTTGTCCCCTAGGGGGAACCTATCTAATTAAGTGCCCAAGCTATGCATTCCTGGGTGGGCCCTCGTGTGCTGTGCAGTAGATGTGGACTGCATCCGTCTGTGTCCCACCCCCAAGTGTGATGGTGAAGCCTATATGATCCCAGGGACCTCTAATTGCCCGTCAGGGTTGGTCATGATGGGAGTCCGAGTATTAAAACAATCTAATTAGAAGCAAACATAACGGTAGTCATGGTATTGAAAGTAAATAAAAATGAAAATAAATAAAAATGAAAAACATTGAAAGTACATTAGTATTTTGAGGCACTCATTTAGGCTTCAGTCATTTTCAACTATTTGGGGCTTGATAGAAGGCCCCCTATGGGGTTGGTGCAGGTAAGTGTCCACGGTATGGTAAGTCCAAGAGGTTAGTCCTGGGTGAACTATCGTGGGCAGCTGTTGGCCTCCCCTCCATGCCATTCCACTCTAGAGATTGCGCATCTCTGGCTGGTCTATGCCCATGTTTCTTGCTCGTTGTGGGATTTGCTGTCCCCAAGGGCTGATAAAGTGTGTACCAGGGTACCCAACATCCCCCATCGGTATCTAATACCTTTGTCTTGTAGGATCCGGGTGATGGGCGCGAACCCGCACCGTTCCAGTAAGATTGCAAAAGGTAGGTCATCATAAATTGTAATTTTTGTGTTGACTATCAGCAGATTTGGTCTTTGTCTGGATCGTGCCATTATAGAGGCCTTCATGGTAATGTCTCTGGTGACGGCTATAATATTCCGAGGTGCGTCCGCGGGTGCCTTCCGGACCCTAAAGGCTGACACTATTGGTGGCTGCTCTCCATCCGCCTGAACTCCGATTGCCCGCAGGACCTCATGGGCAAAGCTTATCAGGGCTTCTTGGCCTATTGTCTCTGGGGCCCCACGGATCCTGATATTTTTCCGATGGTGCCGTGTCTTTAGGAAGGTTACTGTGCAGAAGAGGTGCTGCACTTGTTGGGTGAGTGTGTTTAGGTGGGAGCTGGTATCATCCAGCTTCTGTCCCCTATCTTCTTCCCTGGACTCCACCTCTCTCAAGCGGCGGTTCAGGCCACCGACCTCCTCCAGTACTCCAGCGAGGTCTGCCTTCCATATATACACACACACACACACATATATATATATATATATATATATATATATATATATATATATATATATATATGGGCTTCATAACAAAGGGGGTGAATACATTTGCACATGGCAATTTTCTGTTTTCTATTTCTAAAAAATAGTTTTATGTATATATTTTTCTCATTTCACTTCACCAACTTAGACTATTGTGTTCTGATCCATCACATAAAATTCAGATTAATAAAACATTGAACTTAAGGCTGTAATGTAACAAAATAGGTAAAAAGTCAAGGGGGGGGGTGAATACTTTTGCAAGCCACTGTAATTTTACAAAATAATTTCTCTATTAAATGTCTCTCTTTCATTCATTGTTACGTTTCATTACTATCAATGTTCCTTTTTACTTTAAGTGTCTCTATTCTTTCTCAATAATGTCCCTTTTCTTTCAGGTTCCACATTTTCTCTTGTAAATCATTTACCTTCTCATTTATAAAATCTCATGAGGTCAACTCCGGGTTGCTTATTAGGATGTATGCGTCTTATCTTGGGTGTCCAGTGGTCAGAGAGATCCATATGGAGCTTTGATTGGCTATTCTAAACACAGCTTCTTACAGCTCATTCTGAAATATTGTTACAAACTACTACAGCTGGATCAATTTCTTTGCAACGGGGTGTAATGCTCACTCACGTTTCTGGCCATGCTCCTGCTTCCAGTCTCCACTCCAGCAGTTCCAACGCCGGCCGATGTAGCTCTGCCCCCTTTTATGATCCGGCACGTGTACACCGACGTCATAATGCCAATGACATTACGGCCCGCCAATATGTTAAAACTTGGACGTTTTGGGGGCATGGCTTCAAATTTAAAGATCTAGCCTATGAAAGGCAGATTCAACCATAGTTCTTTGCCCTGTTGTGGTTCTACTCTCAGTTCCCAATAGTGCTTTGCTTTTCAGTGTGTTCTTTTGTCTTGACCCGACTTTGGTATCTCGCAAACTGTGTTTTCTGGTTCCGTATATATACCAGAAAAAAATGAGACCTGAAGATATAACTCGTTATCAGAGCCTTCCCCATCAGCAATAACTTTACCTTTCAGTAATTTTCATTATTTGTATTTATCTATAAAACTATTTGTGACTTTGCTTGGTTTTCTTACTGTTTCCAAACATACAGAGGGAGGTTGTGCTCTGTTAACATTATAGTAAATCCATAGATAGTAAAAAGAATACATTTACTGTTGCAGGGTTCCTGATGTTTAGCTATAAAAACTATAATTATGTATAATCATATTCTGCTCTAGTAAAATAACTCATTTATACACTACGCAACATTTTATGTTGCTGGTTTTCAACGTTTTTTTGTGGTTTTTGGTTACATTTTTAACTTTTTAATTTTTTTTGTTGTTTATTGATATCTGCCATTGTATATTTTATATATTTTTTAAAGTCTGTAGATATTTTTTAAAACCTCCGTATTATTCATTTTTCCCTTTGTATGATCTGAATAAGACAGATAATGATTGATTTATGTATATCTGCACATTTGTCTCTAAAACACCATTTTGCTGAGAAAAATTTGAAATTGCCTGATCCTCTCTAACTTCCACTACCACTGTTCACAGCCCATCTGTGTATTTTTTTACATATCAAGTTGCTTGGGAATTTTTGAATAGCTATTTAAATAGTTAAATAGTATTTATTATATGTATTTAGGAATGATGTTACAGACATATAATGAATAGTATGCATTATATGTATGTAACACCAACACCAGGGACTGATCACGCCAACAAGTTACAGAAAGAGGGCACAAGAAAACTAAAGCCATCCAGTATATATCCCATGGACTATTGGGCTATATACATCACAGTCTAACAAATGAACATTGTGGCCCACCAAGCATTTATCTAGATTGTTTAATGATCAATTTGAGCATTCCAACATTTATCAAGACATTAATCCAAACTTAACATGTATCCAGATTCTTTGGATTCAATTTGTTTTCCCTTTTCCTGGATGTTATCTTTGGTTTTATTTGTTTTTACTTTTCCTATAAGTAACTCTCATGGTTGTAATATAACGCATTTTTATGAAAGCTAAAGAAAGAAAAATAGTAGTAAAATGCATAAAATATAAATTATTTTAGATGTTTCCTTTACATCATGTTGACTACGGTAAACTTAATAAATGTACGTATGCAAAAAAATGATAATGTAAATCTGACCATTATGTAACATTATTTGAAGCTCTACACTGACAATATTGCAACAGCTTTCTAAAACGTATCCACCAATATGAAAAATGTTGATGACCATATTACACTATTTCTACTTGAAAATGCCCTTAAATAAACATTAAAGTAGAACTGACTTGGCTTAAGATTTGATTAAAATGTTTAATAGTTGTGCACAGTGTAGACGTGTGCTCTCTACTATGTTTGTATGACATAAACCCACTCTGAAATGAGTCCGTATCTATATTAAATTAAAGTGTCAGTTATATATTAATATAAATGGCTTTTAGATTAAATGGTATATTCAGTCATGTTCAATTATGAATGCTACACTTATGGCACTTGCCTGTTGCTCTTTTTGCTCTGTTTATTGGTGAGGGCACAACTCTCTCATTGCCCTTCTACTGTCATCGGTCCTACAAATGCGCACAATGACTTCCGTTAGCTTTCAGAAACATTTTCACTTACTGAAGTCATTGGTGCTAGGCACATGCAATTGAAGGTCAGCAAGGACAACTCAGACATATAGATCCATTTAAATGTGTCAGCATTAAACATCATCTGAAGCTTGTCTATACAAAATCCTCGATATAAAGATATTTTATATTTATTTACTTGAAGGGTTATTCACAAAGTGGGAACGCAAAGTACATTTAAAGTGGCTTTCTCATTTAAGGCCAGGATAGCTGAACTGAAAGCACAGCTTACTGAGATAATTTTCCAGTCTGGCTATTTTCACCTTAAATTTGAAATTTATCTTAAATTCACTTTGAATTCTTACCTTATTGAACAGCCCTGTTAGAAAATATATTGTTTAATTACCTATACAATGCTATACATGCTAGACAGTGTATCCTGTCATGATAAACAAAACTTAAGTGTAACTGAAAGAAAACCTTTGAGAGCATTTCTCTATTCTTTGCCACAGCTAAAATATTGTATGTTCTGTAGGTGTTGTAGTTACTCATCTAGCAAGCTTTGCTTGCACTTGATAAAGAAACATAGTAACTGACTGACCGAGATCACTCCAGTTAGATGACAATACTCTGGCAATGTAGCCAGTGTGTTAACATCATGGAAGAGGAATGTTTTGCTAGGGCAAGTGTTTCCAAGCAAGACCTATTTTGGCAATTTTCTGAAATTAGCAGAATGTTCCTTGTTGACCATATTATAGAGATTATTTATGTCATAGACTCTATCCCTGAGTATCCATGGATATTTTAATCTACAACCATCTACAACCAGCTGTAGTTGTTCTGGCTCCAGCACAAGTTATATATGAAGATCTGAAGTATATGTAGAAATTCAATCTGCTGGTGTATTTTCTTCCATTCAATCAAAAAAGGTTGAACTTGATGAACCCATGTAACTACATAACTATGTAACTATGCAAAAGAGTTAAAAGAGTCAAAGAGTAGGAGGTGTCCCATCTCCGTATCAAATTCATGCCATCTTCCAGAGCTTGATTAATTATTCTAGTGTGGCCATTGCGTGTATATTCACATTTTCCTGTGGCAGGTTTTGGGAGGTTCTTCTTGCCTTTAGTAGTGTTTCCTAATATGATGATGATGGTCCCGCAAGAGCACATCTTTTAGAAAGACCAGATGTTAACAAAGGCAGATCTGCCATTGCATCAGATTCATGTATACCTCTTAATCATAAATTGTTCCTCTTGGAAGATCCTCCAGATCACTCAGACTCAGTGCATCAATGTATTTGTCCAATTTTAGACTCTATGTGAGTGATATGGATTCTGAAATCTTGCATTTCCTTTTTGACATGAAGATTGCTGTTTTAATATCAGTTTATAGGACATTGTTTCCAGTATTTGTTGTAGAAATTATGAGGTTACTGTGTTTTTATCCACAAGTGCATAGCTGAGAGCTTGACATCCTGCTTGATCTTCTGGAGTAAGCCAATTGCCATATTGAGGGACTTCATCTGAGTGAATTCAGTGAGTGTACTATGACCCTTCATCCTTAAAGTGGTAAGCAACTTGAAAGGAAAGAGCATTGGAAATTAAAAGTTTAAATGTATTTGAAATTGTAAAGCAGATCTGTTAATTTCTGGGGTCTTTGCATATTTAGCAAACACCCCTTAAATAGAGAGATACTATATCTTTCTAGTGGCCCCAGGGTACAGGGGAGATGAGGTTTACTTAGGATATCCCTTCTGGCTGGTGCCATTTTCACGCTGCTGTCCTCTTCGACTCCTGGTGCTTCAGTTGACAGGATCAGTGCATGCGCAAGAGTACAACACTGAGGTCTGTGGAGCATGCTGTGACTTTGTGGGATCCTCAATAGACAGCGTCTGAAAGCTACAGCCGTCATTTGTGGTGGCTTCTTAGTTTGAACAAAACTTCATGGCGGAGCTCCAACTTTTGCCAAGTTCAGGCTTTACCATAAGACAAAGTATTCCCTATTTTGTCTTATGGTATCTTTAAAGTTTTGATCAGTATTTCATGAAGAATATACCTGTCACTGAAAAGTGACAGATCCCCTTTAAGACTGATATTTATTTGCTTTGCTGATCTCACAAATGTATGAGAAAACAATATTTCTGGATAGGAACATAAATACATTTCTGTAATCCAGAACCTTAATCAGCATTCATCTAAAATGATTCTAATTTAAAAACTGTTACAGGATATCAATATTAATAATACTACGGAGAAGAAAAATAAAGTTGTCTTCTATCTGATATGGAAAATATTCCATAGGGCATATTAAGTATATTTTATCCTGAGCAAAGAAAATTTAATGAGGTTGCAACTAATTAAAATCAAGTACTAATTAGAATAAAGTTGTGAACTTTGAGGAGAAGAAAAGTTAATTGGCTATCTGTAAAAAAGAGAGAGAAATATAAATGAACCTTTGTAAAGATTAAGAAAAAAACACCACAGTTTACAGTAGATTGTTCATGTTGGAAATGTATGAATATGATAAGTTACCGAATGAGAATGAGAAAGTTAGTGAATGCAGTACAAATGTGATATGCCATTCTCCTCTATACTTTCTGTTAAAGGTCTTCTTATTTCTGCATGACATTAGCTTTATGTTGATAATTATAATATATAAATAACAACATAGCATGCAGAGCCACATACATTCAGTTCCATAGGGAGATGATGTAAGAGAGAAATAAACTAAATGTTCCTGTTGTTATAAAGGTAAAAGTTACATGACATTGATCAGAAACAAATTATACAGTCATAATACACTGCCTGGCCAAAATAAAAAAGTTGCCACCTGGATTTAACTAAGCAAATAGGTAAGAGCCTCCTATTAGATGGTTACTGCATGGGTGATTATCTTTCAGCTCGCAACAAGTTATTTAACCCCAACTGATGCAATGAGTAGCTTCTCATTTCTTAAAAAAACATGTTGAAAGACACATGCCTTGGTCATGGAAAAGATGTTAGTCTGTTTGAGAAGGGTCAAATCATTGGCATGCATCAAGCAGAGAAAACATCTAAGAAGATTGCAGAAACTACTAAAATTGGGTTAAGAACTGCCCAATGCATTATTAAAAACTGGAGGGATAGTGGGGAACCATTGTCTTTGAGGAAGAAATATGGTCGGAAAAAAAATCCTGAGTGATCGTGATCGGCGATCACTTAAACGTTTGGTTAAAACAAATCGTAGAAAAACAATAGTAGAACTCAGGGCTTTATTTAATAGTGAAAGTAAGAGCATTTCCACATGCACAATGCGAAGGGAACTCAAAGGATTGGGACTGAACAGCTGTGTAGGTAAGGCTAATTGGAAAAAAGGCTTACATTTGCTAGGAAGCAGAAAGATTGGACTCTGGAGCAATGGAAGAACATCATGTGGTCTGATGAGTCCAGATTTACCGTGTTCCAGAGTAAATCTGGACTTACAGGGTAAGAAGAGAGGCAGATAAAGTGATGCACCCATTATGCCTAGTGTCTACTGTACAAGCTTGTGGGGGCAGTGCTATGATCTGGGGCTGCTACAGTTGGTCAGGTCTAGGTTCAAAAACATTATGTGCCCACAGAATGAGGTCAGCTGAATACCTGAATATACTGAATTACAGGGTTATTCCATTAATGGATTTTTTTCTTCCCTGTTGACACGGGCCTATTCCAAGATGACAATACCAGGATTCATCAATTTCACACATGGATTGGCCATCACAGAGTCCAGACCTTAACCCAGGACATACTTGAAAACGATAGAAATCTCAATGTATCTTTCCTGATCAACTATTTAATAAATAAATAAATTAATCTTTGGGATGTGCTGGAGAAGAGTTTGCGCACAGGTCTGACTCTCCCATCATCAAAACAAGATCTTGGTGAAAAATTAACACTGGACGGAAATGAAATTGCAGGAGCTTATCGAAACAATGCCACAGCGAATGCGTTCCATAATCAAAGCTAAAGGTGGTCCAACCACTTTTTTTTTGGTCATGCAGTATATAATATATTGTGATATTGTGAGCAAATATTACAAAGAGATAAGTGTAGACATAAAATAATATTTGCATACACAAATACATAAAAATAACCACATTTAAAAATAACCATTTTAAAGAAAACTGCTACTTCCAAATATTTTAATACTATGTTTACTTATCAATTTAATAATTCTAATTTACTAACACTTTTATATAATTTTAAAAGACAATGGAGCATCTCCTAAAAAGCTGAACATAATTTATAGGTGATTTTAGTGTGACAATTCTCAATTAAAAAAAAATATATATAACGTTGTATTTGTTTTTGTTTTAAGTCTTTTTAATTAATGTTTCAAGAGAAAATATATTGATATTTGTACAAAGCATACATAATAAAACCAGTATAAAGCACAAGTCTAGTAAAGCTTACAAAGATAATGTACATTGTAATAGAGGGTGGGACAAAATTCAGATAAGAATATGATAGGTAAATAACGTGTTAGTAGTTTGTTTTTGTTGTTGTTGCAGTTATAAATTATAATTAAGTCTTGGGAGATTTATCATGGGTCATTTCATGTAGGAACAACAAGTAAAAATAGTGGAAATTTAATTTCAAAACGGCAGGTCCAATATTTTGAAGTAAAGAAAAAAGTGTCCTGAAATGTGGTTTCAACAGGCTGGGGCTACTGCTCATACAGTTAGGGCCACAATGGAGATTTTGAGACAACTGTTCAACTAGTAGATCATTTAAAAAAAATCCTTAATTAATTGTTCATCCAACCTTTCAGCTCCAGATTTCTTCCTGAGGTGATATCTAAAGGAGTGGGTTTACATGAGCAAACCACATAGACTTAAGCAGCTCAAGGAGAATATCCTTGTATACATTTGAGTGCTAGAACCTCAAACATTAACTAATGTTTTTAACAATGCAATTGAAAGAGTCCAACAAATGGAGCTCATTTAAAAGATGTCATCTTCTGCACCTAGTCACAAAATTGTCATGGGAGCCGTACCCCAACACGCAGGAACAGGTGAAACCCACAAAAGGTGGAACCGAAAGACGTATTACCGAGTCTTACAGTGGTTGGACAAAACGTATTAATATAGCAAGAAACAAGGTTAGTGAAAGTCAAGGTGAGGAATACAGAAATGCACAGAGTATGTACAAAGCGAGTTGTCCCAGCTGATGATTTTCTTTTTTCGCGGTCAAAATCCACTTTCGGCGTTTACTTCCGGTCTTGCGCACATCCGTGCGTTCCACTTAGTCCTTAATTATGATGGCCATGCGTTTCATTCAACCCAGTTCAAAACGTTCATATAACTGCCATCTAGTGGTCGCCAGAAGGATTACCCCAATTTTGACATGATATTGCAGTCCATAGCATTATAAAAAAGGAAAACAACATTAAGATTCATTCCTATCCTCTGACAATACTATGTTTAGTAGCTTTAGTTCCATACTTGCTCATCAGCAAACAATTGTCCTTCTAATGACTAAATAATTTATTTACCGTATATACTCGAGTATAAGCCGACCCGAATATAAGCCGAGGCCCCTAATTTTACCCCAAAAAACTGGGAAAACGTATTGACTCGAGTATAAGACTACGGTGGGAAATGCAGCAGCTACTGGTAAATTTCTAAATAAAATTAGATCCTAAAAAATTTATATTAATTGAATATTTATTTACAGTGTGTGTATGAATGCAGCATGTGTGTATGAGTGCAGCGTGTGTGTATGAATGCAGCGTGTGTGTGTATGAATGCAGCATGTGTGTATGAATGCAGCGTGTGTGTATGAATGCAGCGTGTGTGTATGAGTGCAGTGTGTGTGTGTGTATGTATGAGTGCAGTGTGTGTGTGTGTATGTGTGTATGAGTATGTGTGCAGTGTGTGTATGAATGCAGTGTGTGTGTGTGTGTGTGTTGCAGAGCCTTGGTGGGGAGTGGGCAATTTTTTTTATTATTATTTTAATTTTTTTTATGATTAATTTTAATTATTTTATTTTATTTAATATTTTTTTATTATTTTAATATTTAATATTTATTTTTTATTATTTTACTTGTAATATTTATTATTTTATTTTTTTTGTCCCCCCTCCCTGCTTTATTCCGCCAACCATTTACACCATTGGATATTTAAAATTATATTTAAAATTATGTTACCATTTAAAATGGAGGATGGAGATGGTTGGCAATATTATTTAGTGATGTCACTTCCGCCAACCATTCACATCATTTGATATACAAAATCATGTTACCATTTAAAATGGAGGATGGAGATGGTTGGCAATATCACTTAGTGATGTCACTTCCGCCAACCATTCACACCATTGGATATATAAAATCATGTTACCATTTAAAATGGAGGATGGAGATGGTTGGCAATATCACTTAGTGATGTCACTTCCGCCAACCATTCACACCATTGTATTTTTTTTTTTTTGTTACCATTTAAAATGGAGGATGGAGATGGTTGGCAATATCACTTAGTGATGTCACTTCCGCCAACCATTCACACCATTGGATATATAAAATCATGTTACCATTTAAAATGGAGGATGGAGATGGTTGGCAATATCACTTAGTGATGTCACTTCCACCAACCATTCACACCATTGGATATATAAAATCATGTTACCATTTAAAATGGAGGATGGAGATGGTTGGCAATATCACTTAGTGATGTCACTTCCGCCAACCATTCACACCATTGGATATTTAAAATTATGTCACTACCAATGAACATTACGTAACTAAACATCACTGATGATTGACAATTTTGTCAACAAATGGAAATTCTCTACCACAGATGTTTTCTCTTGTAACATATAATGTAGAGCGTAACCTGTTTTCCAATTTGTGATTAATTCCACACCATGTGACTTCAAGAGGAGGATCCACAAGGACTTTCAAACATTTAAAAGAAGGATTCCTGAGGCTATCATGCAGCTACTGAGGAAGCTCATAGAGTGAAACGCGTTTAGCTGATTATTCTGGACTTTTTATTGGACTTTTATTGGATCTTTTTACTTTCTAAGTACCCATGTATTTTGTTTTTAATGTATTAACAATAAATGTTATTTACTATTTTATACTTTAGTCCAAAGTCCTTTCTAGCCATCAGGAACTCCATTGGGGAGAGTGCTATTCCCCCTCTAAAGTAGCACATTGTTTATCAACCTCAGAGCCGGGATTTCAGGGCTCTGCAGAAGGTAAGCACAACTATTTATATTTCAAAATACCATTATAGTATGTGCAATTCTACACAGTTGTTTTTCTGCTTTTTTTTCTCGTTGTATACTCTTGGAGGGACACTACCTGGGATAAAGGGGTGTGTTGCTGCCCTAAAAGCATAAAGGATCCTTTTACGGAGCCAATACCATATAGGCTCCTGTCCATGTGAGTGGTTTCAGTCATTACTTACTACCAATTATCCATATAAATATCCACTATATTTTTGTTTTTCTTGTTTTTGTTTCCTTTTATATGTACATTCAAGTTTTTCAAGACTGTCACTGTACCAAAGGGGTGAGTAAACCCCTCTACTGTTTAGAGCGCTCCACTTGTTTGGTATAATTTGTATACCTTATTTCTGTATATTTGTTTTTTATTGTGGGTAAGGGGTATTCCACTTTTAGTGTTGAGCAGCTTTTACATTTTGGGCACTGTAAAGAAACACTTTCTATCTCTTTATTGAGGTAGTTTTCTCTATTGATTAAAAAAACTAAAAGAAATGGAGAAAAATTCAATACTGCTTTTATTACCCAATATAATACAGACCATCATAAAGTCAAAAAAAGTTTCGAGAAATATTGGACGATCTTGTTAGAAGATCCTTTGTTAGGAGAGGTATTACCTAAAAAAACAACATTAATATATAAAAAAAATAAAAATATAAAAAATTATCTAGCTCTGAGTTATGCCATAAACAAAAAGAGGAACAAAAAGATAAGGTGAAAGGTTTTAAGGGATGCAATAGATGTAAAGCATGTTTTACAGTAACTTTGGGAAAAACTACACATTTCAATAGTAAAACTACTGGGGATATTTTCTCTATTAAAGATAGCTGATATAACCTGTTGGAAAGGTGGTGACACTGATAGAAACATTGGTAGTGACCTCAGAAAAAAATGAGAAAAAATCAAAAGAAATATACAAAAGAGAAGTGTGAAAATTAGATTCTAATATGAGAACTGTAATATAAAAAAATGCAACACAATCATTATATACAATATGAAAAAAACAGGAAATAAATAAAATATTAAAAAGAACAAAGGAGAAGAGGCAAAATAAAAATTAAAACACTCACAATAATAGAAACATAAGATAATATACACAATCTAAAATAGGAAAGAAAGGGAGTATATTTTATATTTTATACAAATGGCCAAAATTATGGGTATGGTTTATGATGCATGCAAATGAACATCAGCACACAATGTCCTGTTATATATGACATATTAGATCAATTGGTGTAAATGTAATTAACCAATTAACCAATCCACTATGTATGTAGGTGGATATCAGTATACAATGTCCTGTTATATGAGACATACTAGACTGATTAATGTGACTGTAATTAATTAGTTTATAAATAAAAATAATAAAATAGTAAATAATAAAACAAAAAATAAATATATAGTTAAATAAATTCATTTAGTCATTAGAAGGACAATTGTTTGCCGACGAGCAAGTATGGAACTAAAGGTACTAAACATAGTATTGTGAGAGGATAGGAATGAATCTTAATGTTGTTTTCCTTTTTTATAATGCTATGGACTGCAATATCATGTCAAAATTGGGGTAATCCCTCTGGCAACCACTAGATGGCAGTGATATGAATGTTTTGAACTGGGTTGAATGAAACGCACACACACTGCACTCATACACACACGCTGCACTCATACACACACGCTGCACTCATACACACACGCTGCATTCATACACACACGCTGCATTCATACACACACGCTGCATTCATACACACACGCTGCATTCATACACACACGCTGCATTCATACACACACGCTGCACTCATACACACACGCTGCACTCATACACACACGCTGCACTCATACACACACGCTGCACTCATACACACACGCTGCACTCATACACACACGCTGCACTCATACACACACGCTGCACTCATACACACACGCTGCACTCATACACACACGCTGCACTCATACACACACGCTGCACTCATACACACACGCTGCACTCATACACACACGCTGCACTCATACACACATGCTGCACTCATACACACATGCTGCACTCATACACACATGCTGCACTCATACACACATGCTGCACTCATACACACATGCTGCACTCATACACACACGCTGCACTCATACACACACGCTGCATTCATACACACACTGTAAATAAATATTCAATTAATATACATTTTTTAGGATCTAATTTTATTTAGAAATTTACCAGTAGCTGCTGCATTTCCCACCGTAGTCTTATGCTCGAGTCAATACGTTTTCCCAGTTTTTTGGGGTAAAATTAGGGGCCTCGGCTTATATTCGGGTCGGCTTATACTCGAGTATATACGGTAAATAAATTATTTAGTCATTAGAAGGACAATTGTTTGCTGATGAGCAAGTATGGAACTAAAGCTACTAAACATAGTATTGTCAGAGGATAGGAATGAATCTTAATGTTGTTTTCCTTTTTTATAATGCTATGGACTGCAATATCATGTCAAAATTGGGGTAATCCCTCTGGCAACCACTAGATGGCAGTGATATGAATGTTTTGAACTGGGTTGAATGAAACGCACGGCCATCATAATTAAGGACTAAGTGGAACGCACGGATGTGCGCAAGACCGGAAGTAAACGCCGAAAGCGGATATTGACCGCAAAAAAAGAAAATCATCAGCTGAGACAACTCTACATGATGATTAAAGGAGAAGAGGAAGCCCAATCAAAGGAAGAAGATTGAACAACACCCATCACACCATCAATGGACTTCCAGCTCCACCATATGTAAGGGAAGGAGAGGGAAGGGGTTATTAGGCTTATTTGTGCATTTGTCACTTTGCTGGCAGTGTATGTGATTTTATATTTTATTGTTATTGTTATTTTTATTTTTGGTCCCTGAGGAAGTTCCCTAAGGGGAACGAAACGCGTAGGACCGTTATCTATTATTTATTTTTTTATTTAGTGTATATACATAATAATTTTAAAAAGCCATTAAATCTTTTCTAAACTCGACCATTGGGAGTGTGTGGATTTCCTTATAACCGGATTTGGTGTGGTAATCAGGAAGTTGTATACTGTTCAACAGACTTTAGCATGGACTGTACTTTTGTATAAAAGCCAGATAGCATTAGAATATAATTTGTCACTGTGACGAGACCAATCTCGCCACTGTGCATTGGAGGAGCCTGGTTGCCTGCCAGCTGTCTTTTGACTATGGACCGGCATTTAAATACTTTATTTTCCTATGCAGAAAGGTCTATTCATGTATTTCTGCTCTAGCGTTCGGTAGATTCTCGGATTTACTGAATTAACTAATTTAACCCAGATAGCTATGCCATGGAGCCTATTCGTGTAATAAAAGACTTTGGCTCCATGGCAATCGAACTGTATGTGTGTGGTCTGAGCGCCATTCAGTAATAAGGTGCGCTCAGACCTAAGCTTGCTGGGGATATGTTGCATGTCTGTATTTTATGTAATACATGTAACCTTGTGTATTTTATTGTATTTTACTGTCTTTTTACTGCCATGTACTTAATGGAGTTTTGCCTCTGTCCTTGGAGATAATTGGATTACTTCTCAATTATCTCCAGGAGAGAAGACTCTGTGGAACTGGTTTTGGGCAGAAAAGCCATGCTTCCTTTGGTCACAAAGGACTTCGATCTATCTTTTGCACCAATGGACCAATGTGGATGATTTTGACATACGTTCGTATTTGGAGTATGCTGATTCTGAAAATGTAATGTGATGCATACTTTTAAAGTTATGAATAATGTGGAAAAACTGTATTTCTCTGCTTGTGATAATTACATTACCCATTGTATAAGGTAATTGTATCACAGACAGAGGGGAGGATTTTGTGTTGGAGTGTCTGAGTGTATTGTATTGGTTGTTTTCCAAAACCCTGTGGGTGGTACTAATGTGTATGTAAGAACAATAAACCCACAGCTCTGTCTGTTCCTGTTTTGACCCTCAACACGGAGCCTTGTCTCGTTCTTGGGGGGATTTATTGTATGCTGTTCCAGTTTGACTGCTAGGAGTGTAAACCTATTCGTATGTTTTTTCCTATTCGGCTGTTTACAGCATTCATATGTTTGAGAGCATTCATATGCTTCTCCGATTCGGTGGATTGGTGTCTACAGTAGCTGTGCCTGTGTCTCTGGAAGAGGAAGATCTAATAAACGTCTGTTAACCCCTTTTATGCCTGGGGGTGCCATTACAGTCACTTAAACCCCTTAACAAATACTTATATTTAATAATTTAGAATAGGGATCGACACCAAACATAGGTTAAGTGAATACTATGACTTAAATATATACTATGACTTATATATTTAAATATATATGAAAAATAAATCAGGAAGAATATAAAAACTATATGTAAGAAATATGTAACCTTAACAAGGAGAAAAATAAAAAGACAAAAATCCCAAAAATCCAAAATATACATATATACATAAATAAATAAATATATATTTTTCTAATATATTTAAGAATATTTATGTAAGTACATTTCATTCATTCAATAAGGTGAGATTTCCATGCTTTTACGTGGGGTAAAAGGGGAGGGGGGGGGGGGGGGCAAGCCACCTTAACCCCTTCAGGACGGAGTCAATAGTGCACGTTCTGATCAAAACAAAACGTAAACAAAAACTGGAATTTGCCCGTAGTTCCCCTCTTTCATATTATATGCACCCACACTTATTATATATCATTTTGTTCAGGAGAAACAGGGCTTTAATTTACCATTAACTATTCATATATGGAATATAATTTATTATGAATAAAATAAAAAAAACTGTGAGAAATTTATTTATTTTTTAAAAATGTGTAGTTCCGCCTCATATTTTAGCTGTAAATGTCATAATACTGTTAGGTTTTACTGCAACAAAATGCACATATTTGTAATCAGCGATGTCTCACGAGTACAACAGTACCCCCCATTAACAGGTTTTATGTTGTTTTGGAAAGTTACAGGGTCAAATATAGAACATTCCATTTTCAAATTGAAATTTGCCAGATTAGTAATGTTACCTTTGAGACGGTGTGGTAGCCCAGGAATGAGAATTACCCCCATAATGGCATACCATTTGAAAAAGTAGACAAGCCAAGGTATTGAAAGTGGGGTATGTTTAGTCTTTGTTAGTAGCCACTTAGTCACAAACACTGGCCAAAGTTAGCGTTCATATTTGTTTTTGTGTGAAAAAAGCAAAAAACGAATATTTGGCCAGTGTTTGTGACTAAGTGGCTACTAAGAAAGACTGGACATACCCCACTTGCAATACCTCGGGTTGTCTACTTTTGCAAATGGTATGCCATCATGGGGGTAATTCTCATTCCTGGTCTACCATACGCTCTCAAAGGCAACATAACCAATCTAGCAAATTTCAATGTGAAAAAAATGAAACGCAAGCCTTATATGTGACTCTCTAACTTTCCAAAACTCCATAAAACCTGTACATGGGGGGTACTGTTATTCTCGGGAGACTTCACTAAACACAAATATTAGTGTTTTAAAACGGTAAAACAGATTACAACAATAATATAGTCCATAAAAGTGCCATTTGTTTGTAAAAAATGCAAAAAACGTCACTTTTACTTAAAATATCATCGTTGTAATACAATTTACCAGTTTGAAACACTAATATTTGAGTTCAGCGAAGTCTCCCGAGTAAAACAGTACCCCCTATGTACAGGTTTTATGGTGTCGTGGAGTATTACAGGGTCAAATATAGTGCTTGCAAATTAAATTCTCTGCACTTTCTCCCTGTGTTGTCAGGCATGTCAATCAAATTTTAATTAATCAAATCACATAATTATGTTAAAAGATTATTTAAATATACATGTAGAATTTTAATATATATACATATATATGTATTTAAATTCTACGTGTATACTAATGTAATTTTTTATGTAATTATATGTATTTATCTATATATATATATATATATATATTTATTTGCGGTTATTTGTATTTTATATATAGATAGATATATATAGAATGCCATTCTAAGTGTATTTTGTTACCAATATATATATATTAATAACAAAATACAGTTAGAATGAAATTACATATGAATATATAATTTATATTAAATTTTGTTTCAATATTTTATTTATTTATTTTATTATTTTATTTATTTATTATTTTAATTATACGTATATATATATAATATATATGTACATCTATTATATATATAATATATATACATATTATATATATGTAACATCATTCTAAGTGTATTTTAATGCTAATATATGTACTTATATTAGTATTAAAATACACTTTGTATGACGTTACATATATATAATATGTATATATATTATATATATAATATATATATAAAAATATTTTCAATTTATTTTTTAACATGTTTAATTTCTTTTTTTATACTTTCTTACCAGCAGGGGGACTGTCTGATATTTTAGACAGTCCCCCTGCAGGCAGATCCATAGGGTAACTTGGCAGTTATGGATTGACACCTGTCCTCAGGGACCCTGATACACACTGACACAGAGCAGAATAGGGACTGTTCCTCCTACATAGGGTCCCTTGGCAGATATGGATTGACACCTGTCCTCAGGGACCCTGATACACACTGATACAGAGCAGAATGGGGAGTGTTCCTCCTACATAGGGTCACTTGGCAGATATGGATTGACACCTATCCTAAGGATCCCTGATACACATTAACACAGAGCAGAATAGGGACTGTTCCTCCTATATAGGGTCACTTGGCAGATATGGATTGACACCTGTCCTCAGGGACCCTGATAAACACTGACATAGAGCAGAATAGGGACTGTTCCCCCTACATAGGGTCACTTGGCAGATATTAATTGACACCTGTCCTCAGAGACCCTGATACACACTGACATAGAGCAGAATAGGGACTGTTCCCCCTACATAGGGTCACTTGGCAGATATTAATTGACACTTGTCCTCAGAGACCCTGATACACACTGACACAGAGCAGAATAGGGACTGTTCCCCCTACATAGGGTCACTTGGCAGATATGGATTGACACCTGTCCTCAGAGACCCTGATACACACTGACACAGAGCAGAATAGGGACTGTTTCCCATCTATAGGGTCACTTGGCAGATATGGATTGACACCTGTCCTCAGAGACCCTGAAACACACTGACACAGAGCAGAATAGGGACTGTTCCCCCTACATAGGGTCACTTGGCAGATATGGATTGACACCTGTCCTTAGGGACCCTGATACACACTGACACAGAGCAAAAAAGGGACTGTTCCTCCTACATAGGGTCACTTGGCAGATATGGATTGACACCTGTCCTTAGGGACCCTGATACACACTGATACAGAGCAGAATAGGGACTGTTCCTCCTACATAGGGTCACTTGGCAGATATGGATTGACACCTATCCTAAGGATCCCTGATACACACTAACACAGAGCAGAATAGGGACTGTTCCTCCTATATAGGGTCACTTGGCAGATATGGATTGAAACCTGTCCTCAGGGACCCTGATACACACTGACACAGAGCAGAATAGGGACTGTTCCTCCTACATAGGGTCACTTGGCAGATATGGATTGACACCTATCCTAAGGATCCCTGATACACACTAACACAGAGCAGAATAGGGACTGTTCCTCCTATATAGGGTCACTTGGCAGATATGGATTGAAACCTGTCCTCAGGGACCCTGATACACACTGACACAGAGCAGAATAGGGACTGTTCCCCATACATAGGGTCACTTGGCAGATATGGATTGACACCTATCCTAAGGATCCCTGATACACACTGACATAGAGCAGAATAGGGACTGTTCCCCCTACATAGGGTCACTTGGCAGATATTAATTGACACCTGTCCTCAGAGACCCTGATACACACTGACACAGAGCAGAATAGGGACTGTTCCCCCTACATAGGGTCACTTGGCAGATATGGATTGACACCTGTCCTCAGAGACCCTGATACACACTGACACAGAGCAGAACAGGGACTGTTCCCCCCACATATGGTCACTTGGCAGATATGGATTGACACCTGTCCTCAGGGACCCTGATACACATTGACACAGAGCAGAATAGGGACTGTTCCTCCTACATAGGGTCACCATTTTTAGCCCAAGGCAGCTCATCCCATCAGCCCTTTTTTAGTCGAATGTATCGCCCTCTGTCAGTCCCTTCGGGTTCCATCCCTCATTCATCTTAATAAAGGTGAGGTAATCTAGACTTTTTTGACCTTGTCGACTTCTCTTCTCAGTGACAATACCTCCTGCTGCACTGAAGGTCCTTTCTGACAGGACACTTGAAGTTCTATCACAAATTGGGATAGCAAAGGCCACAGGTCAAGCCTGCACACCCAGTAGTCAAGGGGTTCATTGCTCCTCAGAGTGTCGATATCTGCAGTTAAGTAGTTAAGTAGTGTCCTGTCCTTGCCGGCGTGGTCATGGGAGGACTAGGATTACTTTCACCTCTTCCCGTTGTGCTGTGACATCACCCTTATACGCTGTGTAAAGCATACTTTTTAATTTATTTTGCAAATGCTGCATCCTTTCCGACTTGTTGTAATTTGGTAACATTTTAGCCACTTTCTGCTTATACCGGGGGTCTACTAGCGTGGACACCCAGTACAGGTCATTCTCCTTCAACCTTTTTATACGAGGGTCCCTCAACAGGCAAGACAGCATGAAAGACCCCATTTGCACAAGGTTGGATGCCAAGCTACTCATTTCCCGTTCCTCCTCCTCAGTGATCTCAATGAAGGTATGTTCTTCCCCCCAGCCACGTACAACACAACGGGTACCAGATAGTTGACAACGAGCACCCTGGGATGCCTGTTGTGGTTGGTCTTCCTCCTCCTCCTCAAAGCCACATTCCTCCTCTGACTCCTCTTCCTCACAATCCTCTTCCAGCGTTGCCGCAGGTCCAGCAAGCGATGCTGATAAGGCTGTTTCTGG
Organism: Pelobates fuscus; assembly: GCF_036172605.1. NCBI lineage: Eukaryota > Metazoa > Chordata > Amphibia > Anura > Pelobatidae > Pelobates > Pelobates fuscus. Next base: position 197,182,739 of record NC_086322.1, on the reverse strand, counting down.
TGGTGATGGTGACCACAACTCTTCCTCTTCCTCTTCACGCTCACCTACGGCCTGATCCAGCACTCTTCGCAGGGCACACTCCAGGAAGAAAACAAATGGTATGATGTCGCTGGTGGTGCCTTCGGTGCGACTGACTAGGTTTGTCACCTCCTCAAAAGGACGCATGAGCCAACAGGCATTGCAATGAGCGTCCAGTAACGTGGCAGAAAAAATCCCAGCTCCCCAGAGGCTGTCCTAGCACCCCGGTCATACAAATATTCAGTAACGGCTTTTTCTTGTTGGAGCAGGCGGACGAACATTAGGAGTGTTGAATTCCAACGTGTCGGGCTGTCGCAAATCAAGCGCCTCACTGGCATGTTGTTTCGCCGCTGGATATCTGCAAAGTGCGCCATAGCTGTGTAGGAACGCCTGAAATGGCCACACACCTTCCTGGCCTGCTTCAGGACATCCTGTAAGCCTGTGTACTTATGCACAAAGCGTTGTACGATCAGATTACACACATGTGCCATGCACGGCACATGTGTCAACTTGCCCAACTTCAATGCCGCCAACAAATTTGTTCCATTGTCACAAACCACTTTGCCGATATCCAGTTGCTGCGGAGTCAGGCTTCAAAATCAATTACAACAAATCTTGCACACTAGCATTTCATATACCTGATTCAAAGCTAATTTACATCAAGTCCACATATAATTTAACTTTCAAAACACCATTCAAGAATTTGAGTAGCACAATAGGTCAAACTTGTTCTAATTTATATTCAGTACTGGTTGATCCTGTTTATTTTTTGAATTCCTGTCTTTAAAGTTTGCAATAGAGATAAGTAGTTAACTGAATATAAATTAGAATAAGTTTGACCTATTGTGCTACTCAAATTCTTGAATGGTGTTTTGAAAGTAAAATTATATGTGGACTTGATGTAAATTAGCTTTGAATCAGGTATATGAAATGCTAGTGTGCAAGATTTGTTGTAATTGATTTTGAAGCCTGATGATTTGTTGAAATGATTATACAGTTGTAGTTCTGAAGTAAGATTAATATGTCATCCATAGAGGCAGCACGTTGTGTTTCTCTTTGCCAACAGTCATGCCCTTAACGGAGTCAGCTTATCTTATGAGATGTAAAAAAGGTTCTAATGAGAGGGCGAAAAGAGTTGGAGACAATGGGCATCCTTGCCTAGATCCATTGTAAATGTTAAAGAGTGATCCATGGGAACCTGAAATCAGTATTTGAGCTTAAAGATTGGAGTATAAAGCTTGAATTGTAGTGATAATTTGGTGAGGAAATACCCAGTGACTCAAAAGGCCAAACGAGTATGGACAATTATCAAATGCCTTCTCTGCATCCAGACAAAGGAGCAGAGAAGGCATTTTTTCTGTCTCAGCATACCATGCCAAGTCTACAACTCTACGTGTATTTTTGTATATTTGGCAGCATGGTGTAAATTCCATGTGATCTGCATGAATTAGGTGTGGAAGGATCTTCATAACTCATTCTGCTAAAAATGTGGTTAGTATCTTGGTGATTGTGTTGATTAAAGATATGGGTTTAGAGTTTCCCACCATTGTTGGATCTTTGTCTTCTTTTAGACGTAAAATATTATTAGCTACAGACATGTCATGGGAAAGAGAACCCTTTTCTTGTGCAATATTAAAAAAAAAACTTGGAGTATATTGGGTGTAAGGATATCTTTGAAAGTGTTTCACCACTCTTGATGGTGGATATTACTGATTTAATTTTGTCTTCCATAAATTCCGTCACAAGAGTCTTTTATCTCTGAACTCTTAAGAAGGTCAGTTAAAATTAAAAAAAAAAAATGGGTAATTTGTTTTCTAAGTTCAGTCTCTCAAGATTTAGACCTGGGGAGTGATGACATAAATTTGAGTAATATTCTCTAAATGCTTTATAGATTTACTCTGAGGAGAATACAAGAGAGTCTGATGAAATATGTACAGTCGCTGTGGGTTTAGAACATTGTCTCGGATGGAGACGTCTAGCTAGGGGAGTTTTAATTCTGTTTGTTCTCTCATATAAATAACATTTTAATATTTTCATCTGCCAAGCTACACCATCAAGTAGAAGTTTCTGTATTTGAGAAAGTTTCATTATTTTGCATTACTAGTATTTTGAAGGGAGAAAAATATATTTTAATTACAAACATCTTAATATACCAGTATATAATTATTTATCAAATATTAATAAAAATATTACATCCTCAATATAAAATAAGTATATATTAAACCAAAAAAATAAATAAAAATGTACAGTATATGTTAGTTTGACTTCCCAGTTAACAACCTTGCTGTAGAATTTTTCTTACCAACTAAAGGTCATTTTACTTGGAGACCATAGTAAAGAACATTGCAGAAGTACAGATGAGATGTCGCCAGTGCACTGCGAAGATACTCTGTGGGAAACAGGTTTTTGATTTTGGTTATATTCTTAAAATGAAAGAATCATGCTTGGGCTGTTGGTGATATTTGAAATTTTTTGGAAAGTTGTGCTGTCAAGTATTATGACATTTATTGTCAAACATGTTGTGATCCCAACAGATCATTAAGGTATTTATGGACAATTTCTATTAGAAAACTTGAGCATGTCTTGAATGAGATGTATATCTATGAATCATCAGTGACCATGTTGTCTGTAACAAAGCTCCCTGTACCCCTGGCTGGCTACCTCCGCCAAGGACCGCTTCCTAACTGAAACAGGGGACAAACCGCAGCACTTCTGCCCACAGTCACTGTGGCTTGACTGGGGCCCTGGAACCACTCCTTCTTGGAGCCAAATGGAACAGCAGACACAGGAGTAAATTTTCTTTCCCTCCAATAACAGGACGACACACAGCTTTGGAGTGGAAAGATTTTAATGGAGGCACACTGGCCTTTTATGCAAGTTTCCCAACAAGGATGACACCCAGGTGGACCTTGTTGGGCACAGGGACACAAAGTGCATAAACCGATAAAAACATAGTTTCATACAGTGAGACATTCCCATACACAAACAAAAGAATCCCTCCTCTGTGCTTGCGAGATAATTGAATCAGGAACTGTACTAATCTAACCCAATTATCTCCAAGCACAGAAAAACATACAATTTTATAAAACCCCAAAAAGTACCTTAAAACCACATAAAACCCCATAAAAGTTAAATCCCCTGATAGCCCCGATCTGGGTGAACAACATACACAAAAATCAGCCAGATCGGTTGAGGGGTTTAGGAATTTCCTGGAAGTAATAGTTTTGACCGACCGTGCACATAGTCCTATGCCCAAAACAGTTCCAGGGAATTCAGTGCTAACAGTCAGTCGAGTTCGGTAGTCTTTTACAGGATTCCTTGCAGGGCCCATAGTCTGTGGGCAGGAGACTGGCAAGCAGGCTTCTCCAGGAGCTTGTGGCAAAATCTGGTAAAAAGGGGAGTTTGCCACATATCTTCCCCTCCCCCAGGGAGACAATCCTGACCCCAGACTTCCAATCAGTCTGGATCTGTGAAAGTCTTCTGACCTTTCCCAAAAGGCATAGTTTTCCAGATGGCCTCCTGCCACAAGTGCCCCTTTGTAGATCCAGTGTCCTGTGGGGAAACAGCCTGGACACTCTCCCTCCTGGTTGGATAAAGTTGTAGCGGTGGGGACGATGGGTGCAGTTTCCCTCATCCGTGCCTGTTGGGAAGAGGCCAGCGGCGCCCTACCCCATAGCCAGCGGTTCAGCTGGGTTAGTTGGTGCGTCATCAGGCCCCAGAACAAAGGGTGGTCGGGTATAAGCCAGCTGCGCTCTGCCCTGATGCCAGCTCTGCTGCTGGAAGGAGGTCAGTAGAGGCCGTAGTTCCCTCTCCTGCACCTGGACCATAGTTGAGAATGGGCAGTTGGGGATCTGGGAAGGCTGCCCATCATCCCTGTAGGGCTGGTGCAGAGACCTCGGTCCCATCTGCACCATCCATGCTAGGGGGCTTGTCCCTGGATGACAGCCCCAGCTGCTGGGGAGGGGGACCGATGGTCCTCTCTCAAGGTGTCTCTGGCAGCCGCTGGGGAGGGAAACCGACTGTCTCCACTCCCTGTAACACAAACCTTTGCAGGGGAGAAGGACCGCCCTTTTCTTCTCCCAATAATACACTCTGCCGCTGGGGAGGAAGGGCGACACACTCCGCTCCCTGTCCTGCACACTACTGCTGGGAAGTGAGACCAATTGTCTCCACTCCCTGTTGGATACACGGCCTTTGGGGAGTGAGACTGGTTGTCTCCACTCCCTGTAACACACTCTGCCACTGGGGAGAGAGACCAACCATCTCCTCTCCCAATAATACACTCTGCCATTGAGAAGGAAGGATGACACCCTTCTCTCCCTGGAATATACACTGTCGCTGGGGAGGGAGACCGGTTGTCTCCATTCCCTAATCAATATAAGAAACTACCTCTAGAAAAGAGATACACAGTGTTACTTTACAGGGCCCGAAATGTAAAAGCTGCTCAACACTAAAAGTGGAATACCCCTTACCCACAATAAAAAACAAATACACAAAAATAAGGTATAAAAGTTATACCAAACAAGTGGAGCGCTCTAAATAGTAGAGGGGTTTACTCACCCCTTTGGTACAATGACAGTCAAGAAAAACTTGAATGTACATATATAAGGGAACAAAAAAACAGAACAAAAAATATAGTGCAGACGGTTTCCCAAAATAGACAGTTGATGGTTAAAAAATGACTGAAACCACTCACATGGACAGGAGCCTATGTAGTATTGGCTCCTTAAAAGGATAGATTACACGCGCAGTGCCCCAAATTTGAAGTAGGAGGACCAACTGATAGGAATAGTACTACTTAGCACACCTTATAATAACGCAGAGAGGCAACGCAGAGAGAGGAGTCTGAAGAAGAGGAGTCAGAGGAGGAAGGTGGCTTTGAGGAGGTTGAAGACCAAACACAGCAGGCGTCCCAAGGGGCTTGTTGTCACCTTTCGGGGACCATTGGTGTTGTACGTGGCTGGGTGGAGGAAGAGACCGTCAATGACATCAGTGAGGACAAGGCACGGGACATGGCTAGCTTGGTATCCAAACTTGTGCAAATGGGGAGTTTGCGGTTGTGCAAATGGACTGTTTGCGGTTGTTTGCGGTGCGTTAAACGGGGAGTTTGGTCTGTCACTGTGAAGCGGGCGTAACCCTTACACTACCTGATCGATACAACATCATACCTGATATTTTAAAGCACGTTATTCCAAACAATTTAGGAATGTTAGGTGATTTATGCCCTTTATGGATTAAAACCAGACTCTGCATCAACTATGTAATTTTCCATGGGAGTTTTAACATGGATCCCCCTCCGGCATGCCACAGTCCAGGTGTTAGTCCCCTTGAAACAACTTTTCCATCACTATTGTGGCCAGAAAGAGTCCCTGTGGGTTTTAAAATTTGCCTGCCCATTGAAGTCTATGGCGGTTCGCCCGGTTCGCCCGTTCGCGAACATTTGCGGAAATTCGCGTTCGCCGTTCGGGAAGGGAAAATGTTATGTTAGTGACATCACTACTGTTGACCCAAAATTTTGTTGAAATCCCCCCCTCTCCAATTCCCTAAAACTTTATATATACCAATAAAGATCAGTCCCTTAGGATTGTTATTATGGGAAATCTTAAAATTATTGGAAATACGGTGACCCTCGTATCCTTTCTTGATATTTCTAATATGTTCCTCTACCCTTATGTGTAACACACACTGCCACTGGGAAGAGAGACCAACCGTCTCCTCTCACAATAATATACTCTGTCGCTGGGGAGGAAAGACGATACGCTTCTCTCCCTGTAACTCACCCTGCCGCTGGGGAGGAAGGATGACAGACTTCTCTTCCTATAACTTGCTCGGCCGCTGGGGTCTCTCCCAACGTGCTTTGTGCTGCAGGTACTCTGCCACTATTTTCCTTGTGCTCTGTATTCTTTTCTCAGAGGGGTTGGGTGCAAAGCAGCCCCTTAAACTCTCCATGCTTGTTCCACTCTAGAAGATGTGCAGTAGTCTCAGGGGTGTTCTTGACATTCCCCCGAGGCTAGGAAGCCTGCTGCCACCAAATGTAACAGAGCTCCATGTACCCCTGGCTGGGTACCTCTGCCAAGGACCGCTCCCTAGCTGGACCAGGGGAAAAATCACAGCACTTCTGCCCACAGTCGCTGTGGCTTGACTGGGGCCCTGGAGCCGCTCCTTCCTGCAGCCGAATGGGGAATTAGCTCTAGTCCTTACAAGGACCTTGTTGGGCACAGGGACACAAAGTGCATAAACCAGTCATACAGTGAGACACTCCCATACACAAACAATAAAATCCCTCCTTTGTGCTTGCGAGATAATTGAATCAGGAACTGTACTAATCTAACCTAATTACCTCCAAGCACAGAAAAACATACAATTTTATGAAACACCATAAAGTACTTTAAAAACACCTAAAACCCCATAAACGTTACATTCCCTGATAGCCCCGATCTGGGTGAACAACATATCGAAAAATCACCCAGATCGGTTCAGAGGTTCAGGAATTTCCTGGTAGTCATAGTTTTCACCGACGGTGCACATAGTCCTATGCCAAAACAGTTCCAGGGAAATCAGTGCTAACAGTCGGTCAAGTTTGGTAGTCTTTTGCAGGTTTTCCTGCAGGGCCTATAGTCTGTGGGCAGGAGGCTGGCAAGCAGGCTTCTCCAGGAGCTTGTGGCAAACTTGGGTAAAAAGGGAAGTTTGCAACATTGTCGTATCTCCCACTGGAACCATATATGCTTCAAATAACATGGGACATAAGATGAAGCTCTGTGCACCTCCACTTGCCAAAGATAGTACTTTTAATCTATAATACTGAATGATTTGACCCCAGTGGTTTAATGCGATTTAATAGTCCACAGTGTCAAATGCAGCAGACAGGTTATTGAGAGCTACTTTGTAGCAACCCCCCCATATTTTGCTATTAAATAATCAGTAAGTACACATTCTAGTGTAGCTTAGTACTATGATTTAATACTCTGCTTTTCCTGAAACATAACTGTAATGAGTCATAAATGCTGTTAATTGAAAGCTCGACTTCCAGCTGGGTTGCAACAACCTTTCAATAACTTTACCTAGACAAGGAAGTTTTGAGATAGACTTGTATCTTTCAAAACAATATGGATCTACAGATTACTTTTTTAAAAGAGGATAACAAAGTGTTTTAGTTAAGTTGTAAAAATTATTTTGTATTATTATATGTCTTACATTATGTAAGGAGTTTGTTGTGGATGTGTTATGTTGGAAATAATAAATGACAATAGGGAAGACTTGTCAAAGTGTTGCCGACACTTTTAAGTCTAATTTTCAGCACTATTTTGGTGCCATTTATTAAAGCTGACAGATGTTTTGAATATACACAATTCTGACGGCAACACAATGGATTAATAATTTTAATGCAATTTTGTCCAACTAAAAAGTTTTCTGTTTTTCAACACTCTAAATTTGACAGATTTCTGAAATGGAATCTGGCAGAACTTTCTATAAAGAAAACTGTCACTTTTTAAATCACTTTTCAAACATTTTAATAAATAAAATCAAAATAATGATGGAACGTATGCATCATATTCCAGAAAACTTCCCTATTCCAATTTAACTATATGAAATCTAATGGAAATAGCATTTAAACAAATCAATATAATATGGAAAAACTAGGCTTTCTCTTCTACAAGGTACCTTCAATCAGATTAAATCCATCAATTGATTGATTTTGAGAATTTTTTTGTGGATATGTTTTACCTTTCTTTACCTAAAGTACAATTTTCCCCATGACAGGTAATGCATTTATAAATTGGTGACAGCTAAAGTATGCCAAAGGTATGGTTGGTCTCTGAGGAGGCAAGGTGAAAACTTTGATTGCAATATGCAGTATAATCATTTAGCAGGTTAAAGGCGCTCAGATGACAATGTGGCATGATGGACCTAGGTAAACTTGCAGAAATTCATTTTTAAAGAATATGGAAAGTGCAGTTTCCATGGCAAAAATACAGCTTCTAATCTTTCATATTCATAGCATGTAATGAAGCAACCCTTTCTTACAAACACAGGGGGAAGCTAGATCAAAGACTTCAATTATAAGCTGAATCAATAGTCTATTGTGTGAGTTAAGTGAAAGCTACACATCAGAAAATGAAAGAGATGAGATCCTCGTCAAAATTCCTTGTCAGCCTAGGAGCTGGGCTAGAACTTACTACATCTTTCTGACAAGATAACTTTACTGTTAAGTTATTCTAAATGGACATGAGCATTTGAACCATGAGCTAAAAGGAATATAGCTGCAATCAACCAGGTACGTAAAGCATAGCAGCAATAATATGTTATGTGCACAAATATAACAAAGAGAACAGCTGATTTTATTAAAGGACACGGAGGCTCATATTATGCTTATCTCTTTCTTTAATATACCTCAGCAGCAAAGAAAAAGTTTTAAAACATTAAAAGAATCAACTAGGATAGGTACTCCAGGGGTTAACCTAGTATGCTATCCTTAACTAATAGGAACAGTCCATGCATCCATAGCCACCCATGTGACCTCTCTTCTCCCTCTTTCTTTGCTGCTGCCTCAGCTAAGTATCATCTAATTTTAGCTCTCTGTATTTGAGTTAATTATTGTTGATTTTGGTTGTAATAGATTGATTTGTGTTTATATCACTGTTTTATATTACTATTGTACATAAATTTGGTGATTTCAGGGAGGCAGAAAGAGTGTTTCAGTGTCCCTTTATAGGGATTTCTATAGGTAGAGGAGGGGCAGCCCTGGTGTTTACTGGGGCTTGTGCCCCTAACTTCTTACTGTGGACCGGGCTTTTTCCTCCGGTCCGAGAGACACTCTCCCCCCTCCCCTATCCCGCTGGGTAGTTTATTACCCGCAATCTGTCAGATTTTACTTCCTTCATAGTTTCCGCGGCGGCCGGCTCCGGTGCGGACATTTCACTGAGCCGCCCGCGCATGCGCATTTACGGTCACATAGCGCGGCGGCCATTTTACCCTCTAACGGCAGAAATGTTGCCGCGCTTTCTCCCGACGCTCCCAACCCACTGGGCGGGAGCGCGAGGAAGGGGTAGTAGCTAATAGCTGTCAGCCAGCCTGGTGTCCCTTTGCAGCCATTCCGGAAGGAACACTAGGTAAGCTGACAGCTTGTTTGTGCCTTGCCCTATCTCCTCAATTTTAGTTACCTTCTAAGGTCGATTTTTCCCAGTGTCCCTTATTACTTATATTAAAGGGCCAGTATTGTACTGCATCACAGCAGTTATAATTAAATTGTTTATTGCGCGGGCCAATATTACAGTGCCAAGTTAGTGAGTGCCACATATTGGAGCAGACTTGATTATATATATATATATATATATATATATATATATATAATGCAGCAACCTAAGGAACAGGAATGTACCAGGTCGGCTGCGAGCAATAAGGACACCACACATGGTGGGTCCCATTCCCCACAACCTATCTCCCCACTAGGGGAAGAGGTGGCGTCTGGGGAACAATTGAACTCTGAGGAGTTCCATTCCCTATTAGACGCAACCATGACTAAATCAGTCACGCAGGCCATCTATACGGCTATGGGGACGATGTCTGACAATCTGACGCTATCCATTAGCAATGCCATCATGGCGTCTGGTCACAACCACAGAGGCCCCAGCTCCAAGGCCCAAGATGAAAAGCCTGCCCCCCTTAGCGGTCGCAAGGCTACTAAAAAGACCCATTATATGGGCAAACAAACCTCCAAAATTGATTTTACGGACAGGTTGCGTCCTGTCACTGATGAGGACGTGGGGCCCCCACGTAAGAGAGCCTCCCACCGGGCAAAAACGGTGAGGTCATGGAAATGGGCAAAAGCCCAGACAGAAATATCCGACACTGATTCGGACCAAGAGGAGGTATTGAGCGAGCCAGAAGAGATGGGCTCATTGGAATCAGATAACTCTTCTCCAGAGCACAGTTTAACTGGCAAAACAGCCAACAAAGGCCAAAAGCCGGCGGATGGTTCAATTATTTTAGATCCGCAAGGGGAGCCCCTATTTAATCCTGATGACCTTCAACACCCGCGGTTGACAGAATGGTTTCCTGCTGACCATGTGGCCCAATATATAGCGGCCAGAATTAGGAAACCCCTGGACAAAGGTACCAGGAATAAGTTGAGGGCAGAATGCCCACGCCCGACAGTCCCGGATATGGCTTGCGCCACACCGGAATTGGACCCAAAAATTGGCCAGTTTCTGGGTAAATCAGGCTGGAAGGCCAAGACAGGGCTGGATTATTCCCTGTGCCATTGCCAGGACAAAGTGCTGGATTCTTTAGGCCCCAGTGCAAAAATATTCGACATGGTCGAGGCGGCACTTTCAGGGGACACACCAGTGGACCTTTTGGCCATCAGAGAGTGGGCACAACGTTCAATATGCCTTATTGGCAATTCCAATGCTGCACTTTGTACAGAAAGGCGCAAAGCGGTTCTTATGAAAATCGACCCTAAGCTGGTCAACATGGCCTTGTCTGAACCTGGACCGCAGGCAAAAGGTCTCCTTTTTGGAGACAATTTTGTCAAAGAGTTAGGCAATTACGTTAATACATTCACAGCCCTGGACAAGGCACAAACAAACTTAAAGCGTGTGTTCGCCCCAAAGGTTTTTGGGGGGGCTGGCAGACAACGGGGCCGTCTGTCCAGCCGTTCATCTAGGAGCTCCTACCAGGGCTACCGAGGCTCCTCTTCACCAAGATTCCCACAGGTGGAAACCAGAAACCCCTCACCCTTCTTCCCCGTCAGGGGCAGGGCATGGCAACCCAGAGGACGCAGAGGTGCCACTTACGGCCGACGGCCTTATGGTGAGTACCTTTCAGAATTCCCATTCTTGTACACCATATGTGGGGGGCAGACTATCCCAGTTCATCGAGGCATGGAACAGACTCACTTCCGATGCCTGGGTCCTCAACACAGTGGGGGGGTACCACATAGAATTTGTTCAAACCCCAGTCCAAACTTTGGTCCCTCGGCCAATAGTGTTTTCCCCACAAGACAGGGAACTCGTGTGAAAGGAAATAGAGTTATTAAAGGAGAAAGGCGCGATCTATCAAGTCGCGCCTCACTCTCCAGGTTTCTTGAGCAACCTGTTTCTTATCCCCAAAAAGGGCTGGGGAATGAGACCAGTGATAAACCTACGCCCACTCAACGCATATGTGTGGTATCGCCACTTCAAAATGGAAGGGATTCATTGCCTGCAAGACCTCCTCAGGTTGGGAGACTGGATGGTCAAACTAGACCTGCAGGATGCCTACCTCGCCATCCCCATAGCGGAAGAATGCCACCACTTCCTGCAGTTCCAATGGAAGGCTCAAATGTGGAGGTTTCGCTGCCTCCCTTTCGGCCTGTCATCGGCTCCATGGTGTTTTACGAAACTGTTGAAACCGGTAGTGGCGCTGCTACGCAGCAGAGGAGTACGCATGATCGTATATTTGGACGATATACTGATCATGGCACAAGACGCACTCCTACTCCAACAACACCTAGCTTGGACAATAACACTTTTAAACAACCTGGGATTTCTATGCAACTGGGAGAAGTCAGTTCTGACCCCTTCGCAGTCCATAGAATTCCTAGGATTCAATATAGAAGCGGTCCAAGGAACCTTGAAATTACCGCAGACAAAGATCAAAACCATCAAAAAAGAGATCCGCAGAACACTAACTCGCCCAACGCTCACGGTGAGACAACTGGCCAGGATAATTGGACTACTTTCAGCGTCCATTCAGGCAATCTTCCCGGGACCTCTACATTACAGGGCCCTACAAAGATTGAAAGCGGCCCAACTACAATCAGGTCAATCTTACTCAGACTCCGTACAGCTAGATCACACAGCCAAAGAGGAACTCCAATGGTGGCTTCAACACATGGAAGCGTGGAATGGCAGAGCGATCTTTGGCACCGCTCCAGATTGTATAATAGAGTCCGATGCCAGCACACAGGGTTGGGGAGCGCGTTGTGGTCGTATTTCAACAGGCGGAAGATGGTCCCAATCGGAAAGGACGCTGCATATCAACAGCCTAGAACTTATGGCAGGAGCATTCGCTCTGAGGAGCCTTTTAGGTGCCAAGACACACTGCTCCATCGTATTAAGGATGGACAACATATCAGCAGTGAAATATATCAACCGCCTCGGAGGCACCAGGTCCAAAATCCTAGCAGATTTAGCCACGGAATTCTGGCAATATTGCCTGGACCGCAACATATCAGTACGAGCCGAGTACATCCCAGGTCTCACGAATGTTGTAGCGGACTGGAATTCCAGATATCTGCGGGACGCCAGCGATTGGCGCCTGAATCGCGGAGTATTCCTACGATTACTGGAACTGTGGGGCCCACTGCACATGGATCTGTTTGTGTCTCGTTTGAACACGCAACTACCGAAATTCTTCAGCTGGAGACCAGACCCAGACGCAATAGCGACGGATGCGTTCCCCCAGCCATGGCCGAACAGAAAACTATATGCGTTTCCTCCCTTCACTCTGATAGCATCAACCCTAGTACATCTCTACCGCTCTCAGACGACTTTGGTCCTGATAACACCATTCTGGACAACACAGCCATGGTTCCCTTCTCTCATGGAGATGTCTATAGATCTTCCCAGACTACTCCCAGAATACCCATACCTTTTGTCGGACCCCGAAGGGAACCCACACCCACTGATGATGCAAGGGCAACTCAGGCTGTTGGCGTGGCTCCTATCAGGGGACCATGGGTCGTTCCGGAGGTTCCACAGACAACGCTGGAATTATTGTCGGGAGCCTGGGCCCCAGGAACCAGGAGATCCTACAGTCGAGCATGGAACTCCTGGAGTGGTTGGAGCTTGGAACAACAGGTGGATCCCGTATATGCTCCTGTGAACTATCTGCTATGCTTCCTGACACACTTATACGATCAAGGCCTAGGTTACCGTACTATTAATGTCTATAGGTCAGCAATATCATCTGGACATCAAGGCTGGGAAGGAACACCAATAGGGAAGCACTTATTGGTGTGCAGACTCTTACGCGGAGTGAGGTTCCCAAGACCCCCACAACCCAGATATGCATCAACGTGGGACGTAAACCTAGTCCTAAATTTATTGGAACTATGGCCACAGAATTCTGATCCTTACACTTAAACAGTTATCAGCGAAACTGGCCATGCTCTTCTGCTTGATATCCTGCAAAAGAGTATCCGATGTGAGGGCATTGGACGTGGATGCACGTTCATTCACCCCATCAGGGGTCACTTTTAATATTACCAGACGGACAAAAACAACGATTACTACAGTATCTTACCCAGCATTTCCTCACAATACAAACCTATGCCCAATAGCGTGTCTCAAAGAGTATGAAAAACGGACGCAACCATTTCGGAACCCTACTCGGCACGAACTATTCCTAGCCATCAACACACCACATCAACCAGTAACGTCGATTACTATAGACCGATGGGTGAAATGGGTGATGACCTCCGCGAAGATTGATACATCCATGTTTGGAGCACACTCCACTAGAGGAGCTATGGCGACTAAAGCATTTAATTTGGGATGCAGATTAGAAGACCTGTTACGGACGGCAGACTGGTCACGGGAATCCACGTTTAAAGAATACTATTTTCACCCTACAGAACACATAACATCATCAGTCATTGCTCAGCTTTGAACTAGCATAATATGAGCCTCCGTGTCCTTTAATAAAATTACCAGATTTTACTAATTTCATGACGTAAAGTCATGATTTTATAAAGGACACGGAGGTGAATATTAGCCCACCCGGTAAGTATCGCGAAGCGGACATGGTAAGTATCGCAAAAAAGGTGACTAGAATATCAAGAAAGATGTGAACTCCCACCCAGTAAATTGTATGACTAAGTAATATTGTGGGTTGGTACGGAATGTAATGAATGAACAAGAGTGACACTAAGACAATATCGCTTACAGTAGAACATATGGTCTGTAGAGGTTCATATATTATAAGAGTTAACCTTCATGGCTGTGACACACAGTCTCTAGACCACACATTACCATTTCTTTTTTCTCTCCTTTCAGCTTAACGAATCACAGTAAATGCAATGGTTGATCGGGATTCATCTCAATTCAATTGGTTAAAGTTCATTGTTTGGTTATGAAGATGAAGGTCGACGCACATGTTATGGACCCAGTGTCTACGCAAGTTGATGAATTGAAGCTTCGGCAAGATCAAAGAAAGAGGGAGAAGATAGGTTACATGGGTGGCTATGGATGCATGGACTGTTCCTATTGGTTAAGGATAGCATGCTAGGTTAACCCCTGGAGTACCTATCCTAGTTGATTCTTTTAATGTTTTAAAACTTTTTCTTTGCTGCTGAGGTATATTAAAGAGAGAGATAAGCATAATATTCGCCTCCGTGTCCTTTATAAAATCATGACTTTACGTCATGAAATTAGTAAAATCTGATAATTACATACAGTATCTCACAAAAGTGAGTACAGCCCTCACATTTTTGTTATTCTATCTTTTCATGTGACAACACTGAAGAAATGACACTCTGCTACAATGTAAAGTAGTAAGTGTACAGCCGGTATAACAGTGTAAATTTGCTGTCCACTCAAAATAACTCAACACACAGCCATTAATGTCTAAACCATTGGCAACAAAAGTGAGTACACAATGTCCAAATTGTGCCCAAAGTGTCAATATTTTGTTTGGCCACCATTATTTTCCAGCACTGCCTTAAAGGAACACTATTGTCACCTGAATTACTTTAGCTAAATAAAGCAGTTTTAGTGTATAGATCATTCCCTGCAATTTCACTGCTCAATTCACTGTCATTTAGGAGTTAAATCACATTGTTTCTGTTTATGCAGCCCTAGCCACACCTCCCCTGGCTATGATTGACAGAACCTGCATGAAAATAAAAAAACTGGTTTCACTTTCAAACAGATGTAATTTACCTTAAATAATTTTATCTCAATCTCTAAATTGAACTTTAATCACATACAGGAGGCTCTTGCAGGGTCTATCAAGCTATTAACATAGCAGGGGATAAGACAATCTTAATTAAACAGAACTTGCAATAAAAAAAGCCTAACTAGGGCTCTCTTTACAGGAAGTGTTTATGGAAGGCTGTGCAAGTCACATGCAGGGAGGTGTGACTAGGGTTCATAAACAAAGGGATTTAACTCCTAAATGGCAGAGGATTGAGCAGTGAGGCTGCAGGGGCATGTTCTATACACCAAAACTGCTTCATTAAGCTAAAGTTGTTCAGGTGACTATAGTGTCCCTTTAACCCTCATGGGCATGGAGTTCTCCAGAGCTTTACAGGTTGCTACTGGAGTCCTTTTCCACTCCTCCATGATGACATTACGCAGCTGGTGGATGTTAGAGACCTTGTGCTCCCCTACCTTCCATTTGATGTCCCTCCACAGATGCTCAATAGGGTTAAGGTCTGGAGACATGCTTGGCCAGTCCATCACCTTTACCTTCAGCTTCTTTAGTCTGCTGGTCTTCAGCAAACTGTTTGCGGGCTTTCTTTCTTCATCTTTAAAAGAAGCTTCCTTCTGGGATGACAGCCGTGCAGACCAATTTGAAGCAGTGTGTGGCATATGGTCTGAGCACTGACAGGCTGACTCCCCACCCTTTCAACCTCTGCAGCAATGTTGGCAGCACTCATATGTCTATTTCCCAAAGACAACCTCTGGATATGACGCTGAGCACAAGCACTCAACTTCTTTGGTTGACCATGGCGAGGCCTGTTCTGAGTGCAACCTGAGTGCAACCTGTCATGTGAAATCACTGTATGGTCTTGTCCACCGTGCTGCAGCTCAGTTTTAGGGTCTTGGCAATCTTCTTATAGCCTCTTCTTATAGCCTAGTCCATCTGTAGAGCCAACATTTTTTTTTTCAGATCATCAGAGAGTTATTTGCCATGAGGTGCCATGTTGAACTTCCAGTGACCAGTATGAGAGAGTGTGAGAGCGATAACACCAAATTTAACACATCTGCTCCCCATTCACACCTGCGACCTTATAACACTAACAAGGCTTTACACTTACTACTTGACATTGTAGCACAGTGTCATTTATTCAGTGTTATCACATGAAAATATAAGATATAATAAAATATTTACAAAAATGTAAGGGGTGTACTCACTTTTGTGAGATACTGTGCATAAGCATAGTATAAAATATTAGAAAAATGCAAAAATGGTAGTTTAAATCAATATAGTTACCAGACTTTGTGATCCACAACGTTTACGCTGGAATTGGCAAAATTCATGATACCTAACTATTATAATAGCAATATTAAGCAGTTTTTAGCAAACATTTTTGTTTCTATAGTTATTTTTTTTTTTAAAAATACATATATTTTGCCAATTAAATATGGACAAAAAATTACTATTACTAGTTATGGGTTTCCCATGAACAAACTAAATATAGGTTACCATATAAATTCATAAACACAGAGTTTACATGTGCACAACCTTTACGCTGGAATTTGCAAATGTGTGATACCTAACTATCATAATAGCAATATTAAGCAGTTTTCAGCAAACATTTTTGATTCTATAGTTATTTTTAAAAAAAATACATATATTTTGCCAATTAAATATGGACACAACATTATTATTACTAGTTATTGGTTTCCCATGAACAAACTAAATATAGGTTACCATATAAATTCATAAACACAGTGTTTACATACATTAGCATTTTTAGAAGAGAAAGTTTTTGAAGTTTTTATAGCGTCCATATTTATTTATAGTCTCCATAACACATCTATTACCATTACCATTATTGCCTCTACAATTCCTACAATTTTACTATGTAATTTTTGACCTCCATAATACCTTTGGCACTCATAAATAGATCTAAATGTACAGTGTAACCCTTTCAGGACGGAGTCAATAGTACACGTTCTGATCAAAACAAAATGTAAACAAAAACTGGAATTTGCGCTATATGTCTGTTGAACCGAAATTCACCTCTTTCATATTAAGTGCACCCACACTTATTATATATCAGTTTGTTCAAGAGAAACAGGGCTTTCATTTCATATCAACTATTAATATATGAAACATAATTTATTATGAATAAAATTTTAAAAAACTGTGAGAAATTAAAAAAAAATTGTAGTTCTGCCTCACATTTTAGCTGTAAATGTCATAATACTGTTAGCTTTTACTGCAAAACAAGCACATATTTGGATTCAGCAAAGTCTCATGAGTACAACAGTAGCCCCCATTAACAGTTTTTTACTGTGTTTTAGAAAGTTAAAGGGTCAAATATAGCACATTCCATTTTTCAGTTTTTTCAAATTTAAATTTGCCAGATTAGTAATGTTACCTTTGAGACCGTGTTGAAGCCCAGAAATGATATTTACCCCCATGATGGCATACCATTTGCAAAAGTAGACTACCCAAGGTATTGCAAGTGGGGTATTTCCAATCTTTTGTAGTAGCCACTTAGTCACAAACACTAGCCAAAGTTAGCATTCATATTTTTTTTTTGACTCTCTAACTTTCCAAAACACCATAATAACTGTACATGGGTGGTACTGTTATACTTTGGAGACTTCACTGAACACAAAAATAAGTGTTTTAAAACAGTTAAACATATTACAACAATAATATCATCAGTAAAAGTGTTGTTTGTGTGTGAAAAATGCAAAAAACTTCACTTTTACTAGAAATATCATTGTTGTATTACAAGTTACCATTTCGAAACACTAATATTTGTGTTCAGCGAAGTCTCACGAGTAAAACAGTAACCCCCCATGTGCAGGTTTTATGGTGTCTTAGAAAGTTACAGGGTTAAATAAAGTTCTTGCAATTCAAATTCTCTGCACTTTCTGCCTGGGTTGTCAGGCATGTCAATCAAATTGTAATTAATTAAATCAAATAATTATGTTAAAATATTACTTAAATATACAAGTAGAATTTTAATATATATATATATACATATATATGTATTTAAAGTCTACAAGTATACTTATGTAGCTATTTATGTAATTATATACATTTATCTGCATATGTATTAAGGCCGTTTGGCCTGTATTTGTGGGAGGGGCTTAAATTAATTCACTCCCCTATATAAGGGACACACACCCCTTACCTGACTCATATCGCTTGAGGTCAGCATCAGAATGCTCACGCAACAGACTTTCCCCTAGCAAGGGGACATACAACTTACAAGGTGGGGACAGACCACTTTTTCACTTGTACATACGGCACTTAATGGGTTAAAATTGATACATATTTAACCAGTATGGCTATGATGTTTAATATTTACACATCACGGCACTTTACTTTTCACATATACTGTACATATTAAGATAAGCTTGGTCTATGCCATATTTCCTTATGCCATACGGTTTTATCCATTCAGGTTACAGTTACTACTGAAAAAACCTATATGGATTGTCAGGTTCAATACCATACTACCAGGTACATACACCTGCTCACGTAGTTATTCATCTCTTACCTTCCCTGGAATAGTAATAGTGTACTGGCAATTAGGGTTCTAGGGCCCAATAGGTATTACCCCCTTTTTTCTCTCCATTATGCTTTGGTTAGTGGTCCCGCGAGGCCAACACCCCGCCTCACATTCGGAGGCATACACCCCTCGGGCCACTTGTGAGCTAGCCACCTCGCATTGTATCATAGAGAGGGCCTCACCTGTCACTCCCCTTCCTATTTTCTGGTTACTGTCACCGAGAGGCCAACATCCTGCCACAACGTTCGGTGGCCACACAAAATCCACTCGCGCCAAGCATAGAGAGAGCCTCTCAAGCCACTTGGCAACTAGCAGGGCCTCACCAGTCACCAATCTTGCAATCTTTATTGTTATTTAAGTATTTCTCAAAAAGATGGTGAAGAATCACCTCTTCCTAGCACCCCGGCTAGAATTGATACACCTTCAAGCAGAGGAGATGTTGCTAGTCCAGCAGCAATCAGATCCTGGACGATCCCACACATTACCATGACCTAAGGAGGTGACAAATCCCCTACCCTGCTACAGCAAGGAACGCAGAGTTATTCAAACTCCTCTATACATCAACGGACAACAAGGAGGCAGGGGAAGGCCCAGCTACATCAACTCAGGTGACACCCAGGCTATGCTAGCCTCACTCATAAACTCATTAGCCAAAAAAATTATGACAGACTGGCAATCTCGAGTTGGTCACCACAGCCCTCACAAGGCTGGGCCTCACGCTACTGTACAACCAGCACCAACCGAAACTCGGTTACCTGGTGATGTGGAATTATTAAAAATTATTATTGTACTTGTATTGAATTATTGTACTAACTCCATTTTAACTTTATACTGTGACTTCTTCCTCCATTTTGTCCTCCTAACCTGACTTCTACAATCCTCCATTTTGTCCTCATGACTTAACTTGTTCATTTTAAAACTACCTTACGTGACTAAACTTC
Organism: Pelobates fuscus; assembly: GCF_036172605.1. NCBI lineage: Eukaryota > Metazoa > Chordata > Amphibia > Anura > Pelobatidae > Pelobates > Pelobates fuscus. The sequence goes on along the minus strand of NC_086322.1, from coordinate 197,163,317 downwards.
TCAACCCAATTAGTATAGTAGACAAAGACTGTGTTTCCTGCAAGGACAAGCACCAGGAGGTGCTGGCTACTCCTTAAACCTTGCTGGCTACTCCTTAGAACTTGTAAGATAATGTAGTTTGAAGGCCACGAGAACACAGTAGTAATGAAATGTTCTATTCATAAGAGACCTTGCACCTGGACATGAAGCCTGATATCATTGACCGTGTAAAATGACGCTCAAGACCCCCTTATCCCCACCCGTGTCCAGAATAATCCCACCTCTGATGGGTGGGCACGGGACTAACCTCTTAATTTTTCGAACCAATAGGTAAGACACTAACCCCGACACTTAACAATTAATCCAATTGATGATGTTTATTTGCTGATATTCTAATAATCAATGATGACGCAAAATGCCTCTTAAAAGGGCCTGCGCGCCCGCTTTTACTTCACTTGCCAATAAACTTTCTCGAAGGTATTTTAACCTGAACCTTGTGTGTCAGACTTAATTACTTCAGCGTATATACGCAATTTAATTTTATTGATTTGGACAGGAACAGATAGACATTTGAACATTTTGGTTTACTTTCAAAAAGTACCATAACAATCTTGGCGCCCAACGTGGGGCATCGGGCTATGTCCGGCCGGTGAGCCGTCCTAAGGAAGACAAGGGTGGACGGAGGAATCCGGGGGGAAGGAAAGGAGATTGATCACCTCCAGGTACACGGTAGAGACTTCTGCAGAGCCACCGGTATGTTCCGGCCCCTTTGATTGACCCGTCCACGTGTCTGTGACTGCTTCCCGGGAGGACATCAAAGACAGGTAATATCTTGCCCGGTGCCTCGTTACTCACTTGTTTACCTGCATTTTAGTCTATCTGTTGCCTGGGTGTGTCTGAATTGTTTGCCTGTTTCCCCATTTTGAGATAAAGGGGGGCGGACCTGAGGGGACTTGCCTGGGTCTTCAGTATATCTGTCTATCTGTTTGTATTTTACCCCTTTTGGGATAAAGGGGGGGGGACCTGAGGGGATTTGCCTGGGTCTTCTGTTGCCTGTTTACCCCTTTTAGGAACCACGGTGCTGTGGTTGTAGGGAAAAAGGGGGGTTGACCTGTGGATGTGTTCCTGGGGGTCATCTTTTCCTGTTTAACTCTTTTAGGAGCCTCGTGGCTGGGGCTGTAAGGAAAAAGAGGGGTGTTGGAACTGTGGATTTTGTGTAGACTCATAATTTCCTGTGATCCTTCTTTGTGTCACTTTGATAGCCTAGCTAGCTTCACTGTGCGCTTTAGAAACCTCCGGCTCTAGTTGAGTTGGGGGCTTCCTGACCCGAAACCTCCGGCTCTAGTTGAGTTGGGGGCTTCCTGACCCGGAACCTCCGGCTCTAGTTGAGTTGGGGGCTCCCTGACCGAAACCTCCGGCTCTAGTTGAGTTGGGGGCTTCCTGACCCGGAACCTCCGGCTCTAGTTGAGTTGGGGGCTCCCTGATTATTTTAATTGTGGTAAGGGACTTAGTCTTGTGGCAGGGGACTTCGTTTCCTGGAGGGATTCAAGTAGGCATTGCTTGTTTTCCATATCACGTGGTAGTGGGACTTATAAAGAGTATAGGGACACTACGAGTTTGAGGGAGGTGACTTTGGAGTAAGCACATGTAGAAGGAAAGGGATTATTGTTGATTTCATTCGAACTGTAATGCATGCACTGTATTTCAACTGTATTGTTGTCTTGTTTGTTTAATAGGAGTCTCATGAACTCCTGTGTCTGTCTCTAAGGATTTTCCTTGCCTTTCATCTTTTCTGTACTTCCTATATTATTATACTATCCACTCCCATTCCTCTTAAAAGAGAAGTGATTGGTCACACACTTCTCACCTCGCTCCAATCCGTGTCTACCACCCCGGGTAGGCGGATTCAGTGACTAGTCTACGTTTTGGGAAGACGCACCTGAGAAAGTCCCACGGTTCTCAGGTGGCAGTCGAGCATTGTAGACGTTCTTGTTCAGTTTTCCCTCTCTCTCTCTATATCTAGGACGCTGGTATAGGGGTAGAGGGATTATGGGGCAGGATTTAGGTAAGCCCAGTAAGGGCTGGTTAGCATGTGATTTGGTAGAAAACAGAGAGGGTGAGGAGATGGTTAAAGGTGTTGTAAAGATTGCAAAAGTATGTAAAATTACTGTACCAACGGGTGGAAGATTGCAACCAGAAAGTTGGCGTAAGTTACTGGCAGAAATGAAAGGCAAGCTTACAGATAATGGTTTATTAAAGACTGCTGAAGCATGGTACAGAGTAGCGAAGGCTATTCAGCTAGAAGGTTGGGTTGAGGAAGAAATAAATCACAAAGGTGTGAAATTGTTTGTGTATCATAATAATTGTGTTACTGGGGTTTACCCTCAGCCAGCGCCCCAAAATGGCGCCCAGGGGATATCTATCCCCAAGGTTCAGTCAGCCATAAGTGATAGTCAGCTGACTATGTTCCCCACTCCCAATCCTCCCAATACCCTTCCCATCACCTCCCCTGTCTGCCCGGTCCTGAATTCTGACGGATCTTTCTTTTCCCCTTCCCCGTCTCTAACATTCCCATCATCCTCATCCATCCCTACGCTACCTACTGTACCTTCCCCTAACATTTCATCTGCCATTCCTTCCCTACGCTCCCTCTCCGTTCATGATCCCCTCCCCTCCTCAACCGCCCAGCTAACCACCTCTTCCACCCTCGCCCCGGCTCCTCCCTCTACACCCACCCCTACCAATCCCTCTCCGTCTCCTCCCATCTCCACCCCAGTCCAATACCCCACCTCCTTCCCCTCCCCAGCCTGGCCCTACCCCTTCCCGTATCCCATGGCCCTGCCCTATCCCGGATATCCACTACCCCTTCCCCAAGCCACTCCCCAGGTTCCGGTCATGCCCAGTCCGGCACAGTCTGCTCCGGATGTGCCCACATCCAACATGGCCGCCACTTCTTCCCTTAACCCTAATACAGTACCTTTTCCGGCCACCAATATGGCGGCCCCCAGTACAGCCCTGATGCCGGTAATTCCCGGTGACTACCTATCCCCCGGTTATGACTCGCTAGCCACCCCCGCATCTGGGACCCCCGCTCATCCTCCGGTCCTGTCACCTTACTCGGGCCCTGCACGAAAGAAAGCTCAGATCATAGAATTAGATGAGAGAGAAGAGGATAGTTTATCCCAGGACTCGTCGGAGGCTGCAGGAGCCGCTGCAGGAGCCTCAACTCATCGTTCTATCGATGATCCCTTTGGACACAAGGGTCGGGGAGAACGAACCCCTCCTAAATATGTTGCCTTTAACCCCACTCAAGCTAGCGCATTAATGAAATCACTCCCTGACCCAGAAAAACAGCCTATGCCTTTTTACCGAGGGATAGTTCAAATTCAAAAGACCTATTCCGCCGCATGGCGTGATTTGCTGAGCATTTGTGCTATTAAAGCAGGGGATGCATACTGGCCGAGCATGGCCCGTCACCTCAGTACAGATCTGCTTTCCAGTGATGTTGATTACCCCTCCGGGGTAACCTTTTGCACCCAATTAAGAGAATGGGCTAAAGACAAACTTGCAGATCAGGCTGCTGGCCTTACTGATGTTATTCAAGATAAAGGAGAATCAGTGGAAAGGTTCCATGCAAGACTGTATCAAATGTTTACAGATTTAGGATTTGATCTTACTGACAAAATTCATTCACAAATGCTGTCAGGTGCGTTTGTCCAAGGTGTTAAAGACTCTATACGTAAGGGAATCATTGCTGCACGCCCTGAATATAAGGTTGTTCCCCTGGATACCCTGCTTTTAGTTGCTAGAGGTTTGGAATCTGTTCAGACCCCAAGAAGACCCAATCCAGCTCCCCTCATGGTGGCCCGCGCTACCCCCATCACCTCTGGCACCAAGGGAGTCAAGTTAGAGGATGTAATTTGTTTTAATTGTGGGGCTCAGGGACACTACAGAAGTGACTGTCCGGAACCAAAAAGGGAACCAGGGGCACCCAAGAAGTTCTCCAAGCCTGCCCCAGGCCCCAAGACCGAGAAAAAGGTTCCAATTGTTGAAGAACCAGATGATTAGGAAGCTGGCAAGCCTGTGTCTGTAACCCCTGTAATGGCAGTGTCTACAGGGGATAAAGGGGGGCCACTTGCCACAGTGACTTTGCCCATTGAAGGCCACCCTACCACATTCCTTGTTGACACAGGTGCAGCCCGTAGTGTTCTGCGAGAACAAGACCTGCCAGACCCATCTTTTCTGTCAAATATCGATGTCTCTTGTGTTGGAGTGGATGGCCAGCCGAGACATAGCCCTCTAACAACTCCACTACGAGTTGGTTCTAGCCTGCTCGCTCGCTTTGTAGTATCCTCCACATGCCCAATTAACCTGTTAGGTGCTGATGTTCTCTCACGCCTGCAAGCATCCATCACCTTTACCCCGGATGGGCAGGTAGAAATGTTTACACCTCTATCTGTATCAGACACTTCAGCCCTGTGCTCCTTGCCTCTGATGCTGCATTTAGAAAAGCCCCGTGAGGAAGCAGCAGAATTAAGGTCTAATTTCCCAGAGGAATTAAAAACACAGGTGCCCGCCAAGTTATGGTCCTCAGGCCCAGAGGACATAGGTCACCTAAATGTTCCCCCTGTGGTGGTAAAGCTCATTCCAGGAGCTAAGCTACCAAGAAAACCACAATATCCCTTAAAACCAGCACAGTCTGCTGCCATTTCTATCCACATCAAGGCACTCTTAGAGAAGGGTGCCCTGGTAAAATGTAAATCTGAATGCAACACCCCATTATTTCCTGTGAAAAAGAAAACTCCAAAGGGTGAGCCAGAGAAGTACAGGATGGTCCAGGATCTCCGTGCTGTCAATGAAGCTACCGTCCTGGATACCCCTCTTGTACCAAATCCCCATACTCTGCTCTCTGGAGTCCCACCATCTGCAAAATTCTTCACAGTCATTAACCTGGCCAATGCCTTTTTCAGTGTCCCACTGGACCCTTCCTGTCAATACCTGTTTGCTTTCACTCATGAGATGCAACAGTATACCTGGACTGTCATGCCCCAAGGGGCACAAAATTCTCCAAGTCAATTTGCAAAGGCCATGGGTACCATCCTTGATCCATGGCAAGCCGAGCACCCAGAAGTTGTTCTGCTCCAGTATGTGGATGATTTGTTACTCTGTGGAGATGATATACCCACTACTGAAAATTGCTCAATTAGTCTCCTTTGCTATTTGGCAGAACAAGGATGCAAAGCTTCGCTCATCAAGCTACAATTCTGCCAACCTTCAGTAATTTTCCTTGGACATTGCCTATCTCAAGGTACCAGACATCTTACTCGGGACCGGGTGAGAGCTGTGCTGGACATTCCGCCTCCAAGGACTTCAAAGTCTCTTCATGCCTTCCTAGGCCTCATTTCCTACTGCAGAGCATGGATCCCAGAAGCCTCTCTGCTTATGCAACCTCTCTATGATGCTCTTAAGTCTGACCCATTCTGTCTGACCAATGAAGCTCTGGACAATTTCAATGCTCTCAAACGTGCCATTGCTTCTGCTCCTGCCTTGGGCCTACCTGACTACTCCAAACCTTTCAAATTATATGTCTCTGAAAGACAAGGCCATGCAACAGGAGTTCTCACCCAAACTAATGACTTAAGAGGCCGCCAGAGGCCTATTGGATATTTCTCATGTCAACTGGACATTGTGGCCAGAGGGACTCCTTCCTGTCTCAGGGCTGTTTTTGCCGCGAGAGAACTCATAGAAAGAACCTCAGACCTGGTCCTTGGCCACCCTCTGGTTGTTTTGGCCCCTCATGACATTTCTGCTATTATTAACCAAGTCCAGCTCAAGCACGTGTCTCCAGCCAGACACCTGCGCCTACAGTGTCATCTTCTTTTGCCTGACAACATTTCCATCCAAAGATGTCAAGTGCTTAATCCGTCCACTCTTCTTCCACTCCCTGAGGGGGGTATCTATTATGGGTTTATCACGGATGAAACCTACATCTACCTGCTCTGTGGATGTATCAAGAAAGTCATGCATCCACATTTGTCATTTTATGAAGATGAGACACCTCTTTGTGAAGGCCCGGATTACGCCTTCTGCACCATGTGGTACAAGCCGAACATTACTCCTGAACCTTGCTATGAAGATGAGCTTTACCACTGGACCAATGTAAAGCTCACTGCGCAAGACTTCTATTGTGACTCTGAAGGCAATAGATTGGTCTTGGTCCAGCTACCTCAACAACTTAACTACCTTTACCGTCATTGGGATACCGCTATCCCACATATTCCTGTTACCAAGTTGAAGACAAGGTCATGGAATGATCTTGGGCCCATGGCAAAACTATGGGCCACCATGAATGAAGAACAGCTACAGGAAAATGGTATTGCCAAATACCTAACAACTGACCTTCTAGAAGCATGGCCACGCCATTTCCTGGAAAAGGAATTTCAAGATCTGGTCATAAAGAATGATTATGACCCAGAAACACCTCATGACTGTTTCGAACAGATGAAAATGGAAACAGTGCACTTACCAACTGTGCATGAGAATCCATTACTAGATCCGGATTTTACCCTGTTTGTGGACGGTTCAAGATATGCTGATGAAGAAGGAAGATACCATACAGGATATGCCGTAACCACAACAGATGAAGTTATCAAATCATCATCCTTACCGCCAGCAATGTCTGCGCAAGAAGCTGAATTACAGGCTCTGACTTCAGCATGCAAAATTTCCGAAGGAAAACGTGCCAACGTCTATACAGATTCAAGATATGCTCTGGGTGTGGCACATGACTTCGGCCTAATTTGGAAGACAAGAGGATTCCTTACCACCGCCGGTACACCAGTCAATTACAGCACTGCAATCAAGGAGCTAATGGATGCCCTCCTACTCCCCAAAGAAGTGGCCGTTTTGAAAGTCAAGGCCCATGGGAAATTGGATACAGATGAAGCAAAGGGCAACCATTTGGCTGATCAGGCTGCTAAGCTAGCGGCCAGGGATCTGCAGGAAGTGGACGAAGAAGTGTCTGGACAAGAAGAAGAAGAAGTTCCTATTTTTGCTCTGCAAACTCTTCCTACTGATTTACGAATTTTGCGAGAACAGCAAGCTGCAGTCACTCCTGAGGAAATCCAGAAATGGAAAAAGAAAGGAGCTGTCCAAAAGGACGGAATATATTACAACAACTTCAAATTTTGTCTTCCCAGAAATTTATACCCAGCAGTGGTCCAATGGGCACATGGGCCTGCACACCTGTCAAAAGAACTGATGGCCGCCCTCATACAGAAGTATTATGAAGCACCTGGAATCACAACATTGATCAGCAACTTCTGTAAAGCCTGTGTCATTTGTGCAAAATGCAATCCAGGAAGACCAGTCAAGGTGCCTGCAAAACACCTGGCAAAGCCCATGTACCCCTTCCAGCGAATTCAAATTGACCACATCCAAATGCCCAAGAGTGGGCCCCATGAATATGCACTAGTCATAGTGGACATGTTCTCAGGATGGCCAGAGGCATACCCAGTGGCCAATATCACTGCAAAAACAACCGCAAGACGCCTACTTACCGAGATAGTATGTAGGTTCGGACTTCCAGAAGTCATTGAAAGTGACCAAGGCCCAGCCTTTACAGCAACAGTGACTAAAGAAATTTGGACTGCTCTAGGGGTGACTCTAGCCTTCCACACCCCTTACCACCCACAAAGTAGTGGTAAAGTGGAGCGCATGAATGGCACTCTAAAAACCAGAATGTTAAAAATGTCACAAGAAACAAAGATGCCCTGGCCAGAAAGCCTGCCAATAGCTTTATTTAGCGTTAGGCACACACCTAGAGGGAAGCATTCACTGTCCCCATATGAAGTTCTATTTGGGACAGCACCCAGACTAGGTTGTTATTATCCGCAACAGTTGCAGCTCCAATCAGATGTTTTAGTAGATTATGTAACTGAACTTGCAAGTGCTTTAAACAAAATACATGCCCAAGTTTTCTCTTCAATTCCAGATCCCGAATTGGATACAGGTTCCCATAACCTGCTTCCCGGAGATTGGGTCCTGGTCAAGAAGTTTGTGCGGAAAAATACCCTGGAACCAAGATTTGACGGTCCATTCCAAGTTCTTCTGATTACCGCAACCTCCGTCAAACTGGCCGGTAGGCCAAATTGGATCCACGCTTCCCACTGCATAAATCTCCTGCCCCAGAGGAAGCGAATACCGCACAAACATGTATCTCTGGTACACCTTCTCCCTAATTAGCCTTATAAAGGCCCAGCAAGTAGCCATTACCAAAGATATTAGTGGGTACACCTTCTGGTATAATTCATCGTGCACCCAGGTGGCTACTTATACCTTTGATTACTGTGATATTGTAGAATGCCCATTTCCCACACCACAAATCCAGAGCATCTATAGAGATATCCCTCATTCGAAAGACCCATATGTTTGTGTAGTTGACAAGCAATGGGGGCACAATTGTGACCATTGGGGGGCGGCGGGATGGAATGCCGGGCCTGCCTGGGGTTACAAACCAAAAAGTGCCGTAGCTAAAGTAGATGATCATGGTAGATCTCTTCTCCAGAGAATGACTTTAAGAAAGCCTGGGGGGAGTACACCAATGAAATTAATCCTTAACATTGAACATCCAAGCCCAACAGATGCAGACCAGTATGTGATGGGAATGTATTGGAAAAAGGGTTCCTACCAAAAATTAGGGCATTTCTACCTCAAAGATATGTGCAACTCTTCTGAGTGGCAAGGGGCCACCCATATGGTCCCTAACCCATTAAAACCTCATATCCAGACCTTTCAAGACATGATGGCCATTGCTAACCCCACCTTTGAAGATACCATGGCCGCTGAAACAGGTTTTAATGATGTAAATCTATGGTTAGAATGGATGAAATATAATGCTAATAAGCATAATAGAACTGCATGTTATGTGTGTGGCGGTGCCCGGCCTCACCTGGGTACTGTGCCTTTAATCCTGCCAGTAGATATAGAAGAATGTGTTTTAAGCCTTTTTGCCTATCACCATAATTTTAACAGGTCCATATGTATTGCATGGACAAAAGAGTATCCTCTCCTAACCCAGGATGTCAAACCCCCAGATGGTATTACTGTGTATAAAGGTAACTACACTTGTTATGCTAATTACGATGGAATAGGTAAATTCTTGGGTAACTTCTCTAAGGGGTATTGTGCTACCTACAGAAATGTCTCTATGGACTTGTTGCAGTTTCACACCAGGTCATTAGGGGATATTTACTGGTTGTGTGGGGATTTACAGCTAAGATCCAGAATGGACAAGCAGTGGTGGGGGGAGTGTACTCTAGCTAAAGCTATTATGCCTATACATATCATCTCTGACACACACCTCGTCACCCATGGGTCCAAACACACTAAGGTTAAACGTGACGCCCCAGTGAAAGGAAGTTTTGATCCTCATGTGTATATTGATGCCATTGGAGTGCCTAGGGGGGTGCCCAATGAGTTTAAAGCAAGGGATGAAGTTGCTGCAGGATTTGAATCAATTTTTACCATAGTTACCGCAAACAAGAATTTAAATTGGATAAATTACATTTATTATAACCAACAGCGTTTTGTTAATTACACTAGAGAAGCCCTCCAGGGGTTGGCCGAACAGTTGCAGGCCACATCCCAAATGGCCTTCCAGAATAGAATGGCCCTAGATATGATCTTAGCCGAAAAAGGAGGGGTTTGTAAAATTTTGCCCGACACCATGACATGTTGTACCTACATCCCAGAAAACACAGGCCCTAATGGTAAAGTCACATTAGCCATATAAAAATTAAATGACCTGTCTGAAGAGTTAAAAAGGAATTCTGGGATAAAAGATCCCTGGGAAAGATGGTTTGGTTGGATGACAGGATGGCAAAAGGCTTTAATGCAGATTGGTATGTGTTACAAAAACCTTATTGAACTATGTGCCTTTAAATGTTATTTTCACTTGTCTGACTTATTTGCAGTCGTTGGTATGGTTCAGCACGAATCCTTTGTGTAAACGTATAGGTGGCCGCCATTTCAGGACTTTGCACGTGTTCGCGGCCTTCTTACGTACGACCAGCGGTGTTTGCCAGCAATCGTCTGGAACTAAAAACGGAGACGCACCCAGGCGAACACCGCTGAGACCTCCAGGATAGTATAACTTCGTGCTGGACCTACCGAGCGGCTCACCGTTCGGTAGGACGATTACCCTTCGCAGGGGGAGTACAGCGACCCCCAGGATACCTATGGATGGCAATGGGTTCGTGGAGTTTCACCGTACGAACGGAGACCGACCGCAAGGCCTAAACGTGTGGAACCATTTTCGGCCAGGAAGTCGGTGCGGTCGGTCAAAACTTTGAAAACCCATAACTCTCGAACCATTCATCCGAACGGGTTGGTTTTCGGATATGTTGCTCCCCTGAACAAGATCTGTACAGCGGTGTAGGATTTAAAGGGGTACCCCCTGGTTTTGGGGTACATCCAGAACTTGGTTAAAAACATGTACTGCATAATTATGTTAACTGTTTGTCCGAGGGGAGGAGATGTGTGGGAGGTATCCAATATGTGATTGGTGATTTTATGCCTCCCCCTGGGAGTATCCTTTTTGTATGTAACCACAATAAAAAGCAGGCTGGTCAGCCCAGTCCTCAGTTCTTACTTGACCCTCAAATCGCAGCCTCGACTCGTTTTGTTGGGTAGAAAGGTATCCTAGCTATGCTATAGCTAGTGGGATTGTTCTACACTTACAGGACTCTTATGGAATATTAAGGAAAGCCGCTCTCTCCTCTTCAGCAACTAGGAATCCAGACGACTAAGCGGTCCAGCTCTCAGCAAGCCTAAGGGTAACCGTAACATTTGGTGGCCAGCGGTGGGATTATCCTGGATTTCCTAGGAGAGGTACGGAACGGATGGAGAGCACCTACACAAAATTGAAGCGTACCACCCTAAAAGATTTACTGGAAAGCAGAGGAGGGTACGCCAGCAACCGGCCAAGGAGAGAACTGATCGCAGAACTGACCGAACTGGATCAAAGCTTCACAATGGCGGAAGCACCAACCACGAATGGTGATGAAAAGGCAAGGATTGTTCGGGAGAGGCTCTCCCTATACGGGCCAAACCCACCTATAGAACTAGTACAGCAGTTGATGGCGGAGGCAGACGAGGATATACGAAAGGCCCGAGCCCACGCACTTGACCTAGTAAACGCACAACGCAATGCTGAAGCCCCGCAGGTAATCGTTCCTGTCGAAAACGCTGGGAAGCCCAAGATACCCTTTGCGGCATTTAGATCCTTTCTAGAGAGCGAGACAGGAATTGATGAATACTTGGCGGACTTCGAAAGGCAATGCGCCCTGCACCAGATTCCCATCAGAGAGTGGCCCACGATCCTGTCTGGGAAACTATCCGGGCGAGCCCTGGAAGCTTTTCGTACCTTGGGTACTGAGGAAGTGACACAGTATGAGCGAGTTAAAGAGACACTGCTAAGACGGTACGCTGTAACTCCAGACACGTATCGCCGGCAGTTTCGAGGCACGAAAAAGAAGCCTAACGATACCCATATGGAATGGGCGCACCGAATGCGGAGAGCGGCAAACCACTGGATGAGCGGGAGTAAAGCTGTGACTGGTGAGGAAATTTTACAATTGTTTCTCTTAGAACATTTTTATAATGGCATGGAACAGCAGGGGAAGGAGTGGCTGCGAGACAGGCGACCTTCCACCCTAGAAGAAGCAGCCAAATTAGCGGATGAACATTATGACTCACGTCTTCACGAGCCAACGAGCTACCGGGCTCCAGCACGGGTTGAGCCCAGAGAGGTTTACCGTGCACCTCCTCGTACGGAGTTCCGAGCCCCGGTACCCGCAGGGCCCACCCGACACTCAGGGCCACCCAATAACAACTCTGATCGTCCCAGACCAACTTGCCACCGATGCAAGCAACCAGGGCATTTCATGGCTAACTGCCCTCTTAACACGCACCAGACACCCAGGAATTACAATTACCCCTCGGGGCCATACCGTTCTGCCCGCGCCCTCTGTGTTAACCAAGAGGCCTCGATGGAGGAATATTTGGGGCCACTTCACGAGGCAGACCCTGTATATGCTGCTTCAGATAACCGCCAGCACCATCGGCAGAAGGTATGGCTCGAAGGGCGATCTACCGAGGGGTTGAGAGACACAGGGGCTACCATCACACTGGTGCAGAGTCATTTGGTGCCAGAACACAAGCGGTCAGGGCAGACCGTGGCCGTTAGAGTGGCGGGGGGGGATGTGTACAAAATTCCGACCGCTAAAGTACACCTTGATTGGGGAGCGGGAAAGGGGGCTGTGAACGTGGGCATAATGGATAATTTACCTGCGGAAGTACTACTGGGCAACGATTTGGGCCCCATGACTTCTGCCTATGCTCCAGCGTACAACAACGAGGCGAACCCAGTGACTACCCGAGCACAAGCCCGGACGGACCGAGAACCCTCACCAGTGCGGGAGACCCAGGTAAGACCGACCCCGACTGTTCCTGACATGTTAGGCCCCATACCCTGGGACACCCCAGATACTTTCGAGACCGAGTCTAGGAATGATCCGACTTTACAAAAATACCGGGAACGAGCAGAGACCGGGGGGAGCGGGGCAGATAACGAAACTTTTCTATGGGAAAAAGGCAAACTATACCGCTTGACGGAGAAAAAGGGACAAAGTAGGCGACAGCTGGTAGTGCCCCACAAATACCGTCGAGAAATCCTCAAGATAGGACACGACATCCCCTTGGCAGGTCATCTAGCTGTGACCCGTACGTTACACCGCATTACCCACACATTCTTTTGGCCAGGAGTACACGCTGATGTTAGGACTTATTGTAATACTTGCGATGTGTGTCAACGAGTAGGAAGGCGAGGCGATCACCCTAAAGCCCATCTAGTCAATATGCCCATCGTAGAGGAACCCTTTAGCAGGGTTGCTATTGACCTAGTAGGACCACTGGCCACCCCTAGTCCCTCCGGTAAGCGCTACATCCTTACCGTAGTGGACTACGCTACCAGGTACCCCGAGGCTGTCGCCCTGTCCAACATCCAAGCGGATACGGTAGCGAATGCACTGGTACAAGTGTTCTCCCGGGTAGGATTTCCAAAGGAAATCCTGTCTGACCGAGGCACCCAATTCACAGCCGAATTGACCCAACAACTCTGGCAGGTCTGCAAAATTAAATCCCCCTACCATCCCCAGACGAACGGACTTTGTGAGAGGTTCAACGGAACCCTCAAACAAATGCTCAAAACGTTCACTCAAGAATACCGAGATTGGGAACGCTTCCTGCCGCACCTCCTGTTTGCCTATCGGGAGGTGCCCCAGGAAACGACAGGGTTCTCTCCCTTTGAGTTGCTCTACGGAAGAAAGGTACGGGGCCCCCTAAACCTGATCCGGGAGCACTGGGAGGGAGAGACAGAAACTGACGGTGTCCCCATTGTGCCATACGTGCTGGAACTCAGAGACCGAATGGAGCAGCTAGCCAGATCCGTGCAGGCTAACCTCCAGTCGGCCCAGAGAAGACAGAAGGTATGGTACGATCGGGGGGCCCGAAGGAGAATCTTTACCATGGGACAAAAGGTGTTGGTACTTAAGCCGGTAAAGACAGACAAATTGCAAGCATCATGGCAGGGCCCCTACCAGATTGTAGAGAAACGGGGCGACACAACTTATGTCATAGCCAGTTGCCACGACAACAACCTTAGGAGGACGTTCCATGTAAACATGCTCAAAGAATACCTGGAGCGACCCGAGAACGTGACAGCCGTATGTTGTCCTCCCCAGGAAGACCCCGACAGTCTACCCATCCCCGACCTATTAGAAAAAAGTCCCCCCACAGGGATAGTATCCCAGGTTCAGATAGGAGACCGACTTAACCCCACTGAAAGGGAGCAGCTCAATACACTCCTCCGGGCCAAACACCTCACCTTCTCCCAGAAGCCAGGGTACACTACCCTAACTACCCACCAGGTCGACACCCCCGGGCAAACGCCCTTACGCCAGCCCCCGTATCGCATCCCCGAGGCAGTTAGAACAGGAATGAAGCAGGAGATAGATGAGATGCTCCAACTCGGGGTGATTGAGCCCTCCGATAGTCCCTGGGCCTCCCCGGTTGTCCTGGTACCCAAGAAAGATGGGACGACCCGGTTCTGTGTAGATTACCGGAGGCTCAATGAAAAAACAGTGACGGACGCGTACCCGATGCCCAGGGTAGACGAGCTACTCGATCGTATAGCCAGGGGAAATTACCTGACCACTATCGACCTCTGCAAGGGTTACTGGCAGATTCCCCTGGCCCCGGAGGCTATCCCCAAGTCGGCATTCGTCACCCCATTCGGCTTATACCAGTTTAAGGTAATGCCGTTTGGGATGAAGAATGCCCCAGCTACATTCCAGCGCTTGGTGGATAGGCTCCTGGATGGCTTCCAGAGTTTTGCCTGTGCATACCTGGACGACATAGCGATTCACAGTGAGTCCTGGGAGGACCACTTAGCTCATGTAGGAATGGTTCTGGATCAGATCCGGGCTGCTGGCCTGACTCTGAAACCAGAAAAATGTCACTTTGGGATGGCCGAGGTACAGTACCTGGGTCACCGGGTGGGGTGCGGAAAACAGCGACCAGAGCCAGCCAAGATAGAAGCTGTTGCCAATTGGCCCACCCCCATCACTAAAACACAGGTTCTGGCCTTTCTGGGCACGGCAGGGTACTACAGACGATTTGTACCCGACTACAGCACACTTGCCAAACCCCTGACTGACTTGACCAAGAAAAACTTACCTCGACAGGTCCTGTGGTCTCCCCACTGTGAAAAGGCTTTCCAGGCCCTCAAAAACGCTTTGGTTAATGCTCCTGTCTTGGCGGCTCCAGCTCTTAATAAACGTTTTATCGTCCATACAGACGCTTCCATGTTCGGGCTGGGAGCCGTCCTCAGCCAAGTAGGTGAAGATGGAGGGGAGCATCCAGTTGCCTACATCAGCCGGAAGCTCCTACCCCGCGAAGTCAGCTATGCAGCGGTCGAAAAGGAGTGTTTGGCCTTGGTGTGGGCATTAAAGAAATTGACTCCCTATTTATATGGACAAGAGTTCACTCTGGTCACCGACCATAACCCGTTGGTGTGGCTAAACCGGGTCTCTGGAGATAACGGCAGGTTATTACGTTGGAGTCTATCATTGCAACCCTTCAATTTTACCATTACCTACCGACCCGGGAAACAGAATGGCAACGCGGACGGGTTGTCCAGACAAACGGACCTCAGCCCAGCATAACCAGCGGTCTGGACAGCCTTAGTCTGCCCCGAAAAGGGGTCAGACGGTGTCTGCCAGAGTGTTCCACAAAAAGGGAGCACTGTTACAAAAACCTTATTGAACTATGTGCCTTTAAATGTTATTTTCACTTGTCAGACTTATTTGCAGTCGTTGGTATGGTTCAGCACGAATCCTTTGTGTAAACGTATAGGTGGCCGCCATTTCAGGACTTTGCACGTGTTCGCGGCCATCTTACGTACGACCAGCGGTGTTTGCCAGCAATCGTCTGGAACTAAAAACGGAGACGCACCCAGGCGAACACCGCTGAGACCTCCAGGATAGTATAACTTCGTGCTGGACCTACCGAGCGGCTCACCGTTCGGTAGGACGATTACCCTTCGCAGGGGGAGTACAGCGACCCCCAGGATACCTATGGATGGCAATGGGTTCGTGGAGTTTCACCGTACGAACGGAGACCGACCGCAAGGCCTAAACGTGTGGAACCATTTTCGGCCAGGAAGTCGGTGCGGTCGGTCAAAACTTTGAAAACCCATAACTCTCGAACCATTCATCCGAACGGGTTGGTTTTCGGATATGTTGCTCCCCTGAACAAGATCTGTACAGCGGTGTAGGATTTAAAGGGGTACCCCCTGGTTTTGGGGTACATCCAGAACTTGGTTAAAAACATGTACTGCATAATTATGTTAACTGTTTGTCTGAGGGGAGGAGATGTGTGGGAGGTATCCAATATGTGATTGGTGATTTTATGCCTCCCCCTGGGAGTATCCTTTTTGTATGTAACCACAATAAAAAGCAGGCTGGTCAGCCCAGTCCTCAGTTCTTACTTGACCCTCAAATCGCAGCCTCGACTCGTTTTGTTGGGTAGAAAGGTATCCTAGCTATGCTATAGCTAGTGGGATTGTTCTACACTTACAGGACTCTTATGGAATATTAAGGAAAGCCGCTCTCTCCTCTTCAGCAACTAGGAATCCAGACGACTAAGCGGTCCAGCTCTCAGCAAGCCTAAGGGTAACCGTAACAGTATGGCTATACTAATTTTCCTTTTTATTTTTGCTCTTCTCTTTTGTTGTATCCTCCCATGTCTGAGAAAATCCCTCATGAAGACTGTTGACCAAGCGGCACCCACTTTCACCCATCTCGAAGTTGATGACCAAGAATCCCAAGACATCAACTCACCCTGTCTGCCGCTGCAAACTATCCCTTTTGTTGATAAAGTGCAGGAATTCTAGGAAGGGACTAGCTTAGGGACAGCATCTGTCAGTGAATGGTAAAGGCCCCGTGTGGAGAAGTGGTGGGTTAGCTGCCATGGGACACCCATGGGTGTGAAGTGTTCGAGAGCCATACTGACGGATGAGTTAGCCTATTAGGGTCAGCTCTAGGGACAGACTTGCACTTTGCATTAACACCTAGCTAGCGGCCACGGGGTTTCTGTGCCTTTGGGTTAACACGTCTTCTGATACTAACATAATAAAGTTTTATCTCTTAGAATCTAACATTTCATAGGGGGGACTGATGTGGAATTATTAAAAATTATTATTGTACTTGTATTGAATTATTGTACTAACTCCATTTTAACTTTATCCTGTGACTTCTTCCTCCATTTTGTCCTCCTAACCTGACTTCTTCAATCCTCCATTTTGTCCTCATGACTTAACTTGTTCATTTTAAAACTACCTTACGTGACTGAACTTCTCAACCCAATTAGTATAGTAGACAAAGACTGTGTTTCCTGCAAGGACAAGCACCAGGAGGTGCTGGCTACTCCTTAAACCTTGCTGGCTACTCCTTAGAACTTGTAAGATAATGTAGTTTGAAGGCCACGAGAACACAGTAGTAATGAAATGTTCTATTCATAAGAGACCTTGCACCTGGACATGAAGCCTGATATCATTGACCGTGTAAAATGACGCTCAAGACCCCCTTATCCCCACCCGTGTCCAGAATAATCCCACCTCTGATGGGTGGGCACGGGACTAACCTCTTAATTTTTCGAACCAATAGGTAAGACACTAACCCCGACACTTAACAATTAATCCAATTGATGATGTTTATTTGCTGATATTCTAATAATCAATGATGACGCAAAATGCCTCTTAAAAGGGCCTGCGCGCCCGCTTTTACTTCACTTGCCAATAAACTTTCTCGAAGTTATTTTAACCTGAACCTTGTGTGTCAGACTTAATTACGTCAGCGTATATACGCAATTTAATTTTATTGATTTGGACAGGAACAGATAGACATTTGAACATTTTGGTTTACTTTCAAAAAGTACCATAACACTGGTACAATCAATTCTTATGACACACAAGACGTTAACCCTGCAAGTATGATCCCAGAACATTGGGGAAGCAAGGCATATATATGTATGATGATGTATCTGTGATGGTCAGATCCAGGGATTCCAGGTAAATCGGGAACTGACCATCCCTTGGTTGGGTTGGCATTTGGAATATGTAGAGATGTTTATTTGTGCAGGTACCCATAGAGAAGGGATTTTGTCCCAAACAAATGGACGAGCACTCTCTCGTACCAGCATCTCTGAACTACCAGAGACCATTGATATGAGTAGTTGCATTGCATATAGACTGTTGCATATATGTTCAAATGGTTCAGGGCACATGACAAACCATGTGTCCCAATACAACTTACAAATAACGTACTCACCATCTGTACACACCAATGCATTTTCAACACTACTGACTCATCACCCATCCAGACTTGTAGTAGATTTACTAAAGCTCTGGAGCTTCAAAGGGCTCCCATACAGGTATCATAAACACACCTTCAAGGAATATAGCATGCCCTCACTTACAGTCAGCACAACAAAACCATTGGCTGTAAACACACTCATAGCCAAGATTTGCAGAGGGGTCTTCCAATCTCCACAATTTACAGCATGGCACCAAACACAAACACATTGGTATTGTCACAAGGAATCTTCCCTTAAATGATCTAAGTATTTTATTTTTGTGTGTGAGCTGCTCCTTAATCTGTATTTTGTATCATTTTATTTTCATGCATTACTTAGAAAAACATAAAAAGAAGACAAATAGTTACATAGTTACATAGTTACATAGCTGAAAAGATACTTGCATCCATCAAGTTCAGCCTTCCGCACATTAGTTTTTTGCTGTTGATCCAAAAGAAGGCAAAAAAAAAAAAAAACCTGTTTGAATCACAATTTTGCAACAAGCTAGGAAAAAAAAAATCTTCTTGACCCCAGAATGGCAGTCAGATTTATCCTTGGATCAAGCAGTTATTACCCTACATTGAAAGATTATATCCTTGAACATTCTGTTTTTGCAAGTATGCATCTAGTAGCTGTTTGAACATCTGTATGGACTCTAATAAAACCACTTCTTGAGGCAGAGAATTCCACATCCTTATTGTTCTTACAGTAAAAAAACCTTTCCTTTGCCTTAGACAAAATCTTCTTTCTTCCAGTCTAAACGCATGACCTCGTGTCCTATGTAAAGTCCGGTTTGTGAATAGATTTCCACACAATGGTTTGTATTGGCCCTGAATATATTTGTATAATATTACCATGTCCCCTCTCAGGCGATGTTTTTCTAAACTAAATAGGTTTAAATTTGTTAATCTTTCTTCATAGCTGATATGTTCCATTCCTTTTTTAATTTTGTAGCCTGCCTCTGCACTTTTTCTAGAGCCATAATAGCCTTCTTTAGAACAGGTGCCCAAAATTGCACAGCATATTCAATATGTGGTCTTACCAGTGATTTATAAAGAGGCAAAATGATATTCTCATCCCGAGAATGAAAGCCCTTTTTCATGCATGACAATACCTTACTGGCCTTGGCCATTGCTGATTGACATTGCACATTGTTGCATAGTTTGTTGTCTATAACAATTCCCAAGTCCTTTTCATGTGTTGTTATCCCTAATTCGCTTCCATTTAGGGTATACGTTGCTTGTGTATTCTTTACGCCGAAGTGCATAACTCGCATTTTTCAACATTAAATTTCATCTGCCATTTGAGTTCCCAGTCCCCCAGTCTATCTAAATCCCTCTGCAGCAAAGTAATATCTTGCTCACATTGTATTATTTTACAGAGTTTTGTGTCATCTGCAAACACTGAAACATGACTTTCAATGCTGTCTTCACGATCATTTATAAACATGTTAAATAGAAGGGGTCCCAGAACAGAACCCTGAGGGACACCACTTGCCACCTCTGTCCAGGTTGAAAATTTACCATTAATGACAACTCTTTGTACTCTGTTTTTAAGGCAATGTTCTACCCAAGAACAAGCATTTTCATCTAGACTGATTTCCTGGAGTTTGAACACTAATCTATTGTGTGGAACTGTATCTAATGCCTTGACAAAATCCAAATAGATCACATCCACTGCATAACCCTGATCTATACTTCTAGTTACTTCTTCGTAGAACGCAATCAAGTTAGTTTGACATGACGTGCTTCATAAAACCGTGCAGGTTTTTGCTGATAACCATGTTCTTCTCATGGAATTCTTGAATATTATCCCTTAATAACCTTTCAAATATTTTCCCAGCCACTGAAGTTAAGCTCACAGGTCTATAATTTCCAGGCAAAGATTTTGAACCCTTTTTGAATATAGGAACCACATCTGCCTTCCTCTGATCCTCCGGAACACTTCCTGAAAGAAAAGAATCTTGAAAGATTAAAAACAGAGGTTCACTTATTTCTACACTTAGTTTCTTAAGTACTCATGGATGGATACCATCAGGCCCTGGAGATTTGTTTATATTAACTTTCTTTAGTTGCTGCAGCACCTTGTCTTGAGTTAACCTATTACAATTATTCTGCAAGTTTTTGTTAGCAAAAAATTGTCAATAATTTCTTCCTTAATATATACGGAGAAGAAATAGTTATTTAAAATCCCTGCCTTTTCCTGCTCTTCATTAACTAACACCCCCATTTCAGTTTTTAGTGTACCTACACTTTCATTTTTGGTTTTTTTAGAATTTATGTACTTAAAAATGCTTTGGGGTTGGTTTTGCTCTCTTTAGCTATCATTTTTTCATTTTGAAGTTTAGCAAATCTAATTGCCTTTTTGCACGCATTATTAGTTTCCTTATATCTTCCTTATATCTTTTATACAATGCATCTGATTTGATAGGACTTAAGGCAAAAATTAATATAAAATTCATAGTCATGGCCAGTACTAAACATTGTTACTAAAGTATGACTAAATAAACTATTAAACAACGAGTTGTCTGGCCATTAGATTCTAAACAGTATATTACATTGATAATATCTGCACTTATTCTGTTTAACTATAAATGTCAATTTATCAATTTCTTAAAATCTAATTTTAATCAACTCCATTTCCCAGTGTACCTCAGTCGATTTCCAGATTTTTGCTAAAAGTAATATTGTACCAACTAATATGTGAGTTCTAATCTGTTTTAATTCCCATGAAATACTTGGCAAGTTTTTTATAAACAAAAATTCAAAATTAGACCTATTAATGAAATGATTTATTAGCTTCCAGGTAGTATTCATTTTATTATTTATTATTTATTGAAGAGAAGTACCTTACAACTGTCCACATCTCCAGCATATGGGGGATAAGTATGGAGATGTTCTTGCTACTTTATTTGGTACTAAATACCATCTATTAATTTGTTTGTAAAATGTTTCTATCAGATTCAGGCAATGAACCGACTTGTTGTCTTTAGTCATAAAAGCAGACCAGTTTGGAAATTTAATTTGATATTTCAAATCAGCACTGGTCAATTTTAAAGGGACACGCCAGGCACCCAGACCACTTCTGCTCATTGGAGTGGTCTGGGTGCCAACTCCCACTACCCTTAACCCTGCAAGTGTAATTATTGCAGTTTTTCATAAACTGCAATAATTCAATTGCAGGGTTAACTCCACCTCTAGTGGCTGTCTACTAGACAGCCACTAGAGGTCACTTCCTGGGTTCTAGCACAGGAAACCTGTGCTAGAGCATCGCTGGACGTCCTCACACTGCCCCAGGTAAGTGACTGAAGGGTTTTTCACCCCTTCAGTAACTGGGGATTGAGGGGTGGGAGGGAGAGGGACCCTCCAGTGCCAGAAAAACGGATCGTTTTTCTGGCACTGGAGTTTCCCTTTAAGACAAATGACATCCACATGTTGACTCAAATGAATCTGTGGCTTCTTAGAGGATAAGATTTAATTTGGACAATTAGGAGTCTATGGTAATTTCTTCAATGATTAATTATAAAACCCTTTACTCTGATATAATTAAAGATCTCATTGTCCTTTAAATAAAATTCCTGCTTAAGGTTGTGGAAAGGTTTTACCAAATCTCCTTCCATTAAATTTGCAATTTTTTTAATACCATTGTTTATTCAGTTGTTTAAATATAATCATTCCACTTTCGCAGAGATGAGATTTAAATTCACACAATCTATAGTAGCTGTATACCATCCCACTGATCTCCTAAAAGCTACCCAGAAGTAAAAAAACTATCCTATGGACTAACAAGCACTCGTTTCTGTAAAGGTCTGCTACCCTCTTAGTTCCTGCCTGCTCACCCTCTGACTTTACTTCCCTGACTTCATTCCATGCTCTTCCCTAAGTCTAAGACTGCTCACACTGATCCAGATATGAAGACTGTGGGACAATTCATCCTTGGTGGGGATAATACCACCTTTTTCAGCATCCAGACTCAAGATCAGCAAAAAGTATTTCTTTGTCTGGGCAAATCCTAAATGTCAATTAATGTCCTAATATTTTTAGATGGAGATCTATATGGAACAAAGCTAGTTTGATAATGTTTCATTACATCTGGATGTGATACTTGAAGAGTATATTTTCATATCTCCATTTAGCAAAGTGATCAGTGGATAAGTTGTAATTAGTGATGTACCGAACTGTTCGCTGGCGAATAGTTCCCGGCGAACATAGCGTGTTCGCGTTCGCCACGGCGGGTGAACACATGCGCGGTTCGATCCGCCCCCTATTCGTCATCATTGAGTAAACTTTGACCCTGTGCCTCACGGTCAGCAGACACATTCCAGCAAATTAGCAGCAGACCTTCCCTTCCAGACCCTCCCACCTCCTGTACAGCATCCATTTTAGATTCATTCTGAAGCTGCATTATTAGATAGAGGAGGGAAAGTGTAGCTGCTGCTCATTTGATAGGGAAATGGATAGCTAGGCTAGGGTATTCAGTGTCCACTACAGTCCTGAAGGACTCATCTGATCTCTGCTGTAAGGACAGCACCCCAAAAAGCCCTTTTTAGGGCTAGAACATCAGTCTGCTTTTTATTTTTTTTTTATTTTTTTGTGTAATGTAATTGCAGTTGCCTGCCTGCCAGCTTATGTGTCAGGCTCACAGGGGATACTGTGCCCACTTGCCCAGTCTCATATCTGGTGTCACAATAGCTTGCATTTAAAAAAAAAAAAAAAAATTTCACTGTAATAGATTGAATAGCAGTTAGTTGTCTGCAAGCGTCTGGGTGTCAGGCCTTCAGCGTGTACTCTGCCAACCTCTGCCAGTACACTTTGCCACTCATGTCTGGTGTCACAATAGCGTGCCTTTTAAAAAGAAAAAAAAGTTTTTCACTGTAAGCTAATAGCAGTCAGTGTCCTTCGAGCAGGTGTCAGGCCTTCAGCGTGTACTCTGCCAACCTCTGCCAGTCCACTTTGCCACTCATATCTGGTGTCACAATAGTGTGCCTTTAAAAAGAAAAAACATTTTTCACTGTAAGTTAATAGCAGTCAGTGTCCTTCAAGCGGGTGTCAGGCCTTCAGCGTGTACTCTGCCAACCTCTGCCAGTGCACATTGCCACTCATATCTGGTCTCACAGTAGCTTGCACGCATAGTACCACTAATCCAAAAAAAAATGACAGGCAGAGGCAGGCCACACCGCAGGGGCCGTCGTGGTGCTGTGATTCCCTTTTGCCCTAGAGTAATGCCCAATTTTCAGAGGCCACGTACCCTGAACTTGAAAAGTTCTGAGGACATAGCTGACTGGCTAACACAGGACACCCAATCTTCTACAGCTTCCGCTTGGAACCTTGACGCACCATCCACCTCCAGCTTAGCTTCGGGCATCTCTCAAGATACCACTCACCCGCATGCCGCCACCACCAACACTAGCACCACAGCCGCTTCACTTTATCTGTCAGAGGAGTTATTTACACATCCGTTTGAAGAAATGAGTGATGTGCAACCATTATTGCCAGAGGATGTAGATAACAGGGATATGTCTCAGGCAGGCAGCATTACACACATGGACCTACGGTGTGATGATGATGATGTTGTATCCACTGCTGCTTCCTTTGCTGTGTTGTCAGATACAAGTGAAGCGGTTGATGATGACGATGCGTCCATGGATGTCACGTGGGTGCCCGCTCGGCAAGAAGAAGAACAGGGCGAAAGTTCAGATGGGGAGACAGAGAGGAGGAGGAGACGCATTGGAAGCAGGGGGAGGTCGTCGCAAGGAGCTAGTGGCACAGTCAGACAACATGCATCGGCAATCGGGGTCAGCCCGACAGCACGCCAATCAACGCATGCTGTGTCCACCACCAGAATGCCGTCATTGCAGAGCTCAGCAGTGTGGCATTTTTTGTGTGTGTCTGCCTCTGACAACAGCGATGCCATTTGCAACCTGTGCCAAAAGAGTCGTGGGAAGTCCAACACTCACCTAGGTACAACTGCTTTGCGTAGGCACATGATCACACATCACAAACGCCTATGGGATCAACACATGAGTACAAGCAGCACACAAACTGAAAGCCGCCATCCTCCTCCTGGTCCAGCATCTTCAGCCATGTCAACCACTGCTGTCCTCCTTGCCCCCTCTCAACCATCCGCCACTCCGTCTCTCACCTTGAGCAGTTCCCGCTCATCTGCCCCACAGTCAGGTGTCTGTCAAGGACATGTTTGAGCGTAAGAAGCCAATGTCAGAAAGTCACCCCCTTGCCCAGCGTCTGACAGCTGGCTTGTTTGAACTATTAGCCCGCCAGCTTTTACCATACAAGCTGGTGGAGTCTGAGGCGTTCAAAAAATTTGTGGCTATTGGGATACCGCAGTGGAAGGTACCCGGACTAAATTTCTTTGCACAAAAGACAATCCTCAACCTGTACTCGATTGTGCAAAAGGAAGTAATGACATGTTTGGCACACAGTGTTGGGCAAGGGTCCATCTGACCACTGATACCTGGTCTGCAAAGCATGGTCAGGGCAGGTATATCACCTACACTGCGCATTGAGTAAACCTGCTGACGGCTGCCAAGCATGGAATGCGTGGCTCTGCAGAGGAGTTGGTAACACCGCCACGACTTGCAGGCAGGCCTGCTGCCACCACCTCTACTCCTCCTACTCCTTCCTCTTCCATAACCTCCTCGGCTGAGTCCTCTTCTGCTTCTGCATCTTGCTCCACATCAACGGCACCCCCCCAGCTCCCCAGGTACTATTCCACATCCCGGATACGGCAGTGTCACGCCGTCTTGGATTTGACTTGCTTGAAAGCAGAGAGTCACACCGGACAAGCACTGGCTCCGCAGCAACTGGATATTGGCAAAGTGGTTTGTGACAATGGAAAAATTTGTTGGCGGCGTTGAAGTTGGGCAAGTTGACACATGTGCCGTGCATGGCACATGTGTGTAATCTGATCGTACAACGCTTTGTGTATAAGTACACAGGCTTACAGGACGTCCTGAAGCAGGCCAGGAAGGTGTGTGGCCATTTCAGGCATTCCTACACGGCCATGGCGCACTTTGCAGATATCTAGCGGCGAAACAACATGCCAGTGAGGCACTTGATTTGCGACAGCCCGACACGTTGGAATTCAACACTGCTAATGTCTGGCCGCCTGCTCCAACAAGAAAAAGACGTTAATGAATATTTGTATGACCGGGGTGCTGGACAGCCTCTGGGGATCTGGGAATTTTTCGCCACATTACTGGACGCTCATGCGCAATGCCTGTAGGCTCATGTGTCCTTTTGAGGAGGTGACAAACCTAGTCAGTCGCACCGGAGGCACCATCAGCGACATCATACCATTTGTTTTCTTCCTGGAGCGTGCCCTGCAAAGAGTGCTGGATCAGGCCGTAGATGAGCATGAAGAGGAAGAGAAAGAGTTGTGGTCACCATCACCACCAGAAACAGCCTTATCAGCATCGCTTGCTGGACCTGCGGCAACACTGGAACTGGATTGTGAGGAAGAGGAGTCAGAGGAGGAATGTGGCTTTGAGGAGGAGGAGGAAGACCAACCACAACAGGCATCCCAGGGTGCTCGCTGTCACCTATCTGGTACCCGTGTTGTTGTACGTGGCTGGGGGGAAGAACATACCTTCATTGAGATCACTGAGGAGGAGGAACGTCAAATGAGTAGCTCGGCATCCAACCTTGTGCAAATGGGGTCTTTCATGCTGTCGTGACTGTTGAGGGACCCTCGTATAAAAAGGCTGAAGGAGAACCACCTGTACTGGGTGTCCACGCTACTAGACCCCCGGTATAAGCAGAAAGTGACTGAAATGTTACCAAATTACAACAAGTCGGAAAGGATGCAGCATTTGCAAGATAAATTAAAAAGTATGCTTTACACAGCATATAAGGGTGATGTCACAGCACATCGGGAATCGAACAGGGGAAGAGGTGAAAGTAATCCTCCTCCTCCCACGACCACGCCGGCAAGGACAGGACGCTTTAAAGACGTGTTGTTGATGGAGGACATGCGGAGCTTTTTAAGTCCTACGCATCGCCACAGCCCTTCGGGATCCATCCTCAGAGAACGACTCGACCGACAGGTAGCAGACTACCTCGCCTTAACTGAAGATATCGACACTCTGAGGAGCGATGAACCCCTTGACTACTGGGTGTTTAGGCTTGACCTGTGGCCTGAGCTATCCCAATTTGCGATAGAACTTCTGGCCTGCCCCGCTTCAAGTGTCCTGTCAGAAAGGACCTTCAGTGCAGCAGGAGGTATTGTCACTGAGAAGAGAAGTTGCCTAGGTCAAAAAAGTCTAGATTTACCTCACCTTTATTAAGATGAATGAGGGATGGATCCCGAAGGGACTGATACTGGGCGATACATTCGACTAAAAAAGGCCTAATGAGATGAGCTGCCCTGGGCTAAAAATGGTCCACACGCTGCTGTATTTTAGCTCTGAATGCCGGTTGACTTGCGTGACTTATCTGCCACCAACTAGGGTTCAAGCCGCAATGTTTTAGGGCACTTTCTGCCTGGGAAACAAACATCAATTTTTATGGCCGCTGCTACAGCAGCGGCTGCAACAATACCTAATTTTTCAGGTATGTGTACAAGCCTAATTTTTACCCCCTGGTGCTGCACTGTGGCTTCAAAAACCAAACCAAAAAAAAACTTAACATACCACTCCTATCTGGTGGCACATTAGATTGCACGCGCAGTGCCCCAAATTTGAAGTAGGAGGACCGACCAAGCATCTTTTTCCATCTCCCGGTTCCTAAAATCGATGCCATATACACGTCCCCTGATAGGGCGCCAGCTCGTTATTCTCTTGGGCGCCAGCTCATTATTCTCTTTTTCACTTCACTAGGGACACTTTTTGTCTTGCACACTCTTTGTCTTGCACACTGTTATTCCTAGCCAGCATCTGTGATGGGAAATCAGGCAGTCATCTAAACGTTTAGATTGAGCTTAGCTTAGAACACCCTTGAAGGTATTTAAGGACATTAGGGCTAGTTTAGAGGATTCTTCTTAGACCTCTCTGTGTCTTTATAGCCCTTCTACCTATCCAGCATTTCTGGAAACTAGCTAAGAGAAAGGGTGGCTGTGTGTCTGTGATACATTTAACTTCATATCACCTTATTGACACTTTATCACTCCGGTCTCCATACTCTCTGCCTATACCCATCTATTTAGAGGGAATTTCCTTGCCCCTGCCAATATTATATACTAGGTAATAGTATTACCATTATTATACAATTAGGTCTCTGAGGACAAGTGTCAATCCATATCTGCCAAGTGTCCCTATGTAGGGGGAACAGTCTCTATTCTGCTCTGTGTCAGTGTGTATCATGATCTCTGAGGACAGGTGTCAATCCATACCTGCCAAGTGACCCTATGTAGGGGGAACAGTCCCTATTCTGCTCTGTGTCAGTGTGTATCATGGTCTCTGAGGACAGGTGTCAATCCATACCTGCCAAGTGACCCTATGTAGGGGGAACAGTCTCTATTCTGCTCTTTGTCAGTGTGTATCATGATCTCTGAGGACAGGTGTCAATCCATATCTGCCAAGTGACCCTATGTAGGGGGAACAGACCCTATTCTGCTCTGTGTCAGTGTGTATCATGGTCTCTGAGGACAGGTGTCAATCAATATCTGCCAAGTGACCCTATGTAGGGGGAACAGTCTCTATTCTGCTCTGTGTCAGTGTGCATCAGGGGCTCTGAGGACAGGTGTCAATCCATATCTGCCAAGTGACCCTATGTAGGGGGAACAGTCCCTATTCTGCTCTGTGTCAGTGTGTATCATGGTCTCTGAGGACAGGTGTCAATCCATACCTGCCAAGTGACCCTATGTAGGGGGAACAGTCTCTATTCTGCTCTTTGTCAGTGTGTATCATGATCTCTGAGGACAGGTGTCAATCCATATCTGCCAAGTGACCCTATGTAGGGGGAACAGTCCCTATTCTGCTCTGTGTCAGTGTGTATCAGGGATCCTTAGGACAGGTGTCAATCCATGTCTGCCAAGTGACCCTGTGTAGGGTGAACAGTCTCTATTCTGCTCTGTGTCAGTGTGTATCATGATCTCTGAGGACAGGTGTCAATCCATACCTGCCAAGTGACCCTATGTAGGAGGAACAGTCTCTATTCTGCTCTGTGTCAGTGTGCATCAGGGGCTCTGAGGACAGGTGTCAATGCATACCTGCCAAGTGACCCTATGTAGGGGGAACAGTCCCTATTCTGCTCTGTGTCAGTGTGTATCAGGGATCCTTAGGACAGGTGTCAATCCATATCTGCCAAGTGACCATGTGTAGGGGGAACAGTCTCTATTCTGCTCTGTGTCAGTGTGTATCATGTTCTTTGAGGACAAGTGACAATCCATATCTGCCAAGTGACCCTATGTAGGGGGAACAGTCTCTATTCTGCTCTGTGTCAGTGTGTATCATGTTCTCTGAGGACAAGTGACAATCCATATCTGCCAAGTGACCCTATGTAGGGGGGACAGTCTCTATTCTGCTCTGTGTCAGTGTGTATCATGGTCTCTGAGGACAGGTGTCAATCAATATCTGCCAAGTGACCCTATGTAGGGGGAACAGTCTCTATTCTGCTCTTTGTCAGTGTGTATCATGATCTCTGAGGACAGGTGTCAATCCATATCTGCCAAGTGACCCTATGTAGGGGGAACAGTCCCTATTCTGCTCTGTGTCAGTGTGTATCAGGGATCCTTAGGACAGGTGTCAATCCATACCTGCCAAGTGACCCTATGTAGGGGGAACAGTCTCTATTCTGCTCTGTGTCAGTTTGTATCATGGTCTCTGAGGACAGGTGTCAATCCATATCTGCCAAGTGACCCTATGTAGGGGGAACAGTCCCTATTCTGCTCTGTGTCAGTGTGTATCATGGTCTCTGAGGACAGGTGTCAATCCATATCTGCCAAGTGACCCTATGTAGGGGGAACAGTCCCTATTCTGCTCTGTGTCAGTGTGTATCAGGGATCCTTAGGACAGGTGTCAATCCATACCTGCCAAGTGACCCTATGTAGGGGGAACAGTCTCTATTCTGCTCTGTGTCAGTGTGCATCAGGGGCTCTGAGGACAGGTGTCAATCCATATCTGCCAAGTGACCCTATGTAGGGGGAACAGTCCCTATTCTGCTCTGTGTCAGTGTGTATCATGGTTTCTGAGGACAGGTGTCAATCCATACCTGCCAAGTGACCCTATGTAGGGGGAACAGTCTCTATTCTGCTCTTTGTCAGTGTGTATCATGATCTCTGAGGACAGGTGTCAATCCATATCTGCCAAGTGACCCTATGTAGGGGGAACAGACCCTATTCTGCTCTGTGTCAGTGTGTATCATGGTCTCTGAGGACAGGTGTCAATCAATATCTGCCAAGTGACCCTATGTAGGGGGAACAGTCTCTATTCTGCTCTGTGTCAGTGTGCATCAGGGGCTCTGAGGACAGGTGTCAATCCATATCTGCCAAGTGACCCTATGTAGGGGGAACAGTCCCTATTCTGCTCTGTGTCAGTGTGTATCATGGTCTCTGAGGACAGGTGTCAATCCATACCTGCCAAGTGACCCTATGTAGGGGGAACAGTCTCTATTCTGCTCTTTGTCAGTGTGTATCATGATCTCTGAGGACAGGTGTCAATCCATATCTGCCAAGTGACCCTATGTAGGGGGAACAGTCCCTATTCTGCTCTGTGTCAGTGTGTATCAGGGATCCTTAGGACAGGTGTCAATCCATGTCTGCCAAGTGACCCTGTGTAGGGGGAACAGTCTCTATTCTGCTCTGTGTCAGTGTGTATCATGATCTCTGAGGACAGGTGTCAATCCATACCTGCCAAGTGACCCTATGTAGGAGGAACAGTCTCTATTCTGCTCTGTGTCAGTGTGCATCAGGGGCTCTGAGGACAGGTGTCAATGCATACCTGCCAAGTGACCCTATGTAGGGGGAACAGTCCCTATTCTGCTCTGTGTCAGTGTGTATCAGGGATCCTTAGGACAGGTGTCAATCCATATCTGCCAAGTGACCATGTGTAGGGGGAACAGTCTCTATTCTGCTCTGTGTCAGTGTGTATCATGTTCTTTGAGGACAAGTGACAATCCATATCTGCCAAGTGACCCTATGTAGGGGGAACAGTCTCTATTCTGCTCTGTGTCAGTGTGTATCATGTTCTCTGAGGACAAGTGACAATCCATATCTGCCAAGTGACCCTATGTAGGGGGGACAGTCTCTATTCTGCTCTGTGTCAGTGTGTATCATGGTCTCTGAGGACAGGTGTCAATCAATATCTGCCAAGTGACCCTATGTAGGGGGAACAGTCTCTATTCTGCTCTGTGTCAGTGTGCATCAGGGGCTCTGAGGACAGGTGTCAATCCATATCTGCCAAGTGACCCTATGTAGGGGGGAACAGTCCCTATTCTGCTCTGTGTCAGTGTGTATCATGGTCTCTGAGGACAGGTGTCAATCCATACCTGCCAAGTGACCCTATGTAGGGGGAACAGTCTCTATTCTGCTCTTTGTCAGTGTGTATCATGATCTCTGAGGACAGGTGTCAATCCATATCTGCCAAGTGACCCTATGTAGGGGGAACAGTCCCTATTCTGCTCTGTGTCAGTGTGTATCAGGGATCCTTAGGACTGGTGTCAATCCATGTCTGCCAAGTGACCCTGTGTAGGGGGAACAGTCTCTATTCTGCTCTGTGTCAGTGTGTATCGTGGTCTCTGAGGACAGGTGTCAATCCATACCTGCCAAGTGACCCTATGTAGGGGGAACAGTCTCTATTCTGCTCTGTGTCAGTGTGTATCATGATCTCTGAGGACAGGTGTCAATCCATACCTGCCAAGTGACCCTATGTAGGGGGAACAGTCTCTATTCTGCTCTGTGTCAGTGTGCATCAGGGGCTCTGAGGACAGGTGTCAATCCATACCTGCCAAGTGACCCTATGTAGGGGGAACAGTCCCTATTCTGCTCTGTGTCAGTGTGTATCAGGGATCCTTAGGACAGGTGTCAATCCATATCTGCCAAGTGACCATGTGTAGGGGGAACAGTCTCTATTCTGCTCTGTGTCAGTGTGTATCATGTTCTTTGAGGACAAGTGACAATCCATATCTGCCAAGTGACCCTATGTAGGGGGAACAGTCTCTATTCTGCTCTGTGTCAGTGTGTATCATGTTCTCTGAGGACAAGTGACAATCCATATCTGCCAAGTGACCCTATGTAGGGGGGACAGTCTCTATTCTGCTCTGTGTCAGTGTGTATCAGGGGCTCTGAGGACAGGTGTCAATCCATATCTGCCAAGTGACCCTATGTAGGGGGAACAGTCTCTATTCTGCTCTGTGTCAGTGTGTATCATGGTCTCTGAGGACAGGTGTCAATCCATACCTGCCAAGTGACCCTATGTAGGGGGAACAGTCCCTATTCTGCTCTTTGTCAGTGTGTATCAGGGGCTCTGAGGACAGGTGTCAATCCATATGTCAAGTTGTCAATATGTCATATGTCAGGTGTCAATCCATACCCATTGTGATTTAGGAATGTTAGGTGATTTATGCCTTTTATGGATTAAAACCAGACTCTGCATCAACTGTGTAATTTTCCATGGGAGTTTTGCAATGGATCCCCCTCTGGCATGCCACAGTCCAGGTGTTAGTCCCCTTGAAACAACTTTTCCATCACTTTTCTGGCCAGAAAGAGTCCCTGTCTGTTCGCTCGGTTCGCGAACGTTTGTGGAAGTTCCCGTTCGCCGTTCGCGAACCGAAAATGTTTTGTTCGCAACATCACTACTTTTAACCCATTTGGTAATGGCCAGTGTAAAACAGCTTCCAGTTTATGTGGAGCCATCTGAATACAAGAGGCCAAAATATTAAAGCCCAAGAACTTTACTTCCGTCTGGTCAAATAGACATTTATCAAGTTTGCAATATAGCCCGTTTTTTAGCAAAGTTTGCAACACTTGTTTAACATGCCCATGATGAGTCTGGATATTGGGGGAATAAATAAGTATATCATCCAGCTATATCAATACGAACGTATAAACGTAGTCTCTGAGAAGATCATTAATGAGATCTTGAAATATGGCTGGAGCATTGCATAAGCTGAAGGGCATGACAAGATACTCATAGTGACCATTTCTTGTGTCAAACGCAGTTCTCCATTCATGTCCCTCCTTAATTCTTACCTAATTATAGGCACTCCTAAGGTCGAGTTTCATAAACACCTTAGCGCCCAGGAGTCTGTCAAATAATTCTGAAATAAGGGGAATGGGATAAGCATTTTCATTACAGGACATAAATTTGAACAGAGGGACTTGTAGCTCAGCAAAAGGAATTAGGTGACCTTCATGTCACAACTTGTACAAACACCAACTAGAAAGGACGCTTTTCTGGACCTGGTTCTAAAAAAAACGTTGATTTTTTGACCAACATTTAAGTAGGTGAGCACTTGGGAAATGGTGATCACATTATAGTGTCCTTTGAAATAAACTCAAAAAAATCAAAGCACATGGGGTATGCTAAAACATATCATTTTAAAAAGGTCAAGTTAAGGGCAGCCTTACAATATATTGACTTGCATAAACTCTTTAGTGAAAAGAACACTGAGGATAAATGGAACATCTTCCAACAAATATTAGAAAGGTACATTTCTCAGTATGTACCATTGGGTAATACATAAAAAAGAAACAAATTTAAACCAATGTGGCTTAGTAGAGAAGTAAAACAAAAGATTAAAAATAAGAAAAGGGCATTTAAATCAGACAAATCAGATATATCATATAAAAGATATAAGGAAGCCAATAACAAGAGGAAAAAGGCTAAACTTAAAAATGAAACAATGATAGCCAAAGAGAGCAAAACCAATCCCAAAGCATTCTTTAAATACATAAATAAAAAAATAAAAAATAAATAAAAGTGCAGGTACACTAAAAACTGGAGTGGGGGTGTTAGTTAATGAAGACCAGGAAAAGGCAGACATTTTAAATAACTATTTCTCTTCTGTATATATTAAGGAAGAATCCATGGCAGTAGATGTGCAAATGATTGCTGCTAAAAAAAATGTAATTGGTTAACTCAAGACAAGGTGCTGCAGCAACTAAAGAAAATTAATATAAACAAAGCTCCAATGCCTCAGGGTATTCATCCATGAGTACTTAAGAAAATAAGTGTGGAAATAAGTGTAGAAATAAGTGAACCTCTCTTTTTAATCTTTAAAGATTCTTTTCTTTCAGGTGTTCCGGGGGATTGGAGGAAGGCAGATGTGGTTCCTATATTCAAAAAAGGGTTTAGATCTGTGAGCTTAATTTCTGAGACTGGAAAAGTATTTGAAAGGCTATTAAGGGATAATATTCAAGAATTCCTTGAGAAGAACATGGTTATCAGCAAAAATCAGCATGGATTTATGAAGCAAAGGTCATGTCAAACTAACTTGATTGCAATCTATGAAGAAATAAGTAGAAGTATAGTTTAGAGATCTATTATCTATGATCTATGATCTATTTGGATTTTTCCAAGGTATTTGATACAGTTCCACACAATAGATTAGTGTTCAAACTCAAAGAAATTGGTCTAGATGATAATTCTTGTTCTTGGGTAGAACATTTGCTTAAAAATAGAGTACAAAGAGTTGTCATTAATGGTAAATATTCAAGCTGGAAAGAGGTGACAAGTGGTGTCCCTCAGGGTTCTGTTCTGGGACCCCTTCTATTTAACATGATCTTGAAAAAAAGCATTTAAAGTCATGTTTCAATGTTTGCAGATGACACAAAACTCTGTAAAGCAATACAATGGGAGCAAGATATTACTTTGCTGCAGATGGATTTAGATAGACTGGGGGACTGGGCACTCAAATTGCAGATGAAATGTAATGTTTAAAATGTAAAATTATGCACTTTGGCATAAAGAATGCACAAGCAACGCATACCCTTAATGGAAGCAAATTAGGGATAACAACACAAGAAAAGGACTTGGGAATTGTTATAGACAATAAACTATGCAACAATGTGCAATGTCAACCAGCAGTGGCAAAGGCCAGTAAGGTATTGTCATGCATAAAAAAGGGCATTCATTCTCTGCATGAGAATATCATTTTGCCTCTTTATAAATCACTGGTAAGACCACATATTGAATATGCTGTGCAATTTTGGGCACCTGTTCTAAAGAAGGATATTATTGCACTAGCAAAAGTGCAGAGGCGGGCTACAAAATTAAAAGGAATGGAACATATCAGCTATGAAGAAAGGTTAACAAATGTAAACCTCTTTAGTTTAGAAAAACATTGCCTGAGAGGGGATGTAATAAAACTATGCAAATATATTTGGGGTGAATCCAAACCATTGTGTGGAAATCTATTCACAAACCGGACTGTACATAGGACACGAGGTCATGCGTTTAGACTGGAAGAAAGAAGATTTTGTCTAAGGCAAAGAGAAGTTTTTTTACTGTAAGAACAATAAGGATGTGGAATTCTCTGCCTGAAGAAGTGGCTTTATCAGAGTCCATACAGATGTTCAAACAGCAACTAGATGCATACTTGCAAAAACAGAATATTCAAGGATCCCATTTTTTAATGTAGGGTAAGAGCTTCTTGATCCAAGGTTAAATCTGACTGCCATTCTGCGGTTAAAAAATATTTTTTTCCAAGTTTGTTGCAAAATTGGAAGTGCTTCAAACTGTTTTTTTTGCCTTATTTTGGATCAACAACAGAAAAGGCTGAACTTGATGGACGCAAGTCTCTTTTCAGCTATGTAACTATGTAATCTTGCTCAATGACCTATAATCAATACATGGCCGTAACTCTCCTACTTTCTTATTAGCAAAAAAGAACCCTGCACCTGGAGAAGATTTATGTATGTGGCCTTTTAGTAGAGACTTCTTCCATAACTCTACTGTGGTGGCATGGTATATACTCCCTCTTTAGGGGGTATAGTGCCGGGTAACAGATCTATGGAGCAATCATAGGATCTGTGAGGGGGTAGTGTATCGGTGTAACTTTTATTAACTACTTCTTTAGCCTCCCTATAATGCACAGGAATTTCGGTTGACTGAGGCGTAGGAGTAGGTAGATTAACTATACACACTCTCTTAGTAATAGGTGACATACATCTCTCTTTACATTCCTTACCCCATTCCAGTATTTCCCCTTTAGCCTTTATGCTTAAAGGGACTCTCTAGTGCCCGGCAATGGCCATGCACGCGCATTAGACCTCCTCATAGGAAAGCATTATTCAATACTTTCCAATGGGGATTTTGGCGACGCTGGAGGTCCTCACATAGCATGAGGATGTCCAATGTTGTATAACACACTTTTCGTGTTCTAAGAACATGGCAGTCCCTCTAGTGGCTGTCTGATAGACAGCCACTAGAGGAGGACTTAACCCTGCAAGGTAATTATTGCAGTTTGTAAAAACTGCAATAATTACACTTGCAGGGTTAAAGGTGGTGGGGGTTGGCACCACTCCACTCCAATGGGCAGAAGTGGTCTGGGTGCCTGGAGCGTCACTTTAACAAGCCCTGGGAATCCAACTATAAGGGACAAGAAGGGTAAGCAATTATCTGAAATGTGATGAGTTCTTTGTGTAACACACCTATCGTGGTAGTGATAGGTAGTGCTTTGGCTGAGAGAGTGGTCTCCCATCAATGGCTCGATGGGCAGGGGTGATGATCTCTCCTTGATTGGTATGAGTTGTTTTCTGGCAAATTGCATATCGATAAATTTTTATGCAATGCCTGAGTCAATCAGGGCATTAAATGTAAAACTTATCTTATCAATTTGAGTAGAAATACTAAGGAGCAATCTACTTTGGGTAGTACCAGGTGACATATACATCACATCTAAGGCCGGTCCCCTAATGGTTCTTAAGTGCGTGAGCTTTCCGAACGTATGGGACAAGCATTTCTTATGTGTTATTTCTTGCCACAGTATAAGCAGAGGCCCTCTTTTCTCCTAAACTGTTTCTCTGCCTCTTACAATCTCATGACCCCTAACAGCATAGGTTCAGGCTCAGACTGTACAGAAAGGCCAGGGACAATGGGATTGGAGAAGCGAGGTGCCACTGGCATATTCATACGTCTGGTTCCTGAGTCGGTTATCAATATGCATCACATACGCGATGTATTTATTTAACCTCCCTGGTAGTTCTTTGGCTGCAATTTCATCAAAGATAGCTTCTGATAATCATTCTACAAATGCAGTGATTAATCCGTTATTAGTCCAGTCTACCTCAGAAGCCATGGTGCGGAATTCTATGGCATAATCTGAGATGGACCAGTTCCCTTGTTTGATAAGCATTAGGGCAGTGGAAGCGTTATTTTCCCTTCCTAATGGTTCAAACATTAATTAGAATTCCGCAAGGAATTCTTGGTAATTATGGGCAATAGTCCTATTACTTTCCCATAATGGATTGGCCTGAGCTAAGGTACCTTTCAGTTGGTTCATTAGGTACCCGATTTTAGCTCTATCCGTGGGGAAGGATGCAGGTGAGGCTTCAAAATGGTACTCAATCTTGTTAAGGAATCTCCGACATACTTGAGTATTACTTTCAAAATGCAGGGGTGGAGATAGGGAGATAGTAGGGGCCTTATATACTATAGATGTAGGTACAGTAGGCAGAGGTGTAACTGCTGGAGGAACTTCAGGCTGTAAACGAGCTGTATGTATTAGGAGCGTATTGAAAGCCTGGGAAAATTGATGCATACGGTGATCATTTTCCTCTAGCTTTCTATCACAAGCTGCTGACACAAGTCTGCAGGATCTATGGCCATGTCGTAATGTCAGGATTATAGTTGATCCAGCACACAGAATAGTATCACACCTAGGACTCAGGATAACATCTAACCGGACCTTAGAGTGGCTGGATTTAACGTACCAAAGAAAAGTACTGCAGAATAGTCAAAATACTTGCCGAGGTCAGGGACACAGAATGAGACACAACAATGAGGATAGCCAGAAGTCAAGGATACCAGAAATCAGGAAAGTCAAAACAAAGCCAAAGTTAAATACCAGAAAAACACAATCATGAACACACTCTCAGATAACCAGCTAGTGGAAACCACAACAGGCTTAGGCCATAATTTGCTGTCTCTGACCTCTGACCCCAAAACATGCATGCGCGCACGCCGCACGCATGTCGGCGCCATCTTTGAAGTGGGCTAATGTAAGTTTCTTATAAAAGTCCAATCCACAGCGGCCAGCGTTACTAAGAACGTCGTACCCTCCGGGAACCAGAACGGAGGGAGACCGTGTGGCTGCCCGCCAAGCCCAAGGTAAGTTTAAAACATCTCTGACGGTGTGGCTGCTATGTTGGAGTGCACTTACGTGCACCCAACTTGCCCTATTGCAATCTATAATGAATGCGGCAGCGAGGTTCATCTTCTTTCTGCCCACACCTCCCATACCTCACCCCTCTGTCAGTCTCTGCATTGGCTTCCCGTAAAATATAGGGCTTAAAGGACCACTATAGTGCCAGGAAAACATACTCGTTTTCCTGGCACTATAGTGCCCTGAGGGTGCCCCCACCCTCAGGGTCCCCCTCCCGCCCGGCTCTGGAAAGGGGAAAAGGGGTAAAACGTACCTTTTTCCAGCGCTGGGCGGGGAGCTCTCTGCCTCCGATCCTCCTCCGTTCCGCCCCGTCGGCTGAATGCGCACGCGCGGCAAGAGCTGCGCGCGCATTCAGCCGGTCGCATAGGAAAGCATTTACAATGCTTTCCTATGGACGCTTGCGTGCTCTCACTGTGATTTTCACAGTGAGAATCACGCAAGCGCCTTTAGCGGCTGTCAATGAGACAGCCACTAGAGGATTTGGGGGAAGGCTTAACCCATTTATAAACATAGCAGTTTCTCTGAAACTGCTATGTTTATAAAAAAAAAATGGGTTAACCCTAGCTGGACCTGGCACCCAGACCACTTCATTAAGCTGAAGTGGTCTGGGTGTCTAGAGTGGTCCTTTAATAAAAAATTCTGGTTCTTGCTTTCAAATCTCTACATAATGCTACTCCCACTTATCTATCCTCCCTAATACACAGGCATTTCCCATCCAGGCCCCTACGCTCAGCAGAAGACCTACAACTATCCTCTACTCGTACTCCCACCTCTAAAGCTTGCCTTCCAGACTTCTCTAGGGCTGCACCGTTCCTGTGGAACTCCCTTCCTTTTTACTTTAGATGCTCACCCATTGTAAAGCACTACAGAATTTGTTTGCACTATATAAATATAATAATAACAATAATAATATTAATTAAACAAAAACTATTTTTTTACAGGTATTTGCAGTAAAACTGCAACCATGTGATGTATACTGTACTTTAAATAAAACTGAATTCTCTAAATTTATTTTGCATAGTGTTTCAATGTAAAACACAATCCACACCATATACAAGCTTTTAGTAAAGAAGGAGTTATCTAAATCACTATTAGCCTATTAATCGGATGTCTAATTATAATGTTCCCATCATTATATTCCATATTTCAATAAATGTAATTTAGGTAATGTTAAATTAGGACATTGTGTTAAAATAACATAGTAATTCTGTGTAGCACAAGGTTTAAAAGCATGCTGATCTTAATATTGTTAATGTGTGGAATTTACCAAATTTGAAAAAACAATCCACAGCTCACTTCTAGAAACAGGCAGTATCTTAGTCTCATTAGTCTTGCCAAGATCCTTTCTTTGTCATTGATCACCCTAATAAAAAGTCCCAGAGAAAATTAGAAAAGATTAGAGTCCAATATTAACAGACACTTTCAAAGTTCAAGGGTCTGTTCAAGCTACATTCTTCATTCAACAGTCATTGACACAAGTACTTGGATTTATTTTAATGTTATTGTCTATTTAACAAGCACGGCAACTGCAGATTTAATCTATTGAGAAAGATTTATTTAACTTTCAAATTGAGCAGCGGCTTAATAATTTGAATTGTTTAATTTGTCTTTTTAATACTAGCTTGCAAATACTCTATGAGCAGAAAATTGAAAGCAATATAATATTTTAAAATTCTAAATGTGTACAGTGTGAAAGCAAAATTACTAAAATATTATTTTTATATACTTTATGACCTGTTATATTTAGATTGACAGAAATGGTGCAATAATCAGCAACTTCAATGTTTCAAAGTGATCATATCTCAAGTACGCTGTGTGTGTCCCTGTGTGTTTCAGCATGAAGCATTGCACATACTTTGATGTTTTATATTGCTGCCTGGGGTGTACACACCCCCTCTGACAGCCTTCTTAGCCAGTGGAGAATTAGAGTTCTGGGCTGGATAGGGTCAATCGTGTGCATGATTTTTGCACAGACATTCATTTATTGGCAGAGTATGCTCAGCTGACATAAATAAACAGCACAATTCACAGTTCAGCCAACATGAGAGGAGGAACAACACTAGTCGAGACCAATGCAAAATGGCTTGCCCCCTTACTTGGGAATGGCACCCGGGTACCCTTGGCATCACAAGGCTTCAGTGGTTATGATGCTCAGTGTAACCCTTACAGACTGATCACATCTATCCCAACATTTCAAATAGACAAAAAAATCTAAGGTCGAGAATGAATGTATGGCCAGGGGTGGTTCTGTTCTAAGAAATTGTAGTGTTATGGTACTTTTTCAGTAAACCAAAATGTTTAAATGTCTATCTGTTCCTGTCCAAATTAAAGAAAATTGAATTGCGTATATACGCTGAAGTAATTCAGTCTGACACACGGAGTTCAGGTTAAAATAACTTCGAGGAAATTTATTGGCAAGTGAAGCAAGAGCGGGCTCGCAGGCCCTTTTAAGAGGCATTTTTCGTCATCATTGATTATCAAGATATCAGTGAATAAACATCATTAATTGGATTAATTGTTAAGTGTCTGGATTAGTGTCCACCTATCAGTATAATTAATTGGCTCAAAAACTAAGTGGTTAGCTTCGTGTCCACCCACCGAGAGGTGGTATTGTTTTGCACACGGGTGGGGACAAGGGGCTCAAGCGCCATCTCCCTTAGCATGAGGTTTACTCGGTGGAAAGGGGGGCTTGAGCGTAATTTTACACGATCAGTGATGTCAGGTCTTGTGGTCAGGTGCAAGGTCTCTTATGAATAGAACATTTCATTACTACAGTGTTCTCATGGCCTTGTCTTTATACTATGTTGCGAGTTAGGGGAAATTCAGCAGTTCCTGGGTAGTCATGTCTTTATGGAAAAAACAGTCTTTGTCTATTGTGTTAGTTGTGCTGGGAAATTCTGTCATGTAATGTAGTTTTGAAATTGAGAAGTCAGGTTATGAGGACAAAATGGAGGATGTGTCACAGTATCAGGTTAAAACGGAGTTAGTGCATTAATTCAATACAAGTTCAATAAAGATTTTTAATAATTCTACATCAGTCCCCCCTATGAAATGTTAGATTCTAAGAGATAAAACTTTATTTGTTAATACCAGAAGACGTGTTAGCCCAAAGGCACAGAAACCCCGTGGCCGCTAGCTAGGTGTTAATGCAAAGTGCAAGTCTGTCCCTAATTCTGACCCTAATAGGCTAACTCATCCGTCAGCATGGCTCTCGAACACTTCACACCCATGGGTGGCCCATGGCGGCTTGCCCACCACTTCTCCACACGGGGCCTTTACCATTCACTGACAGATGCTGTCCCTAAGATGGTCCCTTCCTAGAACTCTCGCACTTTATCATCAAAAGGGATAGATTGCAGCGGCAAACAGGGTGAGTTGAGATCCTGGAAATCTTGGTCATCAACTTCAAGATGTGTGAAAGTAGGTGCCGCTTGGTCAACAGTCTTCGTGAGGGATTTTCTCAGACAAGGGAAGACACAACAAAAGAGAAGAGCAAAGATAAAAAGAAAAATTTATATTGCCATACCAATATGCATTAAAGCCTTTTGCCAACCCGTCATCCAACCAAACCATCTGTCCCAGGGATCTTTTACCCCAGAATTCCTTTTCAACTCTTCAGAGAGGTCATTTAATTTTGCTATGGCTAACGTTACTTTACCATTAGGGCCTGTGTTTTCTGGGATGTAAGTACAACATGTCATGGTGTCGGGCAAAATTTTACATACCCCTCCTTTTTCGGCTAGGATCATATCTAGGGCCATTCTATTCTGGAAGGCCATTTGGGATGTGGCCTGCAACTGTTCGGCTAATCCCTGGAGGGCATCTCTGGTGTAATTAACAAAACGTTGTTGGTTGTAATAAATGTAATTTATCCAATTTAAATTCTTGTTTGCGGTAACTATGGTAAAAAGTGATTCGAACCCTGCAGCAACTTCATCTCTTGCTTTAAACTCATTGGGTACCCCCCTAGGCACCCCAATGGCATCAATGTAAATGTGAGGATCAAAACTTCCTTTTACTGGGGCTTCACGCTTAACCTTAGTGTGGCTGGACTCATGGGTGTTGAGGTGTGTGTCAGAGATAATGTGTATGGGCATAATGGCCTTAGTCAAAGTACACTCCCCCCACCATTCCGTGTCCATTCTGGATCTTAGCCGTAAATCCCCACACAACCAGTAAATGTCTCCTAATGACCTAGTGTGATGTTGCAGCAAGCGTACAGGGACAGTTCTGTATGTAGCACAATAACCTTTGGAAAAGTTACCCACAAATTTACCAATCCCATCGTACATGGCATAGCAAGTGTAATTACCTTAATATACGGTAATACCATCAGGGGGTTTGACATCTTTGGCTAGAAGAGGATACTCTGCTGTCCATGCTTGACATATGGACCTGTTAAAATTGTAGTGATAGGCAAAAAGACTCAAAACACAATTTTCTACATCTACTGGTAGGGTCAAAGGCACAGTGCCCAGATGGGGCCGGGCACCACCACACACATAGCATGCGGTTCTGTTATGTTTGTTGGCATTATATTTCATCCATTCTAACCATAGGTTAACATCATTAAAACCTGTTTCAGCGGCCATAGTATCTTCAAAGGTGGGGTTAGCAATGGCCATCATGTCCTTGAAGGACTGGATGTGCGGTTTTAATGGGTTTGTGACCATATGAGTAGCTCCTTGCCACTCAGAAGAATTACACATATCTTTAAGGTAGAAATGCCCTAATTTATAGTAGGAACCCTTTTTCCAATACATTCCCAGTACATATCGGTCTGCATCTGTTGGACTTGGATGCTCAACATTCAGAATTAATTTCATTGGTGTGCCTCCTCCAGGCTTTCTCAGAGTCATTCTTTGAAGGAGGGACCTACCATGATCATCTACTTTAGATAAGGCACTTTTTGGCTTGTAACCCCAGGAAGGCCCGGCATTCCATCCCGCCGCCCCCCAATGGTCACAATTGTGCCCCCATTGTCTGTCAACTACACAAACATATGGGTCTTTTGCATGAGGGATATCTCTAGATATTCTGGATTTGTGATGTAGTGAATGGGCATTCTACGATGTCACAATAATCAAAGGTATAGGTAGCCACGCGGGTACATGATGAATTATACCAGAAGGTGTACCCACTAACATCTTTAGTGATGGCTACTTGCTGGGCCTTAATTAAACTAATTAAGGAGACAATGTACCAGAGGTACATGGTTGTGCGGTATCTGCTTCCTCTGGGGCAGGAGACTTCTTGCAGTGGGAAGCGTGGATCCAATGTGGCCTGCCGGCCAATTTGACGGAGGTTGCGGTAATCAGGAGAACTTGGAATGGCCCGTCAAATCTTGGTTCCAGGGTGTTTTTCCGCACAAGCTTCTTGACCAGAACCCAATCTCCGGGAAGCAGGTTGTGGGTACCTGTGTCCAAATCAGGATCTGGAATTGAAGAGAAAACTTGGGCATGTATTTTGTTCAAGGCACTTGCAAGTTCAGTTACATAGTCTACTAAAACATCAGATTGAAGCTGTAACTGCTGCGGATAATAACAACCTAGTCTGGGTGCTGTCCCAAATAGAATCTCATATGGGGATAACGAATGCTTCCCTCTAGGTGTGTGCCTAACGCTGAATAAAGCTATTGGCAGGCTTTCTGGCCAGGGCATCTTTGTTTCTTGTGACATTTTTAAAATTCTGGCTTTTAGAGTGCCGTTCATGCGCTCTACTTTACCACTACTTTGTGGGTGGTAAGGGGTGTGAAAGGCTAGGGTCACCCCCAGAGCAGTCCACATTGCTTTAGTCACTGTTGCTGTAAAGGCTGGACCCTGATCACTTTCAATGACTTCTGGAAGTCCGAATCTACATACAATGTCTGTAAGTAGGCGTCTTGCGGTTGTTTTTGCAGTGATATTGGCCACAGGGTAGGCTTCTGGCCAGCCTGAGAACATGTCCACTATTACTAGTGCATATTCATGAGGCCCACTCTTGGGCATTTGGATGTGATCAATTTGAATTCTCTGGAATGGGTACATGGGTTTTGCTAGGTGCTTTGCAGGCACCTTGATTGGTCTTCCTGGATTGCATTTTGCACAAATGACACAGGCCCTACAGAAGCTGTTAATCAATGTTGTGATTCCAGGTGCTTCATAATACTTTTGAATGAGGGCAGCCATTAGGTCTTTTGACAGATGTGCAGGTCCATGTGCCCATTGGACAACTGCTGGATATAAATTCTTTGGAAGGCAAAATTTAGAGTTGTTGTAATAAATTCCGCCCTTTAGGACGGCTCCTTTCTTCTTCCATTTCTGGATTTCTTCAGGGGTAATTGCAGCTTGCTGTTCTCGCAGAATTCTTAGGTCAGTAGGAAGAGTTTGCAAGGTAAAGATAGGAACTTCTTCTTGACCGGACACTTCTTCATCCACTCCCTGCAAATCTCTGGCCGCTTGCTTAGCAGCCTGGTCAGCCAAATGGTTGCCCTTTGCTTCATCTGTATCCAACTTCCCATGTGCCTTAACTTTCAAAACGGCCACTTCTTCAGGGAGTAGGAGGGCATCCATTAGTTCCTTGATTGCAGAGCTGTGTTTGACTGGTGTACCGGCAGTGGTAAGAAATCCCCTTGTCTTCCAAATGAGGCCGAAGTCATGTGCCACACCCAGAGCATGTCTTGAATCTGTATAGATGTTGGCACGCTTTCCTTCTGCAATTTTGCATGCTGAGGTCAGGGCTTGTAATTCAGCTTCTTGCGCAGACATTGCTGGCGGTAAAGATGATGACTTGAGAACTTCCTCTGTTGTGGTTACGGCATATCCTGTGTGGTATCTTCCTTCTTCATCAGCATACCCTGAGCCGTCCACAAACAGGGTAAAATCCGGATTTGGTAATGGATTCTCATGCACAGTTGGTAAGTGCACTGTTTCCATTTTCATCTGTTCAAAACAGTCATGAGGAGTTTCTGGGTCATAGTCATTCACTATGACCAGGTCTTGAAATTATTTTTCCAGGAAATGGCGTGGCCATGCTTCAAGAAGGTCAGTTGTTGTGTATTTGACTACGCCATTTTCTTGTAGCTGTGATTCATCCATGGCGGCCCATAATTTTGCCATAGGCCCAAGATCATTCCATGATTTTGTTTTCAACTTGGTAACAGGGATATGTGGAATAGCAGTATCCCAATGGCGGTACAGGTAATTGAGTTCTGGGGGCAGTTGGATCAGGACCATGCTATTGCCTTCAGAGTCACAATAGAAATCTTGAGCAGTGAGCTTCACTTCAATCCAGTGGTAAAGCTCATCTTCGTAGCAAGGTTCAGGAGTAATGTTTGGCTTGTACCACATGGTACAGAAGGCATAATCCGGGCCTTCACAGAGAGGTGTCTTGTCTTTATAAAATGTTAAATGTGGATGCATTATTTTCTTGATACATCCACAGAGAAGGTAGATGTAGGTTTCATCCGTGACAAACCCATAGTAGATACCCCCCTCAGGGAGTGGAAGAAGAGTGGATGGGTTAAGAACTTGACATCTTTGTATAGAAATGTTGTCAGGCAGAAGAAGATGACATTGCAGACGCAAGTGTCTAGAAGGAGACGTGCTTGAGCTGGACTTGGTTGATAATG
Source organism: Pelobates fuscus (assembly GCF_036172605.1). Taxonomy (NCBI): domain Eukaryota; kingdom Metazoa; phylum Chordata; class Amphibia; order Anura; family Pelobatidae; genus Pelobates; species Pelobates fuscus. The sequence goes on along the minus strand of NC_086322.1, from coordinate 197,118,479 downwards.
GCAGAGATGTCATGAGGGGCCAGAACAACCAGAGGGTGGCCAAGGACCAGGTCTGAAGTTCTTTCAATGAGTTCTCTTGCAGCAAAAACGGCCCTAAGGCAGGAAGGGGTCCCTCTGGCCACAATGTCCAGTTGGCATGAGAAGTAACCAATAGGCCTCTGGCGGCCTCTTAAGTCATTAGTTTGGGTAAGAACTCCTGTAGCATGGCCTTGCCTTTCAGAAACAAATAATTTGAAAGGTTTGGTATAGTCTGGTAGGCCCAAAGCAGGAGCAGAAGCAATGGCACGTTTAAGAGATTTGAAATTGTCCAGAGCTTCATTGGTCAGGCAGAATGGGTCTGTCTTGAGTGCATCATAGAGAGGTTGCATAAACAGAGAGGCTTCTGGGATCCATGCTCTGCAGTAGGAAATGAGGCCTAAGAAGGCATGAAGAGATTTTGAAGTCCTTGGGGGTGGAATGTCCAGAACTGCTCTGACTCGGTCCCGAGTGAGATGTCTGGTACCTTGAGATAAGCAATGTCCAAGGAAAATAACTGAAGGTTGGCAGAACTGCAGCTTGAGAAGTGAAGCTTTGCATCCTTGTTCTGCCAAATAGCAAAGTAGACTAAGTGAACACTTTTCAGTAGTGGGTATATCATCTCCACAGAGCAGTAAATCATCCACATACTGGAGCAGAACAACTTCTGGGTGTTCAGCTTGCCATGGGTCAAGTATGGTACACATGGCCTTTGCAAATTGGCTTGGAGAATGTTGTGCTCCTTGCATTTCATGGGTGAAAGCAAACAAGTATTGACAGGAAGGATCCAGTGGAACACTGAAAAAGGCATTAGCTAGGTCAATGACTGTGAAGTACTTTGCAGATGGAGGGACTCCTGAGAGCAGAGTGTGAGGGTTTGGTACAAGAGGGGTGTCCAGAACAGTTGCTTCATTGACAGCACGGAGGTCCTGAACCATCCTGTACTTCTCTGGCTCACCTTTTGGAGTTTTCTTCTTCACAGGAAACAATGGAGTATTACATTCTGATTTGCATTTCACTAGAGCACCCTTCTCCAAGAGTGCTTTGATTTGGATAGAAATGGCTGCAGCCTGTGCTGGTTTTAGAGGATATTGTGGTTTTCTTGGTAACTTAGCTCCTGGAATAAGCTTTACCACCACAGGTGGGACATTTAGATGACCTATGTCCTCTGGGCCTGAGGACCATAATTTAGCAGGCACCTGTGTTTTCAGCACATCTGGGAAATTGGACCTTGGTTCTGCTGCTTCCCTACGGGGTTCTTCTAATTGCAGCATCAGAGGTTGAGGTGTCTGAAACAGATAGAGGTGTAGACATTTCTACTTGTCCATCTGGAGTGAAGGTTATAGATGCCTGCAGGCGTGAGAGGACATCAGCGCCTAACAGGTTAATTGGGCATGTGGAGGATACTACAAAACGAGCAAGCAGGCTTGTGCCAACTCGTAGTGGAGTTGTTAAAGGACTGTGTCTTGGCTGGCCATCCACTCCAACACAAGAGACATCAATATTTGACAAGAAAGATGGGTCTGGCAGGTCTTGTTCTCTTAGAACACTTCGGGCTGCACCTGTGTCAACAAGAAATGTGGTAGGTTGGCCTTCAATGGGTAAAGTCACTGTGGCAAGTGCCCCCCCCCCTTTATCCCCTGTAGACACTGCCATGACAGGGGTTAGTGACACAGGTTTGCCAATTTCCTAATCATCTGGTTCCTCAACAATTGGAACCGTTTTCTCGGCCTTAGGGGTCGGGGCAGGTTTGGAAGGCTTTCTGGGCTCCTCTGGTTCCCTTCTAGGTTCTGGGCAATCACTTCTATAATGTCCTGTAGCTTTGCAATTAAAACAAGTTACATCCTCCAGTTTAGCACCCTTGGTGGCAGGGGAGGAGCGGGCCACCATGATGGGCGCTGGATTGGGTTTTCTTTGGGTCTGGGCAGATTCCAGACCTCTAGCAACTAGGAGTAAAGTATCCAGAGCAACAACCTTATATTCAGGGCGTGCAGCAATGATTCCCTTGCGTATGGAGTCTTTAACACCTTGGACAAACGCACCTGACAGCATTTGTGAATGAATTTTGTCAGTAAGATCAAATCCCAAATCTGTAAACATTTGATACAGTCTTGCATGAAATCTTTCTACAGATTCACCTTTGTCCTGCACAACATCAGTAAGGCCAGCAGCCTGATCTGCAAGCTTATCTTTAGCCCAGTCTTTCAATTGGTTGCAAAAAGTTACTCCGGAGGGGTAATCAACATCACTCGTGAGCAGATCTGTGCTGAGGTGGCGGGCCATGCTGGGCCAATATGCATCCCCTGCTTTAATAGCACAAATGCTCAGTAGGTCACGCCAAGCGGCAGAATAAGTCTTTTGAATCTGAACTATCCCTCGGTAAAAAGGCATAGGCTGTTTTTCTGGGTCAGGGAGAGATTTCATTAAAGCACTAGCTTGTGTGGGTTTAACCCCTTAAGGACACATGACATGTGTGACATGTCATGATTCCCTTTTATTCCAGAAGTTTGGTCCTTAAGGGGTTAAAGGCTACATATTTAGGAGGGGCCCGTTCTCCCCGACCCTTATGGCCTAAGGGATCTTCAATAGAGCGGTGGGCCGAGACTCTCGCAGCCTCCAATGAATCCTGAGACAGCCTGTCATCCTCTTCCTCATCTAACTCTATGATCTGGGCCCTTCTGCGTGAGGGGATCACCTGAGGTGACAGAGCCGGGGGATGAGAGGGAGTCCCGGAGGCGGGAGTCGCCATTGGGTCATAATCTTGGGATCGGTAATCACCGGGAAGCACCGGCATCAGGGGTGCTGAATGACTGGGCGCCGCCATATTGGAGGCGGGGAAGGAAGTTGCATTGGGGTTAAGGGAAGAAGCGGCGGCCATGTTGGATGTGGGCACATCCGGGGCAGACTGTACCGGACTGGGCATGACCGGAACTTGGGGAGTGGCTTGGGGAAAGGGGTATGGATAATTTGGATAGGGCATGGACATGGGGTAAGGGAAGGGGTATGGCCAAGCCATCTGGGCGGGGGCTGGGGCGGAACCTGGAGAGGGCAGGAAAGTTGGGTAGGGATTAGCAAAGGGGGTGGGAACCTGGGCCGTGGTAGGGGCGGGCAAGGGAGAGGATGGAGAAGAATTAGTAGAGGCGGGTGAAGAAGGAGGAGCCGGAGTAGGATCAGCAAGATTGACAGTGGCGGGGGAGGAGGGGTTAGCTAACTGGGCAGATGCAGATGGGAGGGTAGGATCATCAACGGAGAGAAAGTGCGGGGAAGGAATGGCAGATGAAATGTTAGGAATAGACACAGAAGGTGTTTTAGGGATGGATGAGGATGATGGGAGTGTTAGGGAAGGAGAAGGGGAAAAGAAAGATCCATCAGAATTCAGGACCGGGCAAACGGGGGAGGTGGTGGGATGGGCGTTGGGATGATTGGGAGTGGGGAACATAGTCAGTTGGCTATCACCTATTGCTGGCTGAACCTTTGGGATAGACATCCCCTGGGCGCCATTTTGGGGCGCTGGCTGAGGAAAAGCCCCAGCAACACAGTTATTATGATACACAAACAATTTCACACCCTTGTGAATTATTTCTTCCTCAACCCAACCTTCTTGCTGAATAGCCTTCGCTACTCTGTACCATGCTTCAGCTGTCTTTAATAAATCATTATTTGCAAGCTTGCCTTTCTTCTCCATCAGTAATCTACGCCAACTTTCTGGCTGCAACCTACCACATGTCGGCACAGCAAGTTTACATACTTTAGCAATCTTTTCAACACCTTTAACCATCTCCTCACCCTCTCTGTCTTCAACTAAATCACATGCTAGCCAGCCCTTACTGGGCTTACTCAATTCCTGCCCCATATTCCCCCTTCCCCTACACCAGCGTCCTAGATATAGGGAAAGATAAGGAAAGTTGAACAAGAACGTCTACAATGCTCGACTGCCACTTGAGGAAGGTGGGTCCTACTCAAGTGTGTCTTCCCAAAACGTAGACTAGTCACTGAATCCGCCTACCCGGGGTGGTAGACACGGATTGGAGCGAGGTGAGAAGTGTGTGACCAATCACTTCTCTAGTAAGAGGAATGGGAGTGGATAGTGTAATAGTACAGGAAGTGTAGAAAAGGTAAAAAGGTAAGGAAAAATCCTTAGAGACAGACACAGGAGTTTGAATGACTCCTAATTAAACAAACAAGACAACAATACAGTTGAAATACAGTGCATGCATCACAGTTCAAATAAAATCGACAGTAATTCCTTTCTTTTACTCATTTGACTCAAGTCACCTCCCTCAACCTCGTAGTGTCCCCGCTCGGAGAACGACTTCCTCAAGTCTCACTACCAGCGGCCACAGGAAACAGCAATCATCTCCGACCCGAATCCTGTCTAGCCTCCCTCGTTACAGCAGTCCACAAAGTGTGGCCACCTCTATCCTGACTCCCGTAGTGCCCCTATAAAACCCACTTATAAGTCTCACTACCACGTGATGCGGAAAACAAGCAATGCCTACTTGAATCCCCCCAGGAGACTGAGTCCCCTACCACAAATTAAATAATCAGGAAAGCCCCCAACTCAGCGCTTAAAGCTGGAGGGTCCGGGGTCAGGAAGCCCCCAACTCAACACTTAGAGCTGGAGGGTCCGGGTCAGGAAGCCCCCAACTCAACACTTAGAGCTGGAGGGTCTGGGTCAGGAAGCCCCCAACTCAACACTTAGAGCTGGAGGGTCCGAAGCGCACAGTGAAGCTAGCTAGGCTATCAAAGTGACACAAGAAGGATCACAGGAAACTATGAGTCTACACAGTTCCCACAGTTCCAACAAACCTCTTTTTCCATACAGCCACAGCCACGAGGCTCCTAAAAGAAGTAAACAGGCAAAGAAGACCCCCAGGAAAACTTCCACAGGTCAACCTCCCTTTTATCCCAAAAAGGGGAGACAAATAAACACTCAGCCCGGGCACTCAAACTAGACCATGCCAATACAGACACACCCAGGCAACAGACTAAATGCAGGTAAATAAATGGGTAATGAGACCCCGAGCAAGATATTACCTGTCTTTGATGTCCTCCCGGGAAGCAGTCACAGACACGTGGACGGGTCAATCAAAGGGGCCGGAACATACCGGTGGCTCTGCAGAAGTCTCTACCGTGTACCTGGAGGTGATCAATCTCCTTTCCTTCCCCCCGGATTCCTCCGTCCAACTGCGTCTTCCTTAGGACGGCTCACCGGCCAGACATAGCCCGGGGTCCCTGTTCGGGCGCCAAAGTTGTTATGGTACTTTTTCAGTAAACCAAAATGTTTAAATGTCTATCTGTTCCTGTCCAAATTAAAGAAAATTGAATTGCGTATATACGCTGAAGTAATTCAGTCTGACACACGGAGTTCAGGTTAAAATAACTTCGAGGAAATTTATTGGCAAGTGAAGCAAGAGCGGGCTCGCAGGCCCTTTTAAGAGGCATTTTTCGTCATCATTGATTATCAAGATATCAGTGAATAAACATCATTAATTGGATTAATTGTTAAGTGTCTGGATTAGTGTCCACCTATCAGTATAATTAATTGGCTCAAAAACTAAGTGGTTAGCTTCGTGTCTACCCACCGAGAGGTGGTATTGTTTTGGACACGGGTGGGGACAAGGGGCTCAAGCGCCATCTCCCTTAGCATGAGGTTTACTCGGTGGAAAGGGGGGCTTGAGCGTCATTTTACACGATCAGTGATGTCAGGTCTTGTGGTCAGGTGCAAGGTCTCTTATGAATAGAACATTTCATTACTACAGTGTTCTCATGGCCTTGTCTTTATACTATGTTGCGAGTTAGGGGAAATTCAGCAGTTCCTGGGTAGTCATGTCTTTATGGAAAAAACAGTCTTTGTCTATTGTGTTAGTTGTGCTGGGAAATTCTGTCATGTAATGTAGTTTTGAAATGGAGAAGTCAGGTTATGAGGACAAAATTGAGGATTTGTCACAGTATCAGGTTAAAACGGAGTTAGTGGGGGGGCGTGTCTGGCTTCCGGTGTGAGCAGCCGCATGGAGTAGGAGCTCCGGCGTTAAACCGTCCTGAAAGCTACAATTCAAGCTACCCAAAGCGATAACTCAACAGATTACCTTACCTTATCATAACAGAACTTCGGTGTCAGAAATATGTCCTATCCCAAGCAGCCGAGAACTCGAGAATCGGCCAAAATAAAGAAAAAAGACCGCCAAGTACTTACCCAAGATGGCGGCGAGGAGACAGAAACTATGTCGGACGGAGCTTCCGATCAAGAATCCATCTCTTCCAAATATACAGACTCTCCAGTAACGGAGAAGAGCCTCCATAAAATGCTGCAAGAGCTGAGAGCTACCATAAAAGCTGATTTCCAGCGTATTGACAAAGAATTGCGGAAAGAAATCACGAGCCTGGGCGACCGGACTAGCCACCTGGAGAATAAAACAGGAGACCTATGCAACGCCCATAACGAAGTTGTGGACAAGCTCCAATCACTATCAGATGAAAATGAAGCACTAAAACTGAAGCTGGCTGACCTGGAGGACAGATCCAGGCGGCAAAATATAAGATTCCGGGGTATTCCCGACGACATTTCCCACGATGCTCTCCCAGCGTATGTTCTTTCTATTTGCAAGGCCTTGGTCCCGGACTTACCAGACTCTGCTTGGGCCTATGATCGTATGCATAGACTCCCTCGACCGTCTCGTCTACCTCCTGAATCGCCCAGAGACGTGATAGTAAAATTTCATTACTATGTACATAAAGAATCCCTATTGTCAGCAGCGAGGAAAACGGCGAACCTTCCAGACCCACACTCTGCAATTGCTTTATTTGCGGACTTGTCTGCCGCCACCATGGCGAAGCGCAGAGAATTTATTACCATTACAAAAACTTTGCGGAACAACAATGTGAATTATAAATGGGGTTACCCTACAAAGTTGATCGTCTGGAGACAGGGATCAACCCGTGTTTTCAGCGACCCTAAAGAAGGTATGAAAACTCTCTCCGAATGGGGACTATGGCGACCAACAGGAGAAAATCAAGTGGCATCCGGGGAGAGATCTCCGAAGAAAATCCAAAATGAGTGGCACATGGCAGGAGCCCGAACCACAGCGAAATAAACTTTTACAGCTATCATGCACCACATATTTCGAGCAAGATTGGTATAGTATTCCATTGTATGCTCCATAGAGGTCCCTATATTGTATGTGTACACCCACCTGGTAACTTAGTGCATATACCACGGCTAAGTCTTGCTATAGGACCATAGAAATAAGAGTAAAAGCGAATGTCAGCATTTTACACCCTGTCAATATGGTTACAGCTTCCACCATTTATTTAGTTCTTGGTCGGAAATATTAATCACTTTGCAAGCCTTGGGTCTGAGGTTACCATCATGGGCTGTGTCACACGATATTGTCCCCTTAGAAGGCGTGCAGACGCTTAAGTCGACCCGCACCCTTGGCCATGCAGATGGTTCAACTTTAAACACAATGTTCATGCTTTATTTATACTGTTTATTCTTTTACTGCCGTGATTAATGTAACATTGGCCCTTTCAATGTGCTTTATATGTGCACAGGCCGCACTACGACTCACGTGTTATAATCATAGGCTCCGTCTGATATCCAGACTTCCATTTTAAATTTTAATGTTTAGCTTCCGTTTAAACTTTTGACCTAAATTTAAAGCTAAGCTCGGTTATAAAACCACCCTGACCAATACAACCTAACGATTATAACGACTCCGAACTAAGACCAAAATTAACTTGTTACGATATACTGCAGTTGGACCCAGGTTTATTTATTTGTTGTGGCTACCAACCGTACTTTATTCGAATCACTTGTTATGTTGATGTTTAATAGCGATGTTTCCTAACATGAGCAGGGCGCGGCATACCCGCCATGATACTACCCGTTAGGAAAACACGTTCTCTCTTTTTCTGCTTTTGAGTTATATACCACCAGGGCGGTAGGAGCTCCACGTTCCCACGTTCCCACCAACTTTTCAGGTCACCTCTTGAGTGCATCTTTTGGTGCACTCTATATGACCCTCTCTCATCTCCTTCTGAAGGGAGATAATTGTATATACTTTTGTTTGCTGTTCCCCTTTATTTTTCCCCTCTCTCCCCTTCCCCCCGCAATTTCCGCACTCCTATACATGCTACCAATGGAAGATGCACTCTTCATTATTGGCTTGCGAAGGAGGCACAAACGCATCCCGATCACTTCGCTAGGCGGTTTATCTGTAAAACAAACATCCACTCAAATTACAGTTCAATTTTCTCATTTGCCCATCGGACGTTTCGGTCTTGTCATTAGCACTTTCTCTATACTGTTGTTGTTATGACTCGTAATACAATGAAGATTATGTCCCTCAACGTTAAAGGGCTTAATAGCCCAAACAAGCGGCGGCAGGTGTTACGAGACATGCATGCCTCTAATGCTGCAATCGTTTGCTTACAGGAAACTCACCTCCAAAAAAAAGGCCCGCCTAGGCTATACTCGCCACGTTACCCAACTGGGTTTCACGCACATGCACCAAACAAAACCAAGGGAGTTGCCATATTCTTCCACTCAGACTGGGCTTTCTCATTGTACAAGCAATATGTAGACCCAGCGGGTAGATTACTAATTTTAGTGGGTGAAATGAACGGAATAAAAGCTACAGTAGTATCCCTATATGCACCTAACGAAGCTCAATATCCTTTCTTAAAAAAAGCCTTTAATAAAATCTCCAAGCTTAAACAAGGACATTTAATAATTTGTGGTGACTTCAATTGCGCCTTAGACCCCCAGTTGGACACCCAACGCACGCATAAAAAACCCCCCACTAAGGCATCTATACAGAATGGCAAACTATTTACCCACCTTCTACACACATCTGATTTATATGATGCCTGGAGAAATTTATATCCTACGGGCAGAGATTACTCCTATTTCTCACACGTCCACACAACTTACTCGCGTATAGACCTTTGTATCATAGACAAATCTACTCTACCACATCTAGTCAGCCAAACCATAGGCCAGCGCACCTGGTCCGACCATGCCCCAATTGAAACCACCATCGAGGTCCCGTACCCCGCCAAGGGTCGGGGAAAGTGGAGGTTAAACAAATCACTTTTAGACTGTCCGAATAACCTTAAAACAATTGCTGCTGAATTAGACCACTATTTTCAGACTAACTCTACCGAACACACCTCCGTTGAAACACAATGGCTTGCCCATAAAGCAGTCATTAGGGGTGCATTTATAAAACTGGGCTCAAAAAACAAAAAACGCATCCAAAACTCCATGATTAAACTTACCCAACAGCTGGAAACATTGGAAAACTCCAATAAAACTTCCCCCTCCAAGTCCATATCCAAACAAATAGCTAAAATACAAGAGGCCATTCATCATCTACATGCAGACGAATATATTAACCATGCTCGAAAATTGAAACAACATTTCTACCATATGGGTAATAAAGCCGGCAAACTGTTGGCGCGCCAATTAAAATCTAAGTACATCCAGACTAAAATTCCCTATATTACATCCAAAGACGGAGTGAAATTGTTTAATCCTAACGATATTGTTAACGAACTATCTCACTACTACGAAGACCTCTACAATCTGGGTACACACACTGACACGCACACACCCACTATAGGAGAAATTAAGCATTTCTTAACAAATATAACTCTCCCGCATGTCACATCGCAGCAAAACGAGTTGCTGAGCACACCGTTCACGACCGAAGAGGTTGAAACGGCTATCTGCTCCCTCCCCAAACATAAAGCCCCTGGCCCTGACGGCCTCTCCAATTATTATTACATCAAAATGGCATCACATCTGTCCCCTCACATTACAAACATGTTCAATGCAGTCCAAAAATCTGGGTCTTTCCCGCAAGAAATGCTGGAGGCATTCATCATAACTCTACCCAAACCAAACAAACCCCCTACGATCTGCAGTAACCTTCGGCCGATTTCACTCCTAAATGCTGATGTTAAATTATATGCCAAGATCATCGCTAACAGATTGAAACCTTTACTGCCCAATCTAGTCTCAGAAGAACAGGCAGGTTTCGTCCCAGGTAAACAGGTGGGAGATAACACCAGGTATTGCGTAGATATATTAGAATGGGCCATGAAGAAAAAAGTACAAGGCGTTTTTATGGCATTAGACGCTGAAAAAGCGTTCGATCGCCTAAATTGGTCATACATGGAAAGTACGCTATTGGCATTTCAATTCTCCAGCCCCTTCATTAATAGCATTAAAGCCCTATATTCAGCGCCCTCTGCCAAGGTGTTCAACACTGGTTTTCTTTCTCGTAGTTTTCCTATAACTAATGGGACTAGGCAAGATTGCCCCCTTTCTCCCCACATTTTTATCCTATGCCTGGAACCACTGATCAGAGCGATCAAACAAGATCCCTTAATACCTGGCATACTCACGCCAGCAGGGGAAAAGAAAGCTGCACTTTTCGCAGATGATATCATGTTATTTCTTACCGAACCGTCTCATTCAATTCCGCATGTTATAAACAAATTGCTAGAGTATGGCAAAATATCGTACTATAAGAACAATATAGTTAAAACACAAATTCTTCCCTTTAACCTGGATACACAGCTGTTACACACACTTCAAGCCCAATATTCATTTGAATGGCGCAAAACTTCTATCTCCTACCTAGGTGTCAAAATAGCTCGAACAACGAAACAAACTATCCTAGAAAATCACGAAGTGGTACTAGCAAAAATCTCAAAACAAATTGCATCATGGGATGGGGCAAATGCCTCCTGGATAGGCAGAATTAACTCCCTAAAAATGATGGCTTTACCGCATATCCTATATTTATTCAGAACATTGCCTATAGCCCTTCCTAATGCCCTGCTAAAACGTTTTCAAATGACCTTAAATGCTCATGTATGGAAAAAAAAGCCCCCAAGGGTATCCTTCCGTTCCCTGTGGTACCCCATTAAAAAAGGTGGCCTTCAAATCCCTAACGTTAAAAACTACTATATAGCGTCTGCTCTGGCTCAAGGTATAGATATAATGACACTCAAGTCGACACCTGTGTGGCTAGATCTGGAAGTTAAATGTGGTACCTCACTCCCCCTGAGTTATAACTTATGGTCAATGACACATCCAACATCACCAACCATGCTGTCTACTACAACCTTTTTATTGAAATCATGGAGGTCTTGGAGCTCATTGCTGGGGCCCTCCCTTGCAGGCGCTCACGGCTATCTCCCCGGACTTGCCACTATCACGTTGGATCTCCAGCGGTATTTCACATGTGTCTTCTTTATATACAAAGACAGGTTTGATGCCATTTCCTACCTTACAAAAACTCTTCCAGCTGCCACCAAAAGACCTTTTTGTGTACTTACGTTTGAAACATATTCTGCAATCCAGATCCATCGAATACATCAACCCACGAGAGTGGAGCAGGCTAGGGCACTTGTGCTTCTTGGCCCGCCAAAGCACACCCTCTGTAAGATCCTTATCCTTTTGCTACTCGTCCCTATCATCCAATCCAGACGAGAACAAATTGCCATACATGGTCCGATGGGAACGAGACCTAGGTGAAATATTTCCCCTATCCACTTGGGAAACCGCTATCACATACACTAAAAAATCTTCACAATGTGTTACTCACTGGGAAGCCTATTTCAAAATACTAATGAGGTGGTATTTGACTCCTTCCAGGTTAGGATTAATTTATCCAGGCTCAACCCCTAACTGTTGGAGATGTGCTGATCCCAATGGTACGTTGAAACATATATTTTGGGATTGTACAGCTCTACACACATTTTGGGACTCAATACGACTTTTGATCAAATCAGTTAGTGGTCACAATATTCCACTCAAACCAGCCAATTATATGCTCCATTTACTACCTGATTTAGGCGACCTCTCATCAAGAGCAGCGGTATTAAACATTTTGGTAGCAGCAAAAATTAGCATAGCCACTCATTGGAAAAGTGTAAAATGTCCCATAGTTCAGGAGGTAATAACCAAAGTCAACTCCATTTATGTCCTTGAAAAAAAGTGGGCAATGGGAAAAAACCTGGATTCCTTTAATGCAATGTGGTATAACTGGGAAGCCATTGGTAATCCGTACTCGTTTACGGACATCACTTAATTTACGGACTTAACTTAATCTCTGGTATTAGAGTGTTATTTAATTTTATTCACCAGAGGTACAAAGGTTGTATGATGCAGGCTGAACCCCTGCATAGTAAAAAAAAAAAAAGGTTTTGTAAATTTCTATGTTTAACAGTTGCCTTACATGTTTACATGTTTACTGTGATGTTTCACTCACTCCTTAATTCTACAAGGGTTCCTTATCCCTTATATAAATCGGCTCCACACATAAAATTCAAGCCAATATCTTGACACTCTTACCTGATTGAGAACCTACTTGCAGATCTTCTTTAACGTGAGCCATAAAAGAGCAAGGTATAATGTATAATGCTAATCTATTGATGTTGAAATATGCTACTGTACTGTCATGGCGGAAATGTGATCGATTATATGATTGCTTATATGTCTCTTTCCCTCCCTTATCTGTACATCTGTAAATCTGTGATTTGAGAACAATGTGCTTCACTGTGTGTATTTTGCTACATTTATTACCCCCCCTCCCCCCCCCTTTTTCCTTTCTGTATCCCCCCCCCTATTAGTATTTTTGTATGAAAAATTCTTCAATAAAAATCATACATTGAAAAAAAAAAAAAACGGAGTTAGTGCATTAATTCAATACAAGTTCAATAAAGATTTTTAATAATTCTACATCAGTAGGTGACTTATTAATGACAATGTATGCAATGCATCTTATTTACACATACTGATGTCTAAATAATTTACACAAGCATAACCACTGCTAGGAGTTACCTAACTATCTTGCAGAGAATAGATAAAAATAAGACAGAGTGAACTAGTACCGGATGGTATATAGTATTGAATCTTATTATTAATGTATAAAATATAAAAAATATATTATCATAATATAGTTTTTAAACTTTAATTTATGTTTTAAAAGTAGGCATAAACAGTTATGAACAATACAAAACTAGTACAGGATGGTATATAGTATTGAATCTTATCATTAATATAAAATATAAAAAATATATTATTATAATATAATTTTTAAGCTTTTATTCACGGTGCCTAGAGAGATATCAGCTATGCCTCACTGATTATGCCTAACAAGGCTGAAATATCTGGGGTTGCTGGGGTTGTCTCTCGTGCAGAGGGAACTTGCTGGCATTTCGGATCTGGACTGCCCGTATGGGTGGGACCAGTTTGATATGTTTCAGAGATGTTCTCTCTGTAATGGCACAAGATGAGCTAAAACCAGCTTGAGATCTGAGCAGGGACCCACCGAAGGTCAGGCTATTTCAGCTGCTGCCTGTTCTCAGTATTCTCTTGTGCCCCGATTTTTGCTTTCCATAAGTTTAAAGGGTAATCCAGACGTGGACCCCTTGCTCACGGTGCCTAGAGAGATATCAGCTATACCTCACTGATGATGCCTAACAAGGCTGAAACGATCGTCTGGGGTTGCTGTGTCTCTCGTGCAGTGGGAACTTGCTGGCATTTCGGATCTGGACTGCCCATATGGGTGGGACCAGTTTGATATGTTTCAGAGATGTTCTCTCTGTAATGTCACAAGATGAGCTTAAACCAGCTTGAGATCTGAGTGGGGACCCACCGAAAGGCAGGCTATTTCAGCTGCGGCCTGTTCTCAGTATTCTCTTGCACCCCGTTTTTTGCTTTAAAAGTAGGCATGAACAGTTAGCATGGAAATATATATATATATATATATATATATATATATATATATATATCAGATAATTGTGCTGATACAATTACTCATGTAAATGGATTTACATTTTGAGAATGCAAAATTAATTAGATCCAACTCTGTTTAGCAGAGAATTGTAGGACTAGTACTTATTTTGCTTCCCCTACTCCTCACATTCCAAAAAGGTGATAGTCATCTAAATATTTTTTTTGTGTAGTCTCAATTTTAGTCTTAATTGTTTCATGTGTATTTTTTTTTATAGTAACTGTCGGTCCTCATGCAGTTTAGTATGGTTAGTTCAACTTTACTTTTAACCTTTTAGGCACGCTAGAACCTTTATGACACAAATCTTCCATAAAATTAAAATAGTTTGTTTGGTAATGTTATTTATGTTTTAGGTGCACATAGACACAACATTCTTAGGTGTGTGACACGCTGAATTGCCTTCAAAAAATATAAAAAAGGATGTAATAAATTTAGTAGTAGGGTAAAGAGATTGTTTAGGGTTCAAGGTTAATAACGGAGAGGAGTTACATTTAGGATTAAGGTAAATTATGGAATCTAAATTGAAGGATTAATCATTTTAGAGGGGTTACATTTTAGTATTAGAGAGCAGAGAATGGTAAGTGTGACAGACCCATCTGTATAGACTAAGATTGCTGGTTCGTCTGTTTGCCCCCTTTTCGTCTATTTGCCTGTCCGTATACCCCTGTTCTTTTGTTTCATGAAATAACCGATTAAAACTACCGATCGGACAGCCACCCAGGAGAGAAGTGTGCTGCTGCTTAACCTATTGGCCCCAATTAGAACGTTGTGGTTAACCGCAGACACCTCTCCATTCTAATCAAATTCAGGGTGGTTGTCGTTCGTATGCCGACCACGAGGCGGCAGCCGTTTTACACCATGCGAAAGACCTGCGGTGTTCAGCGCAGATTATATGGAACTAAAAACGGACACTCTTTCTGCCGAACACCGCTGAAATCACCGACCGCCCTTCTCAGTCGACAAGGCATGCGACCACCGGCCGTTCGAGAGTTTGGATTACATGAATGGACTTAACCCAGATAGCCGTCCCATGGAGTCAATCGCATACCGGAAGACTGTAAGAGACTTGGACTCCTTGGCGATTGAACTGTGTGTATGGGATCTGAGCGCTATTCGCTAAGAATATGCACTCAGATCCAGGCTATCTAGGGATACATTGCACAAATGTAATATGTTCGGTAGTTGTATACTTATTTATTTTTACATGGTTTTTGTGTTTAATTTAAAATGGCGATTTGCCTCTTGCCTGGAGATAATTGAATTACTTCTCGATTATCTCCAGGGCAGAGGGGAGGAACCCAGGATGCATTGTGGGAATATTTTGTGCCTGTATGTCTGAAAGTGCCATATGTCTGTCTGTCATTACAGTCTCCCATTTGGTTCCCTAGGGGAGTGTCTACCAAGTGGGAGACCTGCATATATACGGGCGGGTAGCCCACAGTAAAGCAAGTTCTTATTTTACCCTCAATGCGGAGCTTAGTCTCGTTATTGGAGGGGAGATTTACTACACGGTTGGTGACTAATTACTGGAAACCTAAGCCGCTTGGATGTTATATTTGATCGGCTGTTAGCTGCGATTCGTGGATTTATTATTCGTGAGTTTTGGATCCGTACGGGTCCCGGTCGGAAGATTGGTGCATTCCCCTGGTTGCAGTTCGTACGGTTGGAGTATACGAATGGAGTTTGTATTATTGCGAAAGGGGAAGCTTAACTAAACTGCGGCTTTACTCCTTTATGACCCGGCGCAATGCACACCAACACTACCGCCAGCTACCAATTATATCCATCCATCCCGGTTCAACACTCGGGATTACTCTCAGCCCATTAGGTGTTTTGAGTGTAAACAGTTGGGGCACAAGCGACCAGAGTGCCCGCTGAACAACGCCAACCAGGCACAGTCGTGGAGCAGACCAGCCGGCGGGAATCAACGTCCACCTCAGCCTGCTGCTCACTGTATCGAGCAGGAGGGATTTTGGGGCATATTACACGAGGCCGACCCTGTACACGCAGCTCATTAGGACAACCGTCAGCAACACCGACACACTGTTAAGCTGAATGGCAGAGTGGGGAACGGATTAAGAGACACCGGAGCCACTATGACTCTGCTCTAAAAGAACTTGGTCTCAGAACACCAGCATACTGGGGACACTGTGGCAGTGAGGGTAGCAGGAGGTGCCGTGAACGATTTGGTCCCTTTGGTTTCTGCCTATGCCCTGATGGGCCCCACTGGCATTAACCCTGTGACTACCCGTGCTCAGTCCTGTGCTACTGGAACCGGCTCGCCTGCTGCTGAGACCCAGGTAAGACTCGATTCCCCGACTGGTACCTTAGATCAGGCCCCTTGTAGCTGGGATTCCCCAGAGGAGTTTGGGAGGGAAACCCGGGCGGACCCGACTCTCCAGAAGTACAGGGATAGAGCAGATGCTGGAGAGGAAGGAGTAGATGGGGACCGGTATAAGTGGGTGGGGGACAGGCTGTATAAAATCCCTAAGCCTTCCCAGAAAAGTGTTGCCCCTACGCCGAATCGACAGCTGGTGGTACCTGCAAAATATCGGCAGGAGATTCTGCGGATCGGGCATGATGTTCCATTAGCTCTACATCTAGGGTCTCGCCGCACAGCCTATAGGATCACTCAGAATTTCTTTTGGCCCAATTTTAATCAGGCTGTGCGGGTATACTGTAGTACGTGTGACACATGTCAATGGGTAGGAAAGAGGGGGGGACCACCCTAAGGCTAAGCTATTGTCGATGCCTATTATAGGGGAACCCTTTTCTCGATTGGTGACTAATTACTGGAAACGTAAGCCGCTTGGATGTTATATTTGATCGGCTGTTAGCCGTGATTCATGGATTTATTATTCATGAGTTTGGGATCCATACAGGTCCCGGTCGGGAGATTGGTGCATTCCCCTGGTTGCAGTTCGTACGGTTGGAGTATATGAATGGAGTTTGCATTATTGCGAAAGGGGAAGCTTAACTAAACGGCGGTTTTACTCCTTTATGCCAGAGGGGTCTTAACAGTAAGGGTTAAGGATTTAGAGTTAACGCATTTCAACTAAGGATAGTCTTCTCCAGTGCAAGATGAAACTAAATAGATCCCCTGTTACATTTTAGATCTTCCATTCCTCTTGAGTATTCGGATTTTTGCGGCAGAAATTGGTACCACTTCCGGGTCGCAGCAAAACACTGTTCACTTGCAGGTTGCGTGTTCATTGACGTCAACTTCCGGTCGTGTGTGCGCTATTACGGAGCATACATGAAGTCATTTCCTATCTGTATTGCATCGGAAGTGATAAAGCGTCCATATACAAGATGGGCAATGTTGCCAGACGTGTAATATTGTATCTATAAGATCTCCACAAAAACGGAAGAACAATAATAATAACAGGTCATGGATATATGTACAAATTTCTTTATATATTATAATAAGTTTGTCACCAATATATAAAAATAGACAATAATGTCAAATCAAATTACATTTACCAAGTATCCAAAAAAGCAAAAAATAACAAGAAACAGTAGTTAAAAAAAAGTGTTACAAAAAATACATATGCTAATTAAACACGTGTTAGTAAATAATTCACAATACAATTTGTGAGGTATAGGGGGAAAAAAAAGAGAGCTACAATGGAATGGATTTTATAAATCAGTTGAAATTATACCAACTTATTAAAACAAAATTAAAAAATATAAGTATGAAATAAAAATATTTTTACAAAATTATGAAAAATGGGCTAAACCAAAATCTAAACTTAAGCCACTTGGATGGAGAGAATCCAATTCATAAATCCATTGGCTTTCCACTCTACTGAGCTCTCTAAAGTTATTATCCCCCCTCCAGTTATGTTTTCTCTGGCAAATAGCCATAAAGCCCAAAACTGATGGATAGTGATGTACCGAACTGTTCGCTGGCGAATACTTCCCAGCGAACATAGCATGTTTGCGTTCGCCACGGCGGGCGAACACATGCGCGGTTCGATCCGCCCCCTATTCATCATCATTGACTAAACTTTGACCCTGTGCCTCAGTCAGCAGACACATTCCAGCCAATCCATACAGCATCCATTTTAGATTCATTCTGAAGCTGCATTCTTAGATAGAGGAGGGAAAGTGTAGCTGCTGCTCATTTGATAGGGAAATGTATAGCTAGGCTAGTGTATTCAGTGTCCACTACAGTCCTGAAGGACTTATCTGATCTCTGCTGTAAGGACAGCACCCCAAAAAGCCCCTTTTAGGGCTAGAACCTCAGTCGGCTTTTTTTTTTCTTTTTTTGTGTGTAATCTAATTGCAGTTGCCTGCCTGCCAGCTTCTGTGTCAGGCTCACAGTGGATACTGTGCCCACTTGCCCAGTGCCACCACTCATATCTGGTGTCACAATAGCTTGCATTTAAAACCAACAATTTTTTTTCACTGTAATAGATTAATTAGCAGTTAGTTGTCTGCAAGCGTCTGTGTGTCAGGCTCACAGTGGATACTGTGCCCACTTGCCCAGTGCCACCACTCATATCTGGTGTCACAATAGCTTGCATTTAAAAACAATTTTTTTTTTCACTGTAATAGATTAATTAGCAGTTAGTTGTCTGCAAGCGTCTGTGTGTCAGGCCAACAGCGTGTACTCTGCCAGTGCACAGTGCCACTCATATCTGGTGGCACAATAGCGTGCATTTAAAAACCCAAAACTTTGTTTTCACTGTAATAGATTGAATAGCAGTTAGTTGTCTGCAAGCGTCTGTGTGTCAGGCTCAAAGTGGATACTGTGACCACTTGCCCAGTGCCACCACTTATATCTGGTGTCACAATAGCTTGCATTTAAAAACAAAAAAAACTTTTTTTCACTGTTATAGATTGAATAGCAGTTAGTTGTCTTGAAGTGGGTGTGTCAGGCCTACAGCGTGTTCTCTGCCAACCTCTGCAAGTGCACATAGCAACTCATATCTGGTATCACAATAGCGTGCATTTAAAACCCAAAAACTTGTTTCACTTTTATAGATTGAATAGACGTTAGTTGTCTTCAAGCGGGTGTGTCAAGCCTACAGCGTGAACTCTGCCAGTGCACATTGCCACTTATATCTGGTGTCACAATAGCTTGCATTTAAAAACAAAAAAAACTTTTTTTCACTGTTATAGATTGAATAGCAGTTAGTTGTCTTCGAACGGGTGTGTCAGGCCTACAGCGTGTACTCTGCCAACCTCTGCCAGTGCACATCGCCACTCATATCTGGTCTCACAGTAGCTTGCACGCATAGTACCACTTATCAAAAAAAAAAAAATGACAGGCAGAGGCAGGCCACCCCGCAGGGGCCGTCGTGGTCGTGGTGCTGTGATTCCCTTTTGCCCTAGAATAATGCCCAATTTTCAGAGGCCACGTACCCTGAACTTGAAAAGTTCTGAGGACATAGTTGACTGGCTAACACAGGACACCCAATCTTCTACAGCTTCCGCTCAGAACCTTGACACACCATCCTCCTCCAGCTTAGCTTCGGGCACCTCTCAAGATACCACTCACCCACCTGCCGCCACCAAAAACACTAGCACCACAGATGTTTCACTTTATCTGTCAGAGGAGTTATTTACACATCCGTTTGAAGAAATTAGTGATGCGCAACCATTATTGCCAGCGGATGTAGATAACAGGGATATGTCTCAGTCAGGCAGCATTACACACATGGACATACGGTGTGATGATGATGTTGTACCCGCTGCTGCTTCCTTTGCTGAGTTTTCAGGTACAAGTGAAGCGGTTGATGATGACGATGCATCCATGGATGTCACGTGGGTGCCCGCTCGGCAAGAAGAAGAACAGGGCAAAAGTTCAGATGGGGAGACAGAGAGGAGGAGGAGACGAGTTGGAAGCAGGGGGAGGTCATCGCAAGGAGCTAGTGGCACAGTCAGACAGCATGCATCGGCACCCGGGGTCAGCCCGACAGCACGCCAATCAACGCATGCTGTGTCCACCACCAGAATGCCGTCATTGCAGAGCTCAGCAGTGTGGCATTTTTTTTGTGTGTCTGCCTCTGACAACAGCGATGCAATTTGCAACCTGTGCCAAAAGAAACTGAGTCGTGGGAAGTCCAACACCCACCTAGGTACAACTGCTTTGCATAGGCACATGATCGCACATCACAAACGCCTATGGGATCAACACATGAGTACAAGCGGCACACAAACTCAAAGCCGCCATCCTCCTCGTGGTCCAGCAACTTCAGCCACGTCAATCACTGCTGTCCTCCTTGCCCCCTCTCAACCATCCGCCACTCCGTCTCTCGCCTTGAGCAGCTCCTGCTCATCTGCCCACAGTCAGGTGTCTGTCAAGGACATGTTTGAGCGTAAGAAGCCAATGTCAAAAAGTCACCCCCTTGCCGAGCGTCTGACAGCTGGCTTGTCTGAACTATTAGCCCACCAGCTTTTACCATACAAGCTGGTGGAGTCTGAGGCATTCAAAAAAATTGTGGCTATTGGGATACCGCAGTGGAAGGTACCCAGACGAAATTGCACAAAAGGCAATCCCCAAAATGTACTCGATTGTGCAAAAGGAAGTAATGGCATGTCTGGCACACAGTGTTGGGGCAAGGGTCCATCTGACCACTGATACCTGGTCTGCAAAGCATGGTCAGGGCAGGTATATCCTCTACACTGCACATTGGGTAAACCTGCTGACGGCTGCCAAGCATGGAATGCGTGGCTCTGCAGAGGAGTTGGTGACACCGCCACAAATTGCAGGCAGGCCTGCTGCCACTTCCTCTACTCCTCCTACTCCATCCTCTTCCATAACCTCCTCGGCTGAGTCCTCTTCTGCTACTGCGTCTTGCTCCACATCAACGGCACCCCCCCAGCTCCCCATGTACTATTCCACATCCCGGATACGGCAGTGTCACGCCGTCTTGGGTTTGACTTGCTTGAAAGCAGAGAGTCACACCGGACAAGCACTTCTGTCCGCCCTGAACGCACAAGTGGAAAAGTGGCTGACTCCGCAGTAACTGGATATCGGCAAAGTGGTTTGTGACAACAGAAGAAATTTGTTGGCGGCATTGAAGTTGGGCAAGTTGACACATGTGCCGTGCATGGCACATGTGGTAATCTGATTGTACAACGCTTTGTGCATAAGTACACAGGCTTACAGGACGTCCTGAAGCAGGCCAGGAAGGTGTGTGGCCATTTCAGGCGTTCCTACACGGCCATGGTGCACTTTGCAGATATCCAGCGGCGAAACAACATGCCAGTGAGGCGCTTGATTTGCGACAGCCCGACACGTTGGAATTCAACACTCCTAATGTCCGGCCACCTGCTCCAACAAGAAAAAGCCGTTAATGAATATTTGTATGACCGGGATGCTAGGACAGCCTCTGGGGAGCTGGGATTTTTTTTTGCCACATTACTGGAAGCTCATGCGCAATGCCTGTAGGTTCATGCGTCCTTTTGAGGACTTTTGAGGCACCATCAGCGACATCATACCATTTGTTTTCTTCCTGGAGCGTGCCCTGTGAAGAGTGCTGGATGAGGCCGTAGATGAGCTTGTAGAGGAAGAGATGTGGTCACCATCACCACCAGAAACAGCCTTATCAGCATCGCTTGCTGGACCTGCGGCAACGCTGGAAGAGGATTGTGAGGAAGAGGAGTCAGAGGAGGAATGTGGCTTTGAGGAGGAGAAGGAAGACCATCCACAACAGGCATCTTAGGGTGCTCGTTGTCACCTATCTGGTACCCATGGTGTTGTACGAGGCTGGGGGGAAGAACATACCTTCATTGAGATCACTGAGGAGGAGGAACGGGAAATGAGTAGCTCGGCATCCAACCTTGTGCAAATGGGGTCTTTCATGCTGTCGTGCCTGTTGAGGGACCCTCGTATAAAAAGGCTGAAGGAGAACGACCTGTACTGGGTGTCCACGCTACTAGCAAAAAGTGGCTGAAATGTTACCAAATTACAACAAGTCGGAAAGGATGCAGCATTGCCGCTTCAAGTGTCCTGTCAGAAAGGACCTTCAGTGCAGCAGGAGGTATTGTCACTGAGAAGAGAAGTCGCCTAGGTCAAATAAGTCTAGATTACCTCACCTTTATGAAGATGAATGAGGGATGGATCCCGAAGGGACTGATAGTGGGCGATACATTCGACTAAAAAAGGCCTGATGAGATGAGCTGCCTTGGGCTAAAAATGGTGACCCTATGTAGGAGGAACAGTCCCTATTCTGCTCTGTGTCAGTGTGTATCAGGGTCCCTGAGGACAGGTGTCAATCCATATCTGCCAAGTGACCCTGTCTGGGGGAACAGTCCCTATTCTGCTCTTTGTCAGTGTGTATCAGGGTCTCTGAGGACAGGTGTCAATCCATATCTGCCAAGTGACCCTGTCTTGGGGAACAGTCCCTATTCTGCTCTGTGTCAGTGTGTATCAGGGTCTCTGAGGACAGGTGTCAATCCATATCTGCCAAGTGACCCTATGTAGGGGGAAAAGACCCTATTCTGCTCTGTGTCAGTGTGTATCAAGGATCATTAGGATATGTGTCAATCCATATCTGCCAAGTTACCCTATGTAGGAGGAACAGTCCCTATTCTGCTCTTTGTCAGTGTGTATCAGGGTCCCTGAGGACAGGTGTCAATCAATATCTGCCAAGTGACCCTATGTAGGGGGAACAGTCCCTGTTCTGCTCTTTGTCAGTGTGTATCAGGGTCCCTGGGGACAGGTGTCAATCCATATCTGCCAAGTGACCCTATGTAGGAGGAACAGTCCCTATTCTGCTCTGTGTCAGTGTGTATCAGGGTCCCTGGGGACAGGTGTCAATCCATGTCTGCCAAGTGACCCTATGTAGGGGGAACAGTCCCTATTCTGCTCTGTGTCAATGTGTATTAGGGTCTCTGAGGACAGGTGTCAATCCATATCTGCCAAGTGACCCTATGTAGGGGGAACAGTCCCTATTCTGCTCTGTGTCAGTGTGTTTCAGGGTCTCTGAGGACAGGTGTCAATCCATATCTGCCAAGTGACCCTATGTAGGGGGAACAGTCCCTATTCTGCTCTGTGTCAGTGTGTATCAGGGTCTCTGAGGACAGGTGTCAATCCATATCAGCCAAGTGACCCTATGTAGGCGGAACAGTCCCTATTCTGCTCTGTGTCAGTGTGTATCATGGATCATTAGGATAGGTGTCAATCCATATCTGCCAAGTGACCCTATGTAGGGGGAACAGTCCCTATTCTGCTCCGTGTCAGTGTGTTTCAGGGTCTCTGAGGACAGGTGTCAATCCATATCTGCCAAGTGACCCAATAGACGGGAAACAGTCCCTATTCTGCTCTGTGTCAGTGTGTATCAGGGTCTCTGAGGACAGGTGTCAATCCATATCTGCCAAGTGACCCTATGTAGGGGGAACAGTCCCTATTCTGCTCTGTGTCAGTGTGTATCAGGGTCCCTGAGGACAGGTGCAATCCATATCTGCCAAGTGACCCTATGTAGGAGGAACAGTCCCTATTCTGCTCTGTGTCAGTGTGTATCAGGGTCCCTGAGGACAGGTGTCAATCCATATCTGCCAAGTGACCCTGTCTGGGGGAACAGTCCCTATTCTGCTCTTTGTCAGTGTGTATCAGGGTCTCTGAGGACAGGTGTCAATCCATATCTGCCAAGTGACCCTGTCTTGGGGAACAGTCCCTATTCTGCTCTGTGTCAGTGTGAATCAGGGTCTCTGAGGACAGGTGTCAATCCATATCAGCCAAGTGACCCTATGTAGGCGGAACAGTCCCTATTCTGCTCTGTGTCAGTGTGTATCATGGATCATTAGGATAGGTGTCAATCCATATATGCCAAGTGACCCTATGTAGGGGGAACATTCCCTATTCTGCTCTGTGTCAGTGTGTTTCAGGGTCTCTGAGGACAGGTGTCAATCCATATCTGCCAAGTGATCCAATAGACGGGAAACAGTCCCTATTCTGCTCTGTGTCAGTGTGTATCAGGGTCTCTGAGGACAGGTGTCAATCCATATCTGCCAAGTGACCCTATGTAGGGGGAACAGTCCCTATTCTGCTCTGTGTCAGTGTGTATCAGGGTCCCTGAGGACAGGTGCAATCCATATCTGCCAAGTGACCCTATGTAGGAGGAACAGTCCCTATTCTGCTCTGTGTCAGTGTGTATCAGGGTCCCTGGGGACAGGTGTCAATCCATATCTGCCAAGTGACCCTATGTAGGAGGAACAGTCCCTATTCTGCTCTGTGTCAGTGTGTATCAGGGATCATTAGGATAGGTGTCAATCCATGTCTGCCAAGTGACCCTATGTAGGGGGAACAGTCCCTATTCTGCTCTGTGTCAGTGTGTATCAGGGTCTCTGAGGACAGGTGTCAATCCATATCTGCCAAGTGACCCTATGTAGGGGGAACAGTCCCTATTTTGCTCTGTTTCAGTGTGTATCAGGGATCATTAGGATAGGTGTCAATCCATATCTGCCAAGTGACCCTATGTAGGGGGAAAAGTCCCTATTCTGCTCTGTGTCAGTGTGTTTCAAGGTCTCTGAGGACAGGTGTCAATCCATATCTGCCAATTGACCCTATGTAGGCGGAACAGTCCCTATTCTGCTCTGTGTCAGTGTGTATCAGGGTCCCTGAGGACAGGTGTCAATCCATATCTGCCAAGTGACCCAATAGATGGGAAACAGTCCCTATTCTGCTCTGTGTCAGTGTGTATCAGGGTCTCTGAGGACAGGTGTCAATCCATATCTGCCAAGTGACCCTATGTAGGTGGAACAATCCCTATTCTGCTCTGTGTCAGTGTGTATCAGGGTCTCTGAGGACAGGTGTCAATCCATATCTGCCAAGTGACCCTATGTAGGGGGAACAGTCCCTATTCTGCTCTGTGTCAGTGTGTATCAGGGTCCCTGAGGACAGGTGCAATCCATATCTGCCAAGTGACTCTATGTAGGAGGAACAGTCCCTATTCTGCTCTGTGTCAGTGTGTATCAGGGTCCCTGGGGACAGGTGTCAATCCATATCTGCCAAGTGACCCTATGTAGGAGGAACAGTCCCTATTCTGCTCTGTGTCAGTGTGTATCAGGGATCATTAGGATAGGTGTCAATCCATGTCTGCCAAGTGACCCTATGTAGGGGGAACAGTCCCTATTCTGCTCTGTGTCAGTGTGTATCAGGGTTTCTGAGGACAGGTGTCAATCCATATCTGCCAAGTGACCCTATGTAGGGGGAACAGTCCCTATTTTGCTCTGTGTCAGTGTGTATCAGGGATCATTAGGATAGGTGTCAATCCATGTCTGCCAAGTGACCCTATGTAGGGGGAACAGTCCCTATTCTGCTCTGTGTCAGTGTGTATCAGGGTTTCTGAGGACAGGTGTCAATCCATATCTGCCAAGTGACCCTATGTAGGGGGAACAGTCCCTATTTTGCTCTGTTTCAGTGTGTATCAGGGATCATTAGGATAGGTGTCAATCCATATCTGCCAAGTGACCCTATGTAGGGGGAAAAGTCCCTATTCTGCTCTGTGTCAGTGTGTTTCAGGGTCTCTGAGGACAGGTGTCAATCCATATCTGCCAATTGACCCTATGTGGGCGGAACAGTCCCTATTCTGCTCTGTGTCAGTGTGTATCAGGGTCCCTGAGGACAGGTGTCAATCCATATCTGCCAAGTGACCCTATATAGGGGGAACAGTCCCTATTCTGCTCTGTGTCAGTGTGTATCAGGGTCCCTGAGGACAGGTGTCAATCCATATCTGCCAAGTGACCCTATGTAGGGGAACAGTCCCTATTCTGCTCTGTGTCAGTGTGTATCAGGGTCCCTGAGGACAGGTGTCAATCCATACCTGCCAAGTGACCCTATATAGGGGGAACAGTCCCTATTCTGCTCTGTGTCAGTGTGCATCAGGGTCTCTGAGGACAGGTGTCAATCCATATGTCAAGGTGTCAATATGTCATATGTCAGGTGTCAATCCATATCCATTGTGATTTAGGAATGTTAGGTGATTTATGCCCTTTATGGATTAAAACCAGACTCTGCATCAACTGTGTAATTTTCCATGGGAGTTTTGCCATGGATCCCCCTCCGGCATGCCACAGTCCAGGTGTTAGTCCCCTTGAAACAACTTTTCCATCACTATTGTGGCCAGAAAGAGTCCCTGTGGGTTTTAAAATTCGCCTGCCCATTGAAGTCTATGGCGGTTCGCCCGGTTTGCCGGTTCGCGAACGTTTGTGGAAGTTCGCGTTCGCCGTTCGCGATCCGAAAAATTTATGTTCGCGACATCACTACTGATGGATCTTTATTATGTGATACCAAAAAATGGGTAGATACACTATGCTTAGTGTACCCCCTCTGGATATTCCCTATGTGCTCCAGTATGTATATTTTAAGCTTCCTATTAGTCATACCACTGCAAGCCACAGTGACACCACATTAGTAGAATTACAAGAGAGGACATCTTTCACTTTATATTTTCTCTTCAAGACATTAGATTCAAAATCAACCCTCTTAGACTTATTGAAACTAGTTCTTCTACAGGCTGTACATGTTTTACATGGGTAAAACCCTTTCTGTAGGTTGAACATATTCCTTACTGAAGGATCCTTTATTAAACTTTTAACCAACTTACTTTAATATTTTTGGCCCCACGAAAAACTATATTTGTTATTTTTCCCAGAATTACATTTAGTTCTTTATCTGTTTTAAGGACATGCCAATGTTTGTTGATTATGTGTTTAATTTGTTTTAAGTTACTGTGGTAATCTAAAATTATCGGGATTCCTATTGTGTTAATATCCTGTTTCTCAATTTTGTCTTTCTTATATATCAGGAGATCCTCCCTATTTAGAGACTGTACCATCATTTTCTGCTATTCCAATTCTTTAGATTCATAGTTTTTTTCTTTAAAAAAGTTGGTCAACATTAGCTTGGGATTCAAACTGTTCCACATTGCTGCAATTCCTAAACATTCTAATATATTGTCCCTTTGGAATGTTTTGGAGCCATGGGGGATAATGGCAGCTAGTTAGGTCTATGTACCCATTCACATCCACTTTTTTGAAATAACTCCTACTACTTAGGACATTATTATCAATATACATTTCCAGATCTAGTAAGTGTATACTGCTAGGGCTATATTCACTGGTTAGAACAATACCCCTCTGGTTAGAGTTTAGGAATTGAATACATTCCTTCAAAAGTACATATCTTTACCCTAACCACTTGTTCTTTACCCCAGCTGCAGCCCAAATTAACTGAGCCTCTAGGTAGCTGCCTACGTTTCCTGGCAAATTTGACCTCGGCCATGTATAATCATTTGATCAGTTTTGTCTTATTTAGCACGTCATATAAACGCAGATCATTAATTATTGTACAACATATTATCCACATTCCTATGTTATCTGTAGGTCAGCAGTCCAACTGGCAGTATTATTTCACAATGCCTTTTCATAGAAACATCAATCTCTAAAGGGATCATCAGCTTTTAGAAATTCAATATCTGACAAAATGGTTCATGAAAGACTATATTAGCAGATTTGGTGTTTTTAGTGAACGGTTATTCAGTGATAAATACACATTTTTAAAACTGTAATTTTTCACACATACTTTATACCACTTTTTTTATAGCCCTGTTTGATATAGTAGTTTCATAGCAAAGGGTAAACGAATGGTGAAAGATCAAAAGAGTCTAGAACATTTTATTATTGCTGGTGCATTGTCTGGGGACTTGTTTACAATTATAATCATGGTTATTATTATACTCCTTGTTAAAGGAAGGTACTTTGAGAGGTCAGTATTGACTTTGAACATTGAAACATTGAAATGTCAGACAATTTATGTACTGAAGTTTGTATTATTGAAGTATTATGGTTCCTCATTACTGGTTATCTTTCCCAGTAGAAAAATCAAAGAATTGTCCTCCTGCAGTTTTTGTTGTTTAATTTTCACTCCTTTGTGTACAAATTAGGTTTGGTCTAATCACTAGCAACTAAATACAAACATATAACACTGTAGTTATGACAAAAAAAAATGAATGGTTAATGGAAATAAAAAATAAAATGGACAAACACTAGTCACAGAATGGAAACAGTAATAGAAAATATAAATTGGATAGGTTGACAGATGGAAAAACAGACAAAAAGGGAAAGTGAGACTTTGAGTGTTTGTTTTATAGCATCACAATTTTAAAATGACTGAACCATGTGTAAGTTAATTTAATAGAATACATATATTTTCTCATGTATTTGATTATACCTAGCAAACAATCACTCTCATATGAAATGCAATCTCTGTTAAACATATGAATAGCTAAAGCCATAGTTACTCTTATTCTAGAATTCCTTCCATTCCATTTTCAATTATTAATTTGTTTCTTAAATAACACAAAATAGGCTTTTGTGAACCTGGTTATCTCTAGTAGCCAAATTTGAATGTCCTGGAAAAATAGAAAAGAAACCTGCAAATGTTACTTTGCTGTTTTCTTGATGTTTTAGTTTTAAAACATCTGGGGGTCTGCTTTTTGGGCACCCTCCCCTGCATCAATGAGGAATTTTTACACTTAAACTGAAATAAGCACTTCAGAGATCCTTCTCTCAAAATCTTCACACTTCTTGCATTAAACAGAACTTTATTAACTATTTGCACCATAACTTATGGATCCTCATGCATGTTATATAATATGTCAGTATGTATTTATTTATTTCATGTTTCTCGTTTGCTGAATTGCTTTCTTTTGACCTGTTTCGATCAACAATTCATTATTACTCATTGTATACCTTTCCAACATCTTCTGGGAGACTGATTTAATTCAGCCATCAAGCACTTTGCATTTTTCCACTGTCTATCCTTAAACTCTTACCCACTTACGCAACCTGATCCATTCTCCTTTGTACAATGCATTATCTTATCTTAGTTTATGTATATCCGTATTTATAATAATTAAACATAATATGGTTTTATCATTTAAAGGAAAGCTCATCTCACATATATCGAGCATCACAATTCAAAATTTAAATTTAAGACTTCTCGAGGGCTGCACCGTTCCTGTGGAACTCACTTCCCTCCTCCATTAGATGCTCACCCAGTCTCCACTCCTTTAAAAAGTCATTAAAAACCCACTTCATAATACCGTATCAATTAAACTGTTAATAGCTCCCGATTGATTCCTCTCTTGAAACTGTCACTAGGCTGATACTATTGTTACCTTTTTGTGTCACTTTACCGCACTCCCTCTAACATGTAAGCTGCTTGAGCAGGGCCCTCAACCCCTCTGTTCCTGTGTGTCCAACTTGTCTGGTTACAACTACACGTTTGTTCTTCCACCCACTGTAAAGTGCTGAAGAATTTGTTGGTGCTATATTTATAACATATTAATAATAATAATAATCATAATAATAATAATCATAATAATAATAAGTAATTATACTGGATTTCAGAAGTTGCAAAGATGGACCTCACATGATGTTAGCGTCAGAGGACCATACAGCATAATTCCATTAGATGACCAATTACTATCCTTAACACCACATATTCACCCTCATTTAGGTTAGAACACAAATGTGAGTCTCCATTTAAAAAAAATAAATAAAAAAAAATTACTGGAATGCATGAATTATACCAGGGATAGGCAACCTTCACCACTCCACACTTCTAGATACTTCTTGCAGCTGCTGTACTGTTTATGCTGCTTAGAAAACCCTGCTATTGCTGAATTAAATTTTATACGATATGTATTGCATAGAGACATGTATATGCAATAGGCAAATATGTTTGTGCCTTGCAGTGTAAAATCTGTTTTACTTAGAAGATTCATTGTATTTATTCATACCACTGCTAGGTACATCACAGTTTATTTTAGTTTGTGAAGTTTTTTACACTTTCTATGCATATCCATAAATGAAGGTGTGTATCTAGGATAACGGTGTCATTGTATTACCTGTTATAACTTCGTATATGAGCTTTTAATTCACCATTATTTTTACTGCATTACATTTTCAGTATTATAATTTTACCACATGACAGGAGGCTTCCTATTTTGCTTAACTCTCTTTACTAAACTCCACAGCAGTAAAGAAAGTGAAAAAAACTTTTAAACCAATCAAAATGCAAACAGGGAGTATATTATCCCAGTGAACAGGCTCCTCCCCCTCTTTCTTTACTGCTCCATCGCAGACAGGTCAGAGTTTTTGTCTCTTCCCTATTTTTACCTCATGTGAATGTTTATTTACTTATTTCCATATATATATTTATTTTATTATCTACCCTTTCCATTATCTATATAATACTGCTACTTTTCTGTAATCTCCAACTGCTTTTATTCTAACTATCTATCCTGATTCTGGGACCACTAGGGTTACTTCACCCTAGTGGTAGTTTATCTCTTTTTCTTTGCTGCTTGGTTTTCCCTGCATCTTTTTTCCCTTTCCCCACCTTACCGCCGCTCGGCGGCTCTTTCCCGACGCGATTTCCGCGGCCCTATTTCAGCCGCGGCTTTCTTCTCGCGGCGGCCATCTTTAATCCCACGTCTCGCGAGATTACGGCCGCCATCTTAGAATCGCCGCAAATTGCCGCGAATCCACAGAACGGCAAGTTCGACGGACAATGCAAGTCTATCTACAGTCTGCTACAAGAGGTCAGTCACACAAGCTGTTTAAAGGCACATCAGGTATTAACCTGTGCCTGACTAGGGTGCTGCCCTATATTGTGCTGCTAAGGAGGTCGCTTTGTGGCCACCTCTGTCATACTGGGTGAGGCCCAGAACACATTAAAAAAATCCCAACAAGTGGTCTATTTGCCCTGCTGGGGCCAAAGTGGTAACACAAAACCTGTTACAAGCCTATTTGGCATTATACACCCTGCTGGGGTGATTATATAAATTGGATTACTACCCTGCTGGGGCATAATCTCCAACATACCACTACTCATACCCTGCTGGGGTATCATTTTATTACAACCCTGCTGGGGTTATCTGGGTTACATCTGACCAGTTACTATACCGTCTATACCCTGCTGGGGTACTCAGTTTTATTATTATACACCTACTATACCCACTGGGTATTATTATATATCTAATAACCCTGCTGGGGTTCTGATTGTACTCTATACAACTTTTGCACGTTATTGCACCCTGCTGGGGCCTTGCATAGCGATATTCATACAGTCTATATCGACTGAAATACAGCAGACTGACCTGTGCCAATCATATACCCAGACACCATGGAGACCTCTCAAACCACAGTTCTCCAAAATATGGTGAAAAAGGCAGTTTCCGCCTCAATGGATAAAGTCCTCTCCAAGATGATGGCCTCTGGTTCCGACAAGAGGAAACCATCTAAAGCCCACCCATCCCGCCATGACTCCGATTCTGATGCACCAGAATCTCACAAAAGCCCCGAAACTCTCACAGGCAAACGCCATTGGAAAGGCGAAAAGGGCCACCAAAACCCATACAAAGGCAAAAACCCCGCTAAACGCACTAAACCCACTACTGCCACCCCGAATCCACAACACGACTATTCTTCGGATGAAGAAGAATCTCACGCTAAACCCATGGCCATCCTAGATGAATGGCAAGCAGACGAGTCAGACTCCAATGAAGATGTTTGGGGCTCAGACTCCGGATCCCAATCCTTTTTTCCGCAACACACACTCATGGGAGAACCCCAAGACCAAGATAACGTGGAAACCCCGCAAGAAGATGAAGACACCATCTTTGACCCACTGGGACAAAAACTCTTTGACCCTAGAAAAATCAGACACCCTCGCTCAAGCGATTGGACACCACCCGACCACCTAGCGAGGTTCATGCACCTCTGGCTACGTAAGTCCATGGACAAGACGGTTCTCAACCGTTTGAGGTCAGAATGCCCACGGCCTTTCCTACCCGACCACGTTGCGGATACGCCAGAAGTCGATCAAGTGATGACCACTTTTATGTCGCGAGGTGGCCGTGACTCACGCAAAGGAGTGGAGAAAGGGTTTAGAGGGGTACAAGATAAACTTCTGGACTCGGTGGGACCACTATCCAGAATTATGTATTTGGCTGATGATGCCCTAGCCAAAGCCGATCAATTTGACCCTACTATGGTGCGAGAATGGGCACATGATGTGCGGGAATGGGCTCAAAGGTGCTTTTGTTTTGTGGGTAATGCCAATGTCGCCTTATCATCCGAGCGACGCAAAGCAGCACTTCTCCGCATTGACGGGAAATTGGTGGAGTTGGGCACCAAGGAACTAGGTCCTATGGCACAGGGCAAGCTCTTCGGAGAACCTTTTCTTAAGGAATTGAGCAGACATGTTAACGTCTACACATCCCTGAACAAGGCTCAGACATCAATGAGAAGAGTCTTTCGACAGAACCCCTCCAGGGGTGTTTTTGGACAGGCTGGCCGCCAAAGGGGCCGTGCTGCCAGCCGCTTCTGGCCCTCAGGCCCCCGAACTACGAGACCCCAGCCTTTTTACCCAGAGATGGGATACCGCCCATCTTCCTACACTCGAGGCGCAGACAGAGGTCGAGGACCACGCACTCGAGGCAGAGCACGTTTCTCCTCAGGTAAGCAACCAGTTCACCCATGTTTCCCTTCCAATGCACACAGCAGGTCGCATATCTCTTTTCTTCCAGGAATGGACCTCCATCTCCACGGACGCATGGATCTTACAGACAGTACAAGGCTATGTCATAGACTTCGTAGACCAACCCCGACAGACGGAACTACCACGTCCCATCAACTGCTCAAGAACAGACACATCTCTCCTCAATGACGAACTACAAACCCTATACTCAAATGGCGCGATCGAATCCGCCTCCGACCCTCGAGTTTTCTTCAGCAACATCGACCAGAAGAAAACAGGCGACCTACGACCAGTCATAAACCTGCGACAACTCAACCAATACGTCACTTACAACCATTTCAAGATGGAAGGCATACATCTTCTAAGAGACCTCTTACAAGACAAGGATTGGTTCACGAGACTGGACCTCAAGGACGCATATCTATCAGTACCCGTCCATCAATCCTGCAGACAATACCTTCGTTTCCATTGGCAAGGCCGTCCTTGGCAATTCACATACCTCCCCTTCGGCCTCAGTTCGGCCCATGGTGCTTCACCAAACTGCTGAAACCCGTGGACGCACATCTTCTAGCTCAAGGCATTCGCTGCATTATATACCTGGACGACCTCCTACTGTTCTGCTCAGACAGACTCAGACTGATACGACACACACGCTATACCATGGATCTCCTGTCATCCCTGGGCTTCACAGTGAATTTTCAAAAATCGGCTATCTCCCCATCACAAACAGTTCAATTTTTGGGATTCGAGATAGATTCCACCTCCAGCACTCTACGGCTACCGACAGCAAAAATCTCAGCCATTTGCAAAGAATTACGCAGGGCCATCCGCTCCCACACCATTCCACTCCGCGCCCTCACACGCATTGTGGGACTTCTCTCTGCTTCCATTCAAGCTATATTTCCCGTCCCACTTCACTACAGGGCAATGCAACGTCTCAAAGCTTCCTTTCTCAGGGAAAACCCCTCATACGATCAGCCGGTCCCAATGACAGAGGAAGTCCGAGACAAACTCAGATGGTGGCTGGACAGCATGGAGGCATGGAACGGCCGAGCCATCTTCGGAAAGGCTCCCGACATGATATTAGAATCAGACGCCAGCCTCTGGGGATGGGGCGCGACGAGCGAAAATACATCGACAGGAGGCGCCTGGACATCCCAAGACCTCAACTTACATATAAACTGCCTAGAACTCCTAGCCGGATCTTTCGCTATCCGAAGCCTAGTGAAGGACAAGTTGGATTGCTGCATCCTCCTCCGGATGGACAACATCTTCGCAGTCCGCTACATCAACCGCCTAGGCGGAGCTCGCTCCCGTCTGTCGGAAATAACGAAAGAAATCTTCAACTTCTGCCTACCCCGCAACATCTCCCTCATGGCGGAATACCTCCCAGGAGAGACAAACCTCACAGCGTATTGGTTCTCACGCCACTGGTGGGACACCAGCGACTGGAAACTGGATCCACAAATCTTCAACTACATTGCGGAACGCCTAGGACCACTCCACCTGGACCTGTTTGCGTCCCGCAACAACAGACAAACGAAACTATACTTCAGGTGGCTCCCGGACCCGGAGAGCGCAGCAGTAGACGCATTCCTACAACCATGGCCGATCACAGGAGCCTACGCCTTCCCTCCTTTCGCCATGATAGCGAGGACCATACACTACCTGAAGAACCAGCAAACCTCGCTAGTACTCATCACTCCACTATGGAGGGGACAACCATGGTTCCCAGATCTCCTAGCCCTATCATGCAACGATCCCCTCCTACTACCTCATCATCAGTACATTCTCACAGATCCAAAAGGCAATCCTCACCCACTCATCCTAGACAATCGCCTCCATCTGGTGGCTTGGACGCTTTCAGGGGCTCCTGGCAAGTCGGCGAACTATCGCAGGCTGCTAAAGAACTACTATGGAACTCCTGGGCCCCAGGAACCAGAAGATGCTACCTATCCGCTTGGAATTCCTGGTCCACTTGGTGTTTGGAACGGAACTTCGATCCATTTACGGCCCCTGTTTCAGCCATTCTGAACTTCCTATCCCACCTATTCTCATTAGGTCGGTCCTACAGATCACTTAACATAATTCGTTCAGCTATTTCAGCGGCCCATGTCCCCATACAAGGGATTCCGGTTGGTAAGGAACCACTCGTATGTCGACTCCTGAGAGGCATTCGATTACAACGCCCTCCAGGGCTGAAATATTCTCAATTCTGGGACGTCAACGTAATCCTCCGATTCCTGAGAGACTGGACAACTAACGACAGACTTTCCCTCCGTCAACTATCAGCAAAACTCACAGTCTTGCTTTGCCTGGTCTCCTTCCGCAGAGTGTCAGACATTCGAGCACTGGACATAGACGCTTTCTCAATCTCCCCAGAAGGAGTTACATTCTGGATATCTCGTCGCACTAAGATGGACTCCACATCTGTGTTTTATCCTTTCTTCCCCACAGAACCACAACTCTGCGTCGTCTCCACTCTACAACAGTATGTGGAAACTACCCTACCTATCCGGTCTACACCATCAGGTCAACTCCTAGTATCATATGTCAGACCACATGTCCCCATCACTACCACCACTCTGGCAAGATGGGTTCGCTGGTAACTATCGCTAGCCGGTATGGACACTACATTCGGAGCCCACTCAGTACGCAGAGCAGCAGCATCCTCAGCCTTCATGGCAGGTGCCTCCTTAACGGATATCCTACGCTCCGCAGATTGGTCTAGAGAATCTACATTCCGCACCTTCTATTTCCGACCGAACTCCGGTGCTGCCATGTCTCTGGTACTTCAGCGTTAAAAATGCAAAATAGGAAGCCTCCTGTCATGTGGTAAAATTGAAGACTATGCTAGCGCTAGTGTACTTATAATCTTAATTTTAATAATGACAGGAGGTGAGTATTTTCCCACCCTTCCCACCCGGAGAGGAGGGGAACTACTCTATTCATACTATCTGCATTTCATTCTGTTTCTTCATAACTCCTTGAACCATTACGTTGTCATAATGTATCCACGGTTGTTATCAGCCTATTTAACTTCTAGTAGACTATACACTGTATACGCAAATTATTATTGCAATGTAATCCGATGGATCACTGTCATGACTACAAACAGTTTCAAGACCGGTACCTAACCTTCTCATATTCTCTTTTCAGTTTAATTTCAAAATAATTTGGAAGATCTACAGCATAACCATAGCATTACAATTCATCCTATAAAGACCAAGACTCCTATTGGACGTTCACCCATTGGTGCCTGTTTCTACTCAAGCCAAGAAGTTCATCATTCCCGTTAGATACCACTACTGATGTTCGTTACAGACTTTATCGCTACGTTTCTTCCCTGTTCCGATGTCGCTTCCGAAAGAGGGGGAGGAGCCTGTTCACTGGGATAATATACTCCCTGTTTGCATTTTGATTGGTTTAAAACGTTTTTTTCCCTTTCTTTACTGCTGTGGAGTTTAGTAAAGAGAGTAAAGCAAAATACTCGCCTCCTGTCATTATTAAAATGAAGATTATAAGTACACTAGCGCTAGCATAATCTTCAATTTGTTTTGATATTGATTTTGTCACAATGCACTGATATTTAATAGATGCCTTATGAGCACTAAATATCACACATTTTTACCGTTAATGATTACATCAATAATGTAACTTTTATGCATAATGTATACATCTGTTAATTCCAGGCACAACTTTCAGACATGTTGCGCATTGTGGAATTTAAAAAGGCAGTATCAGCAAATGTCGTTACAAGTGAGTGTTTTTGATGAGGAAACCTATTTTTTAATTTGTAAGTTAATATCATGGAAACACTAAAGGACATTTTGCCCTTCTATAGTAAATCATTTTACAACTCCTACCCCACAAATTTTAATGTTCAAAGATATGTTGATTATTCAACAGTATTTTGTAGTAATCTCGGTATATTCCAATTTGAGTATTTTGTTCTATGGTTTGTAATTTGTTTTTCAAATTATCAACATTAACGGTTGAGCAAATAAACCCCACAATCTGTATAAAAGCACATTCAATTTAGTTTCTGAAAATGCAAATGCTAAAAAAACAAAAGGAAAAAAACATTCTTTCTTTCTCTCTTTGTTACGATTTGTTTAAAAATACTAACACTAGAAGGCACAATATTTGTTATACCATTTTAAAGCAAAAATGGTAATTTTTTGTTGTTATCAATAAGTCCTCGATGATTCTATATTTAATATTATTATTAATATTATTGTATATTTTTTTATGAGAACAAACAGCAGTTTAACACTGTTTTAAAATCAGTTTGACATCATCACATCTTCTAATTAGAGCAAATACAAGCAATTAAGCAAATACATTATTAATCTTTCCATGGTTTTATAATAATAAAAAGGAAACAAATAGTTTACTGTAATAATATTATTAACTAAATTTAATTACATATCTTAAATTGTATCTTGTGATTACACTACTAATGAAAGCAGAAGGAACTTCTGGTGGTGACAAAATAATTTACCATGTAAGAACTCTGTCACAGTGGGAAACCCCATCAACTCACAATGTTGAAAGAACAAGACTAATGTAATTTAATTTAAGTAGAGTATTTGTTTGAATAAATGTAGCAAAATAAAAGTTATACATATTTAAATGAGTACAAATAATTTTACAAAGTAAAATTGCTAGCAGTAGCAATAACGAGACTTTTTTTTTTAAAATGCAATAGGATCTATCAATCCATCATCTACTGATCAATTACTCGGTCTTTATATCTTTTCTGTAAAAGGCTATTCACTAAACTCCTAATTGTATCAAATTAGAATCTGAAAGACAACGTTCTAACTAAAGTAGCCAAGCTCAAAACTGTGAGTTGCGGTCTTGTTCAGATCAATTATGTGATCCTGAACTTTGTCTGTACTATTTTGAGTTTAGTGCAGGGATAGGCAACCATCGGCACTCAAGATGTTTTGGACTACATCTCCCATAATGCTCTTACAACCATAATTCTGGGAAAGCATTATGATAAATGTAGTCCACAACATTTTGAGTGCCCAAGGTTGCCTACCTATGGTTTAGTGAATCAACCTCATAGTGGATTGCCTATATTATGCCAGAAAAGATAAACTGAAAACATATTTTGAGTGCCC
Organism: Pelobates fuscus; assembly: GCF_036172605.1. NCBI lineage: Eukaryota > Metazoa > Chordata > Amphibia > Anura > Pelobatidae > Pelobates > Pelobates fuscus. The sequence continues at coordinate 197,081,016 of NC_086322.1, read as the reverse complement.
AAGGTTGCCTACCTATGGTTTAGTGAATCAACCTCATAGTGGATTGCCTATATTATGCCAGAAAAGATAAACTGAAAACATGACTTGAGAATGTTTCTGAGAAGTCTGGAGAAGTCTCCTTATTATATAGCCCCTTTTCCCTCCTAACTGGCCAGTAGCCTTGGGAACTCAGAAACCACTGCTTGGGCTGGAACAAGCCTGAGTATCTGTAAAGGTATAGGGAGATTGGAACATATTAATATTAAATAGTGCCTCCACCCAGTGATCACTGTAAACTGAAAAAGACCTTCGTAGCTCTGGGACAAGCTGGAAATAAACCAGATAAACTTTACTTGCAACTTGTGATTCAGCATCCACTGGTGGGAGATAATGCATATATCCCCCCACCGCATACAGTCCAGGAAGCCCATGCTTACTGAGTGGCAGAGAGTAAACACTCTCTGTCCTTCCACAGTGTTGATCTGCTTACTCGTGCTCTCTCTATAAAAAAAAAAAAAAAGACGTAGCTACTCTTAAAATAGGTGGAGCCATGTCTGATACTCAGGGGAGCCATTTGGTTAAAAAGAAATTATTTTTGTAAGAGTGATCAGATATCTAGGTATCTTCTGGTTCAGAAAATATGTGAAGTAGTTGTTTTTAAAAAAAAATATTTTCAATTTACTGATTCAATTTACTGTGCACCTTATACACATGAATGTGCATTCTTCAAAAATGAATGAAACTGTAATATAGCAGACATATTAGGAATCATATGGTATTTAAATCTTGATTGATTCTTGGTCTATTTTATGCAAAGACTGTTAGGCTTATTCAGATTGGTTCTGGTTTTATATTTGTATTAGTAAATTCAGTGATATTTTTAAATAACAAAAAAATAAAAATAAATTTAGTAACCATTTTGGAAATGTTTATAGATCTTCCCAATAATTTTCTCTGAATTTGACTTTGCTAATTTGGCCATTCGGCTTTACTGAACACCATCAGACAACACTACATCACAAACCAGTAGAGTTAAACAAGAGTGAGGATACAAAGCTGCACTCCCCCCTCAGACAACACCACAGCACAAACCAGTAGAGTTAAACAAGAGTGAGGATACAAAGCTGCACTCCCCCCCTCCCCCACCCCCCCCCCCCCCCCCCCCGTTCTGAAAAACATTAGCTAAGTGTTCTGAATTGTGTTGGTTAAATTATATCATGATTTTGATCATATTTATTAATGTGATTTAAAATATGCCAGGTTTCTTTATAGTAAAACCTTTATCTGCAGAAATTTCCATTTAAGATAACTTACAGTTGTGCAGAAATTCACTAATCCATGTAGCCATTTGCAGTCCAATAAATTTACACTAAGTGCATCAGTAGGTTTTATTTTTTTTTTAATTTAACAATTCACACACAGATTGTAGATCGCTTTGTAAGCTCCCAGTGGAACTCAATGCTACATGTGCATGAGTTCCGCTGCCAGGACCTTCTATCCTCTGCAGGTTGCACACCTTCTCTCCACCCAGCACTGAGGATCAGTGGTACTCTCTAAGAGAAATCAGACATTGGAGCATAAGAGGTAAAATATTTTGTAAGGTATATTCAGACACAGGACCACAAATGGTTAAATTGCTGAAAATGGTGTATTTTAAAAAATGATGGTTAAGGTGCAAAGAAAAAGCAACAGATAATTTCTGACAGATTTAATAAAAGTCAATTATTTGCTGAAAATTAGACTCAAAAAACAATGGGGAGATTAATAAATCTACCCCTTTGTTTTGAATTACATGATACAAAAGTTCTGCAGATGAAGTATCTAACATGCAAGAAATTGCATGTTTTTTTCAGATACATATGGAATAAAATATAATCATAGAAAAAAAAAACATAAATTAATGTTTAATTGCTGTATATTGATACACTTGGATATCATGTTTGCACCCAAGCGCCGGCAGATTAATTATCTGCATTTGTTGCCCATACAATTTAACCACACAGTATACCCTACACTGTCTGTTCATAGACAAATACTGTGCATATGATAAGCAGCTTGTATTAGTTTAAAGGGACACTATAGGCACCCAGACCACTTTAGCTCATTGAAGTGGTCTGGGCATAGTGACGTGTCCTCTTAACCCTGCAATGTTATTTATTGCAATTTCTGAGAAACTGCAATGATTGCATTGCAGGACTAAGACTGCATTTAGTGGTTGTCAATCAGACAGCCACTAGAGGCACTTTCTGCTTGCTAGGTAACTTTTGGTCATCTAACTGACACTGGACATCCCCACGATATGCATAAGGACATCCAGTGAAAACTCCATAGGAAAGAATTGCAGCAATGCTTTCCTATGGGGAGGGTCTAAGTGGTGTATTTTGGTTTTGTGCTGCCCTAGGCAATACAAAACTCGGGCACCCCCCACCCTTCTTAATTATTAAAACACTGATGCATACACTGACATACACTCACCAACAGATATACAGTTATTGTCACACACATTGTTTAACCAACACACACATTCACTCTTAGTGATGGCGTGGCCAGAGTGACGTCATATTCCGGCTCTGGCATCACTGAGAGCAGATGCCAACTTTGGCTTTTTTTTTTTTTTCTGCCCCACTGAAAGACAAATGCCTTGTCTGCCTCGGATGAGGTGGAAAGCTGGAATTGGGTGAGTACAGTAAGGGTTTATTAGCCTGTACACATCCAGGGAGAGGGGGAAAAGTTTTTTTTTTTTTTTTTTATAAATATTGCATCCTTTTTCTTACAATATTTCTGATAGTCTTGTGAATAATATAATACAAGGATGTTCATATACAACCTGTAAAGAACCTCACCGCTCTCAAGCGGGGACATAACTTGCGTCAGTGGGTGAAAGGAATACAAAACATTATATATCTGATCTAGACCTGAAAATAATGATTTAAACAATCCTTGTTAACACCACCCACAGCGCTTCCACCAACAAGTAGATGGGATATTTGAGTTGCCGTATTAGTCCAGTAGTAGATGCAAAATAATGAAGTAGTTAAATAAAAAAAGTATTAAAAGAAACTGAAATAACAGAAATTCCTAATGACCAGTTTTCAGGAGTCCATTCCATTATTATTTCAGAATATGCTTAGACTTGATAAAGGGAAGAACTATTAAAAGCTTGTTACTGCAAATTTATGTTAGCCCAATACAAAAATTCATTATTTTGCAGTCACCACACATAATTTATACACGAGGCACCTCTGGTTACACCATGAGATCAAATTTAAAATCCACATTGCACAGTTTAGCAGATATGCCTATGAAATTATTGTACTATTTTATAAGTCTATTTGTTTGCATGATTCTTAATACCAGAGAAAGGCTGAACTTGATAAAGGAACATTTACTATGACCAAAAATAGGCACAGAGCACAACATATGCTACAAACATACACCAACAAAACAATAAAATTCAAAAAAGGGAGACAATTGGAAATCCTACTATTCAGTGTACTAGTCAGTGGCAAAATTAATGTAGAGAAGAACCTGGTTTTGTTATGTATTGGGGTGTTATGTAGGCGATGAGACGGGATGTCAGTAAATGGACACTGCAGAAAATATACATAAAGGAAATAAAATCAGCGAGTGTGGAAGTAAAACTTTTCTTTTGGAATTCTGTTATCTACAAATATCTCCAGCATGGATTCTCTGGGGCACATAGAGGAATTTGATCTGGCTAATCCAGCCTCAAGGGACTCATATGCATACAAGTTAGTGTTTTTCCAGGAAGCCAATAAGGGGGTTGAGGCTATTCAGAAGAGAGCTGTGTTACTGAGGATCTAAGACTTTTGTTACTGTCTACTCACTGATATCTCCTGCTAAACCACAAGACTGCTCATTTGAAGAAATACTGGCACTGTTAAAAAAATCATTTAGCACCCACCCCATCTGAAACAGGGAGGTGTTTCCATTTCAATAGACGAAATCAGAAACCAGGTTAAAGCATTGCAGCATACATTGCAGAACTGTGCAGGCTGTCTGAAAATTGCAATTTTGGTACCTGTTTAGAAACCTTGTTAAGGGACAGGCTTGTGTGTGGGGTGCAAGATGAAGCACTGCAGAGGAGACTTCTTGCAAGACAGAATTTTACTTTTATTATTGCACAAGAGGATGCGCTCGCAAATGAGGCTGCATATGTCCATTCCAAAGAGATACAATCCTCCTCCAACAAAGAGAACTCACTTGAAATAAATCTAGTGAAGAAGACTGATGTTAAATCAAATGATTTTTCACCACGCACTGATTTCACAGCTCCATTTAAAGTAACTTGTTATAGTTGCAGTGGAAAACACAGGCGTAATACATGTCGTTTTCAAATGCAGCTTGCCACACATGTAAAAGTACAGGTCACATACAGACAGTTTGCCAAAGACAAGCCAATGGAATTCAAACCCAATATAAGAATGCAAATAAAATACCAACCACAGCGCACTCTGTTAATACTCCGCATACCGTTTCAGATAGTAACTACAGGTGTTTACTTGAATGACTATGTGAATAAAGTGGAAAATTCACCATCAGGACTAAAGATTTACACTGAAAATTGAGCTGCAAGATGTTCCGTACAGAATGGAAGTAGATTCTGGGTGCGAATACTCTTTGATTTCAGAAGAGACATTTACATTGTTATGGCCTCATAATTCTCCTTCAATAGTACCTTGTGGTATTCATCTGGTGGACTACAACAAACAAGCTGAGGATGTTAAAGGGGCTTGTTTTCTACCAGTAAAATATGGTAAATTCAGAGGACATTTACGTTTAATAATTACTAAGGGACAAAGAGCAAGTTTACTAGGTAGAGAGTGGTTTGAACCCTTAGGAATTTCATTAAATGGAGTTAAAAATGTATCCACAGATATTCTACAGAATGTGATTGATAAATGTAGTGCAGTTTCTGTAGTGCAGAAGGTCTTGGCATGTTTAAAGGCCCTCCTGTTTCTTTTGTATTCGATTCAACAGTACCCCCAATTAGTGATGTACCGAACTGTCCGCCGGCGAACAGTTCCCGGCGAAATTAGCGTGTTCGCGTTCGCCGCGGCGGGCGGACACATGCGCAGTTCGATCCGCCCCCTATTCGTCATCATTGGGCAAACTTTGACCCTGTGCCTCTCGGTCAGCAGACACATTCCAGCCAATCAGCAGCACTCCCTCCCTTCCACACCCTCCAACCTCCCTCCCAGCATCCATTTTCGATTCATTCGGAAGATGCATGCTTAGTGAGAGGAGGGAAAGTTTAGCTGCTGCTGATTAGATAGGGAAATTGATAGCTAGGCTAGGGTATTCAGTGTCCACTACAATCCTGAAGGACTCATCTGATCTCTGCTGTAAGGACAGCACCCCAAAAAGCCCTTTTTAGGGCTAGAACATCAGGCTGCTTTTTTTTTTTCCTGTGTAATGTAATTGCAGGTGCCTGCCTGCCAGCTTCTGTGTGAGGTTCACATTGGATACTGTGCCTACTTGCCCAGTGCCACCACTCATATCTGTTTTAACAATAGGTTAAGCTTTACATTTAAAATAAATATTTTTTTTCACTGTAATAGAAGAGCAGTTGCCAGCCTGCCAGCTTCTGTGTGAGGTTCACATTGGATACTGTGCCCACTTGCCCAGTGCCACCACTCATATCTGTTTTAACAATTGGTTAAGCTTTAGATTTAAAATAAATATTTTTTTTCACTGTAATAGAAGAGCAGTTGCCTGCCTGCCAGCTTCTGTGTGAGGTTCACATTGGATACTGTGCCCACTTGCCCAGTGCCACCACTCATATCTGTTTTAACAATTGGTTAAGCTTTAGATTTAAAATAAATATTTTTTTTTTCACTGTAATAGAAGAGCAGTTGCCTGCCTGCCAGCTTCTGTGTCAGGTTGGATGCCTTGCCCATTTGCACAGTCAGTGCCACCACTCATATCTGTTTTAACAATTGGTTAAGCTTTAGATTTTAAATAAATAATTTTTTTCACTGTAATAGAAGAGCAGTTGCCTGCCTGCCAGCTTCTGTGTGAGGTTCACATTGGATACTGTGCCTACTTGCCCAGTGCCACCACTAATATCTGTTTTAACAATTGGTTAAGCTTTAGATTTTAAAGAAATCATTTTTTTTCACTGTAATAGAAGATCAGTTAGTTGTCTGCAAGCATCTGGGTGTCAGGCCTACTTCAGCGTGTGCTCTGCAGACCTGTGCCAGCGTGCTTTGACAGTTGCCACTCATATCTGGTGTCTCTATAGCGTGCTTTTACAACCAACATTTTGTTTCCACTGTAATAGAAGAGCAGTTGCCTGCCTGCCAGCTTCTGTGTGAGGTTCACATTGGATACTGTGCCTACTTGCCCAGTGCCACCACTCATATCTGTTTTAACAATTGGTTAAGCTTTAGATTTTAAAGAAATCATTTTTTTTCACTGTAATAGAAGATCAGTTAGTTGTCTGCATGCATCTGGGTGTCAGGTCTACTTCAGCGTGTGCTCTGCAGACCTGTGCCAGCGTGCTTTGACAGTTGCCAATCATATCTGGTGTCTCTTTAGCGTGCTTTTACAAAGAAAAAAGGTTTCCAGTGTAAGCTAATAGCAGACAGTCAGTGTCCTTCAAGCGGCTCTGTCAGGCCTTCCTTCAGCGTGTGCCCTGCACAACCCTGCCAGCGTACTTTGACAGTTGCCACTCATATCTTGTGCCTCTATAGCGTGCTTTTACAACCAAAATTTTGTTTCCACTGTTATAGAAGAGCAGTTGCCTGCCTGCCAGCTTCTGTGTGAGGTTCACATTGGATACTGTGCCTATGTCAGGGTACCTGTTGTCTCTACCTCAGAGGAGGTGAGATACTTAGACGTTCATCCTCTCAGAGGGGTTGACTCACTCGTTCCTCGCAGTTCTCTCGGCCGTTTACACGCCGGCCGCGAGGGACCCGCTTCCTTTTATGACGCGGCGCTCAGTAGCCGACGTCATGACGACAATCCGTTCCGACCTGTCAATCAAGTCCCGACCACGAATCAGGACTCGTCGGGGGCGTGATTACCTATCTAGAACCAGGGTATAAAGTAGGGCTTTATGCATTTGCTCATTGCCCTGTCGTGGTTCTAGCTTGTCTAGTCACTCAGTGCTCTTGTTATCTATTTGTCTCTTTGGTTTTGACCCGGCTTGTTTGTTCTACCCTGCTTACCTCTATTACCCTTTGACTCGGCTTGTCTCTCGCTTATCTGCTCTCTCGTTCCCTCGACCTCGGCTTGTCTCTAGACCATTCTTTGCTTACTCCTTACGTTAGTCCGGCCATTCTAAGGTCCGGTATACGTACCTACCTCCTGTTTGTACTTTGCGTGTTGGATCCCTGTCCCGATCCTGACATTACGACAGGGACAATGGATCCTGCAGGTACAAACACTCAGGTTGGTTCTTCCGACTCTAGATTTGAGGCCATGGATCATAGAATGGATCAGATGGCTCTAGCGCTGCAGGCTTTATTATCTCGTTCTAATAATCAACCTGAAGAGATGCGTACTACATCCATCTCCCCTGTAAGTTCAGGTCTAGAGGTAGCCACAGTAGGTGCTTCTTCCCGTATTACTCCTCCTGTACGTTATGGTGGCTCTCCGGATAAGTGTCGTGGTTTTTTAAACCAGATAGGTATTCATTTCGAATTACAACCCCGCTCCTACCCTACAGATAGGGCGAAGGTTGGATTCATTATCACACTACTCATTGATAAGGCTCTGAGATGGGCCAATCCATTGTGGGAGAATGATAACCCGTTAGTCTATAATTATAATGCCTTTGTCGCTGCTTTTAGAAGAACTTTTGACACTCCAGGTAGAAAGGTCAATGCAGCTAGATTATTGTTGCGCCTTAGACAAGATAACCGAACCCTTGTGGATTATGCACTAGAGTTCAGGTCCTTGGCGGCAGAAGTTAAGTGGAATGAACAGGCTTATATAGACGTATTTTTAAACGGACTATCAGATGAAATTCTAGACGAGGTTGCTACAAGAGAGCTTCCTGAAAATTTGGAGGATTTAATTTCTTTTATTTCTCGTATTGATGAACGTTTAAGAGAGAGGCAGAACACTCGAGATAGAACCCGTAGACCTTCCTTTAAACTAGCTCCCTTATTTCAAAGTCCTGAATCCACAACCTCAGCTTTTCCAGAACCTATACAGATAGGCAATACTCGCCTCTCAGAAGAAGAGAGACAGTACAGGAGAAGGGAGGGGTTGTGTATGTATTGTGGAGTAAGAGGGCACCTACGCCTAAATTGTCCTAATCGCCCGGGAAACGCTCGCACCTAAGTTTCTCTAGAGGACAGGCCTTGGGTGTTTCTATTTTGTCCTCTATACATAATTATAAAGATCACAGGCTTCTGCTACCTGTTTCCTTAACTTGGGAGAAGGGAGTACTAAAAACTATGGCGTTGGTAGATTCCGGAGCTGCTGAGAGCTTTATTGACCAAGTTTTTGTTACTAAACACTCTATTCCATCCCAGCTAAGGGATACACCCTTGGCCGTTGAGGCCATAGATGGTAGACCATTATCTGAACCTGTTATTTTTCGTGAGACCATACCTGTTAACTTAACTGTTGGTATCCTACACGAGGAAGGTATAACTTAACTGTTGGTATCCTACACGAGGAAGGTATATCTCTTATGCTTATTTCGTCTCCTTCTGTTCCTATAATCCTGGGGTATCCGTGGTTAAAGAAACATAACCCTATTATTGATTGGGAACTAGGGGAAATAGTCTCATGGGGTCAGGGTTGCCAGAGCAGGTGCTTACAGAAAGTCTCACCGGTTTGCGTAGTTAACGCACCGGCTAATTCTACCCAGTCTACAGACGTACAAATACCGCCTCTGTACCTGGATTTAAAGGCAGTCTTTGACAAAAAGAATGCTGACACTTTTCCTCCACACAGGCCCTTTGACTGCAAGATCAGACTCCTGCCTGGGACCATGCCTCCGAGGGTACGGTATACCCTTTATCCACTAAGGAGAACTTAGTCTTAGAGGAGTATATTCGTGAGAACCTAGACAAAGGATTCATTAGGAGATCCTCCTCCCCTGCCGGGGCTGTTTTTTTTTTTTTGTGAATAAGAAGGATGGTACGTTAAGGCCTTCCATTGATTATCGAGGCTTGAATAAAATAACGATTAGAAATGCCTACCCGATTCCTTTGATTACTGAGCTCTTTGATCGTCTAAAAGGCTCCAAGATTTTCACCAAGTTAGATCTCAGAGGGGCGTATAACTTGGTGAGAATTCAGCAGGGTGACAAGTGGAAAACAGCGTTCAATACCCGATATGGGCACTATGAGTACACGGTAATGCCTTTTGGGCTCTGTAATGCACCGGCAGTATTTCAGGACCTGATCAATGAAGTTCTTAGGGAATTTCAACAGGATTGCGTTATTGTATATTTGGATGATATACTAATACACTCTAGAGAAATTGAGACCCACCACAGACAAGTCAGAAGGGTATTGCGCAAACTTCTACAACATGTGTTGTACTGCAAATTGGAGAAATGTAGTTTTGACCAATCTCAGATAAACTTTCTTGGTTACGTGATTTCTGGGGACGGGTTTAAAATGGATCCGGATAAACTCCAGTCTATTTTAGATTGGCCATTACCCAGGGGTCTCAAAGCCATTCAGAGGTTTATTGGATTCTCCAATTATTACAGGCGTTTCATTAAAGGATACTCTTCTATTATTGCTCCTATTACCAATATGACCAGACAGGGGGCTGACACTAAGACTTGGTCTACTGAAGCTCTCGTTGCTTTCAAGACACTCAAGGAACTTTTTGCTTCTGCACCAATTTTAGTTCACCCTGATACGACTTTGCCTTTTCTACTCGAGGTAGATGCCTCAGAGACAGGGGTAGGCGCTATCTTGTCTCAAAGGTTAGGTGTGGATAAACCGTTACATCCATGTGGTTTTTTTTCCAAGAAATTATCTGGGCCTGAAAGCAGATATGACATTGGTGACAGGGAACTACTAGCGGTCATCATGGCTTTAAAGGAGTGGAGACATTTATTGGAAGGGACCTTGCATCCTGTTACTATTTTGACGGATCACAAGAACTTGTCCTATATTGGGGAGGCCAAGCACTTGTCCGCCAGGCAAGCTCGTTGGTCCTTGTTCCTCACTCATTTCAATTACGTGCTCACTTATAGACCTGGTTCTAAGAACTCTAAAGCCGATGCTTTGTCTCGCCAACATGAACCTTCTACTATATCTGAGGCGGTTTTGTCTTCTATAGTTCCCAAGTGCAATATTATCGCCAACACGAGTCTCAGGATTCATTCTCCGTTGCTGGCCGAGATCATGAAGTTACAGCATCTGGCTCCTAGACAGGGTCCTGGGGCAAGGTATTTCGTTCCTCCTGAACTCCAACTGGAACTGTTACAGTGCTTTCACAACAGTAAGGTGGCTGGGCATCCTGGCATTCGCAAGACGTGTGCCTTGCTTTCCAAAGATTTCTGGTGGCCTTCACTACGTAAGGATATTAGGGATTTCGTCGGAGCATGTGAGGTCTGTATGAAGACTAAACAACCTCATACGCTTCCATGTGGGCTTTTGCATCCCTTGGAAATTCCCGAGAGACCGTGGTCCTGTCTGGCTATGGACTTCATTGTCGATTTGCCTGTTTCTAAAAAACAGACTGTTATCCTCACGGTGGTTGACAGGTTTACTAAGATGGCTCATTTCGTGCCCTTACCTAAACTGCCATCTTCTCCCGAATTGGCTGAGATATTCGCGAGAGAGATTTTTCGTTTACATGGGATACCCTCCGGAATTGTTTCTGATAGAGGTTCCCAATTTGTTTCCCGTTTTTGGAAATCCTTCTGTTCTCAACTGGGCATCAAATTGAATTTCTCTTCTGCCTATCATCCCCAGTCTAACGGAGCTGCTGAACGCACCAACCAAAAGATTGAACAATATTTACGTTGTTTTGTTTCCGAACACCAGGACGATTGGGTCGGTCTGATTCCTTGGGCGGAGTTTGCACACAACAATCTCGTTTGTGATTCTACTCGTTCTAGCCCCTTTTTCCTGAATTATGGCTTTCATCCTTCCATTCTTCCCTCGGTTTCTCCTTCCCAAGGGGTACCGTCGGTTGATGTTCATGTTGCCAATTTGAGGAAGTTGTGGGATCAAACTCGACAAATTCTCCCGCATAATTCCGTGTTGTTCAAGAAACACGCTGATAAGCGTAGAAGGGCGGCTCTGGCTTTTGTTCCAGGTGATAGGGTATGGTTGAGTACCAGAAACATTCGCTTGAAGGTTCCTTCTATGAAATTCGCCCCTCGTTACATTGGCCCTTACAGGGTTCTGACTCGAATTAACCCAGTTGCGTATCGTCTGGCCCTTCCATCTGCCTTACGCATTCCTAACTCCTTTCATGTTTCCTTGTTGAAGCCTCTAGTATGTAACAAGTTTTCCTCCGCTGTATCCTCTCCTCGTGCTGTTCAGGTTGAGGGTCAGGAGGAGTATGAGATCAACTCCATCCTCGATTCTCGAATCTCTAGGGGGAGGTTACAATATCTTGTTGGCTGGAAGGGATATGGTCCTGAGGAGAGGACTTGGGTACCTCAGGAGGATGTTCATGCTCCTCGCCTCCGCAGGGCTTTTCACTCTCGTTTTCCATCTCGCCCCGGTTCCTTCCGCCCGGTGGGCGTTTCTGAGAGGGGGGGTACTGTCAGGGTACCTGTTGTCTCTACCTCAGAGGAGGTGAGATACTTAGACGTTCATCCTCTCAGAGGGGTTGACTCACTCGTTCCTCGCAGTTCTCTCTGCCGTTTACACGCCGGCCGCGAGGGACCCGCTTCCTTTTATGACGCGGCGCTCAGTAGCCGACGTCATGACGACAATCCGTTCCGACCTGTCAATCAAGTCCCGACCACGAATCAGGACTCGTCGGGGGCGTGATTACCTATCTAGAACCAGGGTATAAAGTAGGGCTTTATGCATTTGTTCATTGCCCTGTCGTGGTTCTAGCTTGTCTAGTCACTCAGTGCTCTTGTTATCTATTTGTCTCTTTGGTTTTGACCCGGCTTGTTTGTTCTACCCTGCTTACCTCTATTACCCTTTGACTCGGCTTGTCTCTCGCTTATCTGCTCTCTCGTTCCCTCGACCTCGGCTTGTCTCTAGACCATTCTTTGCTTACTCCTTACGTTAGTCCGGCCATTCTAAGGTCCGGTATACGTACCTACCTCCTGTTTGTACTTTGCGTGTTGGATCCATGTCCCGATCCTGACAGCCTACTTGCCCAGTGCCACCACTCATATCTGTTTTAACAATTGGTTAAGCTTTAGATTTTAAAGAAATCATTTTTTTTCACTGTAATAGAAGATCAGTTAGTTGTCTGCAAGCATCTGGGTGTCAGGCCTACTTCAGCGTGTGCTCTGCAGACCTGTGCCAGCGTGCTTTGACAGTTGCCAATCATATCTGGTGTCTCTTTAGCGTGCTTTTACAAAGAAAAAAGGTTTCCAGTGTAAGCTAATAGCAGACAGTCAGTGTCCTTCAAGCGGCTCTGTCAGGCCTTCCTTCAGCGTGTGCCCTGCACAACCCTGCCAGCGTACTTTGACAGTTGCCACTCATATCTTGTGCCTCTATAGCGTGCTTTTACAACCAAAATTTTGTTTCCACTGTAATAGAAGAGCAGTTGCCTGCCAGCTTCTGTGTGAGGTTCACATTGGATACTGTGCCTATGTCAGGGTACCTGTTGTCTCTACCTCAGAGGAGGTGAGATACTTAGACGTTCATCCTCTCAGAGGGGTTGACTCACTCGTTCCTCGCAGTTCTCTCGGCCGTTTACACGCCGGCCGCGAGGGACCCGCTTCCTTTTATGACGCGGCGCTCAGTAGCCGACGTCATGACGACAATCCGTTCCGACCTGTCAATCAAGTCCCGACCACGAATCAGGACTCGTCGGGGGCGTGATTACCTATCTAGAACCAGGGTATAAAGTAGGGCTTTATGCATTTGCTCATTGCCCTGTCGTGGTTCTAGCTTGTCTAGTCACTCAGTGCTCTTGTTATCTATTTGTCTCTTTGGTTTTGACCCGGCTTGTTTGTTCTACCCTGCTTACCTCTATTACCCTTTGACTCGGCTTGTCTCTCGCTTATCTGCTCTCTCGTTCCCTCGACCTCGGCTTGTTTCTAGACCATTCTTTGCTTACTCCTTACGTTAGTCCGCCCATTCTAAGGTCCGGTATACGTACCTACCTCCTGTTTGTACTTTGCGTGTTGGATCCCTGTCCCGATCCTGACAGCCTACTTGCCCAGTGCCACCACTCATATCTGTTTTAACAATTGGTTAAGCTTTAGATTTTAAAGAAATCATTTTTTTTCACTGTAATAGAAGATCAGTTAGTTGTCTGCAAGCATCTGGGTGTCAGGCCTACTTCAGCGTGTGCTCTGCAGACCTGTGCCAGCGTGCTTTGACAGTTGCCAATCATATCTGGTGTCTCTTTAGCGTGCTTTTACAAAGAAAAAAGGTTTCAAGTGTAAGCTAATAGCAGACAGTTAGTGTCCTTCAAGCGGCTCTGTCAGGCCTTCCTTCAGCGTGTGCCCTGCACAACCCTGCCAGCGTACTTTGACAGTTGCCACTCATATCTTGTGCTTTTACAACCAAAATTTTGTTTCCACTGTAATAGAAGAGCAGTTGCCTGCCTGCCAGCTTATGTGTGAGGTTCACATTGGATACTGTGCCTACTTGCCCAGTGCCACCACTCATATCTGTTTTAACAATTGGTTAAGCTTTACATTTAAAATAAATAATTTGTTTTCACTGTAATAGAAGAGCAGTTGCCTGCCTGCCAGCTTCTGTGTCAGGTTGGATGCCTTGCCCATTTGCACAGTCAGTGCCACCACTCATATCTGTTTTAACAATAGCTTAAGCTTTAGATTTTAAAGAAATCATTTTTTTTCACTGTAATAGAAGATCAGTTAGTTGTCTGCAAGCGTCTGGGTGTCAGGCCTACTTCAGCGTGTGCTCTGTAGACCTGTTCCAGCATGCTTTGACAGTTGGCAATCATATTTGGTGTCTCTATAGCGTGCTTTTAAAACCAAAATTTGTTTTTCACTGTTATAGATTGAATAGCAGTTACTTGTCTTCAAGCGGGTGTCTCAGGCCTACAGTGTGTGCTCTGCAGAACTGTTCCAGTGCACATTGCCAATCATATCTGGTGTCTCTATAGCGTGCTTTTAAAACCAAAATATGTTTTTCACTGTTATAGATTGAATAGCAGTTACTTGTCTTCAAGCGGGTGTCTCAGGCCTACAGTGTGTGCTCTGCAGAACTGTTCCAGTGCACATTGCCAATCATATCTGGTGTCTCTATAGCGTGCTTTTAAAACCAAAATTAGTTTTTCACTGTTATAGATTGAATAGCAGTTACTTGTCTTCAAGCGGCTCTGTCAGTCCTTCCTTCAGCGTGTGCTCTGCAGAACTGTTCCAGTGCACATTGCCAATCATATCTGGTCTCACAGTAGCTTGCACGCATAGTACCACTAATCCCCCAAAAAATGACAGGCAGAGGCAGGCCACCCCGCAGGGGCCGTCGTGGTCGTGGTGCTGTGATTCCCTTTTGCCCTAGAATAATGCCCAGTTTTCAGAAGCCACGTACCCTGAACTTGAAAAGTTCTGAGGACTTAGTTGACTGGATAACACAGGACACCCAATCTTGTACAGCCTCCGCTCGGAACCTTGACGCACCATCCTCCTCCAGCTTAGCTTCAGGCACCTCTCAAGATAGCACTCACCCGCCTGCCGCCACCACCAAAACTAGCACCACAGCCGCTTTACTTGGTATGTCAGAGGAGTTATTCACACACCCGTTTGAAGAAATGAGTGATGCGCAACCATTATTGCTAGAGGATGTAGATAACAGGGATATGTCTCAGGCAGGCAGAATTAAACACATGGAGGTACGGTGTGATGATGATGATGTTGTACCCGCTGCTGCTTCCTTTTCTGAGTTGTCAGATACAAGCGAAGCGGTTGATGATGACGATGCGTCCATGGATGTCACGTGGGTGCCCGCTCGGCAAGAAGAAGAACAGGGCGAAAGTTCAGATGGGGAGACAGAGAGGAGGAGGAGACGAGTTGGAAGCAGGGGGGGGTCGTCGCAAGGAGCTAGTGGCACAGTCAGACAGCATGCATCGGCACCCGGGGTCAGCCCGACAGCACGCCAATCAACGCATGCTGTGTCCACCACCAGAATGCCGTCATTGCAGAGCTCAGCAGTGTGGCATTTTTTTTTGTGTGTCTGCCTCTGACAACAGCGATGCCATTTGCAACCTGTGCCAAAGGAAACTGAGTCGTGGGAGGTCCAACACCCACCTAGGTACAACTGCTTTGCGTAGGCACATGATCTCACATCACAAACGCCTATGGGATCAACACATGAGTACAAGCAGCACGCCTACTCTAAGCCGCCATCCTCCTCCTGGTCCAGCATCTTCAGCCACGTCAACCACTGCTGTCCTTCTTGCCCCCTCTCAACCATCCGCCACTCCGTCTCCCGCCTTGGGCAGTTCCCGCTCATCTGCCCACAGTCATGTGTCTGTCAAGGACATGTTTGAGCGTAAGAAGCCAATGTCACCAAGTCACCCCCTTGCCCAGCGTCTGACAGCTGGCTTGTCCGAACTATTAGCCCGCCAGCTTTTACCATACAATCTGGTTGATTCTGAGGCGTTCAAAAAATTTGTAGCTATTGGGACACCGCAGTGGAAGGTACCCGGCCGGAATTTCTTTTCACAAAAGGCAATCCCCAACTTGTACTCGATTGTGCAAAAGGAAGTCATGGCATGTCTGGCACACAGTGTTGGGGCAAGGGTCCATCTGACCACTGATACCTGGTCTGCAAAGCATGGTCAGGGCAGGTATATCACCTACACTGCGCATTGGGTAAACCTGCTGACGGCTGACAAGCAAGGAATGCGTGGCATTGCAGAGGAGTTGGTGACACCACCACGAATTGCAGGCAGTCCTGCTGCCACCTCCTCTACTCCTCCTACTCCATCCTCTTCCATAACCTCCTCGGCTGAGTCCTCTTGTGCCGCTGCTTCTTGCTCCACGTCAACGGCACCCCCCCAGCTCCCCAGGTACTATTCCACATCCCGGATACGGCAGTGTCACGCCGTCTTGGGTTTGACTTGCTTGAAAGCAGAGAGTCACACCGGACAAGCACTCCTGTCCGCCCTGAACGCACAGGTGGAAAAGTGGCTGACTCCGCAGCAACTGGATATCGGCAAAGTGGTGTGTGACAACGGAAAAAATTTGATAGCGGCATTGAAGTTGGGCAAGTTGACACATGTGCCGTGCATGGCACATGTGTGTAATCTGATCGTACAACGCTTTGTGCATAAGTACACAGGCTTACAGGACGTCCTGAAGCAGGCGTTCCTACACGGCCATGGCTCACTTTGCCGATATCCAGCGGCGAAACAACATGCCAGTGAGGCGCTTGATTTGCGACAGCCCTACACGTTGGAATTCAACACTCCTAATGTTCGACCGCCTGCTCCAACAAGAAAAAGCCGTTAATGAATATTTGTATGACCGGGGTGCTAGGACAGCCTCTGGGGAGCTGGGAATTTTTTTGCCACGTTACTGGACGCTCATGCGCAATGCCTGTAGGCTCATGCGTCCTTTTGAGGAGGTGACAAACCTAGTCAGTCGCATCGAAGGCACCATCAGCGACATCATACCATTTGTTTTCTTCATGGAGCGTGCCCTGCGAAGAGTGCTGGATCAGGCTGTAGATGAGCGTGAAGAGGAAGAGGAAGAGTTGTGGTCACCATCACCACCAGAAACAGCCTTATCAGCATCGCTTGCTGGACCTGCGGCAACGCTGGAAGAGGATTGTGAGGAAGAGGAGTCAGAGGAGGATTGTAGCTTTGAGGAGGAGGAGGAGGAGCAAGACCAACCACAACAGGCATCCCAGGGTGCTCGTTGTCACCCATCTGGTACCCGTGGTGTTGTACGTGGCTGGGGGGAAGAACATACCTTCAATGACATCAGTGAGGAGGAGGAACGGGAAATGAGTAGCTCGGCATCCAACCTTGTGCAAATGGGGTCTTTCATGCTTTCCTGCCTGTTGAGGGACCCTCGTATAAAAAGGCTGAAGGAGAACGACCTGTACTGGGTGTCCACGCTACTAGACCCCCGGTATAAGCAGAAAGTGGCGGAAATGTTACCCAATTACAACAAGTCGGAAAGGATGCAGCATTTGCAAAATAAATTAAAAAGTATGCTTTACACAGCGTATAAGGGTGATGTCACAGCACAACGGGAATCTAACAGGGGGAGAGGTGGAAGTCATCCTCCTCCTCCTCCTCCCACGACCACGCCGGCGAGGACAGGACGCTGTAAAGACGTGTTGTTGATGGAGGACATGCGGACCTTTTCAAGTCCTATGCATCGCCACAGCCCTTCGGGATCCACCCTCAGAGAGCGACTCGACCGACAGGTAGCAGACTACCTCGCCTTAACTGCAGATATCGACACTCTGAGGAGCGATGAACCCCTTGACTACTGGGTGTGCAGGCTTGACCTGTGGCCTGAGCTATCCCAATTTGCGATAGAACTTCTGGCCTGCCCCGCTTCAAGTGTCCTGTCAGAAAGGACCTTCAGTGCAGCAGGAGGTATTGTCACTGAGAAGAGAAGTCGCCTAGGTCAAAAAAGTCTAGATTACCTCACCTTTATTAAGATGAATGAGGGATGGATCCCGAAGGGACTGACACTGGGCGATACATTCGCTTAAAAAAGGCCTGATGAGATGAGCTGCCTTGGGCTAAAAATGGTCGACACACTGCTGTATTTTAGCTCTGAATGACGTTTGACTTGCGTGACTTTTCCTCCACCAACTAGGGTTCAAGCCGCCATGTTTTAGAGCACTTTCTGCCTGTGAAACAAACATCAATTTTTCTGGCTGCTGCTACAGCAGCGGCTGCAACAATACCACATTTTTCAGGCATGTGTACATGCCTAATTTTTAGGCCCACTGGTGCAGCACTGTGGCTTCAAAAACCAAACCAAAAATTAAAATCCTCCAAGATGGCACCAATATACCAGTGGTCTAAGCATCTTCCCACCTTGGCCTAAAAAGGGGAGGTGATTCAACAATTAAAAATCTCTGCCATTTACACGTCCACTGATAGGAGACGCGGAAGGTATTAAACTGACATGAACAATACTCCCCTCCTATCAGTAGGTCCGTCCCATTGTGATTTATGCCCCCCACCCACCGCGCAGGGATGGGGGCCGCCGGGGAGGAAAGTAGGCCCCCCCATTGTGATTTATGCCCCCCACCCACCGCGCAGGGGTGGGGGCCGAGGGGGGGAGGACAGTAGGTCACCCCATTGTGATTTATGGCCCCCACCCACCGCGCAGGGGTTGGGGAGGACAGTAGCTCCCCCCAGTGTGTATCAGGGGCTTTGAGGACAGGTGTCAATCCATACCTGCCAAGTGACCCTATGTAGGGGGAACAGTCTCTATTCTGCTCTGTGTCAGTGTGTATCAGGGATCATTAGGATAGGTGTCAATCCATATCTGCCAAGTGACCCTATGTAGGGGGAACAGTCCCTATTCTGCTCTGTGTCAGTGTGTATCAGGGGTTTTGAGGACAGGTGTCAATCCATATCTGCCAAGTGACCCTATGTAGGGGGAACAGTCTCTATTCTGCTCTGTGTCAGTGTGTATCAGGGGTTTTGAAGACAGGTGTCAATCCATATCTGCCAAGTGACCCTATGTAGGGGGAACAGTCTCTATTCTGCTCTGTGTCAGTGTGTATCAGGGATCATTAGGATAGGTGTCAATCCATATCTGCCAAGTGACCCTATCTAGGGGGAACACTCCCTATTCTGCTCTGTGTCAGTGTGTATCAGGGGTTTTGAGGACAGGTGTCAATCCATATATGCCAAGTGACCCTATGTAGGGGGAACAGTCCCTATTCTGCTCTGTGTCAGTGTGTATCAGGGGTTTTGAGGACAGGTGTCAATCCATATCTGCCAAGTGACCCTATGTAGGGAGAACAGTCTCTATTCTGCTCTGTGTCAGTGTGTATCAGGGATCATTAGGATAGGTGTCAATCCATATCTGCCAAGTGACCCTATGTAGGAGGAACAGTCCCTATTCTGCTCTGTCAGTGTGTATCAGGGGTTTTGAGGACAGGTGTCAATCCATATCTGCCAAGTGACCCTATGTAGGGGGAACAGTCTCTATTCTGCTCTGTGTCAGTGTGTATCAGGGCTGGGCTTTGAGGACAGGTGTCAATGTTAGGTGATTTCTGCCCTTTATGGATTAAAAGCAGACTCTGCATCAACTGTGCAATTTTCCATGGGAGTTTTGCCATGGATCCCCCTCTGGCATGTCACAGTCCAGGTGTTAGTCCCCTTGAAACAACTTTTCCATCACTATTGTGGCCAGAAAGAGTCCCTGTTGTTTTTAAAATTCGCCTGCCCATTGAAGTCAATAGCGGTTTGCGCGGTTCGCCGGTTCGCGAACATTTGCGGAAGTTCGCGTTCGCGAACCGAAAATTTCGGGTTCGCGACAACACTACCCCCAATTCGTATGAAGACTCACGGAATTGTATTAGCTCTCAGACCAAAAATAGATGCTGAGATTTCACATCTTGTGGAACAAGGTATACTTGAACCTGTAACACACCCTAAGTGGTGTACACCCATAGTTCCAGTGATGAAACCAAATGGGGATGTCAGAATCTGTGCTCACTACAAATGTAGAATCAACAAAGCATTGCAAAAGCATCCCTATCAAATTCCATCTGTTAGAGTTTCCATTGCTCCTGGCATATTCCAGAATTTAATGAAGGACCTCATATCTGGACTTACAGGTGTAGTGCCTTATTTTGATGACGTTTGATTGGAGCAGATTCTATACAGTCATTGGCTGCACAGCTACAACTTGTTTTTCAATGTTTTCTTGTTTTTTTGTTGTTAGCAGGGTGGATTTCCTTGGTTACAGAGTTGACACACATGGCATTCATCCAACTGATTCTAAGGTTGAAGCTATCCATAGAGCCCCAGTTCCAACAAACAACCACAAACTACAAGCTTTCCTAGGGTTACTTATTTTTTACCATTCCTTCCTGCCTGATAAAGTCACTGTTGCTGAACCTCTGCATCGTCTAATAGATAAAGATGCTCCATGGAGGTGAACTGACGTTCATACTACCACTTTTAGCGCTGCAAAAACTGTTGTCTTTTGACAGTGTACTTCTACACTATGATTTGGAGAAACCACTCAACCTCACCTGTGATGCTTATCCATATGGCATAGGGGCTGTATTGAGAAATGTACTTTGAGAAATGGGGTTGAGGCTCCTATTCCGTTTTATTCACGGACTGTATCTACTACAGAGAGGAATTACGCCCAATAGATGAAAATAGCTCAACCTTATTACCATTTTGGATCAACTGAGAAAAAAAAAAAGAAATGAGAAAAGCTGAACTTGATGGAGGCATGTCTCCTTTCGGCCTGTGTAAGCATGTAACTATGATTAAACAGTCCAATCACCATAACCACTACAGCATGTTAAAAAAATAGTCTTAGACTGCTATACACACAGAATGTACTGCATTGCAACACAATTAGAGCTAACTAATGACAAAGAGAAAATAAATAATAAAACACATTGAGATATTGTCATTCTTACTTCAAAGTAACAATAAATAGTAATTCTCTCATGCTAGTTGGATAGTGGAAAAAGTATACTATATATATATATATATATATATATATATATATATATATATATATATATAGCAAAACATATATTCCCTATATATGTCTGAAAAAAAACATCTAGTCTATAGTAGAAGCATATAGTAAAGTCTTTAGGTTAATTTATCCATAGTTTATAGTTTCCGTTTTATGTAGTTCTCTATCAATGTCACCTCCTCTCCAATTATTCTCCAATACTTGCTCTATTGTCATAAATGTCAGTTCTGCAGGGTTTTTCATAATAAGTACTAAAGTGCTTTGATAAATTTTAGGATTGTAAAACTTTAATGATATTTGTAATATTTTCTCATATATAAAAAAAAAATCTCTTGTTTTGTTCTACATATTGTTACTTACAAGGGCATTCTAAGCAATTAATGACACATTTAGTTGTAGATATCGATGTTTGATAACACTTTAAACTCATTATGTGTTCTTGTATGGCAAGACTACTTACTATTATCTCACATATATAGTATTCTTATTATATCCAAATTTACCACCCAACTCCTCCCACAGTTTTTACACTACGTAAACAGTAATATACTGAAACGTGCGGATTGTTTCTGATCGGTGTGCTATCACTTTGTGGAACGTTTCGCCGAATGGTTCACAAATTATCGTTGTTTTTGTGGCAAAATTGGTCCCATAGGAATGAATGGCAGAATGTTCAAAACTAGAGTGGAAGCTGACAAAAGCTAGTGTGTGAGCTGAAAAATCAGGACATGATTTCTAAACTGCCACCACTCTTATTTTCAAGCCCACCTACACAAATCTTATATCAAAACGTTCAGCTATCCCTTCTGACACTAAAATGTCCACGGCTAAGCCATAGTCCTGATAGTTTTCACAATATGACCATTTGTTTGCAACTCACACCGTCCATTGACATTCATTGAAACTCCACTCTAGTCACCTCAAATTTTAAGGGCAATTTCTAAACTGCGACTTTGCCTTCATTTTTAATATTTCAGAGACCTACTATGCACCAAAATGTAGATAGGAGTCTTGTGATTCTCACAATATAAAGCTCTTCACTGTAGGATTTATAGTTTTTGTAAACGACGACAGTTTGAAGATGGCAACCGCCAGTGAAGTGAGCAATTTGGAGCAGTTTGTTTTTAACCGCTCTTCTCTGCCCTTGCTGTAGCGTGAGTTGCCATAGGAACCCAGGTGTGTGAGCAGCCAGCAGAGTGTTCCGGAACACAGAGGCTGCTAGATAAAACACATTCTCTAAACTGCTATCATTCCTATGTTATTCCAGTTACTTAAGCCACTCCACCCAGTTACTCCACCCACTTCGATAATAGACTACTGGTGGAGGCAAGAACACTTCACACAATTTCCCCAGAAATTGTAGCTTTTCTAGTATTTAGTTACATTACTTAAACATGTATATTATATTTTTGGTTAAATGTGTTTTTTTTTATACAGCCTTCACTCATTAAAATTATAAAAATTATAAAAACCTCATGAGGTAGTAAAAGGTGCTTACGATTTCTATAGTTCTTGGTCTATTCAGTATGTTTTTTTGGTCTATGCCCTAAAATAACATTAAATATTGATGTGTCTTCTAAAACATCTCATTATTCCTTTCTTGTAGAGCTGAATTGTTTAGATTTTTAATAAAATTTAGTTATTAAGCCTGGCTTATTATCTTTGCTTATAACTGTTCGTGGATATGGACATTCGTAGACGTTGGTAACGTCGATGTGGGCAACATATAAGCTGTTGGTAGATGTGGAAATTCGCTTTGATCAAAAAAAATTTCGGACAAATTTCATCTATTTGTGTGAAGACAAATGAACAAATGCAAATTACATTGAATGAAACAAAGACTGAAATGCTTGTTAGACAGAATTTCCCATTTCTCCATTTTTTTTAACACACAGCTCCCTCCTTGTAATATTTAAAGATAGAAGTGTCAGGGAGCTGTGTACCCTGTTGCATGCTAAAGCACCCCAATGTCCCCTCACCCTATGGGCATCAATATTACCCCATATTAGTTTAAAAGAGATTAAATCCTGCCTCCTGCCCCTACCAGCTGTGCTGCCAGGTGGGCATGTCTACTAAACAGCAAGCAGCCACTGGCTGCTCACTGTTATAAAAAAAATAAAGACTAGTGACTAAGCAGCTATTGCTGCCCAATTACTAATCCAACAAAGGGAGACCTGACATAGGTACCCCATGGCGGGGTACTTAAAAAAAAAAAAAGAATTAACTGGGGGATGTCCCCCGAGCCCAGCAAATGGGTCATTTATACTAAACAGGGGACCTAGTGTTCCTCTCCAGCCTCCACCACTAAACCACAGGTGAGGGCTCTTAAATAAATGAAATGGGGGGACATAGTATACTCCCAGTCCCAACTCATTGCTCTTAGTTTGGGGCCCAAAATAATAATTTTGTCACCCTCCTATTGTCACCCCCAGCCTTTACCCATTGGCAGAAGGTGGTGGCTATAAATAATAAAGTTAGGGGTGGACCTATTGTCATCCCCCAGTCCCAACCCATTGGCAGTGGATGGGGGCTAAAAATAAAAATAATTTCCCCCTATAACTATGTTTACCCAAGCTACTAGTCACTTCCCTATAAAATAATGCCATGCCTACCCCCTCACCACAATATGTTTCTTTTCATTCAGGAAGTGTTCTGGAGGATTGGAGGAAGGCAGATGTGGTTCCTATATTCAAAAAGGGTTCAAAATCCTTGCCTGAAAATTATAGACCTATGAGCTTAACTTCTGTAGCTTAAAAAGTATTTGAAAGGTTATTAAGGGATAATATTCAGAATTCCTTGAGAAGAACATGGTTATCAGCAAAAATCAGCATGGTTTTATAAAGCACAAGTCATGTCAAACTAACTTGATTGCATTCTACGAAGAAGTAAGTAAATGTATAGATCAGGGTGTTGCAGTAGATGTGATCTATTAGAATTTTTCCAAGGCATTTGATACAGTTCCACACAATAGATTAGTGTTCAAACTCAAAGAAAGTGATCTAGAAGAAAATTCTTGTTCTTGGGTAGAACATTGGCTTAACAATAGAGTACAAAGAGTTGTCATTAATAGTAAATTTTCAAGATGGACAGAGGTGACAAGTGGTGTCCCTTAGGGTTCTGTTCTGGGAGCCCTTCTATTTACCATGTTTATAAATGATTGTGAAAAAAGCATTGAAAATCATGTATCAGCGTTTGCATATGACAAGAAACTCTGTAAAGTAATACAATTTGAGCAAGATATTACTTTGCTGCAGAGGGATTTAGATAGACTGGGGACTGGGCACTCAAACTGCAGATGAAATTTAAGATTGAAAAATGCAAAGTTATGCACTTTGGTGTAAAGAATACACAAGCAACGTATACCCTTAATGGAAGCGAATTAGGGATAGCAACTAGAGATGTCGCGAACATAAAGTTTTCCGTTCGCAAGTGGCAAACGCGAAATTCAGCAAATGTTCGCGAACGTGCGAACCGGGCGAACCGCCATAGACTTCAATGGGCAGGCGAATTTTAAAACCCACAATGACTCTTTCTGGCCACAATAGTGATGGAAAAGTTGTTTCAAGGGGACTAACACCTGGACTGTGGCATGCCAGAGGGGGATCCATGGCAAAACTCCCATGGGAAATTACATAGTTGATGCAGAGTCTGGTTTTAATCCATAAAGGGCATAAATCACCTAACATTCCTAAATTGTTTGGAATAACATGCTTTAAAACATGAGGTATGATGTTGTATCGATCAGGTAGTGTAAGGGTTACGCCCGCTTCACAGTGACAGACCAAACTCCCGGTTTAACGCACCGCAAATACCGCAAACTGTTGTCAGAGGCAGACACACCAAAAAAATGCCACACTGCTGAGCTCTGCAATGACGCATTCTGGTGATGGCAACAGCATGCGTTGATTGGCGTGCTGTCTGACTGACCCCGGGTGACG
The DNA here is from genome assembly GCF_036172605.1 of Pelobates fuscus. Lineage (NCBI taxonomy): Eukaryota > Metazoa > Chordata > Amphibia > Anura > Pelobatidae > Pelobates > Pelobates fuscus. The sequence goes on along the minus strand of NC_086322.1, from coordinate 197,056,329 downwards.
ATGCATGCTGTCTGACTGTGCCACTAGCTCCTTGCGATGACCTCCCCCTGCTTCCAACTCATCTCCTCCTCCTCTCTGTCTCCCCATCTGAACTTTCCCCCTGTTCTTCTTCTCTTCTAGCGGGCACCCACGTGACATCCACGGATGCATCGTCATCATCAACCGCTTCACTTGTATTTGACAACTCAGCAAAGGAAGCAGCAGCGGGTACAACATCATCATCATCACACAGTACATCCATGTGTGTAATGCTGCCTGACTGAGACATATCCCTGTTATCTACATCCTCTGGCAATAATGGTTGCGCATCACTCATTTCTTCCAACTGATGCGTAAATAACTCCTCTGACAGATCAAGTGAAGCGGCTGTGGTGCTAGTGTTGGTGGTGGCGGCAGGCAGGCGAGTGGTAACTTGAGAGGTGCCCGAAGCTAAGCTGGAGGAGGATGGTGCGTCAAGGTTCCGAGCGGAAGCTGTAGAAGATTGGGTGTCCTGTGTTAGCCAGTCAACTATGTCCTCAGAACTTTTTGAGTTCAGGGTACGTGGCCTCTGAACACTGGGCATTATTCTAGGGCCAAAGGGAATCACAGCACCACGACGGCCCCTGCGGAGTGGCCTGCCTCTGCCTGTCATTTTTATTTGATTAGTGGTACTATGCGTGCAAGCTACTGTGACAACAGATAAGTGGCACTGTGCACTGGCAGAAGTTGGCAGAGTAGACGCTGTAGGCCTGACACACACGCTTGCAGAAAACTAACTGCTATTCAATCTATTACAGTCAAAATTGCATTTTTTTTTTTAAATGTACACTACTGTTACACCAGATATGAGTTGCACTGGTGTGACACTGTGCCCTGGCAGGCCCTGAAACGCAAACATGTGAAGGAAACTGACTGCTATTATATTACAGTCAAAAAAGGTTTTTTTAAATGCAAGCTATTGTGACACCAGATATGAGTGGTGGCACTGGGCAAGTGGGCACAGTATACGCTGTGAGCCTGACACACACGCTGCCAGGCAGGCAACTGCAATTAGATTACACAGAAAAAAAAAAAAGCAGACTGATGTTCTAGCCCTAAAAGGGCTTTTTGGGGTGCTGTCCTTACAGCAGAGATCAGATGAGTCCTTCAGGACTGTAGTGGACACTGAATACACTAGCCTAGCTATCGATTTCCCTATTAAATCAGCAGCAGCTACACTGTCCCTCCTCTCACTAAGAATGCAGCTTCTGGGGGGCGGGGCCTAGCTGTCATGGAGGAAAGACGCACTTCGTATGAGCTCCCTCAATATCTCACTTTAAGCAGCTATCAACAAGCGAATTTCACCCCAGAAGGGGATGACCCAGCAATGTTGCTCCTACCTGACCGACCCGACATGCTTAATAGTGGTCAGCAACTCGACAGAGTCTTACTTACCTCCGCGGGAGAGGCGGCCAATCTCCCGATCCTGGGATGCCCAGGAACAGCTACTTCCCAGCAGGAGCTCCGTAACCCCCCCCCCCCCCCCCCCTTGGACCGGTGGGGGTTATCCCGGTCCACCCCTGAGAGGCTGTCTGGAGCTAATGGACGCACAGAGCACAGCCGCCCAGGCTGACATACTCGTCTGCGACTCTCCCAATATGGCGGCAGCCGCGTGTCCTCCTGGTAACAGCAAAGCATGGCAGGATATTGAGTCTAAGATGGACAGACTCTTTAATCAATTTTGGAAGCAAATAACAAGCAGGAAGCCCCAACAAGCTCCACCACAGCCCCAACAAGCTCCACCACAGCTAAGTGAAGCAGTCCCCATTAAAATCCACCAACGCAAAAGGCATTGAAGACGGGACCGGAGGCACAAACAGAAATGCAGAGCCTGCCCCACGTCAAGCACTCGCCTCCACCTTAAGCCACCACAATCCCGCACCGGACGTGAAGCACCACCGGGACAGATCCGACCACCCAACAAAGCAAGCTTCCACCACCTCAAGCCGCGAACCCGGCACTCAGCCAGGGACTTTTCTTTGTTGTTCCAGGTATCAGGGACTCCCAGGGTCTGCACCTTGCGCCCAGAAGGGATCGGATGAGCACAAGCAGTAAACAGCAGCCTGCCAAGCATGTCCCACTATAGCCAATCCTCCACACCATGCCTTTGATCACATGAACTGCTCTCTGCACATTGCCTAATCGTAAATTAGCAAGCATTTTAACATGTCATTATTTCACCTCCTAAAGAGTTTATTGTCGTAGTTCCTTACATGCCTTTACCTTAACCGTTCATGTATTATGTTATTCACTAGTCTCATCTCATGGGGGGACTCACACTTGATTTATAACTAGTGGTGGAGCTGCTGATATAAATACACTGTTGATAACGTGCAAGCTACACCCTAAACATGACAGCCATCTTTCACAATAATGTACTGCTATATATTCATACCCTCAGTGCAACTAGCCATGATATACGCACGTTCAGCCTAGCATGCTCAAATATAACACTTCTGTCTAAAAAAAAAAAAGAATGCAGCTTCAGAATGAATCTAAAATGGATGCTCTCAAGGAGGTGGGAGGGTCTGGGAGGGAGGGTCTGCTGCTGATTGGCTGGAATGTGTCTGCTGACTGTGAGGTACAGGGTCAAAGTTTACTCAATGATGACGAATAGGGGCGGACCGAACATCGCATATGTTCGCCATCCGTGGCGAACGCGAACAAGCTATGTTCGCCAGGAACTATTCGCCAGCGAACTATTCAGGACATCTCTAATAGCAACACATGAAAAGGACTTGGACAACAAACTATGCAACACTGTGCAATGTCAATCAGCAGCAGCTAAGACCAGTAATGGCATTCATTCTCAGGATGAGAATATCATTTTGCCTCTTTATAAATCACTGGTAAGATCACATCTTGAATATGCTGTGCAATTTTGGGTACCTGTTCTAAAGAAGGATATTATGGCACTAGAAAAAGTGCAGAGGCTGGCTGCAAAATGAATAAGAGGAATGGAACATTCTAGCTATGAAGAAAGGTTAACAAATGTAAACCTCTTTAGTTTAGAAAAATGTCACATCAGGGGGGATATAATAATATCATACAAATATATCCAGGGCCAATACCATTGTGTGGAAATCTATTTACAAACCAGACTTTACATAGGGCACAAGGTCATGCGTTTAGACTGGAAGAAAGAAGATTTAGTTTAAGGCAAAGACATTTTTTTTTTTTTACTGTAAGAACAATAAGCATGTGGAATTCTCTGCCTGAACAGCAACTAGATGCATACTTGCAAAAACAGCATATTCAAGGATATAATTTTTCAATGTAGGGTAATAGCTTGTAATAGGGTAATAGCATGGGTAACCATGTAATAGCTTCTTGATCCAAGGATTAATCTGACTGCCATTCTGGGGTAAAGAAGGATTTTTTTCATAGTTTGTTACAAAATTGGAAGTGCTTCAAACTTTTTTTTTTGCCTTCTTTTGGATCAACAGCAAAAGACAAATGTGAGGAAGGCTGAACTTGATGGACGCAAGTCTCTTTTCAGCTATGTAACACAGCTTGATCCATTGAGTTTTCACAGCAAAGAATTTTCAGCTAACAGTGTAAGGCGTAATGCTGACTATATTTTCTTCGACTTTCTTGAGTCATAAGGAAGTCTGCTTTGACTAACATTATTTTGTGAAAGGTCTCTTTCCCTCACATATCTGTTTACAATGTAGTGACTATTTATTTACTTGATCTGTTGCATATTGTATAAATTCACTCACAGCTGTGTTGTTCCATCCATATAGAGTTTGCAGCTATAACAGGGTTATACTTCTCTTTTAAATAGCTGGAATTAAATAATGTGAAATAGTTTTATTTGAATGTCAAATAATAGGTTTTTATTAATGTATCATCCATCTCCTCCATCCATAGTGTAATCTGTTGAAAGAATCCCTATTTTTGTATTAATGCTTTGTCCAAACAGGTATTTTTACCTTCCATACAGCTTTTAATCTATTGCATGGGTATGTTTAACAGTCACATTTTAGTTGATACAAGAGTAGCAATGATGTCAAAGTAGAATGAATAATACAGTCCAGTAGGATTATGTCATATGTAAATACAGGAATACAACAACAGCACTAGTATCAATATATTGATATATATTTTTAAGCGGTACAAGCATGCTTTGCAATGCCTAATAGTTTTATCTTTGTCTGGCTCAATAATAACATTAATACTTTAATAAAATAATATGCTTACCTCCCTTAAAATGTCATAGAAATCACTTTTCTAAGAAAGGATAAAAGAGCCTTATTAGAGAAATACACATTCATTATAGCATGTTCTATTATTAATAAGGTAAGATATTATAGCACCACTACTTTCTAAATATTTAGATAATACATATAGTAAGGCCACATTGCTAACATATAACTAGCATACACTTTCCCAATGGAAAAAAAAATCACATAAGTCACCCTATATCATAAGGGACAAAAACTTCTAGCTGAATATAGGCCATTCTGACAGCAAAATCTGGATATTGTTCAAACTATTGTTCACAAGTTGTTAAAACCGGCATCGGCACACAGGTAAATTATGTGAAAACTTGGTGGGGCTAGAGGGTTGGACTATCCACTTCCCATTATTGATTTTAAAGTACCCACCCTGTCACCACATGTAAAGGTATGGGGTAGTACCCTACATTATTATTATTATTTTTAAATATTTCATTTTTATTGTTATTGCAAAGTCATGTAAGTACAAAAGTGCAAAAACATGATATCACATTAATACATAAGAGAAAAGTTACAAAGTCACATGTAGAGATATATATAAAAAATACCCCTTTCTGTCTCATTAGAGATACCTTTGCCAGAAGCTCAAGGAAGCCAGGTGAATGGTGAGAGTTAGGACCCACCTAAGAGGTCTGCCTTGACGTGGCAGGTGGGCATACCCTCGTATGGCCATTGGAGGTAACTAAAAACCTCAATTTGTTTAAATATACATAGGGATTTGGGATAGAGCACAGGTAACTTTTTTCTCTTGTTTTTACCTTATGTCTTGATTGTTATTTGCAACAATATTGGGCCCTCCCTACATGTGGTTCGAGATATGATTCTTTCCATTGTCAGTGTGTTTCCTAGTGTCAGCTAGATAACACCCTAATGCTGAGTCTCCGAATTTAAATTGACCTTGGTTTTATTTGCACATACAAAGATGAGTTAAATGAGATCAAAATTACATAAATGAATAAACTAAACAGAAAAGAATAAACTAAACAGAAAAACATGATGTCACGCTTGTCAACACCTAATTTGGGACATGCTCTCCTCCTAGATAAGTGATGCAAAATGCAGTGCATACTAGACCAACTCTAGATACAGTTCCGACTTTAACTAAGACCTAGAGCAGCTAACATCCATCTTAGCCAATCACCATTTTTTTTTTCCTTTTTAATAGTTGGTAAGAGCTGGACAGTGTCAGGAAATATGAGTCAGTGTATCCGTATCCCGACAGCAGCTCCAACAGATTGGCTGGGTGCCTCTGTAAATGTGTGCTAGGCTTTGGGGGGTGAGGTACCACAGCATCCATAACTTTTAAACTGCCCTTTATATGGTCCAAACAGTGAGTGGCTCTCTTCAGTCCTGTCATTGTGGTATGCCAACTGTGTATCAAGCATTTTAATATCCGTAAGACACATGTCTATGAGCGAGTACTGGTTCTGAACCCTCAAATAGATAGTGTAGTCCCTGGTGGCAAGATATAAAGATCTACAAGTATCATATAAGCCATGGGTCTGCAACAGAGCCTTCAGTTTTGTAGCTAGCGAAGTGGAGTGCATGTGCGACCCTACCAGATCTGGATCGAACATGCAATTGAAGATCCCACAAACTATCGTCTGTCCATGTTTAATTTTGTCTAATTTATTCATAGCCTTCCTAAGAAAATCATATTGATTAGTATTGGGGGCATACAAGTTGGCTATAGTCACCGGGACGTCATTGGGTAGTCAGACCAAAATGAGAAGTCTACTGTCTACACTCTTATACTCCCTGTCACATTGAAAAACACGGTCATAGTGGAATAAGGTGCTCGCACCCCTAGTCGTATTGGGAGCTACAGCATGTTATGCCAGGGGATACCTGGAGGAAGATAATTGTATTGGGTCTGCGCTGGAGAAGTGAGTCTCCTGTATGCAAGCTATGGATGCACCCCCTACATTATTTAACAGAACCCATCCTTTACTGCTAGTGCTGCCAGAGGGTAAATAGTACTTAGAATTATAATTCCCTTGCATAAAAGTAATTAACTGATAATTTGCAAATGTGCCAGATGCATTGAGTTGCAATTTTGGTTAAATTTATTTGAATTTTATACTTAGAGTACACTGAATGGATCCAGGTGATTGCTGCAGATTGGTAGGTCTGACCAAATTCCAACCATATTTGAATGGTCATTTTCATTGAATTTTGTCAACAAGGTTTTATTAACAGGGTTAGTGAATAACTATGACAAAATGTTAACAGATAAATAAGTTAATTTGTTTAAAGGAAAACATTTGTATAGAGGCTATTAAAGTTACAAAGCTACACAACAAACAAAAATGTAAAGGAGTATGAACTTGTCAAAAAGTGACATTGTCATTGTGTCAGTTTCCTACTCTGCTCTTCAATCATCTTGCACTTCAACGCTGCATCTTAAAGGGGAAACGGGAGTTACTGTGACAGCGGGCATATTTGTAATGCAAGCATAATGCATGCTTTCTACTCCCTATAAGTAGATTGCTTTTCCAGTCCTCCATGCCCAGTAATACCGTGCTCCTTGATCACACAAATTGTCCCTTTTGCTACTGCATCCTATATATTATATATGGTCTACCTGATATTTAACTCTTGGCCTGAACTCAGTTTCTAAATCTGTGCTGCCGGTTCTAACCCCTTGCTTCCTTGATTACACCTTTGCCTCATGGTTGCCTGTACCTTTCCTCGATTTCCACTCAGCCTTTAACTGCATTCTGAGCTTTGTCTACTAAACCCTTTACACATTGTCACTCTGCTGTTTCTCAAAAGTGGAATTGCAGCCAGAAGAAACTACAATCCTTAATTATGCCAGATAAAAACAATCCTCAGTGTCTCAGTGATGGCTGACAGTGTCTAATGGGCTTTTGCCCTCTGGTGAGAGATTAGTTCTGGGGTCAGTTCTTCCTACAATGGTGGAGAAGAAAAGGTTTCACATGATATGCTCAAATTGTGTAAATGACGGAATCCATACTGTGCTGTGAAAGACACATAGTTCTATTTTTATATATCAGGAGTGATACCAGGTGTCCATAGGTATGGGATAAATAGCACTTAGTAAATAGGTTGAATGCATCCAATCCTTTGTCATCCAGACAGCATTGTTTTTTTAGACACTCGATAAAAATTCTGTGGTCAATTATGTCAAACGCAGCAAAATTGTCCAGTAGGTTTCAAATAAAACTATTCTAAAAATATCACACTTGCTGTGATGAAAGTCTCCAAAAAACATTATTAAGATTATTTATGTGCTCTAAAGTTTCCTGAAACTACTCTAGAACTGTTGAAGAATAAAACACTGAAAGTCACTTGTCGCTTGTGTTAATCTCTTTTTTTGAGATGCTCTGTTTTCTTTTATTATTTATGTTTACATATTTATGTTAAAATTACATAAATGACATGTTTTATATTAAGTTTAGCAAATAACATCATAATCCAATTCAGCCAAGGCAAATAGAAACGTTGTTTAGTTTCTCCTCTTCTCCGTATGCTGCAAAAAGTATGGATTTCTTGATTTAATTGAATTTGTTATACCTCTATAAAGATAATTTCTTAAATCTAGTGATAAAAAACAACAGATGAAGAATCCTGGAAAGGTACAATTGCTGGATTTGTAAATGTTTTTAATAGAGAATTACCATTTAACTTGACAAACAATGATAAATCAATCACTTTCTCTAGAACAGAGGTTGGAAACCTTTGGCACGCCAGAAGTAGTTCCAAAGGTTATCTTGCTCTAGAAAATAGAATTTGGGGATTTTGTTGTCTGCCTTGCAGTCTGTAAGTGTATAATTTTGTTGTTTTTTGTCATGGGGGAGAGTCTCTACTTTTTTAATCAAAGTTTTACAATTAAGAAAACTTCTTGTTAAAATAACAAACCTCCATGGATGTAGTTAATGTTTGACAATTAAAATCATTTACAATCATTATAAGATGTAGTTGAATTCTCACCTGAAACATTTTAGCAAATTTTTAATTTGTATGCAAATGTAAATACATGAGCAAATGATTATGACTGCAGCTCTCAGGAATGCAGTACCATTACAGAGTTGCTCTAATGAGGAAGATATATCTCTCTAATTAAAACTCAAAAATGTGCTCTCGGCAGTGGACAGGGGTAATCAGGGGCACTCTGATCGGTCTGCGGTTACGGAGCAAACTGCAGAGCACTGTGTGTTTTGACACCTTTCTATCATGGATTCAAATTTTCCAGCTTTGAGCTACAATAGATCTACAGTAGTCTGATCTGACAAGACAGGCTAGCCTTCACTCCCCATGTGCAATAATGAGCCTTGGTTGCCCATGACCCTGATGCCAGTTCACCAGTTGTCATCCTTGCACCACTTTTTGTCAGTACACACTGCATCACAGGAACATCCTACAAGACTTGCCATTTTGGAGATGCACTGACTCAGTCATTTAGCCATCACTATTTGGCCCATATAAAAATCACTCAGATCTTTTTGCTTACCCAATTTTCCTGCTTCCAAAACATGCAATTCAAGGACTGACTGTCCACTTGCTGGCTAATATATCCCACCCCCTGACATATCCCATTGTAATGACATAATCAATGTTATTCATGTCACCTGTCAGTAGTTTTAATTTTGTGGTTGATCAGGGTATGCCTGACAAAAGAACAACAACATATGTTAGCCATGTTCTTGAATAATCAAGCTTCCCTGCCAGAATATCATATAAAAAAATATTCTTAAAATAACCCCTAGTAACCCCCAGGTGCCTAAAGATTAACCATAGTTGGTAACATATTTTGTCAGGCTTTTTAGATTCTTCACCCATTCCAAATACAAACACATTTGGTAATTAAAGGTGCCATCTAATTGGCCTTCTCTGGCTTAATTCAGCATATGGAATTTACTACTGTTAATTCTGTATGTTTAGAATAATGTTTACATATCCATCATCTGTAGAAACTTTTAAATTACTACACTCTCTCCCTGACACATACTAAAACCAGACAAATTGTTGTTTATACCCAATTTTGAACAGATGGTGCCCAGTCAAAGTTTTAGATACATTTTTAAGTTCCCTAGGACACTCATCACCTTCACAATATCGCCTGTCCATTTATGGTTACCGAATCACTGCTGCTAAATTTATGTTGTATGTGATCATTTTACTTATAATATTAGGTCTGAATCCAGTATTTAATTCAGGTCTCTTGTTTATTATAGGAACAGCTAGAGCTGCAGTCAGTAGAAATTTCAGTTTTATCAAAATACTGAGTTGCTGAAAGGCAACAGCCTATTGCCGTTATACTCCTTAACCTGAGAAAGAACTTAGGCTGGCTTTTCAAGATTTAGCTATCTAAATGGAAAAATAATTTTTATATATTTGTAATAAACTAGTGTGTATGCATTGGACTTTTTGCCCTCTTTTATTTCAGGCCTACTGGTATGACAACAAATAATAATGAGATTATTTTAATAAAGTATACTAGCCATTGTAAAAGTCCAGTGAGTTCCTGTACATTCCTGCTTTTCAAGAAGAGTTGTGCCCTCTTAAAAGAATAGTGTATATTATACTTAGAGCCCAGCACATTTGGTTCTCAAGAAGGTGAGCAGTAACTTGCACAATTTTAATAATTATATTTGAACTGAAGATAATACACTAGGAGCATTTGCTTAATTTTTTTCTTTCCTGAGCACCTGGGTCCATATACAGAAGGGGTTTCGTATTACCTTAATATACCCCTGCGAGTGTGATTTGAGCCTATCATTATTTTCCTTGTAGAAGGTTAGTATTTATGTTAATTAGGTTTTAGTGCTCCAATGGGTTTACTTGAAGTAGTTTATTCTTTCCACTCAGTGCACTACACATTTTTGCACTACTGGTATGACAGTTTCGAGACACCAAAACTAATTTACACTCTATGTCTAAGTCACAGCTTTCATCCTTGACCACAATTGTAAAGTCTGTTTAGCGTGAAGTTGTGTGAGGGGCAAGATCAGTGGTGTATTTAGGATTTGAGCTGCCCTAGGCAGGATGGTGCTTGAGCACCCCCCCTCGACCCCGCAATTTAAATTTTCCCCACCCCTTCCTGTCAAGGCCGCACTTTGACAGACGCTCACTCACTGACAGACGCATACACTCATTGACAGATGCATACACTCATTGACAGACAAACACTCTCATATACACTGAAACAATGACATACACACACTATTACTTGGACACACACTGACAGATGCACGCACTCACTGACAGATGCACGCACTCACTGACAGACGCACGCACTCACTGACAGACGCACGCACGCACGCACTCACTGACCCACACACACATTCACTTACAGACACACACACATACACACATACAGACACACACATTCACTTAGACACACACACTTACAGACACGTACACACACACACCTACAGACACATACACACTTCTCCCAACACTCACCTATAATTTTTTTTATTTTATTTTAAATCCACCTAGCCTCCATGGGAGAGCTGGAGTGGATTGCTTACGTGCAGTCCAGTGTGGCTGCTGGTCGGACAGGCAGGGGGCTCACAGGCTGAATAGGCGGTGCTTAGTGATGCCGGGAGCCGGTCTTATTCAGACGTCATATTCCGGCTCCCGGCTTCATTAAGCAGCGCAGAGGGAGCTGAGCAGAAAGAGCTCATGTAAGTATTCTCCCTCGCTCCCCCACTGCACGCTGCCCGGGGGTCAAAAATGGCAAGCTGGCTCTTGAGCCCCCCAGGACGCGAGGCAGGCAAGGGATCTGCCTGGGCTTTTGAGGGGCGGCTTTTTTGCTGCCACCTGCAAAGTGCCGCCCAAGGCAGATGCCTTGTTTGCCTTGAGGAAGACACGTCCCTGGGAAAGACCAGTTATATATGGGACCTTACTCCTCTCTCCAGCTGTAGTACTGTCCTCTCTCCAGCTGTCACCCCTCCTTCTTTTCAACATTTGTTTATTTTCTTTAGATAATACATCTTTATTATTTCGGCACATTACAACTGACTTACTGGTTACAGCTTTAATCACTGACCACAAATATATATAGTTCATATAAGATTATGTTAGCTCCTTTGATAGATGGCAATAAGTTTTACTAACTACAAAAAGCAAAAAAAGATCAGACAGACAAAATAAACCAATCGAAAGCAAGTTGGAGGTAATATGCGAACATGACACTAAAAGCACCTCCTCTTTCTTTGGTGTGAAAGCAGTAGGAAAATATAAACAGAACAATAAACTAAAAAACTGATGACTAACTCAAAATGAGCAGTCCATCTGTCAAATAAAGGTAATGGTGGAACAGGTTCCCAAAGAACACATTAACATTCAGGGTTAAACTAAAACAAAAACAAAAATAATGAAATGTATCATAAAATTAAAGTACTTCATCACATAACAATAAACATATCAACATTCAGTCAATGTCGTCATAAACACTCATACAACTATTAAAATAAGTACTATCAGATGTGGCAGACAAGGACTAAACTAATCAAGTACTTATCAATAAAACAAACACAAAAAAAAGATAATGAGAAACAAAAAATAACAGCAAAAGCAGAGAACAAAGTCAACATAGGGAGGGAATATTTACCTCCTTATTACTAAAATTACGATTATAGGTATACTAAACCTAGCATAATCTTCAATTTTACTACATGACAGAAGTCTTAATATTTTCCTCTTTTAATGCTCTGAAAGAAAAGAAAATGAAGTATAAGGACAGGAGGTAAAACATTATTCTAAACAGATCTTCCAATGGTCCAATCTGCCAAGCTTAAAATGTCAGACAAAGATGCTCCCATGTAAAATGCTCGAGAGGCCGCTACACCCAGAACTGAGAGCACTCTGAAGGAAGCATCAACACTGGACAGGGACAACAGCCAGTGAATACATCTTGGCAACAAGGTTCTGGAAACCGATTTATGTGGGCAGACATAAGACACTAGAAGCTGGCTCGACTTGGAGAGTCGTACTTAAAAAATTGTTGACACAACGCAAAGGTTTGGGAACTCAAAAAAAGATAAGAAACAAAAATCAAAGAGAGCTTGGTCAAATGGGAGATAGTAAAAGTGACACATGAAAAAAAGTTAAACCATCAATATTAAAAACCCAAACATTGAAAACCCACTGAAAGGAGACCAGACACAGAGAAGTGGAAATTTTGCTACATCCCATAAGTTTACATATTTGGGAACTGAAGGAAGAAGCAACCTAATGCCTCATAACAGTTGGCATTCACAAACTGAGGATACCGCACTCACACTTATGAATTCAGGTGCTTATCACGGCCAGGGTTGGCAAAACCCAGTTTAGTAGATAAAATAAATTAGTTCCAGGCCCTCAGGATTGCTGCAGAAAGGCAGGTTTATTGCAACACAAAAGTGCAAAGTTTCGGCCTACACAGAGGCCTTTATCAAAAAGCTTGATAAAGGTTGCATTTTTTTGTTTCTGCAGGAATCTTGAGTGCCTGGACCTAATTTTTTTTTATCTAATAACAGTTGACAGACCAGAGTGTACTTATCAATCTGCACTGGGACGTGAGCAGCCCAGATAGCTAGACACTTAACATTAAGAAATCAAAAAGTCCTATCCAATCCAAATAAATGGAACAAAAAATTCATAGCTGGAATAGGGGCCATAAAGAGATCATGATCCCTCTCCAGACACCAGACACTCAACAAATTCCAGGGTGAAAGTTAACATCTGAAAATGCCCAGCCCATGAACCCAAAAAGAGGTATAAGTATTAAGTAAGATCATGAAGAAGTAGAGTAAAATACGTGGGTCCATGTGAGTCAGGTACAATGGGCTGGAAAACCATGCTTGACGCTGCCAGACGGGTGTAACTAGTATGAGAGATCTCATGGAGGACTCTAAATATCATGGCAAATTGGGAAAATGTGAATGCATCTATAAGAGGTCTTGTCTATAAGAACATGGCCACTGCTGCACAATCTGAATCCAGAAGCAAGCTGAAGAAATTCAGAAGTTGATGGAGGAGGAGAACAGATCCACCATCAGTGGTCCTGTGAGAGTATTCAGATGGTGGAAAATCATCTCATCCAGTGTCTATTCACTGCCGTCTCTCCAGTGACGTGGGAACCAGTCCACCGTAAAGTTGTGGCAAAAGCTGTAGATGTCTTTCACCTCTGAGAGAGGATGAGAACAAATGCCTTCAAGATGATTTATATACGGCACCATGGACACATTGTCCATTCAGAGAAGTTTTGATTTCTTCATCATTTGGAAAGATTCCTCACAAGACAAAGGAAATGATTTTTTACAATAAGAGCAATAAGGCTTTGAAATTCTCTGCAGAGAGGGTTTTATCAGAGTTTATACAGATGTTTAAACAGCAATTGGATATGGAATGCTTGCAAATACACAATATGCAGGCATATAAATAATAATATTTAGTGGGGTAACAGCTTATTGATCCAAGGAGATATCTGACTGCCATTCTGGGATCAAAAAAATATTTTGTTTCTAGTTAGTTGCACAATTGGAAGCACTTCTGACTTTGCATTCTTTTGGATCAACAGCAAAAAAATTAAATGTGAGAAAGGCTGAACTTGATGGACACATGTCTCCTTTCAGCTATGTGACTATGTAAAGTGGAAACGCACAGAGGTGTTAAAAAGCATCCAGGGTGCCTCTCCCGAAATGATGGCGGTGAGGGGGGAAAACTCCTCAAAATGCTCCTTTATATGAGTTGGGGAAATACATGAACTCCAGTGGGATAGATGGTAGTAAAAAAAGCAGAAAACAAGTGGTCTTTGTGTTTCCTCACACTAAGGCACTTCCTCAGTGACCAATATTTAAAATCAGCATAAAAACAAACAGTCATTGTCATTTTGTTGGTGGCCCCCGGGGTCATTTTTTTTTTCTCCTCTATTTTGTGAGTTTCCACTTTATCAAGCACATACTTTTTAATTTACTGTATTACACTATATTATGTTTTATGCTGTCATAGGTTCAGTTGGTTCCCCATATATTTGGTAGATTGAGTTTGTATAATTATCAGTGAGAGTTTTTGTATGAGTGTCAGCATGTGTCTGCTGGTAAGTTTGAATCTCTGTCTAAGAGTTAGCATGAATGTGTTTATGATTTTCTAATCTTTTTCTGAGTATGCTTATTAGTGGTTTTCTATGCATGTTAATGTGTGTTTAGGTATGCCCTCATGTGAGTATGTTGCTAATTAGGTTGTGATATTTGAAATGTTATGTATGTGTGTGAGTGCCTATTCATGTACATATATGTGCATGTAGCTAATTACATGGATGTGCTTGTGTGAATATCGGTGGTGGTGGTGGTTGTGGCACCCTGCACATTTTTATTGTCCAGGTCCCAAAAGTAGTAAATGTGGCTCTGCAATTAATTCTACATTTATGATCCATATATAATTTTATTTTTGAATGTGCAAATATAAAAACAAAACAAAAAACAGATTACCCTATAGGTAGCTAATTCTGAGGTGAATATTCTATCTAAAAAACACTAAATATGTCTCTTAATACATCTCTTTATACTGACTGAACAGCTGTGATTTCATTTTATACCCTTTTAAGCTAACAAGGATAAATAATTTAATGTATTTTTGAATTTAATATATGAATGCTGATGGGTAATTGGTTTAATGACTTCATGAGTGTGAGGTGACATTTGCCAGATTAAATATTTTACATGAATAAGCAATGACTTAATCACACATTAGCACAACATTTAAACTTTTTTGTACTAATTCTTGTTTGTTTATTCATTTGTGCATTTAAGCCTTTATTCTAATATGTGTTAATGTAAAAATATCAAGCATTTCTTATTGCATTATGAAACATTTTTCATATCTGTGCTGTTAGTTTAAATGCTCTTCTTAGCTATTTGGAAAACTATTTGCCAGAACTTCTAGAATGTAAATATGTACTAATCCATCATTTAAGATGAAGATGCCAGTTCTAGACTATCCATACCATCTGCATTTCTTTTCCTGGTGGAAATTAGTTATTCTGTTGGATTGACACCAATTGTGACAACAAAAGGTTGACGTTACTGACTGTGTTGTTGCTTTGATAGCTTTTGAAGAAACACCACCTTCTGAGTAAAATCTATTCCCCATGATACACCAGTGTAACCTGTTATTGATTAGGTAGTCTAATTAAATTGTGTTTTAATCTTTCATATACATGCCAAGGAGACTCTATAGGCGTATCATTCAATAGTTAAATGTATTCATGGTGGAAAGTGTAGCATCTGTTAGAGAGGCGCAATGGTACCCTTCACAGATCTAGAGTTATAATTGAAGAGACATTTAAATACCTAACAGCTGCAGTAAGTTACACAACAAAATAGTTTGCATAATGCAACATTTCCCACAGAAATATGTTGTGTCATAAAGTGTATTGCACTCAGAATTTGGAATTTGTGTGTATTCTCTTTTAACTCATAAATCTACAATTCAACTCATAACAGCCTAAATAGCAGTAAAAAAGGTGATCTTCCACTTTAAAATATGCATGTGTGTATCCTTACTGCTCTGTTTAATAGGATTATAAATCAAAATAAATATTAATACAAAACAGATACTTTATATCTAAGGTGTATTTAGTGCTCAAGTTTCTGGGGGATGTTAAACACCACATAATCCCAATGGATTGGTAGCTAGCAAGCATTAATCGACGTTCAATATCTATCTGGCAATACACTTCTGAGAAGAGGTTGATATTTTGTTTCTGGATTTTTTTCAGACACTGTCTACGATGTTTTAAGGTACCATTAGACACAGTGTAGAGTATTCGTATTGCCACTGTGCATTGTGATTTGACAAATGTATTAATGAATATTACTATTGCTGTACTATAATGTTATATAGTAGCTGGCATAAAGTTTATTCTTTACATTATGTGCATTGGGAGGAGTTTTTGACCCCCCATTATTTTTAGGAGGCACCTTGCATTGCAGAGTTTTACTGAGCTTTACTTTTTTGTAAGTGGGTTTTCTTACACTATTATATTGTGTGTTAGCTTTCACATGTCATAACATCATTTTGGTCGGATCTGTCTACACTAAATAGAAGAATTTCGGTATAGATAGTACGTTGTTTTTGTTCTTTAGTTTATTACAATTTCACACGTGACCTTTCTGTGTTAAACATTTACCAACTAAGAAATACCCTTTTGTTGTTCTAATAACCCCAACCTCCATGATTCATTTTTGTAGCCAATAGTCTTGAGCACCTTTTAAATCCAAGCAAAGACTTAAGTGTAAGGCACTTTAAAAGTGAAACATGCTGAGACAACTGTTCGTCAAATGGATAATGTCAAGAATATCCCAGATGAATTGACTGACACGTTCTCCCCAACCTTTCCGATCCCAATTACTTCCTGTGGGGCTATTTGAAGGAGCGGGGGTATGTAAACAAACCACATAAACCTGGGCAGTTCAAGTAGAATATCCATGCAGAAATTTCAGCACTAGAGCCTCAATCATTAACTAATCTTATGAAAAATGCAATTGAATGAGACAGACTTTTAGAGGCAGCAAGTGGAGCTCATTTAAAAGATAAAATGAAATACACAGGTTGTGTTTGTTGTTTTTTTTTTTCTTTGCTAGGAGAGATAAGTGGTGTCTGTTTACATGGAGCACTTCGGTGGTTGGTGACCATCTCAAACTGAGTGCAGATATTAGTGTTTTTGGTGTCTCATTTAACCCCTTAACGACCGAGGACGGTTCAGGACCGTCATCAGCATTTTTGCATTGCCGACCGATGATGGTCCTGAACCGTCCTAAAGGTGCAATGTACTTACCCGATCGCCGTCGTTCCCCCGGCGGCGATCGGCGGTGCTCCCGGTGTGGGGAGACTGCCTGCAGCCCAGACAGTCTCCCCATGGCAGATTAGGACCCCTGTGGCCATGTGATCGCTCAACAGGGCCATGTGATCGCTCAACAGGGCGACCACATGGTCACAATAGGTGTCCATGTGTCTGCCTGCAGGGGGACTGCCTGTGCTGACAGGCAGTCTCCCTGCAACTGTAAAATCATAAAAAAAAATTAAAGTTAAAGTTAATAAAAAAAAAAAAATATATATGTATATATATATATATATATATATATATATATATATATATATGATATATAGACGTATATTATACCTATATAATATACGTCTATATATCATATATATATATATAATGTCATACTAAGTGTATTTTTATATTAATATGTACATATATTAATATAAAAATACACTTATAATTCAATTACACACGTATATATAATATATATAATAACTATATATATATATATTGTGTATATATATATATATTAATATAAAATACAAATAATAAGTAAATTAAATGTAAAAAAATTAAAAATAATAATAAAACTTAAAAAAAAATTACATATCTATATGACATTTTATTCTAACTGTATTTTGATATTAAAATATATATATATATATTTATATCAAAATACACTTAGAATGAAATTGTATATATATATATGTATATATAAAAAAAAATAATACGAAATATACATATGTCCATATACAAAATTACATAAATAATTATATAAATATACACGTAGACTTCAAATATATAAATATGCTTATATATTTAAATTCTACGTGCATATTTATGTAATGTTTTTACATAATTAAGTAATTTTATTAATTGCAATTTGAGGGACCTGCCTGCCAACCCAGGCAGAAATTCCAGATAATTTAATTTGCTAGCACTGTATTTTACCCTGTAACTTTCTATGACACCCTAAAACCTGTACATGGGGGGTACCGTTTTACTCAGGAGACTTCACTGAACACAAATATTAGTGATTCAAAACATTAAAACATATCACAGTGATGATATTGTCAGTGAAAGTGACTTTGTTTCGCATTTTTCACACACAAACAGCACTTTTACTGATGATATAATTGTTGTGATATGTTTTCCTGTTTTGAAACACTAATATTTGTGTTCAGGAAAGTCTCCCGAGTATAACAGTACCCCCCATGTACAGATTTTATAGCGTTTTTGAAAGTTACAGGGTCAAATATATGGGTCAAATATTTTTACTTTGAAAATGGCCAGGTTGGTTATGTTGCCTTTGAGAGCGTATGGTAGCCCAGGAATGAGAATTACCCCATGATGGCATACCATTTGCAAAAGAAGACACAAAAGGTATTGCAAATGGGGTATGTCCAGTCTTTTTTAGTAGCCACTTAGTCACAAACACTGGCCAAAATTAGCGTTCAATTTAGTTTTTTAGTTTTTTCACACAGAAAACAAATATGAACGCTAACTTTGGCCAGTGTTTGCGACTAGGTGGCTACTAAAAAAGACTGGACATACCCTATATTGAATACCCTGGTTTGTCTACTTTAAAAAAAATATGTACATGTGGGGTGTTATTCAGAGACTTTTGGCAGATAATAGTGTTACAATGTCACTATTGATAAATTTGAAAGAATATATGTTTTGAAATCGCAATATCCTACTTGTACCTATAACCCTATAACTTGCAAAAAAAGCAAAAAAGCATGTAAACACTGGGTATTTTAAAACTCAGGACAATATTTTTAAGCTATTTAGCAGTTTTTTTTATTTGCTTTTGTAGATGAGTAAAGGATTTTTCAAGTAAAAGTCAAAAAAACATGTATTTTTTAAAAATTTTCATCATATTTGTTTGTTTTTTAAAATTAAATTACATGAGATTATATAAATAATGGTATGTAAAGAAAGCCTTTTTTGTCCTGAAAAAAACAATATATAATTTGTATAGGAACAGTAAATGAGAGAGCGGAAAATTACAGCTAAACACAAACACCACAAAAGTGTAAAAAGAGGCCTGGTCGCAAATGTACAACATCGCAAAAACAGCCCGGTCCTTAAGGGGTTAAAAGATGCCAAACTAGAAAAGAGAACTTCACATTTTGCACTTAAGATCTGGAGACTATGGGTATTCAAACTTCTGAAACCATATTATCAACTATATTTAGTACCACTTAATATGATACAACTCTACACACCTGACCTTAATCTAAAACATAGGCCTCAATCCAACATTCTCAATGTACACAACTTGTTAAATAATGGTCAACTTATTTCTTTCCCAGAAATCAAGAACCAATACTCTCTTCTGGGAAGAGAAATATTGACTTATCTCTGAATTAAATACAATTTCCAACCTGATATGCTCAACATTCCCACCGACCCTAATCTTTCATCATTCCTTAAACTTTATCTCCTGACTAAATTGCAAATGAAACTGCTCACCACATGCTACCAAATATTGTTAAATTACAATTCCAATCAGAAACCATCTTTCACTTGCCAATGTGAAACAAATGTGCAGCAATCATTTCCGAATGAAGACTGGAATAAAGATTTTGCAGCTACATCAAATGTAACTAAGTGTATCTCCCACTGGGAAACAAGAAGAACATTATTATATCACTGTTATTACTCCCCAAAGACTACACACCATATATCCCATGACAATGAGCAAATGTTGGAGATGCCAGACTGAGGAGGACTCTATGCGTCATATACTGTAGCTGCCGTAAGTTAAAGAAATACTGATCAAATATTCAAGACATATTTCAGAAACTGAAATTAGAAAGAACTATTTGAGAATTGATCACAGGTAATAGAACGACCAGGAATACTAGCTCTCAAAAGATTACGCACATAAGGAATTTAAAGACTAACTCAATTGGTATAAAAACATAAGTTTAGTCTTTAACACTATCATATACAAACAAACATAAAGTGCAAAACGTGAATGTGAAAAAGTGATAATAAAAAGGGAGAGCTAAGTAGCCTACCAGACTTCAATTAATCTATATAAATCCCCTTAAAAAGATACAATTGGGATCTCATCACTGATCATCAGAGGCCAGGGCCGGCGCCACCTGTAAGGCGACCTAGGCAGCCGCCTAGGGCGCAACTTACCAGGGGGCGCCGGATCCCTGTCCCCGGTGCACCTCCTCATGCTGCGCCGCCTGAGCGCTTTAACAAGCCCCAGGCGGCGCAGCACTGCTGCATGGAGGGCGTCCGGGTTTATGACCGGCAGGAGGGAAGCGCAGAGCGCTCCCTCCTGCCGGTCTCTCCATGTAGTGTGGCCGGGCGGCGCGGAACCCTAGACAGGAACCTCTGTTTCCTGTACCCGGCCGCCGGCGGACTGGAGGGAAGCGCTCACTGAGTGAGCACTTCCTGTCAGTCCGCCGGCGGCCGGGTACAGGAAACAGAGGTTCCTGTCTAGGGTTCCGCGCCGCCCGGCCACACTACATGGGCAGGAGGGGAGGGTGGGGGGGGAATAACGGACCACTATGGGATGGGGGGTGGGGAATAACGGACCACTAGGGGAGGGGGGGTGGGAATAACGGACCACGAGGGGGGGGGGGGGGATAACGGACCACTAGGGGAGGGAGGGAGGGGGGGTTGGATAAGGACCATGAGGGGGGGTAAGGACCACTAGGGGAGGGGAGGGAGGTAAGGACCACTGGGGGTGGGTAAGGACCAGGGGGGGGGGGGGGTGGCTAAGGACCATGAGGGGGGGAAAGGACCACTAGGTGAGGGGAGGGAGGATAAGGACCACTAGGGGAGGGAGGGAGAGGGGGGGGATAAGGACCACTGGGGGGGGGGGGTAAGGACCACTAGGGGAGGGAGGGGGTGGATAAGGACCACTGGGGTGGGTAAGGACCACTGGGGGGGGGGGGTAAGGACCACTAGCGGAGGGGAGGGAGGATAAGGACCACTAGGGGAGGGAGGGGGTGGATAAGGACCACTAGGGGAGGGGTGAGTCAGGACCACTGGGGGAGGGGGGTGAAGGAACACAGGGGGAACAGGGGTGGGAAGGTAAGGACCACTGAGGGAGGAGGAGGGGAGGTCCACTAGGTGTTTGGGAGAGGGAGGACCACTAAGGAGGGGAAGGACCACCAAAGAGGGGTAAGGAGGGAGGACTACTAAGGAGAGGGAAGGAGGGTAAGGACCACTAAGGGGGGGGGGATTACCACTAAGGGGGTGGTGGGAGTAGGGGAAGGTCTACTAAGGGGTTTGAGAGAGGGAGGACCACTAAGGGGGGGAGAGGGGAGTGAGAAGACCACCAAGGGGGGACTGCAGAGGGACAGGGGGCCAAGGGAGAGCACTAAGTGAGACACACACACACACAGAAACATACAATGCATTCCTACTCACACACAATACATCCCTTACGTTCTCTTACATAATTAATGCACCCCACAGAAACAAGAAACCTTGCACCCCTTACACACACACACACACACACACACACACACACAGAAACATACAATGCATTCCTTACACGCAAACACACACTACATCCCATATAAACACACTACATCCCTTACACAAATTGCACACATAAAAAATCCCCAACTCATGGATGGGCCATGTAGGTGGATTTATGGGTGGGCATTGTAGGCGTATGCCCCCTGGGGGCCCAGACCCTGAGCTGTGTAAGGGGCCCTAAAAAATTGAGCTGCTTCCTGTTCGTTAATTGTTGTGAGCACTGTTAAAAACAGTCTCCAGAGAGCCTCTTCTACACCAGACCTGTGGAGCCAGACTGAGCCCATCATCAGCCTCTTGTCCTCATCTGGTGGTAAGTAGGCAATCCAATATATTATTAGTGGCACTAATCTCTAATTTACCGCACATTAAATGGATACTATAGTCACCAGAAGCACTACAGCATAATGTAGTGGTTCTGGTGTCTATAGCCTCTGCCTGTAGGCTTTTTAATGTAAACACACTGTCTTTTCAGATAAAAGACACTTTGTGAAGACTGGCGTTGGCCCATATGGCAGAGCATATGGGCGGGGCATTGTGATGTCACATGGTGGGCAGGACATATGGGGGGGGGCGGCAAAATTGTTTTTGCCTAGGGCGGCAAAAATCCTTGCACCGGCCCTGTCAGAGGCTTATGTATAAACAGTATCTATCCCACTTCTCACAATTACACTGTTATTATCCAAATAGAAAGCTACAAAATAGCCTTTTAAATTTAGTCTCAATGATCTGCGTGAATCAGGGGAGAAAGGGAATATCAACAGACCAACTACAAGAAGGTTGATATGATTAAATTTCCAATGGAGATATAAGAAAGGGTAAGAATTAGGGGGTAGGGTAGACTCATTATAATTGGAATCGAAGGTACTGGAGTCAAAGGTAAGATATTAGAGGATATGATTAGAAGGGAAAAGAGGGTAAGAACATATTATAGATGTACATTTATATGCCCACCTTACTAATCAAAAATCTCCCAATTAAGGTACAAAAAAATTACTAGTCCATCATGTTTAAGAAATTGCTAAAAAAAAAAACTACCTTAACACTCCTACCCGAAGTATGCCTTAGTACGCCATAGTCATTAGTGCACTCAAATCAACAAAACTTTTTTAAGAGATGATACACAGGGACCCAGGGTCCACACATTAAGTTTCACAACATTTGGAAAACATGGGAAGAACCCTACAAAAACTATCCCAAAACGCTACCTTTGGCCAGGCAGATCCCTCGGGTTTCTCCGCTATCCCTTTAATTCGCCACTGACATATCTCACTTTCTTTTCTTTTCTTCCTTATTTTTTTTTATTTTTGCTCTTCTTTATTTTTGTTATTCCTATCTCCCAGTTAGCACATGTTGTAGTTTATTTAAAAGAGGAATCATCAAAGAATATGAACATATTGTCCCTCCAAGACTATACCAATGAAGCATTTTACAACATTGAGATAATGCTACATTATAAATAAACAATTGTCCTCAAAAAATATGTTATGTACAATTATATTTTCTCTTTTCCTATTGTTAAAATGCTGTTGAAGTACAATGTAACTCCAATGCTTTTACACTTACCAGTTTTTTTTTAAAAAAAACAATGTATGTATTATGTAATTGTATACGATTATGTCTTTTTAAGTGGCAATTAACTTTTACCCTATTTTGTTTTAGATATTGAATTGTTTTGGCATCTGCTAATAGCTGTTGCAATGGCAAAATTACCAGGAACACAATGGTTGCAACTGTGACGAGGATCTGGAACTTTTCCAGTTGGAGTGATCAGCATCCACAATTCTATAGCCGCACACTGCCTTACAAAGCCTAGCTATGGTGGGTACATGGGGTGTCTAAGGGGGCATCTTCCTCAGGTGTGTAAAGAGGGGTATAGATCATGAATGATTCATGCACCATGGGGCTTGTGGTTTCATCACATTATAACTCCAAGGCAGTACAAGACAAGACATATATATTGTGGCACTGTTCTTAGATTAGAGGTCACTTACTGTACTGCACAATATCTGTCAAATCATATATTACTGAGAATTATACTCTGATGAGATTATTTACTATGCATGCAGGATTTTATAATATGATTTGTTCATTGAAATGAAGGTCATGTAATTGAATATGTATAGTATTGTCTGGTTTTTCATCAAAAGGCAACGTCTAATTAATAACTCTACAACACATGTTCACCATTCCTAAACAATAGAAGTATGAAATTAAAATCAATATCCAATTTAAAAATAGCAGAAAACCATTGTTCAACTTTAACTATTTTTTATACTAATTTTCATTTAAAACTTGATCATAAGAAAGTGTCTTAAGAAAAATAATTGCAATAGCACATTTTCTTCTACAAGCTGCAATTAAAGATATGTTAGTTCTTGAATATAAAACTATACTTTACTGTTTTTTTTTCTAAATATGAATACATAGTTATAAATACATGTAATTTGGCAACTTGCTAATACAGTTTAATTAAGTTAATTTGAATAGGATGGGCTTTTATTTTTGTAAACGCATAAGCAATCTCATCAGTAAATTAAAATTTATGGTTATTTTGTAATTTCAATACAGGTTATATATAAGTTTAACAATTTTTTTAAAAAAGTCACCTATACTATTCAATTTAATTTCTATAATTTTTAATAATACCCTCAATTATTGTTGATCTGTTTGTTTTTCAAGCACTAGGCGTGTTGTTTACTGTTTGTTTAGATATGAGGTCATAAATGTCAAAAGAAAATAAGCTTAGTAAATATAAATATGTATATAAAATGTTACAACTGCTCCAAGCAAAGAATGAAAAGTATGTTGCTTAACATACCTGATATGCTGTACACATGCATGTATGTCAAACATCTCAGCTGTACAGCATATCAGGTATAACTATAACAGCATTAGACACAAATAGATAAACTACAATCCAAACATACTACTAAATAGCTAAATTGCCTTTCAAGAGCATACATAAATCTGGATTACTTTCCAGGCTATACTTGAAGAGAGTGTTTATATTTAAAAAAAGAAATACATTTCCAGTAACATATCACAATCAGAGGCATACCTATGGTCTCCAGGACCATTGGTGAGGAGCTGTATCAGTGCCCCCACACTCTCACGCACCCAATAATGAAAAAGTAATATATATATATATATATATATATATATATATATATATATATATATATATATATATATATCAAAAATAGGAAAAAGCACTCCAAGGACTTCTTTCAATGTTGAAAAAATAAATAACTTAACTTTATTCGGCAACTGCCATGAGAAATCAAAGTTTCAGTCCTGTGTCAGGACTTCCGTCAGGATGTATATATACAGGGAGTGCAGAATTATTAGGCAAATGAGTATTTTGACCACATCATCCTCTTTATGCATGTTGTCTTACTCCAAGCTGTATAGGCTCGAAAGCCTACTACCAATTAAGCATATTAGGTGATGTGCATCTCTGTAATGAGAAGGGGTGTGGTCTAATGACATCAACACCCTATATCAGGTGTGCATAATTATTAGGCAACTTCCTTTTCTTTGGCAAAATGGGTCAAAAGAAGGACTTGACAGGCTCAGAAAAGTAAAAAATAGTGAGATATCTTGCAGAGGGATGCAGCACTCTTAAAATTGCAAAGCTTCTGAAGCGTGATCATCGAACAATCAAGCTTTTCATTCAAAATAGTCAACAGGGTCGCAAGAAGCGTGTGGAGAAACCAAGGCGCAAAATAACTGCCCATGAACTGAGAAAAGTCAAGCGTGCAGCTGCCAAGATGCCACTTGCCCCCAGTTTGGCCATATTTCAGAGCTGCAACATCACTGGAGTGCCCAAAAGCACAAGGTGTGCAATACTCAGAGACATGGCCAAGGTAAGAAAGGCTGAAAGACGACCACCACTGAACAAGACACACAAGCTGAAATGTCAAGACTGGGCCAAGAAATATCTCAAGACTGATTTTTCTAAGGTTTTATGGACTGATGAAATGAGAGTGAGTCTTGATGGGCCAGATGGATGGATTGGTAAAGGGCAGAGAGCTCCAGTCCGACTCAGACGCCAGCAAGGTGGAGGTGGAGTACTGGTATCATCAAAGATGAGCTTGTGGGGCCTTTTCGGGTTGAGGATGGAGTCAAGCTCAACTCCCAGTCCTACTGCCAGTTTCTGGAAGACACCTTCTTCAAGCAGTGGTACAGGAAGAAGTCTGCATCCTTCAAGAAAAACATGATTTTCATGCAGGACAATGCTCCATCACACGCGTCCAAGTATTCCACAGCGTGGCTGGCAAGAAAGGGTATAAAAGAAGAAAATCTAATGACATGCCTCCTTGTTCACCTGATCTGAACCCCATTGAGAACCTGTGGTCCATCATCAAATGTGAGATTTACAAGGAGGGAAACCAGTACACCTCTCTGAACAGTGTCTGGGAGGCTGTGGTTGCTGCTGCACGCAATGTTGATGGTGAACAGATCAAAACACTGACAGAATCCAGTGAACTGACAGTTGCCTAATAATTATGCACAGTAATAGTCACCTGCACACACAGATATCCCCCTAAAATAGCTATAACTAAAAACAAACTAAAAACTACTTCCAAAAATATTCAGCTTTGATATTAATGAGTTTTTTGGGTTCATTGAGAACATGGTTGTTGTTCAATAATAAAATTAATCCTCAAAAATACAACTTGCCTAATAATTCTGCACTCCCTGTATATATATACCGTATATACTCGAGTATAAGCCGAGTTTTTCAGCACATTTTTTGTGCTGAAAAACCCCAACTCGGCTTATACTCGAGTCAGAGTCTGTATTATGGCAATTTGCATTGCCATAATACAGACTGGGGGGAGAGGGGGGCTGGCAGAGCTGTACTTACCTTTCCTGCAGCTCCTGTCAGCTCTCTCCTCCTCCGCGCCGTCCGTTCAGCACCTCGGTCAGCTCCCAGTGTAAGTCTCGCGAGAGCCGCGGCTCTCGCGAGACTTACAGTGGGAGCTGACAGAGGGAGCTGCACAGACCGCGCGGAGGAGGAGAGAGCTGACAGGAGCTGCAGGAAAGGTAAGTACAGCTCTGCCAGCCCCCCTCTCCCCCCACTGAACTGCCAATGACACTGGACCACCAGGGAAGGAGCCCCCCTCCCTGCCATATATCAAGCAGGGAGGGGGGACGAAAAAAAATATAATAAAAAAAATAAAAAATTATAATTCAGTTTAAATAATAAATAATAATAATAAACAAATATAATATTACAAAATAAAAAATAAAATAATAATTAATAAAAAAAATGAATAATATATCAAAACGCCCACCCCCACCAACACATACACAAACACACACTGCATCACACACACTCGCACTTCATTCATATACACACACACTGCATTCATACCCACACACTGCATTCATACACACACACTGCACTCATACCCACACACTGCACTCATACCCACACACTGCACTCATACCCACACACTGCACTCATACCCACACACTGCACTCATACACACGCACTGCACTCAGACACACGCACTGCACTCATACATACACGCACTGCACTCATACATACACGCACTGCACTCATACATACACGCACTGCACTCATACACACTGCACTCATTATATACACACACTGGACATAAATATTCAATTAATATATACGCACACACAGTGCACTCATACGCGCACACACTGCACTCATACACACACACACTGCACTCAAACACACACACACACTGCACTCATACACACACACACATTGCATTCATTATATACACACACTGGAAATAAATATTCAATTAATATAATTTTTTAGGATCTAATTTTATTTAGAAATTTACCAGTAGCTGCTGCATTTCCCACCCTAGTCTTATACTCGAGTCAATAAGTTTTCCCAGTTTTTTGGGGTAAAATTAGGGGCCTCGGCTTATATTCGGGTCGGCTTATACTCGAGTATATACGGTATATATATATATATATATATATATATTTTCTTTAGATCAATTTTGATTGTTTTCTATTGTCTGCATTTCCAAAGTGAGAATAGTACTATCATTTGAGCATACTACTCAAATGAGATTCAAGCAAAACATCTGGTATTACATTCAGAAGAAATATAAAACCTTGATGGAACTCATTTTAAATTTTTAAAGGTAAGCATGACTCTTATATAAAAGTTCTCCACTGTGTAAAGGGAAACTAAAGAAACAGATCTAGCATTATATTTTGTTTACTAATTCGCCATGTACCCAGTGGTGTACTAAAGGGAGAGCAGGAGGGGTTGGTCTGCCCTGGGTACCACTGATTAGGGGGGGTGCCCGGGGTGCACATTGACAGGGGCAGCATTTTGACTCCTAGGCCCCTCTTCATCATGCAAGAAAACACAGGGGCAGTAAAATGCTGCCCCTGTATCTTCTTGCATGATGAAGAGGGACCCAGGAGTCATCTTGCACCCTCCAGCAGCCGCATGTCTTTTCCCGTTGCGAATCGCTAAAGGCGCTGCCGTGGGTCGCTATGGCAACGCTCCGCATGGCACGCAAAGCATGCTGGTGCTTTGCCATGACAACTGGTAACATATTCATCCTCATCTTGCGGCATCTGCAGTAATTGCCTTGCTAACAAATGCGGTAGTGCCGTTCAGTGGCCATGCGTCAATGTTGGTGGACACAGGCCGCTGCGGTTCCACACTAATATGTAACCCCATGTCCGCCCACGGCATTGACAATGTTGGCTTGCATGACGTCATGTAAAGGACGCGCATGCATGTTCTGGGGTCAAAGGTCTGGTATGGCCAATCGGATCTGAGATAGGCTTATTTAAACTCCTTTCGCCTTTTCCTCGTTGCCCTGTTGTGGTTTCCCTTAGTGGTTGTCCGAGAGTGTGTTCCTGAGCGTTTATTTCTGGTTATTGACTTTGGCTTCGTTTGACCCTGTATTCTGGTATCCCTGACTTTTGGCTTTCCCATATCGTTGTACCCCATTCTGTGTCCCCCGACCTAAGCAAGTATCCTGACCATTCTTTGGTGCATTAAGTCCGGCCATTTTAAGGCACAGTAATACGTTACCTTTTAGTCCTAGGTGTGATGCAATTCTACATGCTGGATCAATTAGTTATCCTACTAAACCTGTGGCAATGCTATCATGGCTCACGAGAGGAAAAGACATGCTGCTGCTGGAGGGTGCAAGATGACTCCTGGGTCCCTCTTAAGCTTGCTATAGCCACCGGACCACCAGCGAAATATGTCCCCCCTTCCTGGCCACAGGTAGGAGAAAGGGAGGGGGGGATAGGGGGGGAATAGTGTGATTTGTGTGTGGGTGCAGTGTGAGTGTACTGCATGTAGTGTGTGTGGATGCAGTGTGTGTGTTTTGGATGCAGTGTGTTTGTGTAGTCAGGGCCAGCCTTAGGGGTGTGCGAGTTGTGCGGCCGCACAGAGCGTCATGGAGCCGGCCGGGATTTAAAAAAAAAAAGCAGGGCTTCCAGTGCGGCAGGGGCGGAGCTTCCAGTGCGGTGGGTCGGGAGCTTCCAGTGCGGCAGGTCGGGAGCTTCAGTGTCGGATAACTGCTGCAGGGGAAGCAGGAAGGAGTCCCTGCTTCCCCCAACAAACAGTCTCCAGGAGCTGCACTGCCTGTCTGCCTCCACAGAGGTAACTATGTGTGATTGTCAGTGTTAGTGTGACTGTCTGTGTGTGTATAACTGCCTACCTGTGTGTGTGTGTGTGTGTGTCTGTGACTGTCTGTGTGTGTGTCTGTGACTGTCTACCTATGTGTGTGTGTGTGTGACTGTCTGCCTGCCTGTGTGTGTGTGACTGTCTGCCTGTGTGTGTTTGTGTGTCTAAACCTGCACACAAGCAAAAATTACAATATAAAAAAGTTCTAAGATGAAATACATCATGAAGCCAAAGTATGTGTCAGGAACCATCATCCAACCTCTTTTGGACTACAATTTTTTTAATACAAAAGTATAATTTTAGTTCATTATAAATTATGTGCTTCTACAAAATTAATATTTTCACTTTCAGATTATTATACTATTTTACATGCTAAGGTAATTTGGGTATCGCAAAATATACACAGAATAAAAAAAAAAAAAAAAAACACTTTCCATAACAAGACAAGATTTATACATTTGCTCCAAAAATGTATGAATGCTTAAAAGCTTTCTAACACCACTCCGGTGAAAACTGACAATTTCCAACCGCATTGGCAATTCTCAGATTTACTAAAGCCAAAAGCGAGTCAGGATTTGGTCGGTCTAAAAGATTCTGTATCTTTGGTTCAGATGAGTTAGGAAAATCAATGATTTCCACAGCCAAACCAATCTACAGGATTGGGATCACAGATTTATGAACAACCGTATGGTGGCTGATGATAAACTAAATGAATCTGTCCAGATGCTTGTACATATATTATCATTCACTTGCTCTTTGCAAGTGATTTGATAATGGGAAGAACTGTTAAAAACCCTCAGCAGCAGAAGGGTTACTTATGTAGTGGCAGGCCAGAGCTTATTAACCAGCCACAACATTAAAATAGTAAAAATTAAATAAAGAAATACAAATCCTATGGGTGTCAATAAGACCACCATATTGCTATAATGGAGATATTTTACCTGCATGTGCTTCCCCATGCTATGTGTAATAGGACCAAGTGCTCACTAATTGGTTGGTTAGTAAACCAACTAATCCGAGTTCCTCATTGATCTTGTGGTTGGTTATATCTTGGTCATATTGCAAAATATGGTACAGTTTTCCATGCTTTGCAATGCCTGTCATAGTGTAGGAAGCCTATTAAACGGCATTGTGCAATGATCTCTCCATAGATGAAGATGGATTCTTTTTTGTTGTGGTATGTTTTTTACAAGCAGTTTTTTTTTTGTTTTTGTTTTTGCAATCGGGCCTTTTTTATTTCAGTTAGTAAAATCAGGAACTATGGATTTTTATTTGACCTTTTTGGGCTGAAGAAAAAAATTAATTAGGAGAAAAAAGATTTCTTATGGTAACTATACATTTGTTTTCAAATTATTATATTAATAGGGTGAGAGGGGGTCGGTAGGGACTTTATTTTAGGAGGGTGCCAATGGGATTGGGGACCACTAGCTATCGGGTTTTTGAATAATTAGAGCAGACATACGCTGGTGTGGTTGGGGGTCGGATAGGGGATACTACTCCCTGCCGTTCTAATACATATGAGGGCCCCCATCTGCCAGCATGGGTGGGGGCCTGGGAGGGAATTTTGTTATTTCTTTGACTTGAATTGTGTTTCCATTGCATCTATTGCTTGACCTTCGGATTTATCACATATGTGCTTAGATTATCTGTGTTATCATAAATTTAAATGCTAAATTTCTATTTCTGCACTTAAAGCGGCAGTGTCATGCCGAATCCCGTTTTTTTTTAACCCCCCTTCGGCCTCCACTACATCCAATTGACCCCCTAGTCACCCCCAAATGCCCATAAGCCCCCCAGATTACCTATTTATTAATCTGTATTTTCTGCCCCGATCTATATTCAGGGCGCCGCCATCTTTGTGTAGGTAGGTGAAGTCCCTGTGGGACACGTCATCTGCCCACACTAGATAGACTGTGAGATTCCCGCACATGCCCAGTGAAACACCTGGGAATTTAATCTATTCATTCATTCATCCATCAGACAGACGAATGAATGAATAGAAAAATCAGACGAACAAACTAACACCTAATATCAGTGTTAGTTTGTTCATTCAGTTTATTACAAGGAGGGAGCAACCGGCTTGCAGCTCCCTCCTTGTAATATGTAAAGATAGAAGCGGCAGGGAGCAGTGCTCCCCACCACTTCATAAGCCCCCCAGGTCCCCCCTCACTCTATGGGGGTCAATATGACCCCATAGTAGTATAAAGGAGAATAAAATCTCCCCAATGCCCCTACTCGCTATACCACGAGTAGGGGCATGTCTACTAAAATAAAATCCCTACTATCCGGACCCCACCCCTGCGTGGCGGGTGGGGGCCATAAATTACAATGGGGGGATGGGGACCTACTGTCCTCCCGCCCCCACCCTTAAGTGGCGGGTGGGGGCCATAATGATAATGAGGGGGGGACCTACTGTCCTCCCCCCAGGCCCCCACCCCTGTGCGGCGGGTGGGGGCCATAATGATAATGAGGGGGGTAGGTAGGGGATTTTTTATTTGGGTGGGGGGGTGGGTGACTAAGGGCTTGGGGACCCCTAGTTACCTTTGATGGGGGGGATTTTCATTTAGGGCCCCCACCCGCCGCGCAGGGGTGGGGGCCGGGGAGAGGACAGTAGGACCCCCCATTATTCTTTTAAAGGGCCCCCACCCACAGCTCAGGGGTGGGGGCCGGGGGGAGGACAGTAGGTGCCCCCCATTATTCTGTTATTGAGCCCCCATCTGCCGCACAGTGGTGGGGGCCGGGGGGAGGACAGTAGGTCCCCACCCCATTATTCTTTTATAGGGCCCCCACCCGCAGCTCAGGAGTGGGTGCCAGGGGGAGGACAGTAGGCCCCCCCAATTATTCTTTTATAGGGCCCCGACCTGCAGCTCAGGGGTGGGGGCTGGGGGGAGGACAGTAGGTCCCCTCCCCCATTATTCTTTTATAGGGCCTCCACCCGCAGCTCAGGGGTGGGGGCCGGGGGGAGGACAGTAGGTCCCCCCATTATTCTTTTATTGATCCCCCACCCGCCGCGCAGGGGTGGGGGCCGGGGGAGGACAGAAGGTCCCCCCCATTATTCGTTTATAGGGCCCCCACCCGCAGCTCAGGGGTGGGGGCGGGGGAGGACAATAGCCCCCTCCCTCATTATCCTTTAGGGTAATAGGCTGCTCACTGCTTACTAGACATGCCCCTACTCACGGTATAGCGAGTAGGGGCAGCATTTACGAATATTAAGTAATTTTTACTTAGTATTAGTAAATGTGGCTGAAAGACCAATTTAGGTCTTTCAGCCTTTTAGTAGATAGATCCCTAATACCGTGGGAATTAGGGAGTTATCTACTAAGCGGCTGCAAGATGCAGCCACAGCAATGAATAGGATCGGAGTTTCATTCATTAGAATGAAATTCCGATCCGAACAAAGTCCCGAATTGCGTTCTAGCACGAATGGAGAAACTGATTTGCCGGCGTCCTATCTAAGTGACAGGAAGCATCGCGGGAACAGATAGGAAAGCAAAGGATCATGGGAAAATCGATGTGACCACCGGAAATGAAGCACACTTTGCTCCTCTGCTGGTCACCGCTGGTCACTGCGTAGGAAACCTCCATAAGAGAAATAGTCCCTACTTTGTCTTATGTTTTAAAGAACACTAGAGCAGATAGGAAGAAAAGAAGAACAGATCCCGAGAGAGGGAGAGAAGAGGAATATTTTGGGGAAAGGTAAGTTCGGCATGACAGTGCCGCTTTAAGAATATGTGATTCTTTTCTGTTCAGCAAATCATGGTGTAAAAGCAATACATACTTAGAAGAACATCTGGTGTGCTTGGAAATATCTGAAGTTGATTTTTCTGGCACTGGTTTACTTATGTGTTGATTGCAACCCTTCCATTGTGAAATAGATTTTGCTAAATTTGGAAAAAAGGAAGTAAATATAATGGTAACTTGGGGGCAGCAAACCCTGATAATTGAAAATAAATTATATAAAAGTTATAAAGGATATTATAGGCATGTGACTGTGATGTAAACCAAAACTCTGATTGATAATCAAATGTGAAAACTAAACTCCATTTATTGTTTCTAATAAAGGGGGCAATAAAACAACTTATTTTACAGTATATTCACATTGATGGCAGTGTGAAAGTGTAGTACTTATGGAACCAGGCACGATCATGTGATTGTGAACAGAATTATGGGAAGTGTAGTGAAAAAAGGACATGAAGCTGAAAGCATTCTGTAGTGCTACAAAGTTGGGGATAGGAGAAAAAACATTTAGTAACTTAAGGAGAATATACTTGAGGCCATTCGCATACACGTGATCGGAGGACCTCAAACATATGCTTCACATCGGTGGCAGTGTGGTAAGTACTCATGCAACTGGACGTGATTGTGTGATAGCGAATGGAATCATAGGAAGGGTAGGAACAAAAATACCATAGGAATTTGAAAGCAAATACTAGAGCTGTATAAATTAGGGTACAGCACTGAAGAATGTAAGTGTGTTTTATTACCTTAAGATTACTTTATCATCTAAACCAGTGATGGCTAACCTTGATGCCATAAATTGTTCCTGGACTACATTTTCCATGATGCTCAGCTAGCTTTTAGACACTAAAAGCAAGCTGAGCATCGTGGGAAACATAGTCCAGAGACAAGTTATGGTGTCAAGGTTAGCCATCACTGATCTAAACATATTTTACTATTGGATTAATTTTTCACTTATGTTTTTCCATGTTCATTTTGACATCTTGAGGCGCAACCTCCATTCTCCTTGCAAGTTACTTATTTTGCAATACTACTGGTGAGGTCGTGTTGCTGCTCTATTCACCATATTGTAAAAGCCTTTAGCAGTCTTCTCAATTCCAAACATTCATTTACACTGATGATATCATCTCTTCCAACGTAAGCTTGTTTGCACAAACCTTGTACATCCAACTTTTGCTGCAACTACTAATTTGTTTGTCCACCTTTTGTACAGCCCAGCAGAATTTGATAGCTCTTTAATAATAATAATAATAATAATAATAATAATAATAAGAGATGCCTGCAGTATTTTATCAAAGATATTGCATCAAAAAAGTAAACCTGAACATTTAACCCCTTAAGGACTGAGCCAAATGTACACGTTGTGATCAAAACGAAACCTGGAATTTGCGCTATAGGTCTGTTCTGGCCAAATTAGTGTTAATATTTGTTTGTGTGTGAAAAATACAAAAAACTAATTTGAACGCCAATTTTGGTCAATGTTTGTGACTAAGTGGCTACTAAAAAAGACTGGACATACCCCATTTGCAATACCTTGGGTTGTCTTCTATTGCAAATGGTATGCCATCATGGGGGTAATTTTCATTCCTGGGCTACCATACGGTCTCAAAGGCAATGTAACCAATCTGGCGAATTTCAATGTGAAAAAACTGAAACGCAAGCCTTATATTTGACTCTGTAACTTTTGAAAACACCATAAAACCAGTACATGAGTGGTACTGTTATACTTGAGAGACTTCACTGAACACAAACATTCGTGTTTCAAAACAGTAAAACGTATCAAAACAATTATATTGTCCGTGCAAGTACCATTTGTGTGTGAAAAATGCAAAACATTTCACTTTCACTGATGATATCATCATTGTAATAAATTTTACTGTTTTGAAACACTAATATTTGTGTTCAGCAAAGTCTTCCAAGTAAAACAGTACCCCCATGTACAAGCTTTATGGTGTCTTGGAAAGTTACAGTGTATTTTTTTTTTACAAGTGGCAGGGGGAGTACCTGACTTTCAGGCACCCCCTGCTGGCATTGCTGTGGACGGATATGCCATCCATGTGATCATGAGGTCCTTGCAATGACCTCACGATCACATGGCCCAGGAGAGCCGGAACGGGAGCAGGGGGAACATGGCGTGGGATCGCCGGCGACCGGGTAAGTGAATAGGATGGCGGGGACTTGCTATGCTGCCCCCTGGCATTTAGAGCCGGGTCCCCAAGAATGGCATAGCACTCCCACTGTCCTTAAGGGGTTAATAAACAATGAATGACTGAAATAACTGAAATAAGATAATGCTGCTATATCCTCTTTGACATACTTCCATAGGATAAATACAATAATATCAATCTATTAATAAGTTCCACCTGTAATAACAAAATTACCTAAGGAAATGAAATAAAATGACAGGTTTAAACCTTCCCGACCCTAACCCCCTACCTGGTTATTCTTACCTTTTCTTTACTCGGTTTATAAAACTTGGCTCAGGTTGTGCATAATTCTGAAGATTATAAACCCTGTTGCTTCAAGAGTTAACTAGCCTCACACTATGGCAAAATGCTTTACCATCTTTCAGGAACTATCAATTGTGGTTTACACTTTTGTGTTGGCTGTTGAACTGATCACTTCAAGATGTAGGATGGGAGTAGACCAGTGAACACCTACAAAGGAACCCCCTAACAGAGGAATGTATGCTGGGCACTAGGAGCACTCTATATATGTTGTGAAGTAGACCTACTAACCTACAGACTTAACGAGCTGCTCCTTCAATAGCAGCATATAGGCAAGATACAGTGGTGGAATATCTTCCTGCTAAAAGTAAATCATAAGGGAAGCATATATTGCAGAGCAGGGGCCAGTATCAGCTGATTAAAGGGATCCAATTCAATCATGGAAAAGTATGCTCCACCTATAGCGATCAGTCCGGCAAACAGGCGGGTGATTGTGTTAGCCTGCTGTTTTGACATACCTGGCATGAAATCCTACAAAAAGAGTGGGCTTGTGGATACTACCCTGATATAATGTAGTCTGTCTGTTCCTGTCACCGAATGGCACTGAGCTCAACATTAACCCTGCTCCTCATAAGGTAGTAGAGGAGAAAGTACTGATGGTGGTAGTTGGTTGTGCAGAATCAAATTCAATACCAGACATGTTGTACGCCTAGTTTTTGCTGGTGAATATGCATGTGGATTTGCATTGGAAAGGGAGGGGTTGTGTTAATAATAATCTTACTGGGTGACCTAAGCCTGTCACTGATTGGAGATAATGCTCCAACTGATTCCATTAAATTAGGCCAATCTACTGCAGATAGAGTTGGACTTAGTGGCAAGTGCGCAGTAGTTGCAAAATATAGTTGACTGGGAGCTGAGCAAGTGGTCATACTTAAAGGAAGCATGCTGTAATGGATCGACGGGCACCCCAACTGGGTACTTCCGTTGAAGGATGCTCCTAGCGCTTCCTGAGGACTCCAAGCACTCTAGCAGACACCACAACCACCAAACCGGAGAAGCATGCAAATGCTCTCAAGCATTTGTATGTTGTAAACAGCTGAACAGGAAAAGCATACAATCAGCTTACACTCCTGGCAATCAGCATACAATCCAATTCCCCCAATAATGAGACAACACTTCATTTTGAGGTCAAGCAGAACTGACTGTACTGGCACATACAGCCTCTTTTATTTACAATCTATAAACATAATACTGCCCACAAGGTTTTGAAATACAACCAATCAATCCATACAATACACACAGACACTGTTTGGACTTTTCAACACGGTGCCATCTCACCGGTATTTGGTGCACAGAGACATCGTGCAGTAGTTTTAAACTATACAACAGGGGACACATTATACAGTAATTATTTTTCATATAGCCTGTATATGTTCTGCGGAATCTGCATTACACTGTGTAACGGATCACCTGGTACCCCGACTTGGTACCTCCGTTAATGGATGCTCCTAGTGCTTCCTGAGGACTCCAAGCAGTCTGGCAGACACCACAATCACCGAATCCGAGAAACCTTTTACATTCTCCCAAGCATATGAATGCTGTAGACCATTGAATAGAAACCATACGAATAGGCTTATACTCCTAGCAGTCAACTGGAACAGCATGCAATCAATCCTTCCCCCCAATAATGAGACGACACATCACTTTGAGGGTTAAACAGGAACTCTGGACTGGCTCATCCAGCCTGGCTTTTATTACAATAATCCACATACAGGCCACACCCAGGGGGAGGCATAAAATAACCAATCACATACCTGGTTCAGCCCACACATCCCCTCCCCTCAGATAACATTAAACCCAATTATCCGGTACACTTTTCCAGCCAAGTTCTGGATGTACCCCAAAAACAGGGGGTACACCTTTAAATCCAGCATCGCTGGATAGCCCTTATTCAGGGGGACAACATATCCAAAATTCAAGTCATTCGGATGAACAGTTCGGGAGATATGAGGTTCCAAAGATTTGACCGACCGCATGGGTAAAGTATCCGAAAACAGTTCCATGCATTTTGGCCCTGCGGTCGGTCACAAACAAGGGAATGAAAACAGACGAATTGCCTGTGTTATAGAGCCTGGAGAGGGTTTGAATGAATTCCCTTGTTTGTGGGGTTCTTTCTACCGAACGGCGGGTCATTCGGTAGTTTCTATACGAATTTCTGGAAGTATGGAGGTCTCAGCGGTGTTTGCCTAGTCAAGTGTCCGATTTTAGTTCCAGACACTCGACGGCAAAACACCGCTGTTCGGTAGTTTAAGATGGCCGCCGCCACGTGTTTGTTTCCCGAATGGCGGCCACCCAGAGGACAAAGAATACATTACACTGATTGCCAATTACCCGTTTGCAACATTGTTGCAAACTGTAATTGGAGGCACACTAATTCCTGGGTGGTCTGGTTGTTCGGTAGTTTCACTCAATATAATGAATGGAGTGATTCTACCGAACAATCAGATGAATTCTGCATACATATCCCAGGTTAAACTTAACACATAAATACATATGTAATATTAAAGGCAGTATACTGGAATATGCTCCACAGTCTTAAAGGGACAGTAGTCCCAAAAGTCCCAATATGTCCATCGCTGATTTTAAAGGGCCAGTAGCAGCAATATAAAGTACAATATGCCCCAAATAACCCAGGGGCCATAGTCAGCAGGTAGGAGACTAGCAAACAGGCTTCTCCAGGGCCCAGTGGCGAGGTTGGTTTCGCCACACACTGTATCTTCCAAACTACTGAACGGATCTGGGTGAATTTTGCATATGTGTTTTTTTTATGGGGTTATTGCATGTTTTGGGGTCCCTGTGATATGTTTTATAAAACTGTATTTCTCTGCCTGTGATAATTATATTACCCATTGTGTTCAGTAATCATATCCCAGGCAGATGGGAGGATTTTGTGTGGGAGTGTCTGTGTGTATTGTACGGATTGATTGGTTGTATTTCAAAACCCTGTGGGCAGTACTATGTTTGTGGATTGTAAATAAAAGAGGCTGTATGTGCCAGTCCAGTCAGTTCTGCTTGACCTCAAATCGAAGTGTTGTCTCGTTATTGGGGGAATTGGATTGTATGCTGATTGCCAGGAGTGTAAGCTGATTGTATGCTTTTCCTGTTCAGCTGTTTACAGCATTCATATGCTTGAGTACTTTCGTATGCTTCTCCGGTTCGGTGGTTGTGGTGTCTGCTGCAGTGCTTGGAGTCCTCAGGAAGCGCTAGGAGCATCCTTCAATGGAGGTACCCAGTTGGGGTGCCTGTCGATCCGTTACATTGGTGGCAGGGGTGGGATGGCGTCCTAGTGCGAGGTAAAGCAGCTCGGAGACACCATTCGTGGAGTTACAAATTGAGGGCAACTCTAGCACTCGTGCAGCGCTCCTGGGAGCAGACGTATCCAGCGACTTGGGGCAGTACTATGTTTGTGGATTGGGAATGAAAGAGGCTGTATGTGCCAGTACAGTCAGTTCTGCTTGACCTCAAAACGAAGTGTTGTCTCCTTATTGGGGTATTGGATTGTATGCTGATTGCCAGGAGTGTAAGCTGATTGTATGCTTTTCCTGTTCAGCTGTTTACAGCATTCATATGCTTGAGTGCATTCGTATGCTTCTCCGGTTCGGCTGTTGTGGTGTCTGCTGCAGTGCTTGGAGTCCTCAGGAAGCGCTAGGAGCATCCTTCAACGGAGGTACCCAGTTGAGGTGCCCATCGATCCGTTACACATGCTATTTAGGTTTCAAGCTAATTCAAGTAAATATTTGGCAAAAAAGCAAAATGTCCCACCATTTTTATGCACAACTACTTCTGCTCCATTCCTCCGTTTATGAGGTACAGAAGATAAAAGTACAGGGTGACCTGCTGTGGAGACAGGGGAAAGTTCTTAGAGGCCTGTGATGGTGTTGCCGTCAGATGGGTCCTTGCGGGCATCGAGCAAGGAGAGAAGAGACCAGAGGCATAACTACAAACCACGGGATCCCAGTGCGAAAATTGCCCTGGGCCCCCCCCCCACAGGTCTAGCCCCCATAAATCTACTCCCCCCATAGGTCTACTTCTTCCCTCCCCCTTAAGTTCACCCACTCCCCATACACACATGTAGACAAACAGATACACAAGTAGACACACATATAGACACACACATATACTGAGACACACACACACATACGGAAACAGAAACACACATACAGACACACACATGCCAAATGTTTATGTCACCCTCCCGTTTCCTACCTTTTAGGTGCAGGAGGTTGACTTTCCCTGGGGTCCAGTGGTGGCCCAGGCCCTCTCCTTCCTCCCAGCTTCTGACGTCATCACAGGGGCCCCGGTGGCGCTTTTAAAGTGCTGCAGCACTGACTGGGGCCCCCTGGATATTCATTGCCATCAGGTGGCCATAATAGCATGGGTCACCTGATGGACCCTGTGGTGAAAGTAACCTCGCCACTGGTTTTTGGAGGTGCCTTTTTGCCAGCCTACTACCCTGTGACTATGGCCCCTGCAATAGACCAGGCTAAAATACTTTAAACAGGCTCTGTTCGTGCAATTGGGACTATATGGTTTGTTTACCAAATAACCTCACGAACCATAGACCACCCTGGAGCTTGTTAATACTGTTAAGACACTCCCAACATAAAGGAGTGAAACCGCCGCTAAGTAGAGCTTCCCCTTTTACAGAAATGCAGGCACGGCTGTTTTAGAACTCCAAACTCCCGAATGGAACCAGGGGAATGTGCCTATCTCCTGGACAGCATACTTAATAATAATCCAAACTCCCGAACTGTATTCCCACGAACTGCTGCTAACCGACGAATCAATATATCATCCAAGCGGCTTACGTTCCCAGCAGTCAGTTTCTATCCGTGTATAGTAAATCCCCTCAAACACGAGACCAAGCTCCGTAGTTGAGGGTAAAACAAGATCTGCTTTAATGAGGGCTACCTGCCCGGTATTTATGCAGGTCTCCCACCTGGTGGACACTCCCCTAGGGGACCAGATGGAAGACTGGGACACACCTTGGACAGTAGCCAATCACAGTGGCTCAGGGTTAAGCACTCCCCTTTACATACATAAATCCCTCCTCTCTATCCTGAAGATAATTGGGAAGGAATCCAATTATCTCCAGGGATAGAGGCAAATCACCATTTTAAATACAACTGTAAAAACACATAAAAATATATAATTGTACAAATACCGAATGCATGTGCTTCGTGTAATGTATCCCCAGATAGCCTGGATCTGAGTGCATATTTCTACCAAATAGCGCTCAGATCCAATGTGCATAGTGCAATCGCCATGGAGTTAAAGTCTTTCATATATCTTTTGGTATACGATTGACTCCATGGGATGGCTATCTGGGTTAAGTCCATGCATACAATCCAAACTCCCGAACTGACCGGTGTTCGTATGCCTCAACGAAAACGAAGGGCGACCGGTAGCTTCAGCGGTGTTCGGTAGATAAAGTGTTTATAGTTCCATAGAATCTTTGCCGAACACCTCTGGTCCTTCGCGTGTTTAAAATGGCTGCCCCCTCGTGGTCGGCATACGAATGACGACCACCCTGAATACGGTTAGAATGGAGAGGTGTCTGCGGTTAACCACAATGTTCTAATTGGGGCCAAGAGGTTAACCAGCAGCACACTTCTCTCCTGGGTGGCCGTCCGTTCGGTAGTTTTGATCGGTATCTTCTGAAACACACGAACAGGGGCATACGGACAGGCAAATAAATGAAAAAAGGGCAAACAGACGAACCAGCAATCTCAGTCTATACAGATGGATCTGTCACAAATACCTATTAACAACTTGGAACATTTCTCACCGCAGTGTTCTAATTGTTTATCTGGGTGGCTGCAATTCCTATGGACAACCACAAGGTTGTTCACATGAATGCAGGCAGCGGTGCTTGGGCATGAATCTCATGGAACTAAAATCGAATAAAGAAGCTCTCGAACACCGCTGGACTTCCATCATCGCCTGTGTTCAATTTTATTAAACTTAGAAGGGCACTGTTCGGTGAGATCATTCGTCAGGATGAGGGGAACAAGCTCCAGGGTAAGACTATTGACTCTGTTCGGTAGTTTGTTCGTTTTCAAACTACGGAACTAGAACGACCGCAAGCCCTGATTCTCTGGTACTGTTTTGGGCATGGGACCATGCCTGCGGTCAGTCATAGAAATGACTTCCAGGAAATTCTTGAACCCCTGAACTGATCTGGGTGATTTTAGGATATGTTGGTCACTCAGATCAGGGCTATCAGGGTATGTAACATTTGTGGGGTTTTATGTATTTCAGAGTACTTTTGGGGAGTTATTTAAAAAAAGTATGTTTTTCTGTGCTTGGAGATAATTGGATTAGAATCAGTACAGTTACTGATCCAATTATATCCCAGGCAGAGGGGAGGGATTGTGTGATGTGTGTGGGAGTGTCATGCCTTGTAACCTTATTGTTATTGATCTGTTTAGTTGCAAATCAGTGACACACAAGATCCCTGTGGGTGTACCCCTTGCATGGGGATTGTCATATAAGGCCAATTGTGGCATTAAATTGAGATTTTTTTACTCATGTTTGGGAGATTGGAGAACTACATACACTCTGGAGATTGCTATATCACAATATTCCCCTGAGTATAATCACTAGCTCTTCTAAGAGCTGTTCCTGCTATGCTCTCTGGACTAGAAGAGGTCTACCCACTGGAAGCTGGATCCTGCTCTTGGGTCCAGAGTGGATGGAGGACAGCGAGATCCCCAACCAAGCTGTGGCGGTTATTAGGAGTCTACTGTTGTTATGGTGTTCTAGTTTAGTGCTCGCAAGTACTAGAAAGCAGCTATTGACGGAGGTAACCAGTCGGGGTGCCAGGTGTTCCGTCACAGACCTCTTCAATGCGGCATCGCAAGCCCGCAACACATGGTGATGGGCCTGGTCTCAGCTGCAACCTCTGTGACCGTGGTAGTTCCGCCAGTGCAAGAGACATTGTGATGTAGGCACTGGGTAGGTCTGCTACCTCACCTCTCAAGCCTGCTGAGAAGTCACCGGTCACAGAAGAGACACTGAGGGACCTCCTTGATAAGCTCTGCAGCAACATCACGGCCAATATAGTGAATTCTGAGAAGAGATCAATGGGGTATCCACCCGCCTCCACAACACATCGCTTAATACGGTTTTCATAACAATCCTACATGAAGTGCTTAAATCTATGCT
This sequence comes from Pelobates fuscus, assembly GCF_036172605.1. NCBI lineage: Eukaryota > Metazoa > Chordata > Amphibia > Anura > Pelobatidae > Pelobates > Pelobates fuscus. The sequence continues at coordinate 197,013,711 of NC_086322.1, read as the reverse complement.
ATCCAAATACCTATCGTGCGCAAAATAGCAAGGTCAAGAAACAAAGAAAGGTCAGGGATTCCATAGGTACACAAAAATGCAAAGCCAAGCCGACTTAAGGAGAAGCCAAACAAGTCAAATCAGGAAACCAGAAAATCTCAGAATAAGCAATGCACTGGATTAAAAGGAAACCACAACAGGGCACTGAACAGATGGAAGGCTCAAGTACTTATAGGCCTGGGGATTTTTCCTTGATTTCCATGCCCAAACATAATGATGTCATAAATTGGGTGTTGCAAATTACATAACAAATGGGGTGGAGCTACATCTGTCATCAGTAACTGGCTAAGGTGTCTGAGGGTGTGTAACTGAAGTGGTGCTCACTTGAGGAGGAAGGAGTTCCAAGTGAGTGGTGTAGCGCTAGTATATGTATCTTTACAAAACTCTATTCAGCAAAAAAATGAGTTATTTGTGTTCCAAAATGATGCTATAGCTGCTGTGCTTGACTTTAGGAAACAAACCACTGCACACAGCATGCAGTGCACTGCACAGTTCATGCACACTTGCAGAGCATATTGGACTTCACACACCAACTTAAAAAAGCACTGTCAAAATGTAAATTGTTGATTTTGTGGCAGGGGCTAGCAGTGCAACCCTGCACTTGGCATGAACAACAGTGTAACACTAGAATGAATAAAGCAGGATGTCTATTTAAGAGTCTGTGTGTGCCAATATGAGAATATCTAAGCAAGATGGGCTCTGTTTTTATTTTGTTGTTTTGTTCTTATTTTTTTTTTTCAACAACAGTTATTAGTGACATAGTTTCATACTAGGAACAATGACAAAATGGCTCCTATCTCACACTCAAATTTGTTTCAAGTTAGGATAAAGCAGCCAGCATAAACCTAATTTTACAAAGAACCAATGACCCAGGTTATCCCCCACTCCCACACTCCCATATCCGAATGGATAAAACACACATTTTTACTGCTGTCCGTCTCCCTAATAATTTGCAGTCAAAGTATATGAGGCAATCCTGCTTGGAACTATAGATTGTTTTAATGCTCCTTGTTTTTCCTTTCTAGTGATCAGTTGTCACATGATATGTGAATAAAAAAAACATTTAACGACTGTCCCCCTAGTTATAATTTATATTTTTTTCTACCTCTTGATTTGATAGTAGATAGAACCCACATGACTGGGCAGACCTCTTGTCTAAAATGTGCATGTTTGAACTTTGTGATAGGTTATTTACCCAAGGTTTGGGTAGTGTGGCGACTTTGAAATCAGAATTTCGTCAAAACTCCTGATCAGCCCGAATTTAACCAAATTGCTGTTCAGCCCAAAATCAAACATATTTTATACTGATATTCAGATATAACAAACTAAGGGGAAATAGATAGTTAATGTAACCTATTGAGTTCTTACAGCCAAACTTGATACTTGATCAATATTTTTCATTGTTGTAAGTAATTTGAGTAGGAAACTGATTTGTCATACTCCATAACAAACCACTATTACTATTGTATCATAATAAAAAAAATGGGCAAGGGCATCAAGAAAGCATAGGCATGCAATCAAGAAGCACTGTGTCAAGTTGCCTTACACTCATTGGTCTCCCCTCTGTGCCTAAATGCTATTATCAAGAGTCAAAAGCTCTACTAGACAGACCTGAATGAAATATTATATACACTCTATATGGCTAAATTTTTACTTACCAATGGTTAGTTGGAGAGTGGAAACATTGTGCCCTGCTGTTGGGTTCTACTCATCTATGCTGATTTACTTATAGTCATACGTGTTGACTTGGATATAACTTGAGCACTTTTTGGAGCATTTTAGATAATTATCTTTATAGAATCTTATAGAATATTCTAAGTTGCTAAAAGTGATTTGTTTTATAGTGATTTGGCTAAATGGTGAGCAAAGGTGTTTATGTAACCTTAGAGAATGTAGATGATTTTATAAAAATTATGGATTTATGACTTGTTGACTGTCAAGTCTAGTGTTTTATTATTTGTTTTTCAATAAATTGTTATGTTAATAAGTGTTGAGTAGGTCAAGAAATATATTTTATATTTTCATTAAAATTAATAAATGAAAATAACTAAATTGTTAAGAAAAGGTAGAAAAGGTAGAGGCAACAAAGTAGAATGTCTGTTCAGAGACAGCGTGCGGCTCGTGCAGCAGCAGGACCGCGCGCGGCTCAAACAGAGGACCCCGGCCAGCCCCTGGAAAGGGTAAGTACTGCTACAGTACCCCCCCTGAGGACATGCCCTTCGGGCAAGGAGGGCCAGGCCTGGCAGGAAAACGAGAATGGAAAGAACGCACAAGGCGAGGAGCGTGAACAGCTTCAGCGGAAATCCAACTGCGCCCCTCAGGCCCATAGCCCTTCCAATGCACCAGGTACTGAAGTCGACCTCTAAGGAAACGAGAGTCAAGAACAGCAGAAACTTCAAACTCCTCATGACCCTCCACAGAGACAGGAGGGGGAGGAGGAGTATGCCGGGTATAGCGGTTGCGTACGTAAGGCTTCAACAACGAGGTGTGAAAGACATTAGGAATACGCAGATTCTTAGGAAGACCTAAGGCATACAAAACAGGATTAACCTTATGCAAAATACGATAAGGATCAATAAAGCGGGGAGCCAATTTCATAGAAGGCACCCGGAGGCGAATATTTTGCGTGGTAAGCAAAACCCTGTCCCCCACGACATAAGAAGGAGCCGCCCTGCGATGCTTGTCAGCCTGCACCTTTTGGCGAGCAGTGGAACCCACCAAAGAACACTGAACCTGCTCCCAAGTATTACGCAAACCAGCCAAATGCTCATCCAGAACTGGCATGCCCTGTGAGGAGAAAGCAGCCGGAAGAACAAAGGGATGCTGGCCATAGACAACGTAAAAATGACTTTTGCCGGAAGAATCATGAGTAGCGTTATTCCAAGCAAACTCAGCCCAAGGAAGAAGGTCAGACCAATTGTTCTGATGGTGGTATATGAAACAACGAAAGGTACTGCTCCAGAGATTGATTGGCACGTTCAGCAGCTACATTAGACTGGGGGTGGTATGCGGAAGAAAATGAGAGAGTAATACCCATTTCCGAACAAAAGGCTTTCCAGAACCTGGAAATAAATTGGCTAGCCCTATCGGACACAATAGATACGGGAATGCCATGCAACCGAAACACCTCTCTAGCGAAGATAAGTGCCAGTTCCCTAGACGTGGGCAGCTTGCGAAGAGACACAAAGTGGGCCATCTTGGAAAACCGATCTACTATCATTAGGATAACTGTGTTACCATTCGAAGGGGGTAATTCAACAATAAAATCCATGGACAGGTTAGACCAAGGTCTCTCGGAAACGGGTAACGGATGCAACAGCCCACAAGGAACTCTACGAGAAGATTTCATACAGGCACAAGTAGTACAAGCACCTATATAGTCGGTGACATCCTTGCATAAGGAATCCCACCAGAAATACCGAGAAACAGCTGACACCGTTTTGGAAATACCAGGACGTCCAGCAGTCTTAGTGTCATGATACAATGACAGAATATCCCGTCTCTCGGGAACAGCAACGAATAGTTTATCAGTAGGCTTCTCGCTAGGAGCCATGCTTTGTTTCACTTGTATGGACTGCAAGAGGGACGATGAAATAGACAAAATAGTAGTAGCTATTATCCTGTCTGGGGGAAATCTCCTGTTTGTCAAATCTCCTGTTTGTCAGCAGTTTCGAATTGTCTGGACAGAGCGTCTGCTTTAGTGTTGCGATCACCTGGCCTATAGGTGATAATATAATTGAAATGAGACAAAAACAGTGACGACCTAGCCTGCCTAGAAGACAATCTTTTAGCCTCACTAAGGTAGGATAGGTTCTTGTGATCCATAAATATGAGGATAGGATCCTTAGTTCCTTCTAACAAATGTCTCCATTCTTTAAGTGCTAAAATAATAGCAAGGAGTTCGCGATTACCCACATCATAATTCCTTTCTGCTTTAGACATTTGTTTGGAAAAGAAGCCACAAGGATGCAATGGCTTTTCAGACGACTCTCTTTGGGATAAGACAGCACCTACCCCGATATCGGAAGCATCAACTTCAAGAATATAGGGCAGTGAGGGGACAGGATGCTGTAAAATAGGTGCAGAGGCGAACGTAGTCTTAAGAAATTCAAAAGCCTGAAGTGCCTCGGAAGACCAGACACGAGTATTGCCATCCTTTTTTGTCATACGGGTGATAGGCGCTACAATAGAGGAAAAACCTGTAATAAAACGTCTATAATAATTAGAGAAACCAAGAAAACGCTGAATGGCTTTCAAACCTTGTGGTAGAGGCCATTCTATGACAGCAGAAAGCTTCTGGGGATCCATACGAAAACCTTTAGCGGAAATCAAATACCCCAAAAACTGGACTTCGGATTGGTCAAATAGACATTTTTATAGTTTACAATAAAGACCATTAGCAAGAAGGGTCGTCAGAACTGTTGTAACATGTCTATGATGAGTGTGTAAATCTGTAGAATATATTAATATGTCATCCAAGTACACAATTACAAATGTGTGAATAAAGTCTCTTAAGACGTCATTAATAAATTCTTGAAATACGGCTGGGGCATTACATAGACCAAATGGCATAACAGTATACTCGTAATGGCCAGATCTAGTGTTGAATGCCGTCTTCCATTCGTGGTTTTTCTTAATACGTATTAAATTGTATGCACCTCTAAGATCCAATTTAGTGAATACAGTAGCATGTTTGAGCCTGTCGAATAATTCCGTGATTAACGGTATAGGGTATGCATTTTTCATAGTGATTTTATTTAGACCTCTATAATCGATACACAGTCTTAAATCACAGTCTTTCTTTGATACAAAGAAGAACCTCGCTCCAGCCGGAGAAGAGGATCTCCTAATAAACCCCTTTTCTAGTGATTCCTTAATATACTCCTCCATGACACGGTTTTCTTGAACAGATAAAGGGTACACCCTGCCCTTTGGAGGTATAGTGCCAGGCAATAAATCAATAGCACAATCGTAGAGTCTGTGAGGCGGTAATTTGTCAGCCTCCCTTTTATCGAAGACAGACTTGAAAAATAAGTACTGAGGGGGTATAACCGTAGACAAAGGAGGAGTGGTAGGAACATTAATAGAATTCAAAGGGTTGACTTCAATAGTACAAGACTCGTGGCAGGCTTCGCTCCATGATTTTATTTGCCCTGACTCCCAGTCGAAAATGGGATTGTGAGTACGTAACCATGGGTACCCTAACATGAGGTGTGAAGAGGGAGAGGTGATGACCTGGAACCGAATGGTTTCAAAGTGTAAAACCCCTGTATACATGTGTAACAGTACAGTTTCATGAGTAACAACTGGAGAACTTAATGGTCTACCATCTATGGCCTCAACGGCCAAGGGTATCTCCTTCTCTCTGATGGGAATGTTGTTTTTCTTAACAAAACCAGAATCTATGAAATTTTCAGCTGCCCCGGAGTCAACCAGAGCGTATATGTGCTCAGCTATACAACTCTCTCCCATATGTAAAGAAACAGGGAGAAGCAAATGGTTAGGAGGCAATTTAGGAGACTTAGATATCACACCCAAGGCCAGTCCCCTATAAGGTCTTAGGTGCGAGAGTTTTCCGGAAGCAAAGGACATTCTTTTACCATATGGTCTCTCCTACAACAGTATAGGCAGAGTCCGTCCCTTCTCCTATGCAATTTTTCAGTATCAGAGAGTTTGGCAACCCCTAATTGCATGGGTTCCTCCTCAGATACTTTAACACTCTCAGGTTTATCAACTCTGGGGTTAATAGGTGTAACCAAACGTCTATTCCTGTTCTTAGTATAGAGCCTGTCATGAATCCTATTATCTACATCAATGAGGTAGTCAATAAGGTCCTCTAATGCAATAGGAAGCTCCTTAGCCGCTACCTCATCCAACATAGTGTCAGATAAACCTTCCATGAATGCGGTGGTTAACCCATTGTTGGTCCAATCTACCTGTCAAGCAAGGGTACGAAACTGAATAGCATAGTCAGCCACAGACCTAGAACCCTGTTTAATTCTCATTGATGCTCTTGCGGCATTTTTTGACCTTTTCGTTGTGTCAAACGTCCTACGAAAAGCCGTAAGAAAACTGTTGAAATCATGCACCATAGGTCCATTAGCCTCCCAAATAGGATTTGCCCACTCAAGTGCTTTATCGGTAAGTTGGTGCATAAGTAACCCCACCTTAGACCTTTCTGTGGGAAAGGAACGTGGATACATCTCAAAGTGGAATTCTATTTGATTAATGAAACCTCTGCATGTCTTAGAGTCCCCTCCATACATAGCAGGATGTGTTAAATGGGCAGAAGTATTAGGCAAAGTAGATACTTCAGGAAGAAGAGGTGTAGGAGGGTTAGGTGTGGTTGTTGGAATAGTTCTAGATAAGAGCGTCTGAAGAGCCTGGGCTATCTGATCCATACGGTGATCCTGCTCTACAAATCTAGCCTCATGGTACGCCATCTGCTGAGCTAAATCTGTGGGGTCCATGGCCCTATCGTAATGTAACGAAAATATACCCCAACATGCAGGATTCAGCTAAACAGAAGACAACACAGAGGGGAGATACGTCTACCGGACCTTAGAGTGGCCGGACTCGACGTATAAAGGAGAAGTACAGAGTCAGGAACGATCCGAGGTCAGGGGCACAAAGATACAGCGTAAACTAGGACTAGCCGGGGTCTGGTACACAGTAAACAGCAAGCCGGCAAACAGAACAGATAGGGATAAAGAGATAACGTAGTCAGAAAACAAAGCCTAGGTCAAGTACCAAGGAACACAACTGAATACAACAAGCGCTAAAGGGAACTGAAACAGAAACCACGATAGGGCAAGGAACTAAGGGAAAAAGGTGAGTATATATAACTAAACATCTATTTTGATTGGCCCCTGTCATATCCACGCCCCCAAAAGGTAAGTGTATGGGAAGTGTGGCATGACAGGGACCAATGGGAGGCCTTTTCCAATTTAGGCTCCCACTGTCCCTTTAAGAGCACGCCCGAGACACGCGGCACGCTCTTAGAGTCAGGCGGGACACGTGACCACTTCTCGCGGTCACTGCCCGACTTCCTGTTCCAGCCGTCGGATGAGCCGCGTGCGGCTCGTGCAGCAGCAGGACCGCGGGTGGCTCGAACAGAGGACCCCGGCCGGCCCCTGGAAAGGGTAAGTACCGCTACACTAATATAAAAGACTTTGGAACATAGCAGAAATTGAAACACAGAAAAATTAGCAAGTGATATAAAGACTAAACACTTAACACTGTTTAAAGACAAATAAATGATCACACTTTTGCAAGAGCAGAAGCAGATAAGAACATAGAAAATGTTAGAAACGGCCAAGTTGCAATAACTATGTGTGTTTAATTAGTGTGTGTGTCTATCAGTGAGTGTGTCTGTCAGTGAGTGATGCAAATCAGTGAGAATACATCCCTTTGAGATATATCATAGACTTGCTTATCCTAAAAGCACAGAGAAGAACTCACCAAGAGATATTTTAATACGCTTCTCAAATTACTACAGCAAGAATATGATATCACAAGCAGCAAGAAAAAAGAAAACATTGGGGGATAGCTACAAAGATATGAAGGTCTTTCAGGACATATCATTTTATTATTTATTTTATTTTTATTTTGCTTTTGCAAATTAAACATTACATGTCTCAGAAAAACGTCGGATTGTAATATAAACATTATAGTATACATACGACTTACAAAAGGTTACACTTACATTAGGCTCTTGGTTCAAGTCAATGCATCACTTATACAAACATCAACACATTAAGGTTGTAATTAGACATTTCAGGCAGTTTTGTACCTTTGAGATTACTGTGTTTATGTGGTTCAGTGAGTGTCAGAGTTCTTGTCAGTTCCCTTCCTAAATCCATGTGTGCGTGCTAAAACAAGCATTAGTCCCCGTGCTGTTGTACCTTATTGTGAACTCTTTAGAAATTATTTCCATGGGTCCCATATTGATTTACAGAGTTGTGATTTGCCCAGAGTAGACATTCTTAATTCCTCCATTCTATTGATATCCTCGGTTTTTAGAAACCATTCCCTCCTTGACGGTCTTTTATCTGCTTTCCATAGCCCTGCTATCACAGATTTAGCGGCTGTAAGAAGGTAGAGTACTAGTGAATTTTTTAATTTGTGTATGGATATAGGGATGCGGTAAAATAAAAGTGCGTCAGGGGTAAAAGGCAATGGGACGCCACTGATTTTTTCCGTGATTCTCGCCACTTCTCTCCAGAAACCCTCTACTCTACTACATTCCCACCAGATGTGTTGGTAATTGCCCTGTTCTTTCATGCATCTCCAGCATAACGGTGAGTTATTGGTGTCGAATTTATTGACATCCAAAGGGGTAACATACCATTGGGAAAGGAATTTATTTGGGAAAGGAATTTTAAACCATTGGGAAAGGAATTTATTTCTTGTATTGTTATGCTAGAATGTGACTTCAACATTTTGGTGAAGATTGCTTCTCTTCTAGTGGGGTTGAGAACCATTGTTGATTTCGTATAGTATACCAAGGGAGTGTACAGTTTGTATTTTCTTGTATCAATTGATAGCATGTGGATACTATTTTCGTTTTAGGTGGGAGAGAGCATAGCCTTTCAAAACGAGTATCCTCTCTAGGCCGCCACCGTAAAAGCCCCTCTTTATTCAGGAAATGTTTTAGCTGATGATATTGGAAAGTCGGTATCATCGTTGGTTCGTGCCTGTGAGATCTGTAAGAGGTATGAGTCCGTCCTTGGTGACTAAGTCGTGTAACGTCACAATCCTGTCCCTAGAGTGTGGTTTAATAGCTGCCAGGATCGCATTGTCCCTACCGGAGGGGAATCTGGGGTTGTGAGATATCGGGTAGTGAGGAGAAGGCGTTGGTGTAAATTCTACGTGTAAATTTACTTTTTTCCACGTTTCAAGAGTGGCCGATATAGTTGGTAGATCTCGTGGTAAGCTACCCTCACCTGTGGATATAATCCAGGGAAGAGTTTTGAGCTGAGTTTGTATTTGTGATTGTTCTATTTTGACCCACGCCTTAGTGCCCCCTTCCCTGGACCATTCCAAGATCCTACCTTGATGTATTGCCTTGTGATAATTTTGGATGTCGGGACATCCCAATCTCCCTCCCTCCTTGGGTTTGGTCAGTAAATTGAAAGCAATCCGCGGACGTTTTTTAGCCCATATGAATGTAGTGATCATAGTCTGAATGGAACGGAAGAAGACACCAGGGATGTGTATCGGGATAGTGTTTAAAAGATACAAAATGCAATGTTTATCCGTCCCATCCATCGGAAATGGGGCTTATCCCATCTGTCTAAGTCTTTCCAAATTGCTGTTATCAGATCAGGGAAATTTTCTTTACATAAAGTTTTGTGTGTATTAGTTATTTTTACCCCTAGATATTTGATGGAGTGGGGAGCCCATTGGAAAGGGTATGTTCGCTGTAACCTATTTACCTGATCTAAGGGCACGTTGATGTTAAGAATTTCGCATTTGTCTGTATTGATTTTGAAGTTGGAGATTTCGCTATATTCATCTAAGACCTGTGTCAAGTTGGGCAGGCTGTGCAGAGGACGTTCTATGGTGAAAAGTAAATCATCTGCAAAGGCCGAAACTTTGTATTCATGTTGTTGAACGTTAATAACTCGTATGTCGGGGTGATGTCGTACTGCCTGTAGTAGTGGTTCTAGGGACAGGATAAACAAAAGCGGAGAAAGCGGGCATCCCTGTCGGGTGCCGTTGCTTATCGTGAAAGGTTTGGAAAGTTGACCATTCACCTTTAATCGGGCTGTGGGAAGGGAGTAAATGGCCCTGATCCATCGAATCCATCTATTGCCAAAACCTAGTGATTCCAGTGTGTTGAACAGGAAGGCCCAGTCTACCCTGTCAAATGCCTTTTCTGCGTCAATTGCCAGGAGTAGTGTTGGGGTTTGTGTATGCGTCGTGCAGTGTATTAAGTTTATAATCTTAGAAGTGTTATCCTTTGCTTACCTAGCAGGGACAAAGCCGGCTTGGTCTGGGTGTATTAGTTCTTGGAGAAACGGCTTAAGTCTAGATGCCAGCATCTTAGTAAAAAAATGTATATCCACATTAATAAGGGATATTGGCCTATAACTGGCACATCTCTCCATGTCCTTCCCTGGTTTGGGCAGGAGTGTGATTGTCGCCTCCAAAGCCTGACTTGGTATACGGTCGTGGAGCGGGATGGAGTTGATTGCTTCTAGTAGGTGTGGAATGAGCTCTGTTTGGAACATCTTGTAGTAAGAGGCCGAGAACCCGTCAGGGCCCGGGCTTTTATTGTGTGGGGTCTGTTTCACTGCCATTTTAATTTCATCTATAGTAAAGGGCTCTTCTAGTGATCTCGTTGCTGCAGGAGGAAGAATCGTGTCAAAGTATTTTTTAATGTCGTCTGTGTTGTTTCCTTTCTCCTTTAAATTGTATAGTGAGGTGTAGTATGCATGGAAAGTGTCAGCTATTTCTTCCGTGGTATGAGCATACGACTCGTCCGGTCGTTTGATTTTAGGGATGTAGGTGAGTGTTTGTTTTTGTTTTAAAGCTTGTGCAAGTAACTTCCCGCACCTATTACCCTGGGCATAATACAGATGTTTTGTCCAGAGAATGGCTTTTCTCGCTTTATCTTGTAATAGTGATTTAAGATCAGTTCTAAGGGCCAGAAGTTTGCAAAATACTATGTCAGACATATTTAGTTTATGAGCTTCTTCTAGTTGGGTAATTGTTTTGTGGAGTTTATCAATTTGTTTATTTTTTTCCCGTTTTATTTGTGAGCCCCATTTTATCAGTTCTCCCCTAACCACTGCCTTGTGTGCTTCCCATTGTGTAAAAGCGGTGGTATCTGGGGTCTTGTTTTCTTGGAAGTAAAGCCCGATAGTGTTGGTTATCGAGTCTTTAACCCTTTTTGTTTGTAGTAAGTTGGGGTTTAATTTCCACGTACCCTTGGGACGGGGGAGGGAAGGGATGTTCACTGTGAGGTAAATCGGTGAGTGTTCAGACCAGGTCATTGGGCCTATTGAGGTGTCTGTTACCAAGCCCAGGACCATGTGGCCGACTAGGAAGAAATCTATCCTTGAATACGATTTATTAGGATTGGAATAGTGTGTATAATCATTAGTTGTAGGGTGGAAGACCCTCCAGCAGTCTGATAATTGGTGAGTGCGGATGATACGTTGTATTTGAATCCTCGTGGCATTGAGGTGTGTGCTACTAGTCGAGGTGCTGTCCCTGGTGGCATCAAGTGAGATATTGAAATCCCCTCCTATAATAAGTATGCCATTCGTATGTTGTTTAATTTTGGCTATGATTTTTCTAAGTGCCCCGCATTGGTGTCTATTGGGGAGATATATCGACACTAGTGTAATAGGTTCTGTCCCCACTATCCCTTGCAAGATAATGAATCTGCCTGATTCATCTGCCACATGTGAAGAGTATGTGAAAGGAACATGTTTCCCTATAAGTATTGCCACTCCTCGTGATTTGCTCTGATTGTAATTGTTATAGTATAATTGTTATAGTATACGTGTGGGAATTTCGGGTGTTTAAGTTTTGGGGCATCAGATCCCCTTAGATGCGTTTCTTTGAGAAATGCTATGTCTGTTTTATTTTTCACTAAGTCAGTTAGTACCATTTTTCTCTTTTCTGGGGTATTTAGCCCTCTGACATTTAGGGAGCATATGCGTAATGATCCCATATTCAGGTGGAAGTCTATTCGTAGCGTTCAGTCAAGTTTGAGGTCGTAGCGGGGTTTTTGTGTACTAAAAGCACATGAAGAGTAATCAGGTAGAGGGATTACTTATTGCGTGCGTTTATAAGCGTGATTTTGCTGGTATATGGTAATACCAAAAAAATAATTTTTGAACAAACAAAACTTTAAGAACAATAACTATTTACAATTCTATTTTGAATATATATCGAGTTTGATGTACTACGAGGGGTAGCTCTGTTAGGAGGCAAAACCCTCTCGTGTGAAAGTAGAGGTCTAATACTTTTGTATTGTCTAGATATACAGTGAGTGAGCGAAGTGTTAGACCCCTATAAAGGAGACGGTACTGCACCCTGATTGTACCCAGTGGTATGCGCTGGTTCAGGGGAGGTTTTTGCACTACAACAAAGAAGTCAATCAATTATTTGGTACCGCTCTGGACCACTATTGGCCCTAATCTGTGTCCTGTGGGAGCGTGGACACTTATACTATTGGTGATACGCGCAGCGTGAGTTCACATTAACTGTAACGCCTCAACTGCTAGGTAGCTTCCCTGGAGGCGGAAAATTGACACTATACAATAGCAAACTGGTCTTGTGGCGGGAGTGATTATTACTATAGTGTGTTCTGGGTATCGTTGTGTTATGGTGTGCTGAGGGTTCAAGACCCCGCACTGCTTAAGTTAAGATATCCTGGTATCACAATAGAAGATCCCTTACAAAAATCAAATATCTTACAGTTATCGCAACCTGTCAACATACAAAGAAGTACATTTGTTACTATGCATAGTTACCCCTTCCAGAATTTGTGGAATAAGTGGGTGTGTTAGTAAAGTTCAAGCATAGACAATGCGTAAGTTCGTTGTAGTTACGATGCCAGTGCCTTAAGCTGTTTCTGTTACTGTTAATTTATTTTACTCTGGGTCATTGGTTGTTTCCTAGATCTCAGAAAAGGTGATGCTGGTGGAGTCTTCCACGACAGTCTCCAGCACAGCAGAGGACAAAATAGTGTAGTAAGTATGGATATATACTGAGTAATAAATAGCACTAAGAGAGGAATCTTGCTGGACACTTATATTTGCTTATTTGCACTTCTATTTGTTGTTTTTACTTGTTTTTCATAGTATTAATACATTTCTTTGTACCTCTAAGTCCGTTCCTGGTCCACTTGAACTGCTCCAAGAAGGGTGGTGTCCTCTATACAGGCAACCAAACTATTCAACCCAAAGCCAGGTACTTAGGCTCTGGAAAAGTTGAGCAATCACTTAGTGCTATTTATTACTCATTATATATCCATACCTACTACACTAGATTGTCCTCTGCTGTGCTGCTTTAAAGGCCACTAGACGGCACTAAAGAGGAACAGATTTGAGCCTGTCCTGTTCTAGGCTCTTCCACATGTGAGTTGACACTAGTGATGTCGCGAACACGAAATTTTCGGTTCGCGAACGGGAACTTCCGCAAACGTTCGCGAGCCGGCGAACCGTGCGAACCGCCATTGACTTCAATGGGCAGGCGAATTTTAAAACCCACAGGGACTCTTTCTGGCTACAAAAGTGATGGAAAAGTTGTTTCAAGGGGACTAACACCTGGACTGTGGCATGCCGGAGGGGGATCCATGGCAAAACTCACATGGAAAATTACACAGTTGATGCAGAGTCTGGTTTTAATCCATAAAGGGCATAAATCACCTAAGATTCCTAAATCACAATGGATATGGATTGACACCTGACATATGACATATTGACACCTTGACATATGGATTGACACCTGTCCTCAGAGACCCTGATACACACTGACACAGAGCAGAATAGGGACTGTTCACCCTACATAGGGTCACTTGGCAGGTATGGATTGACACCTGTCCTCAGAGACTATGATGTACACTGACACAGAGCAGAATAGAGACTGTTCCCCCTACATAGGGTCACTTGGCAGATATGGATTGACACCTGTCCTCAGAGACCTAATTGTGTAATAATGGTAATACTATTACCTATTATATAATATTGGCTGGGGCAAGGAAATTCCCTCTAAATAGATGGGTATAGGCAGAGAGTATGGAGACCAGAGTGATAAAGTGTCAATAAGGTGATATAAAGTTAAATGCATCACAGACACACAGCCACCCTTTCTCTTAGCTACTTTCCAGAAATGCTGGATAGGTAGAAGGGCTATAAAGACTCAGAGAGGTCTAAGAAGAATCCTCTAAACTAGCCCTAATCTCCTTAAACACCTTCAAGGGTGTTCTAAGCTAAGCTCAATCTAAACGTTTAGATGACTGCCTGATTTCCCATAACAGATGCTGGCTATGAATAACAGTGTGCAAGACAAAGAGTGGGTCTAAGTGCCCATAGTGCAGTAAAGTGTCCCTAGTGAAGTGAAAAAGAGAATAACGAGCTGGCGCCCAAGAGAATAATGAGCTGGCGCCGTATTAGGGGACGTGTATATGGCATCGATTTTAGGAACCGGGAGATGGAAAAAGATGCTTGGTCGGTCCTCCTACTTCAAATTTGGGGCACTGCGCGTGCAATCTAATGTGCCACCAGATAGGAGTGGTGTGTTAAGTAGTACTATTCCCATCAGTTTAATCCCTGTTATGTGCCTTTTTTTTTGGTTTGGTTTTTGAAGCAACAGTGCAGCACCAGAGGGCCAAAAAATTAGGCATGTTGCATGCCTGAAAATTAGGTATTGTTGCAGCCGCTGCTGTAGCAGCGGCCATAAAAAATGATGTTTGTTTCCCAGGCAGAAAGTGCCCTAAAACATTGCAGCAACCAGCATTCAGAGCTAAAATAAAGCAGCGTGTGGACAATTTTTAGCTCAAGGCAGCTCATCTCATCAGGCCTTTTTTAGTCGAATGTATCGCCCACTGTCAGTCCCTTCAGGATCCATCCCTCATTCATCTTAATAAAGGTGAGGTAATCTAAACATTTTTGACCTAGGCGACTTCTCTTCTCAGTGACAATACCTCCTGCTGCACTGAAGGTCCTTTCTGACAGGACACTTGAAGCGGGGCAGGCCAGAAGTTCTATCGCAAATTGGGATAGTTCAGGCCACAGGTCAAGCCTGCACACCCAGTAGTCAAGGGGTTCATTGCTCCTCAGAGTGTCGATATCTGCAGTTAAGGCAAGGTAGTCTGCTACCTGTCGGTCGAGTCGTTCTCTGAGGGTGGATCCGAAGGGCTGTGGCGATGCGTAGGACTTTAAAAGCTGCGCATGTTCTCCATCAACAACACGTCTTTAAAGCGTCCTGTCCTTGCCGGCGTGGTCGTGGGAGGAGGAGGATGACTTTCACCTCTTCCCCTGTTAGATTCCCGTTGTGCTGTGACATCACCCTTATACGCTGTGTAAAGCATACTTTTTAATTTATTTTGCAAATGATGCATCCTTTCCGACTTGTTGTAGTTTGGTAACATTTCAGCCACTTTCTGCTTATACCGGGGGTCTAGTAGCGTGGACACCCAATACAGGTCATTCTCCTTCAGCCTTTTTATATGAGGGTCCCTCAACAGGCATGACAGCATGAAAGACCCCATTTGCACAAGGTTGGATGCCGAGCTACTCATTTCCCGTTCCTCCTCCTCAGTGATGTCAATGAAGGTATGTTCTTCCCCCCAGCCATGTACAACACCACGGGTACCAGATAGGTGACAACGAGCACCCTGGGATGCCTGTTGTGGTTGGTCTTCCTCCTCCTCCTCAAAGCCACATTCCTCCTCTGACTCCTCTTCCTCACAATCCTCTTCCAGCGTTGCCGCAGGTCCAGCAAGCGATGCTGATAAGGTGGTTATGGTGACCACAACTCTTCCTCTTCACGCTCATCTACGGCCTGATCCAGCACTCTTTGCAGGGCACGCTCCAGGAAGAAAACAAATGGTATGATGTCGCTGATGGTGCCTTCGGTGTGACTGACTAGGTTTGTCACCTCCTCAAAAGGACGCATGAGCCTACAGGCATTGCGCATGAGCGTCCAGTAACGTGGCAAAAAAAATTCCCAGCTCCCCAGAGGCTGTCCTAGCCTGCCGGTCATACAAATATTCATTAACGGCTTTTTCTTGTTGGAGCAGGCGGTCGAACATTAGCAGTGTAGAATTCCAATGTGTCGGGCTGTCGCAAATCAAGCGCCTCACTGGCATGTTGTTTCGCCGCTGGATATCGGAAAAGTGCGCCATGGCCGTGTAGGAACGCCTGAAATGGCAACACACCTTCCTGGCCTTCTTCAGGATGTCCTGTAAGCCTGTGTACTTATGCACAGAGCGTTGTACGATCAGATTACACACATGTGCCATGCACAGCACATGTGTCAACTTGCCCAACTTGCCGCCAACAAATTTGTTCCGTTGTCACAAACCACTTTGCCGATATCCAGTTGCTGCGGAGTCAGCCACTTTTCCACCTGTGCGTTCAGGGCGGACAGGAGTGCTTGTCCGGTGTGACTCTCTGCTTTCAAGCAAGTCAAACCCGAGACGGCGTGACACTGCCATATCCGGGATGTGGAATAGTACCTGGGGAGCTGGGGGGGTGCCGTTGATGTGGAGCAAGATGCAGCAGCAGAAGAGGACTCTGCCGAGGAGGTTATGGAAGAGGATGGAGTAGGAGAAGTAGAGGAGGTGGCAGCAGGCCTGCCTGCAAGTCGTGGCGGTGTCACCAACTCCTCTGCAGAGCCACGCATTCCATGCTTGGCAGCCGTCAGCAGGTTTACCCAATGCGCAGTGTAGGTGATATACCTGCCCTGACCATGCTTTGCAGACCACGTATCAGTGGTCAGATGGACCCTTGCCCCAACACTGTGTGCCAGACATGCCATTACTTCCTTTTGCACAATCGAGTACAGGTTGGGGATTGCCTTTTGTGCAAAGAAATTTCGTCAGGGTACCTTCCACTGCGGTATCCCAATAGCCACAAATGTTTTGAACGCCTCAGACTCCACCAGCTTGTATGGTAAAAGCTGGCGGGCTAATAGTTCAGACAAGCCAGCTGTCAGACGCTGGGCAAGGGGGTGACTTTCTGACATTGGCTTCTTACGCTCAAACATGTCCTTGACAGACACATGACTGTGGGCAGATGAGCGGGAACTGCTCAATGCGAGAGACGGAGTGGCGGATGGTTGAGAGGGGGCAAGGAGGACAGCAGTGGTTGACATGGCTGAAGATGCTGGACCAGGAGGAGGATGGCGGCTTTGAGTTTGTGTGCTGCTTGTACTCATGTGTTGATCCCATAGGCGTTTGTGATGTGCGATCATGTGCCTACGCAAAGCAGTTGTACCTAGGTGGGTGTTGGACTTCCCACGACACACAAAACAAATGCCACACTGTTGAGCTCTGCAATGACGGCATTCTGGTGGTGGACACAGCATGCGTTGATTGGCGTGCTGTCGAGCTAACCCCGGGTGCCGATGCATGCTGTCTGACTGTGCCACTAGCGCCTTGTGACGACCTCCCCCTGCTTCCAATTTGTCTCTTCCTCCTCCTTTCTGTCTCCCCATCTGAACTTTCGCCCTGTTGTTCTTCTTGCCGAGCGGGCACCCACGTGACATCCATGGACGCATCGTCATCATCAACCGCTTCACTTGTATCTGACAACTCAGCAAAGGAAGCAGCAGCGGGTACAACATCATCATCATCACACCGTACGTCCATGTGTGTAATGCTGCCTGCCTGAGACATATCCCTGTTATCTACATCCTCTGGCAATAATGGTTGCGCATCACTCATTTTTCCAACTGATGTGTAAATAACTCCTCTGACATACCAAGTGAAGCGGCTGTGGTGCTATTGTTGGTGGTGGTGGCAGGCGGGTGAGTGGTATCTTGAGAGGTGCCCGAAGCTAAGCTGGAGGAGAATGGTGCGTCAAGGTTCCGAGCGGAAGCTGTAGAAGATTGGGTGTCCTGTGTTAGCCAGTCAACTATGTCCTCAGAACTTTTCAAGTTCAGGGTACGTGGCCTCAGAAAACTGGGCATTATTCTAGGGCCAAAGGGAATCACAGCACCATGACCACGATGGCCCCTGCAGGGTGGCGTGCCTCTGCCTGTCATTTTTTTTCGATTAGTGGTACTATGCGTGCAAGCTACTGTGACAACAGATCTGAGTGGCACTGGTGTGACACTGTGCCGTGGCAGGCCCTGAAACGCACACTCGTGAAGGAAACTGACTGCTTTTATATTACAGTCCAAAAAGTTTAGTTTTTTTTTAAATGCAAGCTATTGGGACACTAGATATGAGTGAGTGGTGGCACTGGGCACACTCCTGAAGGAAACTGACTGATATTATATTACAGTCCAAAAAGTATTTTTTTGTTAAATGCAAGCTATTGTGACACCAGATATGAGTGTTGGTACTGGGCAAGTGGGCACAGTATACGCTGTGAGCCTGACACACACGCTGGCAGACAACTAACTGCTATTCAATCTATTACAGTCAAAATTGTATTTGTTTTTTAAAATGTACACTACTGTAACACCAGATATGAGTTGCACTGGTGCGACACTGTGCCATGGCAGGCCCTGAAATGCACACTAGTGAAGGAAACGAACTGCTATTATATTACAGTCCAAAAAGTTTATTTTTGTTAAATGCAAGCTATTGTGACACCAGATATAAGTGGTGGCACTGGGCAAGTGGGCACAGTATACGCTGTGAGCCTGACACACACGCTGGCAGACAATTAACTGCTTTTCAATCTATTACAGTCAATTTTTTATTTTTTTTAAATGTACACTACTGTTACACCAGATATGAGTTGCACTGGTGTGACACTGTGCCCTGGCAGGCCCTGAAACGCACACTCGTGAAGGAAACTGACTGCTATTATATTACAGTCCAAAACATTTTTTTTTTTTTTTTTTTTAAATGCAAGCTATTGTGACACCAGTGAGTGAGTGGTGGCACTGGGCAGGCCCTGAAATGCACACTAGTGAAGTAAACTGACTGCTATTATATTACAGTCAAAAAAGGTTGTTGTTTTTTTAACCCCTTAAGGACCAAACTTCTGGAATAAAAGGGAATCATGACATGGGGTGCTGTACTTACAGCAGAGATCAAATGAGTCTTTAAGGACTGTAGTGGACACTGAATACACTATCCTAGCTATGAATTTCCCTATCAAATCAGCAGCAGCTACACTGTCCCTACTCTCACTAAGAATGCAGCTTCACAATGAATGTAAAATGGATGCTGTCCAGGAGGTGGGAGGGTCTGGGAGGGAGGGTCTGCTGCTGATTGGCTGGAATGTGTCTGCTGACTGTGAGGTACAGGGTCAAAGTTTACTCAATGATGACGAATAGGGGCTGGACCGAACAGTGCATGTGTTCGCCATCCGTGGTGAACGCGAACAAGCGATGTTCGCCGGTAACTATTCGCCAGCGAACAGTTCGGGACATCACTACACCTCATCTTTCATAATAAATGTTATTCTGTTTTTTTTTAGTTCACTTCTTTCCATATTTAAGGAAATAAAGTGTGCTGTTGCTGAAACATGTTGTTCACATGTACTACCTTATATGCATGACTCAAATAAAAAAAAACTAACATCCCCCTAAAGATGACATTTGTATTTAAAAGGCACAAGGATCAACATTTACATGATATCTATTTAAACTATACATAGGTGTTGATTCTTTTTTCTGATTGATAATAAAGCATTTGTATAAATCCACTACCAACCCAGGAGTTATATATTGTTGGCCACATATCGCAATATTAGCCGTTATGTCTGTCCCATCAAATCTGACTTTTTATTCAGGTGGGACAAGTCCCTAACCATAAGTGTTGATGGTGACATTACCATATAGATAGAAATAAAATATAAATGAAATATGATATACCTACAAGAATAAAATCCAATTTAATGTTGAAATCATTTCAAATGTGAGAATGCCACATTTCAAAGTAATGTATGCCCAGAGTAACACTGCACACAAAAACTAACCCTGAGTAATTAATGTGCTAAGGCACATGACATAAAAATAATTAGAACAGTGTGAACCAAAGTGAAAACATATCACACATTTTGATTTAGCGATAAAATCACTTAAATTATGGTAAAACATAAATACAAGCTTTGAAATAAGTGCACATGTAAAAATATTTCCAAATATATTTACTGAGCTAAATTATTTAATGAGGCATTTCGCAAACTCAGAAATTATATATATATATATATATATATATATATATATATATATATATATATACATATATACACACACACACACATTTTATTTTTTTATGATGTTGATTTTGTCAGTTTTGTCAGTTTGTAATATTTTATTAAAATATTCATTATTTAACAGGAGTGGTGCTTACATTTATAATATTTCCTGTGGTGCTTATATGAAACTTCAGAAACAAAAAAGCATTTAAAATAATTATTTTGTAGGTATCTTTATAAAGCCTTAGTGAATTGCTTGATGGTATCGTCTTGTCTTATCAAAGTATCTAAATCTTTAGAATATGGTTAAAAAATATTCTGACAAAACTGTCATGTATATTTTTTATTAAAATACTTTCTGAGTGTTTGATGTGTTTCCGTAATTAATAATTTATCTGAATGCTTCTTGTTTGCTACATGGATAAACAACACCAAGCATGAAGCATGCAACAATTAAAATGGTGTAAAAGTTGTTAAAATTCGGTCAAAATCATTGCTTTAGTTTTATTTTATCACTATAATAAGTTGGAAAATAAAGTGTGATTTTTTTAAATGTATTTCTTATTTTATATATGTATTTGTTTATAATAAAAATATTTAGTATCTGAATACAGTCTGAATACTTTTTATTTGCTCATTTAGTTTTAACCCTATGCATACACAAGGGACAATGTATGTACAAGTTCTTTCTACTATAGTTAAATCTCACATAGACAATAAATACATAAATAAATAAATAAATAAAATGTGACATCATCCATGTGTTTACCACCCAAATTCTAAAGGACTACTCCAAGCAGTGGTACTATTACCACTCAAGGATTTTGTGTGTGCAACATTTCATTATGAAATGCTGTTCATAAATAGATATTTTATGCTGCAGTCAGAAATGTAACTATACCCCATGAAAATGTAATTAGTGTCTAATGTTAGTTCTGTGCATATTCTCTACAAATTTATTTTCTACAGGTTTATTATTGTCAATAAGCACTTAGCTAATACTTTCAGCTAATTATTGAATGTAAGGATAAATTAAGGGATACGAGATCATGCACATAATTTGATATGGCAAAACTAAAGGTCATAGAGTGCTGTCATTTTACACCTGGTAGCAGTGGCGGATCCAGTGGGGGGCACAACGGGGCAATAGTGAGGTCGCGGGTCTCCCCTGCTGGCCCATGCAGGGCTATCCAAGCGCCAGCCCTGTTTGCCTTCAGTGATCTCCCTCCCCGGCCCCGGGGGAGCTCTTACCTGCAGCTCCGCTGGGTTCTCCTCTCGCAAGCACAGAGCGTTGCCGCGGTTACCACGGCAATGCTCTGTTCTAGTGAGAGTGAACTCTATCCTGAGCAGCAGGTTAGAGTTCACTCTCACTACTGGAACCACCAGGGATGGAAAGAAAGCAATGTTTCCTCCTCCCTCAGCAAAGGTAAGAAGGGAGGGGGGACATTAGCTATATTTTTTTGTAATTGTTTAATAATTTAAAGAATATATCTTTAACCTCCCCCCTATCCACTCACACAAACTATAACCCCCTACACACTGCACCACACACAAACACACAGCCCCCCCCCCCTTACACACACTGTCCCCTTTACACACACTGTCTGTTTCAGGAGATAGAAATAACACTGCCCCCCATACACACACTGCTCCCCATACACACATAGCCCCTATTGTACAGCGCTACGGAATCTGATGGCGCTATATAAATAAAATAATAATAATAATAATAATAATAATACACACACTGCCCCAATACACACACTGATCCCCTTATACACACAGCTCCCCCTTACATACATAGCCCCAATACACACACTGCCCGCCTTACACACATAGCCCCCAATACACACACTGCCCCCCTACACACACAGCACCCCTCACACAAAAACACACTGCTCCCCATACACACACAGCACCCCTCACACAAAAACACACTGCCCCCTTATACACACACTGCGCCACTCACACACAAACACACTGCTCCCAATACACACACTGCACCCTTTACACACGGACACACTGCTCCCAATATACACATTGCTACCCCATACATACACTGCATCCCTCTCACACATTCACTGCCCCCCCCCCCCATGCTGCAACTCTCACACACACTGCACCCCTCACACACATACACATGACTGCCCCTATCCAGCAGACCCCGGCTTAGTTATCAAACTGCTTTTTAAACAGTTTTACTACTTACTTTGGAAGGGTGCCCCGTCATTCTTGGCACCAAAACCAATACAGAGAGCTGTAGTGGTTATTGTGCCTGGATTGTTTCTTTGACCCTCGTGAGATTAGCTCTGGATCCGCCACTGCCTGGTAGAATCCAACACTTATATCACCTCATTAAGGGCAACTTCCTTCCCAGATGCAGTTTGTATAGAATCCAACACTTATAAATGTTGCAGACTGGATTTGTGGGAAAGCTTTGTTCTGGTGAGGTAGCGCAGTTGGCAAATTCCCTACAAAGCCTGTTCAAAAATACAAGGTCACATGTTTAAATCTCAGCAGGGTCAACTCAGCCCTTCATCCTTCTGAGGTTGATAAAATGAGTACCATCAATTGGGTAATACTAACATTTATTACTATTCACCTGGCGATTTGGTTAATTCTGAGAGTTTGCGCTGGAAAGTGCTTTGAGTCTCAGTGGGAGAAAGGTGCTATATAAATACTAGTTATTATTATTCTCAGGGTAGAAAGGTGAGTGGTTTGTTAATTATTACCCACTCACTTTTTTCTTTCAGTTTTTGAAATATCACCCTTATTTAAATTATTATTGCTGCTCAACCCCTTTCTTTAAATGACAGAAGATTGCAAAAGAGTAAACAGTCATTATAAAACTTTAAAAATTATAAAAGTTCTCTCACCTTCTATTTTTTAATACAGATATAATGACATAATTTTAACAACTCACAATTTAGCATTGCAAAACAATATTGTAGTAGTGTTTAAATTGCATCACTGCAAATATTTTGCTGAACTACCCTTTGAATGTCTACTGCAGTCTGGGCTATCCAAACCAAAAAATAAAACATATCTTAACTACATTTTTCTGTTGTGCCCAAAAATAGTTAGCAGCATAATATAACTCAAAAAACAAGTTCCAACCCCAAGGGCAACTCTAAGTGTGTATAATGATATAGATATAGATATAGATATAGATATAGATATAGAGAGAGAGAGAGAGAGAGAGAGAGAGAGAGAGAGAGAGAACAGAGAAAGTGATGAGGAGAGCTCCTCGTGTAACCGGGGTACTTCTCCTCACCACTGCTACCCCCAAATGAATATCAAGTAATAGTAGCTTAAAAAACTGACAACCTTTATTGAAACAAACAAAAATAATAATAATAATAATAATAATTTAAGTCCCCAACACACTCACGAAAAAACACACACTTATACACCCTAAATGGTGAAAATTAAAACATAAAGACTAGAGACTACAGATCTAGCTGGTAAAGTATTCGGGTATTTTCCTTGTATAGACAAATATATCACAATGTATCAGAGCACTGCAACTATTGTATAATTATATGAAACAGTTGAACACATTGACAAAAAGTATATACCAAGGAACAAAATCAATAAATAGGTGCACAATATGGAGTCTACAAAATTTCAAGTGAAGCTCAAACACCTTAAGTGGTATCCCCTAAACCACCTCTACAAAATACAAAAAAAAAACATACATACATAAGGTGGAGCTTCTTGTACAAGTTGTTCAATATGTATCTGTAATAATATAAATACAAAACACAAATAGTGCAATATTGTAGTAATAGAAATGATCTATAAAGAGACGTATATGTGAGTGACATTATATACGTCTCTTTATAGATCATTTCTATTACTACAATATTGCACTATTTGTGTTTTGTATTTATATTATTACAGATACATATTGAACAACTTGTACAAGAAGCTCCACCTTATGTATGTATGTTTTTTTTTATATATACCAAGGAAGTCCAGCCTGTTAGTAGTTAATTACAGTCAAACGAACAGCAGGGGGTCTCCCCCTTATGAATCAAAAATAGGGATAAATGAACTTAAGTAACCTCTTCCAAAGAATCCCTTATTAATAGTGTTGTCGCGAACCCGGAATTTTCGGTTCGCGAACGGCGAACGCGAACTTCCGCAAATGTTCGCGAACCGGCGAACCGCGCGAACCGCCATTGACTTCAATGGGCAGGCGAATTTTAAAAACAACAGGGACTCTTTCTGGCCACAATAGTGATGGAAAAGTTGTTTCAAGGGGACTAACACCTGGACTGTGGCATGCCAGAGGGGGATCCATGGCAAAACTCCCATGGAAAATTGCACAGTTGATGCAGAGTCTGCTTTTAATCCATAAAGGGCAGACATCACCTAACATTGACACCTGTCCTCAAAGCCCAGCCCTGATACACACTGACACAGAGCAGAATAGAGACTGTTCCCCCTACATAGGGTCACTTGGCAGATATGGATTGACACCTGTCCTCAAAACCCCTGATACACACTGACACAGAGCAGAATAGAGACTGTTCCTTGTCCACAGAGACCATGATACACACTGACACAGAGCAGAATAGGGACTGTTCCCCATACATAGGGTCACTTGGCAGATATGGATTGACACCTATCCTAATGATCCCTGATACACACTGACACAGAGCAGAATAGAGACTGTTCCCCCTACATAGGGTCACTTGGCAGATATGGATTGACACCTATCCTAATGATCCCTGATACACACTGACACGGAGCAGAATAGGGACTGTTCCTCCTACATAGGGTCACTTGGCAGATATGGATTGACACCTATCCTAATGATCCCTGATACACACTGACACAGAGCAGAATAGAGACTGTTCCCCCTACATAGGGTCACTTGGCAGATATGGATTGACACCTATCCTAATGATCCCTGATACACACTGACACAGAGCAGAATAGGGACTGTTCCTCCTACATTGGGTCACTTGGCAGATATGGATTGACACCTGTCCTAATGATCCCTGATACACACTGACACAGAGCAGAATAGGGACTGTTCCTCCTACATAGGGTCACTTGGCAGATATGGATTGACACCTATCCTAATGATCCCTGATACACACTGACACAGAGCAGAATAGAGACTGTTCCTCCTACATAGGGTCACTTGGCAGATATGGATTGACACCTGTCCTAATGATCCCTGATACACACTGACACAGAGCAGAATAGAGACTGTTCCCCCTACATAGGGTCACTTGGCAGATATGGATTGACACCTATCCTAATGATCCCTGATACACACTGACACAGAGCAGAATAGGGACTGTTCCTCCTACATAGGGTCACTTGGCAGATATGGATTGACACCTATCCTAATGATCCCTGATACACACTGACACAGAGCAGAATAGGGACTGTTCCTCCTACATAGGGTCACTTGGCAGATATGGATTGACACCTGTCCTAATGATCCCTGATACACACTGACACAGAGCAGAATAGAGGCTGTTCCTCCTACATAGGGTCACTTGGCAGATATGGATTGACACCTGTCCTCAAAACCCCTGATACACACTGACACAGAGCAGAATAGAGACTGTTCCTTGTCCACAGAGACCATGATACACACTGACACAGAGCAGAATAGGGACTGTTCCCCCTACATAGGGTCACTTGGCAGATATGGATTGACAAATCCCTGACAAACAGCTACCACATGCAAGGAAGGCAGCAGGGGCGCAAATGACCCACTCCCGACGCGGGAAGTTAGTGACGACAAATAACAATACAGGACTCTTTAGAGGCCCTGTGATTGTAATCAGTCCACTTGAAATCCTTTAACTTTGATCAATTGGAGGGAAGTCTGGTGCAGAGCCACTGACCCATGCACAGGGCCAGCCTTAGGCCTTTGGGCGCCCTGTGCAAGAAATCTTCCCAACGCGGGAAGGTAGTGACGACAAATAACAATACAGTACTCTTTAGAGGCCCTGTGATTGTAATCAGTCCACTTGAAATCCTTTAACTTTGATCAATTGGAGGGAAGTCTGGTGCAGAGCCACTGACCCATGCGCAGGGCCAGCCTTAGGCCTTTGGGCGCCCTGTGCAAGAAATCTTCCCGATGCGGGAAGGTAGTGACGACAAATAACAATACAGGACTCTTTAGAGGCCCTGTGATTGTAATCAGTCCACTTGAAATCCTTTAACTTTGATCAATTGGAGGGAAGTCTGGTGCAGAGCCACTGACCCATGCGCAGGGCCAGCCTTAGGCCTTTGGGCGCCCTGTGCAAGAAATCTTCCCGACGCGGGAAGGTAGTGACGACAAGTAACAATACAGGACTCTTTAGAGGCCCTGTGATTGTAATCAGTCCACTTGAAATCCTTTAACTTTGATCAATTGGAGGGAAGTCTGGTGCAGAGCCACTGACCCATGCACAGGGCCAGCCTTAGGCCTTTGGGCGCCCTGTGCAAGAAATCTTCCCGACGCGGGAAGGTAGTGACGACAAATAACAATACAGGACTCTTTAGATTTTCCAGACCCTGGGGTTGACATTAGTCCAGATTTACATCTTGTGACCCATGAGGATGTTCCAGGCACTACTTGTGAAATAAAGACAGATAATAAAGTGAATGATCCTTCTCCTTGGGACTTGCACCCTGTCGTTGAAGGTGGAGTAGGCAATGGCAAGAGCATGCTGTGGGTAGTCATTGCAAACACTCTCTTCCCGGTGAATAATGAGGAGACTAACTATGATGACGTTATTTGCGTTGAAAGTAATGATGCCAGAGATCTTTTGAAACCATATGGAAGGAACAAATTGGTTAAAAGAAAGGCAAGAGACCACCTGCATATAGACAAGAATACGCATAAGAGAAAGAAGAGAACAGGTGAAAAAGAGAAGCTGCAGACTGCCTATCTGCAAATAGTTGTGTTATGTCCTGAAGATGTCCGTGTTACCACAGTGCAGACTCTGTTTGATACACTACTGAGGAGAGTCAGAGAAACCCCAGATCTTCACGTATTGGATGAGTCGGTGCGTGGAGTTGCAGAGAACGTAGAACAAGAAATATTTAAACTTTTCCTGTGTACTGACAGCAGATATACATAGGGTCACTTGGCAGATATGGATTGACACCTGTCCTCAAAACCCCTGATACACACTGACACAGAGCAGAATAGAGACTGTTCCTTGTCCACAGAGACCATGATACACACTGACACAGAGCAGAATAGGGACTGTTCCCCCTACATAGGGTCACTTGGCAGATATGGATTGACAAATCCCTGACAAACAGCTACCACATGCAAGGAAGGCAGCAGGGGCGCAAATGACCCACTCCCGACGCGGGAAGGTAGTGACGACAAATAACAATACAGGACTCTTTAGAGTCCCTGTAATTGTAATCAGTCCACTTGCACCAGTGGGCCTAAAAATTAGGCATGTACACATGCCTGAAAAATTTGGTATTGTTGCAGCCGCTGCTGTAGCAGCGTCCAGAAAAATTGATGTTTGTTTCACAGGCAGAAAGTGCCCTAAAACATGGCGGCTTGAACCCTAGTTGGTGGCGGATAAGTCACGCAAGTCAAACGTCATTCAGAGCTAAAATACAGCAGCGTGTGGACAATTTTTAGCCCAAGGCAGCTCATCCCATCAGGCCTTTTTTAATCGAATGTATCGCCCAGTGTCAGTCCCTTCGGGATCCATCCCTCATTCATCTTAATAAAGGTGAGGTAATCTAGACTTTTTTGACCTAGGCGACTTCTCTTCTCAGTGACAATACCTCCTGCTGCACTGAAGGTCCTTTCTGACAGGACACTTGAAGCGGGGCAGGCCAGAAGATCTATCGCAAATTGGGATAGCTCAGGCCACAGGTCAAGCCTGCACACCCAGTAGTCAAGTGGTTCATCGCTCCTCAGAGTGTCGATATCTGCAGTTAAGGCGAGGTAGTATGCTACCTGTCGGTCGAGTCGCTCTCTGAGGGTGGATCCCGAAGGGCTGTGGCGATGCATAGGACTTAAAAAGGTCTGCATGTCCTCCATCAACAACACATCTTTAAAGCGTCCTGTCCTTGCCAGCGTGGTCGTGGGAGGAGGAGGAGGAGGATGACTTCCACCTCTCCCCCTGTTAGATTCCCGTTGTGCTGTGACATCACCCTTATACGCTGTGTAAAGCATACTTTTTAATTTATTTTGAAAATGCTGCATCCTTTCCGACTTGTTGTAATTGGGTAACATTTCCGCCACTTTCTGCTTATACCGGGGGTCTAGTAGCGTGGACACCCAGTACAGGTCGTTCTCCTTCAGCCTTTTTATACGAGGGTCCCTCAACAGGCAGGACAGCATGAAAGACCCCATTTGCACAAGGTTGGATGCCGAGCTACTCATTTCCCGTTCCTCCTCCTCACTGATGTCATTGAAGGTATGTTCTTCCCCCAGCCACGTACAACACCACGGGTACCAGATAGGTGACAACGAGCACCCTGGGATGCCTGTTGTGTTTGGTCTTGCTCCTCCTCTTCCTCCTCAAAGCTACAATCCTCCTCTGACTCCTCTTCCTCACAATCCTCTTCCAGCGTTGCCGCAGGTTCAGCAAGCGATGCTGATAAGGCTGTTTCTGGTGGTGATGGTGACCACAACTCTTCCTCTTCCTCTTCACGCTCATCTACAGCCTTATCCAGCACTCTTCGGGCACGCTCCATGAAGAAAACAAATGGTATGATGTCGCTGATGGTGCCTTCGGTGCGACTGACTAGGTTTGTCACCTCCTCAAAAGGACGCATGAGCCTACAGGCATTGCGCATGAGCGTCCAGTAACGTGGCAAAAAAATTCCCAGCTCCCCAGAGGCTGTCCTAGCACCCCGGTCATACAAATATTCATTAACAGCTTTTTCTTGTTGGAGCAGGCGGTCGAACATTAGTAGTGTTGAATTCCAACGTGTAGGGCTGTCGCAAATCAAGCGCCTCACTGGCATGTTGTTTCGCCGCTGGATATCGGCAAAGTGAGCCATGGCCGTGTAGGAACGCCTGAAATGGCCACACACCTTCCTGGCCTGCTTCAGGACGTCCTGTAAGCCTGTGTACTTATGCACAAAGCGTTGTACGATCAGATTACACACATGTGCCATGCACGGCACATGTGTCAACTTGCCCAACTTCAATGCCGCTATCAAATTTTTTCCGTTGTCACACACCACTTTGCCGATATCCAGTTGCTGCGGAGTCAGCCACTTTTCCACCTGTGCGTTCAGGGCGGACAGGAGTGCGTGTCCAGTGTGACTCTCTGCTTTCAAGCAAGTCAAACCCAAGACGGCGTGACACTGCCGTATCCGGGATGTGGAATAGTACCTGGGGAGCTGGGGGGTGCCGTTGATGTGGAGCAAGAAGCAGCGGCACAAGAGGACTCAGCCGAGGAGGTTATGGAAGAGGATGGAGTAGGAGGAGTAGAGGAGGTGGCAGCAGGACTGCCTGCAATTCGTGGCGGTGTCACCAACTCCTCTGCAATGCCACGCATTCCTTGCTTGTCAGCCGTCAGCAGGTTTACCCAATGCGCAGTGTAGGTGATATACCTGCCCTGACCATGCTTTGCAGACCAGGTATCAGTGGTCAGAGTGGACCCTTGCCCCAACACTGTGTGCCAGACATGCCATGACTTCCTTTTGCACAATCGAGTACAAGTTGGGGATTGCCTTTTGTGAAAAGAAATTCCGGCCGGGTACCTTCCACTGCGGTGTCCCAATAGCTACAAATTTTTTGAACGCCTCAGACTCAACCAGATTGTATGGTAAAAGCTGGCGGGCTAATAGTTCGGACAAGCCAGCTGTCAGACGCTGGGCAAGGGGGTGACTTGGTGACATTGGCTTCTTACGCTCAAACATGTCCTTGACAGACACATGACTGTGGGCAGATGAGCGGGAACTGCTCAAGGCGGGAGACGGAGTGGCGGATGGTTGAGAGGGGGCAAGAAGGACAGCAGTGGTTGACGTGGCTGAAGATGCTGGACCAGGAGGAGGATGGCGGCTTAGATTAGGCGTGCTGCTTGTACTCATGTGTTGATCCCATAGGCGTTTGTGATGTGAGATCATGTGCCTACGCAAAGCAGTTGTACCTAGGTGGGTGTTGGACCTCCCACGACTCAGTTTCCTTTGGCACAGGTTGCAAATGGCATCGCTGTTGTCAGAGGCAGACACACAAAACAAATGCCACACTGTTGAGCTCTGCAATGACGGCATTCTGGTGGTGGACACAGCATGCGTTGATTGGCGTGCTGTCGGGCTGACCCCGGGTGCCGATGCATGCTGTCTGACTGTGCCACTAGCTCCTTGCGACGACCCCCCCTGCTTCCAACTGGTCTCCTCCTCCTCCTCTCTGTCTCCCCATCTGAACTTTCGCCCTGTTCTTCTTCTCTTCTAGCGGGCACCCACGTGACATCCATGGACGCATCGTCATCATCAACCGCTTCGCTTGTATCTGACAATTCAGAAAAGGAAGCAGCAGCGTTTACAACATCATCATCATCACACCGTACCTCCATGTGTTTAATGCTGCCTGCCTGAGACATATCCCTGTTATCTACATCCTCTAGCAATAATGGTTGCGCATCACTCCTTTCTTCAAACGGGTGTGTGAATAACTCCTCTGACATACCAAGTAAAGCGGCTGTGGTGCTAGTTTTGGTGGTGGCGGCAGGCGGGTGAGTGCTATCTTGAGAGGTGCCTGAAGCTAAGCTGGAGGAGGATGGTGCGTCAAGGTTCCGAGCGGAGGCTGTACAAGATTGGGTGTCCTGTGTTAGCCAGTCAACTATGTCCTCAGAACTTTTCAAGTTCAGGGTACGTGGCTTCTGAAAACTGGGCATTATTCTAGGGCAAAAGGGAATCACAGCACCACGACCACGACGGCCCCTGCGGGGTGGCCTGCCTCTAACTGTCATTTTTTGGGGGATTAGTGGTACTATGCGTGCAAGCTACTGTGAGACCAGATATGATTGGCAATGTGAACTGTAACAGTTCTGCAGAGCACACATTTTAGGCCTGAGACACCCGCTTGAAGACAAGACACTGGAAACCTTTTTTCTTTGTAAAAGCACGCTAAAGAGACAGCAGATATGATTGGCAACTGTCAAAGCACGCTGGCAGGGTTGTGCAGGGCACACGCTGAAGGAAGGCCTGACAGAGC
Organism: Pelobates fuscus; assembly: GCF_036172605.1. Classification (NCBI taxonomy): domain Eukaryota; kingdom Metazoa; phylum Chordata; class Amphibia; order Anura; family Pelobatidae; genus Pelobates; species Pelobates fuscus. The sequence continues at coordinate 196,982,667 of NC_086322.1, read as the reverse complement.
CGCTTGAAGGACACTGACTGGCTGCTATTAGCTTACACTGGAAACCTTTTTTCTTTGTAAAAGCACGCTAAAGAGACACCAGATATGATTGGCATTTGTCAAAGCACGCTGGCAGGGTTGTGCAGGGCACACGCTGAAGGAAGGCCTGACAGAGCCGCTTGAAGGACACTGACTGGCTGCTATTAGCTTACACTGGAAAACTTTTTTCTTTGTAAAAGCACGCTAAAGAGACACCAGATATGATTGGCAACTGTCAAAGCACGCTGGCAGGGTTGTGCAGGGCACACGCTGAAGGAAGGCCTGACAGAGCCGCTTGAAGGACACTGTTTGGCTGCTATTAGCTTACACTGGAAACCTTTTTTCTTTGTAAAAGCACGCTAAAGAGACACCAGATATGATTGGCAACTGTCAAAGCACGCTGGCAGTGTTGTGCAGGGCACACGCTGAAGGAAGGCCTGACAGAGCCGCTTGAAGGACACTGACTGGCTGCTATTAGCTTACACTGGAAACCTTTTTTCTTTGTAAAAGCACGCTAAAGAGACACCAGATATGATTGGCAACTGTCAAAGCACGCTGGCAGGGTTGTGCAGGGCACACGCTGATGGAAGGCCTGACAGAGCCGCTTGAAGGACACTGACTGGCTGCTATTAGCTTACACTGGAAACCTTTTTTCTTTGTAAAAGCACGCTAAAGAGACACCAGATATGATTGGCAACTGTCAAAGCACGCTGGCAGTGTTGTGCAGGGCACACACTGAAGGAAGGCCTGACAGAGCCGCTTGAAGGACACTGACTGGCTGCTATTAGCTTACACTGGAAACCTTTTTTCTTTGTAAAAGCACGCTAAAGAGACACCAGATATGATTGGCAACTGTCAAAGTGCGCTGGCAGGGTTGTGCAGGGCACACGCTGATGGAAGGCCTGACAGAGCCGCTTGAAGGACACTGACTGGCTGCTATTAGCTTACACTGGAAACCTTTTTTCTTTGTAAAAGCACACTTTAGAGACACCAGATATGATTGGCAACTGTCAAAGTACGCTGGCAGGGTTGTGCAGGGCACACGCTGAAGGAAGGCCTGACAGAGCCGCTTGAAGGACACTGACTGGCTGCTATTAGCTTACACTGGAAACCTTTTTTCTTTGTAAAAGCACGCTAAAGAGACAGCAGATATGATTGACAACTGTCAAAGCACGCTGGCAGGGTTGTGCAGGACACACGCTGAAGGAAGGCCTGACAGAGCCGCTTGAAGGACACTGACTGGCTGCTATTAGCTTACACTGGAAACCTTTTTTCTTTGTAAAAGCACGCTATAGAGACACCAGATATGATTGGCAACTGTCAAAGCACGCTGGCAGGGTTGTGCAGGGCACACGCTGAAGGAAGGCCTGACAGAGCCGCTTGAAGGACACTGACTGGCTGCTATTAGCTTACACTGGAAACCTTTTTTCTTTGTAAAATCACGCTAAAGAGACAGCAGATATGATTGGCAACTGTCAAAGCACGCTGGCAGGGTTGTGCAGGGCACACGCTGAAGGAAGGCCTGACAGAGCCGCTTGAAGGACACTGACTGGCTGCTATTAGCTTACACTGGAAACCTTTTTTCTTTGTAAAAGCACGCTAAAGAGACACCAGATATGATTGGCAACTGTCAAAGCACGCTGGCAGTGTTGTGCAGGGCACACGCTGAAGGAAGGCCTGACAGAGCCGCTTGAAGGACACTGACTGGCTGCTATTAGCTTACACTGGAAACCTTTTTTCTTTGTAAAAGCATGCTAAAGAGACACCAGATATGATTGGCAACTGTCAAAGTACGCTGGCAGGGTTGTGCAGGGCACACACTGAAGGAAGGCCTGACAGAGCCGCTTGAAGGACACTGACTGGCTGCTATTAGCTTACACTGGAAACCTTTTTTCTTTGTAAAAGCACGCTAAAGAGACACCAGATATGATTGGCAACTGTCAAAGCACGCTGGCAGGGTTGTGCAGGGCACACGCTGAAGGAAGGCCTGACAGAGCCGCTTGAAGGACACTGACTGGCTGCTATTAGCTTACACTGGAAACCTTTTTTCTTTGTAAAAGCACGCTAAAGAGACACCAGATATGATTGCCAACTGTCAAAGCACGCTGGCAGGGTTGTGCAGGGCACACGCTGAAGGAAGGCCTGACAGAGCCGCTTGAAGGACACTGACTGGCTGCTATTAGCTTACACTGGAAACCTTTTTTCTTTGTAAAAGCACGCTAAAGAGACACCAGATATGATTGGCAACTGTCAAAGCACGCTGGCAGGATTGTGCAGGGCACACGCTGAAGGAAGGCCTGACAGAGCCGCTTGAAGGACACTGGCTGGCTGCTATTAGCTTACACTGGAAACCTTTTTTCTTTGTAAAAGCACGCTAAAGAGACACCAGATATGATTGGCAACTGTCAAAGCACGCTGGCAGTGTTGTGCAGGGCACATGCTGAAGGAAGGCCTGACAGAGCCGCTTGAAGGACACTGACTGGCTACTATTAGCTTACACTGGAAACCTTTTTTCTTTGTAAAAGCACGCTATAGAGACACCAGATATGATTGGCAACTGTCAAAGTACGCTGGCAGGGTTGTGCAGGGCACACGCTGAAGGAAGGCCTGACAGAGCCGCTTGAAGGACACTGACTGGCTGCTATTAGCTTACACTGGAAACCTTTTTTCTTTGTAAAAGCACGCTAAAGAGACAGCAGATATGATTGGCAACTGTCAAAGCACGCTGGCAGGGTTGTGCAGGGCACACGCTGAAGTAGGCCTGCCACCCAGATGCTTGCAGACAACTAACTGCTCTTCTATTACAGTGAAAAAAAATTATTTATTTTAAATCTAAAGCTTAACCGATTGTTAAAACAGATATGAGTGGTGGCACTGACTGTGCAAATGGGCAAGGCATCCAACCTCACACAGAAGCTGGCAGGCAGGCAACTGCTCTTCTATTACAGTGAAAAAAAAAATATTTATTTTAAATGTAAAGCTTAACCGATTGTTAAAACAGATATGAGTGGTGGCACTGGGCAAGTGGGCACAGTATATGCTGTGAGCCTGACACACAGGCTGGCAGGCAGGCACCTGCAATTACATTACACAGGAAAAAAAAAAAGCAGCCTGATGTTCTAGCCCTAAAAAGGGCTTTTTGGTTGCTGTCCTTACAGCAGAGATCAGATGAGTCCTTCAGGATTGTAGTGGACACTGAATACCCTAGCCTAGCTATCAATTTCCCTATGTAATCAGCAGCAGCTAAACTTTCCCTCCTCTCACTAAGCATGCATCTTCCGAATGAATCGAAAATGGATGCTGGGAGGGAGGTTGGCGGGTGTGGAAGGGAGGGAGTGCTGCTGATTGGCTGTAATGTGTCTGCTGACCGAGAGGCACAGGGTCAAAGTTTGCCCAATGATGACGAATAGGGGGCGGATCGAACTGCGCATGTGTCCGCCCGCCGCGGCGAACGCGAACAAGCTAATTTCGCCGGGAACTGTCCGCCGGCGGACAGTTCGGTACATCACTACTTATTAAGTATTAGCTTCCAGCAGTGAAAAAACTCCTTATATTCAGTTAGTCTAGCAGAAGTTAAATCGAAAGGATAGGGAGATAAGAGATAGAGGAATATATATATATATAATTTATATATATATTATATATATATATATAATTTATGCTAGTAAATGAAGAGATCACTCCAAAGGATTTTTCAATGAAATTCGTGGTGTATTAAAGTGATCAACGTTTTGACCCAAGAGGTCTTTGTCAAGACACATATATATATATATATATATATATATATATATATATATGTATATATATATATATATATATATATATATATATATATATATGTGTATATATATATATATATATATATATATGTATATATATATATATATATATATATATATATATATATATATATATATATATATATATATATATATATATATATACACACACACTCCAACCTCTGGCACTCACCATCAATGAAAAAAATAACTTGGATAATACCTGGGTGCTTCTAGCGCCAAAAATAAAATAAACAGTAAACAAAGCACTACTTAGGAAATGTTTCAATCATGTATTTTACAAATAATCATATAATATATATATATATATATATATATATATATATATATATATATATATATATATATATCTATATCTATATCTATATATATATAGTCTCTATGGTGGAATGTGTGTCACCTAGAAGTTTGGGGAAAATAATTAAAATATTAACCATGAATGACTTATTTCACCATTTCATATACATTATTATTATTATTCAAAGTATAAACTGCAAGAACAACTAATATCTCTATGAAAAAATAATTTAGGGAAACTAACAATTGCCCTAAAATTTCAATTGCATTAAAAATAAAGCATTTTAAAAGCTTATTTAAAGCACTATAGCAGAATTACAAAACCCGATGTTATAGAAAGATTAAAAATATGAAACTACAGAGTGGTGATAGGTTTAATGCAATTTTTTTCTTTTGTATTGGATACATAAGAAAAAAAAAATCATGGCCATGATTTTCTCCTTCACTGCTCACTCTGCTTTACTTCATGTTATATGAACCTTTTCACATGCTTGAAATTAGCATCATGATTTTAATCTTGTGCCTGGAATTGACATTATGCTGATTGGAATTGTCATTATCAGGGATATACACTAAAGTGAGAATTTAAGAGAATTCAAATTTAAGGCCAGAATAATCTAACTGAAAGTTTAACTGCATTTTTTCCGAATCGCTTTTTAGACCTTCAATTTGAAATCGACTTTGAATTTACGTTGAACTCCCACTTTAGTGAATAACCCTTTATAATGCTAACCTGGATTGTTTGCCCCATATAAGCTTTCATCATTCTTTCTCATCTATTCCTAACCAAGTCCTAGAAGAAAGTTGTCCAATGACAAAAGGCAAATTATTGGAATGCATGTGGTTGCTCAGTATTTGGTCTCTGCTAAGCTGCTACCTTTTTTGGTTCCCCTGGTGTCCTTTCTTATTAACATTTTCCAGAATGAATAATGGTGGGCAGAATGTTTTAAAAGGTTCCCATGATCAGATAATATGATCTAAGTAGAGGAAGCAAAATGTTGCACTTTTGAAAGGGATTTAATATTATTACATTTTTCTTGTTTGTACTATTTTGCCTCCTTGCTTTGATGTGTTGTTTTTCATACTTGTTACTTTCTTTCCATTCTTTTCTCTGGCACTTAAAGTGTCCTTCTCAGGATGTCCATTCCCTGTCTTTATCCATTATCCAATTCCATGGTACCTATTTTGAGTCACAAAAAAGAGTGATTAAAGAATAAAAACAAAACACTTTTTCACTTTTTGTCATTATGCATACATTAGATTGAACTAAATGTCCATGGAGCACCATGGTCTATGCACTAGATTGCCAAGTGGAGTTTTGTGATATTCTTGCAGTGATGGATGTAATAAGAATTAATGTCAAAGGTCCAGTTCTGGAGCCAACCATGGTTAGTAATACATACACACTATTTCCATGAGTATTGATACCTGTTATGATATCCTCTCCTATCTCTACGATCAATAATACTATATGGAACACCTACAATCGTTTTTACAATAAAAAAAACAAAAAACATTAAATTAACAGAAAAGTCCATGCATTGAGAAAACTGAGCTAAAAATAAACATCACATAAGACACATGCGGTTAGTATATATATATATATATATATATATATATATATATATATATTCTCTTTAAATATATCATCTGTGTTATAGAGTTTGTACTTGTTTAAATGTCAGGTAGATCTATTTATTGTTCATTTGAATTGCTACTGGTATCGAACATTATGCAACACATGCCTGATGGTAAAGAAAGGGTTAACCAAATGGTCAGACAATCTCTAAGGGGCTATGAAGAATCCTTGAGCAGTGGGGATTGTAAGTCAGGGTGAGTCCTGTGATTAGGCATAATTAGTGACACAGGCTGTTGCTGGAGACAGAGGCTTGTCAGGCGATTAGATGATAGTAGGTTAAAGGGAAACTCCAGTGTTTTCCTGGCACTGGAGGGTCCCTCTCCCTCCCACCCCCCAATCCCCAGTTGCTGAAGGGGTGAAAACCCCTTCAGTGACTTACCAGAGGCAGCGGCATGTCCCCTGTCGCTGCTTCCTCCTCCCCCGCCGCTCCTCCTTCTGCTTACGTCGGCCGGTGGGAATGCCGCGCATGCGCATTAGCGCACCCCATAGGAAAGCATTGAAAATGAATTTCAATGCTTCCCTATGGGGAATAGAGTGACGCTGGAGGTCCTCACACAGCGTGAGGACGTCCAGCGACGCTCTAGCACAGAAAACCTGTGCTATGAAGCAGGAAGTTCCCTCTAGTTGCTGTCTAATAGACAGCCACTAGGGGAGGACTTAACCCTGCAAGGTAATTATTGCAGTTTAAAAAAAACTGCAATAATTACAGTTGCAGGGTTAAGGGTAGTGGGAGTTGGCACCCAGACCACCCCAATGAGCAGAAGTGGTCTGGGTGCCTGGAGTGTCCCTTTAAAGGAAAAACAGGCAGGGAATAGAGCTTAAATAGCCAGTGTATTCTCTGTAACAAATTTACAAAGACTAAAAAAACAAACAAAAACAAAAATTTTATCTCAATCAATTTGCAATAGTTACTGGAGTCCCCTGTTGCTGTCCCTTCGTTCAGTGTTTTTGAGCAGTTTCACACTAATTAAGGGTTGCTGATTACCAACAGCTTGACACCTACTGGAGTTAAGGCTAAGGTAGATATTATACACTTCCTTCTATCCATAATAATTAATTCAGCAATTTGGGGCTCTGATATGTTGAAAGCAGTCAACTAACACTTGAGCCAATCACAGTAGCCCTTAAGCCAAGTAGCACAGGATGGGTGGACTACTGAGAACTTATATTTAGCATTAAAATATGAAAAAAGATTTAATACTGAATGGAAGGTGACACTATAAGCACTTAAATGTGATGAAGCAGTTACATTGCCTAGAGTTTCCCTTTAAATAACTGCTGAGAGCAGGACAAGCTGTAGAACACTGTGGATCCTAGCCATTCCACCCTTTAGAGTTGTCTAATTGTCATGATGTTTGTTAGTTGTACAGGACCAAAATTATCCTTGAGGCTCAGGTAATAGAAAGATGCATGTCATTTCAATTTGTGTTGTATGCAGTTGAGGTGAAACTCCTGGGTGGCAGCCTCAGGTAGCAAAGTGCAGATGATCACCATAAAGTGGTCAGGCAAGTCATGTTGCTAAACATCTTCTTTAATGCCACAAATGCGTGACCATTGAATGGAAGACATGACCTTATTACCATGGAAACCCATGTTGCTTTACTATGTTATATAATCCTAGAGAACAGTCCACATGGCTATATTACCATATTTTTGACATTCTTTATTTCACACAATTCACTATATGAGTACACAGTATGTACACCTCAGGGTATAAGCAGATAGTATTAGCAGTATATTGCAGAAATGGTACATGAAAATAGCAAAGATAAGTATATACGTAGTGTAACGGAATGCAGTGTATTAGTCCACAATATCCGTTGGTATTCTCAGGAAATCCACAGTCGGAGCAGAAAGCACGGCAACATTCCCCATCCTCCCAATAACCGGACGAAACACAGTTTGGGAGTCAACTAACTTGCTTTATTCACAGACTTCCATATTTATGCAGTTCCCCTTGCAAGGGGTTTCCTTACAGCTGTTACAGGGGATTTCTCCCATCAGGCATTGTAATTATCCCAACAGGCATTGCTACACGAGAGGGATACTCCAACTAAAATGGACGATTAAGTGGATTATCCCCTCGTGGAGCAAAACCGACAATTTATACAGAAATCCATATTTTATACATTTTTGCTCGCTTTTAGACGAATGACCGTTCGGTAGATAGCTGGGGTCGGCGGGCACATTTAGTGAGAATAACGCTCTGATCCCAGCTAAACTAACCGAACGCCGCACAAAATACATTAAAACATTGAGTTCGGTTTAAAAGTACCGAACATCTATGGGGAACAGAATGTACCGAACGCGGAACTCCCGAACGCTCTGGAAGTCCAGCGGTGTTCGGATCATTGAGTAGCCGTTTTCAGTTCCAGGCTCTCGACGACCGAACACCGCTGCAGAGACAAAGGATCCAAGATGGCCGACCGCCGCATGGTCGGTAGCCGAACGGCGGCCACCTAGGAGAGCCCTTAATTCCCGATTGCAACATTGTTGCAATCGGTTAATTGGTGCCACACGACTTGTGAATGTGTGGTCTACCTGGGGAGCCCGCATTCGTACGGCGAACGGCCGGGATAGCCGTGTTTCGTCGAACGAATACTTTGTATGCTGGCAGCGTACGGCTGCCAGCATGCGAACGGCCATAACACAGCACTTATACAGGTAAGGATATACAGTATACATTCAGCCTATGGACAACCTGCAATACATATAGTTCAGAAGTGGCTAGTTTTGCCACAATGCTCCCCCAGAACCAAGCCGGCATACACAGTCTGATCCCAACGGATCGGCTCGGGGATGTCCGGGGGAGTACTCACAGATCACTTTTCTAGTTCAGTCTGTCTGGATAACCCGTCAGCGTTACCGTTTTGTTTTCCTGGCCGGTAGTGGATGGTAAAGTCAAAGGGCTGCAGCGCCAAACTCCAGCGCAGCAGCCTGGCGTTGTCCCCAGATACACGGTTTAGCCACACCAACGGGTTGTGATCTGTGAGTAAGGAAAAAGGTTGTCCATACAAATACGGCTGTAACTTTTTAAGGGCCCACACCACGGCCAGGCATTCCTTCTCAATAGCGGCGTAGCTCACTTCACGGGGTAACAACTTGCGGCTTAAGTAGGCTACGGGGTGTTCCCCGCCATCGGCTCCCACTTGACTCAGCACTGCCCCCAATCCAAACATTGAAGCGTCTGTGTGGACAAGAAATCTTTTAGTTGGATCAGGAGCAGTTAACACGGGAGCATTAGTTAGGGCTGTCTTGAGTTGTTGGAATGCCTGCTCACACTCTGGGGCCCAGACAACCAGTCGAGGAAGGTTCTTTTTGGTCAGGTCCGTCAGGGGTTTGGCCAGGGTGCTGTAATCGGGTACAAATTTTCTATAATACCCTGCAGTCCCTAGAAACGCTAGCACCTGGGTTTTGGTCCTGGGGGTAGGCCACTTAGCTACGGCCTCAATTTTGGCTGGCTCGGGTCTCTGCTGCCCACACCCTACTCGGTGTCCCAGATACTGCACCTCGGCCATACCTACGTGGCACTTACTCGGTTTTAAAGTTAACCCGGCTTCCCCAATACGGTCTAAGATCGCCCCTATATGATCTAGGTGATCTTCCCAGGTCTGGCTGAAGATGGCTATGTCATCCAGATAGGCACAGGCATAGTCCTGTAAGCCGTCCAGTAGCCGATCTACCATCCGCTGAAAAGTAGCCGGAGCGTTTTTCATTCCGAAGGGCATGACCTTAAACTGGTACAGGCCAAACGGAGTGACAAACGCCGACTTGGGGATGGCATCATCGGCTAAAGGAATTTGCCAGTATCCCTTACATAAGTCAATGGTAGTGAGACACTGACCCCGTGCCATCTTATCTAGCAGCTCGTCTATCCGAGGCATCGGGTAGGCATCAGACACTGTCTTGTCATTCAGCCTCCGGTAGTCAACGCAGAATCGGGTAGTGCCATCCTTTTTAGGCACCAGGACTACCGGCGATGCCCAGGGGCTATCTGAGGGTTCGATAACCCCTAGCTGCAGCATTTCATCCAACTCTGCTTTCATATGGGTCCGGACGGATTCCGGAACCCTATATGGCGCCTGTCGCATAGGTAGCTGTCCCGGGGTTTCAACTCGGTGTGTGGCCAGCGGAGTGTACCCAGGTAAATTTGAGAAGGTAGCCCCTTTAGCTACGATCAGCGCCTGTACCTGGGCACGCTCGTGAGGGCTTAGCCGCTCCCCCAGTTGAACTCCCCGGGAGGGATCTACCGGTTCTTCCGGTTCTAGTAGATCAGGTAGGGGCAAGTTCTCCTGATCTTCTAAGGCTGAGGCACAGATTGCCGTCACATCTTCTATCCTCTCATGGTAGGGTTTGAGCAGGTTTACGTGAAGCATGCGCCTTTTCCCCACCCCTGAGCAGGGGCCGATTACATAGGTAGTGTCGCAGCGCTGCTTCACTACCTGGTATGGGCCTTGCCAGATGGCCTGCAGCTTGTCTGTGCGGACAGGTTTTAAAATTAAAACCTTCTGTCCCACTTGAAAGCTGCGGTCCCTGGCTCCTCTATCGTACCAGCGTCGCTGACGTTGCTGAGCCGCCTGGAGGTTGGTGTGCACAGCCTGAGTTAGTGCCTCCAGACGGTCTCTGAACTCCAGTACATATGATACGATAGGGGTTTCGCTAGCCGTACTCTCCCCCTCCCAGTGTTCCCTAATCAAGTTTAAGGGTCCCCGTACTCTTCTCCCAAACAATAGTTCAAATGGGGAGAACCCGGTTGATTCTTGGGGAACCTCTCTATATGCAAAGAGCAGGTGAGGCAGAAACCTCTCCCAGTCTTTGTGGGTTTCCCCGAACGTCCGAAGCATCTGCTTCAGCGTCCCATTAAACCTTTCACATAGTCCATTGGACTGGGGGTGGTAGGCGGAATTGACTATTGGCTTAATGCCACATACCTTCCACATATGTTGGGTGACCTCGGCAGTAAATTGGGTGCCCCGGTCGGATATTATTTCCTGGGGAAACCCTACCCGGGAAAATACTTTTATTAGCGCTTCAGCTACGGTTTCAGCGTGAATGTTAGGGAGAGCCACAGCTTCGGGGTACCTGGTGGCGTAGTCCACCACGGTTAGAATATACTTTTTACCAGAGGGACTGGGTTTTGGCAGGGGCCCTATTATGTCCACTGCTACCCTGCTGAAGGGTTCGGCAATAATGGGTAGGGGGCATAACTTGGCCTTGTGGCGATCCCCTCGTTTACCTACTCGCTGGCAAACGTCGCAGGAGGTGCAATACTGTCGCACATCCTGTGAGATTCCGGGCCAGAAAAACGCATGCGTCAGGCGGTATCGGGTACGGGTCATCCCTAGGTGTCCTGACAAGGGCATATCGTGAGCAATTCTGAGCAGTTCCTGCCTATACTTCCGCGGTACTACTAACTGTTTGTTAGTCAAGGTGACAGACCCCCCCACATCCTTGGCCGTGACACGGTACAATAACTCTTTCTCCCACGTGTAATGCTCCCCCTCTAACCCTGTCTGGTCAGCTTGGGCCCGGTCCCTATAGACTTGTAGAGTGGGATCGGTCTGTACTTCAGTGACAAAGGTAGTCGGGGTATCCCAGGATATGGGAGTCGGGTGGGGGTCATGGTCTCTTACCTGAGCCTCAGAGTGTATCGGTGTAGCCGTGGTGCGAGCCTGTTGCCGTGTGGTTACCGAATGGGCTTCCTGGTAGGGGGCCTGTGGAACAAAGGCAGAGGTCATCTGACCCAAATCATTCCCTAGCACAACATCTGCTGGTAAGTTCTGCATTAGTCCCACTTCTACTGTCCCCTCCCCCGCACCCCAGTTCAAATGTACTTTTGCCGTGGGTAGTCGGTATACAGCTCCCCCGGCTACCCGAACAGCCACAGATCCGCCGGTATGCGTGCCCTCCGATACCAAATGGGGTGCTATTAGGGTTAAGGTAGCTCCCGAATCCCGCAGTCCCTGAACTTCGTTCCCCTCAAGGGTTACCAGCTGCCGGTGATGCTGCCGGTTATCGGTGGCTCGGACCGACATTACTTCGTGCAATATACCCAGGGGTTCCTCCGCATGAACACTCCACAAATCCTGAGTGGCTGGTTCCCTCTGGTAATGGTGAGCAGCCGCCCTGGGTGCGGGGTTTGGACGCCCCTGATTCCAGGTGGGCCTGCCGCGATTCTGGGTGCATTCTCGGGCCATATGCCCCCATTGTTTACAGGAATGGCACTGGATGTTGGCCCGCCCGTTGTATCTGGAAGGTGGCGGTATCTGTCCTTGTGAGGGACGGAACGGAGCGGCTGTGGGCGCTAGAGATGGTGTAGCGCTAGGTAGTCCTGTGGGTCGGGAGTAGCTTTTGGCTACAGGTCCCTGGTGCCTCCGGGCATCAAAGTGTTGATCGGCCAATCTAGCCGCTTCGGTTAGGGTGAGGGGTTTTCTGTCCCGCACCCATTCTTGAGTCTCCGGTGACAATCCGTTAAAAAATTGCTCCAGCAACACCATCTGACGCAATTCCTCCATGGTGGTGGCGTTGCTGGCCTGTATCCACCCTTGGGATGCTTGATCTAATTTGTGTGCCCATTCTGCGTGCGAATCTCGCTCTGGTTTGCGTAAGTGTCTGAACTTGCGCCGGTATGCCTCTGGGGTAATGGCATACCTCTCCAAGATTGCGCGCTTTACTTTTTCATAATCTTTGCTGTCCTCACTGGGCACAGCACGGTACGCTTCGGCTGCCCGACCTGCTAGTTTGCTTGCTAGCAGTTGCACCCATACTGACCGTTCTAGCTCATGCAGATCACACAGTCTTTCAAAGTCCTGCAAGTACCCATCTATTTCGTCCTTTTCCTCGCAAAAAGCTCTGAAGGCCTGGTACGGGATCTTGGGCTTTACCGGGTTGTAAAGGGACCCGGGGTTGGACTCGGTTCGAGTCAAGGTGTGTTGCGGGCTGTGTGCCATAACATATTCCTGCACATTTGCCATCACCAGGTTCAACATGGCATCCGATATAGGCTGCGGCAAAAATGCTAGCCTGGTCCTCATCTCTCTTTCATAGAGGGTTTCCTCCATGACTACTGGGGGTGTAGGGCTGCGGGCTTGGTCTCCCTCCATCAGCTTGGCAATTAGGGTAGCCTTGGTTTTGCTGCTGGCTACTTTCCCTCTGGCTTCCAGTAGTTCCTTTAAAGTCTGTCGTTTCAGTATGGTATAATCAATCTCCATACGAATTGCCTTTGCTTTCCTTGTTCGGTAGTTCCAGTTACACGAACTCCTCTTTTCGGCTGTAAGGTTCGGATCCCGTCGCTTGCCACCAATTGTAACGGAATGCTGTGTATTAGTCCATGATATCCGTTGGTATTCTCAGGAAATCCACAGTCGGAGCAGAAAGCACGGCAACATTCCCCATCCTCCCAATAACCGGACGAAACACAGTTTGGGAGTCAACTAACTTGCTTTATTCACAGACTTCCATATTTATGCAGTTCCCCTTGCAAGGGGTTTCCTTACAGCTGTTACAGGGGATTTCTCCCATCAGGCATTGTAATTATCCCAACAGGCATTGCTACACGAGAGGGATACTCCCACTAAAATGGACGATTAAGTGGATTATCCCCTCGTGGAGCAAAACCGACAATTTATACAGAAATCCATATTTTATACATTTTTGCTCGCTTTTAGACGAATGACCGTTCGGTAGATAGCTGGGGTCGGCGGGCACATTTAGTGAGAATACCGCTCTGATCCCAGCTAAACTAACCGAACGCCGCACAAAATACATTAAAACATTGAGTTCGGTTTAAAAGTACCGAACATCTATGGGGAACAGAATGTACCGAACGCGGAACTCCCGAACGCTCTGGAAGTCCAGCGGTGTTTGGATCATTGAGTAGCCGTTTTCAGTTCCAGGCTCTCGACGACCGAACACCGCTGCAGAGACAAAGGATCCAAGATGGCCGACCGCCGCATGGTCGGTAGCCGAACGGCGGCCACCTAGGAGAGCCCTTAATTCCCGATTGCAACATTGTTGCAATCGGTTAATTGGTGCCACACGACTTGTGAATGTGTGGTCTACCTGGGGAGCCCGCATTCGTACGGCGAACGGCCGGGATAGCCGTGTTTCGTCGAACGAATACTTTGTATGCTGGCAGCGTACGGCTGCCAGCATGCGAACGGCCATAACACAGCACTTATACAGGTAAGGATATACAGTATACATTCAGCCTATGGACAACCTGCAATACATATAGTTCAGAAGTGGCTAGTTTTGCCACACGTAGAAAGAAAGAAAAAACTGAGACTGATTTTATTTTTTTGTTACTATGGGTGAAATAATACTACTATGAGCAAAACTGAGCCTCAAATTTGCCCGGAAGTCACTTTACATTACAGCTGGAGCAGGGGCTATAAAGGCAGCCAAACTAAGAGGTACACCTCAAACATGGGTTAGCATGGAAAGAGAATTTGAGGTGGGGGGGATAAAGGAGCTACGTGAGACATTGTGTGTTTTTGCATGTGTGTGATAAAAATTAAAAGCAAGAAACTTTGGCTGTGTGTAAAGAAGAAAAACAAAGAAATTACATTCACAAACAACAAAAATGTCTATGTGATCCACTAGTAGACATCCTCTCTGGTGAGATAAGCCAAAACACAAGCTGGATTGTTTCCTTTAATCTAGGGGTAATTCAGTTTCAGGGTGTACCATCTATACGTGATGCCTTGCTCCATAGGTTGTTACCGCAATATTCCTTAGGCAAACATAGGCTAACCAGTTATATTATACATCCTACAAATACCGGTTCCTAACCGTGAACCATCACTGCCATTCTTTAGCGTACTTGTCCTCCTCTCCTATAAGGCGGCTTGCCATCCTCTCATAATTACTTGATGTGTCAAGGCGGATCATAACCTCTGTTAAAGTGGGGGATTGAGTTGCTTCCACCTGTATGCGATGGATATTTTAGTTACTATTAGACAATGTATAATTATTGTTAACGCTTCCTCAGGGAGAGTAGTTGGGAACATGTGTAGGAGATAGAATTCAGGATGTCTTGGGATATCAACCTTCAAAGCCACTCTGAGAAATATTTCCAATGCGTGCCATAGTGGGGTAATTTTTGGGCAATCCTAGAAAATATGTTGAAGGGTGCCTGCTTTGGTCTGGCATCTCCAACACTCTGCAGGTGTACCAGGGTATATTTGGGCTAGTTTAGTAGGTACCATGTACCATCTCATGTTTAATTTACAGAATGCCTTCCAATGTGCTAGGCTTCTAGAGGCCCGTTTAGTAGTTCTTCATGCCTTATACCAGGTTTCCGTCAGGAGCTGCTTATCTAGGTTTTTTTTCACATTGGTGCATGTAGGCTATAGTTTCCTCATCCCCTAAGGCCATGAGAGTAATTTAGCAAATAAAATAAAGCTTTTATGTGTGGAAGTTTCCCTATACACGTATGCACAAAAAGTGGTCTATGTACGCTGTCTTGTAATGTAGGTAGTACTGTATTCATAATATGTTTGATACGCAGGTATGAAAATAGTTCCTGGGATGGCAAAGAATAAATCTTCTGGAGCTCAGGGAACGGCTTAATAGATGCTTTGTTATATAAGGAACCCACACATCGGACCCCTCGCCTTGTCCATGTATGTAAGCATATATCCGTTGTAAAAGAGGCAATAGCCTGAATTGGTGCCTCAAGTAATAGGGCCTTAGCTACTTTGAGTTTAGGTACAACCTGTTCCCATGTACTTAAGAGTAGTTTTGTGGAAGACAGCATAGTACAAGGTTGTACCTGTCTCACCAGGCCTACCTAAAGAGCCTGTTCCACTTTACCACAGGGTATACACGCATTTTCCAAAGCTAGCCATACTGGGGGTGTAGTACGGTTAAGTATAAGTATAGGATAAGTATTGTGGCCTTATAATATAAATGTACATTCAGTATATTTAGGCCACCTTCCGTGTATGGTCTCCATAACAAATTCTGCGCTATTCACAGAGGTGTTCTTTTCCATATGTGTGCATTAACAACTGTTTCGAATTTCTTTAAAAGAAAAGATCACCAGATGAAAAGGTAATAAACAAATATCTAATAAACCATTTAATATAGGCTGCTACTTTCCCCTCCCCCCACCCCCCTCCCACACCTACACTCCTTTATAAGTTTATCTTATGTTATGTGTATTATGTTTGTCGATGCAGAAGTGTAATGCACCAATATTTGGTCTAAATGGACCTTTAGAAAGAGCCAATTGATCTCAAAGTGCAATAGCCCTATGAGTCAAGGTCCCTATATAGTAAATCAGACTATCAATTAGACCAGACAAAATGAGCCCACATAAGAAATGTTTTAAGCAAAGGGATTCATACAGGTAATGTGACGGTGATAAGTGTCCACTGTGGATACACTGTAACTATGTTGGGTCATTAAAACTGGAGGAATGTACTAGTTGATATGTTTTATGCTGCGGATTGATCCGTAGGAGCTATGCATAGGTAGCCAACATACTCCATATGAAGATCGAGTTCTATAGGAAGATTAAGTTTAAGTAATCTAAGTAGGGCAATATGACCTTTGATGGGTATATCTATGATTTTTTTATATAGCTGCTTATATTATGGGTGCATAATTCTCAGGCTCAAACTTATACGGTAATGCATGACGTGACTGCGTTCACGTATAATTTTTGTTTCATTGTGACTGCGTTCCCATATCACTTTGTCTTAATGCATAATTGTATAATTGAATAAATTAATAAAAAAAATTATATATAAAAAAAAAAGTAGACATCCTCTCTTATGTAGGCCTCAGGTTATTGTGACAACATATGGGTCGACTTGGGCCTGTCATATGACAAACAGATCGACCATGGATGGATCCCAGTGGAAAGGTCAGAAAAGAAGGTAAGCTGCATAGACTCGAATGAGTAAGGTGATTTCTCCCTGACAGCTGCAGCGACAGTGACCTTATCTCTGCCGAATTCAAGCTGAGCTACCACATCACGTGCCGCTGCTGTGGATGCTTTGGTCAACTTCAGAAGCATGATGAAACACTCCAGCTGTATCTCCTTAGCCTGCTTAGGGGTTAGTAAGGCAGTAAAGAGCCATCTTAAGAAATTAGGTAGTTCAGCTGTACAAATATACTCGGAAATGGCTTGAATCTTGAGGTTATTTCTGCGGTGGACATCCTCAAGAGTGGCAATATGTCGCTCCTGGAGCCCCAGAATTTGCTGTACCTCCTGTGATGAGCGCTCCAGGAACAAGAACTGTTGGACACTCGCTATATGTTCCACTGCCTGGAGCTGTCCTCTGAGGCTGTACAGCTCCAACCAGAGCGCCGCCACGTTCACCTGTGTTGTGGATTGAAGTTCAGCCCTGCAGGGTCTTTAATATGACCGTAGTGACTGGCGAGGAGTTGATCTGCTGTGGGGTGTTAGCATCTTTAGGCTGTGTGATAAGTGATCATCCTCCACTCCTCTGAGGAGTCAGAGCCTGGTAAAAAATGCTGCCTATATCACCTTCAAATCTGGGTTTGTCTGGTCAGGCGTTCTTAGATTTGTGACCCATCTCCAGTAGGACAAAGCTGAATCACAGTATTTCCTCGATGTGAGGTGTAAAATTGATGAAAATAAGCTGAAATTTCTCTCTCGGTCTCGTGGGCTGAGGGAGCCATGACCATCCACTGCAAAGGCTAGGCTCTATCCCCCCATATTACCATATTAACCTTAAAACATATTCAACACTGTGTATATAGATGTACTGCTTAAATGATTACATAGTCTATTAGTGTATATATATATACTCCACAGAAGCATTGCTAGGTGGCAAAAAGACCAGGGGCTCCTACCATAATTGTATGGCTCCTACCAGAGGTGTACACACAATCCATGGAGCCCTGTTGCGAAACTGATCCATGTGCCCCCCCCCCCGCACCCTGACCCTCTCCCCCCTGACCGTGCCCCCCCCTCGACACACATACAAACACATACACACACTCCCCCGACAGACACATACATACTTACACACTCACAGATACATACATACACACCGGCAGACACATACATACAGACAGAGACACAGACAGAGACACAGACACACACACAGAGGCACACACATACAGAGACACACACACACATACATACACATACAGAGACACAGACACACACATACAGAGACACAGACATACACAAATGCGAAAGGAGGACTCGGAGGAGCTGCAGGCTGAGCTCCCGGGTCTTCTCTCCCTCCCCTGCCAGCTGCCAGCATGGTGCCTGCGGACCGGGGAGGGAGATCAATGATCTCCCCTCCGGTCCGCAGGCACATTGCAGGGCTGGCACTTGGACAATGCCAGCCCTGCACTAGCCGGCAGTGGAGAATCTCGGGGGGGGAGGGCAATTGCCCCATTGCGCCCCCCCCTCTGAATCCGGCAGTGGAAGGTTCTACCCGGTCGCGGGGGTCTGCAGGGCGACTGGGCCCCCTGGAGTGCCGGGCCCGGTTGCAGCTGCGACCCCTGACCGCGGTACATACACCACTGGCTCCTACCATATAGGTTGATGATCTGTAAAATTCTCTCTCTTTATCACACTCTTTTTCCAACATCAACTTGTTCTATGAATAATTTTATGACATTAAATATTTCAATGATTTCAAAGTATTATATAAACCTTTATTTACAAATCACACACATCTGAAAGCTCAGACACAGGCTGCAGGGGGTGTAGTGATGACGTAACATGTGTAGCGCACGTCCTCATAGAATGCGGCTGAGGGGACTATCGAGGGAGATGACCAAGAGAGGAGGGGACGGCTCGATCTAAATGGCATGCTACTTGGGGTGCTTTACAGATCCCCACATAATGGCCAAAGAGGACCTGATGCTAGTCTGAGAAGAAGGGAGCTACTTACCTTTGTGCCAGACAGAGCTATGCAATACAGCTACCTCCTCCATGAATAAAAACAGCAGGAGGAAATGGCGAGCTGCAATAAACCAGATCCGGAGTATGTATCAAAAAGCTAAGTGCCCAATTATATTAAAATGCATGTGTATAGTCAGTAGGGGAATGTACAAATAATATACATTACATTTTTGGTCAGTTGAATACTAAAGGACCTTTGAGAAAGATGGGGAAAATATAGGACAACATAAAGAGCAGAACTCAGTGGGCAATATATAATTTAAAGTTCATTCAACTTTGCTCACAGTGCTGAGCTGATTGCCTAACAGTCTTAAGCGGGTTGGGTTAATTTTCCTTATGGTTTTTGTTTGTTGGATTTTTTCTTTTCTTCTATTTTATTTACTTATTTATTTATTTTTTGGTTTGTTCCGTTTTTCTCTATTGCTATTCCTTCCAGCCCCCTTGTACTCCGTCCCTATTTTTTCTATTTTTTCTATTTTTTGCACTGAATTCACTACGCCATTAAAGAAGGAATAAATGAACGCGAAATAGAATAAGAAAAATGAAATATAACTGTGTATGAAAGCGAAGAAAAGAAGGCGGGGGGGAGGTGAAAAGGAGAGGGGTCCAGGAAGAAACATTAAGGACAAAAGGAATATCATACCAAAATCAAAGATATCACTATTAAGACAAGTTTATAATTTCTAGAGAGAGAATAGATAAACCAATAAACAAAATGGCCACTAAAAAACACAAAATGGCAAGCATTTGAAAAAAGAAAAGAAACCCAAAAACAAAACAGAAAAACACCTTTCCTCCTTTTTTTCACCAGCACCTCCAGGCAATAAGTCAAACCTGGAGGAATCTCTCTTGTCAAATATCCCAAATGAGGGAGATATTAATAAAGGACAAAAGGAGGAAAATCAAGAGTCAAGAGAAGGAAGAAATGAATAGGACCACCTACTCAGACACCTAGATACACAATTTGGGAAATTAAGAGAGGAAATTAAAGTTAATACCCTGGGCATTAAGATAGAACTTCTGACTCTTAATCTACAAATACAAGGGATAGAAGAGAAATTAATTGGGATGGAATACGAGGAAAAAGTCCACAGAGAAGAACATCTGGCACTAGAAAAGAATATAGCTGACATGGAGAACAAACTGATAGACTTGGAAGACAGGTCAAGACGGAACAACTTAAGAATCAGAGGAGTATCAGAACAAATAATTGCAAAAAATCTGGAGCCAAATAGAGAAGATTTTATCAAACACCTGGATGTGGAATGGGATGCCAGAATTCCTATGATGGAGAGATGACACAGAGTGAATAAACCTAAAGGTGTCCCAGACCAGCTTCCAAGAGATGTACTGATATGCTATGCGTCTTTTAAAATTAAGCACAAATACTGAGAGCTACAAGAAGTAATACATGAGCAGAAGAATACGAAACCGTGACAAAAGAGGAAAACCTGTTCTGATAGAACATCAATTCTGAGACAGAATAACATCAAATATCGATGCGGGTTCCCCACGAAAAATTATTATATCACACAAAGGAAAGATTACTCCTATTGATCGAGCCGAAGATCTAAAAAGCTGTGCAACCGCAAACAAAATTGGAAGTAGCCCCAATCACCCATCAACAAACAACAAGGATACAACTACCTAAAGGAAAGGAAGGGAGGAAGAAAAAAAGGGGGAAAGAAATGGCACTAGCGACACTTAACTCCTTAAATAGGGAAGATGAAAGAGAAGAATATATTAAATAAGAACAACCACCGATAAACATACATATATACACGAGTGTCCTTTTCCCTTTTTTTCCCCCTTTTTTTTTAGTCTAAAAGTACAAGCAAGATATATGGAAAAAGTATAAATATATTAGGAAATTGGTTAAGTAGACAGGCAACAAGTTAAGCAACACACAAAGTGAAGCATAATTATTCTCATATAAAGATCTACAGTAATTCAGAACGAAATGACTCAAAACGCACACTAAATAAACATTAAGAACAAAAGGAAGATATAGTGACACAGAAAGGTACACACCTCCACACAAAAAAAGGAAACAAAAAGGGGACAGAAAAAGAGGAAGGGTAAAAAAAATTATAATAATAATACTCAATAGAGAGGTTAGATTAGTAATAATATAAGTTTTCCAAGATGAAGAAATAAAGCAATAGTGAGTAGAAACACTTATATAATGATTACATCAATAATAAGCTGAAAGGTGTGTGTGGTTTCTTTTGTCCCTACTCCTTTCAATTTTTTTTTCAATTTTTTTATTTCCAGGAGTGCTCTAAGGTTGACCCTCCATAGATCGTATACCCTCAGTACTCTAATAAGCAGCTAAACAGTTAGAATCCTTACAATCGAAGTGGTATCTACAGGCCAACAAGCCAGAAGCACTAATAACTTACAAACTGAAAAGAGAGAAACATAAAGGAGTAATATATCAAATAAAGCATAAAGACACTTATTTAATGGCCCCAGAAAAAAATAGGAAAAGCATTTAAAATTTTTTAGCAGGATCTATATAACCTACCAGAAGAAATATACGACAGGGAAGAAGAAATTAAGATTTTTTTCCAAAACATAAATATGCCAAAAATTCTACCCAACCAATTAAAACTGATAAATCAACCCATAACAGAAGTAGAGGTCAGTAAATCAATAGATACACTTAAAATAAAGACTGCTCTTGGCCCAGATGGCTTTACAAATACATTTTATAAACTAATGAAAGAACAACTAAAAGGAGAACTCTAATATTTTTTATTATATAATGAGAACAGGATGCTGTCCTGGAGAGTTGTTAAATGCGAATATTGTCCCCATCCCAAAACAAGATAAATATCCAGAATTAATTGGCAATTATAGACATATTTCGCTAATCAATACCAATATTAAAATGTTATTTTCTATGCTTGCTGACAGATTTAAAATACTTATGCCACAATTAATCAACAATGACCAAGTAGGATTCATACCAGGGAGGTCCTCAATTAATAATTTCAGAAAAATAATAAATATATTAGAAGAAACAGACAACAATGAAACCCCTCTAATGTTACTGTCAATAGACGCAGATAAAGGATGCTACACTTAGTTCAATAATTCTGTGTCTTTTATATATGCTGTGGATAGGAAAATAAACACTTTACCTTGGAGAGAGGGGTCGTGTGGTCTACCATTAAAGACATAGACGTGTGTAAGTTTAGAGCCGAATTTACTTGAAAAGGCTCTAAAAAAATGTGCGTGTAGACATATCTGTTACTCACTTAAGTCTTCACTACAGTATTTAATATACTACACAATTATCTGTATATATTTCTGTTTTCTTTTGTATGTACACTACATTGGAGAATATAAAGGATAATTGTCTTTGAATCACAGGTAATCCACTGTGTTCTCACACTCAATACAGCGCTGCACTCTTAAAGATAGAAGACCCAAGGGGTGGCAACACCCATTGGGCCTGAAGTCTTTTTTCTGTATCTTGGTGATTATCTTTGTATGGTGGGTTGTGAGGAGTACCCATAGAGTGTATACAGCAGCTATAACTTATTGTTCACAATTATTATTCAGCGCCACATATTCCACACCTATTGTAAATATATTCAATAGACGCAGATAAAGCGTTTGACTGGGTTGGTTTCATGTTTGCTACCTTAAAACAATTTGAAATTACTGGTTCAATACTATAAGCTATATCTGCTCTCTATAACCCTCCATCAGCAAAAATCACAGGGTCAGGATTTAAATAAAAAACATCAATATAAAAAACGGGACAAGACAAGGATGCCCTCTTTCCCCTTTATTGGACATAATTGTGTTAGAACCTCTAGCAGTTTCAATAAGACAAAACTAAAAAATTAAAGGCTTTATGAACATGTCAGGACAAATAAAACTAAATATCTATGCTGATGATATCTTATTAACATTAGAAGAACTAAAAATCTTGGTCTCAGAGTTACTGAAGGAGATAAATAAATACCCTAAAGTCTCGGGATATAAAATGAACCCAGATAAATCAATATTCATTGCTAAAAATATGAAGAGAAGATTAACTAACTTTCTTGTACAAAATATCGGGTTAGATTATTTAGGCATAACCATAACCTCAGATCTAAAAGACCTAAAAGAAGCCAACTTCTTACCCTTATTAAAACAAACCAATAAAAACCTAAGGGATCGGAAATGATTGGGCTTCTCTTGGTCGGGTAGAATCAATATTATAAAAACATATATTTTACCAAAATGGCTGTATTTATGGAGAACGATCCCTCTAAACTTTCCAGAAAACTGTTTATCTTTACTACATTCATCCTTTTCTAATTTTGTATGGGGTAGCAAGAAAGCAAGGGTTAAACTGAAAAACTTGGCTAGGTCAAGACAAGATGGAGGATGGGGGTGCCCAGAAATGTTGCAATGTTATCTGACTAGTAGACTTTTCCACATATTGCTCTCTCAAAACAATGCGGCAACTGAAGAAATATGGTACTTAATGGAAAAAGCTAAAACTGGGGTAGGTAACCTATCCTCACTATTTTGGGTCTTAGACTTGAATAAAAAATGTATTAAATAGGAACAAAGTAAATCACAGATACTTAAAAAATTAACTGGTTGGTGGGATAAATTCACAATTAACATAGGACTCAGAAATAGAATAATAAATGCGCTTCCATTTTCTACCATTTCAGATATGTTAGATAATATAAAAATAGATACCTGGAAGACCGGGGGGATAAGGGAAATTTAAAAACATATATAATGGAACATAAAATTAAATAAGTCCTTCAACCAAATTATGGAGGAATTTAATATTCCCCTTAAATAAACTTTTAATTATCTGCGAGTCAAAGGTTTTATTTAAGAAAATAAAGGGGAGAAAATCACAAATCTCAGACACCTTCTTGAACTAAAGAACTATAAAAACTTACTGGCAAACTGCGCCAAAGTTATACATAGATGGAGACATGATAAACCTATAAGACTGATCAACAAATGGGAAAAAGAGCTACAAGTACATATAGAAGAAGAAGAGTGGATAAGCTCTCTAAATAAACTATACAAACATATACACTGCCTAAACCTTATAGAAACACAATTCAAACTTTCAAACAGATGGTACCTAACACCGAAACATTTAAAAAATATCTTTCCAGAGTCATCAGATAGGTGTTGGAAATGCAATATCAATAAAGGTGTCACGATTCTGGGAACCAAAATACGCTAACACACACACAGAACAGGTGCAGTACCGGACCTTAAAGTGGCCGGGCTAAGCACACAAAGAATAGTCAGGAAACAAGCCGAGTAAGGGGAACCAGAAGACAGAATAACGAGAGACAAGCCGAGGTCAAAGGGTAAGAGAAAGTCACAAGGTCGATTAAACAAGCCAAAGAGTACGTAACCAGAGAGAAACACAAGTAGAACAGCAATACTAGAAAGCAAAGACCACAACAGGGCAGAGAGAGACAGGAAAGGTAAGTATTTAAACCCATTGCTTAACTCTGATTGGATAATTTCCAGTCAGAGTTAACAATCCCACGTGGGAGATATCTATACCTCCCACTGTGATTGAGGCACTGTGCCTTTAACGCTGGGTCAGGTGGCTGACCCCGGCGTTTACAAAACTGGGCGGTCTCCCAGCGTGCAGCGGCATGAATGCTGCTGCTGGGGGACGAAGAGGAAGACGCGGGCGGCATCCGAGGCTGGGAGGATGCCGCTCGCCGAGCGCACGAGGAGAAGGGAACCGCGGACGGCTGGAGGAAGAGTGCCGTGAGCGGACTGCAGCCTCCCCTCGCAGCCGCCCGCGGTATCCTGACAAAAGGTAATTTGATCCACATTTGGTGGCAATGGGTATCCATTAATACATTTTGGAAAGATGTAATCAATGTAATATATCAAATAACGGAAATGAAACTAGTAATCAAGCCTGAAGTGGTCCTGTTAAACCTGAATTGGCCTAAAATGACAAAAAAGTACTAATGGTAACGTCACATATCATCACAGAAGCTAAACTACTCTTAGCACAAAATTAGAAAACAGGGAAAATCCCATGCATTCAATAATTAATAACACAAGTCATATGGCAGACAAAAATGGAAAGGGGTATATTGGTGAACCTAGGAAATAGATATACTCAAATAGAAGACTGGGACACATGGATGAATAAAATGGAAGCTATAACTTAACAATTATCACAACAGAGTTAAAAGTCTTTCTTGTGTCCTCTCTCTTTTGCTGGCCTTTTTTTTTTTTTGTTAAATGACAACAAACCAAGGCAAGAATTAATACCATTGCTCTCCTCTCTCCTGTACTTTTCGCTCAACACTTGATGTGTGTATAGTTTATTTCCTCTTATAGAGAGGGGAGGTGACGGGGTGGAAAAGGGAGAAGGAAAAAAAATTATATCCCCAAAAATGGGCAGATAAACAGAATAGAAAAATGAATTGTATTACACTAGGCGTAAGGTGTGCTCTCTCTCTCCAAAGATAGGCAGGGAATGAAAGATTTACAAACAAGAATTTATAATAGAATTTAAGAATCAGGATGGGCGGGGGATTGAGTGCGAAGGATTGGGGAGTTTAATAGTATATGAATAATTAAGTTAATCCCTTCTGTTTCCTTTCATCTCTTACCATCTATAAATGTAAGAAGTAAAGAATAGAGAAGCTTAAGAAAGGATAAGAGACCTAAGGGCTAAGAGGAGAAGGAGAAAGTTAGGAGATATTAAGGATGACAATAGTACCAAGGCCTGAAATACAGAAAAAACTGCTAAAAATATACAAGATAGGTAGACGTCTGAAATATATATATATATATAAAAAAATATATAAAAAAATAACACACAGAATTAAACTGATTGCATTAAAAAAAAAACTGCCCCCAGACTATATGCAGTCTTTGCTAGCCCTCCCCTCTTTACCGGCACTGACTTTCATTGGGAAGCTTCTGTGCTGGAGCCACGAGCGTGTGCATGTGATGGCAGGTTCCAAAATATTTTCGGTCAACTGTAATATAGATCATTGAGAGTGGGGGAGGCACGTTCCAGCTTAGTGCACCTGCCACTTCTGTTAGATCCTACTGCTTTTACTGTGTAGCACAGCTGAGCTACTCAGAATTGGCAGGCCTTCCTTGCTAAGCTCTACTCTCTTCCAACTGGGGGAATTCCCCAAACAATGGGGTGCCAAAATCCCCTTCCAACAAAGTAAAGGAATAGAAAAACATTGATTAACTCTTCTCACAAGTTTGTATCCATATATTTTGTAGCTTCCTTCATTGTTTCAAAACATGCAAAATATATATTATAGACGTGCATGAGCATAGACACAAACATGCAAACTACCAGGCACACATGAACAGTCATACAGACACACAGACATATATGCACAAATATATGCAAACACATGCACACAGGGACATAATCATACAGACACAGACATGCAGGTGCAAGCACACTATTAGACAGCTATACATGCACAGAAACATTATCATACAGACCTAGAGGCACACATTTATAAGGCACTTAGTTATAGATGTACAAACATACAACAATATATACTCAGATATGCATACTCAGCCCTATGTGCAAACAAGTCACCTTCATGAGACACCTTTCTCCTGCCCATTTTTTTTTTTTTTTAAATCTCTCTCAAACATAGTTGCTAACTCCTGGGGGTCCACTGATCCTTTCAGCATGTGGAGTCCAACTCTTACTCACTATATGGAGCCTTAACTGCTTTTCCTCTACAGGGAAGAAGACTGTTTAAGATAGGCAAAGGTCAGGGCTAGACTATTTATGTTAGTTTGATGTCCCTCCAGGGTATCCCACATGCAGTGTATTGCTGAAGTGCACTCACATCAGGGGAATCCCCTTTGTTTTGAAGAGTCCCAAAAATGTGACAGGCATTCACTGGTCAATTGTCTCTAGTTTCGCCAAAGGATAAAAGTGGGACAGGGCTTGTAAAGGTAATTTTGCATGTGTGGGGGTGTTGCATGTGTTTGGAGGCTGCTTGTGAAATTTCATGAAAAGTATTACTTTACTGAGAGGGTAGTGGATTGAATGGAATAGCCTTCCAGCTGTAGTGTAAGAGGTTAACACAGTAATGGGGTTTAAGCATGCTTTGGATAGGCATAACGCAATCATAGATATAAGATAAGGCCAGGGACTAACAAAATCATTTAGTAAATTGGGCAGGCTAGATGGGCAGATTCTTATCTGCCATTTCATTGTATGTTTCTATGTATCTATGTTACTATGTAGTGTATGCATTTGTTCATGGGCTGTAGTGTGTGTCTGTCTAGAGGCTGAAGAAAGAATATGTGTTGGGACTGTAGTAAATGTCTAGGGGGGTGAAATGTGTGTGTGTATAGTGGCTGTGGTGTGTGTGTATGTGCGTAGGGACTGTAGTGTAATGTGTGTGTATAGGGACTGTAGTGTGGTGTGTATGTGTGTAGGGACTGCACTGTAGGTGGTAGGTTAGGGGCTTTAGGGTGTGAAGGAGAATTGAAATAATATATATATATATATTTTTTTTTTTTTTTTTTTTAAGGAGTGTAACCATAGGCATGCATAGACCATTGCATTAGGAAATTCTTCCCTTTTGTTATTTTTTAATGTTATGTAATGTGAATATGTACTAAATACAAACTAACACACACACACTCACAAATACACATTCAGTCATACATCATACATGCAGACACATTCACTGATACATATAGGCAGGGCTCCAAAATTTCAGGTCCTCGGTAGGCCCGGTTTGAAATTTGCTTGCTATTTCAATGTGTGTATATATATATATATTTATATATATATATATATATATATATATATATATATATATATATATATATAGACAAAAAGAGAAACCTTGCACTCCTACTTACATATTTAGTGACCCGGTGCTTGATTGCACTATTCAATATTTGTAAACGATAATCAGCACTCCCAGGTATTTGTAGAAAAACTTCTATTTATTCCAAATGTCAACGTTTCAGTTCCTCTAGGGAACTTTCATCAGGACAGCAAGCAACAAACAAATGATGCACAAACTGTGTTTAAATAAGAACAACAATCAAAATAAACTTACAGATCAGCTGTGTATGGGGGCCGGCCATTCAAATTACCACACTCACGGGCTGACACCATCTGCAGTCAATGTCTCATTACGCGCTGCTTACTTCCGTGTATACACTGGTTGCCAAAGTGAGTCTGACGCTAAGCGCCTGGCTTTCACTCATTGGCTTATTCTCCCAGCGCCAGCGTTACATGTAACACCGGGGGTTCAAGCGCATGCGTGTGAAACAAAGGACTTCGATGTAGTGTCAAATTCCCGATGTGGATTTGAAATATATCTAGTTCCCACATCAAATACTTGATGATATTATATCTCAATGCAGCAGGGATACACAACTACCCTGCATGCCCATGCCCCATTCCGATCACCGAGCTTACGGGTAAACACCATCTGAGGTCAGAGTCTCGTTGAGCGCTGTATACTTCCGTATGCGGGCTGGTTGCCAAGGTGATATTGACGCTGCGTGCCTAACTTTCCCCCATTGGCTCATTCTCCAAGCGCCTGCATTATCTGTAACCACGGAGATTCAAGCGCATGCGTATGAGATAGACCTCCGATTTAGTGTTAATTCCCGGAACGGGTTTGAAATATGGCCAGTTACCACATCAAATACTTGATAACATCATATAAAAACCACGGATACGTAACCATTCTCCCTTCCCATCACCATTTCCTCTATATTCAGACCAAACTCCAATCCCTAACTATGTGTTGTAAAAAAATTACGTGTGATGAAATTAATTAGTTAATCTATTCCTACGGACTGTAAATAGAGGAACTTGGACAACAATATATCTAATGTGTGACTTATAACCTGGCCTCTCTGTGGTCAGGATCAATACTAGCAGTGATCCAAAATATACAAAAAACTATGTGCAGTCAAGTGTGACCTAGCCCACCAATAATCTGAGTTCTATTGGAAGTGTAATATAAGACCACTAATTTCCAGTGTCTCTTGCAATCTTATGAAATATACAAAAAAAAGTGGGTAAATGTGAAAATAAACAAATATCTATTCTAAAGTGCTAGTGCTGTCATATGCAAAACCATTTGAGTATTATATATGGCCGGTGGCCAGTGCAGTACACATATCTATCACACCATGTGGTGATTAAATTTACTGGAGAATGCCGATTATGACCATAATCGCCATTCCTATCAAACAAAAAGTTCAACTATGATACTAAATAGGAAGGAGGATACGGGGGAAGAGTCCAGACAATGGTCTACCCGATTTAATTGATGCATAAATCAGCATCTGTATATTAGTCTATAATGAAAAAAGATGTATGAATGTGTTCTAAACTCAAAATGTGTTAAAACCATAATCAAATATACAATAATTATGAAAATTTAAAAGGTCCGGCACTAGGACTAAAGAGTAATATTAGTAAAGAGATTCATACAAAGTCCTCCTATTAGGACCCATATATTTAAAGAAAAGAGATATACGATAATTTTTCATTGAGTCCATCGGGGGCAAGAGTTCCCAATTTTTTGATCCACCATGTTTCTTTCTGTAGCAGTTTTTCCTGTCTGTTGCCTCCTCTTCTTGAAGGGGGAAGATGGTCAATCGCTACACATTTCAGTGATGTTAAGGGATGACCCTTATCCAAGAAGTGGCGTGCCACTGGTTTATCCGACTTTTTATCCCTATAGGCAAGCCGAATGCTCGACCTGTGGCCCCTTATACGTTCACATAGGGCAGTTTCTGTCTTGCCCACATAGTTCAGTCCACATGGGCATGATAATTTGTATATTACGAAGTCTGTTCGGCAGCTTATTCTATGTTGAATTTTGAATACCTGGCCCGTGTGTGGATGATTGAAGCTCTTACATGGAATGAGGTGTCCACATGTGACACACCCCAAGCATCTCACGCATCCGTTATTAATGGTATTCTTATTGGTCGGCATGTAACTTTGAGTCGGGTCCGTGTGGACCAGAAGATCTCTCAGACTCCTGCTATTTTTATAAGAAAACATTGGTTTCTTACGGAGGCTGTCCGGGAGACTAGGGTCCTTTTCCATAGTATGCCAATTCTTGGTCACTGTTTGGCAAAATCTAGTGGTGGAAGTATTGTATGTCATCGGGAAAGGAATCCTTGATTTACTATCACTTGGTTGCTTCACTTTCTCTACTGTGTGGTCCCTCACTCTCTTAAGCGCTCTATCCAAAATTTTCCGTGTATAGCCTCTAATCATAAATTTGTTGTACATTTGTTGTAACTGTACTTCCCGCTGGGCAACTCTGGAGTTATTCCTGATAACTCTCAGAAATTGTGAATAAGGCAAAGAGTCCCTCACATGTTTAGGATGCGCACTCTCGTAATGAAGTAAGGTGTTTCGGTCCGTTGATTTTGTGTATAATTGATATTCTATTACTCCTTGGTCGAGTATAATCTCTAGATCAAGGTATTGTATTTTCTCACTGCTGATATTTGATGTAACTCTAATTGGTGATTCCAACCCATTAATATTTTCAACAAATTTTGTTGCATCTTCAGGACCACCTTTCCATAGGATTAAAATATCATCTATGTATCGAAAATACTTGAGAATGTGTCCTGAATATTTTGTGAGGATATGCTCCTTCTCATACTGGTACATATATGAGTTAGCGTACATGGGGGCCATAGCCGCCCCCATGGACGTCCCCGCTTTTTGTAGATACCACTTGGTTTCGAATCTAAAATAATTATTTTCCAAGGCCAGGGCTAGCAGATCCAACGTGAACTCTATAGGGGGACCTCGATAGTGTTCAGTCTCACATAGTAGTTCTCTCATTGCGTCAATGCCCCCATCATGGGGTATCACTGTGTACAGGCTGGAGACATCGAGAGTGATTAGAGTGATTTGTTCATCAACAGATTTTATCCTTTTAAGCTCTTCTATCAATTGTACCGTGTCTCTTATGCATGTAGGAATTGCATAGACCAGTGATTTAAATAAAAAGTCCAGGTATTTAGCGATAGGCTCTAAAATTCCATCCACTGCCGATACAATCGGTCTTCCGGGAGGCTTAGAGGAATGCTTATGGATTTTCGGAAGAGTGTAGATGACAGGTATCCGGGGATTTCTTTTCTCCAGAAACTGAGATAGTTGTATATCGATAAATCCTGCCGTCAATCCGAATTTCAGAGTTTCATGAATTTTCTGTGCTCTTTCGTAGGATCACCTTTAAGGACTTGATAGGTGTTTGTGTCTTCTAGCTGTCTGTATATCTCCAGAGCATAATAATTATAATTTTGTATCACAATTCCCCCACCTTTATCTGCCGGTCGGATTATGATAGAGGCATCTTTAGATAGTTGTTGGATAATCCCTCTCTGTTTAGTTGAGAGGTTAGAGTGTATTGGACGCTGATTGACTAATATTTCCTCCGTTTCAGTTTTCATTAGTGTGAGAAAAGTTTTGATGGTAGGATGACAAACAGGCGGATCAAATTTACTCGCAACTTTAAACCTGTGCATAGTACTCTGCTCTTGTTCCAATGGTTGATCTTCTTGCGACTTATGAAAAAAATCTTTTAATCTTAAATTTCTACCGAATTTGAAAAGTTCCACATCCCATAGAAACTGGTTAGGTAATGTGGTGGGGATGTAGGAGAGACCCTTATTCAGAATATCAATTTCTTCCTTTGACAGCTCTCTATCCGACAAGTTAAAGACTGGAATTACTTCCGGAGGGGTGGTTTGTCCCTGAGTCCAGTGGGGATGCCCCCTCTGGCCCCTCCGTGTAATATGTCTCTTTCGTTTCTCAACGTACTCCTGGTGATTTTGCGTGGAGGAGATGTCGTTTCTGTTTGGTTGCTTATCCCTAAAAAAGTGACCGACTTTTGTGATGAGGATCCCTCATTCTCTGAGGCCGACTCTCCCGAGGTGACATCTATGGTGGAGATGTTGGGTTTGATGATTCTTTTACGGAAGCGTCTAGGTCTCTGTCTTTGATCCCCCATAAGCCATCTATATACTTGATTCTCACTATAGTCCATTCTGACTCTCTCCATCTTTTGCCGTTTGAATTTTACTAGTTGGGGGTGCACTGATCCTTTCAGCATGTGGAGTCCAACTCTTACTCACTATATGGAGCCTTAACTGCTTTTCCTCTACAGGGAAGAAGACTGTTTAAGATAGGCAAAGGTCAGGGCTAGACTATTTATGTTAGTTTGATGTCCCTCCAGGGTATCCCACATGCAGTGTATTGCTGAAGTGCACTCACATCAGGGGAATCCCCTTAGTTTTGAAGAGTCCCAAAAATGTGACAGGCATTCACTGGTCAATTGTCTCTAGTTTCGCCAAAGTATAAAAGTGGGACAGGGCTTGTAAAGGTAATTTTGCATGTGTGGGGGTGTTGCATGTGTTTGGAGGCTGCTTGTGAAATTTCATGAAAAGTATTACTTTACTGAGAGGGTAGTGGATTGAATGGAATAGCCTTCCAGCTGTAGTGTAAGAGGTTAACACAGTAATGGGGTTTAAGCATGCTTTGGATAGGCATAACGCAATCATAGATATAAGATAAGGCCAGGGACTAACAAAATCATTTAGTAAATTGGGCAGGCTAGATGGGCAGATTCTTATCTGCCATTACATTGTATGTTTCTATGTATCTATGTTACTATGTAGTGTATGCATTTGTTCATGGGCTGTAGTGTGTGTCTGTCTAGAGGCTGAAGAAAGAATATGTGTTGGGACTGTAGTAAATGTCTAGGGGGGTGAAATGTGTGTGTGTATAGTGGCTGTGGTGTGTGTGTATGTGCGTAGGGACTGTAGTGTAATGTGTGTGTATAGGGACTGTAGTGTGGTGTGTATGTGTGTAGGGACTGCACTGTAGGTGGTAGGTTAGGGGCTTTAGGGTGTGAAGGAGAATTGAAATAATATATATATATATATTTTTTTTTTATTTTTTTTTAAGGAGTGTAACCATAGGCATGCATAGACCATTGCATTAGGAAATTCTTCCCTTTTGTTATTTTTTAATGTTATGTAATGTGAATATGTACTAAATACAAACTAACACACACACACTCACAAATACACATTCAGTCATACATCATACATGCAGACACATTCACTGATACATATAGGCAGGGCTCCAAAATTTCAGGTCCTCGGTAGGCCCGGTTTGAAATTTGCTTGCTATTTCAATGTGTGTATATATATATATATATATATATATATATATATATATATATATTTATTGATTTACTCACTCACTCCCATACCTAGTCAATCATATAATGAAAGACATTGTAACACACAGTCCTACCTGAAGATACACTCACAGATATACACATGTACACAAGACACATGCACACACAGATACAAACCATCCGAAATGCAGATTCTCAGTCTCAGTCATACAGACACAATACATGGTAAGTAGTGGAATTTCTGTTTAGCACAAAATAGGAAGGGAGATTCAAGCTAGCTGCCCTTCAGCTCAATATAGCTAGTGGGGAATTAGGTGCTGTGATGGGGGTTTAAATAAATTAGTGTTTAGATAGGGGCTGTAGTGAAGTCCTAGGGGCTTTAGAGGGTCAAAATCTGTAGGGGAAGTTAGGGGCAGTAGTGAGGGTTAGGAGCTCTAGTGGGGGATAAGAGCTGAAGGTGGGCTTACAGACTGTAGTAGGGGATAATGGTTACATGCTGTACTGGGGTTTAAGGGTAGTGGTGGATGCTTGTGGGGTGGAAAGGTAGTTTAGGGACTGTAGTGGGGGATAGGGGCTGTAGTGAGTAATATGTGCTGTAATGGGGGGGTAGAAGCTGTAGTGGTAGGTTTGAACACACAGTAGTGGGAGGTTTAGGACTATTGTTGGGGCTGTTGGGGTTGTAATAAGTGAGTTAGAGGCAGAGGTTAGATGCAGTAGTGTGGGGTGAGTGGTAGAAATGGGGAGTTAGTTGGCGTTAGGTGGTGTACTTTGGGGGTTAGAGGCTGAAGGAAGAGGTTAAGTGGTCTAGTAGGGTTGGTGAGGGTCTTTATTAAAAACAAACAAACACACAAACAAAAAAACAATAACTAAATGCAGTTTCTCTCCCCCCTCCATGAAGTCTAACTATAGCCAGAAAGTGGGGAATTCTGAGTCTGGTGGTCTGGTGGGAAATACAGCTGGTCTACACCACATCTATTTCTAGCCAGTGGCAGGAGTTGTACAAGAGTATTGCCAGAGCTATTCTGTCTGTGACCTGGCAGATATGATGCGTGTTATGTCCCGCCCTCTCCATACAGCCTGCAACATTGCCCATGTCAGCAACATATAATCTGTAAATTACATGAAATAATTTTTAGTCAATGCCATTTCCAGTAATTTCAAAATACATTTCTGTATCTAATCTGGAAAATCTAATTTGTATAGGAACCGCTTATTTGCCATCATATTGTCTACATACGGTATAGATTTATAAATAGGCCCCATATTTATTTGTTAAGAAAGGTGATTTTAAGTAGCCTTGTAAAATTAGATAATGTATTATTTGGATGTGCCCCAATCAGTATTTTAAATATCCTTAATAACCAGAAACAGATTCCAAGTATTCAAGTTCCTCAAAAACTCTGATGTGTCCATTATACAGCTTTTACATTAGCAAGAGCCAGATGTAAAAACTTTAATCAAAGAGATAGAAATCAGACTGGGTCCAAAAAGTGACAGAGCAGCAACATTTCCACCTAGTACAAGGTCTTTATCAACCTTGATAAAGACATCATAGTAGGTCAAAATGGCACTGCTCTGTCACTTTTTTGACCCAATAAACCTGCATTTGGTTTGAGCACTTTGATTGCCTGGAGATTCTTTCCTCTTCTGCCATTGTATTTGATGACTTCACAAAGGGCAGATTTGCAAAAAAAAAATACAAAAAATTAGCTGTGGCAATTTAAGTATTGGTTGCTTACTTACACATTTTCTTTAAGCAGAAACACAATTTACTTAATCCTTTTTATATAACTATATAGATGTAAAATAATTGAACAATTTCATAGTGTTCATACATTATCGTAGTACGCTCTGGAAGTTAGCAGGTTATACTAGCTTAATTATTAAAATGTTATCACATTAATTCAGTGTGTGACAGTTAAAAAAAAATAATTAGTAGCATTTCATCTCTATGTCATTTCACGCATTTATTTATTTTAAACAAGCAATGATGAAAAGTTGCAGTATGAATATGAAATTATAATTTGTATATTTTAGAACTCTTTAATTGTATTTTGGTTTTATACCAGCCTTTAGTTCTAGATTGATGAATGCTTTGAGACACATAACAGAATTCTTGTGATGTTATGGTACAACACATTAAAGTTTTCTGTTTCCATTAATCTTATGACCCTTAAGCTATCCTTCCTTCATCATCTACTACAAATCTTTTTTCAGTCTTTCATCATCTTCTCCACACACATAAACATTATTACCACATCATTGTGTGTGCTTTATCCTTTCTTGCAAAAGTTTATAAAACTGTGATTTTCATACTGCATTTGGATATACCAAAGCGTCTTAACTGTTAATGTATGCAAAACAATGGGGTTTATTCATTAAATAGTGAGCATTGGTGATCTGATGATAACCAGTTTGCTACACATAATCCAAATAAATTTTAGATACATATCCAAACTGATGCAATCAGTGGTCCGATCCCTCTAAGAAGAATTAAAAGCTCTAACAGCATTAACCAGGAAGTTTACTTACCTTTTCTCCCTTTCAGCATCAGTCTTTGTGCTGCTTCCTTTAATTTCCATGATCTTAGCCAATCTGATGCTTTCCAATAGGAAAGCACTGGGAGACTTGTGCACATGTCCATCAAAACTGCTGCACTTTGCCAATCAGATGGTCTCATGTCATAAAAAAAAGCAGAGTTTCACTTTGCTATTTTGCCAGAAGCTCCACTAGTTGCATTTAATGCAATGAAAATTTCCCACAAATGGAGTCTGTGGCATGAATGACCATCCTTTGGTCTGGGGACAAACAGTACCCTAAGAGCTTATACAAACTGCATCTGCAGAGGTAGCATTTACATCTATGGAGGTAGCAGTCAAAGTCACACAAATTCAGGCAAGGCAAAACCACTACAGTAAAAGGTATTTTATGCTACAACCACTATATTTTAATATACTTTTACAATCGTAAAAAAGTTGAAACCACTAAAATAAAAGGCATTTAAAAAAAATGAGTTGCAAAAGCAGAAGTCATATAATTTAAAACAAATATATATTTTCCTTTTTTATTCATGGAATGTAAGGAAAAAGGGGATGACATGTTCCAAGCTGGTGTTACTGTTGCTCAAGTTTTTTATATGACAGCCATAAATGGTTTAAGGACAGCGACTAACTATCCTATTATGTCTATCACTATACTGCTCAGAAGACAGACTATGGATTTATCTCTGTTGTTCCAAAAGTCTTTCCAGCAGGTCTAAACTGGAGTTCCAACACATGTTTACATCCTGTCATAGACTGTGTGTGGAACCTTGTGTTTTCTTGCTTTTGCCTCAAGAGTTGTACTCTACAAAAAGTGTAATGTACTTCAGGTGAGTTAATAACAACCATTTGTGGACCGAACCAGATGTCGATCGCCGCCTCCAAGATGGCAGTTTTGGCCACAAACCGTCTCGGGGGCCACCCAGTTTTGGCCACAAACAGTCTCTGGTGCCACCTCCAAAATGGCCACCCGTCACTCAGGATGACACAAACAGTTCCCATAGGCAATCCTTGGTGTCCATTTTAGATGAGGGCAATTCTTTTTACGTTCCGGTAGCATCCTCCTATCCTCCCATGTAGTGACATGCTTGTCTTTTGTATTCCAAGAACTACAAGTATGGCAGATTGTATGTTTCCCATAATGCATTTCCGCACGGATTCTTCATCCAAACAGCAGTTATATCATCCGTTTTTAATCATTAGTCCACAGTAATAGCATCAATCATATAAGTTGTAAGCAGAGAAAAGTAACAAGTGAGGGAATTGGTTATGTAAAAGAGAGAACAAAAGCTATAGTGATGAAATAAATAGCCTATATGAGATGAGCTTAGATAACATATAGAGACTGTGTCATGCTGTGTACAGGGCCATTCAGACTGCAAAATGCTGACACTGTTCACGCTACTTAGCAATATCCAAATGCAAAAAAGCTTGAATTAGGTCTGAATTTCAGCAAGATCAAACTCCGTCAGATGGCTGAAATCTGCAACTGAATGCTTCAAATCATTTAAAAACCCCAACCAATTACTCAGCTGGCACGGCTAGCAGCTACTAAAATGTTTTATGTGTGTTATAATTCATATGTTATGACTATCGTCTTTCCCCTAAAATAAGACATCCCCCAAAAATAAGCTCTAGTCAGCATTCACCAATCTATGTTTGGGGAATTTTCCCAGAATATAGATTCACGGGATTCCATTTGCAAGTAAACGTATGTATGTTCGGGGACGTTTCTCGAACATTGATTTGCAGGATTCCATTCGTGAGTAAGCTAATCTATGTTCAGGAATGTTTCCCTGAACATAGATTTGCGGGATTCCCTGCACTACTGAACTGGTCCATGTTTGGGGGAATTTCCCCGAACGTAGACCTGCTTTCTGGCACATGCTTGCTACAGTAGTGCATCCTTACTTACCGACAGTGTTGTAAACATGGAAGTTTGTAATATCCTGACACCCAGACAAATTGAGTGCAAAAAAAAAAAAAAAAGAGCTATTCAGTCGTGTAAAAGAAATGAATCATGGAGGATTCCCAGGGCAAGAATCTTATGGCTTTCTGCAAAGAGCTGAAGCTGGATGTCCGAATAGTCCGAAAATTGCGGGCAGAGTATGATATTCTGATGTAACTGGTGGACGAGGGAAATGACAAGAAGCGCAAGTGTGGATCAGGTCAGCAACTATTATTTTCTGAGCTAGAAGGCATCATCTGTGAATGGATTGCGAGCAGGAGAGCAAAGGCTTTGGTTGTGCACAGGGCTGATAGGATCTTCCTTAATTAACATGAACTGTTGCTAAGAAGATCGACAACACTGTTCAAGCTGAAAGATACTGAAATTATTAAACGTGCACTTGCATTCAAGTCTTTTGTTGATCGTATCGACTTTTCTAAGTACCGACTTTCCAACATGACTGCTATGGATGAAACTGCACTGTTCATGGGTCAAGAATCTTAAACAATTGATCAGAGGGGTTCCTCGTGAATATTCATTCCCTCCACTGGTTATGAAAGCGCATGTGTTACCTGCATTTTGGCAATTCGTCTAAGCGTACCAAGGTTAAATACACTATATATATATATATATATATATATAATCAGAAAGAAATGCCAGCACTCATAGGATTCCAAACATTCTTCTTTACAGTGGGGTCACAGCTGCGACTGGCCTGTCTCTTCATCTCTGTTGACCCCTGCGATGGGGTGCTCACCAGCATTGTGGTACAGCCCCGGCCAAGCGGAGCTACCACTGGGGCCACATTGAGGGGGCCCATTGGATGGCCCATACTCCTAGATCCACCCATTGGCAATGCATTTCCAGGGGCCCGGTCAGCACTGCAGCGCTTTAAGAGCAACTGGGCCCCAGTGATGATGTCAGAGTATTAGTAGGGAGTGACAGAGCCGCACGGGAGGAAAGCACTGGAGAAGAAGGGCAGGGGTCAGAGTGGGATCTCTGACTCCCATCAGCCTGTGGCAGCAACTGGACCCTAGGGAAGTCACCCTCCTGCACCTAAAAGATAGGAAACAGGGTGGGGCCTGACAGCTGACCAAGGTGGTCGCATGAACCTGGAGCTCCTTAAGTAAACTTCCTAAACAGCCTAATCTTGGACATTTGCACTATAATATTTAGTACAAACCTTCCATCAGGGAGCATCAGGTCGAGTGACTGACCCGTTT
Organism: Pelobates fuscus; assembly: GCF_036172605.1. Taxonomy (NCBI): domain Eukaryota; kingdom Metazoa; phylum Chordata; class Amphibia; order Anura; family Pelobatidae; genus Pelobates; species Pelobates fuscus. Next base: position 196,944,082 of record NC_086322.1, on the reverse strand, counting down.
GAGCTCGACTTTAGTGGGCATAGCCCTCACGGCCTGCAGATGCACTCGAGGCAGGGGAAAAGCACCCACTGCTGAGCCCTGCCCTCCCTTCTTTGGACTAGTGGGGGTTATCCCAGTCCCCACTGGCACACTCTTGTTGCCCACTTCCAGGAGCTTGGCAAATCAAGCAACCCCAGGAGCCATGGCCTAAGGCTTAAGATGGCCCGCCATACTGCAACCTGCAGCTATACTGACCCTCCCACAGCCATCTCACTACGATGATGCAATTTGGCTGGATCTCACCCATGTAGCCAGCACAAGACTTTGTGGAGATGGCAGTTTAAGCGTTCGCCGAGACCAATGCATAGTCGCCGCACCCAGGCTGAGTGGAGAAGGAGACCAGAAGTGCTACACGCTGGTAACACACCACCCACTATGCCTCCCCACCGTGTCCCTATAAGGTGTCCTGGAGAGAGCGCACTCAGCAAGTGCCATCCGCGCCGTCAGAGGGTCCCAGCCCAGCAGAATCGAACACATGCATCACCATGGAGCCGGAATCTTGTACCTGGGATTGACTGATACTGGCATTGTGGGTCACATCCACGACTTAAAGGACTCTCACAACCTGCAGGCACCGTCTGGGGAATCCCTGACCCAGCTCTCTTATCACTCACTAACACACAAACTGCACTTCATAATGTTCGCTCGCATAGATTGTCACCATACCCAGTGGTTAAATTAACATCACTAGTTATGTTTTCCTACTAGACTAATCTACCTATTAAATCTCTATGTCTCTGCATAACCTTATATGATTTATTTTGTTTAAGGATGTTTATTTACCCCAAAAATGTTGCTGATCTTTTGAATGCCATGATACCATTTATCTGAAATTGTCCTCACAAGCTTGTACTTGGTGTGGCATCATAAGCCTAATGTAGCTGCCCACATTTTATTTTATGTTATTCATTACACCTACTTTCACCAGATTCATATTGATCATAAGCCTGTATGTTACTCTAAGCACAGAAAAAAATAAAGAATGTAAAAAAAAATATAGGAAACAGGAGGGTGTTTTTTTTTTTTTTTTACAGTTTGCATGTGTGTGTTTGAATGTCTGTATCTCTGCGTGTCTGTGTATCTGTATGTGTATCCATTTGTCTGCATGTAAGTGTATATTTTTGTCTGTATTTTTATCTGTATGTGTATCTGTTTGTCTGCATATTTATCTGTATGTGTATCTGTTTGTCTGCATGTGTATCTCTTTATCTGTATGGGTATCTGTGTGTCTGTATGTGTATTTGTAAGCATGTGAATCAGCATGTGAGTCAGTATGTGCCCCCTATGTATATGTATGTTTGTCTCTGTTTAAATCTGGATGAGTGTCATTTTGTGTATCTGAATGCTTGTCATTAAGTGTGTCTGTGTATCAACAACATATGTGTCTATATGGGTATCTGTCTACATGTGTGTCTGTGTATCTGCATGTGTGTCTGTGTGTTCTATTTGTCTGTATGTGTATCTGTTTGTCAGAATGTGTATCTCTTTGTCTGCATCTGTTTCTGTATGTGTTTCTCTATTTCTGTATATGTATCTGTGACGGAGCTCCAAACACTCCACCAGACACCATAAGCACTGCAGACCCCACAACCGCCGCAACTTGGTTGGGATCTCGCCGTCTCCTACCCACCCTGGACCTACGACAAGGTTCCAGTGGGTGAACCTCTCTTCCTCCAGAGAGTCAAGAGAATCCAAAGGAGTATAGTGATAGTAGTGATATAGCAGTTTCCTCCAATAAGAGACAAGACTCTAGATTGAGGGTGAAGTAAGTCTGTTTAATGGAAAACACAGCTGGCCTTTTATGCAGGTTTCCCAACAAGGGTGATGCCCAGGAGGACCTTGTTGGGCACAGGGACACAAAGTGTACAAACCAATGAAAACAATGTGACGATGAATGACACTCCCACATACAGTACACAATCCATCCCCTCTGCCTGTGATATAATTAAGGCTAATAGTGCATTAACGTTATTATCCCCCGGTAGAAAAAACACAAATTTTTACAAAGTCAAATAAGTACCCCAAAATACAACATATCCCCATAAAAGTCAGGGTTCAGGAATTTCATGGAAGTCATAGTTTTGACCCACCATGCACAGTTCCAGAGAATTAGGGCTAACGGTCGGTCTCTCTGTCTGGAGTACAAAAGTACATACTTAACGTGAACAAAACCTTTTCATTTCAAGCGCATTGGGCAAGGTATATTGCAGGGCCCATAGTCCTGAGGCAAGAGGCTGGCCATAAGGCCCCTCCAAAAGCCAGTGATGAGGTTACTTTTGTCACAGCATCTGTGTCTGTATGTGTATCTGTTTGTCTGTATGTGTATCTGTATGTATATATGTATGTATATCTGTTTTTCTGCACTTGTGTCTGTATGTGTATCTGTTTGTCTGCATGTGTGTCAGTGTGTGCCCCTATGTGTCTGTATGTGTGTCACTGTTTATATTTGTATCAGTGCCATTCTGTGTATGTGTATCTACATGTGTCAATATGTGTATCTGTCGGTCTGTATAGGTGTCTGTGTATCCACATGTGTGTTAATGTATTTCTGTGTATCTGTATGTGTGTCAGTGTTTGTATCTGTAGAAGTGTAATTTTGTGTACCTAAGTGTGTTTCATTCTGTGTGTCTGTGCATCAGCATGTGTGTCCGTTTATGTATCTTTACGTGTTATAATGTACACATGGAGGGGCTGAAAAGAGGAATTCATTGGGGTGCCCTAGGGCAATTTTCGCACCAGGGCACTGTGGTTTCTAGTTACGCCTCTGCTTCTTTACTTAAGAATTATATAAGTTTGTCAACATTTAAATGTGAACTTTCATCAGGACAACACAGGTATTTACACATTAACAAGTAGGAGTGCTAAGCTGAAAAGATGTGTGTATATATATATATATATATATATATATATATATATATATATATATATATATATATATATATATATATATATATATATATATATATATATATATATATATATATATATATTCATATATTCATTTATTTACATTTACCATGTCACAGTATGGTAAATTACATAATAATACCATATTCACTCAGTATATCTAAAAATGTTTCAATGCTCCATTTTCATATAAATCATATCTTAATTCAAATTCAACTCTCACATTGAAAATTGGCTGATGTCACTGACAGACTGAAAAAAATGTTTATCCAAATAAGTACTTTAAGTCAAAACTATATAGTAGATGCATCAATCTACAAATTCTATTCTGTCTTTCCCTGGAAACAGTTCATTTATTGCAGCCATCAAACTGAAAATTTCACTTTGTGAAGTGAACTGCTCTGCCATTCATATAATCATCGTTGATTGTAACATTGATGCATCAAGGCAGCCAGGTGACGGTGACATTGCAGAATAATATCTCTTTGTGAAAAATAGAAGTCATGGAACAGTTCACTGGAACATGGCTTTGTTTTAAGAATCAATTTTCAGTGACCGTAAAATTGTTTATAATACATACTTTCCAGAAAGAGATGTGATATAAAAACAGATTATTTAAATTTGGAGGATTTTTTTTTCTTCTGCTTTCATGAAATGATAATGGATTTTTTTTATTATTTCAACTACCTCAAGGTCATTACCATTAAAAGCTTGTCTTTTTTTATTTTTTTTTTATTTACAAGTACAGATCTCAATTGCCTTATTCGTACTAAAATATTTATATTTAAAAACTAAATCTTATTTAATAATGTGTTAGATCTTAGCATTCATTTATATTAATTAGAATGAGAGTCAATGTTGATGAACTTAAATTTAATTGTGTTATGTGTAGTATTTAAGTTAATATTAAGTCAGGAATATACAATAACAAACGCTGTTTAAAGGAACAACATTCTTTTTTTATATATTTAATTTAAGGGTAGAGATATAGTACATATTATCACAATTTTACATGAACATTACATATTTACATTTTACGTGGCATTTGGATGTGGACAATTAGCACATAGAGTACAATGGTAAGAAAGCTATATTATATACATAGAGGTTGACACAGAAGGAATAGCATTATACATAGCAGGTCATCTTGAATAATACAATTTGTAGTATGCTTTTTCACTTCCGTTGTTTACATAACTTAGGCTGTTGTTTCATGTGAATAACCTAGTTTGATGTGAATTCTGCCACAACTTTCCTCTATAGCAGTGCCTATATATTTTCGCCAACTCCTGTGATCTTGGTCTTGAGCTAGTTACCGTCACCTTGCTCTTAGAAGTTTAATTGTAGATAAGGTAGAAAGGACAGAAGAAGAGAAAGAAATGAGTTAGGATGGGAGATCAAATGAACAACATTCTTCAAAGATTGTGCCAGCCAATCACCTGATCAATGAATAGTTCAGGCGGACCCAAATATTGTTTTTCAATAAAAAATAAAATCCATATCTATATACTCATATATTATAATTTGTTGTTATTTTTTTTTATAAATATATATACTGCTCCTCCTCTATTTCCCTCTATTGGTTACTACTTCTCTTTGCAGTGTACTGCAAAATATGTACACATTTATATTTTTCAGTATATCGATTGGCCAAGTTTTGTGCCATTTTGGTCTGAATCATTTTTAACTGAAATTAGTGCATTGACAAAATTCTTCTCAACTGAAACCCTACATGTACATATTTCCCGAAATTTTTTTTCTGGGCACTTTGATTCTGAACAAATTAAATTACATTTTTTCACAATGCACATATCTGCTATGTATGTCGGTTGTATATAGGGGGTTGCATAAAGTGATTGTGTTGGCTATGTTTATTGTATATGTGGACTGAACATCATATTGTGTTGTATAGTATGTGTGTTGAGGGGTTGATTTGTCTGTGCATGTGGACTATCAGTGGCGTGATATATGGGAGTGGTATCTGTAAAAGTCTTGTGTGTATGTTTGTGTGTGGGTTGTTTGTAGTATTTATGTGTGGGGTGGCCTCTAGGGGGGTATATAGGTTACAGTAGTAAATCCACCATGCACTAACACATTTTAGAACACAAACTCTTATATTTGCTTAATAAAGTTGTGTCATTTAATGCAATATACAAACATTCATATCCCAAAGTTATTGTAATTGAAAAACAGTGTTTTCCTAATCCCAATAATCAATTGAGGGAGGGTAAGAGAAGGAGTAGTGTTCCCCAATCCACCATCACAAATAATGCCATTATCTCTGAGAGATCGAAAACTTCTTCATTGGCCATGAGGACTGCTAACACCTCCACCATCACTGTTAGTAGTATACATGTTAAGAATAGTAGGATTAGCATCATGTCTGTTACATGCAATTCAACACCCAAAGCAATTGAAAGATGAGAGACATGAGACCGAACAACGCAGTAGAGCTGAAGGCCGCTATTGAAGTATCCTGGTCTTCCATAACACCTCAGCAGTGCCACAGGCTGATAGCTTCCATGCCATGCCGCATTGAGGCAGTAATTTAAAAAAGAAGATTTTAGAAAAAAGAAGATGTCAAATGGTAAGTTGAATTTTTCTTTACAGGTTAGTTATTTTATACCCCCTCACTATTTTTTAGGGTGAGGGGGGTAGGTAGGGGGTAACTTATTTTGGGGTGGGGGGGTGGGTGACTAGGGGCTTGGGGAACCCTAGTCACCTTTGATTGTGGGGATTTTTATTTAGGGCCCCCACCCACCACTCAGGGGTGGGGGCTGGGGCGGGACAGTAGGTCCCCCCCCTCATTATTTTTATGGCCCCCACCCACCGCAGGGGTGGGGGCCGGGGGGAGGACAGTAGGTCCCCCCCTCATTATTTTCATGGCCCTCACCCACCGCGTAGGGGTTGGGGCCAAGTGTTAGTCCCCTTGAAACAACAGGGTCCCCCCTCATTATTTTTATGGCCCCCACCCACCGTGCAGGGGTGGGGGCGGGGGGAGGACAGAGTATTCTGCTCTGTGTCAGTGTGTATCAGGGATCCTCAGGATAGGTGTCAATCCATATCTGCCAAGTGATCCTATGTAGGGGGAACAGTCCCTATTATGCGTTGTGTCAGTGTGTATCAGGGATCCTTAGGATAGGTGTCAATCCATATCTGCCAAGTGACCCTATGTAGGGGGAACAGTCCCTATTCTACTCTGTGTCAGTGTGTATCAGGGTCTCTGAGGACAGGTGTCAATCCATATATCAAGGTGTCAATATGTCATATGTCAGGTGTCAATCCATATCCATTGTGATTTAGGAATATTAGGTGATTTATGCCCTTTATGGATTAAAACCAGACTCTGCATCAACTGTGTAATTTTCCATGGGAGTTTTGCCATGGATCCCCCTCCGGCATGCCACAGTCCAAGTGTTAGTCCCCTTGAAACAACTTTTCCATCACTATTGTGGCCAGGAAGAGTCCCTGTGGGTTTTAAAATTCGCCTGCCCATTGAAGTCTATGGCGGTTTGCCCGGTGCGCGAACGCGAACTTTCGGAAACGTCCGCGCACCGGGCAAACCGAAAATTTTATGTTCGCGACATCACTAATGGCAAGATAGTGCATGATCGCCTCTGACTCTTGACGAACAAGAGTTACATAGTTACATATGCTGAAAAGAGACATGTGTCCATCAAGTTCAGCCTTCCTCACATTTGTTTTTTGCTGTTGATCCAAAAGAAGGCAAAAACACCCAGAAGCACTGTGTATTTTGGTAAGCTCAAAACCTCTCCCCCTCTTTTACAACAAAGCACTTTGAAACTGCTTAAACTGCACTATTAAAATACATTGATCTCCAGTTTTACTGACCTGGTTGAGGTTTAACTCAGCATAACCCAAGCAATATTGTGAATTACAACAGTTATGGGCCCCACCTATTGGCACCAACTAATGGTACCCAACTGCCACTAGGGAAAATAATAGGGTGGGCCATAATATTGTTTGTGGGTGGGTGAATTCATTGTTTGTTGTATTCATATCTATTTTACTGCATTCAATTGTATATCGTTGCATAGTGTTTTACTGTGCAGTACAAAGTTATATTTAAACTAGCTCTGTGTCAGTTTTTATTACTCATTTAACCCCTTAAGGACACATGACATGTGTGACATGTCATGATTCCCTTTTATTCCAGAAGTTTGGTCCTTAAGGGGTTAAATATGTTCTCACTGGGACCCTGCATCCATACCCTGGATGACCTGCTGGGTGGAGGCACTGCCACAGTTACACTCCCATGTAGTGGAGTCTCAGGATCGACCTGCAGAGTGCAAGGAGGTAACATGGGTAAAATGCCACAGGGGTATAGGTGCCCTACACAAGACCTCATTACAGGTGTAATTTTCTTTCAAACTGCCAAACTGCCTTAAAGGTGCTATAAGCCCTGAAACTCCCTGTATGAAGCCTGGAACCTATATTTGGCCCTGGAATATCATGAAATCCATGAAAGTCTGTACATTTCTGTACTTGTGGGACATCACAGAGTACAATTTTGTTTGTGTTCTATTTCAGTATTAAGATATTTACAGTAAAAATAGAATGTCCTTATTTCTCACACTTGTTTCAAATGTATTCATATTTATATATAGTTTTCATATACATTTAATTTAAAAAAATATCCTTATTTGTTCTTATCAAAATTATATACACTAAGTGTGGGTGCACGTAATGTGAAAGAGGTAAATTATGGTGGAAGAAACATACAGTTTATATTTATATATATGACAACCATTGCCTCCATTATTAAGGGGTTAATGGCTTTTTTGTTGCCTTTTGTTCTGAGTTTGCTTTAATAGACACTGCAAAAACTGATCCACTTTAAATTGTATATGCATAGATTTAAGGAGCACTACAGGGTCAGGAACACAAACATGTATTCCTGAGCCGATAGGGTTAAAATCACCATCTAGCCACCCTGGTCCCTTCATGCCTCCCTAAATATAGTAAAATCTTACTTGTATTCAAGTCTGGAGCTGCTTACTTTGTCCCTGTTTCCTTTTTACCTGCCCACCGCCATCTTCAGAAGTGGTAGCCTGATCCAATCACAATGCTTCCCCATAGGATTGGATGAGACTAACAAAGAGGCAGATCAGGGGCAGAGCCAGCACAATTCAAACACAGTCCTGGCCAATCAGCATCTCCTCTCCTGCATGCAGAGGGAGGAGACACTGAATGTTTGGATGCATTTTAGGCAGCCATGGCCAGGGCCGGCCTTAGGCCTTTAGGCGCCCTGTGTGAAAAATCTTCACAGCGCCCATGTATGATGTAATGTTTGTGTTGTCTGTGTATGTGATAGATGTGATGACTGTGTGTGATATGTATGCTATGTGTTGGTTGTGTGTGATATTTGTAATGGGTGTATTAACAGTGTGTGGTATGCGTTTATTGGTTGTATGTGATATTTGTGCTGGGTATTTAATTCAGATAAAAAAAATGCATTTAGGCTTGTGTGTGAATGCAGGTGTATATTTTTGCAGACATTTTTTTCTTTTTTTTTATATGCTAAATGGCCATTAGAATTTTATCATCATCTAAGTCACAACAATAGACAATCACAGTCTGCTTAAACTAATAACACACAAAGAATGAAATGTTGCCATGTTTTTATTGAGCACACCATGTAAACATTCACAGTTATACATATACACTGTCAAATCAACCACATGCACATAGTCGCAGGCAGATAGTCACATACGGATGGATCAGGCAGAAACACACAGGCACAGGCAGTAACACACAGGCACAGGCAGTAACACACAGGCACAGGCAGTAACACACAGGCACAGGCAGTAACACACAGGCACAGGCAGTAACACACAGGTACAGGCAGTAACACACATACACAGTTACAGGTAGATAAACACACACACACACACACACACACACACACAATTACAGGCAGACAGCCACACACACACAGCCACACACAGTGGTGTATCCTGGTTTTGTGCTGCCCTAGGCAGAACAAAACTCAGCCCCCCTCCCCCGCACCCCCCACCCAACCTTTACCCCGCCCCGCATTCTAAATACACACACACACTCAGTAACAGAAACACACACACTCAGTAACAGACAAACTCACACACTCAGTAACAGACAAACACACACACTCAGTAACAGACAAACACACACACACTCAGTAACAGACAAACACACACACTCAGTAACAGACAAACACACTCAGTAACAGACAAACACACACACTCAGTAACAGACAAACACACACTAGCAGACACACACTAGCAGACACACACTAGCAGACACACACTAGCAGACACACACTAGCAGACACACACTCTAACAGACACACACTCTAACAGACACACACTCTAACAGACACATACTCTAACAGACACACACTCTAACAGAAACACACTCTAACAGACACACACACTAACAGACACACACACTAACAGACACACACACTAACAGACACACACACTAACAGACACACACCCACACTAACAGACACACTAACAGACACACACACACACTAACAGACACACACACGAGGGAGCTGAGCAGACAGCTCAAAGGAAGTGCTCCCCCGCCGCCCGCCCAGCAGCGCCGCCCGACCGCCCAGCAGCAGCCCAGCATGTATGTTAGCCACAAGGCTAACAAGACTTTCGCCTTGGGCATTTGGGGGCGGCTTTTTTTGCCGCCCCCTGGAAAATGCCGCCCAGGGCAAATGCCTTGTTTGCCTCGCGGCTAATACGCCCCTGGCCACACATACAGTTTTACACACAAACACAGCCACACATATACTTACATGCAGTCAGTTTCTCTCTCTCACACACACACACACACATGCAGCCACACACACACACATAGGCAGACAGTCATACACACACACACACACAGACAGTCACACTCAGGGCCAAAAAAATTTGGCCCTGGCATTTTTTTATTACAGCAGCCCACTAAAAAGGGGGCTGGGCCAGATAGGGTGTGTTTTGTCATCACCAATGACAAGCACGCCCCATCACAAAGTGAGCATGTTGGTTCAATGCGCTTCCAGGGTAGACCATGCTGATTATATTCCCCCTCCCTTCTTACCTTATGCCTGGGAGGGAGGAATCCTGCTGCTGCTGCCATCCATCCCTGTGGGACCTAAATCGCACGAGAGGAACAGGCAGACAGTCACACACACACACAGGCAGACAGTCATACACACACACTCAGGGCCGGACTGGGAAGAAAATTTGGCCCGGGCATTTTTTAATTACAGCAGCCCACTAAAAAGGGGGTGTTTTGTCATCACCAATGACAAGCACGCCCCATCACAAAGTGAGCATGTTGGTTCAATGCTCTTCCAGGGTAGACCATGCGCAGAGCTCTGCTGAAGAGCTGTGGCATGAGAAAAAGACCCTGTATTTGTTCTGCACAGCGCAAGCAAATTTAATAACATGCTTGCACTGTATTTGCTTGAAATTTGTCTCTGGTGTCTCCATAGTTGGGATACCAGGAGACAAAAATGCTAGGAAAGCATATTGTGCAATGTGTGTGTGATGGGTGCTGTGTGTGTGTGTGTGATGGGTGCAGTGTGTGCTCTGTGTGTGAGTGGGTGCTGTGTTTGCATGAGGGTGCTATGTGCGTGTGAGGACGCTGTGTGTGAGGGTGCAGTGTGTGCATGTGAGGAAGCTGTGAATGTCAGGGGTGCCGTGACATTGCTGTGAGTGTCAGGGGTGCAGTGTTTGTGTGTGAGGGTGCTGTGAGTGTTAGGGGTGCAGTGTGTGTGTGTGCTGTGAGTGTCAGGGGTGCAGTGTGTGTGTGTGAGTGAGGGTGATGTGAGTGTCAGGGGTGCAGTGTGTGTGTGAGTGAGGGTGATGTGAGTATCAGGGGTGCAGTGTGTGTGTGTGTATGTGTGTGCTGTGAGTGTCAGGGTTGCAGTGTGTGTGTGTGTGAGGGTGCTGTGAGTGTCATGTGTGTGTGTGATGGTGCTGTGAGTGTTAGGGGCGCAGTGTGTGTGTGTGAGGGTGATGTGAGTGTTAGGGGTGCAGTGTGTGTGTGTGTGCTGTGAGTGTCAGGGGTGCAGTGTGTGCTGTGAGTGTCAGGGGTGCAGTGTGTGTGTGTGTGCTGTGAGTGTCAGGGGTGCAGTGTGTGTGTGTGCTCTGAGTGTCAGGGGTGCAGTGTGTGCTGTGAGTATTAGGGGTGCAGTGTGTATGTGCTGTGAGTGTCAGGGGTGCAGTGTGTGTGTGTGTGTGCTGTGAGTGTCAGGGGTGCAGTGTGTGTGTGTTTGTGTGTGTGCTGTGAGTGTCATGGGTGAAGGGTGTCTGTGAGTAAGTGAGGCTGCTTTTATTTGAGTGATTATATTCCCCCTCCCTTCTTACCTTATGCCTGGGAGGGGGATCCTGCTGCTGCTGGCATCCATCCCTAGTGGTGAGTGAACTCTAGCCTCTCTTACCCGAATCGCGCAAGAGGAACCCGGCGGAGCTGTAAGTTAGAACCCCTCCGGGTTCCTCTCCTGGCTGTCTCCCTCACTCTCTCCCCCGCTGGCGGCCGAAATATACTGTATGTGGGCCGGTGAGGGAGATCTTGATCTCCCCACCAGCCCGCTGTGGACTATTGCAGGGCCGGCGCTCGGATAGTGCCGGCCCTGCATAGACCGGCAGGGTAGATCCTGTGATATCCCTGCCGGCCTCAGCCCATGGCCACCGCGGCCCACCGGCATTTGCCCAGTATGCCTGATGGTCAGTCCGGGCCTGCTCACACTGACAATCACACATAGTTACCTCTGTTTATTGTGGAGGCAGTGCAGCTCCTGGAGACTGTTTGATGTCCCTGCTTCCCCTGCAGCAGTTACCCGGCACTTTTAGCTCCGCCCCTGCTGTCAGATTTTCTCCGGCCCGTCTCAGGGAAGCTCTGCCCCCGCCGCAACGTTATTTATTTTTCTAAAATCCCGGCAGGTCATGTGTGAGCTGTATCGGCTGTTAGGGTGTCCCCTGCTCCATGGGGCCCTGTGCGGCCGCACAGCTAGCACACCCCTAAGGCCAACCCTGGCCATGGCCCAGGAAGGATCTCTAACAGCCATCTAAGGAGTGGCCAGTGAAGTTATCACTAGACTGTAATGTAAACACTGCATTTTCTCTTAAACAAGCAGTGTTTACAGCAAAAAGACTGAAGGTAATGATTCTACTCACCGGAACAAATGCAATAAGCTGTAGCTGTTCTGGTGACTATAGTGTCCCTTTAATTATTAAACACTTCTTTGCTCTTATATAAATAGTTTTACAAATAAATATGTTTTATTTCTGGAGGTTTTTCACACTAAAAACTTCCTACACTGCTAGTTTGTCATTTTCTCTTCAGATCCAAGCACTGAATCACTATGTTAACTATTACTGCTAGCACAGTTAGTATACTATAGATCTGAAGTAATGACATCAAAAACACTGTACACACAGATTCTATAAACTGATTCATTGCCAGAGATCAATGGCCACATTCTGCTTCTTCGTAACAGCAACCTTTATATCAATATCAAACTAAATACATTGTTTTCTTATTCTTATCAGAGATGTCTCCAATGATTGTCATAAAATAACTTTGGCATATCTTACCACTAACATGTTGCACAAAGGTGCAAACAAGATCACGACACAGAGACAAAAAAGATTAAATGGTTATAGCTTCTTACATACAATTCTATATGTGGAAAAGCATTTTACGATCTTAGTACAATAACTGCATTATACTCTAAAGTCCTAAGCTAGACTCCTACTTTGTAAGAGACAGTCCCTAGAGCAGACACACAGGATATGTGAAACTAAGCATAGTAAAAAAAAAAGACAGAATATATCAAGAATGACAACCATACATATAGTAGCTATGCTTACATTGCCTGTCCTCATTCTCTCCTGTAGTCTGTTTGCTCTCACCAGTGCAAATTACACTTGCTTAGTACATACTGAGAGGCAGAAACCAGAGGATTGGGTGAAAAAAAGGTCATGGATATGATATAAAAACCCTCCAAAACTGCTAAATTAGATTTACAACCAAATCATTTTGTTCAGTTTTTAAAACTGGTTCTGAAGATATCACAGCTTGCTGTTTAGTGAACAGACCTCTATTTTTCATGCTAAATATTGAAGATAAAGAAGACAGGTGCTAAACCTGAACAAGCTGTTATATTCTCAGCAAGCAGATGTATACAGATATCCACTACATCAAACCAATCTGCTCATCGTGGGCATTGTTTATTGAATGTCACTTATTGCTGAACATTTTTTTTCAGTACATTATCTAACTTATTATGTCTTTATAAATTTTATCTAAATTTGAATTATTTACATAGTGAATTAGATATGTTAAACACTGCCACATTTTACATAGAACAGATGCTCGATATCAGTTCACGGACCTATGTAACTATTATTGTGTCACCTCTTGATAGTTATCCTGTTTAGTTTTCATTTATGGATGTGAATGACATCCATCAACATGAAATGAAAAAGTGTTATAATGGCCTAAAGCACCATATTGCAAGCTGTGTTATGCTTCTATAAAATACATATTGAATACCATACCAGAAACAGATATATACTATAATCAGTGGCGGAACTACCGAGGTTGCATGAGTCACATCTGCGACCGGGCCCACCACTCCAGGATTTTTGTATGTATGTATCTGTATGTATTTATGTGTGTGCCTGTATGTGTGTGTCTGTGTGTATGTGTCTGTCTGCATGTGTATCTGTTTGTCTGCATGTGTGGGGGGTAACTTATGGGGGGGGGAGGGTAGATGTATGAACTGAATAACTGAACTCTATGATTATAGAACTTCTCAAGACTAAGCAGAGTTTAAGGTCCTACAAAGATATATAGTGTGTGGTGCAATTAGTCAAAAGATACTTTTTAAAAACCTATATTTTATTTAAACTAAATATTAAAAACGGTTTACATTATCAATGCAAAAAAGCAAGAGTGGTTTATTTACTAAAGACAAGATTGTATGGTTAAACATTGATGAAAATTGTCAAATTCTAACAGAAAAGTCAAATCTCATTTTTTTTTTTTTAAAGCCAATTATGGTTGTAATTATGCCAAACCAAATATTTCCACACAAGAATTTGGAGAAGTGCGACTTACCTATCAGTGTGCTTATAAGCCAACAAAAGCACTCCCATCTCAAAGCATTGAAAAACCCTGAAATGTCAGTCAGTGTAGAGCCCTCACAGGTCCAACATGGATTATTTTTATTGTGGCACCATTTTTATTTTTGTCCTTTTTTGTGAATAGGGTCTTTTTTTACTTTTAACAGCGGTGTCAGGTTATAATGGATTTTTATAAGTTTGAAAAAAAGATGATTTAAGAAGACTGAACACTTTTAATAGTTCAGTTTGGATGTATTTTTTATATCTATTAGATATAAAAGCTCCAAATGCATTCTTAGGTACAACGCACCATGGTGGAAAGGATTGTATTTTGGCACCCCCCAAAGTGTAAAAAAAATCTGACTGTAAAAAAATCTCCCCCGCACCACTCCACCTCCTTTTGTTAAGGAAAATAAATGCACATATTGTTATTCATACAAAGCCATATATGTTCCTATTCATATGTACTTACATTCTTGTACACACATACATTCATATACCCAAACACACATATTGATATACAGATACATAGACTCATACTCAAATACACAGACACACAAACACACACATGAGGTTATTCACTAAAGTGAGAATTGGAGGAAATTAAAAGTGAATTTCAAATTGAAGGCTTAAGTAGCCAATCTGAAAGAATTGCTGAATTGGTGACATTTCTCAGTTCAGCTGTTTGGACATTAGATTTGAAATTCACTTTTAATTCCCTGCAATTCTCATGTTGGTGAATAATCCCGACAGACTCACAGATACACACATACACACACTCAGGAAGACATATATATGCCTGATCCTGATGAAAGTCCCAAGGGGGACTGAAACGTTGATCATATTTTAATGGAAACTCAATAAACTTTGAAATTTTAATACTTTAAGCCCGTGAGTGCTGATCACTACCTGAGAACAACATTTTCTTCTCTGGATTTCTAGCACCCGGCAATTTTTCATTAAGACTGAGTGCAAGGACTGTATATATTTTTGTTATATATACACACACACACACCACAAAGACACATACACACTTTCATGTACATACATGGACTCATACACACACATTAATGCATACTTTCAGACACACACACACACTTAAGCTTTACTTTATTATTTCTTATACATTTTAACACTGAGGTCTCTCCAGTATCCCTGATCTTACCTTAAAATGGAGAGCTGGAATTGGACTTCATCTCTGGGGTCCATTGGGGAGTTTGCTGAGATCAGTCTCTGTATTTATTATCACCGGACACCTGGTACATGGCACACCTATGGGAAATGTGCTGGAAGCCAGAGGCATGCTCTAGTGGGAGGGGCTTTTCTGAGCAAGACCTGTCGTCTAGAGTGGATTAACCATCTTTTCCCTTAGGCTGTAACAGACTGACTATTTCTAGGCTCAAGGTCCTAGGTAGAGATTGATTTTAAATAAGATGGATGGCTATGGGTTTGGAAATCTAGCTACTGGGGTGGATTGGCCTTAACAGTGGCTTGTCCACTCCCATTATGACTTTAATACTCTCCCACCTGATACCTGCCCCACCTGAAACCTGGTGGTGGATAATAGCATGTCCACCCCCCACTTTAATTATTAAATAGCCCCTATCCACCACTCATATGTGGGAGCTGAATGAGGGGATATCCCCCTGATTATTAACCACCTAAGGAGGATTCTAACAGATTTAAACCCATGTTTATGTAGAATATATATATTTTATTTTTTAATGTATATTTTTGCAGTGCACTAATAATCACATTTATGCACTATTCTGATATTTTTTCCTGAAACAATTGCATGGACAAAATTAATTCAAACCAGAATTCCACAGGGATAAAACCCAAATCACCAAAATGTTTTATTTATTTCTTGATTGAATCAATTCAGACAAACTGATTTTTTTCTTCCATGTACAATTCTACTAGCCACAAACTACTTGCACAAGCCATGGGAACTCTGGGACCAAAAGGGCAGCCTGATGAGTCATTTTATATTCCAACACATGCTGAATGTTACCCCACAGCAACCAAAAACACAGTGCTCCTGCTAGGCCAAAGACCACAAATGAAACAGCATGGGGGAGGGTGGAAGGAGGAGAAAATGTATCCAAACTATCTCCCAGTCTAATACAAGGGTATAAACACACAGTATCACTGCTGTTCTGTTCCTAACTAGCTGAAGTCAAAGTGTCTAGAAAAATCCTGCTTGGAAGTATAGCTGTTTTATTGCTCATACTTTTTTTCACCTCTGTTGGTTTGGTGGTTCTGTGGTTCTGTGCATATAATCAAGCATCCCTTAACCACCCATCATCTTTTTTTCCCCATCTGTTGATTTTGCAGAAGATCCAGCCCACATGGTTGAGCAAACCTCTTTTAATTTTCCTCACCCCTCCCTAATTCTCCCCCCCCCCTCAAAAAAACAAACAAACAAACAAACAAACAAACAAACAAACAAACAGCATTTTCTTTATTCCACACACATTATTTACTGGTGCCAGGAATGCACTCCATGTCATGAATTCAAATTAGCATGTTTGGGCTTGTGCAAAACAGAGCGGGCGAGACCAGGATGGATGTGACTAAGCCCAACAGGATCCAAATACCACCAAGAATGCATTTGTAGCTATTTTTGTTTACAATAGATATTAGTATGATTATTTGTAATAAGTTGAAAGCTGCCACTTTTAATTACTTTTTTTCTTGTAAATATACAATTTTGTTTTGGTTTTTAACATTTTTAACTATTGTTAATATTAACTTTAATAAATGTTTTAACTATTGTTAATATTAAATTTAATAAATGTTAAGATTCAAATAAGCCTCTTTAGGCTTCCCACACAACGGATGATATAGCTAGTAAGGCTTTAAAGTTACTACTTTACTTATTCTTGTTGCTTACTGCATACAGTTCTGGTTCCCTTACAGGCCAAGGAGATTTCAAGGCAAAACATAAGGTTGACATAAACCCTGTGAGAGAAGGAAACATAATATGCTTGATTGCTGCTCAATTCTTTTTTGTTTTACCCTTATTTTTGAAAGCCACACTTAAGAGAAAAACAAAAACAGTTGAAGCAATGTAGTAGTATCTGCAAAGTCAAGAATTGCCTTGTATCATTCTTGTAGTCTTCAAAAATAGGTCCTAAAATAAAGAGAGTTGATGTTGGATTGAATACAGTCGCAAGAAAAAGTATGGGAACCTTTTAGAATGATATGGATTTCTGCACAAATTGGTCATCATCTAAGTCACAACATCTAAGTCACAACAATAGACAATCACAGTCTGCTTAAACTAATAACACACACAGAATGAAATGTTGCCATGTTTTTTATTGAACACACCATGTAAACATTCACAGTGCAGGTGGAAAAAGTATGTGAACCCCTAGACTAATGACATCTCCAAGAGCTAATTGGAGTGAGATGTCAGCCAACTGGAGTCCAATCAATGAGATGAGATTGGAGGTGTTGGTTACAGCTGCCCTATAAAAAACACACACCAGTCCTGGGTTTGCTTTTCACAAGAAGCATTGCCTGATGTGAATGATGCCTCGCACAAAAGAGCTCTCAGAAGACCTACGATTAAGAATTGTTGACTTGCATAAAGCTGGAAAAGGTTATAAAAGTATCTCCAAAAGCCTTGCTGTTCATCAGTCCACGGTAAGACAAATTGTCTATAAATGGAGAAAGTTCAGCACTGCTGCTACTCTCCCTAGGAGTGTCCGTCCTGTAAAGATGACTGCAAGAGCACAGCGCAGACTGCTCAGTGAGGTGAAGAAGAATCCTAGAGTGTCAGCTAAAGACTTACAAAAGTCACTGGCAAATGCTAACATCCCTGTTAGCGAATCTACAATAGTGATGTACCGAACTGTTCGCTGGCAAATAGTTCCTGGCTAACATAGCATGTTTGCGTTTGCCCGGGGGCGAACACATGCGCGGTTCGATCCGCCCCCTATTCGTCATCATTGAGTAAACTTTGACCCTGTGCCTCACGGTCAGCAGACACATTCCAGCAAATTAGCAGCAGACCCTCCCTTCCAGATCCTCCCACCTCCTGTACAGCATCCATTTTAGATTCATTCCGAAGCTGCATTCTTAGATAGAGGAGGGAAAGTGTAGCTGCTGCTCATTTGATAGGGAAATTGATAGATAGGCTAGGGTATTCAGTGTCCACTACAGTCCTGAAGGACTCATCTGATCTCTGCTGTAAGGACAGCACCCCAAAAAGCCCTTTTTAGGGCTAGAACATCAGTCTGCTTTTTTTTTCTGTGTAATGTAATTGCAGTTGCCTGCCTGCCAGCTTCTGTGTCAGGCTCACAGTGGATACTGTGCCCACTTGCCCAGTGCCACCACTCATATCTGGTGTCACTATAGCGTGCCTTTAAAAATAAAAAAAGTTCTGTAAGCTAATAGCAGTCAGTGTCCTTAAAGCGGGTGTCAGGCCTTCAGTGTGTGCTCTGCCAACCTCTGCAAGTGCACTTTGCCACTCATATCTGGTGTCACTATAGCGTTGATTTAAAAACAAAAATTTTTTTTTCACTGTTATAGATTGAATAGAAGTTAGTTGTCTTCAAGCGGGTGTGTCAGGCCTACAGCGTGTACTCTGCCATCCTCTGCCACGGCACAGTGCCACTCATATCTGGTCACACAGTAGCTTGCACGCATAGTACCACTAATCCAAAAAGAAAATGACAGGCAGAGGCAGGCCACCCTGCAGGGGCCATCGTGGTCGTGGTGCTGTGATTCCCTTTTGCCCTAGAATAATGCCCAGTTTTCAGAGGCCATGTACCCTGAACTTGAAAAGTTCTGAGGAAATAGTTGACTGGCTAACACAGGACACCCAATCTTCTACAGCTCCTCCAGCTTAGCTTCGGCCACCTCTCAAGATACCACTCACCCGCCTGCTGCCACCACCAACACTTGCACCACAGCCGCTTCACTTGGTATGTCAGAGGAGTTATTTACACATCCGTTTAAAGAAATGAGTGATGCGCAACCATTATTGCCAGAGGATGTAGATAACAGGGATATATCTCAGGCAGGCAGCATTACACACATGGACGTACGGTGTGATAATGATGATGTTGTACCCGCTGCTGCTTCCTTTGCTGAGTTGTCAGATACAAGTGAATCGGTTGATGATGACGATGCGTCCATGGATGTCACGTGGGTGCCCGCTCGGCAAGAAGAAGAACAGGGCAAAAGTTCAGATGGGGAGACAGAGAGGAGGAGGAGACGAGTTGGAAGCAGGGGGAGGTCGTCTCAAGGAGCTAGTGGCACAGTCAGACAGCATGCATCAGCACCCGGGGTCAGCCCGACAGCACACCAATCAACGCATGCTGTGTCCACCACCAGAATGCCGTCATTGCAGAGCTCAGCAGTGTGGCATTTTTTTGCGTGTCTACCTGTGACAACATCGATGCCATTTGCAACCTGTGCCAAAAGAAACTGAGTCATGGGAAGTCCAACACCCACCTAGCCAATGTCAGAAAGTCACCCCCTTGCCCAGCGTCTGACAGCTGGTTTGTCTGAACTATTAGCCCGCCAGCTTTTACCATACAAGCTGGTGGAGTCTGAGGCATTCAAAAAATTTGTAGCTATTGGGACACCGCAGTGGAAGGTACCTCCCACGACCAAGCCGGCAAGGACAGGATGCTTTAAAGACGTGTTGTTGATGGAGGACATGCGGAGCTTTTTAAGTCCTATGCATCGCCACAGCCCTTCGGGATCCATCCTCAGAGAACAACTCGACCGACAGGTAGCAGACTACCTCGCCTTAACTGCAGATATCGACACTCTGAGGAGCGATGAACCCCTTGACTACTGGGTGTGCAGGCTTGACATGTGGCCTGAGCTATCCCAATTTGCGAACAATTTGAAGTACTTCTGGCCTGCCCTGCTTCAAGTGTCCTGTCAGAAAGGACCTTCAGTGCAGCAGGAGGTATTGTCACTGAGAAGAGAAGTCGCCTAGGTCAAATAAGTCTAGATTACCTCACCTTTATTAAGATGAATGAGGGATGGATCCCGAAGGGACTGACAGTGGGCGATACAATTGACTAAAAAAGGCCTGATGAGATGAGCTGCCTTGGGCTAAAAATGGTCCACACGCTGCTGTATTTTAGCTCTGAATGCCGGTTGACTTGCGTGACTTATCTGCCACCAACTAGGGTTCAAGCTGCAATGTTTTAGGGCACTTTCTGCTTGGGAAACAAACATCAATTTTTATGGCCGCTGCTGCAGCAGTGGCTGCAACAATACCTAATTTTTCAGGAATGTGTACATGCCTAATTTTTCGGCCCTCTGGTGCTGCACTGTGGCTTCAAAAACCAAACAAAAAAAAAAGGCACATAACAGGGATTAAACTGATAGGAATAGTACTACTTAACACACCACTCCTATCTGGTGGCACATTAGATTGCACGCGCAGTGCCCCAAATTTGAAGTAGGAGGACCGGCCAAGCATCTTTTTCCATCTCCCAGTTCCTAAAATCGATGCCATATACACGTCCCCTGATAGGGCGCCAGCTCGTTATTCTCTTGGGCGCCAGCTCGTTATTCTCTTTTTCACTTCACTAGGGACACTTTACTGCAGTATGGGCACTTAGATCCACTCTTTGTCTTGCACACTGTTATTCCTAGCCAGCATCTGTGATGGGAAATCAGGCAGTCATCTAAACGTTTAGATTGAGCTTTAGCTTAGAACACCCTTGAAGGTGTTTAAGGAGATTAGGGCTAGTTTAGAGGATTCTTCTTAGACCTCTCTGAGTCTTTATAGCCCTTCTACCTATCCAGCATTTCTGGAAACTAGCTAAGAGAAAGGGTGGCTGTGTGTCTGTGATACATTTAACTTTATATCACCTTATTGACACTATCACTCCGGTCTCCATACTCTCTGCCTATACCCATCTATTCAGAGGGAACTTCCTGGCCCCTGCCAATATTATATAATAGGTAATAGTATTACCATTATTACACAATTAGGTCTCTGAGGACAGGTGTCAATCCATATCTGCCAAATTACCCTATGTAGGGGGAACAGTCCCTATTCTGCTCTGTGTCAGTGTGTATCAGGGATCCTTAGGATAGGTGTCAATCCATACATGCCAAGTGACCCTATGTAGGGGGAACAGTCCCTATTCTGCTCTGTGTCAGTGTGTATCATGGTCTCTGAGGACAGGTGTCAATCCATTTCTGCCAAGTGACCCTATGTAGGGGGAACAGTCCCTATTCTGCTCTGTGTCAGTGTGTATCATGGTCTATGAGGACAGGTGTCAATCCATTTCTGCCAAGTGACCCTGTGTAGGGGGAACAGTCCCTATTCTGCTCTGTGTCAGTGTGTATCAGGGGCTCTGAGGACAGGTGTCAATCCATATGTCAAGGTGTCAATATGTCATATGTCAGGTGTCAATCCATATCCATTATGATTTAGGAATGTTAGTTGATTTATGCCCTTTATGGATTAAAACCAGACTCTGCATCAACTGTGTAGTTTTCCATGGGAGTTTTGCCATGGATCCCCCTCCGGCATGCCACAGTCCAGTTGTTAGTCCTCTTGAAACAACTTTTCCATCACTTTTGTGACCAGAAAGAGTCCCTGTGGGTTTTAAAATTTGCCTGCTCATTGAAGTCTATGGCGGTTTGCCCGGTTTGCCGGTTCGCGAATGTTTGCGGCAGTTCGCGTTTGCCGTTCGCAAACCGAAAATTTTGTGTTCGCGACATCACTAATCTACAATACGTAAAACACTAAACATGGATTTCATGGGAGGATACCACAGAGGAAGCCACTGCTGTCCAAACAAAACATTGCCGCACGTTTATAGTTTGCACAAGAGCACCTGGATGTTCCACAGCAGTACTGGCAAAATATTCTGTGGACAGATGAAACCAAAGTTGAGTTGTTTGGAAGACACTCAACACTATGTGTGGCGAAAAAGAGGCACAGCACAACAACATCAAAACCTCATCCCAACTGTGAAGTATTGTGGTGGGGGCATCATGGTTTGGGGCTGCTTTGCTGCATCAGGGCCAGGACGGATTGCCATCATCGAAGGGAAAATGAATTCCCAAGTTTATCAAGATTTTTTGCAGGAGAACTTAAGGCCATCTGTCTACCAGCTGAAGCTCAACAGAAGATGGGTTTTGCAACAGGACAAGACCCAAAGCATAGAAGTAAATCAACAACAGAATGGCTTAAACAGAAGAAAATACGCCTTCTGAAGTGGCCCAGTCAGAGTCCTGACCTCAACCCGATTGAGATGCTGTGGCATGACCTCAAGAAAGCGATTCACACCAGACATCCCAAGAATATTGCTGAACTGAAACAGTTCTGTAAAGAGGAATGTGCACGTCTGATCTGGAACTACAGGAAACGTTTGGTTGAAGTTATTGCTGCTAAAGGAGGTTCAACCAGTTAATAAATCCAAGGGTTCACATACTTTTTCCACTTGCACTGTTTACATGGTGTGTTGAATAAAAACATGGCAACATTTCATTCTTTGTGTGTTATTAGTTTCAGCAGACTGAGATTGTCTATTGTTGTGACTTAGATGATGATCAGATCACATTTTATGACCAATTTGTGCAGAAATCCATATCATTCCAAAGGGGTCATATACGTTTTCTTGCAACTGTATATCATAAAAGAAGGGTTCTGAGAATTCATGGAGTGATGGAAGGAATTAACTGAGATGGAAGGAACATTGTATAAAGGGATGCTTGAATGCATTATAATGCTAGTTTGAAAATAATCTTATCTGTGAAATGTGCTGAGAATATTTGTTCCTGCTGTTTAAAGCACTCTAATTCATGGCCTACATTGAGCTTCCTAAAATTCACAAGTTATCAATTATTACTAATTAATGATTAATCATTCAATATATATAATAGCAAGTTTGGCACTCTGCCCATTTACATAGAAAATATATACTCTGCCAGGGTGCAAGCCTGCAATATTTTAACAATAATCAATGAAGGTGCACTCCTGGACTTAAAAATGTGTAGCAGACAGGTGACTCAGGTGGAACAAACCACCAAAAAGTACACTTAGTGGAGCGCTATAACAAAATAAACTTACCCCTATACAATCTGGGGGAAGTATATAATTGCCCATTCCCTACAAGGGAAAAAAGTGGCACACAATAATGAAGTATATCATCCCAACAGTGTGGTGTATAAGGAAATAAGGACCACACTCACATGGTACAGAACCACATATGGATAGGCTCAAATCTCTTAGATGATGGTATATTGGGTAATACCAGACCCTCTCTGGATTTCTGGCCAAATTATCCTCAGAATAGGAAGACAAGATCTCCTGGTGCAGAATTGTTAAAATAACTAATAAAAATGCAAAAATACAGCAACAAGTGATTGCTCACCTTTTTAGGGAGCCATTTATACTTGGCTCTCTGTATAACAGTGTATGTGCCTTTCAGGGAAGCACTTCCCTTCTTGAATAGTGAAAGCAGGAAACAGTAATGGACCGCTGGGTTCAAATCACTTGCAAATATATTTTATTGTTTATTGTTTTAATAAAGTGTATGTAAAAAGTGCTAGTGATACCAGTCCACAATAATGGGTGGTCCTCCTCCAAGACTTGTTTCACCGGCCGGCTTTATCGATGAGTAGCTTCTCTTCAGATTGGCCATTGTGCTCCTTCGGTGGCCAATCGCCAGATAAACTTGCAGGGGTTTGTGTGCATCAGCTGGAACCGATGTTGGACTGTTCTGAAACCGGAAGTGACTTTGCAAACCAGACACAACGTCATCTCCGGTCTGCCCATCTCAAACGCATCCACAGCGTGTCATTACCTATTACATCAGTATGGGCAATCTCCTTATCAAACCAATGTAGTGTAATATACCTAGTCCTGGCAACATATTTATCGGCTTAGTTGAGTGATATCGTCCATCAACAGATCACTCATAGGTCGAGTCTGATATTCAATGTTCATATCATAAATCCCAAGACAAAGAAGAAGAAAAAAGATAAAATCAATTCATATAAGATAATTAAAACTATTCAAATGGATAGTCTTTTAAAAACTGAGCATTTTGTTTCTTAGTGGTATAGTGCTTATTCATACCTAGAACTAGTAGCTATATATAAATAATGATATAATATATAAATAAATAGATGGAAGGTATTATCCACTAAACAATTGGCTAGAAATGCCAGATCTGCAAGTGGATTAGCCTAAAATATTTAGCTCAGACTGTGGTTTGTAACTACAGGCATAAGATATCTGTCATACAAACCCTGAATTAAAAAAACAATTGAATTAAAAACATTTAAAACAACAATAGTGTCGGGCATATGGTCTATATCAAGCAGGTTGTCAAAATACACTGATAACTGCCTGCAACCAATTGTTCAGAATTGCCCGAGCTATCTAAAAGACACCCTTAACATTCTACAGATTTTAAGGGATATTAAATGGGAGTAAGGTTACCTTTTAGTTACAGCTGATGTGAGTTCATTATGCATGATTATTTCTCATGACAAAGGATGTGAAGCAACTCGATACTTTTTAGATACTTCCAATAGATTTCCACAAACCCAAATAGATTTTTTATTATAAGGAATTCACTGGATTCTAACTAATAATTTTTTTTGGCACTACGGCACTTTCAATTATTTGTGTGTACATTTACAAACACTTACAATTATTTGTGTGTAATGTTAGGGGTATTTACATGAGTGTTGAGCTACTATTCACCTATTTATAGTTATTCTGTTAAACCTCTAAGCACCTCTTTTACACAGAGCATCTTTTCCAATATTGTTTTAAAAAATGTGTAATTGGTTTATTGTGCAAAAAAAAAAAAAATGAGGATCGACCAATGTACATGAGGTGGAACCCCAAATGAGATTGAAAACCCTCCTTGCATTTACTGGTTTTCAATCTCGTATGGGGTTCCACCTCACGTACATTGGTAAGTCTTATTACTCTTATCTATATATTTGCACTGTCTAAATGTATTTATTCTGATCTTGAGAAAGACCTGCATAGGTTGAAACGTTGATGCTCATTTTTTTTTTCTCAATAAACCAATTACACATTTTTTAAGTCCAGGAGTGCACTTTCATTGATTATTGTATATACATATAATTATATTTAGTTGTATATTGCATGTTAAATCTTTTCAAAGTTTGACAAATATACATGAATAATACCATGGTGTACCTTGTAAATCTATTTCTTGGGAAGGAGCAGGGGATCATTTGCCACATATAGCAATTTTCTTAAGTAAGTTGGATTTTCTATTTTTACTGCAATTATTAAATATTATACTGGGCAGACTAGATGGTCCGAAAGGTTCTTATCTGCCGTCACATTCTATGTTTCTATTACGTTTGTATATTTCTGAATTTGAAAGGATGTAACATATTAATTCATTTCTTCACCTTACTCATAGTTTATCCTTTGCTTATTAAAAATGCTATTAGTCGATGGAATGATATAAAAGGGATACAGTCTGAAGGGGCGGAGCTAGCGAGCAACCCAAGCAGACGTGCGAGCACTGAGCTCCGGGAGAAATACACTCACAAACGACAAAATCGGCGGTTCAGAAAAGCCCAGTCCGTGGAGGTAAATGAAGCTGCTACGTAGAGTACTAGCCTCCCTGCTACCACAAGCAAAAGCAAAATCCATCTTAATGGAGTTTCATTTTCGCATACCTAAACCACCTAGAGCCCCAGCTGATGTCCCGCGGGACCTACTCATCCGCTTTCAGTCTCTCCAAGGCAAGCTACTGGTACAAGAAGCCGCCCGAGAAGCTAACACCTATGAGTTTGAAGGTTCTGAGCTATCGTTCTACAATGACCTCTCCAGGACAACGGTCACTTGGCGACACTCCATGAAAGAAGTCACCCAAGTACTGAGAACCAAGGGGATACAATACAGATGGGGACCAGGGTGCAGGCTGTCTGTCAGCATCGAAGATAAAATAATACACATCACCCAAGCAAGTGACTCTGTAGTATTTCTGCAAAACCTGGGGATCTCCCTGTAAGCCACTACAGGCACTACCTCTGCAGCAAAGACACCAGCGACCTCATCCAGGACATGGGAAGTCAAGAAAATCCAACCCTTCTTCCCTAGAGCGAGCGGTCCCACAGGCACTCCTCAGCCGACAACCTGAACACCGCAAGTACCTTGTACCCTGGACTGCATGTAACAAAGGACTATTGCTTAGGCTATTACATTGCTCTATGTCCGACTCCACCTCTGAAATCCTGCTCCAGCGGGCCCACCGCCCGATAGACCACCCACGAACTGCAGTACCATGTACTTCCCAGATCGCTCATACCCCACCAAAAGGAAGCTATCCCTAACAAGCAATGCTATTTTATCTTACTAAAACCATGCAACCACCTGTTAGAAAGTTTATGCATACCTACTTTTATATCATTATACCTATGCTCTACCTAGATTGTTATGTTTACCTGTTACCTATGATTTTATATGCAATGGCTGCATTTAAAAAGTAGCAAAACTATGTGAGATGACAACCGTATAACATGCTATGCTACATTAAAAATTATAAATTATAAAAATGCTATTAGTCATTCAAATTTGCTATGCTGTGAAATAGGGATGGAGCTGTTATTGACTCGTGCGGTTTAAACAGATGGTTTGACTAATGTCGGAATTCAATTTAATGACCAATGTAAAACATTTAATGTGTAAATTAGTTTTGTCTTCACCTTCTGTTTCAGTTTTGTTATATGACATTTGCAAATGAGAAATCCAGACAAAACACAGCATTCTCAAAGGACACTAAATTGACAAGGTAAATCTCTCATTTGTTGATACAACTTGACAATCATTGTAAAGGTAATGACAATTCCAATTGTTCATATTAACTATACCAATAAAAATGGTTAGGTATTTTCAGCAATTCACAAATGTGTGAGCAGTGGCAAAATCGTTATGGTAACAATAATGGTATATATATTATAACATTCATTTTTTTGTAGTAAGGCTAATAAAAACTTCTGAATTAACTTTTAAGGCATCCAATACACTGATGAATCATTATATCTAAATACTTTCATCTACAAATAAAAATCTGTCATCTACAAATCATTTAGCAACATTAATTTTGTTTTAATTAGTCAGAAAAAGCCACTGACACCACTGACAACAATGACGAATGGCTCACAGACAACATTTATTTTGTCATTGCCGAAGCAGCCACTGGCTGTTCACTGTTTAGCACTCATTACATCTTGGTGTTACTTTTGATCCTGGCCTCACCTTTGAGCCTCACGTCCGGTCTATTGTCAAATCATGCCAATTCCACCTTAAAACCATTGCCCATATCTGCCCCTTTCTTACACAAGATGCTACTAAAGAGCTTGTCCATGCTCTAGTAATCTCTCGCATGGACTATTGTAACTCTCTCCTAATTGGTCTTCCCAATAGCCGGATTGCCCCGATAAAGTCTGTAATGAATGCTACTGCAAGACTGATTTTCCTCTCTTGTCGGTTCTCTCACACCTCACCCATCTGTCAGTCCTTACATTGGCTTCCTGTATGCTATAGGAGTC
Source organism: Pelobates fuscus (assembly GCF_036172605.1). NCBI lineage: Eukaryota > Metazoa > Chordata > Amphibia > Anura > Pelobatidae > Pelobates > Pelobates fuscus. Next base: position 196,916,456 of record NC_086322.1, on the reverse strand, counting down.
AATTCAAAGTGCTAACCCATACATATAAAGCACTGAATAGCCTTAGCCCCCCTTATATCTCCTCACAGATCTCTAGGTGAGCCCCTTCTCAGTCTCTCCACACGTCCGTGACCTTCTTCTATCCGCTGCTTGCACCCGTACGGCCAACTTCTCGAGGGCAGCTCCCTTCCTATGGAATAGCCTGTTTAATGGATCACCTGGCACCCTGACTGGGTACCTCTGTTGATGGATGCTCCTAGTGCTTCCCGAGGGCTCCAAGCACTGCTCTTGACACCAAAAGCACTGTAGACCCTAGGAACTGCCACAGCTTGGTTGGGGTCTCGCCGTCTCCTACCCACCTTGGATCTACGACAAGGCTCCAGGCTCCAGTGGGTGAACCTCTCTTCCTTTAGAAAGCGAAAGAGCTTGGTGATTATAGCCAGGGGAGTATAGAGCATATAGCAAACCCCAGTGTAGATGCAGCCTTTTCCCCCATACATGAGACGAGGCTAAAACAGGAACTCAGCAGTCTGAGGGTTTATTGTGTCATAAATAGGTTTTCCCACAAGGTTACCACCCACATGGACCTTGTGGAACACAGGATACAAAGTTATAAAAAAAAACAATCAGGACAGTCTTGTACATTTAGACACTCCCAGATAATGCACACAAACCCTCCCCTCTGCTTGGGAGATAATTGAGTAAGATACTGTATTAACTCAATTACCCCAAAGCAGAATAAACACATTTTACACAAAACACAGAAAACACCCTAAAACACCTGATCTGGGTGAACAACAAATCTAAAAATCACCCAGATCAGAGCAGGGGTTCAGGAAATTCCTAGAAGTCATATTCGACTGACCGCAAGCATGACTTCCATGCCCAAAACAGTTAGACAGATTTAGGCTGTGAGGCCGGTCTATCTTATCCTCTATCCTGGAGATAATTGGCTTAAGTGGCTGTGGTAACTTAATTATCTCCAGGTACAGGAAATATCTCTAAGTCAAAAACTGTTACAAAAACCACATAAAAATACATAACTCTTTTAATACAACGTTTAACCTATATGTCCAACATATCCCCAGATAGCGTGGATCTGAGCGCTCAATATGCCCTAAGAGCGCTCAGATCTTACGAATACAGTTGGATCACCATGGGGTTAAACAATAGAAAGGGCTGATGAGAGATTTAGGAGGGACAAAGCAGCCAGTTTCAACTGGTCTGGCAGTGTCCCTGGGACAACGCCCTGCTGGAGAACAATAGGACAGGAAAAAGGGGGAGGGGGAAAGGCACATTTTTCCATGGATTTAAAGGGGCAGACAAAGTGATTTAAAATCCAATAAGCCCAATATACTTTTTAGCATATCTTTTTGCAGGGCCCATAGTCTTCGGGCAAAAGGCTGGCCATTAGTCCTCTCCAAAACCCAGTGGCGAGGTTATTTTTGCCACCTATCTCCCCCTACCAGGGAAGACTAACCAGGTACCTGACCTCACGCCAGTCGGTACCTGAGTTAGTCTGGCATCCCACCCACAACCAAATACTGGACTTGGTGAATTTGGCACCCTGTCTCTGTCCAGTGAGTCCACCAAGGTTGGGTTGATGTCTGATACTCCCGGTATCTGGGTTGCTCTCTGGCTTGAAGTGAAGGTTACTTTGTGGGCAGAGATCAACGGTACTCTGCCTTGGTGCCATCGCTTCAGGTGGGTTAACCGGTGCGCAGCCCTGCCCTGTAACAAAGGGACAGGTAGGGCTGAGGCCAGCGATGGAAAACTTGATGTCATGTGAATATGAACTAGTAAACTTTGCATTGAGTCCTGGAGTGTTGTGTGTAGTGATGTATATCTATTCACAGTTTCAGTGTTACTCAGATGCTTGAATTCTAACTTGAATATTAAATCAGTACCCAATATATTGTGCAGAAATGCCCTAGATGCAATGCGGAATTTTCAAGGTGGAGCTGTCACTTCTCTAAATTTGAACAACTGAATAAAACATTTAAAATCCCCTTAAATGTTAATCTTGTTAATCTTCTATTCATTTGAGGCTCTATTTTCTTTTAACGTTATGCTAAATATAAAAAAAAAAATATGTCATTATCCATTTCAGTCCAGGCACAGCCAGGACACACATTATACATGATAAGAAGAAACAGAACCATTTTAATTTCACCTCTTCTCTGTATGCTTCCTTTGTTCTTACTGCTAAGTGCAAAGGACAGAGCTTATTACAATGACCGAGTGTGCTAAGATGGGGACAGCTAGTTGCAGAATAAAGATATGTTGTTTACTGCTAGATTTGTGCATTTTGTTTCAAACTTGTCATCGTTCACTATAACCCAACATGTAGTACTTAAGTAAACTATGATCAATGTATATTGGTGGGTAAAAGCGTATAACCGCTGATCAATGTATATTGGTGGGACTTAATGCTAAACAAGCCAAAGTTGGGAAAAAAGACATTAGAGTGGATCCTGGGAATCACTTCACATGGGACAGTACTAAGTAAGTGTTTGGGACGAGGTAGCTTGTGGATCCTGTTCAGATGAAGGGCTTGATTGTTGAGATCAGGTACTACTAGTTTGAACAGATCAGTCACATATTTTTGTAATTCTTGCAGTTTTATTTCCTCTGCAATGCCATGCAAGTGAACATTGTCCCTCTGATCTCCATCTTCTTGATCAGCTAGTTTAGTACAAATCAAGTTCATTTTTGCTTCCACGTTTTTATTGGCATCCACAAGTGTATTGTGTGCTGATATAATTTTTTCAGCTTTTGTTTCTAAATGTGCTGTGCACTTGGATATCTGAAAACATCTCTTTGGCAAGCTTTGCAAAATCATTTTGAAGGGACATTTGTAGTTCCTTCAGCACTTTTTGAACAGAGAAATCCATTGCTGGAACTGGGGTGCATGCTGAGACAGAGGTAATATCACTTCCATCTTAGCTAAAGACTGATGACAAATGCCTATTGGCGCCATCTTGTTTGCGTCGGGTCGAGGATGACAGGGGTGCAACTTGTAATGAGGCAAGTTTCAGCTTTAATTTATTTACCCGATTGTTATGCCATTGTGTGGGGCAACTGTTTCTCGTCGGTAGTGCTGTGTGTGGTCAGGATCTGCTCTGCAAATCGTTTGTTATAACAAACCACTGTGGAGAGTGAAGCTCTCATACATCCATTTAATGTAACCATTACCTCTTCATTGAGATGTTGAAACTCCCCCATAGAGATGCATTGATTCAAAAAAAGGAGATTCAGATTGGCACAGCATTGTGCTTTGATTGTGTTTTGCCATGCATGTGCAATAGTTTCCCACTGTTTTCCTAATGGAAAGCAGTGGATTGACTGGAATGATGAAATTTGATGATTTCGGCCAAGGGTTGGAGCCAGCCGCAATGAGCCACAACAGAGTGGACAGTCTTATTCTATGCAATCCCACATCCTTTTGTGTGGCAAATTGATATAAATATATTCTGATGATTAGTGAGGGCACTTGACTTTCACTATTTGTAATAGATTTATAATGGATTAATGGATCTTAAAACCAATATCTTTGATGGGTCCCATTCTTTGATCTATAGCCGTGGCATAAATCAAACAACAAAGCCACATGATTCCTTCCGAAAATATTCTCATTAGGTTTGCGTCTGTGTATATGTTAAAAGGTTATATATAGCAAAGCATAATTCTACACATTTTTAAAATTATTATTTTATTTCTAAAATATAAAACTACAAATTCAGTGGTATTGCAGTACTAGCAGGATTAAAAGTACACGTTGAATAAATGCATGAATTTGAAACAATGGTTTGCTAGTTTTATGAGGGAAAGGTTGTATAATTTAGTGAGGACCTTTCACTGCTGTAGCTCTGCTTTGCTGACTATGTGGAAAAAAGTTATTTTAAAGAGAATAGTTTTGTTAAGCCAATTTTAAAAGATTTGTGTTTGTTCAGACGCTCTAAGCCACTGAAACAGTGTGTAAAAATGTAACAGTGTATTCTTATATTATTACAGATGGTAAGGTAACAATCAAAGCATTATTTTTTTAAACAAGTTTTAAACAAAGCTATTTTGTGTGAAAATGTTAAGTTATGTATATTTGTAAAGAAAAATGGCAAAGCATCAACCTCTCTATCACCACATATACTTTATTGCACGTGGTGGTTAAGGATTTAATAAACTCATTAACCCCTTAACGCCGTTACGGCGTGCTATGCCGTCACGGGTTAAGTGGGCTTTAAAGCCGTTATGACGGCATAGCACGCCGTAACGGCTTGCAGCCCCAGGAGGTAAGATGTACTTACCTCCGCCGCGATCCGCTTCGGGAGGACTGCCTCACAGCCCAGGCAGCCCTCCCACGGCAAATGAGGCCCCCGGGGGCCATGTGATCGCTCTCAAAGAGCGATCACATGGCCCCCTATAGCTGGCTGTGGATCTGCCAGCAGGGGGACTGTTTGAAATATCAGACAGTCCCCCTGCTGGTGGGAAGTATAAAAAATAAATCAAACACAAGTGTAAAAATAAATTAAATATATTTTTATATATATATAATATGTATATATATTATATATATAATATATATACATATTATATATATATGTAACGTCATACAAAGTGTATTTTAATATTAATATAAGTATATATATTAATATTAAAATACACTTAGAATGACGTTACATATATATAATATGTATATATATTATATATATAATAGATGTACATATATATATTATATATAAATACGTATAATTAAAATAATAAATAAATAAAATAATAAAATAAATACATAAAATATTGAAACAAAATTTAATATAAATTATATATGCATATGTAATTTCATTCTAACTGTATTTTGTTATTAATATATATATATCGGTAACAAAATACACTTAGAATGACATTCTATATATATCTATATATATATAAAATACAAATAACCGCAAATATATATATATAGATAAATACATATAATTACATAAAAGATTACATTAGTATACACGTAGAATTTAAATACCTATAAATGCATATATATTAAAATTCTACATGTATATTTAAATAATCTTTTAACGTAATTATGTGATTTGATTAATTAAAATTTGATTGACATGCCTGACAACACAGGGAGAAAGTGCAGAGAATTTAATTTGCAAGCACTATATTTGACCCTGTAACTCTCCAAGACACCATAAAACCTGTACATAGGGGGTACTGTTTTACTCGGGAGACTTCGCTGAACTCAAATATTCGTGTTTCAAACTGGTAAATTGTATTACAACGATGATATTTTAAGTAAAAGTGACGTTTTTTGCATTTTTTACAAGCGAACTGCACTTTTATGGTCTATATTATTGTTGTAATGTGTTTTACTGTTTTAAAACACTAATATTTGTGTTTAGTGAAGTCTCCCGAGAATAACAGTACCCCCCATGTACAGGTTTTATGGTGTTTTGGAAAGTTAGAGAGTCACATATAAGGCTTGCATTTCATTTTTTTTCACATTGAAATTTGCCAGATTGGTTATGTTGCCTTTGAGAGCGTATGGTAGCCCAGGAATGAGAATTACCCCCATGATGGCATACCATTTGCAAAAGTAGACAACCCGAGGTATTGCAAGTGGGGTATGTCCAGTCTTTCTTAGTAGCCACTTAGTCACAAACACTGGCCAAATATTCGTTTTTTGCTTTTTTCACACAAAAACAAATATGAACACTAACTTTGGCCAGTGTTTGTGACTAAGTGGCTACTAAAAAAGACTAAACATACCCCACTTTCAATACCTTGGCTTGTCTACTTTTTCAAATAGTATGCCATTATGGGGGTAATTCTCATTCCTGGGCTACCACACCGTCTCAAAGGTAACATTACCAATCTGGCAAATTTCAATTTGAAAATGTAATGTTCTATATTTGACCCTGTAACTTTCCAAAACAACATAAAACCTGTTAATGGGGGCTACTGTTGTACTCGTGAGACATCGCTGATTACAAATATGTGCATTTTTTTTGCAGTAAAACCTAACAGTATTATGACATTCACAAATCTTATTTTCTCACTTTTTTTTTTACTTTTATTCATAATAAATGATGTTCCATATATGAATAGTTAATGATAGATTAAAGCCCTGTTTCTCCTGATATATAATAAGTGTGGGTGCATATAATTTGAAAGAGGGGAACTACGGGTGAACAGACATATAGCGCAAATTCCATTTTTTGTTTACGTTTTGTTTTGATCAGAACGTGCACTATTGACTCCGTCCTGAAGGGGTTAACTACAAGGCATTTCTTGATTGAAAACAAAATATTAGCGCAACATTTATTTGAAAAAAATGATGCATAGCTATTATATAAATATCATAACATCAATTTTGTTTATAGATTGCTTTGCAGGGAAACTAACAAATAAGGTTTATGTAAATTTATACAATTTTTTGTTTTTCATTTATTTGTTCTGCCTTTATAAAAAATATTTGGAAAATGAAAAGTTTTAGATAGCATATAGTGTTCTTTATCATACTATATTTTCCACGGGGTCTGAAATGTTAATATTGAAGCAAAGTTTCTTACAAGAAAAGATAAATAAAAATGGTCAAACACCTTGCTTGCATGTATTTGCAAGGATCCTGGAGGCATTAATAAAAGTGTGGCTTACTAAAAGTGGCAAGAAAATATAAAAAGATTATCTGTATTTGAGCATAATCCTGACATATAGTAAATACATTTAAAGGGACACTATAGGCATAAACTCAACTTTAGCTTAATGAAGCTGTTTTAGTGCATTATCTCCCATTTAGGAGTTAAATCACTTTTGTTTCTGTTTATGCAGCCCTAGCTACAGCTCTGCTGGCTGTGACTCAAACACAGCCTGCATGAAAAAAAAGTGGTTTCATTTTCAATCAGATGTTAACTTACTTTGAAAGTTTTTATCCTGCTCTGTAAATTGAACTTTAACCAAACACAGGAGGCAGTCTCTGCTAACAGAGCAGGAAATAAGAAATTCTTAATAAAACAGAATGTCCAGTAAGGGGAATTTAAATATTAGATCTCTCTACAGGAAGTGTTTAAGCAGGCAGTGCAAGTCACATGCAGGGAGATGTGACTAGGACTGCAAAAACAAAGTGATTTAGCTCCCAAGTAGCAGAGAATTGAGCAATAAGACTATATGCTAGATTTCAATAATGCTCCACTAATTCCCCTTCTATTAACTCCAAGTTAAATACTTCTTGTCCTTTAGCTTTATGAGATTCCTACACATATCTTGGGCTTTGTTTAGCCATAATCTCCACTCCCTCAGCCCATGTTAACCCCTTAAGACCACAGGACGTACTATGCCGTCCTTATTTGGGCGGCTCTAAACGCCGCAGGACGGCATAGTACGTCCTAGGCGGTCTTACCCCCCACGTGGCCGGCGGCACATGGCCGCTGCAGATCGCGGTTGGGGGGTATGCCTGGCCCCCCAGGCAGCCCCCCTGTGCCTGGGGACCGCGGTCTGCAGATTCCGATCGCAGTGACAGGCTGTCACTGCGATCGGTATTTACCATGTGTCAGCCGATTTTAAAATCGGCTGACACATGGAGCCGGCCGCATTTTCACTCTGCAGATCGCGGTCGGGGGACATGCCTGGCCCCCCAGGCAGTCCCCCTGCGGTCAGTGACCGCGATCTGCAGAGTATGATCGCAGTGAGAGGCTGTCTCTGCGATCTGAATGCAGAGACAGCCTCTCCCTGCGATCTGATCGCAGTGACAGCCTGTCACTGCGATCAGAGGTTACTATGGGTCAGCCTATTGGCTGACCCATAGTAACTGCAGGCAGGATCCCCCTGCAGATCACGGTGGGGGGCATGCCTGGCCACCCAGGCACTCCCCCTGTGGCCAATTACCGTGATCTGCAGGAGGTGATCACAGTGACAGCCTGTCACTGTGATCACTGATCCTGTGTGTCAGCCAGTGATGTAAAATCACTGTCTGACACTGTCTCTGCCCCTCTCCTCCCCTATTAACCCCTGTTAAAAATAAATTAAAGTTAAAAATAAAATATACACTCACATATATATGTATATATATATATATATATATATATATATGACACACACATTTACACATACACTAAGTGTATTTTAATATATATAATTATATATATATATATATATTAATATCAAAATACACGTAGAAGGATGTTGATTAAATATATACATAATTATAATTAATAATTATTATTAGCCCTCCTGACCTTGTTCATAATTATAATTATATATATATATTTTATAATAAAAAAATATGTAAATATGTTAAAATAAAAAAATAAAAAAATAATTAAAATATATATATGTGTGTAATTTCGTTCTAACTGTATTTTGATATTAATATATATATATATATATTGATATCAAAATACACGTAGAACGAAATAATATATATATGTATATACCTAAGTATATACGTATACATCACTACATGTATACCTATATATAAATAAAAATAATTGTAAAAAATTATATACATATATACATATATATATATATATATATCCACACACGTGTGTATATAATAATTTTACATATATATTTATGTAATAATTTTACATAATTAGGTCCTTTTATTAATTACAATTTGCGGGACCTGCCTAACAACCCAGGCCGAAAGTATAGGGAATTTAATTTGCTAGCACTATATTTAACCCTATAACTTTCCAAGACACTATAAAACCTGTACATGGGGGGTACTGTTTTACTCGGGAGACATCGCTGAACACAAATATTTGTGTTTCAAAATCGTAAAATGTATTACAACAATGATATCGTCAGGGAAAGTGAAATTATTTCCTTTTTTGCACGCAAACGGCACTTACACTGACGATATTTTTGCTGTAATACTTTTTACTGTTTTGAAACACAAATATTTGTGTTCTGCAAAGTCTCCTGAGTATAACAATACCCCTCATGTACAGGTTTTAGGGTGTTTTCAAAAGTTACAGAGTCAAATATAAGGCTTGCGTTTCAGTTTTTTCACAATGAAATTCGCCAGATTGGTTACGTTGGCTTTGAGACCGTATAGTAGCCCAGAAATAAGAATTACCTCCATAATGGCATACCATTTGCAAAAGTAGACAACCCAAGGTATTGCAAATGGGGTATGTTCAGTCTTTTTTAGTAGCCACTTAGTCACAAACACTGGCCAAAATTGGCTTTCAAATTAGTTTTTTGCATTTTTCACACACAAACAAATATTAACGTTAACTTTGGCTAGTGTTTGTGACCAAGTGGCTACTAAAAAAGACTGGACATACCCCATTTGCAATACCTTGGGTTGTCTACTTTTGCAAATGGTATGCCATCATGGGGGTAATTCTCATTCCTGGGCTACCATACAGTCTCAAAGGCAACGTAACCAAACTGGCAAATTTCAATGTGAAAAAACTGAAAAGTGTAACATGCTTTATTTGACCCTGTAACTTCCCAAAACACCATAAAACCTGTACATAGGGGGTACTGTTTTACACGTGAGACATTGCTGAATACAAATATGTGTATTTTATTGCAGTAAAAGCAAATAGTATTATGACATTCACAGTTAGTTCATTTTTTTATATTGTATTCATATTAAGTTATGTTCCATACCTAAATATTTGATGTTAAACGAAAGCCCTGTTTCCCCTGAATAAAATGATATATAATAAGTGTGGGTGCATTTAATATGAAAGAGGTAAATTATTGTCGAACAGACATATAGTCAAAATCTGTGGTTTGTTTACATTTTTTTTGGTTCACAACTTGTACATTTGGCTGCGGTCTTAAGGGGTTAAGCAGCAGTGCCAAAACGGTACAGCTATCACTATATTTCATGTGGCCCCTGTTTGGTGTTTCCACATTAGCATTCAGCCTTCTAACATTTGCAGCCATTAGGCCATGTTATGTATTGTTTGCTTATTTCATGATTCACATGATATAATTTGAATTTAAAACATTCATACTTTAATCAGTAAAGCAGTTCTCACTTTGTACAGCCACATTCAGCCCAGTTGACATTCAAGGCCAGTTGACCATATTACATATTATTTGCATATTTTGTATTTGAAAGCTTAAATGGACCTTTTTATTAGTGGCCGCATTCAGCCCCTCAACCATTTGCGGCTTTTTGACCATATATTCAAATAGTTATTAATTTAGCGACCCTGTATATCATGCTGTTTGACATTCATTCGGTGAACTAGCAGCATGACCACACCAGCATATTAGGTACTATTTGCCATTCAGCCACATTTGGCTACCTATTAGTAAGGGTATTTTGACACTGTTCACCCTATTCTCCCCGTGTTTACTTTTGAGGCAGCATTTGGCCATTTAACTTATGTGCGACCTTAGGTTATTTGGCATCCTTATATCAATTAGTTATCTGCAACTCAACTTCATCTCACATTGTAGGGCTACATGCTGCATTTCAATTTATTAGTTATGGTTGTCATTTAGTTGTCTTATGTTCTATATGGTGCAATATTACATGGATTATCTTAGATCATAAAGCCTCTCTGTTGGTAAGTATTTGGCCACGTATGGCCAAACAACATTCTTATCTTTGTATCTCAGGATTACTCTTATTGTTTAGGTTATCTAAAATTGATTCTCCAACATCTGAATTGTTAATTAAAAATCAAATTACTTGAGGTACATTAATTCCCTTATTTTCACAACCACAACATCATATATACTAATATTACAATTCATCTACTACATTTTGCTCATTATGAAAGATTAGGCACTACCTATACATTCTGTGGGCTCCCTGATTACTCGATACGTACGTTATGCCCCACACTCACAACTGGCTTTAGGGTACAGCAGCGGCCCAATAGTCTAGCTTAATGTGCTAATATGGTCCCGTGAGGCCATCTCCCATCTTCAACATGGAGGTAAATCGCTCATCAGCCCAAATCATGGTTAGAGCCTTGCCTCACCCATCTTCTGGTTCCATAGATAGGGATTCACCTGTTATGGCCAATTATATTAAACCTGGAACAGTCACTGAGTGGCCAATATCCACTACAACTCTTGGTGGCATCAGACATATTGCCCAAATCATAGATAGTGCATCTCACAGCTGCTTTGCACCTAGCAGGGCCTCACCTTTCCCCAAATAGTTAGCCTGGCATAAGTTAGAAGGCCATTTCAACCCTGTATGCTGGTTTCAATGTTTGTTGTCTCAATTAACTCAACCTACGTTCAACCCACAAGTATACTATAATGTGTACATATATAAGCTCCTAGCTTTACTATTTATCCCTGGTTGATTTAGCCACAAGATGCAAGTTACTTATATCTAACAGAAGATGCCCTGTTGACAAACCATCCACCAGCCTTTTGGATGGATGTTTCAGCATCAGTGGCTGTACAGGTATATTTGATGACATATGGTTTAGAGACCTGTGGTCCCCGAGAGTGTTAACCTACCATCATTTTTGACACCTCAGCTCTCTTTAAGTCTACCTTAGAGTAGCAGCTGCTAACCCTTGGTGAAACATATGGCAAGGGCAAGTAGTCAATGCCGCTTACACATGACAGCCTGCGGCGATATCCTTAACAACAGTTCTTATTTAAGAATAACAAGGATGGTTAGGAGATTCACTTGTCTAGCACCTAATCGTCAGTTTATCTGGTTTGGGTTCACATCTCTGTCCGTCATCACTCCCCATCATGTTCTCATTTTAGGACTTCTTCAAACTCCACCTGACTTTCAGAAAACACAAAATCCTCAAAAAGTCCCATACTGGACTAGCCCATATACTTGTCATAGTAGGTTTTGGGCACCAGCTAGCCTATCTGTAAACACACAAAAGAACATACAACAGAGCTCTGACTATTTTCAGTAGATTCATAATCGACTTTCAGATCACTGAATCTTATTTTATCAAGACTAGAGTAGAGTTGACTTCCTTTTCGTCACCTTACTCCATACTATAACATAATATTGTAAACTTTACCTGACAGGCATTCAACATAATTTACTTACTACATTCTTAATCACAACCATTGTGCCTACTTGCTCTTGACAAAGGCGTATGTAAACGCTGAAACGCGCGTCAAGCATTTTGCCGATGCATTTACTTTAAAGGGACACTATAGTCACCTGAACAACTTCAGCTTAATGAGGTTGTTCAGGTGAGTGCTACAGCTACCCGGAGCCTTTTTCTTGTAAGCACTGTATTTTCTGAGAAAATGCAGTGTTTACATTGGAAGCTTGGAACACCTCTTGTTGCAGTCAATCAGACGGCCACCAGAGGGACTTCCGAGTTCAGAGGCCCTAAAAAGGCCTCTCGTCCGATGCATTCTGGGTGAATACATCAGACGGGCTATCAGCACACAAAGCACTGTGAACGCGCTTTGTGTGCTGATAGCCTGTCAGCACTGCTGTGGGCGTGGCTTCAGCTGACAGCTGAAGCCCGAACCCACAGGGACGCTTACTGTCCACAATAGTGGTTGAAGGGGGGGGGACCTACTCTCCTACCCCCCCGGCCCCCACCGCTGTGCGGCGGGTGGGGGCCCTAAAATGATCAATAAGAGGGGACCTACTGTCCCCCCCCGGCAACCACCCCTGTGCGGCGGGTGGGGGCCCTAAAACTATCAATAAGGGGGGGGACCTACTGTCCTCCACCGGCCCCCACCCCTGTGCGGCGGGTGGGGGCCCTAAAATTATCAATAAGGGGGGGACCTACTGTCCCCACCCCCGGCCCCCACCCCTGTGAGGCGGGTGGGGGCCCTAAAATTATCAATAAGGGGGGGACCTATTGTCCCCCCCGGCCCCCACCCCTGAGCGGTTGGTGGGGGCCCTAAAATTATCAATAAGGGGGGGACCTACTTCCCCCCCCCGGCCCCCACCCCTGTGCGGCGGGCGGGGGCCCTAAAATTATCAATAAGGGGGGGACCTATTGTCCCCCCCGGCCCCCACCCCTGAGCGGTGGGTGGGGGCCCTAAATACAAAGGGGGGGACCCTAGTTAACCCCCCCCCAAAAAAAAAAATATCTCCCTACCTACCCCCCTCACCCTAAAAATAATGAGGGGGGGAACATTAACTAAAAACCTGTAAAAAAAAAAAATGAGATAAAAAAACTTACCATTCGATGTTTTCTTTCTTCTAGAATCTTCTTTCTTCAGCACCAAAAAAGGCCAAATAATAATAACCGACGCAATTAAAAAAAAAACAAAAAAAAACGAGCGCAAAAAAAATAATCCATCTTCACCCATGGAGGGCTCCGCACAGACTGAGCTCAGAAGGGCGGGGAAGGCTTACAAAGCCTTGCCCCGCCCTGCAATTAGGCTAAGAACACTCTGATTGGTGGGCTTAAGCCAATCAGAGTGCTCTTTGTCATTTTACAAGCGTGGGGAAGTTCTTTGGAATTTTCCCACGCTTGTAAAATGACACAGAGCACTGTGATTGGATGGATTTCAAGCCATCCAATCACAGTGCTCTGTGTCATTTTACAAGCATGGGAAAGTTCTTTGGAATTTTCCCACGCTTGTAAAATGACACAGAGCACTGTGATTGGATGGATTTCAAGCCATCCAATCACAGTGCTCTTTGTCATTTTACAAGCGTGGGAAAGTTCTTTGGAATTTTCCCACGCTTGTAAAATGACACAGAGCACTGTGATTGGATGGGTTTCAAGCCATCCAATCACAGTGCTCTGTGCACTGTGATTGGATGGCTTGAAACACATCCAATCACAGTGCTCTGTGTCATTTTACAAGCGTGGGAAAGTTCATTGGAATTTTCCCACGCTTGTAAAATGACACAGAGCACTGTGATTGGATGGATTTCAAGCCATCCAATCACAGTGCTCTTTGTCATTTTACAAGCGTGGGAAAGTTCTTTGAAATTTCCCCACGCTTGTAAAATGACACAGAGCACTGTGATTGGATGGGTTTCAAGCCATCCAATCACAGTGCTCTGTGCACTATGATTGGATGGCTTTAAACACATCCAATCACAGTGCTCTGTGTCATTTTACAAGCGTGGGAAAGTTCATTGGAATTTTCCCATGCTTGTAAAATGACACAGAGCACTGTGATTGGATGGATTTCAAGCCATCCAATCACAGTGCTCTGTGTCATTTTACAAGCGTGGGAAAGTTCTTTGGAATTTTCCCACGCTTGTAAAATGACACAGAGCACTGTGATTGGATGGATTTCAAGCCATCCAATCACAGTGCTCTTTGTCATTTTACAAGCGTGGGAAAGTTCTTTGGAATTTTCCCACGCTTGTAAAATGACACAGAGCACTGTGATTGGATGGGTTTCAAGCCATCCAATCACAGTGCTCTGTGCACTGTGATTGGATGGCTTGAAACACATCCAATCACAGTGCTCTGTGTCATTTTACAAGCGTGGGAAAGTTCATTGGAATTTTCCCACGCTTGTAAAATGACACAGAGCACTGTGATTGGATGGATTTCAAGCCATCAAATCACAGTGCTCTTTGTCATTTTACAAGCGTGGGAAAGTTCTTTGAAATTTTCCCACGCTTGTAAAATGACACAGAGCACTGTGATTGGATGGGTTTCAAGCCATCCAATCACAGTGCTCTGTGCACTATGATTGGATGGCTTTAAACACATCCAATCACAGTGCTCTGTGTCATTTTACAAGCGTGGGAAAGTTCATTGGAATTTTCCCATGCTTGTAAAATGACACAGAGCACTGTGATTGGATGGATTTCAAGCCATCCAATCACAGTGCTCTGTGTCATTTTACAAGCGTGGGAAAGTTCTTTGGAATTTTCCCACGCTTGTAAAATGACACAGAGCACTGTGATTGGATGGATTTCAAGCCATCCAATCACAGTGCTCTTTGTCATTTTACAAGCGTGGGAAAGTTCTTTGGAATTTTCCCACGCTTGTAAAATGACACAGAGCACTGTGATTGGATGGGTTTCAAGCCATCCAATCACAGTGCTCTGTGCACTGTGATTGGATGGCTTGAAACACATCCAATCACAGTGCTCTGTGTCATTTTACAAGCGTGGGAAAGTTCATTGGAATTTTCCCACGCTTGTAAAATGACACAGAGCACTGTGATTGGATGGATTTCAAGCCATCAAATCACAGTGCTCTTTGTCATTTTACAAGCGTGGGAAAGTTCTTTGAAATTTTCCCACGCTTGTAAAATGACACAGAGCACTGTGATTGGATGGGTTTCAAGCCATCCAATCACAGTGCTCTGTGCACTATGATTGGATGGCTTTAAACACATCCAATCACAGTGCTCTGTGTCATTTTACAAGCGTGGGAAAGTTCATTGGAATTTTCCCATGCTTGTAAAATGATACAGAGCACTGTGATTGGATGGGTTTCAAGCCATCCAATCACAGTGCTCTGTGCACTGTGATTGGATGGCTTGAAACACATCCAATCACAGTGCTCTGTGTCATTTTACAAGCGTGGGAAAGTTCATTGGAATTTTCCCACGCTTGTAAATTGACACAGAGCACTGTGATTGGATGGATTTCAAGCCATCCAATCACAGTGCTCTTTGTCATTTTACAAGCGTGGGAAAGTTCTTTGAAATTTTTCCACGCTTGTAAAATGACACAGAGCACTGTGATTGGATGGGTTTCAAGCCATCCAATCACAGTGCTCTGTGTCATTTTACAAGCGTGGGAAAGTTCATTGGAATTTTCCCACGCTTGTAAAATGACACAGAACACTGTGATTGGATGGATTTCAAGCCATCCAATCAGAGTGCTCTTTGTCATTTTACAAGCGTGGGAAAGTTCTTTGGAATTTTCCCACGCTTGTAAAATGACACAGAGCACTGTGATTGGATGGGTTTCAAGCCATCCAATCACAGTGCTCTGTGTCATTTTACAAGCATGGGAAAATTCCAATGAACTTTCCCACGCTTGTAAAATGACACAGAGCACTGTGATTGGATGGCTTGAAATCCATCCAATCACAGTGCTCTTTGTCATTTTACAAGCGTGGGAAAGTTCTTTGGAATTTTCCCACGCTTGTAAAATGACACAGAGCACTGTGATTGGATGGGTTTCAAGCCATCCAATCACAGTGCTCTGTGCACTGTGATTGGATGGCTTGAAACACATCCAATCACAGTGCTCTGTGTCATTTTACAAGCGTGGGAAAGTTCATTGGAATTTTCCCACGCTTGTAAAATGACACAGAGCACTGTGATTGGATGGATTTCAAGCCATCAAATCACAGTGCTCTGTGTCATTTTACAAGCGTGGGAAAGTTCTTTGGAATTTTCCCACGCTTGTAAAATGACACAGAGCACTGTGATTGGATGGATTTCAAGCCATCCAATCACAGTGCTCTTTGTCATTTTACAAGCGTGGGAAAGTTCTTTGGAATTTTCCCACGCTTGTAAAATGACACAGAGCACTGTGAATGGATGGGTTTCAAGCCATCCAATCACAGTGCTCTGTGCACTGTGATTGGATGGCTTGAAACCCATCCAATCACAGTGCTCTGTGTCATTTTACAAGCGTGGGAAAGTTCATTGGAATTTTCCCACGCTTGTAAAATGACACAGAGCACTGTGATTGGATGGATTTCAAGCCATCCAATCACAGTGCTCTGCGTCATTTTACAAGCGTGGGAAAATTCCAATGAACTTTCCCACGCTTGTAAAATGACACAGAGCACTGTGATTGGATGGCTTGAAATCCATCCAATCACAATGCTCTGTGTCATTTTACAAGCGTGGGAAAATTCCAAAGAACTTTCCCACGCTTGTAAAATGACAAAGAGCACTCTGATTGGCTTAAACCCACCAATCAGAGTGTTCTTAGCCTAATTGCAGGGCGGGGCAAGGCTTTCTAAGCCTTCCCCCGCCCTGCGGAGCTCAGTCTGCGCGGAGCCCTCCATGTGTGAACATGGATTGTTTTTTTTGCGCTCGTTTTTTTTTTTTTTTAATTGCGTCGGTTATTATGGATTTTTATTTGCCCTTTTTTGGGGCTGAAGAAAGAAGATTTTAGAAGAAAGAAAACATTGAATGGTAAGTTGTTTTTATCTCATTTTTTCTTTTTTACAGGTTTTTAGTTAATGGTCCCCCCTCATTATTTTTAGGGTGAGGGGGGTAGGTAGGGAGATATTTTTTTTTGGGTGGGGGGAGCAATAACTAGGGTCCCCACCATTTGTATTTAGGGCCCCCACCCACCGCTCAGGGGTGGAGGCCGGGGGGGACAATAGGTCCCCCCCCCCTTATTTTTAATTTTAGGGCCCCCACCCGCCGCTCAGGGGTGGGGACCAGGGGTGGGGACAGTAGGTTCCCCCCCCTATTAATAATTTTAGGGCCCCCACCCGCCGCTCAGAGGTGGGGGCCGGGGGGGACAGTAGGTCCCCCCATCATTGATAATTTTAGGGCCCCCACCCGCCGCACAGGGGTGGGGGCCGGGGGGGGACAGTAGGTCCCCCCCTTATCGATAATTTTAGGGCTCCCACCCGCCGCTCAGGGGTGGGGGCCGGGGGGCGGACAGTAGGTCCCCCGCCCTTATTGATAATTTTAGGGCCCCCACCCGCCGCTCAGTGGTGGGGGCCGGGGGGGGGACAGTAGGTCCCCCCCCCTTATTGATAATTTTAGGGCCCCCACCCGCCGCTCAGGGGTTGGGGCCGGGGGGGACAGTAGGTCCCCCCCATTGATAATTTTAGGGCCCCCACCCGCCGCACAGGGATGGGGGCCGGGGGGGGACAGTAGGCCCCCCCCTTATTGATAATTTTAGAAAGCGAGCTGAGCTGTCAGTCAGACAGCTCAGCTTGCGAACACGCATTCAGCGCATATGCGCGGTAAAGCGCTCAGGTTCTTCATAGGGCGGCATTCAATGCCGCTCTATGAAGAACGCGATTGGTGCAGCGCGAAGCCGCGCATGCACACCACATCGCGATGACGCTTCTCTGTGAGAAGCGTCCTATTGGGCCCCGCGATTTCGTCATTTTGACTAAAAAGGGGGCGCGGCCTAGCGGGGAGCTCGGCGCTGGAACGGAGGTAAGTTTTTAATATAAAAACACCTCGAAAATTATTTTTAATGAATGAAAGTACATATAAAAGCAAGAAGGAAGGCTGGGGGACCTGTCTTTCTTGCTTTTATATGGTGACTATAGAGTCCCTTTAACTAAGCATTTCTTTTCTACTCTTTACCTGGGTTTGACGGATGTCCGCTTTCATTATTTATTTATTTATTTATTTTTTCCAAGTATGTGCTTACATAAGCTTATAGGGATTTGCTAGGCTGCCTTGAAGCAGCAGTTTAGTATCTATGGCCTGCCTGTGGGCTAGATAGTAAGCCCAGGGTTTTCTAGGATATTGTCTCCTTTCCTCTAAAGTTACTAATTGCGGAGGGGGCTTTTTTGATTTAAGGTACTGCTGTTATATACCGCTGTGGATTTTATGTATCTTTTAGTCTCACACTAGGGGATATATCACTATTGGATTTCCCCTATAGTTTATATTGCTTAACGAGGCATATAGCCTCCCAGAGAGTATGTACAGCAGGGTTGGCTAAATAGCTCTACACCCGTTTGTGTTTCTTTGTGAATTTATTTTCCACCAGTGAGCTATCTTGATATACTCTATTGAGACACTATTTATAATGACCACAGTTTAACTCCAGTACCATATCTGCAATTCAACTATCGCTAGGTACCACGATCCCAGCTATATATATTACTTACGTATTTTACAGTTTTAGCGCGACTTGGTTTATTTAATTTTCATCTTTTGTACGGAGTCTGTACTTATGTTCCGTTTCTCTTATATATTGGTCCACATATCGGATGTCCCTAAAGTCTTACTTGTTGCTCTTTAGAGGCCTTACTACTATTTATTGTAGCGGACTTTATACGTATGTGCACATACAATATATATATATATATATGTATATCATTTCACTTTCTATGAGATTAAGGAACATATCCCCAGGTTTTTTATTCCTCACCTTTATGTGATTTTCACTAACACAACTTTCTATGGTGTTTCTATCCAGGGTAAGCTTTATACCTATTATATATATATTTTCTTTGCTTAATTTTAGTTTAATAAAAGTTATTACCATTTTCTTTGTTACGTTTACTTTAGGAGGTAATCTTCTAGAGTAAGATTGAATCCCATTCACTTTTGAGTGAGTGTTTTTTTCTATCCCACTCTTTCAGTTGGTAGTTATTTACTTGTTGTGGGGTTAAGCCCCCGTGTTACCTCTTGTAACCTACTTTGGGGTTCTGACGTTGGCTAGTCCAACATCACCACTCCTATCTCATATTCATTGTGCCTACTTGCCTTATTAAACATTCTCAAGGGTATATAATGACTAGACTATCCTTAACACCCAAACTCCATCTATTGACCACCCAAAATGTTGTGTGCTTCAGATAATTGACAGTATTTGTTGAAACTCACATTAATACTGCAATTGAGGAAGCAATATACATGGCTTTTATGGTTTTTCAGGCCTACCCGTACATCGATTTTGGGAAACCACAACTGCCTTTGCTATTATACCCAACCACAAATGTTAAGGCTGTGGGAGGGGTTACCTGGTTTATTTAAACAGAGGCAACCCTCTTACCCGGGCCGCTGCTGATCATTTGGCCCACTCACGTCTCCCCTTTTCATTACATCATTAACCCGGTGGGCTCTTTTTATTTAGAGGCTTACCCGTAGGCATCTGGAACTTAAGTGGTTAAATTACTATACTAACACTCAGGACCAGGGTAGATGTGTGGAATGCTTAAGAGTCAGGATTACTGCTGATCCAGTAAGTATGAATTGTTTCTATCGGTGTGGTTGTTTACTTTATGTGCAACCATGCTGGCAGAATCCCTAGGAGCCGTGACAGTAACCCCCCACGTGAAGACCACCCACCGGGTGGGCAGGACCAGGCTTGAGGGGAAACTTGGCATGGAAAGAACGGATTTTGCGGCCCGCATATATGTCTGAAGCAGAAACCCAAGAACGATCGGCAGGCCCATAACCCTTCCAATCTACCAAATACTGTAGAGACCCTTGAGAAAACCTGGAGTAGAGTATAGAGGAGACTTTGTGCTCCTCCTAACCAGAAACAACCAAAGGAGGGGGAGGGTCAGAAGGGGTGGCAAACATGTTACAGATAAATATTCTAAATGGCCCAATAAATCTGGGTGCAAACTTCATGCTAGGAACTTTGAGTTTAATATTCCATGTGGAGTGCCATTCCTTGTCACCCACCTGGTAACCAGAGTCGGCACCACGCTTCACATCAGCATGCATTTTTAACAGAGCAGTAGCTGTTTCTAAAGCCATGCGGACCTTAGTCTAAGTCTCATGTATACATGTGAGATGGTCATCAGGAGCGGAAATAGCAATGTCAGAACACTGCAGTAGGATGACGACCGTTGTTAACAAAAAATGAATTATGTCCAGATGAGCCATGGGTGGTATTCTTTCTGGTGAATTCAGCCCATGGTAGTAAATCAGACCAGTTTTCCTGAGTGCCATTAATAAAACATCTCAAATATTGTTCTAATGATTGGTTGACTCTCTTAGCCGGGCCATTGGTTTGGGGATGGTATGATGATGAAAATGATAATTCTATACCAAACTGTTTATTAAATGCTCTCCAAAATTATGACACAAATTGGGAACCAATATCTGACATAATATTAAGCGGAATACCATGCAATTTGACTATTTTGCGTATAAATATATGAGCCAGCTCTAGGGAAGAAGGTATCTTTTTGAGCGGAACAAAGTGTGCCATTTTAGAAAAGTGGTCAACAACCATTAGGATGGTGTTGTAGCAAATAGAAATAGGTAGTTCTACAATAAAGTCCATAGACAAATGAGACCATGGAATACTGGGTATAGGAAGCGATTGTAATAGCCCACAAGGTAGTTTATGCACAAATAGTACATGCCTCCACATACTCCCTGATGTCCTTTCTAAGAGACGGCCACCAAAATAACCTAGAGACAGTGGACACAGTTTTATAAATACCTGGATGACCAGCTGTCACATTATCGTGAAACACTCTTAATACCTCCTCTCTTTTTAGTAACAGAATAAACAAACAATCTATCTTGAAGTTTATCACTAGGTGCCAGAGTCTGAGCTGCCATTATAGCACAAACAAGAGGAGAAGACAAGGAAAGGATCATAGAGGCAATGATACATTCAGGTGGTAAGATGGGACAGGTTTCTTGTTCTTGTTCCACCTCTAGGTCAAATTGCCTAGAGAGGGTGTCCGCCTTAACGTTCATAGGACCAGGCCTGTATGTGATGAGAAAGTTAAAGCGTGACGAGAACAATGACCATCTAGCTTGTCTAGAAGACAGCCTTTTAGCATTTTCAAGAGATTTAAATTCTTTACCCTTTCTTGGTAACTAAAATCCTCCATTTTTTTTAATCAATTTTGTAGCTCGTCTATGCACTTTTTCTAGTGCCATGATATCCTTCTTTAGAACAGGTGCCCAAAATTGCATAGGATATTCAATGTGTGGTCTTACCAGCGATTTATAAAGAGGCAAAATTATATTTTCATCCTGAGAATTTATGCCCCTATTTACACATGACAAACCTTACTAGCCTTAGCAACTGCCAATTGACATTGCATATTGCTGCCTAATTTGTTGTCTATAACAATTCCCAAGTCCTTCTCATGTGTGGTTATCCCTAATTGAATACCTTTTAGGGTGTAAGTTGCTTTTGCATTCTTGACCCCGAAGTGCATAACTTTGCATTTCTCTACATTAAATTTCATCTGCCATTTTAGTGCCCAGTCCCTCAATCTATCTAAATCCCTGTGGAGCAAATCAATATCCTGTTCACATTTTATTACTTTACAAAGTTTTGTGTCATCTACAAACACTGAAACAAGACTTTTAATGCCTATTTCAAGATGATTTATAAATATGTTAAATAGAAGTGGTTCTAAAATAGAACCCTGAGGGACACCACTTGCCACTTTATCCAGACTGAAAATTGACCATTAATGACAACTCGTTGTACTCTATCCTTAAGCCAATGTTCTACCCAAGAAGAAGAATATTCATCTAGACCAAGTTCTTTTAGTTTGAAGACTAACCTATTGTGAGGAACTGTATGGAATTCCTTGGCAAAATTCAAGTAGATCACATCTACTGCAACACCCTGATCTATACTTCTACTTACTTCTTCATAGAATGCAATTAGGTTAGTTTGACATAACCTATGTTTCATAAAACCATGCTGATTTTTGCTAATAACAAAGTTCTTCCCAGTGAGTTCCTGAATATTATCCCTTAATAGCCTTTCAAATATTTTCCCAGTCACAAAAGTTAAACTCACAGGTCTATAATTTCCAGGCAAGGATTTTGAACCCTTTTTAATATAGGAATGACATCTGCCTTACTCCAATCCTCCGGCACAATACCTGAAACAAAAGTATCTTGAAAGATTAAATTCAGAGGTTCACTTATTTCCCCACTTAAGCTTTTGCTTTTTTGAGTTTATTAAAACAATTACCTTATTGTGTTCACTAAAATAAATCAACAAAACAAAAGATCAACATTGTTTGTTATAACGAGATCCAGACAAGCATCCTTTCTAGTTGGTGCTTGTACCAATTGTTACATGAAGGGGTCATTTAACACATTCACAAACCTGGTTCCCCTTGCTGATGTACTAGTCACTCTATCCCAATTTATGTCCAGGTAATTAAAATCTCCAATAATTGACATGTTACCCCAATTTGCAGCTTTCCCAAACAGCTGTTCTTCCTCATTAATATATACATTAGGTGGTTTATAACATATCCAAATCAATACTTGCTTTCCCTTTGTTTGCCCCAAGCATTCCACATTTTCCTCGTCACACTCCACATGCCTAAGATTTGACTTTAACTCATGGTTGACATACAAACATACCCCACCACCAACCTTTTAGCCATCCTATCTCCTCCATCCTTTTAGCCATCCTATCCCCCACAGCAGACCCTCTTTAGTTTAGGTGCAATCCATCATGACTATACAGGCAGTACAGAAGCACAAAATCGGGCCAGTGCTCTAAAAACCCAAAACCCTCTTTCCTGCACCAAGACTTCAGCCACGCATTGACTGCTCCAATCTCCTGCTGCCTTTCTGCTGTAGCGCGCAGCACAGGTAATATTTCTGAAAACATTACCTTGGAGGTCCTTTCCTTTGGCTTACTTCCTCGTTTCCTGAACTCATTCTTTAGGACCTTCCATTTTCCTCTGACTTTGTCATTGGTACCAATATGGATCATGACAGCCCCTTCCAATAATCTCTCCACTCTGTCGGCAACATGCC
The DNA here is from genome assembly GCF_036172605.1 of Pelobates fuscus. NCBI lineage: Eukaryota > Metazoa > Chordata > Amphibia > Anura > Pelobatidae > Pelobates > Pelobates fuscus. Next base: position 196,893,197 of record NC_086322.1, on the reverse strand, counting down.
GGACCCGAGCACCCGGGAGACAACAAACTGTCCAGTTGAGATGATCAGAGTATCTACTCTCTTAATAATGGAGTCCTCTACCACCACAACCCTTCTAGCCTTCCTTACCCTCTCAACCCCACCCGTACTAGAGGGGCTCTTCCCACAGCTGTTAGAAGGAACAGCTTCTTGCAGTACAGCTACTCTTGAGCTGATGCTCCCAACATCTTCACTCAAATGGGCAAATCTGTTAGGCTGCACAAGATCAGGACTAGCTAAACCTTTCCTCTTCCATCCCCCCAATGCTAACAAGCAGAACGGGCTGCATTGGGCAGAAAAATACATGAAGACAAATTTTCAAACAATCCTGTTCACTGATGAGTGCCGTGCAACCCTGTATGGTCCAGATGGATGGAGTAGTGGATGGTTGGTGGACGGCCACCCTGTTACAACAAGGCTGCGACGTGAGCATGGCCGTGGTGGTGTCATGTTTTGGGCTGGAATCATGGGAAGAGAGCTGGTCGGCCCTTTTAGGGTCCCCAAAGGTGTAAAGAGGACCTCTACAAAGTATGTGGAGTTTCTGACTGACCACTTTCTTCCCTGGTACAAAAGGAAAAACTATGCTTTCCATAATAAAATCACCTTCATGCATGACAATACACCATCTCATGCTGCAAAGAATACCTCTGCATCAATGGCTGCAATGGGGATAAAAGGAGAGAAAGTCATGGTGTGGCAATACAAATCCCACACAGGTAGAAATTAAGGGGTACTTCCCCTGATTAGCTCAGCATCCTCCCCTGACCTCAATCCTATTGAGAACCTTTGGAGCATCCTCAAGCAAAAGATCTATGAGGGTGGGAGGCAGTTTACATCCAAACAGCAGCTCTGGGAGGCTATTCTGACATCTTGCAAACAAATACAAGCAGAAACTGTTCAAAAACTCACAAGTTCAATGGATGCAAGACTTGTGAAACTGCTATCAAATAAGGGGTCCTATGTTAAAATGTAACGTGACCTGTTGAAATGTTTAACCCCTTAAAGACACATGACATATATGACATGTCATGATTCCCTTTTATTCCAGAAGTTTGGTCCTTAAGGGGTTAAAAAGTTAAAATGTTGTTATAAGTTTGATTGAAATCGCTTTTGATTTCAGTAAATATGCTGCAAACACAACAAATGACAATTTTCAGTTCTTTACAACCTATAAAGTGTTTTGAAACTTACTGTGCGTAATAATTTTAGATTATGCTAGCTTTAGTGTACCTATAATCTTACTTTTATTAATGACAGGAGGTGAGTATTTTTGCTTAAGTCTCTCTTTACTAGAACTCCACAGCAGCACAGAAAAACAACCAATCAGAAAAAAGTTAGGTACTATAAAACTCCCCCCTCCCCATGCATCATTTCCTCTTTCAAGCTGTGACAAAACAGAACAAAAGGCAGAAAATATAATGGGGAAACGAAGTCCTGGGTAAAATTAATATGACAATGTCCACCATCCGAGAAGAAATGCCGAACCAGATAGTGTTGATGGACTGTAAAACTGAAACGAGAGAAAAAACAATCGAACAAGTTGGTTAGCCAATGAAATGTACCCTGAACAAACATGTAGGTACCCAATGTAGCAACCAAAATTACCGTAACCTGCATAGATCCCAACCCGACTTATGAAAAACAGACATAAGAACAAGTGACAGGTAGCAGAGACAACAAGCAGAGTTGCATACGTACCTGATGAACTCAAACTATAAAATTAAACAAGGGAGGGATAAGAATGGGCAGGAAATACTCGTCTCCTGTCATTAATAAAATTAAGATTATAGGTACACTAAAGCTAGCCTAATCTACAATTTTATAACATGACAGGAGGCTTCATATTTGCTGTTTTAACGCTCGGCCAACAAATCCAACGCTGTTTGTTTCACTGGTACCTATTCCGTGAGATTTTAGAGCAATCCTACATGGTCCTTCCAACTGCGAGAAGTGACAGTAGACGAAGATGCCAGCTGACGAAGCATCCCAAATACGGAAAAACACCATCCGCTGATAGATCCATTGTAGGTGGGGTTGCGACCTGTTTCCTAGCAGCCGGTCCACGGGCTGCCAAGCTGACCTATTAGCCATTTTCCTGTAGGATTAAAATGCCAAAGGTCATTTGTGGACTTAGGGCCGCGAGAAGAAACTGCCACCATGTCTTGACTCTTGATGTGGAAGGTGGCTCCTCCTATCATGCCAGGGTCACCAGGCGATGTGGCCTTGCAGGCAAATCTCCAACCTCAAGGAATGCGCCTAAGTCCACCACCAATTCCATAATAGAACCGAGTAGGGTCTTTTCGATCCCTCATGACCTACCCGGTGAGTTGTCTCAACCCGAGAATAAATTTATTATGCAGGCAAAGGTGTGGTCAAAAGTAGCCGTATCCTAAGTGGTTCCAGTATTCCAAATGGACTGTGTAATCCGTGGCTGCGGTAGAGAAAAGACTCCCAAAGGACATCCAATCAAGGTCCCAAACTAAACTTGTGTGGTGAAACGGTGGTCGACTATTCTGGGGATTGTGAATCCCGGACATACTCAAAAGGATGGGAACGTAAACCGGGGTTGAGATTTCCATCCAGATATATCATAGTTTAAGAGTGATAAGATGTCCGGATCTAATGGTGATTGGGACCTGTATAACGAAGAAGAGCCCTCACGTGCTGTAGTGAGAGAGTGAATTAATCCGATTACCCGTTTGTACGATCCTGTTCCATGCCCGACCTGTCAAAATTCATGTATGGGTTCCTGGTCTACACGCCACCTACAAGATAGGGTATAACATAGTGAGACTCCTAGGTCCCTGTACCCCTGACTGTCAGGGCACATAACTCCCAGAGTAGGCCCTAGGTCAAGGGACCAGGAATGTGAATTTGAGAACCGAAGTCAAGGCCACCCTATAGAGGGATACCTCCCTTCTTAGCTTGGAGTCCTACGAACACATAGCATTCTCTAATACGCAGACAAGACGTAAAGTCCCTTCACTCACGACAGGTGACTCCAGAGAGCAGATATAATGAAAAAACAAGGGCCTAGCTTCAACCGTCTAAAGCAGGTGTTGTCCCATTTGAGAATGTCGGCAGCCATATCCGAGCCTGCTACACATCCTGAGCAGTACTCCAGCGGTAGGCGCCAACTTGTGACGTCCGTGTAGGAGCCGGGGACATACAGGGATCCTCCATAGATACAAATGCAGAAAGATAAGTCCTGCGCTCACTCCCATCACTGGGCGGCAGCAATGACTACAGTACACATCAGCCCCATTATATAGTAAAAACCAAAGAAAAACAAGTTATCTGCACTCTCTCCTTAATCCCTATGTATTTTTAAACAAATGGAGTTTTTTTTAGTTACCTCCAATGGTCATGAGAGGATGAATCCACAGTAGGTCTCCTTGATGGTAGTTGAATAGGTGGGTTAGCGAGACCAAGTCGGTTCCTGTGAGGGATATCGAGTATAGAAGGAGGGTCCTCCATATCCAAACCCTGTTCTCCAGATATGTGCTCAGAGGAGTAGGGGCAGTCCTGTCATCTCATCCCAAGATTGTAATGACCAGAGAACCCAAGTCGACAGAGGATTCCGGCCTTTCCATGTGATCCATGCGCACGGTGTATCTGCAGACCGGGTTGTGGGCCTCCCTAGTCTTGTTAACCGAGCAAGGCAGTGCCCGTTTGCTCGATGAAGGTCTCAGGATCTCATGTCACCTTGACATGGGAAAAAAACTGTCTACACAGTTTTTTCGCAATGGTCTGAATATCTTAAACAGAGTGCAATTGCCTGTTTGATATAGCGCAGATTATACCAAAACCTGCACTCTTGTAACAACTGGGGCTCATCCGTTAGCCGTACCGTCTCCAGGTGTGTGTGTAAATAAGCGGGGAATCTCCCCCAGTAATACCTCTGTGAGTATTTCTCACGTGGGATACAGTGGTCCGGATCCAGTAGATCCATTATAGGAGGTGAAATAGAGAGATCCAGTTCAAACATGTATACCCTGCATCAGGCAACCCTCTATAACAAAAATCGGTTGCAAGGTCATTAGATCGAATTGAATGCAGGAGGGACGCCCCTCTATGCAGTCATCATTGTCCTGTACAGGTACCAGCCTGTGTGATGAACAAATGGACGGCACCATAGTGCATTGAGTGTATGAGAGAGCCACACTCTCTAATAATGTGACCGAACTCCGTGTCAGCGTCCGGCTGATAGCATGAGCGGGCCGCACCCGTTAAGAACCAAACATTAGAGTCTACATTTGTGTCCGGTTCCCTCTGTGAGAATGTGTCACTCAAGACATGTCCTCTGTATCCAGCTCAGTAATGGGTTGAGGTTGAGGGAGGGCAGCACCCTCGAATAATGAATCAGTGTTCAGTTCAGTCTATGAGAGTGGTTCACTCTCTACTCGTGAAAATAAAAATATCAGTCTTACGCCGAGGTGATGGAGGGCCGCACCCTCTTGTAATCCAAACTAGAGTCTGTGACGAAGTGCCCTTCACCACTTGGGCCTGGAGAGGACTGCTTGCCAGCCTCTTGCCATGTGATTATGGTCCCTGGGAGATTGGGCCCTTTTAAAAAATGTATTCGGCCCTAACAGAGTGCATGTCACTCATTCTGGCCCTTTAAACACAGTGGGGCCATTCGGTACTTGCCCTGTGTTAGCGGTGATACCCCCAGATAGCTTTGCCATGGAGCATATTCATATAATGAAAGACTATGTCAAAGACTTTAGCTCCATGGCGATTAAACTGTATTCGTGTGGTCTGGGTGCCATTCACCTAATAATGTGCACACAGACCTGAGCTATCTGGGGATATGAACATGTCTGTGTTTGGTGTAATAAAAGTGACTTTATATATTTTAAAACATAATCCTGTATTTAGGTCCCCACATGTGTAATGGAGTTTTGTCTTTGACCTGGGAGATAATTGGATTACTGTCAGGGTACCTGGAGTCTCTACCTTTGAGAGAGGTAGAGACTTAGAAGGTTATCCGTCCGGACGCCATGTCTCCTCGGTCTCCCGCGGTTCACTCGGCCTTGCTAACGCCGGCCGCGAGGGAGTCACTTCCTTTTATAACAGAAGGACCGGAGGTAGACGTCATGACGCTAACCCGAAACATCCTGCCACTCAAATCTCGGGAGACGAATCAGGACTCGCCGGAGGCGTGTCCCCTCTCCCTAGCCAGGATACTTAACGGTGGTTCTCTCATTCACTCATTGCCCTGTCGTGGTTCTAGTCCGCCTAGTCACACAGTGCTTTATTATTCACTTGTCTTTTGGTTCTGACCCGGCTTTGTTGTTTACTCTCCTGCCTTTCTGTTATCCTTGACCCGGCTTGTCTCTCGCTTACCTGTCCTCTGTTATCCTCGACCTCGGCTTGTCTCTGACCATTCTATTGTAGTTATACGTTAGTCCGGCCATTCTAAGGACCGGTATACGTATCAGCTACTCTTTGTACTCTGCGTGTTGGATCCCTGACCCGATCCTGACATTACGACAGGGCCATGGATCCTGCAGGTACAAATTGTCAGCTTGGTTCTCCTGATCCTAGGTTTGACGCCATGGATCATAGGATGGATCAGATGGCTCTGGCACTACAGGCGCTGCTGTCTCGCCCTATTAATCCACCTGAGGAGAGGCGTAACACTTCTGCTTCTTCTGTGGGTTCAGGGTTAGAGGTAGCTACTGTAGGTGCTTCTTCCCGAGTTACCCCACCTGTACGTTATGCTGGTTCCCCTGAGAGGTGTCGTGGCTTTTTGAACCAGATCAGTATTCATTCCGAGCTACAGCCCCGTTCATACCCTACTGATAGGGCAAAGGTGGGATTTATTATTACCTTACTCATTGAGAAAGCTCTGAGATGGGCGAATCCGTTGTGGGAGAATGATAATCCATTAGTCTATAACTATAATTCCTTTGTAGCTGCTTTTAAAAGAACTTTTGACCCTCCTGGCAGGAAGGCCAATGCAGCCAGATTACTGTTGCGCCTTAGACAAGACAACCAAACACTTGTGGATTATGCACTAGAGTTCAGGTCTTTGGCGGCAGAGGTAAAATGGAATGAACAGGCCTATATAGACGTATTCTTAAATGGATTATCTGATGTAATACTTGATGAGGTAGCTACAAGAGAACTTCCCGAGAATCTGGAGGACTTAATTTCCTTTATCTCCCGTATTGACGAACGCCTAAGGGAGAGACAGAATACTCGAGATAGAACCGCTAAATCTTTCTCTAGACTAGTACCATCATTTCAAGTTGCTGAAACCAAAGATCCACAGGTTTCAGAACCTATGCAGTTAGGCCTTACTCGTCTCTCAGAGGAGGAGAGACAGTACAGGAGAAGAGAGGGACTGTGTATGTATTGTGGGTTCAGAGGTCATGTACGTTTGAGCTGTCCCAGCCGTCCGGGAAACGCTCGCACCTAAGTTTCTCTAGAGGACAGACCTTGGGTGTTTCGATTTTGTCCTCTACTCATAACTACAAAGAACATAGACTCCTATTACCGGTCTCTTTAACTTGGGAGAAGGGAACTTTAGAAACTATGGCATTGATAGACTCCGGCGCTGCTGAGAGTTTTATCGACCAAAAGTTCCTCACCAAACACACTATCCCATCCCAGTTAAGGAAGACACCCTTGGCTGTTGAAGCCATTGATGGTAGACCTTTAGTTGAGCCTGTGATTTCCCGGGAGACCACACCTCTTTACTTAACTATTGGTATTCTACACAAGGAGGAAATATCCCTACTACTCATTTCATCCCCTTCTGTTCCCATAGTCCTGGGATACTCCTGGCTTAAGAAACATAACCCCGTTATAGATTGGAGATCAGGGGAAATAGTTTCTTGGGGCCAGAATTGTCAAGAGAGTTGTTTAAAGAAAGTGTCACCTCTTTGTAGTGTCAACCCACTTAATAACGCTACTGACTCTACCAAAGTACAGATACCGTCCTTGTATCAAGATTTAAAGGCAGTATTTGACAAAAGAAAGGCTGATACCTTACCACCACATAGGCCTTTTGATTGCAAAATTAATTTACTTTCTGGTACCATGCCCCCCAGGGGTCATGTATATCCTTTGTCCACGAATGAAAACTTAGTTCTAGAAGAGTATATTCGTGAAAACCTAGACAAGGGGTTCATTAGAAGATCCTCCTCTCCTGCTGGGGCTGGATTCTTTTTTGTTAAAAAGAAGGATGGTTCTTTAAGACCTTGCATTGACTACCGAGGTCTTAACAAGATAACCATCAGAAATGTTTATCCGATTCCCTTGATCACCGAGCTTTTTGACCGATTAAAAAGTTCTAAAATTTTCACTAAGTTAGACCTTAGAGGTGCTTATAATTTGGTGAGAATCCACGACGGTGACGAGTGGAAAACTGCATTCAATACTCGATATGGGCACTATGAGTATACTGTAATGCCTTTTGGTCTCTGCAATGCTCCGGCAGTATTTCAGGACCTTATTAATGAGGTTCTTAGGGAGTTTCAAGATGACTGTGTAATTGTATACCTTGATGATATTCTTATACATTCCAGGGATATTGAGACTCACCACAGGCAAGTCAGGAGGGTTTTACACAAACTTCTTCAGCATGGCTTGTACTGCAAACTAGAGAAATGCAGCTTTGACCAATCCCAAACTACGTTTCTTGGTTATGTGATTTCTGGGGAAGGGTTTGAAATGGATCCGGAGAAGCTCCAATCCATACTAGACTGGCCTTTACCTCAGGGTCTCAAGGCTATCCAGAGATTCATTGGTTTCTCTAATTACTACAGACGTTTCATTAAGGGATACTCCTCTATCATTGCTCCCATCACTAACATGACCAAACAAGGGGCTGAGACTAAGAATTGGTCTACTGAAGCTCTTCGGGCTTTTGAGACACTCAAAGAGCTGTTTGCTTCCGCACCAATTTTAGTTCACCCTGATACTACTCTACCTTTCCTACTCGAAGTAGACGCTTCTGAGACAGGTATAGGTGCTGTTCTGTCCCAAAGGTTGGGTGTAGATAAACCATTACATCCTTGTGGATACTTTTCCAAAAAATTGTCCGGTACTGAAAGCAGATATGACATTGGTGACAGGGAACTACTAGCGGTTATAATGGCCTTGAAGGAGTGGAGACATTTATTGGAGGGTACTTTGCATCCTGTTACTATTTTGACGGATCATAAAAACTTATCCTATATTGGGGAGGCTAAACGACTATCATCTAGACAGGTTCGTTGGTCCATATTTCTCACTCACTTCAACTACGTACTCACATATAGGCCAGGTTCTAAGAATTCTAAAGCCGACGCCTTATCTCGCCAATATGAACCTGCTGCCGTATCTGAGCCGGTTTTGTCCTCTATAGTACCCAAGTGTAACATTATCGCTAACACTACTCTCAAAGTTCATTCCCCGCTACTTGATCAGATAAGGAACTTGCAGCATCTGGCACCTAGACTGACTCCGGTTTCCAGACTTTTCGTTCCTCCTGAACTTCAATTGGAGCTCTTACAGTGTCTTCACGAGAGTAAGGTGGCTGGTCATCCGGGTGTCCGCAAGACGTATTCTTTGATCTCCAAGGATTTCTGGTGGCCGTCGTTACGGAAGGATATTAAGGATTTTATCGGGGTTTGTGTGGTCTGTACTAAAACCAAACTACCGCATACGCTTCCTTGTGGCCTTCTACAACCGCTGGAAATTCCTGACAAACCTTGGTCCTGTGTGGCAATGGACTTTATTGTGGATCTGCCGGTTTCTAAAAAACACACTGTTATCCTCACCGTAGTCGATAGGTTTACCAAGATGGCACATTTCGTACCTTTGCCTAAACTCCCGACTTCTCCTGAATTGGCGGAGGTCTTTGCTAAAGAGATTTTTCGTTTACATGGGATTCCTTCTGAGATCACTTCTGATAGAGGCTCCCAATTTGTTTCACGTTTTTGGAGGTCGTTCTGTTCTCAATTAGGCATCAAATTGAATTTTTCGTCCGCCTATCATCCTCAGTCTAACGGAGCTGCTGAACGAACTAACCAGAAGATTGAGCAATACTTACGTTGTTTTGTTTCCGAACACCAGGACGATTGGGTCGGTTTGATTCCTTGGGCAGAGTTTGCGCACAACAATCTTGTTTGTGACTCCACGCATTCAAGTCCCTTCTTCATGAACTATGGCTTTCATCCATCCATTCTTCCCCCGGTTTCTCCTTCCCAAGGAGTGCCGTCGGTTGATGTCCATGTGGCCAACTTGAGGAAGTTGTGGGATCAGACTCGACAGATTCTTCTACACAATTCTGTACTGGTAAAGAAACATGCTGACAAACGTAGAAGGGCGGCTCCGAATTTTGTTCCAGGCGATAGAGTGTGGTTGAGCACTAGGAATATTCGTCTTAAAGTTCCTTCCATGAAATTCGCTCCTCGTTATATTGGTCCCTACAGGATCTTGACTCGAATTAACCCAGTGGCATATCGCCTAGCTCTTCCAGCTACTTTACGCATCCCGAACTCCTTTCACGTGTCATTGTTGAAACCTCTAATCTGTAACAGATTCTCCTCCACAATCGCCCCTCCGCGCCCTGTTCAGGTGGAGGGTCAGGAGGAATATGAGGTTAACTCCATTATTGATTCTCGTGTCTCCCGGGGACGAGTACAATATTTAGTTGACTGGAAGGGATATGGTCCTGAGGAGAGGAGTTGGGTACCACAAGAGGATGTTCATGCTCCTCGTCTTCGCAGGGCATTTCACTCCCGCTTTCCATCTCGCCCCGGCTCCTTCCGCCCGGTGGGCGTATCTGAGGGGGGGGGTACTGTCAGGGTACCTGGAGTCTCTACCTTTGAGAGAGGTAGAGACTTAGAAGGTTATCCGTCCGGACGCCATGTCTCCTCGGTCTCCCGCGGTTCACTCGGCCTTGCTAACGCCGGCCGCGAGGGAGTCACTTCCTTTTATAACAGAAGGACCGGAGGTAGACGTCATGACGCTAACCCGAAACATCCTGCCACTCAAATCTCGGGAGACGAATCAGGACTCGCCGGAGGCGTGTCCCCTCTCCCTAGCCAGGATACTTAACGGTGGTTCTCTCATTCACTCATTGCCCTGTCGTGGTTCTAGTCCGCCTAGTCACACAGTGCTTTATTATTCACTTGTCTTTTGGTTCTGACCCGGCTTTGTTGTTTACTCTCCTGCCTTTCTGTTATCCTTGACCCGGCTTGTCTCTCGCTTACCTGTCCTCTGTTATCCTCGACCTCGGCTTGTCTCTGACCATTCTATTGTAGTTATACGTTAGTCCGGCCATTCTAAGGACCGGTATACGTATCAGCTACTCTTTGTACTCTGCGTGTTGGATCCCTGACCCGATCCTGACAATTACTGATTGTGGATATGTATTTTACTGATTGTGGATATGTATTTTTATGTGAATGTGATGTATGGTTTTAAAGTTACAGAGTATGTGTGGAAACTGTATTTTTACTGTATGTAATAATTATGTTAGCTGCTTATCTGAGGGGAGGGGATGTGTGGGTTGTACTGTTACTTGATTGGTTATTTTATGCCTCCCCCTGGGTGTGTCCTGTATGTGCACAACCGTAATAAAAACCAGGCTGGGTGTGCCAGCACCTCAGACCACTGCTTGACCCTCAACACGGAGCCTTGTCTCGTTCTTGGGGGGATTCACTGTATGCTGTTGGAGATCGATTGCTAGGAGTGTAAGCTGATGTCTGCTTTTCCTGTTCGTCTGCTAGCAGCCATTCGTGAGGTTCCAGTTTGGAGTGCTATTTTGTATCCAGTTCGGGAGTTTGGTGTTCTGCAGTAGCTGTGTCTGTCTTTCAGAAAGGGGCATATCGCCTAAACGGATTTTAACCCCTTGTCTGCTGAAACGGTCCGTTACAGAGTCCATTAGAGACTCAGGGTGACCAACTGCGTGGTACACCATTTACTAATATCAGCATAAGACTGAGATCCTGATGTGGGTCTTTCTCTGACCACGAGACCTCTCTCTGAATCTCTCACTTGAGAGATGGGATCAACTGGTAACAAACCAGACCGATGGTAGATGGAATAGTTTACAACCTCCATCTACTTAATAACAGAAAGCAATGATGAGAAAATGCAACCTTCGGAAACCATGATGGAAACTACCAATGGACCGCCCGGATCCTGCGGGTTCCAGGATGACCATCGGTAGCCTGAGGAAAGCTGGAGACATTCTCCGTGATCCTCGAGAGCCCGGGAGTTCGGAGGCCTCTCGACGACCCGAGCAACAGGACAATAGGAAGGCACGAAAACAAAGAAACAACAAAAAAATTTAGATTAAGGGAAATACGTACCTCGGAGAGAAGGTAAATAGCAGATCGGAAAAGCAACTCAAGTAAACCCAACTGAAAGGGTCAGGAGCTAAAAGGTTAGTTGCTGAATGCAAGGAAACCGTGCTCCCTTGTTGGTGTCTGAGCACTGGTTCCTGCTTGTGCAAGATTCCCCTTGGAGATGTGCCACCGCTGGGCTGGTGTAAACCGTGGTTGCGTGCCCGGGAATCTTCATAAAAGCTTTGCCCCTCAGGGCATGAGCTGTAGGGCCTTTATCCTTCCAATCATATTTAGGTGCCCGTATCTTGGTGTTCTCTTGGATAGTATGGCAGCAGTGTTTGCCTGGACACCCACCTATCTCCATGTCAACAGTGGGTACTGAGCTTTCCTCAGTGATATTCCCCCAGGCCTGCAGCCAAAAGGGGGTTCGGGCACAGATAGATCAGGCCAACGATGGTCACAGGTAGAGCAGGCCAGACAGAAGGGCACAGACATAGTATGCCAATCAAATGGGCGCAGAACTAGCAGGCCAATAAATGGGGCACAGACAGAGCAGGCAAATCATGGGGGCACAGACAGAGCAGGCCAATCAAAGGGGCACAGACAGAGCAGGCCAATCCTGGGTTGCGTATTATATGAGTAATATAGTTTGGGCAGAGTCCCCTAAATATCTGTAAATCCTCAGGGTATCCTGTGACCTAGGACCCCTAGACATCAACCCTTTTAGACAGCATAATACTGTGTGAATAAACCTTAACCGGGACTGGCAGTCCCTAAATGCCCAGCAGGCAAAATAGTATTCCAGCTGTATTGGGTATAAGCTGAAGTTGTTCCAGTGCTTATAGTGTCCATAAAATCAAGGTATACTTCCTTACACTGTGAATTGGTATGCACATGCACATACAGATCTGTTTGAGATTCTTATCTTGTTAAAGATCATCAACATCATCACACCACCTGACGGGTAATGTACCAATCGTTTCTTACAGGAGTAGGGCTAAACAATTGTCAGCTCAATGTATCTCCTCATAGAACCTGATAAAATACAATAGTATTAGCATAGACTGGTCTCCCATACCAGTTTGAGCCAGAGCCAGGTCTGCTTAGCTTTTAACATATGCCATGGACAGTGAATTCATACCAGAGTAGTCTCAACTGAGACTCCATAGCTGGACCAGAATATATATACTGTGAAGCACATCAATCCTAGAGCTAACACCCTGTACAGAGCCTGTATAACTGAGTTTCATATATACCTGTAACTCACAGAAATTGATGATATACACTGTCAGCAAAACTCACAGCAATCTGTGATATACACTGTCAGCAAAACCCACAGCAATCTGTGATATACAGACTGTCATTGAAACTCACAGCAATCTGTGATATAAACTAGGGGGGGGGGGAGGGTGAAAACAAAGGGAGAGCAAACTGAATAGGTATCTCCAGGAACCCCCATGCCCCCATGAAACCACTACAATGTAAAAGAAAATATCCCCAAAGAAAACCAGGGGAAGCAAAGAAGAGCCAAAAGGTACAGACATCTTTAAAAAACAAAAAAAAAAAAAAAAAACAACTAAGCATAATTAATATAAATCATAAATAAATCATAATAAAACCCAAAGCCACCAACTAATATTAGCAGGAGGCAGTTTTACTCTGACCTGTACTGACTGCAGAGCAGCAAAGAAAGAGGAAATTATGCATGGGGAGGTGAGTTTTATAGTACCTAACTTTTTTCTGATTGGTTGTTTTTCTGTGCTGCTGTGGAGTTCTAGTAAAGAGAGACTTAAGCAAAAATCTGAAGCCTCCTGACATGTTATAAAATTTGGAACAGTGCATTGTAAGTTTATGTTTAAAAAAAAAAATACTGTTATCATTAGGAGGTTTGTTCAATACAATTTGAATTGTACTCTTAATAGTTGATCACATGAGAATTATGCTGACTGTTATTTACATCAATTATTTAGGTAAATGAGAAAAATATAATTTGCATAATAATTTTGAACAGGGTGTATATTGGCAATTAGAGATGTCACGAACATAAAATTTTCCGTTCGCAAACGGCGAACGCGAATTTCCGCAAATGTTCGCGAACGGGCGAACCAGGTGAGCCGCCATAGACTTCAATAGGCAGGCAAATTTTAAAACCCACAGGGACTCTTTCTGGCCACAATAGTGATGGAAAAGTTGTTTCAAGGGGACTAACACCTGGACTGTGGCATGCCGGAGGGGGATCCATGGCAAAACTCCCATGGAAAATTACATAGTTGATGCAGTCTGGTTTTAATCCATAAAGGGCATAAATCACCTAACATTCCTAAATTGTTTGGAATAACGTGCTTTAAAACATCAGGTATGATGCTGTATCGATCAGGTAGTGTAAGGGTTACGCCCGCTTCACAGTGACAGACCAAACTCCCGGTTTAACGCACCGCAAACAGTCCATTTGCACAACCGTAAACTCCCCATTTGCACAAGGTTGGATACCAAGTTAACCATGTCCCATTCCTTGTCCTCACTGATGTCATTGAAGGTCTCTTCCTCCACCCAGCAACGTACAACACCAAGGGTCCCTAAAAGGTGACAACAAGCCCCCTGGGACGCCTGCTGTGTTTGGTCTTCCACCTCCTCAAAGCCACCTTTCTCCTCTGACAACTCTTCTTCAGACTCTTCTCTCTGCATTGTCTCTCTCTGCGTTATTATAAGGTGTGTTAAGTAGTACTATTCCTATCAGTTTAATCCCTGTTACGTCCCCTATCAGGGGACGTGTACATGGCATCGATTTTAGGAACTGGGAGATGGAAAAAGATGCTTGGTCAGTCCTCCTACTTCAGATTTGGGGCACTGCGCGTGCAATCTAATGTGCCACCAGATAGGAGTGGTGTTTTTAGTAGTACTATTCTTATCAGTTTAATCCCTGTTACGTCCCCCTCATCAGGCCTTTTTTAGTCGAATGTATCGCCCACTGTCAGTCCCTTCGGGATCCATCCCTCATTCATCTTAATAAAGGTGAGGTAATCTAGACTTTTTTGACCTAGGTGACTTCTCTTCTCAGTGACAATACCTCCTGCTGCACTGAAGGTCCTTTCTGACAGGACACTTGAAGCGTGGCAGGCCAGAATTTCTATCGCAAATTGGGATAACTCAGGCCACAGGTCAAGCCTGCACACAGTCAAGGGGTTCATCGCTCCTCAGAGTGTCGATATCTGCAGTTAAGGCGAAGTAGTCTGCTACCTGTCGGTCGAGTTGTTCTCTGAGGGTGGACCCCGAAGGGCTGTGGCGATGCGTAGGACTTAAAAAGCTTTGCATGTCCTCCATCAACAACACGTCTGTAAAGCGTCCTGTACTTGCCGGCGTGGTCGTGGGAGGAGGAGGATTACTTTCACCTCTTCCCCTGTTAGATTCCCGTTGTGCTGTGACATCACCCTTATACGCTGTGTAAAGCATACGTTTTAATTGATTTTGGAACTGCTGCATCCTTTCCGACTTGTGGTAATTCGGTAACATTTCAGGCACTTTCTGCTTATACCGGGGGTCTAGTAGCGTGGACACCCAGTACAGGTCGTTCTCCTTCAGCCTTTTTATACGAGGGTCCCTCAACAGGCACGACAGCATGAAAGCCCCAATTTGCACAAGGTTGGATGCCGAGCTACTCATGTCCCGTTCCTTGTCCTCAGTGATCTCACTGAAGGTATGTTCTTCCCCCCAGCCACGTACAACACCACGGGTACCAGATAGGTGACAATGAGCACCCTGGGATGCCTGTTGTGGTTGGTCTTCCTCCTCCTCCTCCTCCTCCTCAAAGCCACATTCCTCCTTTGACTCCTCTTCCTCACAATCCTCTTCCAGTGTTGCCGCAGGTCCAGCAAGCGATGCTGATAAGGCTGTTTCTGGTGGTGATGGCGACCACAACTCTTCCTCTTCACGCTCAGCTATGGCCTGATCCAGAACTCTTCACAGGGCATGCTCCAGGAAGAAAACAAATGGTATGATGTCGCTGATGGTGCCTTTGGTGTGACTGACTAGGTTTGTCACCTCCTCAAAAGGACGCATGAGCCTACAGGCATTGCGCATGAGCGTCTAGTAACGTGGTAAAAAAATTCCCAGCTCCTCAGAGGCTGTCCTAGCACCCCCTGCTTCCAACTCGTCTCCTCCTCCTCTCTGTCTCCCCATCTGAACTTCCCCCTGTTCTTCTTCTCTTCTAGCGGGCACCCACATGACATCCACGGACGCATCGTCATCATCAACCGCTTCACTTGTATCTGACAACTCAGCAAAGGAAGCAGCAGCGGGTACAACATCATCATCATCACACGTGTGTCCATGTGTGTAATGCTGCCTGACTGAGACATATCCCTGTTATCTACATCCTCTGGCAATAATGGTTGCGCATCACTCATTTCTTCCAACTGATGTGTAAATAACTCCTCTGACAGATCAAGTGAAGCAGCTGTGGTGCTAATGTTGGTGGTGGCGGCAGGCGGGGGAGTGGTAACTTGAGAGGTGCCCGAAGCTAAGCTGGAGGAGGATGGTGCATCAAGGTTCCGAGCAGAAGCTGTAGAAGATTGGGTGTCCTGTGTTAGCCAGTCAACTATGTCCTCAGAACTTTTCGAGTTCAGGGTACGTGGCCTCTGAACACTGGGCATTATTCTAGGGCCATAGGGAATCACAGCACCACGACCACGACGGCCCTTGCAGGGTGGCCTGCCTCTGCCTGTCATTTTTTTTTCGATTAGTGGTACTATGCGTGCAAGCTACTGTGACAACAGATAAGTGGCACTGTGCACTGGCAGAAGTTGGCAGAGTAGACGCTGTAGGCCTGACACACATGCTTGCAGACAACTATCTGCTATTCAATCTATTACAGTCAATTTTTTGTATTTTTTTGAAATTTACACTACTGTTACACCAGATATGAGTTGCACTGGTGTGACACTGTGCCCAGGCAGGCCCTGAAACGCACACGTGTGAAGGAAACTGACTGCTATTATTTCACAGTCAAATTTCTAGTTTTTTTTAATGTACACTACTGTTACACCAGATATGAGTTGCACTGGTGTGACACTGTGCCCTGGCAGGCCCTGCAACGCACACGTGTGAAGGAAACTGACTGCTATTATTTCACACTCAAATTTCTAGTTTTTTTTAAATGTACTCTACTGTTACACCAGATATGAGTTGCACTGGTGTGACACTGTGCCCAGGCAGGCCCTGAAACGCACACGTGTGAAGGAAACTGACTGCTATTATTTCACAGTCAAATTTCTAGTTTTTTTTAATGTACACTACTGTTACACCAGATATGAGTTGCACTGGTGTGACACTGTGCCCTGGCAGGCCCTGCAACGCACACGTGTGAAGGAAACTGACTGCTATTATTTCACACTCAAATTTCTAGTTTTTTTTAAATGTACTCTACTGTTACACCAGATATGAGTTGCACTGGTGTGACACTGTGCCCAGGCAGGCCCTGAAACGCACACGTGTGAAGGAAACTGACTGCTATTATATCACAGTCAAAAAAGTTTGTTTTTTTTTAAATGCAAGCTATTGTGACACCAGATATGAGTGGTGGCACTGGGCAAGTGGGCACAGTATACGCTGTGAGCCTGACACACACGCTGGCAGGCAGGCAACTGCAATTAGATTACACAGGAAAAAAAAAAAAAGCAGACTGATGTTCTAGCCCTAAAAAGGGCTTTTTGGGGTGCTGTCCTTACAGCAGAGATCAGATGAGTCCTTCAGGACTGTAGTGGACACTGAATACACTAGCCTTGCTATCGAGTTCCCTATTAAATCAGCAGCAGCTACACTTTCCCTCCTCTCACTAAGAATGCAGCTTCCGAATGAATCTAAAATGGATGCTGTCCATCAGGTGGGAGGGTCTGGGAGGGAGGGTCTACTGCTAATTGGCTGGAATGTGTCTGCTGACTGTGAGGTACAGGGTCAAAGTTTACTCAATGATGATGAATAGGGGGCGGACCGAATATCGCATATGTTCGCCCGCCGTGGCGAACGCGAACAAGCTATGTTCGCCAGGAACTATTCGCCAGCGAACTATTCGGGACATCTCTATTGGCAATACAAATCCCACACAGGTGGAAATTAAGGGGCACTCCTACTAATTAACTCAGCAGCAGCAGCAGTACCCACAAGGAAGGGAATATAAACAGCAAGAGAAAAAAAGGGGGAAAGTTTTAAATAACAAAAAATGAAAAAAATGAAACCTGCTTTTTCACTTCTTATTAACTAACACCAACCACAGTCCACTAGTTCTCCAAGAAACTCCTGCTGTTTCAACTCCTACTTAAAAGAGACTACTTTAAATAGCCTACTTTCAAGCAAACTCCAGTGAGCATGCTCTGTGAGTCAGGAGTGGGTATATATTGGCAATACAAATCCCACACAGGTAGAAATTAAGGGGTACTTCCCCTAATTAGCTCAGCAGCAGCACCCACAAGGAGGGGGATATAAACAGCAAGAGAAAAAAAAAAGAGGGAGAAAGTTTTAAATAAAAACAGCAAGGAGAAAACTATAAATAAAAAGGGACCATGTTTTAAATAAAAAGCGCAAAGAAATTAAAATATATATAAGAAAAAGGGAAAAGGTTTTTTAATTAAAACAGCAAAGAGAAACATTTAAATAAAAGAGGAACAACGCTATGAATAAAATCAGCAAAGATTAAAAATGTTTATAAAAAAAACTGCTTTTTCAGTTGGTATTAACTAATACCACCCACAGTCCACCAGTTCTCCAAGAAACTCCTGTTGTTTCAACTCCTACTTAAAAGAGACTACTTTGAATGGCCTACTTTCAAGCAAACCCCAGTGAGTATATTTCCATGTTCTAGGAAAGGGTTAGCAGACTACAACAGGTGTGCTATGCATGGCACTCAAGGTGCCTTTGAACACCACTCAAGACTGCCAGAGCCAGACTCTGGCCTATCAGGAGTCTTTAGTGCCGGGGTGAGGGGCAATCTTCAATTTGCATTTTAGAGGAAGTATCCCAGAATTTATGAATGGGAAACCACACTGAAGTAGAGAATCCTGCTGAAGCAATTCAAGCTCCTGCCCTTGACCTGTATCTGGCCAGCCCCATCCCCATTGGACCACAGGGAAGCCACCCACACTGCTAGATATACACAGAGTTGCAGAAGAAGCCTCCCCCTTATACAAATAATACAAACAGCCCATATACAAACACTGTCCCCACAAAACCACTGTCAATCCACATACATGCACATGACCACACAAGCAGCATGTAACATGCAATTCCCCAAGCAGTACCACACATACACACACCAAACACACAATGTGACATATCATCCACACACAATTACACAGCCCCCATACATAGGTATCATACACCATACCACAAACTACTATGAATGCATACTGCAAAATACAACAGCCTACATTTGTACACAAAAAAAAAACACAAGCACAATATGGTAACATACACACCTCAATTAAAAAAACTAGGATTGTTACGCCAAGAGCCTTCAAAATCCTATATTGATACTGTATTTCTAAAAGGTTGCCCTGTTCTTCGACAATAATGCCTCTACACATACGTCTTAATTTTAACAATGGTTTCACCAGGTTGAATTTCAATGCCTTCAATTTTCTCACTGATTTTCAGATGTAACTAGCTTAACATGTATGGGAAGTTACACAGTTCAGGATGAAAAGTTGATTTCCCTTTAAGTAATACTTCAGCTTTGTGCAGTATTCCACTAACAAAGTGCAGGATATAGGAAAGAGGAAGGGCCAAAAACTAAGCCCAAATGGAGAGTAATGGGGGAGGGAAGTCCCTACCTTTTAATGATCCTAAAGGAAACCACAAAATATATAAAATAGATAGGCAGGGGAGTAATACTGGACTGGCCTCTGGCACTGATTCATTGGCCACTTTATCTGACCTCTGAATCGGCGCCATTATTACTTTATTTAAAGTGCAGGATATGCATACTTACAGTATTGCAATATTGTTGCTGCTATAAAGGCAAACATTCTAACCCTAATGATTATGTCCTTGATTATTCATTGTTAGGTATTTCAATTATTTTGTCTAGACCAGGGATAGGCAACCTTCGGCACTTCAGATGTTGTGGACTACATCCCCCATAATGCTCTTACACCTATGATGCTTGCAAAGCATCATGGGCAGTGTAGTCCAAAACATCTGGAGTGCTGAAGGTTGCCCTGCCTGGTCTAGACAGATGGAGAGACAGGCTTAATACTACAAAAGGTCTGCATGCTTTTTTTAAACAGAGATTGCAATAAATACATTAAATGTATACAGGTACATTGTTTGTGAGAAGAATAACTGTGGCAGATTAGTTTGTTGATTGTAAGGTCAGTTTATTTTATCCAAACTCATTCCTGGTAGAAAATAGGTTATTACATGGCACACTTTTCTAACTTAATCTAATTTTTTTATACACTAGTCCTTTGTGTTTGAATTCCTATAGTATTTGACCTTTATAGAGTGAAATTGTTGTATTTAATTGCTCTTTGTCACAGCACTAATTAACTCTACCCAATTTGGCAAACTTAATTGGACATACTTAAACTGAGTACAAAGTATTTCTAAACTTAGCCAGTCATTGATAAAGAAAAATCCCACAGGAGGAGTAAAGAAAGCACATTAGAGATCACAGATAAATTGCTTTTGTTCAAGGGTTCTGTAAAACTTCTAAACTTTTGGAATACTGTCTGTTCACAGTAGTTACATGTTTGGAAACATCTGTGAAGTTCTTTTTAGGGATGCAATGAAAATGACATATTCAAACCAAACAAATGCCGTGCTGCAATTTAAAAACCTACACAGTGACATTCTATACAATGTGCATACACCTTATTACTATAAAGTGTCATAGTATGCAATAATACAAATTTTGCATGTGCAAAAATAAAAACATGTTTAAATCACCAGTACTGCACACAAGACATACTTATACTCAAAATAGTCTTCCAATCCACAAAATGGTTCTCTAAAAATAAATATATATATATTTTTTTTAAAGACCCTAATGGATAAACTCAAATGTACCAGAACCCATTCTACCTGACTCTGGGTTTAGATAGCTCCAGAAGAAGAGCGGTTAGCACCCCACTTACGTTCTCCAGTTGCTCAACCACATACATTACAGCAGTATGAAATGGGAAAAAATGGGGGCCTGCAAAAGTCTGATACAATTTACTGACTGTCAGGAAACCCAGAGGGCTGCTAGGTAGGGGTGCCGCTGATTGGCTACAACGGTCAGCTGGCACTCTAAGCATATCAGTAGCTCCCCATTCATAAAAACGTGAAAACATTTATGAATCGGGAACTAGAGATTGGCTTAGAGCGTCAGCTGACCACTCTAGCCAATCAGCGGCACCCATGCCTGACGTAAATCTGCACTTCCTGACACTCTGTTGCAGAAGCCGAATAGCACTGAGCAACCTGGAGATCTGGAGCTGGAGGAAGCCTTTTGGGGTTAAACCATTTGAGAGCGGTGTAACCCCTTAAAGGAAAGAGAGCACCCAGGGGCCTCCTGGCATCATAGCATTTTCATTTAGATGAAGTTGTTATGGTGACCAGAATGTTCCTTTAATTTGCTTAAAGGAACACTATAGTGTCAGGAATACAAACATGTATTCCTGGCACCAGAGTTGTGAAAACGCTATTCACCTGTCAAAAAGGGGCCAGGCATGGATATAATTACAATTATGCCCCCCCTGGAAAAATTCCTGCGGAGGCCCATGTACACAACGTGCTGAAACAGAGCTCCCGATTTTTGAGTATTTACTTGGCTTACTCTCTGATTTATATAGAACAGTACTGTGCTACTATATGTTCTCGTTTTCCATATATTTACACTATGATTGGTGGTTTCCGATTCTCGTAATAACCGGGGTGGGTCGCCCTAACGGACCCGAACGCCACTTCAACCTGAGCTAGGTTATTAGCTCTCCGTTTGTGAGTGTTCCTATTTTTGAATATACCCTTGTATTATTAATAAACTTCACTATGGTACATTATTTATATTTTTAGGTGATTTGAAAATTATATCTGTCAATTTGAAAGTTATAGCTATACCTATACACTTCATTTAATAGTGCTACGGTCCTTTTTTTCTATTACTTTTCTACTTGTTGGTGTATTTGTGAAAGGTTACACACTTGAGTGTTAAAGCTGCTATTTTTGTCAATAAGTTGCATACGTTAAATAACTAATTGCACTTTAAAGCACTAGCACCTACTCACATTTTGTATACTTCGGTCGCTGCTCTATCTGGATAGATGGCTATTATAAGGAGCACTTGAAACATATTTGAGTGGGAAATAGGAGATTGCCATTTTGTTATTGATCCTAGTTTGAGATTTGGGTACCTACATACAGTTAATCCTATTTTATCTTATTTTTGTGTTCAGTCCAGTGCATACTGTGCATGCACTGTACATTGCTTCTTGATGTGAAACACAATAATAAATCCACTAAGCACCACTCCATTTTGCAATAAAAACATATCATACAACTAATATATTGTTATTGGAAAAACAAACCCACCATTTTCATCGTCACATGCTCATCACAAAACAAAATTGAGTGAGGTTAGGGTTATAAGGGGTCCTGTTCCTCAAGTAACAATCAGCGGTAGTGGCATGACCTCTAGCATGAGTTTGAACATTTCAGTCAAAATGACTGATGATACCTTCACCACCACTACCTCCACAACCACTGACAAAATGACTGTTAGTAATACTCAGCCTTTGGGTAGCAGCATGTCCATTATGTCAGATTTAACACCCATATTTTCATGAAGCAGCAATTTGTACTGCTACTTCCTCTGCAGCTGCTTCTAACACATCTAGTTCAAGTACTATAACTTAGTTGTGTTCTCCCAAGAAGCAACAGGTACAGTGCAGCATAGTCTATTGTGTAGGGGTCATCAGAGCCACTCTTTAGAGAAGACTTAGCTCAGTGTATCAAAGTAGTGCTCCAAATGTCCAAAGCACTTTTACCTCATACTAAGGAGCTACTAAACTATGAGTATGATGAGCCTGAGGCAACCTACAACATTTCCAAGTCCATCTGTATCAGCTATAAAATTGACTCAACCAATAGACATAATTGTGACATCATCTGTGTGCTACATCTGGAACAAGGAGCTCACCCACAGTCAATGTTACTAGCAGCATCACTACCACCATCAGCATCACCAATACCAGCACCATCAACACTTCCATAATCATTAATCAACTAAGTTCTTGTGCACAGGCTACCTATGCAAATCCACCTGCATCTTCATCAACAACAAGGCAATGGGTATGGGTTGTATCACGCAACGTGAAGTTTGGGATCAATGTGGGTGTCTTCATGAAGGCCAACTTGCAGAGTGAAAATTGTGTAGCAAGGAAGGGAATAGTGGCATTTTGTTTAGTTCTAGTAAGAAGCAACATATGCAAATATACCACAAGTATATTATTAAGTGAAGAAGCAGAACAAGAAAATACTAGGTGGCAGGTCCCCAGGTGCTGTACTTGATTCTTTGCATTTTTAACAAGCTACTGCCAGTTTTATCTCCTCTACTACTACCATTAATCTGGTGAGGACAGTGGCCGTAGTCAACAAAGGCAGGTTGGACTGGAACAGTCTGACTCCTAATCTGCTAAATTAAAAAAAGGAAAAATATAATAATAGTTAAAAATAAATTAAAAAGTTCTAGCTAACTACTACTAAACCCACTTTAATTCACTGGTTTCAAATGGTTTACTAATTTGTGATTTTTTTTGTGAGTAGCAGTTTGTCAGAGCACCTTGTGTGTTGGGACAGGCTGTGCCACAAGCTGACACCATCCAGCAGGGGATTGGGGGCATTCACTAATTCACAGATGTTATCGCAGCCTGCCAAAACATTTGAATTTGAACATTTTGGGGTCGTGTCTACATATCAAGGAACACAGTACTTAAGGGGAGCTCAGGGAAAGTCTCATTGCACTGTTGTGGTTCTGCATAGTCACAACAGCGCGTTTACTTAGTATTGTTCTCTTGGATTTTGACTTTTGGCTTAGATTGACTATTTTCCTTTCTGTATTCCTTTGATCTTGGCTCTGATTTCTGGCATCCCTGACCTTGGCTTTTTTATTATTACTCTCTGTCCTTGTAACGTTAGTCTGGCCATTCTAAGGTCCAGTATATGTTACTATTCCTTTACACTCTGCATGTAGAATCCCCTAATATTCCTGACATAGATTATTTGAGTTGCAATGTGTTTGTGTGCCACAGTTTGTGCTTGGAAAATTTCAAGCTTCTTCCCTCAGTAATATATACATTGTGTATATATTTAGTTAGTTGTAGAAAAAACATATTCTAAAATTTGGTGGTGGTGGTGGTCCAACAAATATTAGAAAGGTACATTACTCAGTATGTACCATTGGATAATAAATATAAAAGAAACAAATTGAAACCAATGTGGCTTAGAAGAGAAGTAAAACAAGAGATTAAAAATAAGAAACGGGCATTTAAAAGATTTAAATCAGACAAATCAGATGCATCCTATAAAAGATATAAGGAAGCCAATAATGCGTGCAAAAAGGCGATTAGATTAGCTAAACTGCAAAATGAAAACATGATAGCCAAAGAGAGCAAAAACAACCCCAAAGCATTCTTTAAGTACATAAATTCTAAAAAAAAAAAAAAAAAAAAATGAAAGTGTAAGTACACTAAAAACTGAAATGGGGGTGTTAGTTAATGAAGACCAGGAAAAGGCAGGAATTTTAAATAACTATTTCTCCTCCATATATATTAAGGAAGAGCCCATGGCAACAGATGTGCAAATGATTGCTGCTAAAAATTTGCAGAATAATTGTGATTGGTTAACTCAAGACAAGGTGCTGCAGCAACTAAAGAAAGTTAATATAAACAAAGCTCCAGGGCCTGACGGTATTCATCTTAAGGAACTAAGTGTAGAAATAAGTGAACCTCTTTTTTTAATCTTTCAAGATTCTTTCCTTTTAGGAAGTGTTCCGGAGGATTGGAGGAAGGCAGATGTGGTTCCTATATTCAAAAAGGGTTCAAAATCCTTGCCTGGAAATTATAGACCTGTAAGCTTAACTTCTGTGACTGGGAAAATATTGGAAAGGTTATTAAGGGATAATATTCAACAATTCCTTGAGAAGAACATGGTTATCAGCAAAAATCAGCATGATTTTATGAAGCACAGGTGTCAGAACTTAACTAGCGGAATACTATATGAAGATAGTTTGATGAGAGAGTTCCTGTAGCTTTAAGGAACACAATATGGTGATAGTTTGATGACAGATTTCCTGTAGCTTTAAGGAACTCGAGTATAAATTTAGTGACTTATTTTTATATGGAAAGTTCATAAGACGAATCCATGTGAATAAGTTCATGCATTAATTACAATTTCTAACTTCCAAATAATCTCAGTAGGAAGGCACATAGTGAAAACTGAAGTGCCAATAGAATTTAATTCATCCAAATATATAACTTGCGTTTATGTTGATGAGCTTTACGAAGTAGAGAATATCCAAAGGTAAGTCAATTGGAAGGAGAATGGAGATCGGCGATTACAACAATCCAGGTTCGGTACAAGTTATTTGAAGAAAGAGAGAGCTTGTTTGTAGCCGGTCTGATTGATTAGAAAGCTTCAAAATAATCAAACACTTTGAATCTGGTGCGGTTCCTCTAAGTAGCGTTAGGAAGCCCAGTCAGAGGAGGCGTGTCAATAGTCCGTGAAACCCGGAAGTGTCAGATCGCGGCAAGCCGCTATTTAAGTTCTGACAACAGGTTATGTCAAATTAACTTGATTGCGTTCTACGAAGAAGTAAGTAGAAGTATAGTTCAGGGTGTTGCAGTGGATGTGATCTTTTTGGATTTTGCCAAGGCATTTGATACAGTTCCACACAATAGATTAGTGTTCAAACTCAAGGAAATCAGTCTAGATGAAAATGCTTGTTCTTAGGTAGAACATTGGCTTAAAAATAGAGTACAAAGAGTTGTTGCCAGGAACCAGGAACCAGACTGAGACAGAACTAGATGCAAAAACACCTTTATTAATAAATAACAAATAAATAATCAAAAGCAAAGTCCAGGAATCAAGCAGGGGTCAGTCGCCAGAGCGGGTAGTCAGACGAGCCAGGATCAGGAGAACGGAGAGCAGCGGAGTCAGGAACAAGGCCATAGTCAGGAACAAACTGGAAACACAGGAACAAGTAGACTTCTGGGGAACAGGAAACTACGCAAGGGCAAGGAGGTTCTTGCACTTGAGTTTGTACATCCAAGATGCATTATCTTGCACTTATCTACATTAAATGTTAGCTACCACAACTCTGGCCATTTTTCTAGTTTAAATCATTTGCCATTTGGCTTATCCCTCCTGGGACATCAACCCTGTTACATATCTTAGTATCATCAGGAAAAATACTTACTTTACCATCAAGACCTTCTGCAATATCACTAATAAAAATATTAAAGAGAATGGGTCCAAGTACAGATCCCTGAGGTATCCCACTGGTGGAAAGACCATGCTTCGAATATACTCCATTGACTACAACCCTCTGTTGCCTGTCACTCAGCCACTGCCTTACCCATTCAACAATCTTGGAATCCAAACTTAAAAATTGCAGTTTATTGATAAGCCTTCTATGTGCAACAGTGTCAAAAACCTTACTGAAATCTAGGTAAGCAATGTCTACTGCAGCACACTGATCTATTATTTTAGTTACCCAATCAAAAAAATCAATAAGATTAGTTTGACATGATCTCTCTTAAGTAAACCCATGATTTTTCTGATCTTGAAATCCATGTCATTTTAGATGTTCAGCAATCATATCCTTTAACTTGGTTTCCATTACTTTCCCCACTACTGAAGTAAGGCTTACTGGCCTATAGTTGCCCGACTCCTCCCTGCTACCTTTTTTGTGAATGGGTGCAACAATCTTCTCTTCTGGAACTACTCTGTTTAACAATGATTGGTTAAGTACATCTGTTAATGATTTTTTGCCATCCTTCACATACAGGGCCACCCCCCCTCCTTCACCTTCTCCTCCCCCTCAATGCCTAAGCTTGTCTCCATAACACTATTACACTCTGAAAGTGCTGAAAATGAATTATATGCAACATACCTTTTATCCACAACTCTAAATTTACCAGATTCTACAGTAATCCATGGATTTAATTATTGGAGATTTTAATTGTGGCTAAAAATTTGGATAGAGGCACTAGTAGTTTAGCAAGGGAAGTCTGATATCAGAACCTGTTAAATTACACCTTCATAATTCAGATTAAGAAACAGTGCACACATAAAAACAAAGTTTTTTTTTTTATGTATCGACGATTTTTATTGAAGTTTTATAGGGGTACAGAAGCGAATAAGGGTGGTGGAACAATGGTAAGGCGGAGTATCTTACATACAATGGCTTAAAAAAAAAAACAATATACACACAGATCATAACTAACATGGTGAAATGTAGCCCTTGTGTCATGCTAGGTGTGTTTGTCATTATAGGCTTTCCCAGCAGTATAGGGAGACTCACATTGAACCTTTCAAGGTTCCTAGCTGCCTAGGTGCGTCTTTGGTATTAGGTCTAGAGCCTTCGCATTTCGTATACCCCTGGTAGGGGGGGAACTATGGAGAAGGGTCGGAGTAGGAGACAGGAGGGGGGGGGGAAGGGGAATAGGGGATAGGGGGTTAGGGTTTTCCCAGGCAGTCAGTTGTTTGTGGTTGCGTCTTTCAGGCTTCTATTCCTTTAAGCATATGTTATTTCTAATGGTAATGTTACTATTTCCACTTTGTAGCGTCCACATTTGTTTGCAGTTGCATGTGTTCGGCCACCATTTTATTTTGTATTTACAGTTAGTTTGAGGAAGGGCACAGCTGTCAGTCCGTAGGTCTCTGCCTTAGTCATCTCGCTTGGAGGATAAGTTGTCACGCTCCATGTATGATTGCCAAGTTTCCCAGGCCTGGGACCAATCTTTTTTAGAGTAGCTTGAGCGTCTGGCTGCTAGCTCATAGAGATTAGTTGTTTCTATGGTTTGTATGCATTCTGTTGCTGTGGGTGGGCTAATGGATTTCCAGTGTCTACTAATGACTGTTAACGCATCCAGAAGTATGTGGTAGGTTAGGTATTTTTGTCTGCCCTGCACATGCTTTGGAAAGAGTTGGAGGAGGTACGTCTCCGGCTTGCGGGGTATAAGTGTTTTGGCGCTATCTTGTAGAATGGTAGTAATATCGTCCCAATAGGGTGTTAAAGAAGGGCAATCCCACCAAATGTGGAGCATTGTGCCTTTGTGTTGTTGGCATCTCCAACAGAGGTCGGAGGCCTGTGGGTAAGTTGCTTTTATGCGTGTAGGTACTAAGTACCACCGGTATAAGAGTTTCCGGGATAGTTCCATGTGGGAGGAACATTTAGAAAGGGAATTGTGTGCAAGAAGAATCTCATTCCATTGTTGTTCATCAAGAGTATACTTAAATTCTCTCTCCCATGCTGCAATAAATGAGAGTTGTGCGTGTGCTTTTGGGGTGTGCATCGTTTGGTATAGTTCCGAAATAAGTTTTTTTGGGGTTGCGAGACATGAGCATATCTTCCCTACCACCGTCAGCTGTAGCCCTTTTACATTGTTAGACCCTGTCAGGATTTGCTTGTGAAGCCATGAGCGTAACTGCATATAGGAGAATGATGCTATCGGGGTCATTTGGTAAGAGGTTGTTAAATCTTTGAGACTTCGAAGCGTGTGGTCCCTAAGCAATTGGTGTAAGCGTGTCACACCATGTCGATGCCATATCGTGTAGTTGAAGTTTGGTATCATATAGTGTAGTGCTTTTATGGGTATGGCTGGTGATATTTTGTTTGACCATCCCACTGTACGGCAGTACTTGTCCCATATAGATAGAGTAAGAGCCGTGGTTGGCAGCAGTTTGGTCGTAGCGGGCCTACTGTGCCGGGGAAGCCATGCTAGTATATTGATGGGTATATTATTAGCATGTTGTGCCTCCAGGTCCATCCATTGGGTTGGGCGTCTTGAAGGAATTTGGGTGGTATCTTTATGGGCAGTGTTCTAAACAGATATTGTAACTTTGGTACAATAATCATTTTAATCGCGGCTATTTTCCCTGACCAGGATACAAATTTCCCCTTCCATCCTAACAGTACGTTTTTTATTTCGTTCAGTGTTTTCTGATAGTTTGTTTTATATAGGTTTGCTAAAGTTGGGGTGATGTTGATTCCTAAGAATTTTAGGTGGTCATTACGCCAATCGTAGTTGAAAGAGGTGCGTAGCCTATCTAGGTCACCTGCTGGGATATTGATACCCATTGCTTGGGTTTTAGTCATATTAAGTTTATAATAAAAACATTTGCTATATCGGGAGAGCGTGTCATGAAAGTTAGGCAGGGATATGTGTGGTTGCTCCAGTGTTAGGAGAATGTCATCAGCAAAAAGTGTGAGTTTATATTCCTTTCCTTGTCTCGTGATGCCGTGTATGTTTGGGTTGTCTCTAATGAGTTGTGTTAGTGGTTCCAGGGATAGGATATATAGGAGAGGTGATAATGGGCAGCCCTGTCGTGATCCATTAGATATGTGGAATTGTTT
Organism: Pelobates fuscus; assembly: GCF_036172605.1. Lineage (NCBI taxonomy): Eukaryota > Metazoa > Chordata > Amphibia > Anura > Pelobatidae > Pelobates > Pelobates fuscus. The sequence goes on along the minus strand of NC_086322.1, from coordinate 196,864,283 downwards.
AGAGCTGAATCCTCCATTGGTGACTTTTGCTGTCGGCCCAGAGTACAACGCTCCTACTAGCCTCAAAAAAGTGTCTGGGAAGCCATATTTGAGCAGGACGGCTTGGAGGAAGGGCCAGTGCAGTCTGTCGAAGGCTTTTTCAGCATCAAGTGATAACATGACGCACTGGACCCCACCTCCGTGCCCCCCCTGCAGAAAATTTGGTACCTTTCGGGTCCCGTCCGCTCCCTGCCTGCCACTCACGAATCCCACCTGGTCTTCATGTATTAGGGTCGGAATAATATTCGTTAGTCTGTTGGAGAAAATCTTTGCAAGTAATTTGATATCTGTGTTAAGAAGGGAAATTGGTCTTAGGTTTTGGCATTTCGTGGGAGGCTTGCCTGGTTTTGGCAATGTAGCTACATGTGCCATAAGCATGTCATGGGGCATGTGGCCTGTTGCGAGAATATGGTTAAAGGTTTTTTCTAAGTGTGGGGTGAGGGTTGTGGTCAATGTTTTGTAATAAGAGTTTGTAAGTCCGTCGGGTCCCGGTGATTTGCCGTGTGGGAGCGAGTGTATGGCTGTACGTATTTCTTCATGTGTGACAGGGTTTTGCAGTATAGTTTTCTGTTGTTCCGTCAGTGTTGGCAACGAGGAAAGTTGAAGGAAACTTTGAATTTCCTGGGGTGTGGGTTGGTGTAGGTCAGGGTCATCTTTGAGATTGTATAGCGTGTGGTAATAGTCTGCCATGGTGTCATTGATGTCCTGTGGGTTATGAATTTTAGAGCCTTTGGACGTCATTAAAAATGGGATTTTCACGCTGGATTGTTTTTGACGTAGTAGAGTCGCCAGGTGTTTTCCTGCTTTATTGCCTTGTGAGTATGTTTTTAGTTTCAGCCTATGCAATATGTGTGCTGTTTTAGAGATTGCTAGGTTGTTAATGCTTGCTGTGGTGTTTTGTATTATTTGTGCTAATTGTGGAGAGGGCCTTACTATATTTGCCGCCGTTGTATCTCTTAAGGTGCGTAGTAGGGATAATTGTTCTTGCTGTGCCTTCTTTTTTAGAAAAGAGGCCCTGCTTATCATAAGCCCTCTGATAACTGCCTTATGTGCTTGCCACACAGTGGTTGGGAGCACATCTGGCGTGTCATTGATTTGAAAGTATGCTGTTAAAGCTTCAGATATTGTAGCAGAGAATTTTTGGTCACATAAAAGTGAATCATTTAGCCGCCATGGTGGCCTACCTCTGTGGCTATAATCCTCAGTCAGCTCTACTATGGTCGGAGCATGGTCAGACCATGTTATGTCCCCAATCTCGCTTTTAGTTACCCTAGTAAGTAGTGGTCCCGTTATGAGAATGAAGTCTATCCTTGAATATGATTTGTGTAGCGCTGAATAGAAAGAAAATGATTTCTCGTTTGGATGGAGTGCTCTCCAGGGGTCGTATAGGCCATATTCCCCCAACAGTCTATTAAGTGCTTTACTTTGTGTTTTGAGTGTTTTGTGTCTCGGAGTCGTGGTCTGTAGTGTGGTGTCCATGTGTGGGTCAAGGGGGTGGTTGAGGTCCCCACATAATATAACTGAGGCTGTCTGACAAGCAGGGAGTGTGGAGAGCACCTTATGTAGGAAGTTCCGTTGGTGTACATTAGGAGCGTAAAAGCTTACTATTGTATAAGGCAAGTTATTTATAAAGGCATTGCAGCAGCACAAATCTGCCTTGTTTGTCTTTGATAATGCGTAGTGTTTCAACTGTCAAGGTGGAATGTAGAAGAATGGAAGCTCCCCTGGATTTAGAGGAGTGCGTTGCGTGGAACTGATGTGGGTAATGCTGTGCGCCAAAGGTGGGCACTTTGGAGTTTACAAAGTGGGTCTCTTGTAGACATACAATGTCTGCCTGATTCTGTTTGGCTTCCTCTAGTACCAGACGTCTCTTGTGGGAGGTATTCAGTCCCCTGCAGTTGTGCGAATATATTTTCATGTTATGGGAGAATGGAAGATAGTATTCATTTGTAGTTCCCCACATTCTATATGGAATGTTAGAGTGGACAGTGTTTTTTTATTGTGCCGTGTGTGCGGCACCTGCGCGACTGCATTTTTGTGCCTGGGAGTGAAAGGGTCAGGGAGGATAGGGGAACAGGGGGAACAGGGGGATATAAACCAAAGTATATACAGGTGGACCCAAACGTGGGTCTTGGCACTGTGGCGTTGTGCCATGGGGGATGGACGCCTAGATAGCGTCTCTAGCAGTGTGGCCATTGGGCTCTCTTGATTGTACGTTTCTTATTTCTTCCCAGAGCTATAAGTCAGTGGTTACATGGGGAGAATGCATGCTTCTATGGTGCTGGCTGGCGTACATGGGTTGTGTCCCGTTTTTAACTCTGGTGGGGGCGTAATGGCATATTGTACAATTCGCAGCTTCGTCAGCTAGCGTGGGCATCATACCTTACATGTCAATCTTTCCCATGTGATGCCGTTTCGCAGTACCCATTACAGGAAACTGGGAGTGTGTTCTGTATAGGCCGCCCAGTGTGAAGGGTGGCTCGTTCGCAATGCGATTGGTTCGCCTGCAAGGCAATAGTTATTCATGTGAGTTTGTTATAGCGGCTTCCTATACACATTAGTCTGTCAATTCATATCATCATAGTATATCGTTCTGCATCTTTAAGATATTAACCATAGGTGTGTATAATAACAGGCATTACATTACATTTAACATTAGACATTTCAAATGTCCCCATTGTGCCGGTCCCTTCTGTGCTCCCCACTCGCCTGTTGCTAACATAACCTGTGTGGCGTAGTTTAGTGAGCGGGTGAGTGGGATGCTATTCAAAGTAAGGAAGCCCAATAAGGCTAATAGAGGGAACCACGAAGTTTGGAAACAATACTTGAAGGTATCCCACGTGGTCCAGATAATGGCCGTGATGGCCTGGTCTAAGGGGTAAATTGTGGGTACCATATATACAGTCTCCCCATTTGCCAGCAGCAAACGTATTGTGTGAAGCGTTTTTTAGTGATTTGGTAAACATAGTGCTATTCAAAGCGATTATCCTCATTAAGAGTGAATATAAACCATACAGCAATATAATCAAACATAAAGCTATCCTATGTAACCTTGATTGTGGCTATGACGCTTAGACTATCCTGTAAGTCACTGATACCATATATAAAGGTACCTCTCCCACCCGTAGTTGACATAATATGGATAGCGCTGTTTAGTAAATAGGTGAACAGAATGCTAATCAAAGCAATTAACCACATTAAACGAAAAATGGAAACTGTGCTGCAAAAAACATAATAGATGGATATCTCACGTGTCCCTGGTTATGGCCGCGACGGCCTAGTCCAGCAGTTTGATCAGGGAGACTTAGTTTGTGCCGAAGCTTGGCGCCATTCCGGTATCAGTCGTCTGGTTGGGCTTGCTTGAGTCGTGGGGGGGTTTGGAAGGAGCCCCCATTCTCTCAGTATGCGGGTGCCCTCGTCTGGTGTGTGAATGATTTTGAGCTCGCCGTTTTTCATGACTAACAATTTCGTGGGGTATCCCCAGCGGTATCTGATACCGGCGCGACGTAGTTCTTCTGTTACAGGGTGGAAGTCTCTCCTGCGTTTGAGGGTTGCCGCGGACAGGTCTGCTAAAATCTTGATTGCTGCGTAGGTCTCATGCGGTTCCGTATGGCTTCTACTTGCCCTTAGCACTGCTTCTTTTATATGGTAATAATGTGCCCTCAGTAGGACATCTCGAGGGATGGAGTCTGGTAAGTTGCGTGGCTTGGGCACTCTGTGTACCCTATCTATTAGGAACATATCTGTGGTTATGTCCGGAGCGTACGCCCGCAGAAGGCTCTGCACGTATGCCTGCAGGTCATTCGGCATAATGCTCTCTGGAACTCCCCTCAATCTGAGGTTGTTCCTCCTCGAGCGGTCTTTGGCATCAGCCATCCGTGCTTCCATTAATTCAATTTTTTGCTCCAATGTCGCAACATGATCTGCCACATCGTTATGCGCCGTTGCATATTCGCTTAGTTTATTTTCCATATGCGCGGTCCTGTTGCCAATGTCCTGGACCTCCTTTCGGAGTTGCCCTATGGAGGTTTGCCACATTTTTATAAGTTTGTCTGCCATGGCGTTCATCGCTTCATCAAGGTGCGATTTGGTCAGATTTTCTTGACTTTCATGTGGCGGACCCGTGGGTGGAGTGGTTCCCGCCGTTTGATTATCAGCGCCATCTTGGATCGCGTTGCGGTCTCCATCGGGGTTGTTCGCAGTTTTATGATTAAAGAAATTAAGTTTTTCGGGTTTCTGTGCGTTCTTCTTCCCTTTAGGGTTCGCCATCTCGTGTTTTTTGAGATTTTTTAAAGCTCTGGGAGGCGATGTTGACGGATTTCGAGAGCCCGGGTGCCGGAGCAAATTCCTATGCTGCCAGGTTGCTCGGCGGTTGGCCACGCCCCCCCAAAGTTTTAAAATTGTATAAGGCTACTTAAAATAATTTATCTCGGGGGGCTAGCAGGCTGCAAGTCATTATAACTTCTGAGGAAACTGGCTATTTCCACCTAAATACCTGCTTTATACAACTTGTAACACCCTGGAAATCCATGGTACAAGGCTCTGGAGTGTCCCGGTGCAGCTGGAGTGCCTGATATCAGGTGATTCCGGGTCCTGGTGAGAGACTCTGGAACTTGAGGACTGAGACCTACCCGGGAGGGGAGTAGGGTGGACGGCCGCTGCCTCGCTATCTGCCCTGCTAATGCTATGCTGCGTCTTACCTGATGCCCTACTGGTCCCGTTCACCCCCCCCCCCCCCCTTTTGGACTGGTGGGGGTCATCCCGGCCCCCACAGAGGAGGCAGCTATGCTGCTGATCTGGAGCTGCTACACCAGGGCACCCTGAGTCACCCTTTAAGATGCCCGCAAGACCCCATGGCGCAGGCACACGAGCAGGGGAAAATAGGGGCCCAAGTAAGAGTGGCTGCTTGCAAGAATTTGGTCGTGGGTGACCCAACAACCGCAGGCACTCTCATTTGAGCTTCTTTTGTATGTCTCAGTATGTTATATGCTGGCTCTCACTATAGGCACTAGACAGCCTTTGTAATTTTATGGCAAACTAATGATTAATCTATTCACCTATATGCATAGGCTTGACTACCTCGCCTGTTAGAATGAGGACACAGCAGTACCTATGCTTGAATACCTAAGCATGCATACTTTCTCCTATTTACACATAAGGGCATTTTACATGATGTCAGGATACACACTCTGAGCAGGCTCCTATTGATATATTAATCTGTTTTTTTTTACAGCAAAGCCACACAAATGCCTATCACGCAAAGTCTTTGTTGTTTTCCTCCCAGCTAGACAAGTATGACGAACCAGTATAACATTGTAATTACTAAAATTAGCCTGATGTTTTTTTGATTATATTTTTTATAAAAGTTTTTTTCTAATGCCCCAATTGTAACACGTAATGATATGCCTGAGGAACACTGTTGGGGTACCTCAACCTCCATCTTGTTTGTACTCAGCTTATTCTAGTTTAACTGTTACATCCTTAATATAAAATATTGTGCTGTTTCCTCATAATGAAACGTAGTGTTCTTTTCCGCTGTTATATTTTTATGTCATGCTTTTTGTTTCATTGTGTTTCAAATACTCCTTCATTCGCTGTTGTGGCATTGCAGGTTGCATTGTATTCCCATGCATAACCACAAATAAAGATTTAAAAAACATAATAATAATTTATCTCAGCAAACAAATATAGGGATACAGTTCTACCATATGGCCATATTGTATTAAGCCCACCACTAGTTCACTGTACCCCAATATCGCTTGGTCCTACACTAATTCCAATGTGGGAGACAAATTAAAAAGTGCTAGTGCTAAACAAGCTAAAGTGTATTTTAATAATCTGTTGTAAAAGCATTGAATATATACAATACAAAATGAATGTGATCAACGCAATTCAAAAAACTGCAGTGTCAAAAATATATTATTAAAGTGATAGTGCTTTGATGTATATACTGACAATGCATATTTTATATGTGCTCTATGACAATTATAATTTACGTGACATTAATATCAAAAACCTCCTCATATTTATACTTTCCTGTGGTCACCTCTAAAGGGGCCTCTGAAGCTGGATGCCAAGATGGAGTCTGGTCTGGATTCCAAATTAGATTTATGGGTAGACATTTATGGGTATATAACTGCATGGGGCAAAAGAAGGGAAATCAATTATTGTTAAAATTATCATAGGTTGGGATAGGTTATAAACCACCCAATGTTGATATTGATGAGGAAGAACAGCAAATTGGGAAAACTGCAAATCTGGGTAACACTTTAAGTATTAGAGTGTTTTTGATTGCAATAACAATTAGGATAGAAGAACTAGTAGTTTAGTAAAAGGAGTCTGGTTTTTGAACATGTTAAATTACACCTTCATGTCACAATTTGTAGGAGCACCAACTAGAAAGATATTTGTCAGGATCTGGTTATAACAGTATTAATCTTTTTTCAAACATTCAAGTAAGTGAGCACATGGGAAATAGTGATCATAATATGGTATCTTTTGAAATAAACTCAAAAAAGCAAATGCACATGGGGTATACTAATCATAGCATTTTAGGAAGATCAATTTTAATAAGATAAGGTTTACAACTCATTGACTGGCATAAACATTTTAGTGGAAAAAAATCTTCAAACAAATATTAGAAATGTATTCTTCTCATTGGGTAATAACTATAAAAGAAACACATTAAAACCAATGTGGTTTAGTGGCAAGGTAAACAAATACATTAACAATAAGAAAATGGCTCTTAAATTAGACAAATTAGATAAGATATAAAGAAGCCAATAATTCATGTAAAAGGGTAATTAATTTGGCTTAACTACACAATTGCAAGACTTCTCTACTCCTCCCCTTTGGAACAGCCTATCTACCCCAGCAGACTCGTCCCTAGTCCTCAATCATATAAGAAGTCCCACAAAACCCATCTTTTCAAATTTGCTTATGGCCTCCAGAGTAAGTTCTATTTTACAAACTGTCTCTTGCGTTCTCCTAAAGGACCACACTCCACTTTTATCTCCAGTTCTGCTACCTTCCCACCTTGTTATCTGCTGTCCCCCTTGTCACCCCCTTGTGTCTTTATACTCCACTCCTCTAGACTGTAAGTTCCTTTCAACAGGGTCCTTATCAACCTACTGTACCTGTAACATTTTATGATTGTCTCATTTATTGTTAGCTTTCCCTCTTTCATAGTATTGTAAAGTGCTGTGGAAAAAAAGCGGTGCAATATAAATACTACTACTAAGTATTATAATTGCCAAAGTGAGCAAAATCAACCCCAAACAAACATCAACGTACATAAATTATTACTTTTTTAAAGTGTAGGCACAGTGAAATCAAGGATTTGAGAGTTTGTTTTTGGTGCCACTCTTGGCAGGCAGCAATAGCTATATATTTATCAGCCGAAATAAAAAAGCAAAAAGTTATCTGTGCACTATCCCAAATCCCTATGCACATCCCAACACGCTATGAAATATGTTGGCACTATATAAATGGCAATAATAATAATAATAATAATAATAATATGTATATATGTATACTTTCTATCTCAATTTATATTTCCTTTTAGATTGTACGCTCTCAAATTAATTTTATGTAGCAGTTCTATAAAGTTTAGAATAAAATCTATGAACAGAGCTCTATGCTCTTTTTGTTGCAGTATGTCTAATTATACACTATTTTCCTCTCTCTAAGAATAGTAATGATCAAAAGTGAAACTTTTGTAAGACACTCTTGATAACAGCACTATATAAGAATGGTCAACCCCTTCAGTGCTCAATCATGTATTAATTTATTTTTACTGTAATTTGCTTTGTAAAACCAAATTTAGTTCATATAGTATTCCTTATCTATATATATATTACTCCAGAAATGATCACCAGTAGTAGTGGTTGCTATAAAATGGTTTAACATTTATTTTAGAAATTTTACTAAACTGTGAGACTATTTTAATATATTTTTATCAAGTCGTACTGCTAGTTATTCCAGCATAAAGTACAACAATATTTAAAAAAGTTAAATGGTCAAAACTCTGCACGAAAATGATATTGTTGTCTTTTATACTAATATTTGAGACCCTCAAAACTCTGCTTATATTTTTGACACACTGTATGCACGAAAATGATATTGTTGTCTTTTATACTAATATTTGAGACCCTGTGTGAGTTATTGCACAATAAGAGATTCTGAACATAGTCTAAAGAGTTTAATTCCTCCAACATTTCTATAAAGAATAAACAAATACATCATGAAAGATAATTGTGTAAATTTGCGTACGTTTTTATTTATATGTTAGTCTGAACAGCAATCCATGCACAGATTGTTGTTTTATTGTTTGTGTATTTGCTAGTGGGTCTTTTTGAGAAAGCTTCGGCGAAACGTGTCAAATGAAGATTCTACTTCACCCACAGATTTGTTTTAGACTTTTGTTTAATTTTTATTCAAATTCCAAGCACAATACATATAAGTAATAAGGTAACATACATATCATAAAAGCATACATCTGATGAATATCACCATTACCTTGGTACATAGTAATAGGATGGAATGTGAGAATTTATATATTTTTTTTTTATTTTTATTTTTTAAGAAAGCGTTTATTGAATCATGGTGAGAAACATTAACAAGCAGTGAGCAAGGTTGGCAGCAACCATTGTAGTGTTATAACATAATGCAGGTATGAGATATAAGCATATTCTTGCATCATGTGATGCACAGCGAGTTGCTGTTTTGTATCATATGGTGATACAATACTCCACGTTGGTAGTAATCGTTGTGTTACCTAGTTGATCAAGTCTGCGGATGTAGCAGGAAAAACAGGACTCCAGATAGGAATTGTATAAAAATGGCTGGTTTTATTAAATAAAAGTAATGAAAAAACGCCAGAATTCATGCTATAAAAACAGCAATTGGACTGGACTTACGCGTTTCATTCCACAATTGGAACTTCCTCAGAGACCATAAAATAAAAAACAGGTTACAAATAATAATACAAATAACAGCCTAAACATCCCCACCCAAGAGTCCCTTTAAATAGGGCTAATCCCTAAGTACATTGGTTGTGCTGAGGGTGTTCACCTTCTTCATGATTCAATTGGCTCCTTTCTCCTGTCCGATTACATGTAGATCTTCAAAATCTTCTCTGTATAATAACTGGTGTTCAGACACCTGTTGGAGACTGGAACCGGAAGTGCATTCCACCGATCACTTACCCGTTCCACCTAGTGGATGCCGTGTACCAAAGAGATCCAAGTGACCGAATGTTATACCAATGAGTGTATTAAGTGTAAATAGTGACCTCTAGTGGTCGCCAGAAGTATAGGAGAGTAAAATACATTAGTAATAACACAGAATCGTCTGGTAGTAATATGCTGAAGAGAGAAGTAATTAGCACCACAAAAATTATTTACTGGCACAACACCAACCTTACAAATTAAAGTGCAAACAGCTAAAATAACTTCATGTGATAAATAGATAATTAAAAAAGGGTTTATCTTTTTATTTATTCTTGCTATAAAAGTGGAATCATAGAGTTAATTATTTAAAGTGAGAGTGTGTAAAAAAAACGAATCTTGCAGTATATTACAATATAACCCATCACAGTCCAATAATTAAAGGAGATATGGGACATGTGGATACAAAAAGAGTTATCCAAAGATAAATAAATAAGACAAGAGAAAATTATTAATTTCATGTTTAACATGCCTACATATGAGGGCATATCTAACATGTACAACAGCTCAATTACCTGAATGGAGAAAGTTGAAAAAGGGGAAAAAAGGGGGTAAAAAAGGGGGACAGAAATGTCAAAACAATAAGCACCCCAATCATAGGAAACAGACCAAGTCTATGTCTACATTCAGCCCCTTTGATTCCAAATTCTGAAGTTTGTGGATCCAATAGATTTCAAGTTGGGCTATTTTTTTTTAACCCTTTCACCACCCCGCCAATATGGCATAACCCTTTCAATGCCAGTACATTTAAAGTTTTTAAAAGAAAAGAGTGGGCAAGAGTTACAGTGAACCGGGACCGAATGAGTCATATGACCCTTTCTTATATTGTTAAGGTGTTCTAGAACTCTGACCTCAAGAATTCTTTTGGTGCGTCGAACATACTGCTTGCCACATGGACATTGCAGTAAATAAACCACAAAATCCGTGTGTAGAGATGTCCCGAATAGTTCGCTGGCGAATAGTTCCCGGTGAACATAGCTTGTTCGCGTTCGCCACGGACAGGCGAACATATACGATGTTCAGTCCGCCCACTATTCATCATCATTGAGTAAACTTTTACCCTGTACCTCACAGTCAGCAGACACATTCCAGACAATCAGCAGCAGACCCTCCCTCCCAGACCCTCCAACCTCCTGGACAGCATCCATTTTAGATTCATTCGGAAGCTGCATTCTTTTTTTTGTAGACAGAAGTGTGTTATATTTGAGCATGCTAGGCTGAACGTGCGTATATCATGGCTAGTTGCACTGAGGGAATGAGTATATAGCAGTACATTGTTGTGAAAGATGGCTGTCATGTTTAGGGTGTAGCTTGCACGTTATCAACTGTGTAGTTATATCAGCAGCTCCACCACTAGTTATAAATCAAGTGTGAGTCGCCCCATGAGATGAGACTAGTGAATAACATAATACATGAACGGTTAAGGTAAAGGCATGTAAGGAACTACGACAATAAACTCTTTAGGAGGTGAAATAATGACATGTTTAAACGCTTGCTACTTTACGATTAGTTAATGTGCAGAGAGCAGTTCATGTGATCAAATGCATGGTGTGGAGGATAGGCTATAGTGGGACATGCTTGGCAGGCTGCTGTTTACTGCTTGTGCTCATCCGATCCCTTCTCGACACCAGGTACAGACCCTGGGAGTCCCTGATACCTGGATCAACAAAGGCAAGTCTCTGGCTGAGTGCCGGGTTCGCGGCTTGAGGTGGTGGAAGCTTGTTTTGTCGGGTGGTCGGATCTGTCCTGGTGGTGCTTCACGTCCGGTGCGGGATTGTGGTGGCTTAATGTGGAGGCGAGTGCTTGACGTGGGGCAGGATCTGCATTTCTGTTTCTGTCTCTGGTCCCGTCTTCAACGCCTTTTGCGTTGGTGGATTTTAATGGGGACTGCTTCACTTAGCTGTGGTGGAGCTTGTTGGGGCTGTGGTGGAGCTTGTTGGGGCTTCCTGCTTGTTATTTGCTTCCAAAATTGATTAAAGAGTCTGTCCAGCTTAGACTCAATATCCTGCCATGCTTTGCTGGTACCAGGAGGACACACGGCTGATGCCATATTGGGAGAGTCGCAGATGAGTATGTCAGTCTGGCGTCTGTGCTCTGTGCGTCCATTAGCTCCAGACAGCCTCTCAGGGGTGGACCGGGATAACCCCCACCAGGGGGGGTAACGGAGCTCCTGCCGGGAAGTAGCTGCTCCTGGGCATCCCAGGATCGGGAGATTGGCCACCTCTCCCGCCCGGTGAGCACCAAGCCACACTTGCCACGCGGAGGTAAGTAAGACTCTGTCGAGTTGCTGACCGCTATTAAGCATGTCGGGTCGGTCAGGTAGGAGCAACATTGCTGGGTCATCCCCTTCTAGGGTGACATTTGGTGTTGATAGCTGCTTAAAGTGAGATATTGAGGGAACTCACACGAAGTGCGCCTTTCCTCCATGACAGCTAGGCCCCGCCCCCCGAAAGCTGCATTCGTAGTGAGAGGAGGGACAGTGTAGCTGCTGCTGATTTAATAGGGAAATCGGTAGCTAGGCTAGTGTATTCAGTGTCCACTACAGTCCTGAAGGACTCATCTGATCTCTGCTGTAAGGACAGCACCCCAAGAAGCCCTTTTTAGGGCTAGAACATCAGTTCTATACAACAACAAGGTACGGCTATGGGGACCAGGTTCACCCCCAGTTATGCAAATTTATTCATGTCAGGTTGGGAAGAAGAAGTCATCTATGGTCATGAAGCATGTGGGACGAACCTGGTCTCATACAGAAGGTATATCGACGATCTGTTCTTTATATGGAGGGGCTCCCAAAGAGATTTGGAGATGTTTTTTAAAGATATAAATATTAATACCTGGGAAATACAGTTAACTAGTAATTTTAGCAAGTCTGATATAAATTTTTTGGATCTGGATATTTATGTTGAGGATGGCCTTTTAAAAACCAAATTTTTTTAAAAAAAAAGTGGATGCAAACAGCTACGTCCTATATAATAGTGGACACTACACCCCGTGGCTTAATAATATCCCCAAAGGACAAATCCAACGGATTAGAAGAAACTGTACCGATAGTGATAAATTTGAGGAACAAGCTATGGTTGTAATGGAGAAGTTTTCCCAAAAAGAATACCCTAATGAATTGCTGCTAAAAGCCTATGAGGAAGTAAATAAATTGGACCAAGATACGTTACTCTTCAAAAACAGAAATGAAAAAGACAAGAACAAGACCCTCCAACCCCTAGTTTTAGATTTTAATAGAGATTCACATAAAATTAAATCTATTATAAATAAGCACTGGCACCTTTTAAAAAAAGATATAGAATTGAGAAACATTATTCCACAAAAACCTTTTATCACCTTTAGAGGTGCAACCAATCTGAAACAAATACTAACGTTTAATCATCCTAAAAAGGAAAGGCTAGACACGTTTTTAACAACTAACAAGAAAGGTTTTTATTCATGTGGGACATGCGTAGGATGCAAGTGCAGTAAGAATAGGACCCTCAAAGGCATCAATAAATTTAAAAGCAAACATTCGGAGTACGAATTCAGTGTTAAGGACTTTATTACGTGTTTTAGTAAGAACATAATTTATCTACTAATATGTCCATGCGGGCTGCAATATGTAGGTAGAACGATACGCCCACTACATAAGAGGATCTATGAGCACATTAATAACATACGTAAGGGATTTGAATTACACAGTGTCTCCGCACATTTTAAAAGGTGTCACAACAAAGATCCAAGTGGACTAACCTTTGTAGGGATACAAGAAGTTAAAAAATCATGGCGTGGAGGAGACCATATACAGCACATAGGTAGAGAAGAGATGAAATGGGTCCACAAATTAAGCACTTTAGAATCAAAAGGTCTTAATATTGAATTTGACCTGTTTAATTTTTTATAATCTTTTATAGAGGCTTGTATACATATTTTCTATTGTTATTAAGATTATGAAATAACTGTTCTATTTCTCTTTTTATGGTAGGTCTTCTTTTTTGTTTCAGGATTTTGTTATTTTTTTGAATAATAACCTTTATAATCTTATATTCACTCCAAAATGGAATAAGGATACAATCAATTTCCTTGATTTAACTCTTTTTTGTGATAATAAAGAAATCAAAACGAAATGCTGATCAGCCCGCATTTATTTATAAGAAAAATCGTAACTTGAAAAATATGTTAGCCCCCAGTTATGCTATTAGATCTAACATCGGACACTCTATAGGACTATCTGGTACTTTTAGATGTTGTAACTCCTGTAAAGCTTGTTTTACAATGTCCTTGGATAGGACAAATACATTTTTTCGTTTTGTAGAAGGCGACAGTTTGGGGATTAAGTCTGAAGTGGGATGCCACACGGATTTTGTGGTTTATTTACTGCAATATCCGTGTGGCAAACAGTATGTTGGATGCACCAAAATAATTCATAAGGTCAGAGTTCTAGAACCCCTTAACAATATAAGGAAGGGCTTTATGACTCATTCGGTCCCGGTTCACTGTAACTCTTGCCCACACTTTTCTTTTAAAAACTTTAAATAAAATGGCATTGAAAGGGTTATGCCATATTGGCGGGGTGGTGGGTTAAAAATTGAGTCCAACGTGAAACCTATTGGATGCACAAACTTCAGACTTTGGAACCAAAGGATCTGAATGTAGACATAGACTTGGTATGTTTCCTATGATTGGGGTGCTTATTGTTTTGACATTTTTTGTCCCCCTTTTATTTCCCCTTTTTCAACTTTCTCCATTCAGGTAATTGAGCTGTTGTACATACTAGATATGCCCTCATATGTAGGCATATTGAACATGAAATTTTCTCTTGTCTCTCATTTATTTATCTCTTTTTGTATCCACATGTCTCATATCTCCTTTAATTATTGGTACATGATGGGTTATATTGTAATATACTGTAAGATTAGGTATGTGTGGTTATACCTTAATATGTTTATAATTTATTGTAAACATTCAGAACATAATGGATATTTGTTATCTACACATTTTCACACAGTGTCACTTTAAATCATTAACTCTATGATTCCACTTTTATAGCAAGAATAAATAAAATGATAAACCCTTTTTTATGATCTATTTATCACATGAAGTGATTTTCGCGGTTTACACTTTAATTTGTATGGTTGGTGTTGTGCCAGTAAATAATATTTGTGGTGCTAATCACTTCTCTATTCAACAGATTACTACCATATGATTCTGTGTTTTTACTAATGTATTTTACGCTCCTATACTTCTGGTGACCACTAGAGGTCACTATTTACACTTAATACACGCATTGGTATAATATCCAGTCACTTGGATCTCTTTGGTACACTAGGTGGAACGCGTAAGTGATCGGTGGAACACACTTCCAGTTCCAGTTTCCAACAGGTGTCTGAACACCAGTTATTATACAGATAAGATTTTGAAGATCCACGGGTGATCGGACAGGACAAAGGAATCACGAAGAAGGTGAAAACCCTCAGCACAACCAATGTACTTAGGGATTAGCCCTATTTAAAGGGACTCTTGGGTGGGGATGTTTAGGCTGTTTATATTATTTGAATTATTACTTGTAATCTGTTTTTTATTTTATGGTCTCTGACGAAGTTCCAATTGTGGAACGAAACGTGTAAGACCAATCCCATTGCTGTTTTTATAGCATTTGTTCTGGTGATTTTTCACCACTTTTATTCAATAAAACCAGCCATTTTTTATACATTCCTATCTGGAGTCCTGTTTTTTCCCGCTACATCCGCAGACCAAGGAGAAGGGACACACAGCCCCCCACAACATCATTGAGTGCTTTGCACGTCCATATCTTGTGAGTGCAACCATTTACAGTGCACATTTCTTTGTTAAACTGTATAACACTATGTTATGTTATGTTTATGTTTAGCATCACAGCTGTATCCAATACTTTTGTTGCTTATATTATTGTATAATTAACGATTGGTTGTTATATTGAAATTATCTAACTCTATGTGTAATATTTCCCTCTCAATTGTAGGAGGGAGAATAGTGTTAGTAAGGTTACATGAGATTCCAAAGATATCATCCAATGTTTTTATACTCATTTTTACATTCCCCCCAGTTATGACAGAAGGTCCCTTGAGATGCTTTGTATCTCCAACATAGAGTGCTTAAGCCTTGATTGTATTTAGCTAGTCTATCTG
Organism: Pelobates fuscus; assembly: GCF_036172605.1. Taxonomy (NCBI): domain Eukaryota; kingdom Metazoa; phylum Chordata; class Amphibia; order Anura; family Pelobatidae; genus Pelobates; species Pelobates fuscus. The sequence continues at coordinate 196,848,868 of NC_086322.1, read as the reverse complement.
ATTTTGTTTCCTTTTCTTTCCTTCCTTTCCCTTGTTTCCCTTTGTTTCTCTTTTGTTTTGTATAACTGTTGTATCTGTAAGTATCTTATTATATCACTTCACAAGGTATTTAATTTCTTAAGGTATTTTAGGAAAACCTATAAATTTCACAAATATGTAAGTACAATGTAATTCATATACATAAAACCATCAAGTTCTGTATTTTTGTTTAATATATTTTGCTTTTAAGGCTTAATTTACATCCACCATAAATGTTTTGCTTCAATAATCATATCATATTTTTCCAATTTTAATAGTATATTTATACCTTTGGTTCTCATAGTACTCATATTTCATGAAAGGTTAATCTTTCTGTACCTTAATACCCATTTTTAATTTCTAATTTTTCAAGTAGCTAAATATTTTTCTAGTATTTTTAATCTCTCTGACACAAAAATACCCCACCGAGAAACTACTTTTCACCTTAGTAGGATCAAACACTATAATTTCTTTCAAGATTCCACACTATTAATTTGCTCTTTTTTCAAATTCATTTGAAGTTTGAGACCATTTTCAAGTATAAAAGCAGGCACTATGAACTAAACAAAAGAAAATTTGAACATGGGAAACGTCATAATTATTAATCTAAACTAAATAAAGCAAAAAAGTCTTATACATAAAGTACATAATATATGGCAATACATTTATGCTGGCAATGATTTAAAAACGTTTGTACTATAGATTTTCATGAATTTCCTAACTAAAAACTTTGCAGAATAAATAGTTTTCTTCAGTATACCTAGAAATGCAAGTTAACATTTGAAAACCTCAGTTTCCAGAATTATAAAGAGCTAAAAAGAAACCAAGAAAGAAACTGGAGAGAGGAGTGAACACTATAATGTGCCTGCTGGACTTTCATTACTGTGTGAATGTGAATAGCTGTTCAAGTTCGTGGAGATTGTAACCATATAAGTCAGTTGAAGGAATGTCTTGATCTCAGTGGAGACATGTAATGCATTTCATGAAGAAGGACAGAGCTGGATGAAAAGAATGTTGAGCTATAGACACCTGGGCTGAATATTTTAATAATAAATATATAATAATAATAATATAACCACTACCCCAACATTCTCATGCAATCAAAGGGGATGAAACTAATGGTGCTCACTATACATTATCAGATTGGCTAAAGAAGTGTTAGGAACAAGGGACCCCTAGTCACCTTGATTGGGGGGGGATTTTCATTTAGGGCCCCCACCCACCGCTCAGGGCTGGGGGAGGGGGGAGGACGGTAGGTCCCCCCCACCATTCTTATCTAGGGCCCCCACCCACCGCTCAAGGGTGGGGGCCGGGGGGGAGGACAGTAGGTCCCCGCTATCTTTATTCAGGGCCCCCACACACCGACCAGTGGTGGGGGCCAGGGGGGGAGGACAGTAGGTCCCCCCCTTATTGTTATTTAGGGGGCCCCCACCAGCCGCGTAAGGCGGTTATTAGTTTTTTTTTTTGTTTTTTTTACAGTGAGCAGCCACAGGCTGCTCACTGCTTACTAGACATGCCCCTACTCACGGTATAGCGAGTAGGGGCATATTATTTACTAATACTAAGTAATCTTTACTTAGTATTAGTAAATGAGGCTGAAAGACCAATTTAGGTCTTTCAGACTTTTAGTAGATAACTCCCTAATACCGTGGGAATTAGGGAGTTATCTACTAAGCGGCTGCAAGAAGCAGCCGCGGCAATGAATAGGATCGGAGTTTCATTCATTAGAATGAAATTCCGATATGAACAAAGTGCCGAATTGCGTTCTAAAAGAAACGAACATACTGTTCTCATTCAGTTAGAACGCAATTCGTCAGCTTCGGCTAAAATGACAGGAAGCATCGCGGGAACACTGAGGAAAGGTAAGAATTATGGGAAAATTGCTCTGACCAGCGGAAATGAAGCACACTTTGCTCCTCCGCTGGTCAGAGCTGGTCAAGTGGAAGAAACCTCCATAAGGCAAAGAGTCCCTACTTTGTCTTATGATTTTAAAGAAAACTAAAGAAGACAGGAAGAAAAGAAGAACAGATCCTGAGAGAGGGGGAGAAGAGGACGAGATTGAGGAAACGTAAGTTCGGCATGACAGTGCCGCTTTAAATAACGTACAGTGATATGAAATGGTCGTAGTGCTTAGAGTGTGGAATTTCAGTATGAAAAACTGTATATAGAGATCATTGATGCAGGAGGTATAATTGCACTTCTGGTAGCATCATTTGCCAGCCTGTAACAAGAGTTCTAGCCTAGCTAATGTTAATTATGTGCATATTGGGCATCTGTCATCATCATGCATAGAATACTGGTGATTAATGTCCCTCTCCCTGCAGTGAGGCAGTCACAAAACCGGAAAACATGATCTTGGTCTTAAATGGCAGGTACATTTTTGCGTTTTTTAAACTGAGGGTGAAAATGCCATCAAGGTTTTATTAAAACATGTTTATGGTTATAATAACGTTAATGACTTATTGCTAATAGTGATGTCCCGAACGAATGGCGAATAGTTCCTGGCGAACATAGCGTGTTCGCGTTCGCCACGGACGGCGAAAATATGCGATGTTCGGTCCGCCCCCCTTTTTTTTTTGTGGTCTTTCAGCCAAATTTACTAATACTAAGTAAAAAATACTTAGTATTAGTAAATTGTGCCCCTACTCGCAATACCGCGAGTAGGGGCATGTCTTTTAAACAGTGAGCAGCCTGTGGCTGCTTACTGTTAAAAAAAAAAAAAAAAAAAAGGTTCCCCCCTCCCTGAGCGGGTGGAGGCCCTAAAGTAAAAAAGGGGGGAGGACCTTTTGTCCTCCCCCCTGGCCCCCACCCCTGAGCGGTGGGTGGGGGCCCTAAATACCAATAGGGGGGTGGACCTACCCCCCACCCCTTCAAGCCATCCAATCACAGTGCTCTGTGTCATTTTACACAGCGTGGGAAAGTTCTTTGGAATTTTCCCACGCTGTGTAAAATGACAAAGAGCACTCTGATTAGCTTAAACCAGCCAATCAGAGTGTTCTTAGCCTAATTGCAAGGCGTGGCAAGGCTTTATAAGCCTTCCCCCGCCTTGCAGAGCTCAGTCTGCGCGGAGCCCTCCATGGGTGAAGATGGATTTTTTTTTTTAACGCTCATTTTTTTTTTTTTTTTATTGCGTCGGTTATTATGTTTTTTTATTTGCCCTTTTTTGGGGCTGGAAAAAGAAGATTTTAGAAGAAACAAAACATCGAACGGTAAGTTGTTTTTATCTAATTTTTTTTACAGGTTCCCCCTTATTGTTTTTTTAGGGCCCCCACCCACCGCTCTGGGGTGGGGGCTAGGGGGGGACAGTAGGTCCCCCCCTTATTGTTTTTTTTAGGGCCCCCACCCACCGCTCAGGGGTGGCGACTGGGGGTACAGTAGGTCCCCTCCTTATTGTTATTTTAGGGCCCCCACCCACCGCTCAGGGGTGGGGGCCAGGGGGGGACAATAGGTCCCCCTTATTGTTATTTTTAGGGCCCCCACCCACCGCTCAGGGGTGGGTGCCGGGGGGGACAGTAGGTCCCTCTTATTGTTATTTTTAGGGCCCCCACCCACCGCTCAGGGGTGGGGGCCGGGGGTGACAGTATGTCACCCCTTTTGTTTTTTTTAGGGCCCCCACCGGCCGCACAGGGGTGGGGGTCGGAGAGGGGGAGGACAGTAGGTCCCCCCTCATTATCTTTATGGCCCCCACCCACCGCCCGGGGGTGGGGGCCGGGGGGGAGGACAGTAGGTCCCCCCCCATTATCATTATGTCCCCCACCCGCCGCCCAGGGGTGGGGGCCGGAGAGGGGGAGGACAGTAGGTCACCTTCATTATCTTTATGGCCTCCACCCACCGCCCAGGGGTGGGGGCCGGGGGGGGAGAAAAGTAGGTCCCCCCCTCATTATCATTATGGCCTCCACCCGCCACCCAGGGGTGGGGGCTGGAGAGGGGGAGGACAGTAGGTCCCCCCCTCATTATCTTTATGGCCCCCACCCGCCGCCCAGGGGTGGGGGCCGTGGGGGTAAGGAGAGTAGGTCTCCCCCCCTTCAATCACTATTGTGGCCAGAAAGAGTCCCTGTGGGTTTTAAAATTCGCCTACCTATTGAAGTCTTTGGCGGTTCGCCCGGTTCACCCGGTTCGCGAACATTTGCGGAAGTTCACGTTCGCGGTTCGCGAACCGAAAATTTAATGTTCGCGACATCACTAATTGCTAATACATGAAGCCATTGTCACAAAATGGAAAAGCAAGAGCTTGCTCAGACTTAGATGAAGGAAACAAATGACTTTGTTGTTAATTTAACACTCTTGAGAAAGAACAGAAAACATGGTTAATTAAATTAATATGTAAAATCTGACTTAAAGCAAAACATTATATGGCTTGTGAAAGAACAGGTTACAATGTGGAAATTTAATGTGTAGACAGTTGCATGGGAGATCAAAAAGGTCAAACCTTTAATTGCAAGTATATGCTACAAATGACTGAACATTAATGCTGATGAGGAAGATGGGCTTTTTATCACACTGTAAAGGCTGCAAATTTGGGGAACACTTTTATTATGGATATTTTAATTAACCATTCATTGATTCGGACTTAAATACTCATATTTTAAAACACTTCAATGAGTTTTCCAACCTGCTAAGTGATAATGTTATATCTCAACTTGCAGATGCACCAACTAGAATAAGTTTGTGTCTGGATTTGCAAATAACTAATAATGTTAATTAACAAATATTTATGTTGATTACTAAATTATATAACTATAACTAAAATTTGAGATATACAAACACAAATAAAAAGAATACAGTAGAATTTGATTGATAACTCTAGATGGGTGCTACAACAACGGTTATATTACTGTGGCAATAGGGCAAGCAAACTGATGACAAATAGGTTAAAATAAAAAACAAAAAATAATAGAATAAATATGTTACTGCACAATAAAGAATCATTTTCTAGTCCAAGAGACATAGCTTCCTGCTTTGAGAAATATTATTATGAGCTTTATAATTTGAACTTACAAAATATAGACACAAACTTTAAAAAAAGGAAAATTGGGGAGTTTTGGGATAAAATCCATCTTCCAAAAATTTCACAAGCAGAGAAGGCACTTTTAAATGAAGATATAACAGTACAGTAAGTTACATGGGCAAATTCAAAGTTGAAACTAGACTCAGCACCTGGACCTGATGGTTTAATTAATCAATATAATTCATTATGGCAGGCGGAACTTTCTAAATATCTATGTGAAACATTAAATGAAATCAAGATGGTAGGCAGGGCTCCACCAGAGATGCTGGAAGCACAAATATGCACAATCCTGAAAACTGATAAACAAAGTCCAGAGTGCAGTGATTTTAGACCAATATCTCTGCTTAATGGAGATATAAAGATATACACAAAGATTCTTGCTGAAAGATTAAATCATAGTATCCACAAGTTGATTGCTCTGGATCAAATGGGTTTTATTCAGGGGAGAGCGGGCCCTGATAACATAAGGAAACTTCTAAATATAATTTCAGATGTAAAATACAAAAAAATAGAGGCCATTTTTGTGGCACTAGATGTAGAGAAAGCATTTGACAGGGTGGATTGGGACTTTATGAACCTCACCCTGTCAAAATATGGTCTAGGGGAGTTTTCTTCTAAGGCTAAAGGTGCATTATATGTTTGCCCATCTGCAAGGGTGACTGGCCAAAACTTTTGTTCGGAAAGATTTTGTATCTCAAATGGCACCAGACAAGGATGTCCGCTATCCCCATTGGTGTATGCTTTATTTATTGAACCGTTGGCAGTAGCAATAAGAGATTCTAAAGGAAATACGAGGGATTGAGATTAATCAGAAACAGCATGTAATCTCCCTATATGCGGACGATGTGATAGTCACAATGGAAAATCCTGAAAAATCATTGATAGCTCTGCAAGAAATTATTGCAGAGTATAGCACCCCCGAAGAACCACCTTAATGGTCCTTTTGTCTTTTTGTGAAATGCAACGTTGTGGTGTGGATGAATCCAATTTAGCGTCCTTTGGCATATTAAAGTCCCCCCACCACAATCAAGGAGCCTTCAACAAAGCTGTTTAATTTAATAAGTGCGGAACAGAGAACTAGTGGGTCTCTACCCTATTGGGTGAATATGCAGAAGCCAGGATATACTCCACAATATACCCTTTTAGAAGTAGGTACCTGTCCCCTCACAATTCCACTATCTCTAAATGGGATATCATTGGAAAGGAATATAGAAAGTCCTGCTTTCTTAGCCACAACATAAAATATTCAATAGGAATTTAAGAGCAAAATATTCCTTGGAGGAGTGCTATATTGGCCTATTTGCAGTTTAGATCAAGGACATTCCAGCACATTCAGTTCCTTATAGCTAAGTATAAGGATGTGGAGATCAGCTGGTAGGAATGACATTTCTACTGTTGCAGCTGAGAAATCTCAATGTATCTCCATGCTTAAGAAGATGATCCCAGTATCACGTGCTTCCCCAGTCTGGCAGTCACAAACACCGCCCCCCCCCCACCCCTCCCTGAAAAAAAACCCAACCACTTGTATCATAAATTCCCTGTATGTGATACACGTCTTGTGCTTGTCCCAGGTTTGAGCTATGTTCCCCTTCCCCACCCCTCACCTCCTCTACCTCCAAATGTCTAACAAAAAAAAGTATATACAAAATCCCTCATTCCACCCTAGTTGAGTATTACTGCAATCAGGCATCAGACCCTACACATGAGGTAACATGGGACAACAGGACAGTAGTGTAGTATGTATTTAAGAAGTATCTTCACCAGGTGCCATCAGTCCCAGAGGCCTGGAACAGGACCATGCCAATCCACAGTGGTGCCGGAGGCCCTGAGATCAACAGCCCCCAGAACCAGCCCCTTGCTGGATGTCAGCAATGTGAGAATATCCATCCCATCTGTGGCATGCAAGTAAGCCAAGTCCCACCCAGTAGATGGCCCTGTCATAAGAAGGTCTACTTCTCCAGCCCAGTTGGTCCTGAGAGTCATCTGTTCTGAGGCTCTAGCTTGTAGTCCAACTGTCTATTCTGCCTTTCCACAGAGCTGGGGCCTCAAGTTCAAGGGTTCAAACTAATATATGTGGGAGATGCATCAGTCCTGAACTGATATTTTGTGGGAGATTCATTCCACGCATAACATTTTGGGGATTTAGGTACACCTCTGACTATAATATTGTATATCTTGCAGTTATCTAGGTCATCCACTGCGATCATACTACCATTTCTCCCTGTATGGATGCCACCAGCTCCTCACCTGTATGTTTCTGGGTATGTTGATGCACCGTGGCCTTCAAGAACTGCATGTGATTATCCATTATGGTGGCTCACTGTGGATAGAGCCATGTATGTCTGAAAAGGCTGTTATGTCTGCTTTCTTGACTACTGTCGCTATCAGGGTTAATTTATCCGTGCTGATCTTGGTAAGCATGGAACCCTCAGCTGAGTCATCTGATAATGAGGGAAACGATAGTGCCATGTTGGGCCTCGGTTCCTCTTCGTGATGACCTGCCATGGCTTGCAAATAGTCCTCAATTGGGCCGGATTGAGACCCTGATGGTTGGCTCCTTGGAGTTTGGGGAGGATCAGCCTTCTTGTTGAGGCCCATGTTGTTGCTGTAGTAGCTCTTTAAGTGCTAATTTGTGGTGAAGGAGAGCAAAGCTGCAGACCTATGCTGCCATATCGTTTAGTTCAGATATTTGATTGTTATAATAATATTGTGTAATACTTTTTTACATAAAAAAAAGAAACAGCATGAGTATAGTATGGGAATAAAAAAAATAGTGTGCATTGTTTAATTTATATTCTTTTGTGAACATTCCATGTACTGTTTATGATTTAAGAATGTGCAGTTGCTCTTTTAATGAAGTTAAACAAAGATGAAGCTTTTGTTTGTTCTCTGCTGCCAGCAGCTGCTGCATGAGGCATTTAATTCAAAGACATTGATTTTATGGCTTTAAATTAGTCTGCAGACTTTTTAAGACAAACCCTGAGGGTTTTCTTTTTATAGAAAAGTATAATTTTATAAATTAAATCTCATCCTGCAAAAAAACATATCACACTGTCACACATTTTTTTACATCAGTCAAACAAGTTTCATAAACATTTTATTGAATTGCAGTTGTGTAGGGAATATTGATATTTAACAGTTTGTTGTGCTAATATTGAAAAAAATAATTTACATGTAGAAGAATGTTTGACCAATTTTCAAAATCAAAAAACTACAAAGAACAGAACAGATTTGTCTCGGAGCATTGTTGAATTAGTGTTTTGAAATATAAAGCAATAGTGGGATCATTGCTATTGTTAAGTATATATACATATTGTGAATAGAGAAAGAGACTGAACAGGGATTAGAATGAAAGCCTCACAATTCTCAGTCCCTATATCCCAAAGGAAAGTTTGTTCATTATTTTATGGCAGCAAATTGCCCGTATAGAACTTAAATGAAATATAAGAAAAATAATACATTTTTATTAATCCCTCTTAGGGAGAAAAAATGAATAATAAGTGAAAAAGCAGTGAAAATGTGCATAAACAGTGAGAGAACAAAACATATATATATAGGAATAATCTATTGTTTGCTATATGTTCAGTACACCCTTTCAATATAGCTACTAAGTAGGTTTCTGAGACAGACAATGTAAAAATGTAGTCATATAATTTGTAACAATGTCTCAGTAACCAAAGTAGCTGTTGGTGTAAAGAGGAGAGGAGCTGAATCACTGTACTAAAGTCACCTCAAGGGTTAATGGTGAATATAAATAGATATCACCCATCAGAATAGATAACTAAATAAGTAAATAGCTATCGAGATCGATAGTAGAATCGGGGGTATAGCCAGAATCAAGAACGGTAGTATGCATTTGTCTGCGGCCAAATTCGTCGGAAAATAGTCCGTAATGCTATAATCCCAGAGAGACCCCTCAGTGAATATATGTTGGTAATGAAAGATCTATTGGGTATATTCTATATCGCCCCTATTATAAATAATGGGGTATAGGTACAGGAGAATCGTCACCCTATGATCAAATGATGTCAGGTGGAGATTGAAAGTAATAGGAGGACTTCATGCCCTTATACCCTGCAACCTTATCAACTCTAGTGTAGGATCTTTTGGTCTTTCGCTGGGTGTTGAGTCATTTTTCTTATATATACATATTGACCTATAAAGAGTATGTGATTGACAGAATTCTTCTTGGCTGTCATTTGTGATTACAAGCTTATATGCAGCAGCCTTGGGCGTGGAATATGTTTGCAAGAAAATTTTCTTGATTAAGATGCCAAAAATTGTCATCAAGGATTGTGGGACAAAATATTATAATATCTTTAAATTCTAGATTGACATAAACAGGTTTACCCCAGTCAAGTTACTGCATCTGAATTATCTTGTAGACATTTGCATTATCTATCGATCTATTATCAGAACCAAAAAATGTGTGTTTAGCCTTTCTGAGTAAAAGGGTAGTTTTGGACAGCTTCGTGTCTTTGACTTGTGTTTAAAGGGCGAGTAATCTGGCATAGGTAATTGGCGTAGGGGTGTGTTTATTTGCATATGACGTGAAGTCAGTGAGTAAAGTCAGTGATGTTTAATGAAATTCCCTTTGGTAAAAACTTTATGTGCCATCCATATTTGGTCTATTGGAGAGTCTGGTGTTTCATTATCGTGAAAATAGAGGTCAAGCGTAATTGGCGAGATTATAGAGGGGTCATTAATGAGATGTTCGTTTAGCCTCCTGGTGCTCCAGCCACACCTGGAGAATTTTTCTTTAGGGGTTGTGTAATGGGAACATGTTCTGACCATGATATGAGGCCCATCCAGGTGTCTTCCACCTTGACCAAGGAGCCAGCGTGGAGAAGTAATCTGTCTATTCTGAAATAACTATTATGTGGAGGAGGTTTGGCAAGTGTAATCCATTTCAGTAGGGAGTGTTATGTGCCAGGGGTCTATAAAGTTCTGGGACGTGATGGTTTGCCAAATGCTCGACTGAGAGAGAAGATCTGCATTTGGATGTACGTAAAGAAACAGTTTTGTCTGTGGAAGAATCTAAAAAGCTGTCCAACAAAAAATTGGTGGTAGTACTCAAAATGGTAGGAGTACTCATCCTATAATGTAATCTCAGTCCAGCCACAAAAGCACGGGCATCAAGAACAGAAAAGAGTCTTAAGCGTTCCCGAGTTCCCAACTCTGGTCTGCTGGTTGGCTTTTAGGCTTCCTTCAGCCCTTGGAGGGAGACTGTTGTAGCCCTCTGTTGATCTGGGGACCCTTTTTGTGGTACCATTCCAGGTGATGAGGAGCTCACGCGATAGAGAACCCCCAGTGATAGATGTTATTCTGCTGCAGGGTCTGTGCGATGGGCTGGAACTCCCGCTGCTCATGGTGTAGGCTGAGAGATCTGTGAACAATTGTAGGCCAGAATACTTGTCAGGCTGTCTTCTAAGTGATCAGCAGGCCGACGTTATTTGGGTTTTGTGTTGGAAGAAGTGGATACTCGCAATGGTATCTTTCAAATGTGAGGGTTCACTGCGGCCTTTGGGGAGCCGGAGGCTTTCTGGCAGGGAGGTCTGGCAAAATGCAAGAGAGGTAGCTTTTAAAGTAATCCTCAAGTTCCATTGCTTTTACCGTGTCAGGGATGCCCCAAAGGTGCACGTTGTTGCGGCGGGAGCGGGAGTTCTGTCACCTCATCCTGCACACCAGTGTAGTGGTCCGTTAGGTCAGGTAGTTGTGTTAGTCAATGATTTTGTCCATCTTGGATTCCAGCTTATCCATGCGTTCACCTAAGTCAGAAACCAACTTTTAGGTCACCAGTGATCCGCAGGAAGTCAGTTTGAATGTCCTTGCACAAATCTTGCATGATATTTCTCATTTTGTTGGTAAGGGGCTCCGAATCCTGGTCACCTGCTGCAGTTAGCAGTAGGCATTTCACATGGTTTTCCTCCGTATGTGGAGTACAGGAGGGAGAGCTGGCGCCGCAACAGGAGCAGGTAAGTCTGCAAATATACCTCTGATGAAGTGACCGTTCGAGTCACAAAACGCGTTAGGTTGCCATAGCAACTCTCTATTGGGGAGGAATCCAACAGAGTGGAACGCAGAACGAGCTAAAGTGGAACGCACGCTGCCGATTTCCCACACAGCCAAAAAAGCATCACGGGCTCTCAAGCTGTCTGTGCAGCCGGCACAGCACTAACAGCTTCAGCCTGCTGGGAGAGAGACATTCACACTCCAGATCCCTCTTGTGAGTGACTTTGTTTTTACTTTTCTAAGTGATATCTGTATCCAGAGAACATTTGTATCTCTGCATCTTACATGTTTACTCCTATTTTTACTATTGGAATAAAGTGATTTTTAATGAAGATAACCTTTTGGTCTGGTGGACGACTATACATCCTATATCTAGCTGCATTCTTTTTGTATCACACTATTATCTACTAGGATTATAGTTTGCTACTAAAGTATAGAGCTCAATAGGCAAGCTCCTTGGCTTCATCATAGCAAGGACTTTTGCACTTAGGCTTCTTAAGAGCTTACATTTTTCTGGGCTCCTGGACTTTTGTATTATTTCAGCATAATTTGATGTGTAGAATTGAGTAGATAAGAACCCTGGCTTTGTGCATAGAGGGGAAGTTCTGCCCAGATTTATTTATTACTATTCTTTCACTGTAACACCATATTTATTGTATGATAACAATTATCTTATCTTCACTGTTTAGTAGATCGTCCTCTGTCTTTTACTATTTTTGTGTATTCACAAAAACTGATATATTGTATACTTTCTAGACAGAGTTATTTATTACTATTCTTTCACTGTATCAGTTGAGGCTGAGATTAACATCATATTTATTGTATGATATCAACAATCTTAAATTCACTGTTTAGTAGATCGTCCTCTGCCTTTTACTGTTTTTGTGTATTCATGTTATATTTATATATTTTTCTCCTTTATGCATATATGAGTGTTGCTATCAATTTCTGATTTATGCACTGGACTTGATCCACTTGCCTTTCTCCTTTTTTATTGTTTATCCATACAGCCTAGGGTTTGGGTTGTTTTTATCAGTTGTTTGGTAGAGACACACTCTGCATACACTTTTTTAATTTTTCCTTTCTAACTATACCCAAGAGTGTTAATTCCCTCTAGGATTAACTTTACTCTTTAAGTCTGCAACTTGGTCTGGGACTTCTTGCCTGCCATGGAGTTAGGGCAAAAAGCCCTATTTTGTCGCTGTGGTGGCCATTTGGGCACGCTGTGCCATGACAGAGCCACCCCACCCCTAAGCGGTGGGGGGGGCCCTAAATACCAATTAGGGGGGAGGAACCTAATGTCCTCCCCCCTGGCCCCCACCCCTGAGCGCTAAATTAGACTAAAGGGGGACCTAATGTCCTTTCCTCTGGCCCCTACCTGTGAGCAGTGGGTGGGGGCCCTAAATAAAAATGGGGGGGGACCTAATGTCACCCACCCCTGAGCGGTGGGTGGGGGCCCTAAATACCAATTAGGGGGGGACCTATTGCCCTACCCCTGGCCCTCACCCTTGAGCGGCGCGTGAGGGCCCTAAATAAAAATTTAACCCCCCCCCCAGGTGACTCCCCTCCAAACCTCTCCCCTAAAAAATTAACCCCTACCTACCCCACTCACTCTAAAATTAATGAGGGGGGGAACTATAACTAAGTACCTGTAAAAATAAAATAAAACTTACCATTTGATGTTTTCTGTCTTCTAAAATCTTCTTTTGTCAGCCCCAAAAAAGGCTAAATAAAAATCCATAATAACGAGCGCAAAAAAAAAATCCATCTTCACCCATGGAGGGCTCCACGCAGACTGAGCTCTGCAGGGCGGGGCAAGGCTTATAAAGCCTTGCCCCGCCCTGCAATTAGGTTCAGAGCACTCTGATTGGTGGGTTTAAGTCATCCAGTCAGAGTGCTCTGATAGGTAAATGAAGAGACTGACAGGTAAGTCTCTACATTTACCTGTCACAGCACTCTGATTGCTTGGCTTGAAATTCACCAATCAGAGTGCTCTGTGTCATTTTACACAGCGTGGGGAAGTTCTTTGGAATTTTTCCACGCTGTGTAATTTGACTCATAACACTCTGATTGGTTACTTAATCCACCAATCAGAGTGTTATGAGTCAAATGACACAGCGTGGGCAAATTCCAAAGAAATTTCCCACGCTGTGTAAAATGACACAGCGCACTCTGATTGGTGGGAGGGTTACAGGGGTGGGGGCCAGGGGGGAGGACATTAGGTCCCTCCTCCAATTTTTATTTAGGCCCCCCCCACCGCTCAGGGGTGGGGGCCAGGAGGGAGGACATTAGGTCCCCCTCCTAATTGGTATTTAGGGCCCCCTCCCACCGCTCATGGGTGGGGGCTGGGGGGAAGGACATTAGGTCCCCCTCCCAATATTTATTTAGGGCCTCCACCCATTGCTCAGGGGTGGGGGCCAGGGGGGAGGACATTAGGTCACTCCCCCAATTTTTATTTAGGGCCTTCACCCACCGCTCAGGGGTGGGGGCCAGGGGGGAGGACATTAGGTTGCCCACCCTAATTGGTATTTAAGGCCCCCACCCACCGCTCAGGGGTGGGGGCCAGGGTGGAGGACATTAGGTCCCTCCCCCAATTGGTATTTAGGGCCCCCTCCCACTGCTCAGGGGTGGGGGCTAGGGGGAAGGACATTAGGTCCCTCCCCCCAATTTTTATTTAGGGCTTCCACCCACTGCTCAGGGGTGGGAGCCAGGGGGAGGACATTAGGTCCCCCCAATTGGTATTTAGGGCCCCCTCCCACCGCTCAGGGGTGGGGGCTAGGGGAACATTAGGTTCCCCCCCAATTTTTTATTTAGGGCCCCCCCCACCGCTCAGTGGTGGGTGCCAGGGGGGACATCAGGTCCCCCCTTATTCTAATTTAGGGCCCCCCACCCACTGCTCAGGGGTGGGGGCCAGGGGGAGGACAATAGGTCCCCTAATAGGTCCCCCCTTTAGATTAAAAGCATCCACTCGCACGTCACAAGTGGGGGCTCGGGAGGGTGGCCCCGGTTTAAAAAAATTTTTTTAACAGTGAGCAGCCACAGGCTGTTTAATAGACATGCCCCTACTAGCTTATATAGAGGCTGAGTCACATGCTGCACTGACCAATCACAGCCATGCCATTAGTAGGCATGGCTGTGATGGCTTCTAAGGGCACACGAGTCAAACGCTTGTTAATTGGCTGCCCTTAAATCACCGAACACCGAACTCGAACCCGAACTGTTACTGAAATGTCCGGGCTCGGGTTCGGGGTCACAAAATTTTAATGTTTGGTAAGAACCCGAACTTTACAGTTCGGGTTCGCTCAACTCTAGTTAAAACCTGAGGGACCTGGCACCCAGACCACTTCATTGAGCTGAAGTGATCTGGATGACTATAGTGTCCCTTTAATATAAAAACAGCTCAAATATCTAGATATCAACTTAAGTATACATCACCATAAGAGAGGCTTGCTGCACTCGACTGAGTGAACTTCTGGCAGTCAGGCTTGAAGGGGACCCTCTCTTACTGGGAATTCAGCAGAAAAAGCAGTATGCATCCTTATTACAGGTGGGTAGTACTCCAATGAGTGCCAAGTTTTCTCATCTTTTTATAAGTTCTTAATAATCAAAGGGGTGAATAGTCTGTACTTTTCCACCAAAACCTCTTATCAGTGCAGCCCAGCAAAGACCTTGCAAAAGTGTTAGATTGGACTTGGAGGTGGCCAGGCTTTCCAGTCCCACAACAATGGCATACCAGATCTGTGCGGTTAATATCTCTTATCTAAAAGCTAGCTACGTTCTCATAACTATCTTGTGAAGCTGAGTCATTCTGGTGCTGTGTTTTGTGGTTATTAAAATTTTCAGTACTGTGTACTGGCACCATCTTGACTATCTATAATAGTTTGATTTGCCCAATAGTGATCAATCAATCATTCTTAATTAATATGGAACATTATTATCACAATGGGTCAGCGTGTGTCTGCATGGATCAGCGTGTGTGTGTATGGGTCAGCATGTGTATGGGTCTGTGTGTATGGATTTGTGTGTGTATGGGTCTGTGTGTGTGTGCATGGATCAGTGTTGGGGTGGGGAGGTCAGTGTGAGTGTGTGTATGTCTTTATGGGCCGTGTGTGTGTATGGGTCAGTTGTGTGTGTGTGTGTGCGTGTGTGTATGGGTCAGTGTAGGTAAGTCTGCATGAGTGGGTAGAACAAATGGGGCGGCACACATTTTTATCTGAAGGGCAGAGTAAGACAGTATTTTAACTGCAGAGCAGGATTTCTATGAAAAAAACCAAAATAACTAAAACATATGCTTAATTGGATTTGCTAAAACTTTTGTTGTAAAAACATTTTTGCACCAGAGAAAAATTGTTTGTGTCGACAATGTGCGCAACACCATCATGTACACTTGTTGGTTTCATTACTGCCTATTGTATAAAAATATAAACTTTGAATATGAGCATCTCTAAAATGGCAAATATTGTGTGGTGTTCCTGGTATTCAGTGGTTAGTACTTACCAAAAGGTGTGCAAGGTAGGACAACCAGTGAACCAGTGTCAGGTTTATAGGCGCCAAATTCTTATTAATGTATGTGGGGAGTGAAGACTGCTCCAAAAAAATAGAAGAACTACTCTAGCTCAAAATTGTAATTCTGCCCATGATAGATATGTTAATAGCTAATTGAAGTGGTCTGTGTGCACTGTCCCTTTTGCACTTAATGCTGTAAGAGAAACTGCAATGTTTACATTGCAGCACTAAGTCAGCCTCTACAAGACAGTCACTAGAGGCCTTCCTAAATTGAAATGGACCTGTATCTGATGTTAGACGTCCTCACGTGATGCATGAGAACCTCCAGCGTCAGAATTTTAGCGCCTTCAGCGACTGCTCGTTTTGGGACATTGGAGGGTGTAGGTAAGGTAAGTAAATAAATTGTTTTTTACCCTTTATTCACCCGGTTGGAGGGGCGCAAGGGAGGCGGGGAGGCAGGGGGAGCGATAGTGTCAGTAATAAATAATTGTATTCCTGGCACTATAGTCAGGGCCATCTTTAATATTGATTGGACCCTAGGAAAACATTTGCTTAGGCCCTCTGGACCATGCCCCCCTACTTTCTAAAGTAGAAAGAACCCTGGTGCAATAACAATGTTTTTGTATGGAGTATGTTTGTGTGAATGTAGAGTGTATTTGTGTGTAGTGTTGGAATTTGCTGAAATATAAGCACATATACACATACACTACTACACACACATACTGATACACATGCACATTGTGATACACACACATGCACACTGAAACACATGCAAATACACTGATATACACACTGACACACATACAGATGTACAGACATACTGATACACACGAAGATACACAGACACACAGATACAACCACTGGCCCACACGCATATACTCTGACACACACACTGACACACGCAGATAAACTGACTACATACAGATACACATGATGACAACATACAGAAACGCTCACACACACACACTCATACATATACACCTATACTGTCAGACATAATTACATAGAGACACAAATACTGACAGACATACTGACACCCACAAAAACATACACTGACAGACATACTGACACACTGACAGAAATACTGACACACACTGACAGACATGCTGACACACACACACACACTGACAGACATACTGACACACAGACAGACATACTGACACACAGACATACTGACAGACAAAGTGATTCACAGACAGACTTACTTATACACATAGTGATACACAGACTGACAGACATACTGATACACACATTGACATACTTACTGACACCCACATTGACACACTGACAAACTGACACACATACAGAATCACGCTGGCTGACAGACATACTGACATACACTCTGTCAGATATACTGACACACAGACAGACAGACTGACATGCAGACAGACATAGATACTGAAACACACAGTGACAGACATACTGACACACACGGACATACTGACACACACACACATACATACTGACACACACAGACATACTGACAGACACACAGACGTGCTGACACACACACAAGCAGAAACACACACACCCAGATAGACATACTGACACACACACAGACATGCAAAATTTAAATTTGGAAACCCACCCTCCAGTTTTCTACCTTTTGCTGGAGGGTGGCTTCCTGGGATCCAGTGTGGGGTCTGAGATTGTTGGGAGTAAGGATCAGACTCCCAAGTCTTCTTCCCCACTGCCTCGTCCAACTCCTTCTTCCTCCCATGCGGCTCGGTGTTTTCTCTGGGAGGAAGTGACTCACGTTAGTAACTTCCTCCCAGTGCATGGGCCACCTGGTGGGCCTGCTTGGTGTGTGGACCCCTACCTGCACTGGTGGGTCTGTGGGGGATAAGGTAAGATTAGTGAAGGTAGTGGGGCCCACGGGGCAGCTGCCTTGGGCACCCCAGAAGTAACTGGGCCGGGGGCAGCTGCTCCATTTCCCCGCATTAAAGACAGCCCTGATTATAGTATGCCTTCAAAAACACGCTGGATCACAGATTGCTGTGTATTGTTTGCTGCTGGGGCCAATTCATACAAACATACAAAATACAGCACTCACTCATTCACTAAACAGCAATTTAAAATCTCACTGAATTAAATAATTTTATTTAAAAACACCTAGGCAAAAAATAAAATGAGGTTAGTTACAGTATATGATTATTCAGGAGACATTTCCCAAGTAAGTGGATTCATCACTTAAGAGCAGACATTAGGTTGGTAGAGTAGGACCTGCCAAAAATGGGGTACATTGACGTTGTGGCAGGCTTATGCAATGTATTATCATATACTGTAATTAAATCCCCATTCCTTGTTGTCTAGGTGAGGTGTTTTTTTTTTTTTTCAATGTATATTTTTATTGACTTAAGTATGCAAAAGAAGAACATTCACATTGATAATACAATTAGTAATACACTGATAATACACTGAGAGACAAAAATTTCTTCAACATGAAATAGGTATAGCACATCATAAAGAACACAACATAGTGAGTACAGCACAATGAGTGCAACATAATGAGTCGATCAAGTACATGAGAGTAGACATCAACCTTTTGTTTTACATTATATCCCTATAATAGGGATCGTGGATCTTGACGACTACGGTGATTTCAGTACTGATGTCAATAATACTGTCAATGAGCATAGTATCTTTTAACAGTATGCAATAAATATAGTGTATTTTACGGATTGACAACAAGAAAAAATATTACACCTACAGCCCCTGGGATGGTGAACCTACATGATACAAGATGCGTGGGGGTCTGACACGACAAAGTCATGTATGGTACAGACGCAGTAAGTAGGCTGACCTTGTACCAATTGTAGGAAGTAAGTTGTAACAAATTAAATCGTTGCATGAGGAAGTGCACCAATGTGTATCAACTAAACAATGCCGTGACTTGTATGTCAGATCAGTAGGCTACAGAATGAAGCAATCATCATCAGAGACCGACTAGTACAGTTTATCAACACATAAGCTACATTCTCCAGAGTAGTATCAAACAAACTTGCTATACATCCCAAGAACATGTTGGTGAATACCTCTTTATGCAGTTTCAGTGTGGGTGATAATAGTCTCCCAGAGCAATATACAAAAACATAAAGAAAGAAAACTTAAGATTTTGAATTTTTGATGAACATGGATGGGGGGGGACGTGTAGATGCAGGGGGTACCAGAGAACAAGATATAATGGATTCGATTTCCCAGTAGATTCCCAGTTGTACCATAGTGTGTCAAAGGTTGTTTTGTTCTCCCTAAGTGCCCATTCTTTTTCGAAAATGTAGGTGGTATTAACTTTATTTATTACCTCCTGAATTGTAGGGCAATTTGCACTTCTCCAGTGGGCAGCTATGCTAGTTTTCGCTGCCACAAGAATGTTCAATATCGCCGCTCTTGAAGGAAGCTTGCTCATATCCGGAATTAAGTGGAGGAGATAAGTAGCTGGCATGAGTGGGAGGTTGTAGCCGCTAATTGATTTGATTAAATTTTGTATTTTTAACCAAAATGAATGCAGGACTTCGCAGTCCCAGAAAATGTGTTTTATTGTTCCGTATGGATTAGCACACCTCCAACATTCCGAAGCCAAGCCCGGGTATATTTTGCCAAGTCTGGATGGAGTCAAGTACCACCTCATTAATATTTTGAAGTATGCTTCCCAATGGGTAACACACTTGGAGGATTTTTTAGTATACATAATAGCATTTTCCCACACAGATAAGGGAAAAGTTACGTCTAGGTCGTGTTCCCAGCGGAGCATATAAGGTAACTTGTCATCATTATTATTCAATGACAGGGTTGAGTAACAAAAGGATAGAGATTTTATGGAGGATGGTTTTTTGTGAGCAAAGGAGCCTATATGACCTAAATTACTCCTCAGCAATGGGTTTACATATTCTATTGATCTGGATTGCAAAATGGGTTTTACCCTTAAGTATAAGAAAAGATCTTTTAGGGGTAGCTTGAAGATTTCTTGGAGAGTAGGAAAAGGAAGTAAACCTGTACATGAGTACAGTGAGTGCACATGTGAAATACCCCTGGAGATCCAGCGTAGTAATGGCAGGTCTGGAGATATGGCCGTAAGTGCCTGTAGTGGAGCTGTGAAAAGCAGTTCCGAATGGGAACCAAGCAATGAGCTCCAAGACATCCATGATTTCAATAAAAAAATTGTGGCAGACAACATGGTAGAAGATGTGGGAAGTGATGTAGACCATAAACTGTTTAGTAAGGGCTGTAAATTACCGCACCTCTCCTCCAAATGGAGCCACACCGGAGAAGCTTTATGTGTTATTATGTCAATACCTTGAGCTACTACCGTTGCTATATAGTAATTTTTAATGTTAGGGATGTGGAGACCACCCTTTTTCATAGGGTACCACAGGGAACAAAAGGACACTCTTGGGGTTTTTTTCTTCCATACATGAGCGTTCAAGATTATTTGAAAACGCTTTAGAAGAGCATTAGGAAGGGCAATGGGTAATGTCCTAAACAGATACAGTATATGAGGCACAACCATCATTTTAAGGGAGGCAATCCTACCTAGCCAAGAAATACACGCCCCATCCCAGGACTCGATTTGTTTAGAAATTTTTGCTAGAACCGCTTCATGATTTTCCAGGATAGTTTGTTTCGGGGACTGAGCTATTTTGACACCCAGGTAGGAGATGGAGGTTTTGTGCCATTCGAAGGGGTACTGGGCCTTTAGAGTGGATATCGTCTTGAAATCGAGGTTAAAAGGAAGAATTTGTGTCTTAGTAATGTTATTTTTATAATATGATATTTTACCGTATGCCAACAAAGAATTTAAAACATGAGGAATCGAATGCGATGGGTTAGTAAGAAATAGCATTATATCATCCGCAAAAAGTGCTACCTTTTTTTCCCCTGCGGTTGTGAGTAGGCCTGGGATTAAGGGGTCATCTTTGATCGTTCTAATCAGTGGTTCCAGGCATAAAATAAAAACATGGGGTGATAGGGGGCAACCCTGCCTGGTTCCGTTATTTATGGAGAAACTACGAGAGAGAAAGCCTAGCAGAGGGCGACGAGTAAAGAGCTTTTATACTAGTGATAAAGGGGCTGGAGAATTGGAACGCCGATAAAGTTTTTTCCATATACAACCAATTAAGGCGATCAAAAGCTTTTTCAGCGTCCAATGCCATAAATGCACCTTTCTTGTGGTTCTTGATCGCCCATTCTAATATATCCATGCAGCATCTGGTGTTGTCCCCCACCTGTTTACCCGGAACAAAGCCTGCTTGTTCCGTGGAGACCAAATTGGGCAGTAGGGGTTTTAATCTATTAGCGATTAATTTTGCATACAGTTTAACATCTGCATTTAAGAGTGATATCGGCCGAAGATTACTGCAGATCGTTGGGGATTTGTTTGGTTTGGGCAGGGTGATAATGAAAGCCTCCAACATTTCTCGCGGAAAGGATCCAGACCTTTGGACTGCGTTAAATAACTTTGTGATGTAAGGGGACAATTGTGGAGCCATCTTAATATAATAGTAATTGGAAAGTCCATCAGGACCTGGAGCTTTATGCTTAGGGAGTGAACGTATGGTTGATTCAACTTCAACTAACGTAAATGGTGCACTCAATATTGCGTTCTGCTGGGGCGTGACCTGTGGTAGGTCTATTTGATTTTAAAAAAATCTGAATTTCATCTAGAGTGGGTGAATGTGTATCAGCGTGTGATTTTAGGTTATATAGGTCTTCATAGTAGTAAGACAATTCGTCTACAATTTTATTGGGGTTATACATTTTTGAGCCTTCTTTGAAAGTGATATATGGAATTTTCGTTTGGAGGTATTTAGATTTTAATTTATTCGCCAACAATTTACCGGCTTTATTACCCATATGGTAGTATTGTTGTTGCATTTTGCGTGCGTTTTTGATATAATCTTTTGCGCTTAGTTGATGGAGTGCTTCTCGCGTCTTTGCTATTTGCTTAGTTATGGCTTTAGAGGGGGAGGATTTATTGGATTGTTCCAACAACGCCAATTTTTGAGCCAGCTCGTTGAGAGAGTTACGGATGCGTTTTTTGATTGAGGAACCTATTTTAATGAATTCTCCCCTAATGACTGCCTTGTGGGCGAGCCATTGTGTTTCTATGGAGGTCTGATCATCTGAGTTGGCTTTGAAGAAGTTGTCCAATTCTGCAGCTATTATTTTGTGGTTGACGGGGCAATCTAATATAGATTTGTTTAGCCTCCATTTGCCCCGACCTTTGGCAGGGTACGGGACTTCAATGATGGTTTCAATCGGGGCATGGTCGGACCATGTACGTGGACCTATCGTTTGGCTAAATAAATGTGGTAGTGTAGATTTGTCCATGATGCAAAGGTCTATACGTGTGTATGTAGTATGAACTTGCGAGAAGTAAGTATAATCTCTACCCGTGGGATACAAATTCCTCCAAGCATCGTATAAGTCAGATGAGTGAAGCAGGTGGGAGAACAATTTACTTACGTGTTCGGACGCCTTATTAGGGGGTTTATTGTGGATACGTTGAGTATCCAACTGAGGGTCCAACGTGCAGTTGAAATCTCCACAAATTATTAAATGGCCCTGTTTGAGACGTGAAATTTTATTGAAGGCTTTTTTGAGAAATGGATATTGGGCTTCGTTTGGTGCATAAAGGGAGACTAATGTTAGTTGAATTCCATTCAGGTTACCCACTAGAATTAGTAATCTACCCGCTGGGTCTGCATATTGTTCGTGTAGTGTGAAAGCCCAATCCGAATGGAAAAGTATGGCTACACCCTTAGTTTTATTATGTGCACATGCATGAAACCCTAGGGGGTAATGTGGTGATTGTAACCTAGGCGGACTCGCCTTCTGAAAGTGAGTTTCTTGCAAGCAAACTATTGCTGCGTTAAAAGTGTACATAACTTTTAACACTTGACGTCTTTTGTTGGGGCTGTTTAGGCCTTTAACATTGAGGGATAGAATTTTCATTGTGTTACGGGTCATAATGAGGGATTATAATGATGCCAATGTTATGATCATAACTAAAGAGGAAAGAGCATAAAAGAGTGGCAAACAATCGTATTGAATACAATCCCTGTGCATCGCATCCTTCTATATTGACTGCAATGTGCATTTCTTTAATTTTTATTCCGCTATCAATATCTGGTACTTTCTCTGGTAACTGGTGCAAGAATTGGGAGTTTTGGGGGAAATGGGGGGAAAGGAAAGAAACAAGGGGGAACAATAAACTAAAGTATGTACAGTCATCTCCACTCTGAAGGAGATGAGATACGGTCATGTAGAGAACACCAGGTGATGAACTCAAGAGGTGACCTGGAATGAGGGGGGGAACATGGAACTCCTACCGTCCTGATAGGGTGTAGCTCAAATGTATTAAATGAAAGAATGAAAAAATGTGCGCCCTTGTGAGAGGAGGTGTCATAGCAAGATATGCAGTTTAACATCACACATTCGGAAGTAAAGCAACCCTTATACATATAGTAAAACAAAAAAAAATTTGCTCCCGGTGACCAGATGATTGACCTGCATCCCCGGGACAAATAATCACATGAACATCAGGTTATTACATTGTTAGGAATTTAAGATCGGATGTACCCCATAGTGGCTATGTCCATAACCAAGGACAAACACGTCCCATGGGTCGCCCACTGTTTTAGTTGTAATCTTGTCTTATCCCTAATTGGGAAAGCTGTCAAACAAAGCAGGTTGGCAAGACAGCATTTAATGGGGTAGCATACAAAACGTGAGGGAGCGTTACTGAGATATCAGTTGTTAAATAGCCTATAACAATATATATGAATAAGCAATATCACCTGCGCGTGAAATTGATCCATTGACTGTTGAACAGAATTTAGAAAAATAAAGTTATGCGGACATCATACCCTTTAAAGAGATCAGCATGTCAGCCATATCGTTAAAAGAAGAACAGTAAGCATAAGGTCACTTGAGCGTGAGGTAAACTATAAAAATTAAATAAATCATACTATAACCAAATGACAGGAGTATAAATATGGACAATTAACCATAGTTGCGCTGTTATGTGGCTAATGGGAAGTCTCGCAGCGCCGGACAACAATAACATAACAGGTGGAATCACAAGGTGTATCTAAAGCAATAAATCAAATAACCTTTGTATACATTGAAGTATCATACCCATACTGCCCAATAAGTTACGGCATAAATGACATCGAAAGTTCATTTCTTGATAGACTGTGCTCCCGCCATATGCCAGTCAGCTTGGATTTTCTTTGGAGAGGTCTCCCCAGATACGACTTGACGTTCTTCTGCAGTGCGCCATAGTCCCCATTCTGAGAGTGCCTTCATACCTTCATTAGGGTAGTTTATTATGCGGGTTGATCCTTGCCGCCAAATAATCAGTTTCGTTGGATATCCCCACTTGTAATTTACATTGTTGTTCCTCAGCGTCTTGGTAATGGTGATGCATTCTCTACGTTTTGCCATGGTGGCAGCTGATAAATCCGCAAACAATGCGATTTTAGCATGCGGGTCAGGAAGTGTTGGCATTTTTCTTGCTGCTGATAATAAGGCTTCTTTATGTGCATAATAATGAAATTTAACGATTACGTCTCTGGGTACTTCACCCGACAACCGAGACGGTCGTGGATAGGCCCAGGCGGAGTCGGGTAGTTCTGGCACCAAGGCCTTGCATATGGAAAGTACATATGGAGGGAGAGCGTCTTGGGAGATATCGTCAGGAATACCTCTAAATCTTATATTTTGTCTTCTTGTCCTGTCTTCCAGGTCTGCTAATTTCAGTTTTAGTACTTCATTTTCTTCCGTTAAGGACTTAAGTTTATCCACAACTTCATTATGGGCATTACACAGGTCGCCCGTTTTGTTTTCAAGATGGCTGGTCCGGTCTCCCAGACTTGCTATCTCCTTTCTTAAGTCACAATCTATTCGCTGGAAATCCGCTTTTATTGTTGCTCTTAGTTCCTGCAACATTTTATGGAGACTCTTCTCCGTAATTGGGGAGTCTGAATATTTGGAGGAGGTTGAGTCCTGGTGAGAAGTGCCGTCCGACATATTTTCCTCGCCGCCATCTTGGATTAGCATGTGGCGATCTTTTTTCTTTAATTTAGCCGGTTCTTGAGCCCTCGTTTGCTTGGAGGGAGACATCTTGCTATGCCTTTCCGACCACAGAGTTAAGGGCAGGTAAGTAATTGAGTTACCGCTTTCAGTAGCTTGTTTTGTAGCCGGTCAGGACGGTATAACGCCGGAGCTCCTACTCCATGCGACTGAACGCGCCGGAAGCCAGACACGCCCCCAGGTGTTTTTAACTATATAAAAAAAGGATTTTCAAATTAATTATTCAATGATTCATGTATCATGCCTGCAACACTACCACTGTCATACTTAGTGTAGGCAGAGTTCAACAGTGTGATATTGTTTGTATAGGAGCTGAAGTGTACTATAGTCATTGCTGCTGCCCAGGAATAGTAGGTGTATGAGCACAGGGCCTAATTTTGTATGCTTGTGTTTGCTTTTGTATTACACATGCATGTTACCTTTTTTTCCCTTCTATTTGACAGTGGTCACTTAATCCGTAAATAAAATCAACATTTTTTGGCTGTCCCCAACACATCCATCAACTTTTTTTTTTCAATTCTTTATTTTTTTTTGTAAATATGTTTTTTATTGCTCTGTTATTGTAGCATACATAGACTCAGACATGAAAATCAGGCTTCAGACATCGGACAGGGAGACTCGCAGGTCTCTGTTATATATACCTTATATCAAATACATGTCAAAACCTTTTCCTTTTTTTCGTAGCTGTTTGAGCTTGCAGGCTCTATTACTTTTAGGACGATTTTTGGCTCGCAGGCCTCATGTATCGCGTTGTTTTTCATAGTATTTTACACTCTATGATGCGTATATGTTTCTGCTTCGTTTTCGGGCCTGGGTGTATGTTCTCATGCATCTAGTGATATCTCCTTCGTGTTAGGGGTGGGATGTCCCCTGGTATATTTTCTCCATGTCGTTTTTGCGTGTCTGTCTCTGCGTCTCTGTCTCCCTGTGGTCTTCATGGTTGTTTGTTGATACGGTCGGTCAGCTTTTGTTGGTATTAGCTATTATGGGTCTAGTGGTGTGTTCTTGTGCGTGTGCGGTGTCGTGGCGTGTGAAAATGTGCCTACTCTGTCAGTTGTCCGCCTCGTAGACTCTGGCTATTATTGCATTTTTTCCAGTTCCGTGTGTTGTGTTCGTGTCTTTGTGCGTGAGTTAGTGTGTGTTTGCAGGTGTTAGTGGTAGTATTGTGTGTCCGCTATTTTCTCTGCATGTGTTTCTTACTTTTGTTGTTTCTTTACATGTTCCATTGCGTGTGCATCTATTTTTCATGTATTTAGGGATTTACGTCCTTTTGCTCTTTGCTCCTGCTCCGCGTTTGATTCTGTTATGTGATCTCCCTGCGTTTTCATCGTTCACTTCATGAGTGTGTGGTTGAGCTCTTTCTACGTGATCTTAGGAGCACGTATATGTAGGTTAGGGTGGGTTAGGGTGGGGGGGTAAGGTCTGCCATCTCCCCCAGTGCACCCGGGCCACCCCCCTATTTCACTTTTCGCTCTTCTCCTCAGTGTATTTTTTGTTGTATGTCGCAACCTAAGTAATGTATAGTACCCAAGGTGTCCAGATTTCTGTGTGTTTGTCGCTCCTCCCCAGTGAATCTGCTATTTTAGCCTCTGCTGTTCTGATGTCTTCTACTTTGCGTTTCCACTGTTCTAACGTGGGTGGGTTTTCCTTTTTCCAGTGCAGTGGGATGAGGGACTTGGCCGCGTTTAGTAAGTATCTCAGGATCGACCTCCTGAGGATATGGGATGCTCTGTATGGTGTAGAAGAGCGGCCTCCGTCGTCAACTGTGAGGGTACGTCCAGTATCTGTTTGATTTCCCGTTCAATGCTCTCCCAGAACGGTTTTATTTTATTGCATTCCCACCAATTGGGAATGCACGGTTTTATTTTATTGCATTCCCACCAATTCCCACCTTAAGGAACCAGGTCCTTCTCTGCATCTCCAGCAGGTATTCAGAAATGTCGGGTTGTATCGGCTGATCAGGAACGGTGTGCGATACCAGTGTGTCAATAACTTATAATTCACTTCCTGGTAGTGGGAGCTAGAGGAGCTTTTGTGTTGTAAGATCTTCTTCCACTGGTTGTCCGAGAAGGTCTCCTCCGTCCAGTCCTCCCATTGTCTTTTGTATAAGGTGTTATTGGGTCGGTGTCCCGTCAGTAGGCTTTGGTATAGTGTGGAGACTCTACCCTCCACTTCTGGCGACTGTGCGCACAGTTTTTCGTATCACGTTAGTTCCCTGTGTAGTTTGTGTGAGGTATGTTGTGGTAGTAGTGCTTAAAGCGGCACTGTCATGCCGAATTCCGTTTTTTTTTTTAACCCCCCTCCTGCCTCCACTACATCCAATCGACCCCCTAGTCACCCCCAAATGCCCCTAAGCCCCCCACATTACCTATTTTTTATTCTTTATTTTCTGCCCCGATCTATATTCAGGGCGCCGCCATCTTTGTGTGGGTAGGTGAAGTCCCTGTGGGACACGTCATCTACCCACACTACACAGACTGTGAGATTCCCGCACATGCCCAGTGAAACACCTGGACATGCGAACGGGAATTTCATCTATTCATTCATTCATCAGACAGACGAATGAATGAATAGAAAAAATCAAACAAACAAACAAACACTGAGTATCAGTGTTCGTTTGTTTGTTCAGTTTATTACCCCACCACTTTATTACCCCACCACTTCATTAGCCCCCCAGGTCCTCCCCTCACTCTATGGGGGTCAATATGACCCCCATAGTAGCATAAGGGAGATTCAAATCTCACCAATGCCCCTACTCGCTATACCGCGAGTAGGGGCAGGTCCACTAAACAGTGAGCAGCCTGTGGCTGCTCACTGTAAAAAAAAAGGGTAATAAGGGGGGTGGGGGGGACCTACTGTCTTCCCCCACCGGCCCCCACCCCTGGACGGCAGGTGGGGGCCATAATGGGAATGAGGGGGGGGACCTTCTGTCCTCCCCCCAGGCCCCCACCCCTGGGCGGCGGGTGGGGGACATAATGGGAATGGGGGGGGGGGCCTCCTGTCCTCCACCCCCCGGCCCCCACCCCTGGGCGGTGGGTGGGAGCCATAATAGTAATAAGGGGGGGACCTACTGTCCTCCACCCCCCGGCCCCCACTCCTGGGCGGCGGGTGGGGGCGATAATAGTAATGGGGGGACCTACTGTACTCCCCCCGGCCCCCACCCCTGGGCGGCGGGTGGGGGCCATAATAGTAATAAGGGGGGGGAACCTACTGTCCTCCACCCCCTGGCCCCCACCCCTGGGCGGCGGGTGGGGGCCATAATAGTAATAAGGGGGGGGGAAACCTACTGTCCTCCACCCCCTGGCCCCCACCCCTGGGCAGCGGGTGGGGGCCATAATAGTAATAAGGGGGAGGGGGACCTACTGTCCTCCACCCCCCGGCCCCCACCCCTGGGCGGCGGGTGGGGGCCTTAACGATAATGGGGGGGGGACCTACTGTCCTCCCCCTGCCCCCACCCCTGGGCGGCGGGTGGGGGCACTAAGTAAATTCCCCCCCATCAAGGTGACTAGGGGTGCCCAAGCCCCTAGTCACCCACCCCCCACCCAAATAAAAATGCCCCTACCTACCCCCCTCACCCTAAAAAATAGTGAGGGGGGAATAAAATTGCTAACCTGTAAAGTAAAATTAAACTTACCATTCAACGTCTTCTTTTTTCTAAAATCTTCATTTTTCAGCCCCAAAAAAGGCCAAATAAAAAACCATCATAGCCGTCGAACTAAAAATAAAATAAAAATCCCGAGCGCAAAAAAAAAACAGACGAAAAAGAAAAAAAAAGAGCGCACAAAAAAATAATCCATCTTCACCCATGGAGGGCTCCGCGCAGACTGAGCTCCGCAGGGCGGGGGAAGGCTTATAAAGCCTTGCCCCGCCCTGCAATTAGGCTAAGAACACTCTGATTGGTGGGTTTAAGCCAATCAGAGTGCTCTTTGTCATTTTACAAGCGTGGGAAAGTTCTTTGGATTTTTCCCACGCTTGTAAAATGACCCAGAGCACTGTGATTGGATGGCTTGAAATCCATCCAATCACAGTGCTCTGTGTCATTTTACAAGCGTGGAAAAATTCCAAAGAACCTTCCCACGCTTGTAAAATGACACAGAGCACTGTGATTGGATGGATTTCAAGCCATCCAATCACAGTGCTCTGTGTCATTTTATAAGCGTGGGAAAATTCCAAAGAACTTTCCCACGCTTGTAAAATGACACAGAGCACTGTGATTGGATGGCTTGAAATCCATCCAATCACAGTGCTCTGTGTCATTTTACAAGCGTGGGAAAATTCCAAAGAACCTTCCCACGCTTGTAAAATGACACAGAGCACTGTGATTGGATGGATTTCAAGCCATCCAATCACAGTGCTCTGTGTCATTTTACAAGCGTGGGAAAATTCCAAAGAACTTTCCCACGCTTGTAAAATGACAAAGAGCACTCTGATTGGCTGAAACCCACCAATCAGAGTGTTCTTAGCCTAATTGCAGGGCGGGGCAAGGCTTTATAAGCCTTCCCCCGCCCTGCGGAGCTCAGTCTGCGCGGAACCCTCCATGGGTGAAGATGGATTATTTTTTTGTGCGCTCAGGTTTTTTCTTTTTCGTCAGGGATTTTTATTTTATTTTTAGTTCGACGGCTATGATGGTTTTTTATTTGGCCTTTTTTGGGGCTGAAAAATGAAGATTTTAGAAAAAAGAAGACGTCGAATGGTAAGTTTAATTTTACTTTCCCCCCTCACTATTTTTTTAGGGTGAGGGGGGTAGGTAGGGGCATTTTTATTTGGGTGGGGGGTGGGTGACTAGGACCTTGGGCACCCCTAGTCACCTTGATGGGGGGGGGAATTTACTTAGTGCCCCCACCCACCGCCCAGGGGTGGGGGCGGGGGGAGGACAGTAGGTCCCCCCCATTATCGTTATGGCCCCCACCCACCGCCCAGGGGTGGGGGCCGGGGGAGGGGAGGACAGTAGGTCCCCCCCCTTATTACTATGATGGCCCCCACCCACCGCCCAGGGGTGGGGGCCGGGGGGGGAGGACAGTAGGTCCCCCCCCCTCTTATTACCATTATGGCCCCCACCCGCCGGCCAGGGGTGGGGACCGGCGGGGAGGACAGTAGGTCCCCCCCTACTACTATTATGGCCCCCACCCACCGCCCAGGGGTGGGGGCCGGGGTGGGGAGGACAGTAGGCCCCCCCCTTTATTACCATTATGGCCCCCACCCGCCGCCCAGGGGTGGGGGCCGGGGGGGAGGACAGTAGGTCCCCCCCCCTCATTATCTTTATGGCCCCCACCCACCGCTCAGGGGTGGGGCCCGGGGGGGGACAATAGGTCTCCCTCCCTTATTTTACTTTACGGCCCCCACCCGTCATTAAGGGGTGGGGGGGCAATATTTTTTTTTTATTTTTTTTACAGTGAGCAGCTACAGGCTGCTCACTGCTTACTAGACATGCCCCTACTCGCAGTATAGCGAGTAGGGGCATATTATTTACTAATACCAAGTCATTTTTACTTAGTGTTAGTAAATGTGGCTGAAAGACCAGTTTAGGTCTTTCAGCCTTTAGTAGATAGCTCCCTGATACCGTGGGAATTATGAAAGATGCAGCCACAGCAATGAATAGGATCGGAGTTTCATTCATTAGAATGAAATTCCGATACGATCAAAGTACCGAATTGCATCCTAACACCAATGGAGAAACAGTGCTCATTCTGTTAGGATGCAATTCGGCAGTTTTGCCGGCGTTCTGTCTAAGTGACAGGACGTTCGGCAATACTGACAGGAAGCATTGTGGGAACAGGGAGGAAAGCTAGGGATCATGGGAAAATTGCTCTGACCAGCGGAAATGAAGCACACTTTGCTCCTCCGCTGGTCTGAGCTGGTCAAGCGGAGGAATCCTCCATAAGACAAAGAGTCCCTACTTTGTCTTATGATTTTAAAGAAAACTAAAGAAGACAGGAAGAAATGAATACCAGATCTTGAGAGAGGGGGAGAAGAGGAAGAGATTGAGGAAAGGTAAGTTCGGCATGACAGTGCCGCTTTAAGCTGGGCGTAATGAAATTGGTGCATTAGCGTGGGTCGTCCTTCTCCCAAAATTTCCCTTAACGGTTGAACTCCTGTATTGTTTAGGACTGTGTATATTGGTATGTATCCATCTCGGTTGTCCATCGGCCAGGCATTTGGTGGGAGGTTGTCCCCTAGGTTTGAGTTGGATGTGATGGGTGTCAGGGGGCTGGGTTAGGGTGAGATCTGCTGTTCTTTTCTTATTGTGGCCCAATGTTTCAGGGTGTGCGTGAGAGGGGAGTCTTCCCCTAATAGCGTCCTTGCGTCTGTTTCCCTGTGCCACACCAGTGTGCGTAGTTTTTTGTCTGTGATGTCTCTCCAGAGTGCGACCCATCTTTTGTGCGGCGTGTCTGTGTGTAGTTCCTTGAGTCTCTGCAGTATCGTTGCTTGGTGGTATCTTTTGATGTCAGGTAGGGCCAGCTCTTCGGGAGGCAGAGTTTGTCGTAGCTGAT
Source organism: Pelobates fuscus (assembly GCF_036172605.1). Lineage (NCBI taxonomy): Eukaryota > Metazoa > Chordata > Amphibia > Anura > Pelobatidae > Pelobates > Pelobates fuscus. The sequence goes on along the minus strand of NC_086322.1, from coordinate 196,817,740 downwards.
CCGCGCTCTCTCTCCTCCCCATACATATTGTATGAGCGCTGTTTTGATTGCCGTAAAGAAGGTCTGCGGGATTGTCTGTGGTGTTGTGTGTAGGAGGTATAAAATCCGGCGCAAAACATACATCTTTATAACCGCTATACTCCCGAGCCAGGTTATGTGGGAATAGTTCCAACGTTTGAGGTCTCTTATGATGTTTGCCAGGAGGGGAGCATGGTTGTGAGCGTAGATGTCCTTTGTTGCTTGCGTAATCCACAATCCGAGGTATCTCATTCTGTCTGCGCACCAGTGGAATAGGTACTGCCTCTTCAACTGTGCACATTCGTTTTCCAGGAACTGTGACATTGAGAATTTTGCATTTGGTTAGGTTCAATTTGAGTCCGGACAGGCGATCATAGTTGTCGAATTCGGTCATTAGCGGTGTAATTGAGTCTAGTGGGTTCTCGAGAAAGAACAACATGTCATCCGCGTATGCGGCGACTTTGTGTTCATGTGTTTTGTACCTCAGTCCCGTTATCTTCTCGTTTCTTCTGATGTTTTCTTACAATGGTTCCAAGGTGTGAGCAAATATCAGGGGTGACAGTGGGCAACCCTGTCTTGTGCTGTTGTTGATGTCGAAGCTTTTGGTAAGTGCTCCATTAACCCTGACTCTGGCGGTCGGTTGACTGTAGAGTGCGGTGATCCATTTAAGCATGCCGGTTCCTATACCCGTCTCCCGTAGGGTTTCTGTCATGAAGCATCTGTTGAAAGTAGTAGCAGTTTTGTCTCTGTTTGTTTGGCTAGATGTTGTATGGCAAACAATCGCGGGGTGCAGTCTTTGACCTCTCGTCCTGGTATAAAGCCTGTCTGGTCTGCATCTACTAGTCTTGCCATATGGGTTTGTAGTCTCGTTACCAGGATTTTGGAAAAGAGTTTGATGTCCGTGTTGAGGAGCAAGATTGGACGGTAGTTACCAACTTGTTCGGTGTTTTTACCCGGTTTGGGAATCACTGTGATGCTGGTTGCTGCCAGAGCCTCCCTGTGGAGGGTGTGTCCATCTCTTATACAATTTAGCACCTTGGTTAGGTATGGTATTAATATGAGTCCGAATTTCTTGAGGTATTCCACCAGGAAGCCATCTGGTCCCAGTGCCTTACCCGTTTTTGCCACTTGTCGTATTTCCCCTTCAGTGATAGGCAAGTCTAGTTCTTCTGCTTCTGCCGGTGTGAGGGTATTTTGTTGTAAATTGCTCAGGTATTCTGTCGTGTCTCTCTGCCTTGTGGCTGGGAGCAGTCCATTTTCCCTGTCATGTGTGTTGTATAGTTTTCTGTAGAACCTTTCAAATTTGACTGTGATATCCTTGGGGAATTGCATTGTTTTACCCTCTGCTGTTCGTATAGTGTGTACTTGCGCTCTGCTCTGTGCGAGGAGTCTGCCCCCCTTGTTGGCGTAAATATAGAAGAATGCACGTGATCGTTGTATGGTTCTGGCGTGCTTACGTTCAGGGAGCTCTGCCAGTTGTTTTCTGGTGGTTATTAGGTCCCTCCAGGTCTGGTCCTGTTGGTCGCGTTTGTGAGCCAATTCTAGGTCAGAGATCTTCTGTGTGAGGTCCATGATCTGTTGGCTAGTTTCTTTTTTCCGTTGGGTAGCCATTTGAATAAGTTGTCCTCTGATGACGCTTTTATGGGCCTCCCATACTCTCATGTCTGATACACCCTCAGTGACATTTTCCGCGAAGTATGCAATGTTGTATGTATAAATACAATAATAGGTCGCGCTATACAGAAAGTATAACAATAAGTAGATAAAAATATATATGTACTCACATTTAATAAATAGGCAAACAGAGAGTAAAAATAGATATGTGTATAAAAGTCCCAATATATGTTAAAATTCTTGTAGGTTCCAGTAGGATAGTAGAGACTTGATGGTGATATCAATGAGAGGCTGGGTCTTCTATAGCTGAGGGGATCTTGTCTCAATGACGGACATGTAAATGAGAGGATAGAGGAAACTCCAATAGTGTAAACTGTGATTGAGTAGATAAAATAAAGTGTGTATTCGGGAGGTATTACACTCACCTATTCAAGAGCGTGTACTCGCTCAAGTGTAGTTGGCATTCAGTGGCGTTGACCCCCCACTGTCGGGATATAGGTGTGGGTAATTTCTCGATATGAAAAAAAGATAGAGACCAAATATAGTGCTCACTGTATAATTATAAATAAGTCTGAGAAGTAAAGGGTGTACTCACATTTGCATGAGCAGGATATACTGCTCAATATGATGGCGTGGGTGGTACAATCCCCACCTAGGATTCTTTAAACGATGGTCGGCTCCAAAGTGACGTGTAACCAGGTTAAAAATAAATGAATAAAATAAAATAAAATAAAAGGTATATGGCAAATAAAAGGTAAAAAAGCCAATATTCCTTTATTAATACAGTAAAAAATATATATAAAAATAGCCAAAACGCCAACTATGAATGCCAACTACACTTGAGCGAGTACACGCTCTTGAATAGGTGAGTGTAATACCTCCCGAATACACACTTTATTTTATCTACTCAATCACAGTTTACACTATTGGAGTTTCCTCTATCCTCTCATTTACATGTCCGTCATTGAGACAAGATCCCCTCAGCTATAGAAGACCCAGCCTCTCATTGATATCACCATCAAGTCTCTACTATCCTACTGGAACCTACAAGAATTTTAACATATATTGGGACTTTTATACACATATCTATTTTTACTCTCTGTTTGCCTATTTATTAAATGTGAGTACATATATATTTTTATCTACTTATTGTTATACTTTCTGTATAGCGCGACCTATTATTGTATTTTTGCTATTTCTCTTTTGAGGACGTTGGAGGGAACCTCATATCCATAGGTTGCAGCTTGTCTTTTCTTGTTTATTCCCCTCTAGAGCACTCAGCGCTGATCCTATACCCTTTCTAATGTTGTATGTATGTCTAAGATATAACCTTGTCGATGGGGTTATTATTCAGGTTCACCTCTTGTGAATAGGTTTGCCTCTTCTGTTTAACTGTGTTAGTGAGGCGTCGTCTCCCGTCGTGTCTGTCCGTCGTCTTACTTGTGGTGTTTACTGGTAGTTGGATTTGTGGGTGATGTGCGTCCTGTGGGGCGTATGGCTATGGGTGTCTGTGCCTTGGGTGTTCCGGATTATCGTTGATGTTGTTCCGGGGGTCCGGGGTGTTCTAGAGGGTGTTGAGTATTCCTTATGTGTTTTCCTAGGATCGTCTACCTCTGCTTTTGGGTAATACAAATGTCTCTGTGTATCCCTTTTGTAGGGGTTGGCCCTTTGTTCAGCGGGGGCGTCACTTATTGCATGCGCTTTGGCATGTTTAAACAATCATACAGTTTTGTCATTTATTACAAGGAGGAAGCTACCGGCACGCAGCTCCCTCCTTGTCATATGTAAAGACAGAAGCGGCAAGGAGAAATTGGATGAAATCCATCCAATCACAGTGCTCTGTGTCATTTTACACAGCATGGGAAAGTTCTTTGGATTTTTCCCACGCTGTGTAAAATGACACAGAGCACTGTGATTGGATGGCTTGAAATCCATCCAATCACAGTGCTCTGTGTCATTTTACACAGCGTGGGAAAGTTCTTTGGAATTTTCCCACGCTGTGTAAAATAACGCAGAGCACTGTGATTGGATGGCTTGAAATCCATCCAATCACAGTGCTCTGTGTCATTTTACACAGCGTGGGAAAGTTCTTTGGAATTTTCCCACTCTGTGTAAAATGACAAAGAGCACTCTGATTGGCTTAACCCTTAAGGACCAAACTTCTGGAATAAAAGGGAATTGTGACATGTCACACATGTCATGTGTCCTTAAGGGGTTAAACCCACCAATCAGAGTGTTCTTAGCCTAATTGCAGGGCGGGGCAACGTTTCATAAGCCTTCCCCCGCCCTGCAGAGCAAAGTCTGCGCGGAGCCCTCCATGGGTGAAGATGGATTATTTTTTGGGCGCTCGGGTTTTTTCTTTTTTGTCTGGATTTTTTTTTGCGCTCAGGTTTTTCTTTTATTTTTAGTTCGACGGGTATGATGGTTTTTTATTTGGCCTTTTTTGGGGCTGAAAAATGAAGATTTTAGAATAAAGAAGACGTAGAATGGTAAGTTTAATTTTACTTTACAGGTTAGCAATTGTATTCCCCCCTCACTATTTTTTAGGGTGAGGGGGGTAGGTAGGGGCCTTTTTATTTGGGTGGGGGGTGGGTGACTAGGGGCTTGGGGACCCCTAGTCACCTCGATGGGGGGGGGATTGACTTAGTGCCCCCACCCGCCGCCCAGGGGTGGGGGCCGGAGAGGGGGAGGACAGAAGGTCCCCCCCTCATTATCATTATGGCCCCCACCCGCCGCCCAGGGGTGGGGGCCGGGTGGGGGGGAGGACAGTAGGTCCCCCCCATTATCATTATGACCCCCACCCGCTACCCAGGGGTGGGGGCCAGGGGGAGGAGGACAGTAGGTCCCCCCATTGTAATTTATGGCCCAGCCCACCGCACAAGGGTGGGGGCCGGAGGGGAGGACAGTAGGTCCCCCCCCTCATTAGCATTAGGGCCCCCACCCACTGCCCAGGGGTGGGGGCCGGGTGGAGGGGGGAGGACAGTAGGTCCCCTCCCTCATTATTATTATGGCCCCCACCCACCACCCAGGGGTGGGGGCTGGGGGGGAGGACAGTAGGTCCCCCCCTCATTATCATTAGGTCCCCCACCCGCCGCCCATGGGTGGGGGCCGGGTGGAGGGGGAGGACAGTAGGTCCCCCCCCTCATTATTATTATGGCCCCAGCCGCCGCCCAGGGGTGGGGGCCGGGTGGAGGGGGGAGGAAAGTAGGTCCCCCACCCCCCTCATTATTATTATGGACCCCACCCGCCGCCCAGGGGTGGGGGCTGGGGGGGGGAGGACAGTAGGTCCCCCCATTGTAATTAATGGCCCCCACCCACCGTGCAGGGGTGGGGGCCGGGGGTAAGAACAGTAGGTCCCCCCCCTCATTATCATTATGGCCCCCACCCGCCGCCTAGGCTGCTCACTGCTTACTAGACATGCCCCTACTCGCGGTATAGTGAGTAGGGGCATATTATTTACTAATACTAAGTAATCTTTACTTAGTATTAGTAAATGTGGCTGAAAGACCAGTTTAGGTATTTCAGCCTTTCAGTAGATAGCTCCCTAATACTGTAGGAATTAGGGAGTTATCTACTAAGCGGCTGCAAGATGCAGCCACAGCAATGAATAGGATCGGAGTTTCATTCATTCGAATGAAATTCCAATCTGAACAAAGTGCCGAATTGCATTCTAAAACAAACGAACATACTGTTCTCATTCAGTTAGAACGCAATTCGGCAGTTTCGTCTAAAATGACAGGAAGCATCGCGGGAACACAGAGGAAAGGTAAGAATTATGGGAAAATTGCTCTGACCAGCGGAAATGAAGCACACTTTGCTCCTCCGCTGGTCAGAGTCCCAAAGAGTCCCTACTTTGTCTTATGATTTTAAAGAAAACTAAAGAAGACAGGAAGAAAAGAAGAACAGATCCTGAGATAGGAAGAGAAGAGGAAGAGGTGGAGGAAAGGTAAGTTCGGCATGACAGTGCCGCTTTAAGTGAATTGTGGAAGAAGCCAGGCATCTAAGGAGGCATTGGATCTTAATATATACAAAAATATACATGTATGCACTTCAATACACCCCTCACAGCAAAGTGTATGGTGTGGTATAGACAAACATATCAAAAATATACAGCTTGCCCTGGGAATGTCTAGACAATATCCCCTCTAGCAAAACAAACAAAACAGTATATAGAGGATACAAAAAAAAAAGGACTTGTACATAGTGCAATATAGTAAATACTGAAGATACACTGTGCTGATAATTCATTTGCATTCCACTCACGGTTTGCAAAGGCAGCCGCTCCATATGCAGGTCAAAGTTCCCAGATTGCTGCAATCTACAGGGAGTGCAGAATTATTAGGCAAGTTGATTTTTGAGGATTAATTTTATTATTGAACAACAACCATGTTCTCAATGAACCCAAAAAACTCATTAAAGGACTACTCTAGTGCCAGGAAAACATACTCGTTTTCCTGGCACTAGAGTGCCCTGAGGGTGCCCCTACCCTCAGGGACCCACTACCGCCGGGCTCTGGGGGAGGAAGGGGATAAACTTACCTCTTTCTCCAGCGCCGGGCGGGGAGCTCTACTCCTCCTCCTCTTCTTCCTCGCGACGTCATCGGCTGAATGCGCATGCGCGGCAGGAGCCGCGCTCGCATTCAGCCGGTCGCATAGGAAAGCATTCATAATGCTTTCCTATGGACGGTTGCGTGCTCTCACTGTGATTTTCACAGTGAGAAGCACGCAAGCGCCTCTAGCGGCTGTCAGTGAGACAGCCACTAGAGGCTCTGGAGGCTGGCTTAACCCTCAGAATAAACATAGCAGTTTCTCTGAAACTGCTATGTTTATAAAAAAAAGGGTAAAAGCTAGCTGGACCTGGCACCCAGACCACTTCATTAAGCTGAAGTGGTCTGGGTGCCTAGAGTGGTCCTTTAATATCAAAGCTGAATATTTTTGGAAGTAGTTTTTAGTTTGTTTTTAGTTTTAGCTATTTTAGGGGGATATCTGTGTGTGCAGGTGACTATTACTGTGCATAATTATTAGGCAACTTAACAAAAAACAAATATATACCCATTTCAATTATTTATTTTTACCAGTGAAACCAATATAACATCTCAACATTCACAAATATACATTTCTGACATTCAAAAACAAAACAAAAACAAATCAGTGACCAATATAGCCACCTTTCTTTGCAAGGACACTCAAAAGCCTGCCATCCATGGATTCTGTCAGTGTTTTGATCTGTTCACCATCAACATTGCGTGCAGAAGCAACCACAGCCTCCCAGACACTGTTCAGAGAGGTGTACTGTTTTCCCTCCTTGTAAATCTCACATTTGATGATGGACCACAGGTTCTCAATGGGGTTCAGATCAGGTGAACAAGGAGGCCATGTCATTAGATTTTCTTCTTTTATACCCTTTCTTGCCAGCCACACTGTGGAGTACTTGGACGCGTGTGATGGAGCAATGTCCTGCATGAAAATCATGTTTTTCTTGAAGGATGCAGACTTCTTCCTGTACCACTGCTTGAAGAAGGTGTCTTCCAGAAACTGGCAGTAGGACTGGGAGTTGAGCTTGACTCCATCCTCAACCCGAAAAGGCCCCACAAGCTCATCTTTGATGATACCAGCCCAAACCAGTACTCCACCTCCACCTTGCTGGCGTCTGAGTCGGACTGGAGCTCTCTGCCCTTTACCAATCCAGCCATGGGCCCATCCATCTGGCCCATCAAGACTCACTCTCATTTCATCAGTCCATAAAACCTTAGAAAAATCAGCCTTGAGATATTTCTTGGCCCAGTCTTGACGTTTCAGCTTGTGTGTCTTGTTCAGTGGTGGTCGTCTTTCAGCCTTTCTTACCTTGGCCATGTCTCTGAGTATTGCACACCTTGTGCTTTTGGGCACTCCAGTGATGTTGCAGCTCTGAAATATGGCCAAACTGGTGGCAAGTGGCATCTTGGCAGCTGCACGCTTGACTTTTCTCAGTTCATGGGCAGTTATTTTGCGCCTTGGTTTTTCCACACGCTTCTTGCGACCCTGTTGACTATTTTGAATCAAACGCTTGATTGTTCGATGATCACGCTTCAGAAGCTTTGCAATTTTAAGAGTGCTGCATCCCTCTGCAAGATATCTCACTATTTTTGACTTTTCTGAGCTTGTCAAGTCCTTCTTTTGACCCATTTTGCCAAAGGAAAGGAGGTTGCCTAATAATTATGCACACCTGATATAGGGTGTTGATGTCATTAGACCACACCCCTTCTGATTACAGAGATGCACATCACCTAATATGCTTAATTGGTAGTAGGCTTTCGAGCCTATACAGCTTGGAATAAGACAACATACATAAAGAGGATGATGTGGTCAAAATACTAATTTGCCTAATAATTCTGCACTCCCTGTATAATGAATGCGGCGGAGAGGCTCATTTTCCTGTTTGCTCTCACCTCCCACGCCTCCCTGCTCTTTCAGTCCCTGCATTGGCTTCCAGTTAGATATGGGGCTCAATTTAAAATTCTGGTGCTTGCTTACAAGTCCCTACATAATGCTGCTCAAACCTACCTATCCTCCCTAATACACAAGTATGTCCCATTGAGGCCCCTACGCTCTGCCAAAGACCTACGTATATCCTTTGTCCGTACTCCCACCTCTAATGCTCGACTCCAAGGTTTCTCTAGGGCTGCACCTCTTCTGTGGAACTCCCTCCCCTTTTCCGTAAGACTTTCACCCAGTCTCCACTTATTCAAAAAATCATTGAAAACTAATTTCTTCATGAAAGCATATCAATTAAACAGGTTTTTATCCCCCACCCCCATGACTCCTCTCTTTGAACTCTCAAAAATTACCTACTAAGCCCTCAATGAATACTTTTCTAACAACCTACTTTGTACCAATACTTTTACCCTTTGTGTCACTATACCCCACTCCCTCTAGAATATAAACTCATTGAGCAGGGCCCTTCACCTCTCTGTTCCTGTACGCCCAGTGTTCTGGTTACAATTTCATGTCGGTTAATCTACCCATTGTACAGCGCTACGGAATCTGATGGCGCTGTATAAATAATAAAATAATAATAACAACAATAAAAGTGCATTCCTACAAAAAGAAAAACAAAGAAAAAAAACAAGGCTGAAAAAAACATTGAGTAATGAGCAGCTGTTACTAACTACTGACTGTTGTGAAAGGTGAAAGGGCTACTCTTAGCCCCTTGACCACTTCAGTGAATTGAAATGGTCATGGTAGTCTCTAATTGCAGTGTTTCAGTTTTAAATGTTGAACATACAGAGTTAAAGTCCAGTGCTGTCAGAGTTCTAATTCCACCTCTGTTCATACATATAGAATACCTAGATGCCGCATTCTCTGCTGAGCGGTGAGAAATGCGGCAGCCATCTTGGACCGTTCACCGCTCTACTGAAGCTATTGAAGAACACTTGGAAAGCCCATCTCACTAAAGGTAAGTGAAGGACTTGGGGGCACTTATAGCCCTTAATACCCCTACCCCTTAATACCCCTACCCCTACCCCATGTCATTAATGCCCCATACCCCTAATCCTTAATCCCCCTACACACACAGTGTTAATACCCCTATCCCAGCACACATAGTCCTTAATACCCCTACCCCAGCACAGGGGAATTAACACTGTAAGGGTAGGGGTATTAACACCATAGGGATAGGGGTATTAAGGATTAGGGATATGGTTATTAACACTGTGTGTGTAGGGGTATTAAGGATTAGGGGTAGGGTCATTAATGACATGGGGTAGGGGTATTAAGGGGTAGGGACATTAAGGGCTATAAGTGCCCCAAGTCCTTCACTTACCTTTAGTGAGATGGGCTTTCCAAGGGTTCTTCAATAGCTTCAGTAGAGCGGCGACCGGTCCAAAATGGCTGCCACATTTCTCGCCGCTCAGCAGAGAATTCCATAGACGTGCGACATCTAGGTATTCTATATCTATGCCTCTGGTAGTGTCATTACAACTTCCATAATGAACGTTCCGGACTGGCTAATGCAAATTCTGAGCATATTTCGCACCTGTCATCAGCACACATAGCATGCTGGAAACAAATGATCAATGGAGGCATGGCTATGCCCTCCATGCTGCTCAAGTCCTTCTCTCAGCTTCTTCTTCTTGGGCATCATCACAGTAGTGAGGGGAAGTGATGTCACAGAAGGAGATCAGGCTGCAGTAAGAACTTTGCCTTGCAGGGGAATGTAAGTTTTTCCTTTATTTCTTTTGGAAGGGGGCATGCCAGTAAGGTTTTTCTAACCAATATTTTATTAAACACTATTTTGTGACTAGGGTAATCCTCAATAGTGAGAATTCGGGACTGCTATTAGTGACAAAGTTGGAAATGAGAACTGGATTTGTTACATTAAAATCAGTTTTATCACTGTAATAGTATATAAGACTCTTAGTACACTAATTTTCCAACCTTTTATTTTAAGTGCACATATTCAAAGCGGGCTGGCAATTGCTTTGCCATGCTAAAGTTTTTTTTTTCTGCTTGTTTTTTTATTATGTGGGGGATTGCATGATTAGCATTCTAAGGAAAAATATTACATTATGCCACCACTAATGTTAATAATTACTATATTATCATTTAGAGGGACCATGCACAAGGCTTCCTTATTAAGGATAAGGGAATGTCAACTCAAACATTTCCCTACCTACAGCTTGGTGCATAACGTCTGGGGTGCAAAGGCTCTCCTCGGGCACTTATTTGTATTTATACATTTAATTATATTTTGACTAGAGAATAGTTTTTCTTTTTTGCAGTAATCATAGTGCTGCAGCTAACTTTTTCAAAATGATCAAGTAGCAACATTTGACACGCATTAAAGGTCAAGAGGTTTTAGTAGATGATGTTTCCATTAGGTGCAATATATGTAAAGGGTTATGGCTGGTGTAAATAGACGTGCCAAGCATCGTGCTTAATTGTCATGAGTCTATATTTTCTCTCTTCAGCCTGGTGCAGTACTTCACAGTGCCACTAAGTTTCAGTGGTGCTATTGTGGGCTACTGCACCCAGACTGAAGAGATCTGACTCTGTTCCCATCTGACCCAACCTTGTTATTATTTTCTCCCTATATATAGATATGCCAGTTCATTAATATTGTTTTAGGTCTGGTCTTTGTATCCTGTTTTACCACAGTGTTCCAGAGCTTGCTGCTACTATGTGTTACACAGCAAGCTGCATTCCAATGCAAACCCCTATATATATATAGTGCCAGCAAATTCCATAACGCTGTACAATTGGTGGACAAACAGACACATGATTGTAACATAATTGAGGGCCCTGATCAGTGAACTTACATGCTAGAGGGAGTGGGGTATAATGACAATGACACAAAAGGTAAAAGTAGGGGTAAAAAAGTAGGTTGCTAGAAAAGTATTCACTGAGGGCTTAGTAAGTTATTTTTGACAGTAGCAGGAGAGGAATCTGGGTGCGGGGAGGGAAAGCTGTTAACTGTTTAATTGCTACAATACAAGCAAACCGAGGTATGTTACCATGACAAAGAAGTGGAGATTAAAAATACATTGATTAAAATATACACAAGTAGGCATACAATACAAATTCAGTAAAATTATAAATTATAATGTCCAGCATTAACCCCTTAAGGACCAGACTTCTGGAATAAAAGGGAATCATGACATGTCAGACATGTCATGTGTCCTTAAGGGGTTAAAGGTTGATAGTGTGTTCCATTAGCTACCTTGCATAAAGCACTGGTCCAGCTGTAAATGATCTGATATTTGACTGGTTTCAAGCAGGGAACTTTTTAACTCAGACTTCTCCAGATGCACTGCTCCCTGTATCTAGAGTCCTTCCTTATATTGAGTTATATGTTTTGCATTTATTATTTTTTTTGTGTTTCTTGCACATCATAATACACATTTTTTTTTAATTTAAATTGTATCCATTCCTGTTTTCTTGCCTTAAAGTTTCCTACCTAGAGTGGCATTCTGTTGGAAATAAATCCATTCAAGGTGCTTCACCTATTTAACAGCCAAACACTCTGATATTCCATACAAATTACAACTGCAGAGTAAGCCGACCTTTTTTTTTTTTTTTTTTTAAATTTAAGCTATTTTTAACGGTTGTTGTGTCCTTTTGACTAGACCTCATACTTGATTTATTTAAATTTCGAATTGATTGAAATGAGCACAGCCTTTATTCTAAAGTACCTAATTATACTGACTTTTCTAGCAATTAAAGGTGTAAATATTAGGATAATTAATGATCTAGAATAAAAGAAAAATGGTTCATATGATTTCATAAGTAATGCTTTTTGCAGGCCGTTATAAAAATATAGTTGGTTATTCACTACTGATGGCAAAAGTTTCTTTAAAAATGTTGCATTTTTATTTTTTACATAAAGTTACCATCATTACAGCACTGCTATGCCATCCCCTGTTAGATTGCAGATGCACTATAACACTCTTCATAATGACAAGTGTAATTAAAGTGTCAGGTACATTTCTCTACCTGGTGCAGTAATGATATGGGGGTAATGTGTGTTTTAAATTATGCTATTAAAAAGAAACTATCACTTCCATGGAAATAACACCATTGAATAAAGAACATTGAAAATCCAAATAACTTGGGTTCACTTTTTTCTGTGATACTCCATTTTTTTTTACATTTATATTAAGTTTTAGCAAATTACATCACAGCCAGGTCACATGTTGCAAATTAGGAGGGTGAAAGAGAAACATTGTTTAATTTCTCAACTTCCTTGTATGGACAGATCTTATAAAAATGAAGTTAATATGGAGGTGTCGTGTAACAGGATAAAGCCAGGTTTTAAAATAAATAGCTTAATACGTATTTGAAACAAGGAAGTATTACTAGCAAATAAGAAAGGGTAACACTACAAGCTTGTGTGTGTGTATAAACATGTATGCAAATGTCATATTTTAAACAATTTTGTTGTTCATTCATAGAAAGTGTGAACATATTTTAAACTATATGCTGCCTCTTGTTTTGCAATATCACAGACGGAATCTTTAATGGTACCTAAATGAAACCCTGGTTATAGTGGTTATTTGTAAGCAATCGAAAGATAAACATCTAGTTTTCTAAAATTTGCAGCCAAAATAAAAGATAATGTGTGCACATTGCCTTTTGTATAATAAGTAAATTATAGATACGCTAATGGGGTTAATAACTGAAGTAAGAATGGCCAGGAATTCTAAGTCAATTCAAAGTGATTTTCAAATTGAAGGAAAAAATAACCAAACAAAAAAAACAAAACAGAATTGACTTGAATTTTTCTATTCACAATTTCATCACAAATGTTTAAATTAAATTTGAATTCCCGCTACTTCTCTCTTTGAATAACATTGTACCGTAAATAACTCTGTAGGTATCTGTTCCATACAGGATGTAGTATACCACTTTTGCAAGCCAAGTAATCCCTCTTATGTACGAGATGACATGTCTCTCCTGTTCCTCAATACAAATACAAAACCTTGAAATATCACCTACAAAGATTGCTGTAGTTTGTAGAGCATATTGGAACAAGCAGAGAGGCTAGAAAAGTGTTTAATACCCGCAGGAAACCAGTTATGGAGAAAACAGTAAACAAGTGGGGTCTTATGGGCTAAATTTAAAGGGACACTATAGTCACCTGAACAACTTTAGCTTAATGAAGCAGTTTTGGTGTTTAGAACATGCCCCTGCAGCCTCACTGCTCAATCCTCTGCCATTTAGGAGTTAAATCCCTTTGTTTATGAACCCTAGTCACACCTCCCTGCATGTGACTTGCACAGCCGTCCATAAACACTTCCTGTAAAAAGAGCCCTATTTAGGCTTTCTTTATTGCAAGTTCTGTTTAATTAAGATTTTCTTATCCCCTGCTATCTTAATAGCTTGCTAGACCCTGCAAGAGCCTCCTGTATGTGATTAAAGTTCAATTTAGAGATTGAGATACAATTATTTAAGGTAAACTACATCTGTTTGAAAGTGAAACCAGTTTTTTTTTTTCATGCAGGCTCTGTCAATCATAGCCAGGGGAGGTGTGGCTAGGGCTGCATAAACAGAAACAAAGTGATTCAACTCCTAAATTACAATGAATTGAGCAGTGAAATTGCAGGGGAATGATCTATACACTAAAACTGCTTTATTTAGCTAAAGTAATTTAGGGGACTATAGTGTTCCTTTAATTTTCCATTGTTTTACAGCAATACAAAATAAAACATGTACATTGTTGCGAGGGGGTGTTTTAATGATTCTAGAGCTGTATTAATTCTATACTTGATGATGTAATTTAGTTGCATCTTCTACCGTAGAGGTGTTTTGTTTTTTTTTGTTTTTAGCTTCTCCGACTAATCATTGTAAATGAAGAGTGCACATATATTACAACCACAATATTGGCGATTTTTGCAGCAAAACATATTTACAAAAATATTTAATGAAGCTCAGCATTGATAATTAAATGGCCTGTATTGCTGTGTTCTTTTTTTATGATATGAAGATTTTAAACATACCATTCGTGTTCAGTTACAAAACTGTTTATACAGTAATATAAACATGTCTAATACAAGAGTGTGTAAATATTCCCTTGAGCGTGAAAAAAAGCAAGCGATTTCTATATTGTTCTAATACAAGTTGAAGGGAAATGTATATTAAAAAAAAAAAAAATCTAGTATAAGATAACCTTACCGTGTTGATCTATAAATATAATTTAAGGCAAAATTACTTTTCTAAAGAAAGGGAATAATAGTTTATTGATTGCATGAATAAACAATAGCAGTGGGAAGAGGAGGAAAAGGTGTATGAGAATAGTACAAGCAATGCATGAGGTCACGGAAATAATATTAATTGAAAACAATACTAAATAAGCCTAGTGTCAGTACGAAAGACTTTCTAAAAATAATAAGCATGAACTTTAACATGGGAAGGATATATTAAGATATGTCATGCCATGTGATTTGTGTTTATTTCTTTGTGCAAAGGAGAACAAATAAATAAAAAAAAAATCTAAAACTGTATCTCCAATAAAGTCTTATGAAAGCTTAGTTTAAAATGTCACTGGAGGTGATACAGGATAGATATAATAAAAATGAGAAAATGTTATTCTGCTCAGTATTTAAAAGGGCCGACATCAGCCCATGAATTATGAAGAATTAGGAATGTTCTGTCTCATCAGTAACATTTCTAAAGGTTAATCACCTTTCATTGTGATTGCAATCTAGCATAGGGAAAAGAGGCATCTGTTGATAACGGCTAATAAAAAAAATAGTTTTTTTTTATTAATTTGCATTTTTATAATAACAAAACTGTTTATATATTAACAAAAATTTTAACCCTATAATATATAGTGTATGCCCTTTAGACGAAATACAGTAGGTTTTCAAATGGACCTTTTAATTAAAATATTCAATATTTGTTTCTTTTTCCCCATTACTAACTTCAAAGGTCAAGTTCTTATACATCACATTTAAACTGTCAAAAACTTTGAGCCTGACATGCAATAAAAAAACAATCAACAATACTGCCCTCTTTCCACCAATAACATAAGGTATATTATTACACCAAAAGCTATATGTGGTGTTTTAGGATTGATGTATACCATGAAGGAACTTTGACTTCTACTTTATCCCAATAAGGACGGGTCACGATCCTGGGGTTCCCCGGCCTGGCAATCACCCTCCAGCATATTTGGCCCTCCCAGGCCATGTGATTGCAGAGTGGCTGTCTGCAACTCTGCTTGCAGAGGGAGTGCATCAGAGCTCAGGCAGTCCAAATATGCCTGAAAAAAGTTTTAAAAAGTTAAAGTTTATTCATTCAATAAAAAGTACTTAAAATATATATACCAAAATCTGTAATGCTTGGCACTCCTCCCTCCAGTGGAAATGTCACTAGGGGTGCAAATATCGCATAAATATATAAAAAGAAAAAATGTGGAAAAACGTTATTTATTGTATTTAAAAAAAATACATAAACTGTGCATGTTCAAATCAACGTTTCGATCCCCTAAGGGATAATAAGTGAACAGTGAGAATATGTAAGTAAGATATAATTAACTTACCAATGAAGTGATATGACAGCCGACAGACCGATTTAACCCTGAAATGGGAGAATCCCATGTGAGTAGCGTGTAAGTGATGTAATCAACGTGGTTGCTAAGCGGTGAAATGGGTCATGGGTTGCTAAGCAACTGAAATAAAACTAGAGATAGGTTATCAGGTAACTGGCATGGAGGAAAAAACCAGACGGTATATGTAAAGACTGAAAGCAGAGGGAAGTAGAGGGGAAGGTGAGATACAGTGCAGTGTGTGTGAGAAATCGTGAAGCAAATAACCAAATCAAGTAATGAATTCACAAAGATGTGCTAATAAGGAGTGATAGGGGTAGTAATCACAAGATCCCAGTCATAGGAAATGCACAGACTTAAATACATATTATCAAGGTCTAGCATTCCATAGTATATGGAGCAAAGAGATCAAATCCCAATACAATCAAATCCCAACATCAAATCCCAATACAATCTGTTTGTAGAGTTCCTTGGATAATGACTTACGGTATGTGTTTGAACATACTGTCCTTAACTGCAAAGTTAAAGAAAAACATAAACAGAGAAATATATAAATGAGGCATGTCTACATGACTTGCAGTATAGCTCAAAAAACATTAGCTGGAACTATCAATTCATGAAGTAAATAAGCAAATCTATCAATAAAGTTGCTATGGTAGAGACTATATCATCCAAAGATTATAAACATCTCAACAAAATTCTGTAGATACAGTATTAGCGCTGGGTGTCCACCAGGTATCTAAATACTTCCAACAAATTTAAAGATTCAGAAACCTCAAAAAGAAAAAATCTTAAATTTAAAAAGAAATGAAAAATTAAACAATAAAAGAATCAAAAAAGAATCCAATTAATCATCAGCAGGGCATATGTTTTACTCTGCAACAATCTATATTTAAAGTATCGTAGAGTAAATTTTTGTAAAGTTCCTCTGGAGTCACAGTGCCCAGACGGTGGATCCAAATGGGCTTCACGCTGCAAAAGTAATTTGGACCTGTCCCCTCCACGTGGTGGTGTGGGGACATGATTAATTGCCATGAATCGTAGTGTAGGTAGATGGTGCTGGGCTGCTAAAAAATGTTTCGCTATGGGTTTATCAATCCTTTGATCCCAAAATGCAGTGGTAATGCCTGATCGATGTCCTCTGATTCAATCAGAGTGTCATATCGGTTTTGCCTACATATGAGAGCCCACATGATCAGTCATGCCTGTTAGATAATGGTTGATTGAAATTATTTTACCACTATGTAGGTGAGCAAACATAGATCCACTTGTCATGTGGCTACAAGTGATGCAGCCACTACATCTGTAGCAACCTTTCTTATTTAATGTTGATGGTTTGGCATAGCATTGCCGAGTGTCATTGCGTACTAAGAAATCTCTAAGGTTCTAGTTCCGTCTATAACTGATGATTGGTCGTTCCTGAAATCTACTTGGTAAGCGGTTATCCGATTGAAGGATGTTTCAATGTGTTTGTATTGAATTATGGATCTGCAAAGTCCGAGTATGAAAGGTTAATAGTAAAAATATGTTATTGTGAAGACCTTGGTTTTTACTTTCTGTACAGTTAAACCATTCAATTGCCTTAGTCTTGGCATTGGCTAATACATGTGGATGAAAGCCTCTGGCTAGGAATCTATCCCAAATTTCCTGTAGCTGGTGTTCACGGTTTAGAGGATCACTATTGTGTTGTATGGCTCTCAGGAACTGTTAGATGGGTAATGAATCTTTAATATGCTGAGGGTGAAAACTAGATGCTGCTTAATATGTGTTGTGGTCAGTTTCTTTGCGGAACAGTGTATAGCCTATTCCATTTTCTTCCTTAAAAATCGTGACATCCAAAAATTGGATACTTGTTTGATGCCGATTCAGAGTAAGGACCACAGGTATAGGGAGCTTATTAATGTGATCTACCATTTCGTTCAGTGTGGATATGGTGCCTTCCCATATCAGGAGGATATCGTCCACATATCTCAGGTATTTGATAATGTGGTGTTAGTATTCAGGCTCTATGTATTTGCTCTCAAACCAAAAAATTAATCCATTGGCCTATGATGGTGCCATGGTGCTCCCATGGCAATTCCTGAGATTTGTAAATAAAAGTGATCTTCACATTTAAAATAGTTTGCAAGTTAAGGTCAACATAAGGTATGCAATAGGAGGTCCGGTATATGTCTCATTACTAGTCATCTTATCCAGATAAATAGAAAGGCACCTGGAGACATCCAGAGTATGCCATCTCTCTTCCTCTGGAGTTGAGGGAGACTGAAAAAACAAAGGAAGAAGTATCTCTTCATTAAAATGAAATTCTGATATTACCTTAGGCCGGAAATGCGGTTTAGTTCGTAGTACCACTTGATCAGGATAGAACTTCATGCAGGACTCTTCAGTAGATAAGGCCTGAATCTCTGATACCCTCCTCCCTGAGGTAATGGCCACAAGAAGAAGAACTTTAAAGGTAAGCAATCTGTCCAAGGCTTCCGAAAGAGGTTCAAATAGAGGAAGAGACAAAGCCTTTAGAACTAACATAAGGTCACAGGGAGGCATCAGAGATATGACAGACGTGTTTGACTTCTTAACTGCAGTTAGAAAACGGACCACCATGTTGTCCAGAGCCCACCTGTAACCCGTAAGGGCAGACAAAGCTGAAATTTGTACATGAAGGGAACTAAGGCTTAGTCCTTTATTCAGACCTGTCTGCAGAAATTCCAAGATATTGGAGACTGTGGGAGACGAACAAGAAACATTAATTAAAAACATTTATTCATTTTAGCCCAATCCGCAAATACTGTCCAAATGCGGTAATACATAGAAGAATGCTAATAACTGCTTGAGAAAAGCCTTTGTTTGCTAAACACCTCCTCTCAGTTTCCATGCCATCAAATGGAGTGTCTTTGGAGACGGGTGTACTGCTGGTCCCTGAATCAGGAGAACTTGAATGTCCGTCAATTTCCAAGGATTGGCAATCACAAGAGACCTGAGGAGGGGGTACTATCGCCTGCAAAGGCCAAAATGGAATGATTGCTATCACCAGGAGACGTTCCCTCTTGATCCTTTTCAATGTCTTCCATATGAGAGGAAACGAGGGAAATACATATGCCAGTTTGAAATCCCAAGTGCTGGACAGGGCGTCCGTGTTCAGAGCCCTGGGATGAAAAGTTCTTGAGATAAACTTCAATAGCTGAGTGTTTTTTGCTGACGCCATTAGGTCTACTTCCTGGAGTCCCCACTTCAAAACCAGTTGATGAGATATTTTGAGGTTCAACTGCCATTCCTTGGGATTCAGATAGTTCCTGCTGAGGAAGTTGGCTCTCGAGTTTTCTGGTCCTGGAATATAAATTGCTGAAAGACCCAATACCTTCTCCTGAGCCCACAACATAGTGGGTTCTCTCTCCTGAAGAGGTTCCCGGCTTCTGGTACCACCTTGCTTGTTTAAATAGGATACCGCCGTTCGATTAACCATGTGAATCTTCACCCATTTTCCCATTAATACATCTTGAAAGTGTGTCAGGGCTAAGAAAACCGCTTGTAGCTCCAGGAGGTTGGCTGGAACGTGAGAGGCTCTTTTCACCCATGTGATTTGGGCATTCCACTGAAGAAGATGAGCACCCCAACCTAGACCACTGGCTTCTGTAGTCAGGATTATCCAATCTATCTCCCCTAGAGGAAAGCCTCTGCGGAGGTGTACAGGATCTTTCCACCAGTCCAAGGTTTTCCGAAGGTATTCAGAAATGAATATCTTTTTGGACCACTTGTTCCTGTCTTGATTGAACCTTTTTAAAATATACATCTGAGGATTTTACCAAACCAATTGTTGATGAAAAATTTCCCAACATGCTCATGTATTCTTAGGCAGTAATCTATTCTGAGTATATCACCTTTTGCGTCTTTGCCATAAATCAAACTCTTCATTCCTTTGAAAGGAATACCATGGCTAGATGTGTGTCAAACCATGCTCCCAAAAAGCATAAACTCTGGGAGGGATTCAGCTGCCTTTTCTGGTAGTTGATAATCCAACCAAACTGTTCCAAAATTCTTATTGCCTGGTTCCTTTGAACTAAAAGCTTTGTTCTTGTTTTTTCTATTAACAAAATGTTGTCCAGGCAATGATAGATATTGAGGCCCTGATGTCTCATCATTGCTATCAGAGTCAGAAGGACCTTTGAAAAAGTCCTTGGAGCAGTATTTAGGCCAAAGGGGACCACCTTAAACTGGAAATGTTCTCCTAGAATTGCGAATCCCAAATACCTTTGGAGATCTGCTATTGGGATGTGAAAATAGGTATCTTTCAAATCTATCGAGATCATCCAGTGGGTGAATTACCGCTATTATAGATGACAAAGACTCCATTCTGAACCTCTGGATGTTGAGAGATAGATTCAGCTTGTGGAGATCTAAGAGAGGTCACCAATCTCCAGAAGGTTTTGGTACCAGGAAGAGATTTGAATATATGCCTTGACCTGCTTCTCTTTGAGGAACTCTCGAAATTACACCTTTTTGTAGAAGATTAGAAATGTCTCTGATTAGAGCTTGTCTTTTCTCTAGTATCCCTGGAGTTATGAAGTCATGAATCTGTTGTGACAGGGAAATTCTTTGAATTCCAGTCTGTACCCTTCTCTGAGAACTGAAACCACCCAGGGTTCCAAATCTGCTTGAGCCCAGGTTTCCCAAAAGACGTGGAGGCGTCCTCCGACTCCCAAGACCTGGGGTCTCAAATAGAGTTGGGCTTTCCTCTAGGGGAGATAGATTGGATAATACCCTGACTACAGAAGCCAGTGGTCTAGGTTGGGGTGCTCATCTTCTTCAGTGGAATGCCCAAATCACATGGGTGAAAAGAGCCTCTCACGTTCCAGCCAACCTCCTGGAGCTACAAGCGGTTTTCTTAGCCCTGACACACTTTCAAGATGTATTAATGTACGATTTTTTGACCCCGAACCAGAACCCGGACATTTCAGTAACAGTTCGGGATTCAAGTTCGGTGTTCGTCGATTTAATGGTGCATTTTGAAAAGCTGCAAGGCAGCCAATCAACAAGCGTTTGACTTGTGTGCTCTTAGAAGCCATCACAGCCATGCCTACTAATGGCATGGCTGTGATTGTCCAGTGCAGAATGTGACCCAGCCTCTATATAAGCACGTCACATGAACTTATTAGTGTAGGGAGAGGATGCTGCAGCTGTGAGGGACAGATTAGGAAAGAATTCTGGTGTTAAATAAATCTTATTTTTGTGGGTGCTATACTACATTTCTGTACCCTGCCCCGAGCCCAGTGCCACAGAGAAATAAGCAATCAGTCTGTTTGTTAGGTGGGCGTCGGCAGCCATTTTTGCAAGTGCAGTGCACTTGCAACTGCATGTGTGCCAGGAACATTACTTATCCTGTTCTGGCAGCTCAGTGGGCAACATCTAGGCATTTTTAAATACTGCTGTGACATTGCAGTTTGACAAATTCACATGTTTTTGGTGCTAAAAAGTAAATTTGGGGAGTGCACTTTATATCTGAGAGTCAAATAGAACCGTCAAATACTGCTGTGACATTGCAGTTTGACTAATTCCCATTTTGTTTCTGCTTCAAAGTAAATTTGGGGGGTGCACTTCATATCTGAGAAGGGCTAAATAGAACATTTGCAGCCTGCGGTGCATTACTTGCAGTCCAATAAAGCCCTTAAATGCTACTGTTACATTGTTGTTTGAAAAATTAAAAATTTTTGAGACAGTGAAGTAACCGTATTAATTACGCATGTCACACTGTGGTGTGACCCCTAGAAATTTTTTCTTTTGGAGCATCACTGGAGCGTGGCTGGGGGGATACAGAGGACACAGACGATACACCTCCCACAGAGGACAGCTTGTCCTTGGCTCTGGGCAGCCTGGCACACATGAGCGACTACATGCTGCAGTGCCTGCGCAATGACTGCTGAGTTGCCCACATTCTAACTTGTGCTGTTTACTGGGTGGCAACCCTGCTGGATCCCCGTTACAAGGCCAACGTGCCGTCCTTAATTCCCTCACTGGAGCGTGATCAGAAGATGCACGACTACAAGCAGACGCTGGTAAACTAGCTGCTGAGGGCATTCCCAACTGACACCGGGGGCTCAGTGGAAGCACACGACTAAGGCCGAGGAGGAGGAAGAGGTCGCTAACGCAGCTGG
Organism: Pelobates fuscus; assembly: GCF_036172605.1. Taxonomy (NCBI): domain Eukaryota; kingdom Metazoa; phylum Chordata; class Amphibia; order Anura; family Pelobatidae; genus Pelobates; species Pelobates fuscus. Next base: position 196,795,940 of record NC_086322.1, on the reverse strand, counting down.
GGCACCACCAGCACCTCAGAAGGCCAGGTTAGCATGGCCGAAATGTGGAAAAGCTTTGTCAGCATGGCACAACAACCAGCACCTCCAGCTTATATGGAACGTCTTAGCAGGAGGTAGCATTTCAGAAACATGGTGGAACAGTACGTGTGCACACGCCTACACGTACTGACTGATGGGTCTGCCCCATTCAACATCTGGGTCTCCAAATTGGGAAAATGGCCTGAGCCTGCCCTTTATGCCTTGTAGGTGCATGACCTGACCTGCAGCCAGTGTATTGTCTGAATGTGTTTTTAGCATGGCAGGGGGCGTTATCACAGACAAGCTCACGTTTATTAAAATGAACCAGGCATGGATCCCATCAGACTTGTCTGTACCTTGTGCAGAAAATACATTTATACCGGCCTCACCCAGCCATTGTTATACTCAAGTGCACTTATTCTTTGTTTTCTTTTTTTATATGTCCCAATATTTTGGGGGCTACCCCAATTAAAAAACAAAACAAACGGGGGGCGGAGCCAAGCTACCAAGCCGAGCAGACACGCTTTACATGAGCTCCTCAACATCGAAGCAAATATCGCCCTTTTTAGGATACAAATTCCCTTATTGTCCGCTTCAAGGGAACCTCCGGGCACCTTACCACACAAATGGGTCGGAAAACCAAAAAACTGAGGTCAGACAAGCCTTGCCAGAGCCAGAATATCGGCGACCTTCTACGCCAGGCCGGCCGCGTGGTAGGGCCCAAGATGGCCGCCTTCCCTGAGAATTACTCGGACTTATCTGACGACTTCTACCAGGAGGATGAAGAAGAAGTACCACAAGCGGCAAAACCCGCTAAACCGATCCCTAAGGGGCCCGACACCTCGCCGGTCACCACCGAGGTCCTCACGACACTCTTGACGACCCTCCAGAACACTATACTGGCGGACACGACAAAGATCCGCGAAGACATACGAGGCTTGTCGGGTAGGCTGGGCAACTTGGAGGGCACCACCAGGGAACATGCCACGCAACTCACCTCACTACAAGGTGAAATTGCCCGCTTACAGCAACAGCATAAAATCTATGACCAGCGTTTTGCTGTAATGGAAGATACGAGGCGCAGATTGAACGTGAAAATAAGGGGCATCCCGGAGGACGTACCCGCCGAGGAGGTGTCTCACTTCTTGCGGCGACTATTCACGGGACTCCTGCCCCCAAGACAAGGAAAGGTGGTGGGCCTGGAAGACTCCTTCCGCATCCCCAAGTCGCCCAAAGCCCCAAAGGAAACCCCCAGGGACCTGGTGGTTCGCTTGATGAACAGAAAAGACAGGGCCGCGATACTGACCGCAGCCAGAAATCACACGCCATATGAATTTGAAGGTACGCACCTCACTTTCTATTCGGATCTGTCCGGCTATACCCTGGCATGGAGACGAACGCTGGCACCTCTTACCGCCCTGCTTAGACAACACTAGATACAGTACCGCTGGCGGATGGCGCACAAGCTCCAAATCCTTAAAGACAACAGAACACGGGACATTCATGATATCCACGAAGCAGCCGGGCTACTAACTGAACTTGGCTTACCCCAGGACTCACTAGCTGCCATCGGACAGGACGCGGCAGGGCGAACCTCCCACGGCTGGAACCCGGCGACCGCAAAACCATTCATACCCCGGGGACAGCGGCTGGCACCCAGCGTGGCGAATACCACCTGAACTTCACCCGAACACTCTGGGCAGGAAGATGATCACACCGGAACGTGGAACCTAAACCCATACGGACACCCATAAGAGGACTGTAACCTACTAACCTCTGCTTTTAGGCGCAGTGGCCTAGAAACCACAGTTATAGTTTTTTATAGTTTTTCAATTTTAAGTTTTTCAAGCCGTTAGACACCTTCAATTTTACCTTAACCGGTATAATGTGGCATACCGCCTAGGCGCTTGTCGCCTGAGTGGACCTTAGATTACCCTTTCTGATCTGGCGTCCACCTAAATGGCAAATGCAATATATCCTAATGCAATATTTTATGTTTTTTATTGTTCGATTTGGTATTTATCACTTTTATGCACTTCTAGGCCGATGGTTATGGTAACTTTTCCTCATAACGTTATTCTTTGCTAACACTAATGCAATATTCTATGTTTTTTTTTTTATTGTTCGATTTGGTATTTATCACTTCTATGCACTCCTAGGCCGATAGTAATGGTAACTTTTCCTCATAACGCTAAACCTTAATTCCAGTGATATATCACCTAGTTAACCATTGGTCTAGCAGCACAATGTTATGCGCAGAGATTTCGATTTGGTTACCGAACCTACTTCACTCGACTACCCAATCTGCAATGAGAACATAGCCATCCACCTCTGCCTTATGGCCCGACCAAACTACTGAGCCTTGTAACCGGCATGGTTAACACGTTATAAGATGTTCATGTTCGCAATAATGTACATAGCCTCACCCTGGCAACGCACCTGCTCATGCTCAATGTTATCCATAAGTGTTAATTTTTCTTTGTTATACCTAGACAGCCTTCACAGGCATGACTCCTTAACTTCTCACCATTACCTACCTTATATACTACCTAATGTTCAGCATACTTCTTGGATAAGATAGTACTGTTAAAACCTAAATTTAAAAAATGTGCATGTACTGCTGCCACTGTTTTCCGTGTACTCAAAATGTGCGCTGTTGTGGCGCTTGACCTAACAATGTACCTACCTGCACAACAAAAATAAAGAATAAAAAAAAAAAAAAAAAAAACATTTTGGCTACCTCCTTCTCCTCCACCGTTGCTTCAACCTATACCACCACTGCCTCCTCAACCTCCTACTCCACATCCACCTCCTCCTCCTAGTTCAAGATTATTATTTTTAATTTTTATGTATTTTTAAGTGATTTCCCTATCCACATTTGTTTGCAGGCCACTTGTCCTACTGTTACCCCCATTTTACTTCCTTTTGCAGCCCTCTAGCCCTTTCCAGGACTTTTTTAGAGCCATTTTAGTGACCAAAAGTTTGGGTCCCCATTGACTTCAATGGGGTTAGGGTTCGGGGTCAGGTTCGGGTCAAGTTCGAACCCGGCGAACCCGAACATCCAGGTGTCCACTCAACTCTAGTCTCAAACCTTCAGAAGGATCTATTTGAGGCTCATGCACCAGTTGAAGATCTACCTCTGGTACCTCTTCCAGACTGGCCTCCTCTCCAGGTTGATCCTCTAGTAAACTCTCTTCCAGGGTTATATGATCTTGATTCCCGAAAGGAAGTTCTGTCCCGAAAGGATTTTCTATCCTGACAATTTTGGGAAAACCTGTTACCTCTGCGAAATTGAGGAAGAAAAACCTTCTTGCCTTCAGCAGCCCTTTTTATGGCTTTCTCTAATTGTTTGCCAAATAACAATTGCCCATAAAATGGGATACCACATAAATTCTTTTTAGCAAATAAGTCAGCATTCCAGGATTTCAACCATAGAGCTCTGCTTGCCAAAAGTGATAACGCCATATTTCTGGCTAGATTCTTAATTATGTCCAGAGAGGCAAACAAGAGAAACTCAGTTGCCCATTTAATCTCTTATAAAGATTGCAATAGAGATGGTCTACTTATACCCTTTTCCGATATCTTCTTCCAAAAGACAGCCATTTCATAAGGGCTTTAGTCACAGAGGTCATAGCCACTGCAGGTCTACAGGCCACTCCAGCTGAAACATAATTCTTACATAGGCTAATATCAATCTTTTCTATCCATGGCATCCGTAAAGGAGGCTACCTCATCCAGAGGCAGGGCTGTGTTTCTCCCCAGTCTAATAATGGCCGCATCCACCTTGGGTGCATTATCCCAATTTGCAGAGACTTCTTCAGAAAATGGGTACATAGTTAATATCTTCCCCTGAACTGAGACCCTTTTCTGGGGCTTTTTCCATTCCTTTAAAAATAATTCTCTAATGGCTTTATGGCTTGTAAATAAAGGCTTCTTTTTTTTACAGTTCTGGAAATATACATGATGAAGATGGTTTAGAAGTATTTGGTTCTTCAAGCTTCAGGGTATATCTAACTGCTTGGATCAGTTTCTCAATGGTCTTAGCATCCATCTGTTCCTCCACTGAGTCTGAATCTTCTGAGAAATAAATCTCTTCACCTTCTTGAGACTGTGCTTCCACAAATGAGGCTTCAGAATCAAAAATGTCTCTCTCTCTTTGAGAAGAGATTCTACTCCATTTATGGGATCTCTGTTGTTCCATAGATTTATCCACTGTCATCTGGATCCACTTCCTAATTTCTGTAGATGGATCCCTAGGAGAACCAGCTGCTTCAGACATGCAGGTACCACATCATTTTTTTCCTTCCAAGCCTTAGCATCACAGGCGATACAACAGGCAGATTTGTGAGATTTATTTCCTCCACTTGATCTCTCCGATGTGTCAAGATTATGGACACTGAAAAAAGAGGAAAGAGGAGGACTTGAAGTCATCAAATAAATACACTCTTTTAAATTCCAACAAGATAAGAATCACATTTACCTTGAATGCCTAGAAGGAGAGCCCCTTGAAGATCTAGACGCCGACATAAGGGCAGCTAGTCAAAAAGAGAAAGGGGAAGGAAGAAAAAAAAAAGGTACCATTTATTTTCAAGAATATTTTGACTTATCCAATGATATATACAGGAATACTTGCACAATGTACCGCTACCAATAGGATCACTGCGGATTTAAAATATATTCAATATGTGTATACATCATGCACCACTACCAATAGGATCACTGCGGCTATAAACTGTATGATAGAAAGCATGTGTCACACCTAATAACCGCTACCAAGAGGATCACTGCGGAATTATCATAGATCTAAGGTGTATAACTCACGCACCGCTACCAATAGGATCACTGCAGTTATATTTTGATGCAGTCACACTTAAATAACCGCTACCCGTAGGATTACTGCGGTACATTTTCCACCACATTATACCCATTATATTACCACTATTAACCAAACACTGTGGAATTCTTCTTCTTCTTTTTTTATATGTCCCAATATTTTGGGGCTACCCCAATAAAAACAAAACAAAACAAAAAAAAAACAGTGTTGGCTACCTCCTCCTCCTCCACCGTTGCATAGTAAGGGTATATGGCCTTATATGTATACCTTTTTATTAAATCTCTCGGATATTCCATCTTTTCCAGGAGAGAGAGGCTAAATTCTCCCGGGAATTGAAGAGGTAAACTTAAAACAAAAAACTAATAAAGGTAAGGTAAGTTACCTGAAAACATGTCCACAGCCAAGAGGACAGGAAAAAAGACTGATGATACCAGGTAAGGAGGGCCTATTTGTAAAGTGTTTCCTGTCCTAAACAGCCAAGGGGGATGAGCTAACCCTATTGTGATGCTGCCGTGGATTAGCCAGGAAAACCTTTTTTATTTGACTAACAGAATTTTTTAATGACAAGTTTTTGGGAGAACCTCCCTTTCTCAGGTCTGAAGCATTTCTGAGCAAGACAACACACAGAATTTAAAGTGGAGTTGTAATACATGGGTTAAAGCGACATGAGTGCTAATAAGACACAGGTTTGCTAGAAAATTTCATAAATATCTTTCTGAAGAGTGGAGTGAGGGGGAAGAGGGAGAAAAAAAACAAGCAGACAGTGAAGAAGATGGTACACTTTATACATACACACATAAATATGTATATGCAAACACAAACACATGGACATATACATACACATAAACACATATACATACATGCACATTAACTCATATACACAAGTATAAATGCACAGTCATATATATAAGCATTCATGTATAAGTATGGGAAAGCATAGATCTACACATAGTACTTCTGTATTGATAAAATAAACATACTGGAATGTGTTTTAAAGTGTTGATACATATGACAGAACAGTAAGATAATGTGGGGCAGTGTTCATGTAAAGTGTTGGTAGTGGGACAGGAAACCCAAATCAATATTTAGTCCTCTATTCTTGCTGTTAAACAATTTGATCATTCTGATTTCAAACATCTTTCTTTCTTGGGTATTTTTAAAACACCCTTTCAGTACTTTGATTTTTAGGTCCTTCATTGAATGGCCAGGCTGGGTAAAGTGGTGTCCCACAGGAGTGCAGTACAATCTTTCTTTGTGGTGTTTAATGAAGTGTCTGTGCATATTCATTCAGCCATTTAACTGCTGGGTGGTTTCCCCAATGTAGCATTTGGTGCATTGAATCATGTATACCACGTTGCTGGATGTGCAGGAGTATGATATTTTAATGCTGTAGGGTTGATTGTTGTGTGTGGGTGTGTTGTCTGTGCATATGTGCTGACACAATTGACAATTGCAGCGAGGTTTTTTGCGTTGACTAGTCCCATTTTCTTTATTCTTACCATCATTGGGCAGCTGCCTGTTGATTAATTTTTGTTGGAGGTTTGGTGGTTGTCTGAAGGCCAAAATGGGTGTTTCAGAGAAAATGTTTTTCAGAGTCTCATCTTCTGTTAACATTGGTTGTAGGTCTTTGGTAAATTTCCGTATTTCCTCAATGCTGGGTTGTAGGTGACCACAAGTGGCACTCGTGTAGATATTTTTTTCCTCTCTGTACTGTAGCAGGCACGTGCGTGGAGTTTTTACAGCAGAGTTGATTAGTTTGGTAATAGTCTTTGGTTTGTAGCCTTTCTGTCTCATAGATTGGGAGAGTACATTTAGATGGGAATTATGGTCATTAGGATCAGAGCATATGTGATGGTACCTAGTGGCTTGGCTGTAGATGATGCCCTGTTTAGTATGGGAGGGGTGGAAGCTGGAGCTGTGAATGTAACTGCACCTGTCTGTGGGTTTTCTGTAAACCGAGGTGTGGATTGTGCCATTGTTACATGTCACAGTGGTGTACAGAAAATTTACAGATCTAGTGGAATATTCCATTTTTAGTTTGATGGATGGAATGTGTTAAGAGTCATGGAACGGTATCAGTTTTTCTTCGCTTTCAGGTCAAATTATGAAGATATCATCGATATAGCGATAATATTTGTATGGTTTGGTGTGCTGTATTTCTAGGAATCGCTGTTCAAGATCTGCCATAAACATATTAGCATATACTGGGGTGCCAGCTTAGTGCCCATAGCAGTGCCCATGGTTTGTAGGTAAACCTCGTTGTTAAAACTAAAATAGTGATGTGTGAGGATAAATAGTGTCAGTTCTATGATAATTTGGGGGCTGTATATTTGGTTGTAAGCATAAGAGAGGAAATGGAAGTACGCATTGATGCCATCTGTATGTAGAATGTTGCTGTACAGAGATTCCACATCCCTATTTACAAGGATGATGTTAACAGGGAGATTGGTGATTTGACTGAGTTTGTTAAAAAGTTGGTAGTGTCTTTTATGAAGCTTTTAGTGTTGGTGACTAGAGGTTTTAGGGTATTTTCTACCAGTCTGAGATCTGTTCTATGAGAGTTCCAATTCCTGTAATTATGGGTCTTCCAGGATTACCTGCTTTGTGGATATTAGGAAGCATATGGAAAGTGCCCATGCAGGGACTAGTTGGTATGAGTGATTGCAGTTCTAGATGCAAATTCTCAGGGAAGGATTTAATGAGCTCCCTACGTTGTAATGTATATTCATTGGCAAGGTCTTCATTTAGTTTTTTATAGTATGTCTCATCAGACAATTGCCGGTCACCCTCTTTAATGTAGTCTATTTTCTAACAAACCTGTGTCTTATCTGCACTCATGTTGATTTAACCCCTGAATCACAACTCAACTTTGAATTCTATGTGTTGTCTTGCTCATAAATGCTTCAGACTTGAGAAAGGGAGGTTCTCCCAAAAGCTTATCTTTAAAAAAATCTGTTAGTCCAATAAAATAGGTATTACAAGGTACAAATGTTATCTGTTTTTTACATCTACATCACTGGACTAATACGGCTACAATCTCTATCTATCTATATAAATATATATATAGTAAAAATGAAAATCCAGCGCACTCCCTTATCTACTAAACAGCTACTTTGGTGCTGACAGATTTTGCTAGTTTTATTAAAAACACCTAATCTAGGCGAAAAATAATGGAGGTTTAGTTCCATTATTTGATCAAACATTGCATAAGCCTACCACAACGTCAATGTACCCCATCTTTGGTAGGTCCTACACTAACAACCAACTGTCTACTATATTCCCCAGCAGCACCCCATTTAAGCATGTTTAGGTGAGTGCAACCATCCCCCCATGTTTCCTATCTATATATAAAGACCTGCGGGTCGAAACGTCGATTTTCTTCACGGAATAAATTGCTTGAAACAAGTCCTCTGGAGTGCTCTACTTTTTTCTTGGATATATATATATATATATATATATATATATATATATATATATATATATATATCCAAGAAAAAAGTAGAGCACTCCAGAGGACTTGTTTCAAGCAATTTATTCCGTGAAGAAAATCGACGTTTCGACCCGCAGGTCTTTATCAAGATACAAACCAAAGTACAACCGTGTCCTTATATACCCTAAAAAATTAAAGAGTAATCACTTACCCTGAACAAGCTGTGCGCCCGAAAGCCATGTGTGTACACTGAACTGTGATTGCCAAACCCGCGATGGCGATCCCGTCGGAGTGTGATGACGTCACCAATAGTGCGACGGGGCGAAAAAAAACGTGATCATGCGTCTAGGTAACCCAGGGAACCAAGTGTGGGCAAAAACTTCCGTGATATATGTGAAGTGCGAGAATTATAAAAGTTAAAGATATATGGGAAAAGAACAGTTTTGTTAATAAAACCAAGTATTGAGATGGGCGTGTAGTGTATGAATAAACGTAATGATCCTGCAGTTTAATCAACCCAGTGCAGAACAACATGCTATGTATGTGTAATGCACACAGGATAAGCATTGTGAAGAATACTGGTCATAAAGGGCAAGTGCAAAGAGAAAGAGAGCTGGGGATGCAGAGAGTATAGGAGGATGGGGAAAGGCAGGGTATGTGTAACAAAACGTGATAAAGCAAAGAAACAAAAAAGTGACCAAGACAATGTATGTATAAACGAACCTGGGGAGAGTGGTCCTACAGTGTTGTGTGTGTAAATAAGAATGTGTAAAGCACTGAAAGAATAGTGGGGTGACATGTAAAGAGTTATACAGCTGGTGATTGCAAGCTGGGAGCCAAGTACTGAGTGTGGAGCGAGGGTGATAGTAGTGAGAAAGATAGGAGAAAAGTGAAAAGAAAGTAGAACCCGAATAGTGACCATTAGATTAATAGCATGCAATACCTAAGTAAATACATGTAGATATATACAGATGTACAAAGCAGGATCCAACGCTACAGCAGGAGCGTATACCAACGCCCAACATGCTAACAGACAATTTTGTGCAGAGGTTAGGCAGATGAATGAACAGGATATAAAAAATAACAAATAAAAAATGCAAACAATAGGTACAAAAAATGCTGAGAATATGAAAAATAGATATCCCAAAAAAAGATACACAAAATAAAGAAAATAGATAAAAATAAAAATAGAAATAAGAACGTGTATGAAAATACTATAGACGGCCATAATAGAAGCTTATGAGTACCGATAGACTAAATGATGCACAGGTTTTTGGAAACATATCCAAAAATTCAAAAGATTCAAAAAGTTCAAAAAATTCAAAAGATTCAGAACTAGTTCCAAAAAAGAGGGCTCAGCGAGTGTCCAAAATGGCGTGGAGGGAAATGTATTCATTAAGTCCCCTCGGATGTACGGTGTCCAGTGTCTTGGTCCAGTAAGCCTCCCGTTGGAGCAGGATCCTAGATCGATCACCCCCCCTAGACAGAGGGGGGATGTGATCAATGGCTGTGAATTTGAGCGTAGGTAAACGGTGGTTCATCTCCAAGAAGTGCTTGGCCACCGGTTTGTCTGTTTTGTTGTCCCTGAATGCAGTCATGATTCCTGAGCGGTGTCCCCGCATTCTGTCTCTTAAAGTAAGATCAGTTTTTCCCACGTAGTATAGTCCACAAGGGCAATATATTAGATAGACTACGTGGGTGGTGAGACAGGTAATGTGGTGTTTAATGGGATATCGCATCCCTGAATGTGGATGAGCAAACGAGGAGCCTGTAAGCATATGGCCACAAGTGACGCAATTGGTGCATTTAAAGCAACCTGTTTTGCTGTGGGTTTTTTGTATCCCATATTGATCAGGGCAATCGTTGTGGACCAGAATGTCCCTAAGGTTCCGATTCCGTTTAAAGGCAATACGGGGGGGCTGTACAAAAGCCGAGTGTAGTGTAGGGTCCGAGGATAGTATATCCCATCTTCTGCGGATAGCCTTGGCAATTTGGTCACTAGCCGTGTGGTATAACAGGGGTAGGGTGACAATCCTAGGTTTGTTGGACAGCGTCGTGGGCTGTATGCAGGGCTTGTCATGGATCTCCCAGGCTCTATCCAGTGATTGTTTTAATATTGGATGAGAGTATCCTCTTTTCAAAAACGCCTGTTGCATCGACGAGATCTGTGTCCTAGTGTTGTCCAAGTCTGAATTGTTCCTCAGAACTCTAAGGAATTGTGAGGTCGGGAGTGATCTCTTGAGTGCCCTGGGGTGGAAGCTTGTTGCATGCAGGACCGTGTTGCGGTCCGAGCTTTTTTTGAATAAAGTATATCCAATAGACTGTTGGGAGCGGAAGATTTCTACATCCAAAAATTGTATCTTCTTAATGTCGCAACAATGGCTAAAACGTACCGGTGAGTTAATAGTGTTTAGCTCTTGGATCATGTTCTCAAAGGACGAGGGTGGACCTGACCATAGCATGAGGATATCGTCCACATATCGAAGATATAGAATGAGATTGGACTGGTATCTTGATAGGATATGCTTCTTTTTTAGGGTATATAAGGACACGGTTGTACTTTGGTTTGTATCTTGATAAAGACCTGCGGGTCGAAACGTCGATTTTCTTCACGGAATAAATAGCTTGAAACAAGTCCTCTGGAGTGCTCTACTTTTTTCTTGGATATACATTTACGCTGTGCAGCACCGAGGCTTTTTTTCCTGTTGTTCTATTTAAAGGTAGAGTGCCAGACTTTGAACATTTTGTTTATATATATATATACACACACACACACACACACGCGGCATCCCCAACATGGCAATACTGCATACAGCCTCCTTATACATACAAATGCAATTATTACAATTACTTATATAGCACCAACATATTCTGCAGCGCAGTACAATAGGTAAAACAAGTCAAACAATTAATTCTAATTCAACATGTTGACATACAGGAACACAAGCAGCATCCCACAAATACAACCACACAAGTAGCCTCCAAACACATGTGTTTGGAGGCTGCTTGTATGGTTGAACATGTGGGGGATGCTGCTTGTGATGTTACCAACAAACACAGAGGAAGTGTTTAATTAAATTTGCTTTATGTCTTTATGTTAAGGGGGGGGGGGAGGGGGGAGATTAACCCTTTAAAGTATATCTGGCCCTGTTTGGGGGACACCATGACTCTCACAGCCATGCTGGGTAGCACGCACATATCTGTATGACAGCTGCACAAAGACCTTGCACCGGGAGGGGGGCCCTTGATCTCCTATTGACCGAGGGCCCTATAAGTTGTCAGTCCGCCCCTGAGTAGCACCCTGTAATATATGCATGTTTAGGTGAGTGCAGCCCTCCTGACTTTATATGTATATATATATATATATATATATATATATATATATATATATATATATATATATAGTGACCTTTATGGGCAAAGCAACACAGTCCTCTTATGCAAAAAAGGTGTGGTTTATTTACATTGTGCACAAATATCCTTTCAGCAATCAGTTTTTTCAAAACTGCAGCAAAACAGAAAGGAAAATCTGCAAACAAAATCCTAGCTCAAATTCGAGCACTTACTAAACATAAAGTAATGTCCCTTACTAAACCAGGGTAATAATCTAAGCAAATCAACAAAATAAACATTGGTTTCACCAACCTTTAACACTTTTTCTGGTGCTGCTCTGCACAGACCTGCTCTCTGCAGGTCAGATTGTATCTTTCCCCTTTCTGCTCTGAGACCTGCTAATTAAAGCCTCAGCATTTGCTAATTGGGCAGGTGAATGAGTATAGGCTATAGAGGATTCTTGGTCCTAAATACCGTATATACTAGAGTATAAGTCGAGTTTCTCAGCACATTTTTTGTGCTGAAAAAAACCAACTCGACTTATACTCGAGTCAATGTCTGTATTATGGCAATTTATATTGCCATAATACATGACATATGCACCGTCGTTATTCGGCAGGTGCCATTTTAGTTTACCTTAAATAAGACACTGACACCGAATTTATCTGTTGGATTATAACGTCCACAGCTTTATTAATTATTAAATATGTAAATAAATAAATTAACAATTTAGGGTCATTGTCCATCTAACATTATATTACTATCCCCCCGTACAATACCCCTGACAATGACCCTATCTTTTGAACAATAATTAACATTCACTTAACATATAACCAGAAACACACGGCCTACCAGAGAGGCCCCAAAACCATCTGTTAACTGTAGGGGTGTACCCAGACACCCCTACCCCCTAGGTTCGTAGCCACCGAAGAGCTTGAACCTACCAACATCTAATCCATCTGGCCTACTCCAGCCTAGGCCTTGGCCTGTCCATTCCCAATTCCATCTAACTCCTGGCTTTAACACGCCCTGTTCCCGCCGCTGTGACCAAACGGGATCAAACTCAACTATAGGGAGGGAGGGTGGGACAAGTGACAGGTCAGTGCAATTCAGATTAACTGGCTCCTCACTTAAGATGGCCGCCTATTTACACTACCTGACTCCTCCCCTACTTAGCCCCGCCCTGAACATCCCAAACCTTTCCACCTGCCTACTTCCTGGCCTTGTCAAGGCCCACTCCCCTGTTTCACTGTTCCATGGGCTTCATGACATATGCACCGTCGTTATTCGGCAGGTGCCATTTTAGTTTACCTTAAATAAGACACTGACACCGAATTTATCTGTTGGATTATAACGTCCACAGCTTTATTAATTATTAAATATGTAAATAAATAAATTAACAATTTAGGGTCATTGTCCATCTAACATTATATTACTATCCCCCCGTACAATACCCCTGACAATGACCCTATCTTTTGAACAATAATTAACATTCACTTAACATATAACCAGAAACACACGGCCTACCAGAGAGGCCCCAAAACCATCTGTTAACTGTAGGGGTGTACCCAGACACCCCTACCCCCTAGGTTCGTAGCCACCGAAGAGCTTGAACCTACCAACATCTAATCCATCTGGCCTACTCCAGCCTAGGCCTTGGCCTGTCCATTCCCAATTCCATCTAACTCCTGGCTTTAACACGCCCTGTTCCGCCATAGCACATGACTTGATCCCTTAAGGACATGTGCGCCCCCCACCACCCTGAAACAGGGCCAAGCTAATCCCTTCCTGAAAGCCTAGATTGAGCAAGTCACAACCCACGTCTGACAAGTGTACCCCGTCTCTCCTAAAATAGCCCGGAAGCATGTCCTCCAGTTCCCTATGCCGAACTACAACACCCCCCACTCGCCGCACAAAACTCGCCATTGCCCTGTTAACCTTGCCCCTGCATCGAGCCACTGCAGCTGGATCCCTGGCGTGCCGCCACGTGAAACGGGGGACCATTTCCGACCACACTACCACCACGCCAGGGACCAGGTCCAACAGCCGATCCACGTCTCTCTTCATCCGTCTAACCAACTCCCTTTGCGGAATCAGACCCAAATCATTCCCACCCCCGTGTAATAAAACTATGTCCGGAGCAGACCCCCCGGCCAACCTGCTAAACAACAAACTACTAAGGCTTTGCCAGCTAAACCCCCTAAAGCCAAACCAAGAAATCGACACTTCTCCTTGAGTAAAACCCAGCTGTGCTCCACTTCTCCGAACAGCAGCCCTCTTCTGAGCCCAATAGACATACGAGTGGCCCCAGATCCACACTTTCCATCCTGCAAAGAAAAACACGTTATTACCAAACAGATGGATTCCACTTCCATCACAGCATCCCATCGCCCTGCTCACACCAGCCTATCTGGTCTAACGTATGATCTAAAACGCAAGGATTCCCACCTCCCTATGCGTTTAATCCTCTCGTCCCCCAGTCCCAGCCGTGCGGCCTCAGTTGCCGCCCCAATTCTAAAGGAGTGAGTCCCAAATTGCCCAGGCTCTAGGCCCAGCTTACTTACCCCCATCCTAAACACCCTCGCGAACTGGAAGCGCGACAGGGCCGAGCCATCCTGGTGCACCAAGAAGCAACCATCACCCCCCGGGCGCAATGCCCGGTACTCCGACCCCTTTTCAACTGGGCACACCCCTGACCCAGGCAACCCGAACAACACAACTGCGCAACCTTTGCCAAAAATGTCCGTCTTCGAACGGCGTAACTGAATTCGCACCCTGTCCTCGCGAACCTCCACATCTGTGAGCTGAAGACCCCCAAGGCCCTTCTTGTTTGCGCTCACCAACTCCCCGATCCGAAAAGCCCCGAAAAAAGCCCACACAAATGCCACCGTGAACAACGACACTTCAAATGAGGAGCTGCAAATACCCGGAAGAACGCCCACCAGCTCCCGCAACAATTCAAAGGACACTGGTCTACGCGAGTCTACCGTTTTCTTCCCCCTCTTGAATCCCTTCACTGCCTGACGGACCAGGAAGTGTTTGGTATCATCAACCCAGCCATTGAACTTAAACAGGAAAGCCAAGGCAGAGAGATGCCTATCCACCATGGCAGGCGACGTCTGAGCCGCGAACAGTCGACAGAGTAACCACAAAAGTGCATCCAAGCGTTGCCCCTCCGTAGGGGCGCTACTCACCTGAGCCACCGTCTCGTCCCACAGTTTCCAAACCTTTACGTAGGACGCCCACGTGCTCGGCGCCAGTGACCTCCTCACACAGTCTCCAAGCAGGCCGTCCCGAGTTGCCACATCACACCCGGGCACTCCTGACCCTGGGCCAGCGCGTCCGGCGCAGCCTCCCGGAAGCGTTCCCACTGAAAACGAGACAGTGAGTCAGCCACCACGTTCTGGAGCCCCGGGATGTGCCTAGCCCTGAACACTATGTTGAATGACATACAACTAAGTACTAATTGTCGAAGCAGGCGTACTACCGGGGGCGACGAGGCGGTCAAGCTATTGATCGCTTGCACTACCGCCATGTTATCGGAGTAGAATACCACCTTTTTGTCAGCCAACTCCGTACCCCAGAGTACCACCGCTACAACGATGGGAAACAACTCCAAGAACGCCAAGTTCTTAATCAGAGGACTCACCTTCCACGGTTCCGGCCACGCCTCCGCGCACCACTTACCTGCCAAGTAGGCCCCAAAACCAACACTGCCGGAAGCGTCCGTAAACAACTTCATTGCTGCCGACGACACCGTCGGTTCCCGAAAGAACACTGTCCCGTTAAAGTTGCCCAAAAACTGTTCCCAAACCCCCAAATCGTCCTTCATCTCGGCCGACACCCGAATGTAGTGCGACGGCCGCCGCACCCCACTCGTTGCCTGCGCCAACCTCCGGCAAAATATCCTCCCCATGGGGATCACCCTGCACGCAAAATTAAGGCTCCCCACGAGGGACTGGAGCCCCCGCAAGGTCACCTTCCTTGCCCCCTTGACCACGTCCACTAGCTGTCGCAGATGCCGCAGCTTATCCCTAGGCAGCCTGCATTCCCCGAGCTCCGAATCAATTTCGAGACCCAAGAAGCTAAGGCACGTGGTGGGGCCCACCGTCTTGTCCCCCGCCAACGGCACCCCAAAGGTATGCGCCACCCGCTGAAAAACTTTCAGTACCTGAGCACACCGCTCCGAGTCCCGTGGGCCGACACACAGAAAATCATCCAGGTAATGCACTACAGCACCCCCGGCCGATTCCGTGCGCACCACCCATTCCAAGAAGGTACTAAACCTCTCGAAGTAAGCACAAGAGATGGAACAACCCATAGGCAGACACAAGTCCACGAAGATTGCACCCTCAAAGTGACACCCCAACAGGTGGTGACAGTCCGGGTGTATGGGCAGCAGCCGAAAAGCCGCCTCCACGTCCACCTTGGCCATCAGCGCCCCACGCCCCGCTCTCCTAACCAGCTCGACGGCTTTGTCGAATGACGTGTAGGAGACCGAGCATAGGTCGGCGTCGATGTCATCATTCACCGAAGACCCTTTCGGGTGCGATAAATGATGAATCAGACGAAACTTTCCCTCTTCCTTCTTGGGAACCACCCCCAATGGTGACAACCTCAAATTCGCCAAGGGCGGAGCCGGAAATGGCCCTGCCATCCTCCCAGCTTGCACCTCCTTGGCCAACTTCTCCCGCACAACCCCCGGGTGTTCCCTGACCGACCTGAGGTTCTCACAAGGTGCCCCCGGCCCCGTGGCTTTGAAGGGAATTTTGAAACCCTCGGCAAATCCCGCCCGAAGGAATTCTGCCACGGCCTGATCAGCGTATTGCCTTAGCCAAGGCAACATCGCGCCTACCTTCACTGGTGACACCCCCAGCGGGAGCTGTGGGAGCGGCCGCTCCCGCTGCTCCTCCCCCTGTGGCCGACTTACCTTTCTTGAAGCACCTGTTGACCCCGTGGTTCCCGCCGCACCCTGAGCATTCGTGCCGGAATCTACAAGCGGATCCCCACTTACACTGTCCTTCGTTGAAGGCCCAGCAGGCACCTTTCTTTTGACCTGCCGCCACCGCCCCCCCGGGAGCGGTGCCGGCAGTCCCTGGAAAGGGCGCACTCTTTTGCGCCATCATTAACCGCATCCAAAGCGGCAGGTCCATTTGGTCCCAGCGCATGGAAGGGTTGGCCGCCAGTCGCTGGCGGAACTGCTCGTCATACCTCCACCATGCCAACCCTCCATAGGTGCGGTATGCGTCCCCGATTCCGTCCAAGTAACAAAACAACTGGGAGCAGCACTCCGGCCGCTTCTCCCCAATAACACTGGCCAAAATGCAAAAGGCTCGCAGCCAATTGCCGAAGGTTTTCGGTATCTTGCGATACCTCCGCCTTTTCTCCTCCTCCTCCTTCTTGGCGTCTTTTTTGTCCTCCTCTTTTAAATCTAAGAATTCCTCCAGGGGAAGAAGGGAAAATATTTCCACGAATTCCCCTTTCGCAATCTTCTCTTTCACCTCCCCTTTCAAATGGCAACCCAACGGCCCCGCGAAGGACACATGTACATTCTGACGTGCTGCCTCCGTAATGTCCCCCCCCGTCACGTCGAGTACCCCGTCCCCCACCGATGATCCGTCAGGCTTATCAGTGGGACGCGTTTCCTCCCTAGTACCACCTGTCACTCCTGAGGATACCCCCACCAACCCCGACCCACTGCCTTCACCTGCTGACCAAACCCTATCGAACCTAAGTGGCTCCCTATCCTCTGACCACGAATCTATAAATGATTTCAAACAATGTATGAATGTCCCCGGGTGTGGTGTAGAGGTAGACTCACCGCTGATGCCCCTGGCCGCCGCAGGCCGCGGGGTTGCTGTCCCTCCATCCGCCATTTCTGACACTGGAGCTCCCAGTAGACGCCGACTCCTGCCCGCCTGGTCCCTCCTCGGAACCGCTGGTGAGTTACTCCGCGACCTGTAAGGAGAAGACATCCTGGGTAGTCTGCCCGAGTAGCTCCCTACCCGCCCTTCCTCCCTACGCTCTTCTCCGACTGCCCTGGATCCTCTCCACTGCTCTTTCCGACCTCCCTTGCTGAGCTCTCCCCGTCGCTGCTCCCTGAAGCTCCTCTCTGAAGATCTCGATCCACTGTGCCTTCTGCTCCGCCTCCCCTCCTCTGACCTGGACCTCCTTCTCCTCTCTCTGACGCTGAACCTGGACTCACTGCGGCCTAGCCGTGAATGGCTCCTGTCCCTGCTGTCCCGTCCTCCCGACCAGCTCCTGTCACTGCTGCACCTGGCGCTGCTGCTGCGCCGCTGGCCGCCCCGGCCCTTTGCGGCCGCTTCCTTTTCACTAGGCCGTACCTGAGGGCAGCCGGATGGGCCCCCCCGCTCTATACTGCCATCTCTAGTTCCCCGGTATCGTGCTGACACCACCGGCTCTCCCACAGCCGCTGCGCCTGGCCCCCCACCGGCCGCCCCGTCTGACTCTGCCCTAGCCCCTAAGGATAGGCCGCCTGTCGCTTTCCTAGCTCCAGAGACCCTCTGAGCCGCCCGACCCGCTCCGCTGTCCTCTACTCCTAGTCTACTGCTCTCAGTCCTGGCCCTCCCTCCGGCCGCCCCTTCGGATCCCTTGCTGGCCTGGTCTCCCCGCACTGCCTGGCGGACCGCTGGTGCTGTAGTAACCCGACTAGTATTCCCACCTTGCCCCTCAGTGATACCGCTGGAGGTTGACTCACCGGGACGCTCAGTCCGTTGCCCACTGGCCGCGTGGGTGAACCCATCCGCAGCCGCATGGTCCACTGGAGGTGCCGCAGTCCCTCTTTCCGCTGTCCCGCCGGCCGCCATTACGCGGGGCGCCTTCTGACTTCGTGGCCTCCGTTTTGCGCCCACAGTCGCCTGCCCGGCGGGTCCGCCCGAAGGCGCCTGCCGCATTCCCTCCGCCGTCGCCGTGCTCGGTCCGGCCTCCGAACCGCCGACCGCTGAAGGGCTCCTCCGCCGCCGGGCCGCTGGGGCCTCTCCCGGGCTCAACCTCTGTGGCGGCCTGGTCCTCCGCGCCGACCTCCTCTCCGGTCCCTCCGCGTGGGTGGCAGCAGCCCCGATCTGTTCATGCAGCCACGCCAGCCCTCGATCACGAACCGCCGCCCGAACTCCGTCCAAAATCTCCTCTAGGGACGCCATTACCTGCAGAGGGAGAAAAAGAAAAAAGAACTCCGCCGACCCGCCACAAGTGACAGGTCAGTGCAATTCAGATTAACTGGCTCCTCACTTAAGATGGCCGCCTATTTACACTACCTGACTCCTCCCCTACTTAGCCCCGCCCTGAACATCCCAAACCTTTCCACCTGCCTACTTCCTGGCCTTGTCAAGGCCCACTCCCCTGTTTCACTGTTCCATGGGCTTCAGACAAGGGGCTGTGTAGGAGGGGGGCTGGCAGGACGCGTTTACTTACCTCTCCTGCAGCTCCTGACAGCTCCATCCTCCTCCTCACCAGTCCGGTCAGCTCCCCTGTCAGCTCCCAGTGTAAGTCTCGCGAGAGCCGCGGGGTCATAGTGCGGCCGCGAGACTTACAGTGGGAGCTGACAGGGGAGCTGACCGGACCGGCGCGGAGGAGGAGGGAGCTGACGGGAGCTGCAGGAGAGGAAAGCGCTGTCTGCCAGCCCCCCTCCACTGAACTGCCAATGCCACTGGACCACAAGGGAGTGAGAGCCCCCCTCCCTGCCATGTATCAAGCAGGAAGGGGGACGAAAAAAAAATATAAATAATAATAAGTTAATATTTAAAAAAAATAATAATAAAATAAAAAATAATAATAATAAAAAAATTAATAAAACAAAAAAATAATAATATTAAAATAATTAAAAAATAATAAAAATGCCCACCCCCCACCAAGGCTCTGCATCACACTCTGCATCACACACACACACACTGCATTCATACACACAAACTGCACTCATACACACACTGCATTCGTACACACATAGAAACATAGAAACATAGAAACATAGAATGTGACGGCAGATAAGAACCATTCGGCCCATCTAGTCTGCCCAGTTTTCTAAATACTTTCATTAGTCCCTGGCATTATCTTATAGTTAGGATAGCCTTATGCCTATCCCACGCATGCTTAAACTCCTTTACTGTGTTAACCTCTACCACTTCAGCTGGAAGGCTATTCCATGCATCCACTACCCTCTCAGTAAAGTAATACTTCCTGATATTATTTTTAAACCTTTGTCCCTCTAATTTTAGACTGTCCTCTGTTTGTGGTAGTTTTTCTTCTTTTAAATATAGTCTCCTCCTTTACTGTGTTGATTCCCTTTATGTATTTAAATGTTTCTACCCCTGTCTCGTCTTTCCTCCAAGCTATACATGTTAAGATCCTTTAACCTTTCCTGGTAAGTTTTATCCTGCAATCCATGAACCAGTTTAGTAGCCCTTCTTTGAACTCTCTCTAAGGTATCAATATCCTTCTGAAGATATGGTCTCCAGTACTGTGTACAGTACTCCAAGTGAGGTCTTACCAGTGTTCTGTACAATGGCATGAGCACTTCCCTCTTTCTACTGCTAATACCTCTCCCTATACAACCAAGCATTCTGCTAGCATTTTCTGCTGCTCTATTACATTGTCTGCCTACCTTTAAGTCCTCAGAAATAATCACACTGCACTCATACACACACACACTGCATTCAAACACACACTGCATTCAAACACACACTGCATTCAAACACACACTGCATTCATACACACACACTGCACTAATACACACACACTGCACTCATACACACACACTGCACTCATACACACACACTGCACTCATACACACACACTGCACTCATACACACACTGCACTCATACACACACACTGCACTCATACACACACACACTGAATTCTCATACACACACTGCACTCATACACACACACTACATTCATTATATACACACACTGTAAATAAATATTCAATTAATATAATTTTTTTAGGATCTAATTTTATTTAGAAATTTACCAGTAGCTGCTGCATTTCCCACCCTAGTCTTCTACTCGAGTCAATAAGTTTTCCCATTTTTTTGTGGTAAAATTAGGGGCCTCGGCTTATATTCGGGTCGGCTTATACTCGAGTATATACGGTACCTTACTTCTATTACCCCCCCCCCCCCATAGACTCTGTCACAATATATATATTATTTATTTATTTATTTATTTATTTATTTATTTATTTACATAATTAAGTGATTTTATTCATTATAATTTGAGAGGCCTCCTGCCTGGCAACCCAGGCAGATAGTCCAGAGTATTTTGTTCGCAAGCCCTACATGATGGGTACTTTTACACTCAGGAGACTTTGCTGAACACAAATATTAGTGTTTCAAAAAAGTAACATATCACAGGAATATCGGCAGTGAAAGTACCATGTTTTGCATTTTTCACACACAAACTGCACTTTCACTCACAATATCATTGTTGTGTTATGTTTAACTGTTTTGAAACACTAATTTGTGTTCACTGAAGTCTCCCAGATAAAGCAGGACACCCAATGTACAGGTTTTATGGTGTCAAATATAATGCTTGAATTTCAATTATTTTACATTTAAATTTTCCAGACTGGTTATTGAAACATAGAATGTGATGGCAGATAAGAACCATTTGGCCAATCTAGTTTGCCCAATTTTCTACTTTCATTAGTCCCTGGCTTTATGTTATAGCTAGGATAGCCTAATGCCTATCCCAAGCATGCTTTAACTCCTTCACTGTGTTAACCTCTACCACTTCAGCTGGAAGGTTATTTCATGCATCCACTAACCTCTCAGTAAAGTAATACTTCCGGATATTATTGTTAAACCTTTGCCCCTCTAATGCTGTGGTAGTTTTTATTTTTTTAAATATAGTCTCCTCCTTTACTGTGTTGATTCCCTTTATGTATTTAAATGTTTCTATCATATCCCCCCTGTCTCATCTTTCCTCCAAGCTATACATGTGAAGATCCTTTAACCCTTCCTTGTAAGTTTTATCCTGTAATCCATGACCCAGTTTAGTAGCCCTTCTCTGAACTCTCTCCAAAGTATCCTTCTGGAGATATGGTCTCCAGTACTGCGTACTGGTGAGGTCTCACCAGTGTTCTGTACAATGGCATGAGCACTTCCCTCTTTCTACTGTTAATACCTCTACCTCTACAACCAAGCCTTCTGCTAGCATTTCCTGTTGCTCTATTACATTGTCTGCCTACCTTTAAGCCATCTGAAATAATTAGCCATAAATCCCTTTCCTCGGATGTTGGGGTTAGGACTCTATCAAATATTCTGTCCTCTGCCCTTGAGTTTTTATGTCCAAGATGCATTATCTTGCACTTATCCACATTAAATGTCTGCTGCCACAACCATTTTTCTAGTTTACCTAAATCGTTTGGCTTATCCCTATTGGAACATCAACCCTGTTACATATCTTAGTATCATCAGCAAAAAGACATACCTTACCATCAAGACTTTCTGCAATATCACTGATAAAAATATTAAAGAGAATGGGTCCAAGTAGAGATCCCTGAGGTACCCCGCTGGTAGTAAGACCATGCTTCGAATGTACTCCATTGACTACAACCCTCTATTGCCTGTCACTCAGCCACTGTCTTTTACAGTCAACAATATTGAAATCCAAACATACAAAAATGACAGTTTATTGATAAGCCTTCTATGTGTAACAGTGTCAAAAGCCTTAATGAATATTAGGTAAGCACTATCTTCTGCACCACCCTGATCTATCTATTATTTTAGTTACCCAATCAAAAAAGCACTAAGATTAGTTTGGCATGATCTCCCTGAAGTAATCCTATGTTGTCTCTGATCTTAAAATCTTTGTGATTTTAGATGTTCAACACTCCTATCCTTTAACATGGTTTACAATGTATTTTCCCACTACTGAAGTAAAGCTTACTGGCCTATAGTTGCCAGACTCCTCCCTACTACCTTTCTTGTGAACTAACTTCCAATCTTCTGGGACTACTCCTGTTAACAATGATTGGTTAAATAAATCTGTTAATGGTTTTGCTAGTTCACCACTAAGCTCTTTTAATAATTTTGGGTGTATTCCATCAGGTCCCATTGACGTATTTGTCTTTACTTTTGACAGAATAAATAGAACCTCTTCCTCTGTAAACTCACATATAACAAATGACTCATTTGTCCTTTTCCTTACTGAGGTCACTTTCCTTTATTTTCATCTGTAAATACTGAACAAAACTATTCATTGAGGCAGTCAGCTCGACCTTTATCCTCTTCTACATACCTTCCTTCTTTTGTTTTTAATCTAACTAATCCTTGTTTTACTTTCCGTTTCTCATTTATGTATTTAAAATGGTTTTTGTCCCTATTTTTTTTTACTGACTGTGTTATTTTCTCTTCTTTGTTGATTTGGAAGCTCTTATAACTTGCTTAGCCTCTTTCTGCCTAATCTTATAGTTCTGTCTATCTTCCTTACACTTGTTTTTTTTATAATTCCTAAATGCTAACTTTATTATTTTCACTATTTTGGCAATTTCTGCAGGGTACCACAGCGGTTTCTTCATTTTTTTTGCTTTTACTGACAAGCCTAATGCAATTTTCTGTTGCCTTCAGTAGTGCAACATTTTAAATCACATTCTCTTGGACTCCATTTAAACTGCTCCAGTCTGATAATGACTCCTTTACATATATTCTAATTTTAGAAAAGTCTGTTTTTCTAAAGTCTAACACTTTTGTTTTTATGTGGTGGGACTCAGTCACTGTTCTTATATTAAACCACACTGACTGATGATCAGAGGATCCTAAACTTTCACCTACAGTAATATCTGATACCAAATCTCCTTTTGCTAACACTAAATCTAGTATGACCTCTTTACGATTTGGCTCCTCACAACTTGTTTTATCGACAATCCTAATAGGGAGTTTAGCATATTTTTGCTCATGGCACAAGAAGCTATTTTTTGTTTTCCAGCTCACATCAGGAAGATTAAAGTCACTGCAGTCTTGCACAATTTTGACATAGAGGATGGTGGTTCCAAAAACTAGGTGCCTGAGCCTGCCTCCACAACACCACTACACTCGGTGCCTGAGCCTGCCTCCACAACACCACTACACTCGGTGCCTGAGCATGACTCCATAACACAAATACACTTGGTGCCTGAGCATAACTCCATAACACCAATACACTCTGTGCCTGAGCATGACTCCACAACACCAATACACTCGGTGCCTGAGCAAGACTCCATAACACAAATACACTTGGTGCCTGAGCATGCCTCCATAACACCAATACACTCGGTGCCTGAGCAAGACTCCATGACACAAATACACTCGGTGCCTGAGCATGCATCCATAACACCAATACACTCGGTGCCTGAGCATGACTCCATAACAACAATACACTCGGTGCCTGAGCATGACTGTCACTTCCTGCTCTGTTCTGTGGAGATGTCTGACCTTGGCTTCTGGTATCCAGTACTCTTTTTACAATCCTTGCTTAGTTTTTCTTGTTTTTTCTGGTTTTCTATTCTATGTCTGGTTTTCCTTATGCTGGGTTTTCTGGGTTCATTCCATTATTCCGTCCCTGGAATTCCAGGTCTCCTGGATTACTTTATATGTTTGTTTTATGTTGCCACACCCGTTTGTTTTCCATTTTCCTTTTGTTTCAGTCTGGACCTGCAGCAGTTTTTCAAGTCTCTGCCCTTTCTTGCAGGTAAGTGCTATTGTGGTTTAGTATGGTTCTTTTAGCGAACATTAGGCAGTGTAGGACCTGCCGAATATGATGTACATTGGCGTTGTGGCAGGCTTATGCAATATATGATCATATAATGTAACTAAATCCCCATACTTTTCATATATAGTGCTTAGTTATGTCTCCTCTTGTTTTGCCTATATCTTGTCTTGTTTTATTTTGTAATCCCAGTCCATGTACAGTCCTGTCCTGCCCCTGTTTAGTTAATGTTCCCTTATGTATTGTGTACATGTTCTGGGTTTAGCTTCCTATCCTTCTCTGGTTCTGGGTTCTACTAGTTCTGTCTTGTGTTCATGTTTGGTGCCTGTTCTAGTCTTGCCTTGTTTCTGTACTGGATACATTCTTGCTGCAGAGCCTCCCTATTCAGCTCCTGGGAGGTCTGCTTATTTCCTAGCTCCTAGTTCCTGGGATCCGCTGTAGCTGCATCAGGGTTCTGGTATATGGCCGCACAAACGCTGGTGCTCAACACCTTGGGGCGTGTGGTTACCCTGCACCAGGCCCTGATAATCCACTTCCACGCTGGAGACTCCCAACTTCTCAGTAGGCACTCAGGGGTCCCGGTTTCCGTACTGCCATACATGACAATGACTCCATAACACCAATACACTTCGTGGCTGAGCCTGTCTCCATAACACCATTACACTCTGAAAGTGCTGAAAATGAATTATGCAGAGCCACAGACTGTGCAATATGCCACAAATCTAAGTCTACCAGATCCTATTCACAACACCCTGGAGGTCAGTCTGCAGCAGTTATAGTGCCTGTGGCTGCTGCACCCCAGTCTGCATCCTCTGTACCTTGATTCACAGCCAGGAAACAGTGATTGCTCCAGCATTCCAAGATGGAAGCCGCTGCAGGAGGAGACTGGTCTGCAGTCAGAGGTTGGAGGAGGTGCGACTGAGGGGCGGAGTCAGTACAATGATGCATCCAAGATGGGACGAAGTCCCACAATCAGTCACATTGACCTCAGGCATAGTCCTCCTACAGGTGACACCAGGTTATGTGATTGAGCCACTCATTTATAAGCAGAGCACACCCCTTTCAGTCAGTGCTTGGTTGTTTTGTTGCCTGCCTCAGAACTCCAGTATTTCCTGTCCTTGCTGGTTTCCTGACTTTGCCTGCTCTATGGATTTTGCTGATTGCTACCAGCCCTGACCTCTGGACCATCTGACTCTGATTTCTGCCTGACCCTTCTTTGCATACCTTTGCCTTGGAGTTTTCTATTATTTTTATTAAAGCCCCCATGCCGTCACTGAACCAACAGAATCCTGTTCTCAGGATCTCTGTGGATTGTGCTTGTAAGGGAGAGCTTTTATTGCACCTGAGTTCCAGGACTGAACACGACCCAAGTGGCTTGTTACATGATGGCATACCATTTGCAAAAGTAGACAACCCAAGGTATTGCAAATGGGGTATTTACAGTCTTTTTTAGTAGTCACTTAGACACAAACGCTGGCAAAATTTAGCGATCTAATTAGTTTTTTTGCATTTTTCACAAACATGAGCATGTATCGTGTAGTAACATCTTCCACAGGATGACATGTCGACATCAAACCACAGCTTGCATCCACAGTCTGCAGATCCTGTGCATCTGCCATCACTTGTGAGAGGTGTCCAAGACAAGAAGGATGTCTTGTGAGAGTACATGCTCGTTTGTCTGGTATGTGGAGTAATGAGTGGGTGGGTGAAAGCTAAGAGGCACAGACTGCAGGTGCACCCGCCATTTGTACTGTATCTTCCGTGGTACCTTTTCATGAACACATGGGGTAGGCCCACTCAGGTGGCGTCGACTAGCAATATGGACCAGGGGTGCCACAATTAGGGCTCCAGGCATTGAGGTAAGTCTGCTCTTACCAAGCATAGCCCAAAGATCACACAGATGTGGTCAAAAATCAAAAGGAGAGAGTCCATTGGTAAAAGGTGACAACAGGAAAGTGCCTCCAGCTGTAGGTCCCATAAGGGTAGCTATTTTGGGAACCAGGCCACAGCCCTAGGTTTCAGCTGTAAGTCATATGTACATGTGACTCTGACAGTATACCAGTGAGTACTGGGGTATTCCCCATCTGTGACATCCATAGATTGTGCAATGTCCGTTATCTGGAGGTTGTGGAAGAAGTCACTGGTCATTAGGTGTATGATCTGTCTTAAGTCTATAATTCTATAATTTTTCCTTCTGGCCATAGATGAATATATCTTATGATATCTGCCTCTTTGAGATTTCTAAAATAAAAGGTTGGAGATGGGAATACTGTAGATCGAATTTAATTCTCAACCTATCCCAGATATATAAGGTATTCAGAATGGAAGGGCAAGATATGCGTAAGGCATCCTTAAGAGCTTTTACAGCCACATAATAAAATTAAGGTAGATGGGATTCTATAAGGCCTGTCTCCAGATCCACCCATCGTTTGTCTCCCAAAGAGGTATGCCACATTATGTTTTGGGATAGTTGTGCGGCAGAATAGTTTATGAGAAGGTTTGGGAGACCCAAACCACTACAATTTCTTGGTCTGTAGAGAAGGTTTCTAGCTAGTCCTTGGCATTTGTTCAATCATATGAACTCGTCTATTGTTATTTGTAAGCTCTAAATCCCCTTTGGGGACCTTAATGCTTGAAATAGAAATTGAAGTCTGAATTGAATCTTCATTTTAATACAGTGTATCCTTCCTATCCAGAATATGGGTTTAGTTCGCCACCCCTTTCATTCCGTTTTTAGAATGACAATACGTGTTATATAGTTATCTGAAAAAAGAGTAGAGTGAGAAGATCCCACTTGAATCCCTAGTCATCAGATGGATCATACAAAAGAGATACCAAAATCTGTGCCTTGTTTTGTCACTTCTCTGTATGGTATATGAAAGGGTATTGCGCATGATGGAATTATTTTTCTTATATCCGGATTTGGCTCCAAATTAATCTAACAGCTGAAAAAGACGTGAGAATGATTGACAGTGGATATTAGTACATCATCTGCATAAGCTACTAATTTGTAACAAACAAGTCCTCCTGGGATTTAGTCACCATCTTGCCATGTTTTCTGATCTGTTGCTTTCTGGTCTCCTAGGCAGTCAGGAGATCAGTGTAGAGCCTTTTACGTACTTTTGTTTATTGCTGGTTAGCAACGTGATGCCCGTGGCATGCTGGGAAACATCGCAAGATTGCAGCCGGATCCCAGGAGGACTCCAATCATTCACTAATCACAGAGAGGGGGTGTCTTTGGACTTAATCACTGTTTTTTTCATGTATATAAGGGTGAGTGTGTTGTAAGGTGGGAGGGACATGGTGCACTGAGAAAGGGAATACCCGAAACGTTTGTGATATTCTGTCCTTCAAATAAATACCAGTACCACCTTGGTGTGCACACGGCAACTTTTTGTGCAGCCTCTTGTTTGTTCTATCTACCCTTTTACCACCATCATTAATCCCAATGATGGTTATCAGATTACAGTGAGCACTATTGTTTGCCGTTTTTTCTTTTTTTTTTTTTCATATATCAAACCCCACATTGAGGGTCCAGCCCCCAGATCTACATATCCTTCAGTGGGGATTGTACCACTGCATGCTGCATTGGTCTTATAGCTCTCTCAAATGTGTGTGATAATACCATATACATTAATGTTGTATGTACAGCACCTAGCCCCATACACTCTGCACCATCATTGGTTATCATCTTCTTTTATTTCATATACTTTCACCAATTGAAGTCTGGAAGGTCACCAGTTGAGAACAGACTCCTGCAATTGTGCACTAATTGGACTTTATATTGGTGCAACCTATATTTTGTATATATTGGTTTCAGATATTTTGCTTGGCACAAATGGATGGCATGGGTCATAGCAAAGAATTTTTCAAGAATCCCAAAAAAGAACAATGTTTCGAGTTTTAATCACATTCCACAACCAATCAAGAATTGTACTTTTCCGAGATGTATCAGGCTAGCCTATAGAATACTGTCACCATATCTGATAATGCATATGCTTTTATGGCCAAGTTTATGGGATAAACATACACAAATGTATAAGTGATGGGGATTTAAACACACCAAAAGTATCATCTAACCCTTTCACCACAATCCACCTCTATCTACTTTCTTTAAATGCACATTTGGTGTCATTAGCTTTTCTGGCCTCTTGAGGTAATTGATTACACAATTTAGTAATGGCACTCAGACAATCGTCACTATGTATCTGTATTTCAGACATCTAGAGGGAATACTACTGCTGAAGACCACATCCTCAGTAGCCTTCAGTAGTCTTTTCATATCACAGGACCACCAGTTGTGGGCAAAAGAAACAATATACAGTCATGCAGATAATATGAATTTGTCATTAAGTACATTCTTTTGGTTACATTTACCACCAATGAGAACCTGATGTATGCTTCCAAAACCAGGGGCAATAATAGCTATGCCCAGGGCTCGAGTCCTGCAGGAACGCGTGGGAACGGCACTTTTTTTTTAGCAGGAACGCCGTTCCCGCTGTTGCTGCAGGACTCATGCCGCTCCAAAATGCCCCCCGTGTTCCCCCTGTCATGGGGGGGCCCAAGAGGTGGCCAAATGGCCACCTGCTGGCCCCCCCCCCCGGCGGGCGGCTCTCCCTCTGTCACACGCGGCGAGGGAGCTGTGTCCTCTCTGCTCCCTCTCGCCGCGCTCCATTTGCTGATGCTGGGAGCCGGAATATGACGTCATATTCCAGCTCCCAGCATCAGCAGACAGCCTGTGCGGCGCGAGGGAGGAGAGAGGACACAGCTCCCTCGCCGCGTGTGATATGGAGACAGACGCCTGCCCCACTGGACCCCAGGAACACGTCCACGCCAGCTCTCCAGGTAGGGAGGGTGGGTGGACATTTTTTTAGTTAAAAAAACAAACAAACAATTTATGTGTGTTTGTGTGAGTGTCTGAGTATCTGTGTGTCTGTGAATGTATGTGTGTGTCTGTGAATGTATGTGTGTGTCTGAATGTATGTGTGTGTCTGTGAATGTATGTGTGTGTCTGAATGTATGTGTGTGTCTGTGAATGTATGTGTGTGTCTGAATGTATGTGTGTGTCTGTGAATGTATGTGTGTGTCTGTGACTGTGAATGTGTGTGTCTGTGAATGTGTGTGTGTCTGTGAATGTGAGTGTCTGTGCATGTGTCTGTGTGTCTGTAAGTGTGTGTGTCTGAGTGTATGTATGTGTTCTGTGAGTGTGTGTGTGTCTGTGTGTGTGTATCTGAGTGTATGTGCCTGTGAATGTATGTGCCTGTGAATGTATGTGTGTGTGTCTCTGTGAATGTATGTGTGTGTGTGAGTGTATGTGCGTGTCTGAGTGTGTGTGTGCAGGCGTATATGTGTGTCTCTGTGTGTGCACGCGTGTGTGTATATACACGAATACACAAGTGTATTTTATTATTTTTTTTGGGGGGGGAGAGGGAATCTTGGGAGAGTTCCCACACTTTATTCCCCAGGACTTGACCCCTGGCTATGCCTGTCCATTCTCCTGTAATAGCATCAAGCCCCCATACTTTCTGATTGTGAGTTATTTCCTCCTGTTCCATTGTACAAGATACACATCCAAATGTCCTCATACAGTTTCTGCGCAAATAACATAATTTTGGTATCCCCTTTTAATGATGTATATGTGCTCACATATCTGCGTCCACAGACATCTGGACGTCTTGCCCACATACTGGAGACCATATGGTCACATGAGGACATACACAATATTTTTGGAACTGCATAATATAAATTAATAAATATAATTTTCTTTTTCAGAATTAGCCCTGTCATAAAATCATTCAAATTTTTTCTACCTATTCTCAGTTGTTCTACATCCCATACAACTGCCACAAAAGTGGAATCTTTTTGTGTTTTTTGTGGTCTCTGTAAAGATTAAAAAATCCCTTACTGCTCTTTTCTAAAAATCATTAAGTTAATCTTTGTTATAAGTTACTAGCCCTTCTAAAAATAACCCTATGGTTTCCTCCCGCATAAGCTGTGATTATGTTATCCTGTAAAAGAGTATGCCAATTTTTCTTTAAAACCTTTTGTAACCAGTTAAAGTAAAAGGTGACTGAAAATGGAATAAATAAACATGTGGGGGAGGGGCTGTGTCACATACAAATGAGCGACTGAATCACTAAATATAAATTATAAACCAACGTGAGTACGTGAGCGCTCCAAATAATAAATCATTACCACTTAAAAAACTGCACTCCAGAGAACGGCAACTACCGATCAGAATAACAATTAATATAAATGATACTATATGACCAGTCACATGTATAAACAAATCAATAGTGACTGATTCAATGGACCCAGATCACTCTGGGATTGTCTCAAATAATATATCGTAACAATTAGATCAATATACTGTCAAATATCCAACATAATATTTATTGAACATATTAAAAACAATAAGATCCAATAAGACATAGATATAATATTGATAAATGTATCACACAAACAGTAACAATGTTGTCCGGAACAGTGTCAAAAACCACAGTGTGGGGCCCCCTACACTAATGGCAATCTGTAGCAACTGGAACTGGAAGTGTGCAAAGTAGAAAAAATACATAATAAGTAGGTCCAAGGGTCACATAAAATACGTATCAAAGACCGGGATGTGAAGGGTGTCTCAGCAATGCCCCAATACATCCACTATCCCGGGGGGAGGGAGCTCTTAAACCCAGCAGACAACCAGGTCTAAGCTAAGGGTCTTGCTGTGGGAGATATCCCCATGCTTGAAAAAAACTCTGGGGGCAAGCCAGAGAAACTTACCCTGTCCGCCCGACCTTCGTGTAAGGTTAGAGGAGCACGCCAAACTACCCACCATGAGATAGGGTGTATGTGCAACTCTGGTCACAGCAGTTGCTGAGAATCCCTTCCGGATCGTAATGAAACAGAGCTGGAGGTGCAGTGAAGACGGAAAGCAGAACGTCTACGAGTTTCATCCCCTGTGGAGGACATTATCAAGACTGGGATCTGCTGTCCACAGTATGGGAATATATACCCTCAGTGAGGTGAATAATGGTAATGATATAATCAATTAAGTAAAATTTAATGTAGGGCATATAGCCTAATGAGTATATTTGTAATGGAGGAAAAACAATCAAAGAAAAATAAATAAAAACCAGCAAGTATAACTGATGTTACTATATCATTAATTATAAAAAAATTCAAAAGGGGTAAATCACCTGAACAAGTACATATAAATCAAAATAAAAATGCAAGTGAATAAAAAACAACGATCAAATCAATGGTAATGACCTCATCAATTCAAAGATATTATGAGGTTTAAAACCAAGATATGCAGAATAGGCAATATATATATATATATATATATATATATATATATATATACAATGAGGAAAACCAAACATCAAATCCAAATCATGATCTTTTCATCTGTAAAATATATCCACAATAGAGAATCTTTTAGGGGGTTAATTTTTTTTTTAGGGCCCCCACTCGCCGCTCAGGGGTGGGGGCCGGGGGGAGGACAATAGGTCTCCCTTATTGGTATTTAGGGCCCCCACCCACCGCTCAGGGGTTGGGGCCAGGGAGGAGGAAAATAGGTTCCACCCCTCATCGGTATTTAGGGCCCCCACCCATCGCTCAGGGGTTGGGGTCAGGGGGGGCTAAAATAGGTCCCCTGTCAGGATCGGGACAGGGATCCAACACGCAGAGTACAAAGAGTAGCCAGATACGTATACCGGACCTTAGAATGGCCGGACTAACGTAAGTAGTACAGTATAGAATGGTCAAAGACAAGCCGAGGTCGAGGGTAACAGAAGACAGGTAAGCGAGAGACAAGCTGAATCAAGGGTAACAGAGATAAGCAGAGTAAGGTAAACAAGCCGGGTCAAAACCAAAAGGGATAATAGAATACACAAGCACTGAGTGACTAGAACAAGCTAGAACCACGACAGGGCAATGAGCTAATGAAAGAAGCTCTGTTAAATACCCTGTTCAGAGCAGTAACCACGCCTCCAAGGCGTCCTGATTGGTCCTGCAGCAATTGAGTGACAGGTCGTTCCGGAGGAGTGTCCTGATGACAACTTCCTGCCTAGATGCTGTAAAAGGCAGTCACTCCCTCGCGGCCGTCCTTGCATGACCGGATAGACCGTGGGGAAGGGAGCCATCAGGCCGTCCGGATGGAGGAACAGCTAAGTCTCTACATTTTTCGGAGGTAGAGACCACAGGTACCCTGACAGTACCCCCCCTCTCAGATACGCCCACCGGGGGAATACACCAGGGCGAGAAGGGAATCTAGAGTGAAACGCCCTGCGGAGACGGGGAGCATGCACCTCCTCCTGAGGTACCCAACTTCTCTCCTCAGGACCATAACCCTTCCAGTCGACCAGATATTGCAGTCTCCCCCGGGAGATTTGAGAATCAACGATGGAATTGACCTCATACTCCTCCTGACCCTCCACCTGAACTGAGCGGGGAGGGGCGATCGTGGAGGAGAACCTGTTACATATTAATGGTTTTAGCAAGGAAACATGAAATGAATTAGGAATGCGTAAGGCATTAGGCAACGCTAAACGATACGCAACTGGGTTGATTTGAGACAGTACCCTGTAAGGTCCAATATATCGAGGAGCAAACTTCATAGACGGCACCTTTAACCGAATGTTTCTAGTACTTAACCATACTCTATCGCCTGGAACAAACACCGGTGCTGCCCTTCTACGTTTGTCAGCGTGTCTTTTAACCAGCGTAGAATTGTGCAGAAGGATTTGTCGAGTTTGATCCCACAACTTTCTTAAATTGGCAACATGAACATCCACCGACGGTATCCCTTGAGAAGAAGACTCCGAAGGAAGGATGGAAGGATGAAAGCCATAATTCAAGAAAAAAGGGCTAGAATGCGTAGAATCACAAATGAGATTGTTATGTGCAAACTCCGCCCAAGGAATCAAACCGACCCAATCGTCCTGGTGTTCTGAAACGAAACAACGTAAATATTGTTCAACTTTTTGGTTAGTGCGTTCAGCAGCTCCATTGGACTGAGGATGATAGGCAGAGGAGAAATTCAATTTGATGCCTAGTTGGGAGCAGAATGATCTCCAAAAACGGGAAACAAATTGGGAGCCTCTGTCAGAGACAATTTGGGAAGGTATCCCATGCAAACGGAAAATCTCCCTGGCGAATATCTCCGCTAATTCGGGCGAAGATGGGAGTTTAGGTAAGGGAATGAAGTGAGCCATTTTAGTAAATCTGTCTACCACAGTGAGGATGACAGTCTGCTTTTTAGAAATAGGCAAATCAACAATGAAGTCCATTGCCAGGCAGGACCAAGGCTTTTCAGGAACCTCTAAAGGGTGCAGAAATCCGCATGGAAGCGAATGGGGTAGCTTGGTCTTGGTGCAAACTTCACATGCCCCGATGAATTCTTTAATATCCTTGCGTAAGTCAGGCCACCAAAAATCTTTAGAGACCAGCGCATAAGTCTTGCGGATGCCAGGATGCCCAGCCACCCTGCCGTCATGGAGACAGCGCAGCACCTCCAGTTGGAGAGCCGCAGGAACGAAGTGCCGATCCCCAGGAGTCTGTTTGGGTGCCAAATGCTGAAACTTCATGATCTCAGAAAGCAATGGAGAGTGAATCCTGAGATTCGTGTTCGCGATGATATTCCCCTTAGGAACTATGGAGGACAGAAGTGGTTCAGTTATAGTGGATGGTTCATATTGACGAGACAAAGCATCGGCTTTAGAGTTCTTAGAACCAGGTCTATACGTAAGAACATAATTAAAGTGAGTGAGGAACAAAGCCCAGCGAGCCTGCCTGGCGGACAAGCGCTTAGCCTCCCCAATATAAGACAAGTTCTTATGATCCGTTAGAATAGTAACAGGGTGTAGTGTCCCTTCCAGTAAATGTCTCCACTCCTTTAAAGCCTTAATGACCGCTAACAGTTCCCTCTCCCCGATGTCATATCTGCTCTCAGGCCCAGAAATTTTTTTAGAGAAGAAACCACAAGGGTGTAACGGTTTATCCACCCCTAACCTTTGAGACAGAACAGCCCCAACTCCTGTCTCAGAAGCATCGACCTCGAGCAAGAAAGGCAGAGTCGTATCAGGATGAACTAGAATGGGAGCTGAGGCAAAAAGTTCCTTGAGAGTCTTAAAAGCAACAAGAGCTTCCTCAGACCAGAACTTAGTATCAGCCCCTTGTTTGGTCATATTGGTAATAGGCGCAATGATAGAGGAGTAACCCTTAATGAAGCGCCTATAGTAGTTGGAAAAACCAATAAACCTTTGGATAGCCTTGAGTCCTTTGGGCAAAGGCCAGTCTAAAATAGATTGGAGTTTACCAGAATCCATTTTAAAACCTTCCCCAGAAATCACGTACCCAAGAAAATCTACCTGAGACTGATCAAAACTGCACTTCTCCAATTTGCAGTATAGACCATGTTGCAGAAGTTTGTGTAACACCTTTCTGACCTGTCTATGGTGAGTCTCAATCTCCTTAGAGTGTATTAGTATGTCGTCCAGGTAAACAATAACACAATCATGCTGAAACTCCCTAAGTACCTCATTAATCAACTCTTGAAATACTGCAGGAGCATTGCATAGTCCAAATGGCATAACAGTGTATTCGTAATGGCCATACCGGGTATTGAATGCCGTCATCCACTCGTGACCTTGCTGGATTCTCACCAAATTGTAAGCCCCTCTGAGATCTAACTTGGTGAAGATTTTGGAGCCCTTAAGACGATCAAATAACTCGGTAATCAGTGGGATAGGATAGGCATTTCTGACAGTTATTTTATTCAAGCCTCGGTAATCGATACACGGTCTCAGCGTACCATCCTTCTTCTTAATGAAAAAGAACCCCGCCCCGGCCGGAGAAGAAGACCTCCTGATGAATCCCTTTTCTAAATTCTCCTGAATATACTCCTCTAGAACCGAGTTTTCCTGAACAGACAAAGGATATACATGGCCCCTCGGAGGCATAGTCCCGGGTAGAAGCTTAATTTTACAGTCAAATGACCTGTGTGGCGGCAAAGAATCGGCATTCTTCTTGTCAAACACTGCCCTTAAGTATAGGTAAAGGTCTGGTATTTGTCTTTCTGTGGCCTGAGTAGGGTTCTCCTGTATGTTAATATTAGCTAATGGAGAAACCTTGCACAAACACCGATCCTGGCAGCCCTGGCCCCACGAGAGTATCTCCCCTAATTCCCAATCGATAATAGGGTTATGTTCTTTCAACCATGGGTACCCCAGAACTATGGGAACGGAAGGAGACGAAATGAGCAGAAGAGATAAATTCTCCACGTGTAGGATACCAACATTTAACTCAATGGGTATGGTCTCACGAAAGATAACAGGGTCTAGTAGTGGTCTACCATCTATGGCCTCAACGGCCAAGGGTGTCTCCCTTAGCTGGGATGGGAAATTGTTTTTACTAGCAAAGGCGTGGTCGATAAAATTCTCAGCAGCACCAGAATCTATCAAAGCCATAGCCCTTACTACTTCCCCCCCGCAAGTTAAGGAAACTGGTAGCAGAAGCCTGTGATCTTTATAATTAGGAGTAGAGGACAAAATAGAAACACCCAAGGCCTGTCCTCTAGAGAGACTTAGGTGCGAGCGTTTCCCGGGCGGTTAGAACAGTTCGAGAGTAAATGACCCTTAGCTCCACAATACATACACAAACCCTCTCTTCTCCTGTACTGTTTTTCCTCCTCAGAGAGGCGGGTATACCCTATCTGCATAGGTTCAGGAAGCAAAGATACCGTGGAGTCAGGACTTGGAAAAGCGGGAGCTAACCTAAAAGAAGGTCTCCGGTTCCTCTCTCGAGTGTTCTGTCTCTCTCTTAAACGTTCATCTATACGAGAGATGAACGAAATTAAATCCTCTAAATTCTCAGGGAGTTCTCTGGTAGCAACCTCATCAAGGATTACTTCAGATAAGCCATTCAAAAATACATCCATATACGCCTGCTCATTCCACTTGACCTCTGACGCCAGAGACCTGAACTCTAGTGCATAATCCACCAGTGTTTGGTTCTCCTGTCTCAGACACAACAGTAATCTGGCTGCATTAACCTTTCTACCTGGAGGGTCAAATGTTCTTCTAAAAGCAGCTACAAAGGCGTTATAGTTATAAACTAATGGGTTATCGTTCTCCCATAATGGGTTGGCCCATCTCAGAGCTTTCTCAATAAGTAAGGTGATAATAAATCCTACCTTTGCCCTATCTGTAGGATAAGAGCGAGGTTGCAATTCAAAGTGGATACTAATTTGGTTTAAGAAACCACGACACTTCTCAGGAGACCCACCATAGCGTACTGGGGGGGTAATGCGAGAAGAAGCACCCACTGTGGCTACCTCTAGACCTGAACCGACAGGAGAAACAGGGGTATTACGTATCTCCTCTGGTGGGTTATTGGCACGAGATAATAGAGCCTGTAGCGCAAGCGCCATCTGATCCATTCTGTGATCCATGGCTTCAAACCTAGGATCAGGAGAAGCCAGCTGACTGTTTGTACTTGCAGGATCCATTGGCCCTGTCGTAATGTCAGGATCGGGACAGGGATCCAACACGCAGAGTACAAACAGTAGCCAGATACGTATACCGGACCTTAGAATGGCCGGACTAACGTAAGTAGTACAGTATAGAATGGTCAAAGACAAGCCGAGGTCGAGGGTAACAGAAGACAGGTAAGCGAGAGACAAGCCGAATCAAGGGTAACAGAGATAAGCAGAGTAAGGTAAACAAGCCGGGTCAAAACCAAAAGGGATAATAGAATACACAAGCACTGAGTGACTAGAACAAGCTAGAACCACGACAGGGCAATGAGCTAATGAAAGAAGCTCTGTTAAATACCCTGTTCAGAGCAGTAACCACACCTCCAAGGCGTCCTGATTGGTCCTGCAGCAATTGAGTGACAGGTCGTTCCGGAGGAGTGTCCTGATGACAACTTCCTGCCTAGATGCTGTAAAACTTCCTGCCTAGATGCTGTAAAAGGCAGTCACTCCCTCGCGGCCGGATAGACCGTGGGGAAGGGAGCCATCAGGCCGTCCGGATGGAGGAACAGCTAAGTCTCTACCTCTTTCGGAGGTAGAGACCACAGGTACCCTGACATCCCCCTCTTATTGGTATTTAGGGCCCCCACCCGCCGCTCTGACTGGGGTTAAGACAATAGGTCTCCCCTCCCTTATTTTACTTTAGGGCCCCCACCCACCGCTATGGGGTGGGGGCTGCGGGGGAGGACAATAGGTCCCCCCCTTATTTTACTTTAGGGCCCCCACCCACCGTTCAGGGTTTGGGGTCGGGGGGCAATAGGTCCCCCCTTAAGGTCAGAAGCCCCCCAATCGCGCAGCACGGGTGGGGGCTCGGGAGGGGTGACACTGTTTTCATTTGTTTGCTTTTTTTTTTTTACACAGTGAGCAGCCACAGACTTTATTTCATTTTTGAGTATCTCTGGTGTCCTTGACCTTGGCTTTCTATTTTGACTCTGTTTTTAAGTTAACCTGGCCACTCTATACATACCTTCTCTCTTTATATTCCTTCATTCTGGTAACTGTTTCCCTATACTCTGTGTGTGGGGGTTACCCAATCTTGACAACAGTGAGCTTGTCTATAGTAAGCTTGTGTGACAGTGAGCTTGTCTGTACTAAACATGTGTGTGACTAAGCTTGTCTATACTAAGCATGTGTGTGAGTAAGCTTGTCTGTAGTGAGCATCTGTGTCAGTGATCATGCTAAGCTTATGTGTCAGTAAGCTTATCTGTAGTGAGCATGTGTATGTCAGTGACGTGTCTGTAGTTAGCATGTGTATGACCGTGAGCTTGTCTGAAGGCAGCATGTGTGTTTCAGTGAGCTTGTCTGTAGTGAACGTGTGTGACAGTGAGATGGTCTGTAGCAAGTTTGTGTGTGTGTTAGTGAGCTTGTATGTGTCAGTGAGCTTGTCTGTAGTGAGCACATGTGTCAGTAAGCTTGTCTGTCCAAATGAATGTCATATATATGTTTATTTGTCTATGTGGGTTCAAATAAGTAGGTTGCATTATCAAAAGAGTAAACATTAGGATTCAAGAACATCTGGACAATACTAAGAACAGTGCAGAGGACCATTCAGCTCCAGTACATTGTAAATAAGCACATAATTGTCTAAGTATTGGTAGGTCATTAATATAAAACAACTCCCAAAAAATGTAAGGGGGTAAAGATTTTATGAATACAAACAACAGAGAAGAAGTTAAATGCATATATGAACTGAACACTTTGATTCTGAGGGGTTTAAAACAGGACTCTGAATTATGTCATTTTTTTATAATTGCAATTAAATATTTATTTTCCCAATTTATTATTTTTTAATATTTTTTAATTATTTTTAATGTTTTGTTAGCTTTTTTTTTGTGATTTTCCCTCAAACCTATGTCACTTCTATATACCCAACCTTTAAAGGCACTAATTTAATTTGTCTTGTCATTATGTTTTTATTATCACAGATATATATTAAATTGGTGTTAGTTGTATGGATTTTTTAAAGACTAATTAATATGCATATCGTCTCTTTATTTTGTTATTAGATTTTTATCATTATTGACATATATTAGATCAGTGCTTTTCTTATGGAAATTTACAAGTAAAAAGCAAATATTTTCCAAGACGGACATTTCCCTTGCACCTCTAACCAGTGGCGGAACTACGGCAGTCGCAGGGGTCACAGCTGCGACCGGGCCCATCTCTCTAAGGGGCATGGCCGCCCTGCAGACTCCTGTGATAGAGGTGCCCACCAGCTATGTAACGAGGTCCCCGGCACGCATGGTATACTTGCCAGGCAGCATGTTCAGGGGCCCATCGAGTGGGCTATACTGTTAGGGAATATATTTTCAGGGGACCCGGTCAGCACTGCGGCTCTTTAACAGCACGACTGGGCCCCCTGTGATGATGTCAGACACAGAGAGAAAGCGACTGCCCTGATCACTTCCTCCCAGCAATCACAGAAAGCCGTGCAGGAGGAGGAAGGAGAGGCAACTCTGACTGCCATCATCCTGAGCCACTGGACCCCAGGGAAAGTCACCTGCCTGCACCTAAAAGGTAGGAAACAGGAGGCTCTATAAAACATTTTGTGTCTGTGTTAGTGTATGTGTCTCTTTATGTATGCCTGTATGTATGTGTGTCTGTACGTATGTGTGTTTGAATGTATTTGTCTGTGTGTTTGTTTCTTTCTGTATGTTTGTGTGTCTGCATGTGTGGGGGCGGGGAGGGATGAGGGTATATGTATGGAGGGGAGGGCAAGGCAATTTTCGCAATGTCATTCAGTGGCAGGCAAAGTGTCACGGCTCTCACCGTGACATCCAAACGGCCAGATGTGGTTGCCCCAGAAGTGCCCAACAGAGGATTTGGACTGTTGTCCATCTGTGTCCTGGTCTTGCTGTCTTGCCTCTGAGCCCCAATTCGGTTCTTGTTTCCAGCCTGATGTTTATGATGCCTTATCTCCAGCTGGACTTTACCTGTGGCTGCTCCTATCAATCTGAGCCCACCTGAACCTGATGGCCCAATTAGCCAGGTATAAGATACTGCCTCTCCCAAGAGGGTAGTGTCAGTTCATTGACTCTGGTTCTGCTGTCTGGTTTCTGTTTTTGAGTTTCCAGATCGTTTGTGCTCCAGTTTGTTCCTGGCTTCTGACTTTGTCTTATCCATATCGTGTATCCTGACTTCTGGCATCCTCTAACTTTGTCTTACCCTTGTTTATCCTGACTTCTGGCACCCTCTGACTATTAGTGGTAAAAGGGGGTAAGTGCTGCGCTAGGAACTAAAATACAGTAATTAATAACATTAAAAACCAGACCAAATGGTCACAATGAATAGGCAACAACAAAATAGGTCTATGAAAAAGTCTCTGTAAAATCGAAAAAAAGAGTCCTTCCAAGTGGTAAAAATATTGTATAAAAATAAATAAATGAAACGTCTCACTGATATAGCTGGATGGGATATGTGTACAGTCCTCAGGAGTTGATCCGTCCGGGTTGTAAAATAATCCGTATATGTGAAGACAAAATTGGAAACACGACAAACTGCCAATGGTGAAGTATTGCAGATCCAAGGATAAAATAAATAAAATGAAAAGAGGATAATACACTCACATTTGGAGGAGCTTGGACCAGCTCTAGGATGAAGGGCATTTAGCGGTATAACCCCCGCTACGGGATATACTGGAAAGGTGCGTCCGTCAATCCGACCTTGGTTTTGTCATACTCCAAAATATATAAAAAACAGCAATAGTGCTCTCAATTGGAAAAGTATATTTAAAATAAGTTAAAAGAAAATATACTTACAAGTATAGAGCAGAAAATACTGCTCTATTGATACAGCGCAGGTGGAATGATCCCCACCTAGGATTTCTTGACTCAGGATACAAATAAAAAATGCCAGGAACAGTAAATAAAAAAGTGCATATCCTTGGATCCGCAATACTTCACCATTTGCAGTTTGTTGTGTTTCCAATTTTGTCTTCACATATACAGATTATTTTACAACCCTGACGGATCAACTCCTGAGGACTGTACACATATCCCATCCAGCTATATCAGTGTATTTATTTATTTTTATCCAATATTTTTACCACTTGGAAGGACTCTTTTATTCGATTTTACAGATACTTTTTTATAGACCTATTTAGTTGTTACCTATTCATTGTGACCATTTGCTCTGGTTTTTACTGTTATTAATTACTGTATTTTAGTTCCTAGCGCAGCCCTTACCCCCTTTTACCACTTTCAGTCTGTTTCATTAGGGTCTTGAGGGATTCCCTAATTAGGGTTGCTGCTTATACTTCTGTTATCTAGCGCAGACTCTTCCCCCCTGTTTTTACTCTCTGACTATTGGCTTACTCTCGACGATTCTCCAGCTTGTGTCCTTGCCTGTACTGCGACTGTACTGCCCTTACCCCCTTTTACCACTTTCAGTCTGTTTCATTAGGGTCTTGAGGGATTCCCTAATTAGGGTTGCTGCTTATACTTCTGTTATCTAGCGCAGACTCTTCCCCCCTGTTTTTACTCTCTGACTATTGGCTTACTCTCGACGATTCTCCAGCTTGTGTCCTTGCCTGTACTGCGACTTGGAGCAATATCCTGCACAGCCCCTGTGCACAGACTCACAGGTCAGGTGAATTCTTAACTGAGCACCTTGACCTGTGTTTAATTGCAAGGGTGAGCATGTATCTCTGCCTACCGGGCTCCCAGGTAAGCCCTGACACAAAGGTCATAGGAATTGAGATTTCAGGAATGTTAGCCGGTCTTTTTCAATTACTTACCTACAGATGGAAAGCATCAGCACATCACCATATAGATGATGATTGGGAAATGTTTAATTGATGTATGTATTTATATGTGTTTAGGCAACAAAACAAATTCACAGGCACTCCAATTGTGAAAGCCGCAGGCAGATTTATTGTCATAAAATGAGCAGCAACGTTTCGACCTAGCAATAGGTCTTTGTTATTGCTAGGTCAAAACGTTGCTGCTCATTTTGTGACAATAAATCTGCCTGCGGCTTTCACAATTGGAGTGCCTGTGAATTTGTTTTGTTGCCTTGTCGTGTTGAGATTGCTGGTCCTGTTCCGCAGCACCTGTGGCCGCTGAGAGTGTTTGCGGTTTCTGCAACCTATTTTTGCTATGTTGTATATGTGTTTAGGTCATTTTGCTATTCACTACAAACTGAGGAAGATATAAGAAACATAGGCAAAACTTATTTTGGTACTTTTAAAGCAACTTTTATTAAAGTTTCTATTTGAGTACACACTTCCGCGTGGAAATGTCCTTGAGCCATATTGCTTTTTAAGGTTGTGCCTGTCATTTATAACCTTTAGGTGATTTCAGTCTGGGCCCCTATGTCTGGCTCAGTCTCATGTGACCGTTATGCCATGCAGTCTACACTATTATGTTTTGTTTTATTTCCTCCATGCTATGATAACAATCATTTTGATGAAAACTCCACATAGGCTATTTGGTGGCCTAAAAATGACCCACAGATCCACTTAGTGAGAGTTCAGTCCTACTGGTTCTATGTTTGTGAGTGTGGTTGCATACACTACATTTATTTCTCATTTTGTTCCTATTTACAGCACTATTATTTGTTTTTTGAGAACATACAGGGTGCAGATTAGTCCTGCGTGACACGCTTTGTACGTATTCTTTAGAAATACAATATACGTTTTTAGTGTTAGCATTATGCAGTTCCATGACCAATAGTCAATGTATGAGTGTACCTCTGTGGAGTATGTTTGAGTGTTGTTCAAAGCAGATTTGTAAAGTGCAAGAGTATAAGACTGGCATAGCACTCTTATGTGAGTAAAGCATGTCAGTTATCAAAAAACATATCTTTAATTTTTAAATGCCCAGTATAAAATTTGAAAATGAGACTTGATGTGACAAGCATCTTATACATATTTCATCAATAAACATTTTTTCATTATTTAAAGATTTATTACATACAGCACCACCTATTATTTATTAACTACAGTATGGGTATAGCTCAGAATGCAAACTGAATTGAATTAAGATGTTTAAATATTCATTAAACTTGTAAAAAAAAAAAAAAGTATCAATGTGAATTATGAATATCTACATGGAAAAGTAGGTTTCATTCAACATTTTAATCTTGCAATTTGGCCAAACTAGCTCAATTATAAGTGCAGAGGCAGATACCGTCTCAAGATATGGCATTTTAACTTCTCTACTACAGAATGTTTAAAACAAAAATAATTGATTCATGTGTTTTAAACACTAGAGGCATAACTTATAGGACATAAATGTAGGACAAAAGAACAATTGCAGAGGTTTTCTGCCCAGGAATTTCATGTATAACATAACATACAATTACAGGCTGTATTTGTTTATCTCCTTGCAGTAATATTGAGTTATCCCTTGTTTGCCAATGCCTCTAAAAGATTCAGAAAAAAATGTGATGTGCAAATACAAATATTATGATTGTCAGTTTTTCAAAAAATGAAATACAAAAACATTAACTTACCTTGCCAATGGGATAGGGATTCTACAGAAAAATTGAGAAAGTGTATTTAAAAATGCCTAAATAACATAAACACAAGGATTTTGTGATGGCATAATATGAACATGCAGTAATTACATTTGCAGAGCGCTGTATGAAGGGAGCTGTGTAGCGTAATGTACATTGTAGTATCCACAGTGATGCAAAATAGAGGACTGGCACAGAAAATAGTTTTGGGAAGAAGAGCAGAAATGGAAAAGCACATATATGTAGGTTTATCTGGTTTGATTTGTTTTGTGCTATTTACAAAATTAACCCTTGCGTGCATTTGTCGGTAATGATTGCATTGATATCAATCTATGTTTATAATGCCTATTTTTCATATGCACAAGGCTGAATTAGTCATTGTTCTTGCTTACCATTTGAGTGTAGAGATGACAAAGGCTGAAAATCTGACTGGATCAGAGGTTCCCAACCCAGTCCTCAAGTACCCTCTAACAGTCCAGGATTTAGGGATTACCCTTTTGTGTCTAGAACTTGGTTGGGAACAACTGAGCTAGATCAATAGAACATTTAGGTGCATGTGTGCCCACAGGAGTTCAGGTCAATGAAAATAAAGTTGGAGCAGTTTAATATCTGATTCGAAAAAAATATAAACTGAACTAGAAAAGCTGTGGATTTGTTTTTGTATTTTCTGTGTTCAGGTTATTGAAAATAAAGTTGTAGTAGTTTAATATTCATCTATCAAAATATACTTACATTTTGCATTTGGTATTCTTCATTCACCTTGACATAAAACAACCCTCCAAGCACACTCCAGGCACCAACATAATGTAACTGCACTTGATTTGGTTTTGGCCTTATTTGCATGCATTTTTCTTGACATTCAAATCTTATTGGCTTTGCAAAAAATAAGTTTGCAGCTTTCTGTTGTAATAACCCTGCTCCCTGAGCCACACCTACTCTTTTCATAAAACATCCATCTACTTGGAAGCATGTACTGTATGTACAAAGATCAGCCATGAGAAATCAGTGCAAGTTGAGCTGGTGACATGACTTTACCCCACAGCCAATCACTGTCTTCCTATTATCTGTTGCCTTTGCCTTTAGTACAACTTTTAAATAGTTAATAATAAAGAGTGATTAACTAATACTGCTCTCTCATTACCTGTGTTACAAAGTTCATGTTTTGTGAAAATACTGCATATTTAGCAATAAAAAAAAAAGAAAAATAGCATAAATATGCTATGAATATGAGGCTATGTTAATTTAGATTGTTTTGGGTCCTGGTGCCATCTGTGTAGTCAAAAAGAAAATTTTGGGGCACAGTTTTTAATTAATTAAAAATATACAACTTATAGTAAACATATGTTAAACCATACTGTTTTCTATAGACAAAATGATATGCTACCACTGGGAACACTATGAGTAGAATGGGAAATATTCATTTTTCAGCTACCTAACTAAAAATATATATATATATATATATATATATATATATATATATATATATATATATATATATATATATATTTACACACCCACTTTGTGGACCAACCAGCCAGGTTTGCTTTGATGATAAAAATAAATAAATAAATACCTAAAGTTGGCACTCAACAAGAGAAGAGCACCACATTCAATGAGACAGTGTCATTATGGGTATTACCAGTCTATGCAGGGCATGAACCCAAATTTATACTGGAAAAAGCTCTATCTAAA
Organism: Pelobates fuscus; assembly: GCF_036172605.1. Lineage (NCBI taxonomy): Eukaryota > Metazoa > Chordata > Amphibia > Anura > Pelobatidae > Pelobates > Pelobates fuscus. Next base: position 196,750,945 of record NC_086322.1, on the reverse strand, counting down.
GACAAACCTTTCTGTGGGCTTGAGAATAAAAGCTGTGGAAACCAATTTCCTCAGATATTCCTGTAAATAGACGAGTGGATAAGTATGTGTAGAGCAGTGAACCCTCTTCCATGCATTTAGGGTTCCCAATCACTGATGAAAAAAACAGGTATCTAGATGTGTTCATAAAAAGAACCATGAATCTCAAGGCACTACAGTAGTAAGAAAAATTAAAAAAAATAAATGTATTATATAGATACACACACACACACACACACACATATATATATATATATATATATATATATATATATATATATATATAAAGAGAGAGAGAGAGAGAGAGTTCAAAGAAAAGCCAGCACTCAAGGACTTTTGTGTTGCAAAAAGTAAAAAAACCTTTTAATCCAATAGGTCGAGAGGTCGACGTTTCAGTCCACCGTTGTGGACTTTCATCAGGACATAAAATACAATATACAATATTCAACTTAAAAAGGAAAACACTAACTCCTGACGGGAGATCCAACCCTGCCAGCATTATTCTCTCAGAACCCGATGATATGCTACAAGAGGGAGAAAAACTTGCGAGACTTGTTAGTCCGCACTGATCCGGAACAGAGCTATCTGCGGGATCAGAGTAAATTTCTCAATCCTGGATGCTTTCGCTGTCTAGGATGTGTGACGTGTGGGCATCTCATCCCCACTAAGTCTTTTATCCATCCACACACTCAGAAGAAATATTTGATTAGACACCGTATTTCTTGTAAAACCGACCACGTCATTTACAAACTTTCATGTCCCTGTGGATTAAGCTATGTTGGGAAAACAGACACACAATTGTGTGAAAGAATAAGGGGGCACTGATCGAGTATACGCACAGCGATTAGAGATGGCCACACTGACAAACCAGTGGCACGCCATTTCCTCGAACAGAAACACCCATTGACATCACTCAAGTGTATTGCCATCGATCATATCCCAATGTCTAGAAGAGGAGGAGATCGATCTACTGCATTGTTGCAAAGAGAGGCATTTTGGATCCGAGAACTGAATACCATGGCCCCCTTGGGCCTTAATGAAAAATTTACATTTATATCATTTATCTAAGTTGTTGGATGAGTTACCATATTGATTTTATTTTTTATTTTTTATTTCTGCACATATTCTTACCGTTATATCCCCAGAGGATCTCATATGGACCATACTGTAGGCGCCTTTATTATGAGTATATGGATCCAGTTGAGGGACCATTGCTCCAATCGCCTTTTAGTGTCCATATGTAGATCAGTGAGCCTACAAATAATTGTCATGATATATGTAGATAAATTAGTCTATAAGTAATCCCTTTACGGGATTTTGATTATAACTCCTAAACCTGGGAACCATACTGTTGTGTAGCAGACTATTACATTTTTAATATATTTAGTATAGTTTAGGTAGTGATTGTATATTATGTCACACAGCGACCCCATATAAGCAAAGTCTCTTCCCTTCTTATGTTATACTTAAGAGCTAGAATGCATGTAAATTTAGGCACATGTCACTTTAAGAGGTTATCACAGCACTGCACGGTTTCCATGTATATTAGAGCACTTGCACTTTTTGTATTACTTCTTGGTAAATTAATATTTACCTTTTTCCCCACTACACACTTTAGTATATACACTGTGATGTGTACTTATACTGAAATAGATAAAGTATATTTCTGCACATAGCACTTTACAAGCATTGACTCACAGACATATTCATATGCCTATGTTGCTGAGTTTTTGATCTATATAGTAAATCTTAAGCAGATTCACTTGGTCTTTTTATGACAGCTCGACATTAGGATCGAGCTGAGCAATTAGCACTAATCACTTGTCACTTTATATAGGATCATGTATACACGGATCGCCGTTATCGCAATCTGTTTATCAGTCACCATGGTGATGGATAGATTGCACTATCACACCGGAAGGGGTTGAGCGGATTGACACGCATGCGCGATGGGGAGCAGATCACGCCAGCACACAGGTGGAGGTGGTTTGGTAAGTTAGTGTTTTCCTTTTTAAGTTGAATATTGTATATTGTATTTTATGTCCTGATGAAAGTCCACAACGGTGGACTGAAACGTCGACCTCTCGACCTATTGGATTAAAAGTTTTTTTTACTTTTTGCAACACAAAAGTCCTTGAGTGCTGGCTTTCTTTGAACTCTATACGTTTGTGCAGCTGAGCACCGGGCAGAAACTGAAGGAGAGCTGGAGTGCAACTCCCATCATTTTTGTATATATATGTTTACCAACCACCAAAATAACAGAGTGCGTACTTTTCTTAAAACTTGATTTATATAGTTTTTGGCATTATTTTCTAAAATAAAAAATTCTACCCTAAAAATGCAAAAAAATGTGTATGCCCTCTGATGTCCGCATGTGCTATTATTTTGTTATTAAAAGCATATAAAATGTGCAACTTAATCATTTGGCTTTGTTTGTTTTGTACAGATAATTACATAGCTATACTTAAAGTCATTTGCTGTCACAGCAAGACATTATCTTATGATGCTCTGATGGTAATGTGCATCTTTCTGCTATATTCTAAGAGTCTGAGCTCTCCAGCAGTTTTATTAATACATATCCATTTATATAGCATCACTATGATCGCACAAAGCTTGAATAAAATACTAGCATTCAATGGAAAGCTATTTCCAATTTTTTGGATTACTCTCCTAAATGGAACTAAAGAAAATGAATGCTTTTCCAAGGTTATTGAAAGACAATTTAGAAGTATAAATCAATACTTTCACTAAAGCATATATTTTTAAATGTCTGTAACAATTTTTTAACACAGTAATTTGTTTTCTTTCTTTCATTCTTTGTTTTTTTTCTAGTGTTGAGTTTTGACATTGTTAGAGTACATCTTAATCAAACATATCTCTAGAGGTTTTATTTTCTGTAAAATCACAAACTTTTCTAGAATTCATATCAGTTTTGTCTGTAAAATAAGCACTGTTTATTAAGTTTTCAATATGACAGAGTAAACAAACATAAAAATTACATACATTACAAAACATACAATACAAACAAGACAGATAATATTCCTTATATTGTTTACAATTAGTCTACAACAAAGGATCCCTCAGGTATAGTGTAACACATTTCTACATGCTCTGTCAGGAGTCAAAGATATTAAAGTATTAAGAAAATATGTTTTGCGTAGAAGGATGCATCGATTGTGGTGTAAGGGCAGGGGGGTCACCAGTGACATAGGGGGACCCAGCTGAGCAAACTGTTATGCAAAATCATATTTCTTAAGATGAACAGTATAAGAGAATAGCCCAGGTAAAATAAGATATAGAATATAGCTATTAAAGCTATCGGCATGTTTATAGTATTCCAACCATGGTGTCCATATTCTGTTATAGATTTCTATATGGCCATTAATAAAATATACAGCCTTTTCAGTAGTGCCTTGAAATTTTATTTATGCTTTTATTTAGTTGAGATCGGGAGTCTCAATTTTTTTTCCAATATCTGCCAAGGCATAATTTAGTCGCTAGCAGAATATGGATGACCAAACATAATAACTATACATATATATATATATATATATATATATATATATATATATATAGAGAGAGAGAGAGAGAGAGAGAGAGAGACAAAAATTGAGATTTAGGCACTCACCCCTGAATAAACTCAGATATATCCTGCCTTTTGGTGCGTCCACCGTCCAAATATAGATCAAGCGATAAACTGGAGCACTCAAAAGGACTTTTCCGTAGTGGATTTATTATACAAAAAGCTTACATCAAAGTGTAAATCATCTAAATCGACGTTTCGACTCCTCAGGGTCTTTTTCAAGATCTATATATATATAGTTATTATAACTATATAAGTTATTATGTTTGGTCATCCATATTCTGCTAGCGACTAAATTATGCCTTGGCAGATATTGGAAAAAAAATTAGAAAATATGAATAGGTCAGCGCAGAATGCAAGATTAATTTTGAAAGATGCAGTAACAAACAAAGAAAATCTTGGTAATAAGATTAAACAGAACAAACACATAAAAGTGCTGGTGTGCAGTGTTTTATAATCACTCTGTCAATATCTTATATATAGAAGGCTTTATCATTAAGCACACGTGTATTAAACCAAAGTGCGCCATTCACAATATCGAACCAATGGGAATTTAACTGATTACCAATCATTTTGGCTTCCGGGGAAGAATAAGGTGACATAACCAGATTTCTAAATATTTCCTTAATACCAAAGGCTATTAACGTTTCTGACAAAAATCTCCAATTTACCCTGTCGAACACCTTTTCGGCGTTGACCAAATATTGAAAAGTTTGTTATTTTAATTTGTATCCACTTTTCAATTTATATTTTTTGTTTAGTCTGCTTGATCTATTTTAATTTCTGTCAGTTCTTACATCAATTACTGTGTTCCAATCTCTCCCTATAATGAGGATTCCTTTTTCATTTGATCTATTTTAAGAAAAACTTTTTTGAAAAAAGACTGTGAGAATTCATTAGGGGCGTATAAATTTGCCAGAGCATAAATTATGTCAATGAGTTCACAAACTATGACTAGATATCTGCCCACACTGTCTTTTTCTATATGTATTGATTCAAACTTAATTTTTGTGGAACAAATAATAGCAACCCCTGTTGTTTTTTATCAGGTAGATTAGCACTTAATATTATTGGAAATTTAGAATATTTCCATAAATCTTCCCATTTATTCTTCCAACGAGTTTCCAGTAGGAAACATATCAGTTTTGTCATCCAATAACATTATTTTGAATATACCTCTTTTAATTAGATTATTTAAACCCTAGGCATTTATAGCGGTTACTTTAAACTAAATATATTATGTTTCTTCTATATTTTTATTTGTCCCTCTCCCTCTTCCTCTCCCTACGAACCCCCACTCCTCACAACAGCATCAATACTAAGTAGACTATTTGAATATAATTCATATGTAAAAGACAACATAAGAAAGAAAAAGACGAAAAAAACAGACAAGACTTAAATATAAGAAATAACAAGCATGACGTCGCCAGAAGAGAAAAATAAATTCATCTGGCAGCAACCCTGAAAAAAACATCCACCGTGCAAAAAAGATGCAGGGATAAAGTTTGTGGATGTAGTGAGAATGATTTAAACTGGGTCAGTGACTATAATAGAGATATTTTCCAAATTAAATTATTTATTTCCCTTATGACTAAACCATTAGTGTCACTCTAAAAATTTGAAGGAATAAAGAATTTTTTTTTTTTTTAAATATTCAAGTCACTGTCTCAGTATTATAAATATCATACAATTAGAAATATATGTCGTTCAAATAAAATGTAATTACAGTAGATAAGCTGGACAAAGACCAAGTTTACCAAAGATCTTAGAAAATGGATCGGACAGCCATGTTATACAGTTATATTGATATACCGCTTTTACCCTACTTCTTATTATATTGCATTTATACATTTTTTATTTGATTTATAACCAATGTCCCTTTTCCGTTTTCTACTTCTTCCCTTTTCCCCTAGACAATATTACTTTGTGATGCTTCATAAGATATCCTTATTGAGCATTATTAACCCCTTCCTACCGATTACAATTGCTATATTCTATATTAAATTAGAGTCAAGCAGTAAATCTGTGTCTTAGTTTCCATTTCCATTGTAGTAAGTGTTTAACCCCTTAAGGACCAAACTTCTGGAATAAAAGGGAATCATGACATGTCATACATGTCATGTGTCCTTAAGGGGTTAAGAATAATCTCTTGGAAGCACCCCTTTTGAAATTCATACCGCTAATAATAGCGAGATTGTTGTATGAGGTGTTTAACCTCTGAAGTAGACATATACCAATAAATAACATTAACCCAAATTAATTGCTTTTAACTCAAAGATTTTAATTTGTATAGGTTAATAGGATAATGGTTCAAAGGTTACTGTCTTTAACGGTAAGATTAATCAATCTATCAATAGTCAATCTTGTCTAAGTTATGTGACTAGTGTTTGGTAAAAAGGAGTCAAAATATTCTAGAGTATAAGTTAAAAATTCTAAAATTTTGATTTCCATTTATATGTATGTGATATCCTTAAGTTGATAAGAAAAAAAGTGAATACATAGGTGTAAAGCAGCTTCCATATAAACAGCCTGCAACTTAAGAAAACTATCAGGCTGAACTAAAAATAAGATTCTTACTTATATTTGTGAATTTATAGTTTATCTCTATCATTTAGATTGTATTAGTGTTACAAAGTAGTTTCATTGAAAGTGCAGAGAAATACAATATTGCTATACTCATTTACACTATAACCGCAGCCGGTTCCCCTATATAATACTATAACGTCTTAAAGCATGGAATCTAGCAGGGCTAACCATATAGATATCTTAGCCATAATAATATATAGTTAGTAATAGTTTCTCTTTTTAAAATATATAAATAATTGAGAATACAATATAAAATAGGGATTGTCTTGGAAGCAATAAAGACTTGTCTTTTAAATATTGTATTAAATAAAAATATACATAGACATAAAAAAACCTTAATACTTAATTACAATAATTTATAGCAGAGTTTATAAGATTAACCCCTTCCCGACTGGGGCCGAAAATTTTCCGTCAACCTTGTCCTTCAGTTAAGGACCGTTGACAGAAAATTTCCGTCATTTACTAAAGTTAACCCCAGATCGCCGCGATCGCGGGGTTAACGGTGCTCCGGTCTGCCTCTGTATTAGAGGCAGACCGGGAGCACCCAATCGGGCTATCCCAGCACTGGTGCTCACTCTGACAGCATGTCAGAGCGAGCACATGTGCTCCACATACTCACCTTCCGCCTCCCTGCACTTCCGGGTTCTGTGTGAAGTGCAGGGAGACGGATCAGTGCTGATCCTCCTCTCCCTGTGTGTAAAAAAAAAATAAAGTTAAATCCCCCCCCCCCTTTCCCATGCTTTAATAAAATTAACCTCTTCCCTGCCAAATGATCACTGACTACAGTGATCAATTGGCAGGGTATACATTTTAATGTCATCTGATTATTCGTTTTAACCCCTGAGGGTTAATTATTATTTTTTTTAACCCTCAGGGGTTACATTTATTTTATTAATTAATTTAAATATTTAAAAATTATATATTTAGCTAGCTGGGTGGATGTTAGTGGGGAATTGGGGAATTTGGTGTTAGGCTAACTAGGGGTTAACGTTAAAAAAACTTTTAAAATTAGCTTTAAAAAGGTAAAAAAAAATTTTTCAATGTTTTAGTAACGTTTAAAGGACCACTCTAGGCACCCAGACCACTTCAGCTTAATGAAGTGGTCTGGGTGCCAGGTCCAGCTAGGGTTAACTAATTGTTTTATAAACATAGCAGTTTCAGAGAAACTGCTATGTTTATCAATTAGTTAAGCCTTCCCCCTAATTCTCTAGTGGCTGTCTCACTGACAGCCGCTAGAGGCGCTTGCGTGATTCTCACTGTGAAAATCACAGTGAGAGCACGCAAGCGTCCATAGGAAAGCATTATGAATGCTTTCCTATGTGACTGGCTGAATGCGCGCGCAGCTCTTGCCGCGCGTGCGCATTCAGCCGACGGGGAGGAACGGAGGCGGAGAGGAGGAGGAGAGCTCCCCGCCCAGCGCTGGAAAAAGGTAAGTTTTTACCCCTTTCCCCTTTCCAGAGCCGGGCGGGAGTGGGTCCCTGAGGGTGGGGGCACCCTCAGGGCACTCTAGTGCCAGGAAAACGAGAATGCTTTCCTGGCACTAGAGTGGTCCTTTAAGTAAAAAAAAAAATACCACCCGCCTTTACCCAGTCTAAATAAAAATTAATCCCTTCCCTGCCAGTTGATTACTGCCTACAGTGATCAAAATACAGATCACAGTATTATACTGTGATCTAATTTTTTTTTAACCCCTGAGGATTAACTTTTATTTATTTTTTTAACCCTCAGGGATTCAATTTATTTAATGAATTAATTTAAATATTTTATAAATATATATTTTGCTAGCTGGGGTGGGTGGGATTTATGCGAAAATGGGGAATTTATGGTTAATGCTGCTTACTGCTAGTTAGGGGTTAACGGTAAAAGAAAACTTTAGAAAAAAATGTAAAAGTGTAAAAAAAGTTAAGATAGTGTAAAATATTTAATAAGAAAAAAAAGTTTAAAAACGGGTTTTACAAAGTAAAAAAAGTTTTACAAAGTTAAAAAATACATTTAAAAATGCTCATTACCACTACACTTGGTACAAGCTAGCGGAAAAATGATCCCACGCTAAGGTTCAAAATAGGCGTTTAGAAATACCCTGCGATATCTTCTTTAAGAAATGGTATGGCTTTATGGGGTATTTGGATTATATAGCCTGGTAAAATACTCTAAAATGGGACATGGGCACAGTGTAAAAATTGAAAGTTTGAAAAGAACTGGAATGGCTGTGTCCCAAATGTGCCCCTCTGATGTCCACATATACCAGGCAAAGGTACATACAGGGGTATTTCTGTACTCAGCCGACATAGCTGAGCAACATATGAAGTATTACACAGTCGTAGCACACATACGATTTGAAAAATATACTGTGCAAATTCACTTTGTGTGTCAAAAAGGCAAAAAAACGCTTATTACCATTACACTTGGTACAAGCTAGCGGAAAAATTATAACCTGCTAAGGTTCAAAATATGCCTTTTGAAATACCCTGGGATGTGTTCTTTCAGAAATGGTATGCCTTTATGGTGTAGTTGTAATTAGTAGCCTGCTCAAGTGCTCCAAAGTGGGACACGGACGCATCAAAACCCTCCATGAAAATTCCCACTTAAAAACCTTAACTTGTTACGTCTCTTTTACAGCAGTGTAACTTCACAAAATAGTGTCTAGGTCATACATTGGGCATATTGTTTTACTCAGAAGTCTTAGCTGAGCATAATTTGGCATGTTTGAACTTAGTGGCACATTTGAAATGTACAAAATGCCCAGCAAAAATGTAATCCGTATGTAAAAAAATGCCCAAAATTATTTTTTACCACATACTTTGGCATATATTGGTGAAAAAATAGGGGCATGTTAAGGCACAATATGCACCATATGAGATACCCTGAAGTATCTACTTTTACAAATGGTAGGCCTTTGTGGGGTTTTTTGAACAGTCAAACTGCTATAATACCCCAAATTGAAGCATAGGCCCATTAAATCCAGACAGGTCTCCTATATGGCACTGTAGCTTCACGAAATAGTGCCAAAGACATACAATGGGGGTATCGTTGTATTCAGCAGAAGTAACAGAACACAAAATTAAACTTTGTACAGGAATAACACACACCAACTTTACAAAATACACATGAGAAGTTCTTTGTTATAAGTTTGTGTGCCAAAAACCCCAAAAAACTAAATTTTACTCCAATATTTAGCAGAGATTGGCGGTGAAATGGCTACTTAGAAAGTGTCAAAACAACCTTAGCTAAATAGCCTGTGGTGTCTACTTTATATACTTTTGTGTGGCAATTTTGTTTTCTTTCATGGCTATTAATCTTACAAGACAAACATACCAAATTCTAAAATCGCTCCACATTAAAAGTTTATTTTACTCCTTGTGCTTTGTGACCTGTAAGTAAAAAAAAAAACTTAAAATCCCAGACACATTATATATTCTGTAAATCAGAACAACTAAATACATTTATTTTTAATTACTTTCTTGTGTTACATCAAATTAAAGCCCTTCATGTCCTTTCAAAAAACAGTATATAATATGTGTTGGTGCAATAAACGAGAGAGATGCAAATTGCAGTTGAACGCATACAGCAAGAAAATGCAAAAATTGCTTGTGTCATTAAGCGTAAGAAAAGCTTCTGAAGCTGTGTCCTTAAGGGGTTAAAGTATATGCTTGCAATATAAGTAAAATAGAATAACATACCCTCCTGAACATGTCAACCTCTCTCTGTCATCATAAAATGGAGCAGCTTCTCTGTCTCCAAAATCTTTCCTCTGTGTCCTAATATTTTCAATTAGGTCATGTTAGGACCTTAACTTGGCAAAGATACAAGGCCATAACTTGGTCATTTCACATGGGAACATCTTATCTATGTTTAGACTAAAACTTAAGAGTGCACATGGCGTGGAAAATTTCCTGACTTGTTGTTACATTAACCTAGGGCAAGATGGTGTCCTAAAGTCTGAACACCATATTCCCTGAATATGGGTAAGAGGTCATTTATTAAAGAAACATTGTATAAAAAATATTGTCCATCTCTTACAAATTGTCAGTTTGCAGATCTCAAAGACAAAGTACACAGTTTAAGAAATATAACAAATGTTTAGAATGAAAGTTGTATTTGCATATGCCCATAACAATACTTCAAAAAAGTTATTAGTGTGCTTAATAACTCGCTTTGACTCCCTCAAAGTTATCAGTATTCTAGAAAATTTCATTTCTCATTAATCCCATGTCAAATCTGGTTTTTATTCAAGAATGCCTAGATCTTTCATTTTTGAAAGGTCCTCGACCGGGTCTTTCATTGTGATTATATTCCCGTTGTGAAAAATGTGTAATTTCATTGGAAAGCCCCATCTATATTCTATATTTTTTTGTGTTATATCTTTAAAGCGAGTTCTGCTCAATCTTGCAGCAAGAGTAAGATCGGGAAACACTAACAGTCCTTCAAATTTCGTATTGTGTAACTTGGGAATAAATTGCATTTGTCTTAAAAATATATCTTTTATAAAGCCATTAGCAAATCTAACAATGACATCCCTGGGGATTGAATAATTCGCTCTCTTTGCCGTAAATAGTCTATGGCATCATTCTATTGGGGGAGAAATTAGATGTTGAGGATCTAAATATTTTGAGATAAATTCTATGATGTATTCTCCTAATTTTTTGTTTTTTATATTTTCGGGAATGCCTTTAGACCTTAGATTATTATGGCGTGATCTGTCTTCATGCTCAGTTATTTTAATGTCAAAATCCTTTATCTGATTCTTTAGTATTGCCTTTGAGTTTTCAGCAACACTACTTCAGTCTAAATTTTTTCCATTTGATTATTTTGCTCTGCAACTTTTTAATTTAAAGCTGTAATCTCCTTAAAAAAATTCTGTCATATTTTGTTTAAAGTCGCTCTTAATTTTTTCATGCAACTCATACATTGATTTAGTCAAACTCTGATTGGTAATCATCTCTGATAGGGAAATATTAGGGGTATGAGTTGAGTTACTTGTTGATGAACTTAAAAAATGGGCAGGGTGAAAGTGATCTTTGTACTTGGGGTTTATTTCCCTCTGTTTTGGGAGAGTAATAGACATTAATGGATTTGTTTTTATCAGCTTTATTGGTTGGAATTGTCTTTTTGGGAAGCATATTTTGCAACACAAGTTGAGGATCAAACCCCTATACAACAAATCAATTATTCCCCCTCCCAAAAATGTTAATCTTTCTCTCCTTTTGTTCCCTTTTTTCCCTTCTTTCTTTTTTTTTCTCTTTTCTTTTCCTCTCTCACCTGTCTCCCTAGATTATGTCCAGACCTTTAGATTACCAATATCTTCCTAGGCCTCTTAAAGGACCACTATAGGCACCCAGACCACTTCAGCTTAATGAAGTGGTCTGGGTGCCTGGTCCAGCTATGGTTAACCCTTATTTTTTATAAACATAACAGTTTCAGAGTATGTTTTCCTGGCACTATAGTGGTCCTTTAATAAAGAGTTTTACTTTCAATGTAATCTCCCAAATTGTATTAAAGGAAAAGCATTTAATAAATCATCTCAAAATATAAATATGTGAAGAGTACATCAACAGTGCAAAAAAAAGTATTTTTTTTTCTTCATTTTGTATTTATTTATTTTTCCTTTTTTTTCATTATTTTCCTTTTTTGTATGTATATTTTGTTCTTTTCTCCCCCCTTCCTCCCCTTCTTTTCCACCCTGTACCTCCATATACTTTACCCAACACCACTTCCTTACTCTTTTCAGTAGTAGTGTGAGATATGGCACCCAATACTGGTTCAGATGAATTCCAAATCAAAGAAAAAGACAAGCACAAAAAAAACCCCCTAATTCTCTTCTATTTTCTCCTTTCTCCTTCCCCTTTCTCCTTTTTTTTTCCCCCGCCCTATTCTTTCTAATTTTCCACTTCAGATGTAACAAGTCAGTTATTTATTTCTGGCTTAAGGTCTTCTTAGAGACTTACAGAACATGCAGGCAGCCAAGTTAGTGTAATGAGGCTCTAATTATAGAGCTTGTTATATAAGGATGATAGCTCCACTAAACAGTTACTTTGGCTTGTTGTTCCAAAATGTTTCAGTTTAATGAAAACAGTTTATAGCTTTATAAGAATTAATCTATCATTGATGCATGTATATGCTTTTGTAGGTTACTAAATCTTGCAGAGTTGTTTTTTTAACATAGTTACATAGCTGAAATCTATGCGTCCATCAAGTTCAGCCTTCCTCACATTTGTTTTTTGCTGTTGATCCAAAAAAAGGCAAAAAAGCCCAGTTTGAAGCACTTTCAATTTTGCAACAAGCTAGGAAAAAAATGGCTTCTTGACCTCAGAATGGAAAGTAAGATATATCCTTGGATCAAGAAGCTATTACCCTACATTGAAAGATTATATAATTGAAAATTCTGTTTTTGCAAGTATGCATCTAGTATCTGTTTGAACATCTGTATGGACTCTGATAAAAACCACTTCTTCAGGCAGAGAATTCCACATCCTTATTGTTATTACAGTAAAAAAGCCTTAGACAAAATCTTCTTTCTTCCAATCTAAACGCATGACCTTGTACAGAAGGATCAGTGCTTTAAAACTTTAATAAAGGAAGCACACCTAAAGGATAGGGCTCCCTCACAGGCCCTATAGTTATATAGATATAAGGAAGTAGAAAAAGGTGGCACCACAGAGATATGTACAATAAATATAAACAAAGTAGTAATATAGAAACAAACAATGATATATAGAACAGTCCAAAAATAGTCCAGTAAAACCTTGGGATGAGAGAACAATCACAGTTCTGTCTGAGGTAGAGACGTCTGTGGAGTAGTGGGATCAAGGGGTTTGTGGGATCCGTATGAAAGAAAAAAGAAAATCTAATAGTGCAATAAAAACCCAAACATGTAGCAGCCAATAAAAAAGGTCTATATGGTCCTACTCATGTTTTTGAGAGCTAAAAACTAGCTCCAGTATAAACAACGTACAGTGGTATAATCCCCACTTATAGGATACATGAGGGAGTGTTTTTAGTAGATAAATCAATAGATAGGGACCATATGTAACATAAAAAACAACATTAGTGCTCACTGTGATAAAACCAGGAGAGTGTATAAAAATACCAAATGGTTACTCACATTTAATTGGGCAGGCACACTGTTCAATGATGGGTATAATCCCCACCAGGGATGCTTTGAAGTAGTATCTCTATGGAACTAGTAAAACTCAGATGCCAGGTAGTAAAATAATAAAAATGGTAACAAAGATAAAATGGCAAACTCACAACAAAGAAAGTGGCCAAAATACCTTTATTAAAATACAGTTAGTTAAAATTTCCACAAAGCGTTCCTCCACTTAGGACTTTCTCAAGTGGATAAAAACATGTACCTGACAACACTGGCTTTATATAGGCCTCAAATGACTTTATTTTGGTGCCAAAATGACATCATGGTCACATGCTTTTTTTTTGTCAGTCATGTTCTACAATAAAGCCATGTTAGGGAGGGCAATGAAATTTGTCTGAGCCATATTAGGGGTGGCAATACAAGAGTGGAAGGAAGGGAGCAGCCATATTGGGAGGGGAAAGGGAGAAGGGGAAACTATTTAAATCTAATAAAAAAGAGTGAGTGATGGGGAGAGAGTATAATAAATAACAGCTGATCACAATAATAAACAACAAAAGTAAACTAGTTTGGTAAAGCAATAAAGTACATAGGGAATAAACCACAAAACATATACAGTTGCAAGAAAAAGTATGTGAACCCTTTGGAATGATATGGATTTCTGCACAAATTGGTCAGAAAATGTGATCTGATCATCATCTAAGTCACAACAATAGACAATCACAGTCTTCTTAAACTAATAACACACAAAGAATGAAATGTTGCCATGTTTTTATTGAACACACCATGTAAACATTCACAGTGCAGGTGGAAAAAGTATGTGAACCCTTGGATTTAATAACTGGTTGAACCTCCTTTGGCAGCAATAACTTCAACCAAGTGGGCTTCAACAGCAGTGGCTTCCTCTGTGGTATCCTCCCATGAAATCCATTCTTGTTTAGTGTTTTACGTATTGTAGTTTCGCTAACAGGGATGTTAGCATTTGCCGGTGACTTTTGTAAGTCTCTAGCTGACACTATAGTTGCAGATCAGACGTGCACAACGGTCAGGAGTAATTATTTTTTGATATTTATAAATATTTTATTTTTCATTTAAAATTTCATCCACATCCATATAATACATTTACAAAAAAATAGGTTTGAAATATTACAATGAATTAAATAGTATACATATTATTGTTGAAACCATATATTTTAATTTTTTTTTTACAAAGTCCACAATCAAAACAAAAAAAATACATTCATTAGACTCTTTCATACACTTCCACATGAGGTTACTACCTTGCCTTAGAGAGATTGTCATTTAGGGGAGGGGGGGGGGGGGCTTAGTTTTTAAGACTAAAGTATCTATTCCAAGGGGCCCAGATCTCGTCATATTTCTCTTTGGAAACTTTATTTGTTACTATGCCTGCTTCCATCCTACCTTGGTAATCCACTTGTATGCAAATATCATGCCAATCTAACGGGCCCATAATTCTCCAATTTCTAGCCATAACTAATTTGATTGCCATAAAGATGTGTATCATTAGGATTTTAAATTTTATCTTGACCCTTGGCATATCTAAATGAAACAAGAACATTTGAGCCGTGATAACAGTTTGTACTTTCAAAATAAAATTTACCAAATCAGATAAAATTATTTTCATAGGTTTCAACTCCTCACAGTCCCACCATATGTGAGAGAATGTACCTAATTCCCTGCCACATCTCCAACAATCTGGTAGAAGTGTGGGTTGAAATCTATGAAGGCGAGTAGGCACTAGGTACCATCGGTATACTAGTTTAAAATATACTTCCCGTACATTTACCCCATGTATGTATCCTTTTACTAATTGTAGGCCCGAGAGCCAGTCTTCAACCGGCATGGAAAAATGGAGTTCTTGCTCCCATTTATTCATTGCTGACACTTTATCTGTTTGGTTTTGTCTCCTTATGAATTGGTTAAATCTGGAAGCAATTTTTTTTCTATAATGGGATAATATAAACTGATCGATTGGAGAGGTTTCCGAAAAAGTCTTTCCCATAATAAAAGATTTTATTCTTAAGTAATTAAATATTTCTTTAGGAGGGAGATTATATTTAAACTGTAATATTGGGAATTACAATATTTTGTTGTCCTCTAATAGTTCCGTAAATCTTACAATTCCGCAATTTTCCCATTCTTGAATGTTTATGTCTTTTATATAATATTTTAGACATGTTAATGGGGCATTTCTTGATATGTGATTGGTGCCATATTTTTTCTTTAGATATTTTACTATATAAATAGACACTATATAAAAACACAACATTGTGTTGTTCATCGGATTATTAGATTTTATATTTTTTACAAATTCACTATCGCACCACAAAAGGAATAGAGGTTCGATATTACAAAAATCAGATTTTTCGATATCTAACCAAATTGGTCTTGATGTTGTAAAGTTATCACACTTAATTAAGTGTGCAACCATGTTATTCATGTATAATTTTTGTACATCCGGAAAAGATACTCCCCCCTCCCTCCAATGTCTCTGTAAGATTTCCAATGACACTCTAGGTCGCCTATCCTGCCAGATATAATCGGTTATTTGTTTCTGGAGACCGCATATCGTCTGGGGGGACACCCTCAGCAGGAGATTGCCAAATAAAAATTTCAATTTAGGAAGTAGATAGGAATTTACTGCTTCAATTCTCCCCAACCAAGACAATTCTAACCCCCTCCAATTTTTTAGAGTATTCCTAAATTGGGTTGTGATTTCTGTATAATTAAGTTCTCCGATTTCTCTAAATTCCAAAGATAGTCTTACCCCTAAATACTTTATATTTCTAACTTCCCAGTCACAGTTAAATTCCTTTTTAAGCATTTTTTCCCCGGGCCTGCTTAAACCTTTTGTCCAATTTTGGGTTTTCTTTATATTTAGTTTATAGCCAGAAATTTTGCCATATTCTTTAATAAGACAGAATGTGGCTGGAATAGATCTGATAGGATCCGTAAGAGACAGTAAAACATAATCTGCGTAAAGTGTAATTCTATTCTCCATTGTATTCACCATTAACCCGCTGATATCCTCACTCTGTCTAATTGCAGCTGCCAATGGCTCTATAGAAAGGATATATAAAAGGGGTGCCAAAGGGCAGCCCTGTCGCGTCCCATTTCTGATTGGGAACCAATTTGATTGAAACATAAATCCTGTGACTCTGGCTTGAGGATCTTTATATAGTGCCATTGTACATTCCTTATATAGACCATCTATGCCGAAGGCCTTCAGAACCTCTTCCAGATATTTCCAATTTACTCGGTCGAAGGCCTTCTCGGCATCAAGGGTAACCAAGGCAAAAGGGGACGAACTTTGACTTGCATGGTATAAAACATTCAATAATTTCCTGATGTTATCAGACGAACCTCTACCTTCTACAAACCCACTCTGATCTATATGTACAATATCTGGTATAATTCTTTTGAGTCTATCAGCCAAAATTCTTGAGTAGATTTTGATGTCTAAATTAATAAGAGAAATTGGTCTGTAGTTTGACGTATATATTGGGTCCTTATCTGGTTTAGGGAATGGCATTATGGAAGCCTGGAGCATTTCTGATGGAATAGCTTTGTGAGTGGCGAATTCATTAAATGTCTTCAATAGATATGGGGAAATTATGCCATTGAGTTTTTTTTATAAAAGATTGATGAAAAACCGTCTGGACCTGGGGCTTTACCAACTATTAGTGCTTTAATGGTGTTACTGATCTCCTGTATGGAGAATGGCATGTTTAGCTGGTTTAATTTCTCAGTAGCTATTTTTGGCAGATTTAATTTATCCAAAAACTGCTGTATTTCCCCTTCGGGCGGGTCTTTATGTTTTAAGTTGTATAGACTTTTATAATATTCTTCAAATGCATTGGCTATTTGAGTTGGCGAAATACATTTTTTATTTCCAGCTATTATAAATTTTATAGATTGAAGTTTATTTTTATTTTTTAATTTATTTGTAAGATTCTTCCCTGTTTTATTGTTTCCATAGTACCATCCTTGCTTTAGTGTTAGCATTGCTTTATTTATTTTCTCTTGATTTTTTACTAGGATTTTTTTTCTAATCTCCTTAATATCCTCCAAGGTATTATAATCTAAAGTAGTCTTATTAAGATGTTCCAATTTTGCCAAATCAATATTAAGCTCATTCAGTTCTCTTCCTTTCTTTTTTTTTTTATATTAGCACCCAATTTAATGAGACATCCTCTCATATATGATTTAAAAGTACACCACAACATAGCGTTAGAAACATCCCCGGTATCGTTATTTTCAAAAAACTCTTTAGCCTGAATGCGCAATTCTTCTACATTGATTTCTGATTTTAATAAAGTTTAATTTAATCTCCATCTGTCTCTGCTTTTATATTCGGGATTATTTTTTATAACTAAGCATACTGGTGCATGGTCAGACCATGTTATAGGTCCAATTGTCACTTTATTAATTCAATCCAGAGTGCCAGCCCTAACCAAGAAATAATCGATTCTAGTGTATGACTGATGGACATTTGAATAGAACGTATAATCTCGCACTTCTGGGTTTAATGTTCTCCAACAGTCATACAAACAGTTTTTTGCTAAAAAGGTCTGCATCATTGATGATCCTAGTCTTTGACTATCATCTTTATTTACAGACTTACTTCTATTCCTATCTATCTTGGTATCTACAATGCAATTAAAATCCCCACCAATGATCAAGCTACCAGACGATATGCGGTCAACCTTTTGTATTAAGCTTTCCAAAAATCTATATGGAAGTTGATTTGGAGCATATACATTTACCAGAGTATACAGTATATCATTGATTCGAGCTATTACTATTAAAAACCTACCACCAGAGTCAGCCTCCTCATAAACAAGCTCATATTTCAGGCTACTTGAAAAAAAAATTGCTACTCCTCTTTTCTTATTTTTTCCAGTCAAGTTAGCTCTATTGACCACTTGAAATTTTTTATAGTTCCATAGCTTAGTCATAGAGTTAACCCAATGTGTTTCCTGGACGAAACCAATATCCGTTTTGCTGTCCATCAGTAATTTGTACAGATATCCTCTTTTCTGTCCTGAGTTTAAACCCCTTGCATTAATAGATAATATATTAAGTGACATCTAGCCACTGTTCCCCCCAATCCCTCCTCCATTCTAACCTCCCCTCAGATAGTAACCACCTCACAAATCCTCTCATGTCTTCCCCATTCGGCCATCTAATATCTGGCCTCCGGAAAAAGCTCCACATCACACAGTCTACTTGAACATTCATTTCATTATATGAAGAACTTCTATATGAAGTCCTCCTATTTAAACCTGCTGCTGTTGCAGGACTCCGAACCAGGATAGTGGGCCTTATTTTCCTTTTAACAAAAGACGCTACAGTATTAATTTTCAAACATATTATTTTGACCCCCCAGCTTATCTGCAGATTACTCCTTAATTAAACCTTTATACAGTTATCTAAATTTATCTAGAACAATTTCCTTTACATTTTCGTTGTTGTATCCAAAATTTCCTCAATTAGCTTTCTCACCTCATATAATTCCTATTTTCTCCTCTAGGTTGATTCTACTTTAACTACTTAATAAAGTGACTGCATATTTCATATTGATTTTAGTGATATACATATTTTAAGTGTATTCCCCCCTTTCCCTTTATCCCTTCTTCCTCTTCCTTTCCCTCTCCTTTCTCCATTTTCCTTTTCTTTTCCTTTTAATTTTACTCTCCTTCCCTTGTGACAAAAAAATTGCATTTATAATACATATTTTCTACGAGTTTTTTTTTTAATACATATTTTCTATGATTTTTTTTTTTAAATTGTGTTTAAATTGTGCATTTATAATACTCATTTTCATTCTTTATGTTTTCCGCTTTTAAGTGCTACTAATCTAGGGAGACTTTTTGTCTTGTGCATTTATAGTACTTGTATATTTTCAAATTGTGCATTTTAGATTATCATTTTCTTTCTTTATATTTCTCCTCTTTTAAATACAACTAATCTATATTAAGAGTTTTTTTAACCCTTCCTCCTTATTTAGTGTAAATCATTGTGCTATGTGACACAAAAAAAAAAAAAAGAGAGAAGGAAATAAGTTTTCAATTTGAGGTTGGAATATGCTTCCAAGTTGTCAGTTTCTCTTTTAGTGCCATATTGTCTCTAAAGATGTAAGATTGGTCCTTGAAGAAGACCATAATTGCTATCGGAAACAGCCACTTGTATCGTATGTCCATATCTCTGAGAATTGCCGTCTCCTCTGAAAAAGTTCTTCTTGCTTGTCTTGTCTTTTAAAATAAGTCCTGAAACTTTTTTAGATGTCTCCATTCATCTGTATCCAGGGTCTTGTTCCTTACTTTCTGCATAATTAGATTTTTTTATCCGGAAGCTCAAAAAGCAGACTATAACATCTCTTGGATGAGAATTATCAATTTTCTTTGGTTTGGGCAATCTGTGAAATCTTTCAAAAGGTTCAGGACCCAGGATCTGCGGGGACAGAATATATGAGAAGAAGCTATCCAGATAAGAACATAAATCTTCTTGTGTTATTGATTCTGGTATGCCTCTGATTCTTATATTGTTTCTCCTGGAACGATCTTCTAAATTTGTAATTTTAGTCTCGATGCCTTGCCGTTTCTTCTCTAATTGTATGTTAGATAATTTGATATGTTCATAATCATCTTGAACTTTTTGTAATATAATTGCCTGACTTGAAAATTTCTCAGAAAGAATGGAAATTTCTGACCTCAGGTCGTTTGTATTTTGTTCAATGTAATTTTTATGTAGATTGTCCAGCATTTGAGTTAATAGTTGTTGCATCATTCCCTGTGAGGTTTTTGGCAGGTGTGGAAAGTCATCTTCTGATAAATTAGACATATTGGTGGACAGAGAGTTCAGCATTTTCTAAGGGCAAAGATTTACGTTGCCTCTCTAGTTCTATAGGTGCCATTTTGGGGGAATAGTATGTACCAATTGTTGCTTTCTTTTTCTCAATGTTTAGGGCTTTCTCTTTCTTAGGAGCCATGTGTATTGTGGGGTCTGCTACTTCAGTTTCGATATGAAATTTTTCGTTGTATTTGCCCCTTTACTTTAGCTTAAGCTTTATTTTCAAGCATATAATACGCTGCTTTTTGGTATTAAGTAATGCTCTTTTATATTTGAGTTCTTTTCACTTGGGGTTATATATTATAAAGTTGAAATGGTCTTTGTCCCCACCAGCCTTTTTTTGTTTGAAAAGGTTTTAACCTTTTTAAGTATGTCTTTAAGTATGTATAACTTATTTGTGCAGCAGATAGCTAATACAAGTAAATAGCAGGTAAATGTGTCTTTAAATAAGTATGAATTATTTGTCTCGGCAGGTAACAGGTGCAAGTAGATTGCAGATATATAGATATCTCTTAATTTGCTCTCAAGTATTAGTTTTTATATTCACTGGACTTATTTGTCTCAGCAGGTAACTATTGCAAGTTGATAGCAGGTAACTATGTCTTTGAGTAAATATAAATTATTTGTCTCAGCAGGTAACATAACAGGTGCAAGTAAATTGCAGATAAGTAGATATTTCTCAATTTACTCACAGGTATTCTCTGTCTCCAACTTATAGTCTCCTCTTGCCTCTTTTCCCAATTTTTTTTTTATTCCTTCTTCTCTTCTCTTTCCTTTCACTTTAATTTTCCTCCCTTGTTCCTGTCTCCAGCGTGCCACACATGCCCCTCGGATCCATGCCAAGATCGCTCTTCTGGTTAAGAAGCCCAGGTACCTGCAGTCAGAAGATTATAGATGGTCTTGTGGCACTCGTTGTCGTCCCAGTCTACCTCCCTTTTTCGGCCACTTCAGTTTTTGATGCCATCGAACTCGGCGTCCATGCTGCCTCTCTGCCTCACTGCTGCCTCACTTCCTGGTCCCCGAAGCGCGCTGACCTGCCGCGTGCGCACGTGCTTACGTCACGTACCGCCCGCCCATCTCTCGGGAACGGTCAGGAGTAATTCTTGACCATTCCTCTTTACAGAACTGTTTCAGTTCAGCAATATTCTTGGGATGTCTGGTGTGAATCACTTTCTTGAGGTCATGCCACAGCATCTCAATCGGGTTGAGGTCAGGACTCTGACTGGGCCACTTCAGAAGGTGTATTTTCTTCTGTTTATGCCATTCTGTTGTTGATTTACTTCTATGCTTTGGGTAATAAGTTCTCCTGCAAAATGTCTTGATAAACTTGGTTAATTTTTCCTTCGATGATAGTGTGGCGAAACCAACCCCACCACTGGGCATTAGAGAAGCCTGTTTGCCCGCCTCCTGCCTGCTGACTATGGCCCCTGGGAGATTTGGACCTTTAAATACAGTATTTGGGCATATTATATTTTATTATGCTGCTGCTGGCCCTTTAAGAACCATCTGGGGACATACTGTGGAGTTACTGGGTGGCCACTATTTCATGTATCAGAGGCACATGGTGAGAACAATGGATGAAGCACATGGTGAGAACAATGGATGGCGGCCATTTTAACTCACAGACACTGTTGTGACTTTTCTACACGGTGCCATCTCGCCGGTATTTGGTGCACAAAGACATTGTGCAGTAGTTTTAAACTATACAACAGGGGACACATACAGTAATTATTTTTTATATAATCTGTATATGTTCTGCGGAATCTGTATTAAACTGTATCTTCCAAACTACTGAACGGATCTGGGTGAATTTTGGATATGTGGTTCACCCAGATCCCCCTTTATATGGGGTTATTGCATGTTTTGGGGTCCCTGTGATATGTTTTATAAAACTGTATTTCTCTGTCTGTGATAATTATATTTCCCATTGTGTTCAGTAATCATATCACAGGCAGAGGGGAGGAATCTGTGTGGGAGTGTCTGTGTGTATTGTATGTATTGATTGGTTGTTCTGTAAAACCCTGTGGGCAGTACTATGTTTGTGGATTGGGAATAAAATAGGCTGTACGTGCCAGTACAGTTAGTTCTGCTTGACCTCAAAACGAAGTGTTGTCTCGTTATTGGGGGAATTGGATTGTATGCTGATTGCCAGGAGTGTAAGCTGATTGTATGTTTTTCCTGTTCAGCTTTTTACAGCATTCATATGCTTGAGAGCATTCATATGCGTCTCCGGTTCGGTGGTTGTGGTGTCTGCTGCAGTGCTTGGAGTCCTCAGGAAGCGCTAGGAGCATCCTTCAATGGAGGTACCCAGTCAGGGTGCCCGTTGATCCGTTACAGTAATTATAAGTGGATAGTGTATATATGTGTATATAATTATGTATACATTTGTCTCTGGGTTAGTATTCCATCCCCCTTCTACTTTTAGACATCATGCCTTATCACTTAACTTGTTTACATAACGCATTCCTTAGATGAGATTTGAATGAATAGAGTTACAGAGAGAAATTGTTGTGTCTGTCTTAGCCTTATAATACAATATGGAGTCACCTTTGTTCTGAAAGTGACTGGCAATATACACTTTTAATTTCTGTCTTAACACAAAATGTCTGCCGATATAAATATACTGACAATTCTCAAACCTGCCAGGATAGCTGACCCCAACATTGTACAGCTGTCAGAGTCTGCCATAAACTGCTTCCTAGAAAAACTAAACATATCACGGATAACAACAGAACAAACACTAAACCTCTTGACAGGTATATCAACAGAGGAAGTATGCAAAGACTTCCCATAATGGAGCAAACCATTTTTTGGTGTGCAGTTTGTTTTATATTTACCTAAAGACAAACTGGATAAAATGTTGTAATACATTATTTATAAATAATGTTCTTATTACTGTTTTATATTTTCAAAGCCCTTGTGTGTGTTATATGGTATATAAAGTAAAAGCTTATCATTTGACTATGCTACCAATGCTCTAGATAATTTTGGGGGGAGTTGATTTGATTCACAATTTTTTTTAATAGTCATGGAATGGTTTAAGGTTTCTTTTAAGTCTATTTTCACTGGCAGAAGGGAAGAATGCTACATGCTTTGTTTTTCATAATGCTGCATGATAAGTACAAGAATTATACTTTTTTATGTATTTATATTGAAATGAATAGAAAAGCTATCACCGAGAAGTGTGTATATTATCTATTTGTAAGTATAGAGGGTGGCATTAACCCAGCAGTGCTGGGTATAGAGAACTAGTGCTTATATTCCCTTAAATTGTATTTTATTAATATTTATTTTCATATTGCTTATTTGCAGTGCTTTATTTTTGTAAACATTACCTCCTTATGCAACTGCATTTGGTGACATTTATTCCTACAGGTCACAAAAAAAAAAAAAAATTAAATTGGTAATTAAAATTACCAGTCAATGTAAAAATATTTTTGCAAGAGATATTTGTGTAATTAGAATTTTGATTCTTGTCCTCAAAACAATATTCCAGAATAATTGTAACACACTTTATAATGTTTTATAGATGATGCTCAAAGACATAAAACATATGCAAGACATAATACAAAACTTATAATGCCTGTCTTCAACAGCAAATTCACATAGATTTTTTTGTGATACAGTAACATTTTTTTCTAAACAGGTACTGTCTGATTTATATGAGTGACTTTATGGTTCCTATTCATTCTGACAAGAAAATTAGTAGATATGTAAATATATGATGTAACATTATCATGTACACTTATATAATTTATTATTTTAATATCAATTAGACAAATTACATGACTGTGATAGTTAAAAGGAATGGTTATAATCAGCTGTGCAAGCATCTAATATTAGTGAATCTAGGTTTACTGGATATTCATCTATGACAAACCTTATTGCTAAGTCCCTTCAAATAAACATTGGTATGTAGGTAGTTAAATATAGGGCTCCACTACAGCCTTTCCTCCAATATATTTTAGTTTTTTTTTGGATTAAAATTATTTTAAAATTCATTGTCACTTTTTTGAAGTTGACATAAAAGCATATCACATACAATGCATGCACAAAAACACCTACAAGAAAATTTCTGCAAGACCTGGCAGGTAAACAGATGTTCACTTATTGAATTAAACAGCTGTTTTCACTTGGGTTTTGATTTTATGCTCATTTCTTTGCTAGGCTGTGTTTAGCATATGCATTTAAAATATATAAAAAGAAATAAAAGCATGAGACTTGACTGCCTATATCTTTGTATCTCTGAATGTTATTTGCATTTTCAATTATATATTGTAGGATTCAGATTTGGCAAAGGAAACTTGGCTTTTAATATGAAGGTATCTATAGAAGAATATTATCCGGGCTATTAACTAAGTGAGAATTGTTAGGAATGTAAATTAAAATTCAATTTAAGGCCAAACGTGTAAAAAACTGGATTCATAACTGACTTGAAGAATGTATCTAGTTTGCTAATCAGTTTGTCACATGTCCAGCTCTGGTATGCTTTGTTTATGCATTATTGCTTGTTTCTATGTTACGCCTTTTCACTTTTTAATATGTTGGCTAATTGTTATTAATATATATTTAACTTTATATGCAAAACAAAATTTTCTTGCTGTGTGAGTAGAGTAAGGTTTGCATTCTGAATATTATGTACATATTTTGCACTACACTGGTAGGTACATGTTCAAGCCATTATCTATTGATCATTTCTCACTTGATCTGTAAATAAAGTTAACATTTTGTGGTTCTTCCCTAACCTTTAACCATTTGTTCCCCCCATCAATCATCTCTTTAATTGCCATGAAGGGAACTCTGAATTATAAATCAAACAAACACACTCATCCATTGAATTAGTTTTTTTTTTTTTTCAAATAGAAGTTCATGTGGTGCTTCAGAGTTAAAGAATTTAGCTGACCCTTCAGTTCAGACAATTTGAAATTTGGCTTAATGTGCAAGTCTAAGGGTTAAAATTAAGGTTAGGGTTAAGGGTGAGGATCAGAATTGAGGTTAGGATTAGGACTAGGGTTAGTGTTTGTTAGAGATTATGGTTACTGTAATGGTTAGCATTGTAGTTGGCATTAGGGTTAGAATGCCAATACGAATAGGTTAGTGTTGGTAACATAGACAATCTTAACTTTACTCATTCTCTTTTTTCTTTAAACCTGCAATCTGCAGGTAACTAGTTTGACCCTTTGACTTTGTATACATTTTGCAAAGGCATAGTAATGTTGTACTCCGGAGATGTTGCTCAGTAGAGTTCAAATAATTTTCTTACAATGGGACACGTGAGATTTAAAATGAATAGCAAAAATACAGTGTGTATGTAAAAATTATAAAGCAGAAATTAATACCACAAACTTTGATGAACAAAAAAATGGTTAAAAATATATCATACAAAGAAGAGATGCAGCAGGTCTTCAGGTGTGAAACATTCCTTAGACCAGCTGTATCGCCTGGAAATATATATAGCAATGTAGTATGGAGAGTAAACTGGCTACAACATATAATAAAGGTAATAGAGACCAAAACAATAATAATGAAAAGAAAAAAATGTATATACAATAAATACAGATACTCCTATGCCACCCGCAGGGATAGATGTATTAGGCATATAGTCAGAAAAATATATTCCAATCCTATATAACAGCTTTATTGAAAAAATACTAAATCGGAGTGGGTCAATTATTAGTAAATATGCCCTAATACTGAATGCCTTCTATGCAGTGTCTATGCAGTGTACCC
This sequence comes from Pelobates fuscus, assembly GCF_036172605.1. Taxonomy (NCBI): domain Eukaryota; kingdom Metazoa; phylum Chordata; class Amphibia; order Anura; family Pelobatidae; genus Pelobates; species Pelobates fuscus. The sequence goes on along the minus strand of NC_086322.1, from coordinate 196,725,068 downwards.
TTCTATGCAGTGTACCCTATTTTATACCCTGGTTCTAAATTGATGATCCCGCCCCCGACGAGTCCTAATTCGTTGCTCGGGGTTTGATTGACAGGCCGGAACGGATAGTCGTCATGACGTCGGCTACAGGGCGCCGCGTCATAAAAGGAGGCGGATCAATCGCGGCCGGCGTGTAAACGGCCGAGAGGACTGCGAGGAACGAGTAAGTCAACCCCTCTCAGAGGACGAGCGTCTAAGTGTCTCACCTCCTCCGAGGTAGAGACAACAGGTACCCTGACAATTATGAAGAATTGACTAAAAAAAAGAAAGAAAATTTGGGTAGACTTGAGGAACAGGTGAAGTTTGGTAAACATAAAAAATACAAAAGAGATATGTCAGATTATAAAAATAATAAAGTTAGGAACTTTTCCAGATTTGAGAAAGATAGACCTGGGAATAATCAATTCGGCTCTTATCAAAATAGGGAAAATAAGAACACACGAGAAAATTTCCAAAGAAAAAGGCTAAATAGCTATGGGACATATAAAAAGACTACATGGAGAACCCCTGAACATAAGACACAAGGGGAATGGACTAGGGTAAAAGCAAGAAATGGTACAAACCATAGAGAGCATACAAATTATAGCCCAGAGAGGAGACATAATGTAAGAGACATCAATACGAAGAATCGTTTTGAAATTTTATCAGAGGAAACACCCCAAAATCCACGAAAAGATTTTTTAGAGAAAAGAAAAGAGAGGGTTGTTTTTTCACCGTTAAAAAGGAGGAGGAGCAAAGACAAAGAGGATGTAGAGGAGGAGTCAAACTACAGATTCGGAAAGAAAGGAAAAATAGGAAACCGGATGGAATAATAAATTTGTCTAAACACCAACTTTCTCAACACGAATGTAAAGTATTAGATAAAGGGCTTAAATTTGCCCCCAGCCATAAGTTTGACTCTTTCTCTGCATATGTAGACATGTTGAAATTTTCAAGAGGTCTAACACTAAAGAGGTTTTTTTATTTAAATAAATGTAAAGAGAAGGTTATAGACAATACCCACACTACTTTGAAAAATAAATCTAATTTTTACCCCAGAAACTATAGGACTAGTGCTATTGATATTTTTGAAAAATCAGTAATAGGAGATTTTGAGAAACTAGAAAAAAAGGTTACAAATAGAAAGAATAATCTAAATAAAGAAGAAAGAAGCGCTACAGCAATTAAGAAGCAATAAAACTATTATTATAAAGCCCGCGGACAAAGGGGGAAGTATAGTGGTGCAAGATACAGAGATGTATATAAAAGAATGTTATAGACAACTTCAAGATAAAAATGTCTATAAAATTTTAGAAAAAGACCCCATAGAGGAAATAAAAAAATCTCTGTATGAATTGTTGGATAAGGGTAGAGAAGACGGCATTTTGAACGAAGATGAATACAAATTTTTACATAATGATTTTCCGAGAATGCCAGTCTTCTATACCCTACCCAAGGTTCATAAGGATAAAATGGAAGACCCATAGTCTCAGGGATCAATTCTATTTCAGCTAATCTCTCCAAATATGTAGACACATGGTTGCAAGATTTAGTTAAAGTTACACCTTCTTATTTAAAGGATACTTTGGATGTTATCAATTTTAAAAAAAATATTAAATGGAAAAGCTCATATATATTGGTAACATGTGATGTATCCTCGCTATATACCTCTATTCCTCATGTGCAGGGTTGTCAAGTAATAGAAGAGTGCCTAAATAGATCTAAGAAATTTTCAAATGAATATGTAGATTTTTTAATTAAAAGTATTAACTGTATTTTCAATAATAACTATTTTTTATTCAATTCTCATTTTTATTTACAGTGTCAAGGAACAGCTATGGGGACCAGGTTTGCGAATTTTGCTAGTTTGCTAGTTATGCGAATTTATACATGTCTGGTTGGGAAGAAAAATATGTGTATGACAGTCCAGAATGGGGGGCAAGCCTGGTCCTGTACTATAGATATTTAGATGATTTAATTTTTATATGGGATGGATATGAAGAAACTCTTAAAGTATTTTTAGAAAAATTAAATAGTAATAACTGGGGTATTGCTCTAACTAGTGTATTTAGTAGGACTAATATTAATTATTTAGATTTAGAAATATACATAGAGAATGACGAGATTAAAACCAAAATGTTTTTTTAAAAAAGTGGATGCTAACAATTATGTTCTGTATAATAGTGGCCATTATACTCCTTGGCTTAACAATATCCCTAAGGGCCAACTGCAAAGAATTAGGAGGAATTGTACAGATAAGGATAAATTTGAAGAACAAGCCAAGACAATTTTAAATAGATTTAAGGAAAAGAAGTATCCACAACAAATTTTGAAAAAAGCATATAATGAAATAGTGAACTTAGAACCTAATCAGTTATTGAGTAATCAGAAAGAAGTAGGACATTTATATAAAGAAAGAGAAATAATATTACCCCTGGTCTTCGATTTTATTCAAGAGTGTAATAAAATTAAATCAATAGTAAATAAACATTGGCATATTTTAAAGAAAGATAATGAACTCAGTAAAATCATTCCGGAGAAACCGTTTATTACATTCAGAGGAGCACCAAATTTTAAACGAATTCTTACTTTTAATCATCCTAAAAAGGAAATGCCCAAAACGTTTTTAGAAAATAAAAAAGGGTTTTATTCTTGTAATAAATGTGTAGGATGTAGGTGCAGTAAAAATGCTACCCTAAAGGGGGTTAGTAAATTCAAAAATAATAAGGAAGATGCTGAGTTCTATATTAAAGATTTTATTACGTGTTTTAGCAAAAACTTAATTTATTTATTAATATGCCCTTGCGGATTACAGTACGTGGGGCGGAATCATATTATCGATATAGGTAAAAAAGAAATGCAATGGGTCCACAGGTTAAAAACGTTAGAACCTAGAGGTCTTAATATAGAATTTGATTTATTTAATTTTCTAAGTTAATTCAGATATATGGTATATTAATTAAGAGAATTGTTTGATTTAATATATTGTTTTCCCTTTTCTCCTTTTATTTTAGAGATTTTTTAGATATATATATTTATATATTTTTTAAAATACATCTGGAATGAATTGTTTAGGCGATATGTTATTATATTCTTTTATGTCTCTTTAAATGTGTCTCTCCAAATGGGTCTTTGCAAATATATTTCTCAGAAATGATGTGTTTGAAAACATATATAATTTCCTCTTTTAATGTATCTATATAGATCTATAAAGTTATATTTTTTAAAGATGTTTGTATAATAAAGTATTATTCTATGTTATTATGTATATATATTTAATCGATACCAGCAATAAGGCAATGGACTTTAAGGTAATGGTAATAGCCAGCCACCTGAATCTACCCATTAAGATGGGTATATAAGCACGTATAGGATATGGACGGACAGATCTGATGAAGCCGTGAATATGGCGAAACAAGTCATCACGCATAGTACGCACCTTACGTCACGCATTTGAGGAAGTCCCTCCTCCTGGAAGTGTTTCTCCTATACAGACGGTAACCACGGCGGCAAACAGACTAAGGGGACAGTCGACATCCCGAAGCTGAATACTACCGAACGTTTGATGTGTTTAATTGGAGGTGGAGGAAGGTGACAAATCTGTGCTGTGCTGGGCAATAAATATTTTGCAGTACTTTCGTCTGTGCAGTCCTATATTTGAAGAAGCTGTTAAAGCTAGAGCAGGCTTATTCTGCTCTATGTTTGTGAGTGCACATTTTGGCATTTATATTTATATACTATTTAATACGGTTTTACACTATTGTGTTTTTTGTCTCTCTTTCTTTTTATGCATATTTTCATTCGAGAGGACATATGTATGTATAATATTTTATTAATATTACACATTTAAGTGCACTTTATACTACTTTGCACTTTATTATAATATTTTGCACTGGTTGCACTTTGTAATTTTGAGTCTTAAAGACACAGCGCACCTTATCAATTTTGTATATTCACGAGAGTGTTTTGAGGAGTTTTGACACTTATTTTTGGTGCAGCTTCACTATATGATATAAGACATTTATTGGAGACTATTATATTACGAGCGCCTATCTTTTACTTGTTTTTTTGTGTATATTTTGCACCCAATTAATGCCTGTGTACAAGGGTGTGTCAGGGATAGGGACGTCTCCCTGGGCCGGCCTGCGTGTGTGCTGTTGGAGGCATGGTGGCTTCCCATTCCGGGGAGTGAACACCCTCTCGTGTCTCTAGTCGGGGTGTTCCGGTAGTCGGGGTGGTCTTCCGGGCTGGCGTTTGGGGCCCCCTTATGTGGGTCATATATTTGGGCTTCGAGAGGTGTGTCCCAGGAGTAGGGAGGGATAGGTCTGGGGAGTTGGGTTATGTTGGCCACATTGTCGGCTGGTCAGGGTGGTGGAGGTATGCAGTAAACATATAACTTCATAACAATAAGAGAAATACATGTGTACAGATTAACATCTATCAGCTCCGACATCGTGGGGTCAGTAGTGTATCATAACCAGGGTTATTTGAGCGTTTTGATCCCTGTGCTCCTGTACCCGGGTTGATCTGCCAATCTTGGGTTTTATAACCTGAACCATAGCTTGCCATTTGTTATACCCGAGCAGTGGTGACCCCCAGGTGTGTCCAAGTTCCCTCGGGGTACCTTGTACCTGCGCCAAGCAGGCCCATGGGGGGTGGGGTTCTCCAGGTGGTGCGTAGGGAGGTGAGTCAGGCAATCGAAGGGGCCCCATCCCGGGTCCCACCGGTCTGCAGTAGGTTCCCTTGTTTGATACGCATTAGGACAGTGGAAACGTCATCTTCCCTGCCTAGTGGTTCAAACGTTAATTTGAATTCCGCAAGGAATTCCTGGAAATGATAAGCAATGCTCTTATTGCTCTCCCATAATGGATTGGCCCAAGCTAAGGCTTTACCTTTAAGTTGGTTCATCAAGTACCCAATTTTAGCTCTTTCTGTGGGACAAAACCCTGGTGAGGCCTCAAAGTAGTACTCAATCTGAATGAGAAATCCCCGACATTCTTGAATATTATCATTATAATGTGGAGAAGGCAATAGGGAAAAAGTAGGTGCTTTATATACTATAGGTGGAGGTATATTAGGCGCAGCTGAACTAGTTGGAGGAACATCAGGCTGTAAATGAGCCATCCGATTAAGAAGCGTACGGAAATCCTGGGCAAATTGATCTATAAGGTGATAATTCTCCTCTAGCTTTCTCTTGTCAAGCTGCTATGTGCAGACACAATTCTGCAAGGTCTATGGCCATGTCATAATGTCAGGATTACTAGTTGATCCAGCATGCAGAAATAGTATCACACCTAGGACTAATGATAATGTCTAACCTGACCTTAGAGTGGCCGGACTTAACGTACCCAACAGTAGTCAAAATACTTGCCGAGGTCAGGGAAACAGAATGAGACACAATGATGAGGGAAAGCCAAAAGTCAAAAACCAGAAAAATATGATCAGGAATACACTCTCAGATAACCAGCAAAAGGAATCCACGACAGGGCAATGAGTAGAAGGAATAATACGTTTAAATAACCCTCCTGCAGATATGATTGGCCGTACCTGACTTTTGACCCCAAAATGTGCGTGTGCCTCTTTTGCAACGTACATTGACTTTGTCATTACCATGGGCCATAATATGGCGTCGATCCGCAGCGGCCGGATGTGGGGCTATAATATGGCGTGGGTCCACAGCAGCCAGCGTCCACCGACATGTTGCAAAAGCCAGACATAATGACATAGGACTGCTGAGCAGCACTTTTATTAATCTTAAGAAGGTAATTACTATTGTAATTTTTATATGGAGAGGATGGATACGTGACACAAACATAATATAAGTAGGTTTATATTTTGGAGTATACTGATACTGAGAATTTTTCCAATCAAGGCCTCAATTTAAAGCGGCACTGTCATGCCGATTCCGTTTTTTTTTTAACCCCCCTCCCGCCTCAACTACATCCAATCGACCCCCTAGTCATCCCCAAATGCCCCTATGCCCCCCACATTACCTATTTTTTATTCTTTATTTTCTGCCCGATCTTTATTCAGGGCGCCGCCATCTTTGTGTGGGTAGGTGAAGTCCCTGTGGGACACGTCATCTACCCACACTACACAGACTGTGAGATTCCCGCACATGCCCAGTGAAACACCTGGACATGCGAACGGGAATTTCACCTATTCATTCATTCATCAGACAGACGAATGAATGAATAGAAAAAATCAGACGAACAAACTAACACTGAGTATCAGTGTTCGTTTGTTCGTTCAGTTTATTACAAGGAGGGAGCTACCGGCGTGCAGCTCCCTCCTTGTAATATGTAACTATAGAAGCGGCAGGGAGCAGTGCTCCTCGCCACTTCCTAAGCCCCCCATGTCCCCCCTCACTCTATGGGGGTCAATATGACCCCCATAATAGCACAAGGGAGATTAAAATCTCCCCAATGCCCCTACTCGCTATATCGCGAGTAGGGGCATGTCCACTAAACAGTGAGCAGCCTGTGGCTGCTCACTGTAAAAAAAAAAAAAAAAAAGGGTAATAAGGGGGGGACGGGGGGCCTACTGTCCTCCCCCGCCGGCCCCCACCCCTGGACGGCGGGTGGGGGCCATAATGGGAATGAGGGGGGACCTACTGTCCTCCCCTCAGGCCCCCACCCCTGGGCGGCGGGTGGGGGCCATAATAGTAATAAGGGGGGGGGGACCTACTGTCCTCCACCCCCCGGCCCCCACCCCTGGGCGGCGGGTGGGGGCCATAATAGTAATAGGGGGGGGGGGGGGACCTACTGTCCTCCACCCCCCGGCCCCCACCCCTGGGCGGCGGGTGGGGGCCATAATAGTAATAAGGGGGGGGGACCTACTGTCCTCCAGCCCCCGGCCCACACCCCTGGGCGGCGGGTGGGGGCCCTAATGGAAAAAAGGGGGGGGGGGACCTACTGTCCTCCCCCCCGGCCCCCACCCCTGGGCGGCGGGTGGGGGCCATAATAGTAATAAGGGGGGGGGACCTACTGTCCTCCAGCCCCCGGCCCCCACCCCTGGGCGGCGGGTGGGGGCCCTAATGGAAAAAAGGGGGGGGGGGGACCTACTGTCCTCCCCCCGGCCCCCACCCCTGGGCGGCGGGTGGGGGCCATAATAGTAATAAGGGGGGGGGGGGAATCTACTGTCCTTCCCCCCCCCCCCCCCGGCCCCCACCCCTGGGCGGCGGGTGGGGGCCATAACGATAATGGGGGGGGGACCTACTGTCCTCCCCCCGCCCCCACCCCTGGGCGGCGGGTGGGGGCACTAAGTAAATTCCCCCCCCCCCCCATCAAGGTGACTAGGGGTGCCCAAGCCCCTAGTCACCCACCCCCCACCCAAATAAAAAATGCCCCTACCTACCCCCCTCACCCTAAAAAATAGTGAGGGGGGAATAAAATTGCTAACCTGTAAAGTAAAATTAAACTTACCATTCGACGTCTTCTTTTTTCTAAAATCTTCATTTTTCAGCCCCAAAAAAGGCCAAATAAAAAACCATCATAGCCGTCGAACTAAAAATAAAATAAAAAACCCGAGCGCAAAAAAAAAAACCCGACGAAAAAGAAAAAACCCGAGCGCACAGAAAAATAATCCATCTTCACCCATGGAGGGCTCCGCGCAGACTGAGCTCCGCAGGGCGGGGCAAGGCTTATAAAGCCTTGCCCCGCCCTGCAATTAGCCTAAGAACACTCTGATTGGTGGGTTTAAGCCAATCAGAGTGCTCTTTGTCATTTTACAAGCGTGGGAAAGTTCTTTGGAATTTTCCCACGCTTGTAAAATGTCACAGAGCACTGTGATTGGATGGCTTGAAATCCATCCAATCACAGTGCTCTGTGTCATTTTACAAGCGTGGGAAAGTTCTTTGGAATTTTCCCACGCTTGTAAAATGACACAGAGCACTGTGATTGGATGGATTTCAAGCCATCCAATCACAGTGCTCTGTGTCATTTTACAAGCGTGGGAAAGTTCTTTGGAATTTTCCCACGCTTGTAAAATGACACAGAGCACTGTGATTGGATGGCTTGAAATCCATCCAATCACAGTGCTCTGTGTCATTTTACAAGCGTGGGAAAATTCCAAAGAACTTTCCCACGCTTGTAAAATGACACAGAGCACTGTGATTGGATGGATTTCAAGCCATCCAATCACAGTGCTCTGTGTCATTTTACAAGCGTGGGAAAGTTCCAAAGAACTTTCCCACGCTTGTAAAATGACACAGAGCACTGTGATTGGATGGATTTCAAGCCATCCAATCACAGTGCTCTGTGACATTTTACAAGCGTGGGAAAATTCCAAAGAACTTTCCCACGCTTGTAAAATGACAAAGAGCACTCTGATTGGCTTAAACCCACCAATCAGAGTGTTCTTAGGCTAATTGCAGGGCGGGGCAAGGCTTTATAAGCCTTGCCCCGCCCTGCGGAGCTCAGTCTGCGCGGAGCCCTCCATGGGTGAAGATGGATTATTTTTTTGTGCGCTCGGGTTTTTTCTTTTTCGTCGGGTTTTTTTTTTTGCGCTCGGGTTTTTTATTTTATTTTTAGTTCGACGGCTATGATGGTTTTTTATTTGGCCTTTTTTGGGGCTGAAAAATGAAGATTTTAGAAAAAAGAAGACGTCGAATGGTAAGTTTAATTTTACTTTACAGGTTAGCAATTTTATTCCCCCCTCACTATTTTTTAGGGTGAGGGGGGTAGGTAGGGGCATTTTTTATTTGGGTGGGGGGTGGGTGACTAGGGGCTTGGGCACCCCTAGTCACCTTGATGGGGGGGGGGGGGAATTTACTTAGTGCCCCCACCCGCCGCCCAGGGGTGGGGGCGGGGGGAGGACAGTAGGTCCCCCCCCCATTATCGTTATGGCCCCCACCCGCCGCCCAGGGGTGGGGGCCGGGGGGGGGGGGGGAAGGACAGTAGATTCCCCCCCCCCCCTTATTACTATTATGGCCCCCACCCGCCGCCCAGGGGTGGGGGCCGGGGGGAGGACAGTAGGTCCCCCCCCCCCTTTTTTCCATTAGGGCCCCCACCCGCCGCCCAGGGGTGGGGGCCGGGGGCTGGAGGACAGTAGGTCCCCCCCCCTTATTACTATTATGGCCCCCACCCGCCGCCCAGGGGTGGGGGCCGGGGGGGAGGACAGTAGGTCCCCCCCCTTTTTTCCATTAGGGCCCCCACCCGCCGCCCAGGGGTGGGGGCCGGGGGCTGGAGGACAGTAGGTCCCCCCCCTTATTACTATTATGGCCCCCACCCGCCGCCCAGGGGTGGGGGCCGGGGGGGGGGAGGACAGTAGGTCCCCCCCCCCCCTATTACTATTATGGCCCCCACCCGCCGCCCAGGGGTGGGGGCCGGGGGGTGGAGGACAGTAGGTCCCCCCCCCTTATTACTGTTATGGCCCCCACCCGCCGCCCAGGGGTGGGGGCCGGGGGGGAGGACAGTAGGTCCCCCCCCCCCCCTTTATTACTATTATGGTCCCCACCCGCCGGCCAGGGGTGGGGGCCGGGGGGGAGGACAGTAGGTCCCCCCCCCCCTACTACTATTATGGCCCCCACCCGCCGCCCAGGGGTGGGGGCCGGGGGGGAGGACAGTAGGTCCCCCCCCCTCATTATCTTTATGGCCCCCACCCACCGCTCAGGGGTGGGGGCCGGGGGGGGGGGGGGGGGCAATAGGTCTCCCTCCCTTATTTTACTTAACGGCCCCCACCCGTCATTTAGGGGTGGGGGGCAATATTTTTTTTATTTTTTTTCTACAGTGAGCAGCCACAGGCTGCTCACTGCTTACTAGACATGCCCCTACTCGCGGTATAGCGAGTAGGGGCATATTATTTACTAATACCAAGTCATTTTTACTTGGTGTTAGTAAATTTGGCTGAAAGACCAATTCAGGTCTTTCAGCCTTTTAGTAGATAGCTCCCTGATACCGTGGGAATTAGGGAGTTATCTACTAAGCGGCTGCAAGATGCAGCCACAGCAATGAATAGGATCGGAGTTTCATTCATTAGAATGAAATTCCGATCCGAACAAAGTACCGAATTGCATCCTAACACCAATGGAGAAACGGTGCTCATTCTGTTAGGATGCAATTCGGCAGTTTTGCCGGCGTTCTGTCTAAGTGACAGGACTTTCGGCAATACTGACAGGAAGTATTGTGGGATCAGGGAGGAAAGCTAGGGATCATGGGAAAATTGCTCTGACCAGCGGAAATGAAGCACACTTTGCTCCTCCGCTGGTCAGAGCTGGTCAAGCGGAGGAATCCCATAAGACAAAGAGTCCCTACTTTGTCTTATGGTTTTAAAGAAAACTAAAGAAGAATGGAAGAAAAGAATAACAGATCCTGAGAGAGGGGGAGAAGAGGAAGAGATTGAGGAAAGGTAAGTTCGGCATGACAGTGCCGCTTTAATTATTTTTGGATATACTTTTAAAATAATTTTATATTTAAGAAAAAAATTTAATACACTATAATTTTTTTGATATAGTTATGTACTGTTTAAATATGATATATTTTTTCAAGTTTTAATATTTTAAAAACCTATCTAAAAATCTTACATTGAGGCCCAAGTGAGAAAATGCAATCAACAGAAAGAAAAATAGGAGTAGCAGTAGAAAAAGTAATATTTATATATAACTATCATATTTATTAAATATTTAATATATAAATGTACAAATATAGATTATTTTTACTGCTCTTTTTTATTCAGTTAGTTACTTCTCACTTGATCTGTAAATAAAATTAACATTTATTGACTGTACCCTAGACATCAATGTGGCATTACTTATCGCCGCCGAGCCGCACAGACCCCTGCCTGCTGTGTGGTCTAACCGCTCCACGTGACCACACGGCACACACTGAGGGAGACTCGCCTACCTCGATCCTAGCCGACCTCCTCCTGCCTGTCTGACAGCACTAAGCAGCCGCACGGCAGCATGTCTATATATAGATGTGGATGTGACGTCACGCCCACTCTTAAAGTGACCACACCATTGTTGCAATTCTAATCTGTTTTGGATCGCAGTGATGACATGGACCTATCAGAACATAGGTAAGCCTATTTAAGGCCTATTTTAGCCCTCATTCATTGCCCTATCTTGGTTTCTGTTAGAACCTTGTAGTGATTCTCTTGGAATTTCCTTTATTTGACCTTGGCTTCATATTTGGCTTGTGATTTCTGGTATCCTGACCCCGGCTTTGTCTTGACTCTAATTATGCCTGTTATTCCTGTCCTTGATTTATTCTTGACCCTGATTCTTGATTTTTAGTTACAGTAAGTCTGACCATTCTAATGCTCAGTATTATGTCTTTCAGATCCACCTTTTGTGGTTTCCTCTTTCCTGCGTGTTGGGTTATGACTCCCGTGACAATCAATTATTTTTTTTAAAAAATGCAAAAACATTATGTTCCCAAAGTTTTGGCAATAGTAATGTGTACATAAGTGAAACTTAAGAAAAGTCATTCAAAATAAATTAGTTTATTTGTCCCGATTTATAAAGTACATCACATGGATTTTGGTTTATTTTTGTCAAATACAGTTCACAAGATAATATGAGTAAAATAAATATTGAATGTGGAACCATTGTATAATTTGGTTTCTTTGCATTCTAAGTTTAATAGCAATCACAGTAAACAAAATTGACTAAAAAAAGTATATATTTACATAAAGTAGGCATCACAGGATATTTATTTTTAAGGGTTAATGTTAAATATTGTAGTAAAACTGTCTTTTTTAGTGTTTTCTTAAATGCAAATATATAACGGGTGTTATTTAATATGTATTTCATAAACCAGATGCATGCTTCTCCTGTACAAAACTCCAAATTGCATGCAGCTACATCTTCTGAGTAGAACTATACCATCAATATATGCATTTGCTAGTATCCTGTTGAGCTACAGACATAAAAGCACACACGGCCGCGGAGCTTGAGAAACAGATAACAGGGCTCAAGGGTGACATTGAGGCCCTCGCCTCCCGCACCAACAGGGCCGAGACCCAAATTGCAGGCCTCACCCAAAAATCAGAGGCCCATCGGAGGGAAATGGGTAACATGCAGGACAGGCTGCTCCAACTTGAAGATGGCCTCAAGGACCTGAACAACAGATCCTGCAGAAACAACATCAGGATCCGAAGCCTCCCCGAATCTGTGACCCCAGATGCTGTACTACCAAGTGTCAGGGAGATCTTCAGGGCCCTACTACCTGACCCCTCAGAACATGAGCTCACCATTGAAAGGGCCCATTGAAAGGCCCCACCGAGCCCTGCGCCCCCAGTACCGAACTCACCCAATCCAAAGGACATAGTGAAGCTGCTACTCTTCCCAATCAAGGAGAGACTGATGGCAATAGCCAGAGATCACCCACCATCATTCCGGTGCAGCCCTATACACTTTTTCAAAGACCTGGCACTATCCACATTACACAAGAGGAGAGAACTTAAGCCCCTCAACCGGTCTATCTCACATTATGCCATAGAATTCTGCACCTTGGCTTCTGAGGTACACTGGACTAATAGCGGATTAATATCTGCATTTAAAGAGGGATTATCCAAAACTATTCTAGATGAAATTGCTGCCAAAGATCTACCTAAGAGGTTAAATGAATTTATCACATATGTAATGCAGATTGATAACCAAATTAGGAAAAGGAAAATTACTAGAAATAGAACCAGACGTATGACTATGTCACTGTCACCTCGTTTCTACAAACCTAGTGTCCCTGGCCTCTCTGTACAGTTTGAACCTGAACCTATGCAGTTAGGCGTTACGAGACTGTCAGAGGCAGAGAAACAGTATAGGAGAAAGGAGGGCCTTTGTTTATACTGTGGCAAGGAAGGACAAATGAGAGATGCTTCTCCCATACGTCCGCAAAACGTCTGCACCTTAAGGGGACAGGTCTTAGGTGTGATGGATATGTCCTCTGGTAATACCCAACATAGATTTCTCCTTGATATCACCGCCCTTTGCAACAAGAAAAGCTTTTCATGCAAAGCCCTGATGGACTCAGGTGTGGCAGGAAACTTTATTGACATACGTTTTGTTAAAAAACACTTCCTACCTATCAAGGAGTGATCATTTTCTCTGGCCGTTGATGCTATTGATGGGAGACCTCTCTCTCAACCTCTGACACTCACAAAACCTTGCCTATTAGCATTACTATATGAGCTTTACACAAGGAAGATATGACATTTCAGATAATTGCTTCCCCTTCTTGTCCCATCATATTAGGATTTCCATGGCTCATCCAACACAACCCTCATATTGACTGGGCTAAAGGGGAAATACTGGAATGAGGTAAAGACTGTATTGAGAGATGCATGTTACCCATTACTAGGAGAGTGGGCATCGCTGCCTACTTCTACACCTCAGACTTCCAAAACTCCTATGCAGTACTGGGAGGTTAGAGAGGCGTTCAGTAAGAATCTGACTAATACTCTACCTCCTCACAGATCGTATGATTGCTCCATAGATCTGCTAACCGGCACTATGCTCCGTAAGGGGGCAGAATATGCCCTATCCCCGCAGGAGAGTAGAATCATGGAAGAGTACATCATAGATACTTTAATTTAAGGTCACATACGTAAGTCATCCTCACCTGCTGGAGCAGGGTTCTTTTTTTGTATCCAAAAAAGATGGAGAATTACACCCATGCATTGATTATAGGGCATTAAATAAGACACACAAAATTAACCCCTTCAGGACTGAGCAAAATGTACACGTTGTGATCAAAACAAAACGTAAACAAAATCTGGAATTTGCGCTATATGTCTGTCCAACTGTAATTCGACTCTTTCAAATATTTAGGTATGAAACATAATTTAATATGAATAAAATATTTTTAAAAAGGGAGAAAATAAGATTTAAAAAAAAAGATTTTTAGTGCTACGTGACATTTTAACTGTGAATGTCATAATACGGTTTTCTTTTACTGCAATAAAATACACATATTTGTATTCAGCGATGTCTATAGCATGTTACGTTTTGCAATAATAGACAACCCAAGGTATTGCAAATGGGGTATAGCCAAAGTCAGCGTTAATATTTGTGTGTGAAAAATGCAAAAAAATTAATTGAACGCCAAATTTGGCCAATGTTTGTGACTAAGTGGCTACTAAAAAAGACTGGACATACACCATTTGCAATACCTTGGTTTATCTTCTATTGCAAATGGTATGCCATCATGGAGGTCATTTTCATTCTTGGGCTACTATATGTCTCAAGGGCAACGTAACCAATTTGGCGAATTTCAATGTGAAAAAAACTGAAATGCAAGCCTTATATTTGACTCTGTAACATTTGAAAACACCATAAAACCTGTACATGTGGGGTACTGTTATACTCGGGAGACTTTTGCTGAACACAAATATTAGTGTTTCAAAACAGTAAAACGTATCACAACAATTATAAGTGCCATTTGTGTGTGAAAAATGCAAATAAATTCACTTTCACAGACAATATCATCATTGTAATACATTTTTACTGTTTTGAAACACTAATATTTTTGTTCAGCAAGGTCTTCCGAGTAAAACAGTACTGTGATATGTTTTATAAAACTGTATTTCTCTGCCTGTGATAATTATATTACCCATTGTGTTCAGTAATCACATCACAGGCAGAGGGGAGGATTTTGTGTGGGAGTGTCTGTGTGTATTGTACAGATTGATTGGTTGTATTTTAAATCCCTGTGGGCAGAACTATGTTTGTGGATTGTTAATAAAAGAGACTGTATGTGCCAGTACAGTTAGTTCTGCTTGACCTCAAATCGAAGTGTCGTCTCGTTATTGGGGGAATTGGACTGTATGATGATTGCCAGGAGTGTAAGCTGATTGTATGCTTTTCCTGTTCAGCTGTTTACAGCATTCATATGCTTGAGAGCATTTGTATGCTTCTCTGGTTCAGTGGTTGTGGTGTCTGCTGCAGGGCTTGGAGTCCTCAGGAAGCGCTAGGAGCAACGTTCAATGGAGGTACCCAGTCAGGGTGCCTGTCGATCCGTTACAAACCCGTTCTGTCTTTTAAATGTCAATATATAATATGCATGTTGCACTTGAACAGAAGCCCTTAAATTATGGTGGAGCAAATATATAGCATAAATTGAAGGTTTTGTTTTGCTTCAGAATTTGGACAAATATTTACATCCTTAAGGGGTTAATAATAATATTCAGTAAAAAATCCCCACTAATAGGCCAGTCTGTTGTTTCTGTTCCTTTTTTAAAACAGCATTATCCAGATATGGTGCCTATTTGTGTAGTCTTCCATGTTGCATAAGAAAAAAATTTTAAGAATAAAAAATATAGGGGAAAAGATGAATACACAGACAGACAGATGTGCAGATTGGCACATAGACAGACAGGGATATAGTTAGATGAGAGAGAGAGAGAGATAAATATAATTACTACCAATACAGATAGATATGTATTTTAAATTTCCCAATATGACATTGCTGTATAACGTATTAGATTATTAACAGCAATTATATTAATAATGTATGCAATTTTATATCTATTCAGCCATAAATACTCAAACACAGTAATTAATATTGCATATAGATATGATTTGATGTTTGCTGAACTGCATAGTTATGTATTTGTTGTTTGTTATTAATATTATTGTTCCATTAGCATTAGTAGTTTTAATGATAGTGCATCTTTAATAACTATGTCAATCTATCTTGAAACTGTAACTGCTAGGCATATATTTGCATATATTTACAGATATATTTAGGAATTTGCCCTAAGAGCTCAATAGGTGTGCAGTAAACCAAGAAGGGTAGAGGACTGAATAATTTATAAAACCTAAAACATCAATAAATAATACTTACAGAGAAGGATTTCTATTTTGCATTAGTAGATGTGATGTGTGCACGTACAATAAAATGGATGTTCTAAGAAACATGTCATGAGGACATTATAATAAACGGTTTATGATTTTCATTTACAATCTCATGACTAAGAAGCATGAAGCAGAATATTTATTGGTATTGGCAGAAGGAGTGATGTGTTTTATTTTTAATGGAATATCAAAGAGGCTATGGTAAATTGAAAAATAATCAGTGTGAATATTTGTTCGAAATTCTGCACAGAAATGCAAAATTCTGTGCATGATGTTTTCACATCATGGTTATTAAACCTATTAAAGTAAAAAAAAACAGAATAATTGTCACGTAAGCAAAATAAATTTTACATAACACAATGGAGTCAATCTACTATTTGTTGGATAAAAGCATCATGACACATGAAATAAATTATATTTGTAATCCTGGAAACATACCCATGATAATCACTATCAGGGTGTGCAGTACTCTAGCCACTTTTACCATTACAGATCTTGGTGGAAGTATAGAAAGACTCATAGTTACAATTGAGTTTCCCTTTATGTGAAGCATGCATATCAAAGTATGACTGCCATTCAGGCACCGTGAATTTAAAATTAAATAGCATCAATAAGATCAAACATATCTCACTAACTAAGAAATAAAAGACAGTATATAAAATCAACCATTACAGTTATAGCTTTATTATGTTCACATGTTTTTGAGCAAGATCAAAGGACTAGGATTGGAGGTCAACTGAAAGAGAGCATAAGAGGCTGGAGCAAATATTTGTGTTACAGTAGAAGGGTTTACAGGTAACAGCACTTTATGCATAGTTACACAAAGTACACATTTTCATATTATCGGTTATACATATTAATTTTTATATACAGTACATGTTTATATTGTGTCTACAGTAAGACTCAGTGCAAAAATAGTGACTGTAAAAGGGGCTGAGCACCAAGTGGGAGTACTGAGTGCCACACAGAGTGTGTGCAGTATGGAAGAAAAGGGAGAGCAAACATTAAACATGGAATAAAGAGAATTACAGGGGTGGGGCATCACAAAAAGATGGTATGAAGAGGAAGAGATCTGGAGCAAGTAAGACAGAAGGAGGAACAGATGCAACTCCGCCCAAGGCAAAATTTGAATGAAGACTAGAGGGACAAGATGGAAGGCTGGTAGAATTGTCAATAGATTGATCTCAGTATGTAATTACTGTGACGAAGTGCCCTTCGCCACTTGGTCCTGGAGAGGCCTGCTTGCCAGCCTCCTCCCCTGTGACTATGACTCTTTGATGTATTCTTCCTTCAGACAGACTATTTATGTAGGTTGCTTTATTTCTGTTATGTTTTAGTCACCCTGTACCCATTATAGGTGCAGGGTGTGTGTAATGTAATTGTTTATAGTGTGTGTGTGTACTGTGAAATGTATTGCCTGCTCTCCTGCACTGCTGAGGTTTGCTACCAACTAGGTGGATTTGGCTATGGAGCTTGTCTAGTGCCCTCTGTTGGTAGCAACAGCAATATGCACTACCTGAATAGCAAGACTGGTTCATTTGCATATTTGGGTAGATTTGCATATTGCTAATTCTGCAGGCACGTGAGATATTTTCTGTGAAATATTGTCTCCCCCACCCCTTTAAAAATATCCCATTGTGTTATAATAAGTCACTGTATGTTGCCTGCTATGATTTGACTGTTTGTAATTTTATTGAGTTTTCAAAGCAATGTTAATGTCATGACCATATGGGCTAGTCCCAAGTAAAATAAAGTTTTAGACAGTTCTGCTTGATCCCTCAAAACGTAGCCTTGTCTCGTTATTGGAGGGAGCTGTTATAATCACATTGGGGATTGCTATGCTCTGCATACTCCCCTGAGCTTGAATCACTTAGCTCTTTTAAGAGCTGTTCCTGTTACGCTCTCCTTGGAGTAGAGGTCTTCCCCACACAGTCCTGGATGCTGGAGGTTCTGATCCAGGGTGGAAGGAAGGCGGTTGCAGAGTCTGCGATGGTTGTAGTGTGCGGTGCGGTGCTTGTGGTCCTCGCCGCAAGCTAGGAAGTGTCCATCAACGGAGGGTACTCGGTCGGAGTACGGGGAGCTCCGTTACAATTACATTTATGCCAAAAATGTATATATTTTCTTTGTGTAACTGCCTTAGTCCATCAAGTACACATTAACTGGCATCATTAATTGTATGCTTTCCTATAGAATTTTTCAGTTTTGTTATTGCCATTATTGCTATAACCAGCTAATAATTATGATTTTAAAAACACAGGTAGAGATATTCACTAGAAGAAAAACTGACAAAGTATAGACCACAAACTCTGGATATAAGAAATACCTTAAAAATGCTACAAAAAGACAACATAAAATACACAAAAACAGGTTGTGCCAATGTATGGATATAAGGATAAAATGAGTAAAGAAATATATATGGAATAAATAATAAATCAACTTATAACATTCAACTTCCTTCATAACTAAAATGTTCCATTCCTTTTATTAATTTTGTAACCAATGTCTGCCCTTTATCTAGTGCCACAGTACCCTTCTTTAGAACAGGTGCCCAAAATTGCACACCATATTCAAGGTTTGGTAATACCAGTGATTTATAAATAGGGTAAATTATATTTCTTCCCAAGAATTAATGTCTCTTTTTACACATGACCTAAATGGTCTTAACCACTGCTGATTGACATTGCACATTGTTGCCTAGTTAGTTGTTTACAACAATTCCCTTCTCGTGTGTTGTTATCCCTAACTCACTACCATGTAGGGTATACGTTGCTTGTGCATCCTTTACCCCAAAGTACACAACTTTGCATTTTACTACATTAAATTTCATCTGCCATTTGAATGCCCAGTCCCCCAGTCTATCTAAATCCTTCTGCAGCAAAGTAATATCTTGTTCACATTGTATTACTTTACAGAGTTTTGTGTTATCTGCAAACATTGAAACGTGACTTTCAATGCTTATTTATAAATTTAATTATAAATATGTTAATCCCAGAGCAATTATAAATATGTTAATCCCAGAGCAATCCCAGAGCAGAAACCTGAGGGACACCACCAAACTCTTTTGTCCAGCTAGGAAATTTACCATTAATGACAACTCTCTGACTCTGACTCTATCTTGAAGCCAATGTTCTACCCAAGAACATTTTCTTCTAGACAAATTTTAAATTTGACAATGTTTCTTTTAGTTTGAATTCTTACTTATTGCGTGGATTTACAGGTGGTACAAGTGGATCACATCCCCTGTAACACCCTGACTACATACTTCTACTTAGAATGTATGTAATGCCTAATGTATGCCTAATAACAGTGTTCTTCTCAATTAATTCCTGAGTTACAGAGAATACAGAGGTCACAAATTAGAGATGTTGAGAGATGTTTAGCCACCCCCTGCTTCCATACCTTTTTGGAGCAGGGGGTTGGCTTCCCTGAGGTCCAGAAGCATCTGGCCAGGTCTGATGGGAGCCAGGTCCAGAATTAAGGCTCTCTCTCCTCTCTGGACTTTCCCTATATCCCTCTCACACATGTGGTATTGGTATGCTTCCTCCCAACTTATCTTTACACAGAGCCGTGGGCCCAGTCATGCTGTTAAAGGGCAGCGGTGCCTGACCGGGCCCCTGTTCAAAAATGGCCCTTAGTGCATTGGCCACCCAATGGGCCCCTTCAGCTTTTGCTCTGCACCCCTTTGATTTTTTCAAAACCACAGATGGGCCACATAAAATCCCATGATATGGGATTGCACTGAATTCTGTTAATGTTTTCTGTAAGTTGGGAAGGGGTATGAGTGGTTCAGTCAGGCATAGCATTATGTTGTTCGTGAAAATACCCAATTTGCATGTCAATGAGGGAAAGGCTGAATTGTTTGAGTTGTCACTTAACTGTTTTTAGCTGTTTGTTGTTTCCCCCAAGTTTTGGTAGGTGTACAATGTGGGCATGTGTGAATTATTTTGGAGGGATGGGAAACAATATAAGATGGTTAAAACTAGGGGGATAGTGATTTCCAAAAGGAGGAATAGTATGTTCTTGAAAAGTAATGTAGGCCTGGGCTCTTATTTTTAATGTAGTTATATAAAACCAAAGTTGTAGGTGTGCAAAACAAGATGAGAAATAGCGACCAGGAATGTAAACATAAACAGAGTGTGTAAATTATGCAGGTTTCCACCAATATACATAAAATAGTGTATATAAATATACAAATATAGTCAGTGAATAGCCAAGAAATGAAAAAGACACAATGTGTGTACAATCAAATACTGTAACAAGCAAACATATACTTGCACTTGCACTTTTGTTCAGGAGCAACTTGATCTAAAATACATAGAAACAAGGACCTAGTGCAATATTGTAAATTAATGGCAGAGCGGTATGAAAAAAAAAGATTGAACTCACAATTGTAGAGTGGTTGAAGTACCACTCCAAACTATCGGACACCGGGAGGATCAGCCCCTTGAGGACGTAGGATCCAAATGCAGTGTGATTCACAAACTCACTCTCAGCCGAAGACATGAAGTAAAAATATATTTCTTTATTTCCAAATCAACAAATGTAAAAAGAATAACTGTTACTGTACTGGAGTAGATCACATAAATCCTGGATTTTAGTGGATAAACCATCCAGTTCCATCCCACTGTTTGCCCTCAAAGTGGCGAAACTACCAGGTTCATAGGGGCCACAGGTGTGACCGGGCCTGGCACTCCAAGGGGTCTGGTGGCACTATGACCCCTGCTGATGCACCTTATGAGTAGTGGCAGGTCTAAGAAGATGAGCAGGAGGAATATTTCACTGCAGACATACATCCTGGGGGACAGAGAGCAGCACAAGGTAGGTAATTTGTAATGTGAAAAATAAAACAATTGAAAAGTCACATTATTTTGTACACTGGATATTGCTTGGAACATTCTAAACAACATTAAGGCTTGTGAATATGGCAAATCCCTTGTTGGAAAGTTGGAAGTTGGAGAAATATATCTCAGCAGTCAGACAATAACACCAATGCTAGACACACAAGCAAAGCAGATATTATTTGGCTTTCACCGATACTGTTCATTAGTAAAGGTAACAGGTAATATTTATATATATCTATAGATCTTTACATATTAGGCGTGAGATGGGATTGAGAAATGTGTCTTGATATGGTTAAATATTGGGGGGTGAGATGGGACTGAGATGTGGCTTGAAGTGGTTTCATAATGGGGGGTTGAGATGGGACTGAGATATGTGGCATGATGTAGGTACATATTGAGGGGTGAGATGGGACTGCGATATATGGGTTGACGTTATTACATGTTGGGGGTGAGATGTGGCAAAAACATGTGGAGGGTAGAGAAAGCACAGGTGGGTGGAAGGGCATTGGTACAGTTGGGTAGAATAGGAGAAACACAAGTGGATGAAATGCATAGTAACAAGAAGTGTGACGCAGATATCAATAAGGGGTGACATACACAAGAGAGAAAAAATAGATTACATATTAGGGAAAATAGGAAGTCCAAAAATAAAAAAAAATAAAATTAAAAAATTAAAAGAAAAAATGAAATACCTGAAGTCACACACATGATGACACGCTGATCCTGTGTTTGTATAAACTGATAATCTACACACATACATTCACATATGTACTGGTACTCCTTTACAAATAGACTACAGCATGGTAAATACTAAGCACCACATTTTGTCCAGATGGAAAAAATCCAGTGAAAACTGCCACATTCTAACCAAAATGTCAATTCTCATATTTATTAACTCTACCTTCAGTCAAAATGTGGCTATATCGTCCAAATCTGCATCAATCGGCTAGATGCATTTGGTGTCTGGAATAAAATCCGTACTTTTCGCATCTAAATGCTATAAAAAGTACAGGATTCGTAAGATTGTATACTCTAGTTATGATTGCCAGCCCGTAGAGGTATTAATTTCTCTGTCAGAAGACATTAATCACTGATATAATACTTGTAAATCTGAAGAAAATTTAAGCTTTAAACAGTACAGGAAGTTGAAATGGGTCATATAAGTCAGAGAGTGAATGGATTCTATCATTTCACTGTTAGTATAAAGATTTCTATAGAAGTTGTAAATACCTTTATTTTTATTTTAGAAATATAAGATTTAACTGTATTGACTGTTGTGACAGACCACCCAGGGCTTGTACATGGCTCCCAATCGCCACTTTGCAATAGTTATTTTAGGGAGGAGGTGGCAATTTTATAAAGACTGAATTAATAATTAAAAAAGGTAGGATTAAAGCTACATAATATTTTTACATTTGTCTTCACAGGGATATATTAGCATCTTTCCTCAGCTTAGTATTGGCGTCTCACAGATAATTTCTTATTTTTAAATTTTTACGTTTTTTTTTCTTGTTATAATGAAAGAAATAAAAAGGCATATAGCATTAGTGAAAAATGTGTTGTTTTTTAGGAAATTGACAACAAAAACATTTTAAAATGCAGATGTATTTTTTGTATAGGATCCATTTTTTACAAAAAAAATGTATTTGAT
Organism: Pelobates fuscus; assembly: GCF_036172605.1. Lineage (NCBI taxonomy): Eukaryota > Metazoa > Chordata > Amphibia > Anura > Pelobatidae > Pelobates > Pelobates fuscus. The sequence goes on along the minus strand of NC_086322.1, from coordinate 196,702,765 downwards.
TTCAGACAAATATGTAAAGGACCTGCTTTATTTGTTGCAAAATGTTGGCTTATATGTTATGTTTTTATCGTATTAAGTGTTGGACTTAAAGGGTTCTCTATGCCCATAACCACTTAATCCAACGTACAGTGGTTATAGTGTTAAAAATACATTTTGAAATGCTTTAAAAAAAAGCACAAAAAAACATGATTTTCTACATCCATTAAACAGCCATTATTTAGTTACACTGATAACGTGTTAACAAGTGCATGTTTTGTGCAAACTGATTGCATAGTGAAATAACCGCTATAATAAGCTTTAGTGATTAGGGTGGTTAATGTCTGTCTTTTTTGTTTACATAGATATAAAAGTCACAAGGTAACTACTGTAAATTCATCCAATACTAGCTATAAGTCGTTTACATGTTTCAGAAGCACAGTCAATAGTTTGTTTAATATATCATAATTAAAATTCCACATTGTATAAAGAAACTAATTTTGTCAAGTCATCACTGAACATCTTACATGACAAATATTGTCTAAATCCAAAAAAATAAAAAAAAATATGGTACTATTTAATTGTAACAGACAATGATTACATATTTTATGTTCTATCTATGTTTTTAAGGGCTTGATAAAGTGAAATTAAAATAAAATTTTAACACATCATGCAAAAAAATAATTTTCAAATCAGTATAAAATTCTACACCCTCTATTTTTTTCTTGTTACTAAAATACAATAATGGGAAAAGTAAGTATATTGTTAGAAAGCTAATTTAACCTTGTTTAACTATGAATTGTATTGTCTTTTTTAAAGACTGGGATTCTACTTTGGCATATTGAAAGACAAAATTGTTTGTCAAATATCAACACGGTTCTGACAACGACTAACCCATACAGAGTTTAACTGGTCTATTAATCCAATACTGATAGATACTATCTAGTCTCATGTATCTTGAGTAATAGTGAGGAGCTAAGAACATAATTACTAACTCAACCAAATTGCAAGTGGCACATCATTCTGTGAGACACTGTCTTTTATCCACGGGGGAAGACTAGGTGTGCTAAAAAGCCACTGCAATTTCATTTTTGTATATCGGAATGGACAAGGAAGCTTAAAAGGTAGATTGCAACCTATTTCTACTAAAGCAGTCAAAGAATATTCTAGAAAAAACACTGAAACTGTTGTTAACCATGGCAGCTACTTCTCTAAAGAGCTTTGTCATCTGCTTCCTGATATTTTAGACAAGTAACTCAATCTAGATAGTATCAACAAAGTCACTTATCTAAAGCTGACAACCAATCTCCCTCCCACTGATGCAGTCACTTCTTTTTTTTACTGAAAGACAGTTCTCCAAGTAACACGAGACTCTCCCATATCATGAGATCTAAACAATGAAATGGACCCCATAGTCAATAATTGGTACAACCATCTTTGGATGCCACTACACCTATCTGTCTTGTGAGGTAAATATCTTTGAGTTTTACACACCTGAATCATGGGGCTCTATTACATGTGGCTGAATAATTTAGCAATTGTCAAATTTATTTTTGTTTTATTAACTTTTGTGTCATGCTACATGAAGCATTCATTCCCAAACTGCCATTAATATGGTGGTCCAAGCTGAACTTTTTTAAGGTGGCTTGTAAACCATGATCAGGACCAGGAGGTTGGAAACGTGTTAATATTTATTTGCTGCTTAACACAATGGACATATGCCAATATTGAGATGACTGCATTTTTAAACACCAGGACACACGCTGGAGTGTCTACGTCTCTGTGTCAAAGTTGTAGACTATGTTTGAGTAGTTACTGAGGAATCCACTAGTGAAGTGAATAGGTGCTTGAGGCTGAATTATAACGTTGACTGAAATCCATGTTTCAGAGTGCCTGTGATATTTGGGAGCAGCTAATGAAACAAAGTAATTGCACAGCTCTGAATGTTATAATTGTGAAAATATATGAAACACAACACCCAACAACATTTAAAATAAGTTTGTAGTTGAATGAATAATACAATCAAGAAACGTATGCTTTTTGCAAAAAATTAATTACACCTTCAATTTGTTAAGAATGTTGAATAAAACAAATGACAACAATAACAATACATTTAGTTAGAATCCCCTGTTATATCAATATATGGAAACATCTAAAATGAATGCAAGTCACTGAACTGCTAAGAATTCCATGTTATTTTGTATCAGGAGAAAAGTACGAGGAAACATACATTACATAGTAATTTATAATAGTAAAATATACTAACTCTTTCCTGTTGTGATTTCATTTCCCATGTGCCCATCCATTACCTCTCTGCCATATTCACCTACTTGTGGATATCATCATCAACTCGTATTGTCTTTCATATCCCTTTCCCTAATTCCAGTGTTTTAATCAATATGCCTTGCCTGTCTAGTGGCCCATATTGCAGTGGTGCTTTTGTAGCATCAATAAATAGCACTAGATATAAATATCTTCATTTTCTATCATCCCTGTTATGTCAGACTTTACTAATGGAGATAATGTTTTTTTCCATAAGGACATTACCTGGCACACAGCATACATGTTATTGCCTTGTGATCATGTTTGATATGCTGAAATCATATTCCATTCTAACACAAAAGGCACTTTGGATTGAAATTGCATTAGCCATACCTGTTCAGAAACAAAGAACTGGCCTCTTTAGGCCAGGTCATGGCATTATAGCCCAAATAAACAAAATATCTACAGTAGAAAAAGAACAAAACTCATAGAGTAGTATTGTACACTATATGGTGTTCTTGTCTTATGGTGTATGTACAATCCTGAGTTTTGTTCTTTTTCTACTGAAGATATTTTGTTTGTGCATCCTTTTGAGGACTTGGAGGAGTCCTATTTTTAATCTACAGTATTGAAAAGTTTTAGGTAATATGTTTTTAATATGATTTCTTACCTTCACATTTAATAAGTGGGTTTCTTTGTCTTTCTATATTATAGCCCAAATGCATGGGGATGAGTGTTAAATGAGTCTGTGACCAAGAATAAATCTCTCATTGAACACCATAGTGCAGCTTTGCAGTGCTGATCTTTATCAGTCTGGAGTTGGTTTACCTCTCCTTAAACTTTCCCACCTTGGCATGACCAAAGCTACAGAAAATAATGGTCCAGATTTATATGTCTCACCATTTTCTATGTTTTTACTAGTTTGACTATTGTGCAATCTGAGTGTCATTCACTATAGAAAAGAATAGTTTGCTGCAGTGAATGACAGTAATCAGATGTGACCTCTTGCTGTATGTGATATCAAATAATGTATTCATATTTATCTTGCTCCAGAAATCTTGCTTCCTGCCAATTAAAATATGGTTTAACTGAAAACATAACTGGATGGCAAATTCAAGAAAAAGGAACAAAAGAAATATTGAGCAAAAAAGAAAAAATACAAATCCACAGAGAGTATACTGATAATGAGTTCTGAAATGATGCCATAGATGTTATAGCATGTTTGCTCACTGAAGGAATCAAATTGATCAAGGGTAACCGCATAGGCAGTTGCTTTGCTGCCAATGACAAGTTATAAAGAACATTTTAAATGAGAACTGAATAATACACAAAAAGGACATTTCTGTGCATTGTGTGAGGCTGGTGATGCAGTCATGTTGTTTTGTGGGATTTAGTGTTGCGGGGTTTATTGTTAAGTTTATCAGTTATTTATTGTATTAAGTAAAGATATTGTAGACATGTTTCAGTTTAAACGTCAAGAACATTCAGCCACTGCCACTGCATGAACAGCTTGATTTTAAGAGTTGGCCACAAACCAGTATTTCGTGATAGCCCACTTCATTTACTTTTAGAAAAATATGCTATTTTTATGCCCCTATCAATTGTGATTTACTTAAGCAATTTGACTTAGCCCAGTGGGTGATTCGCTAAACTGACAAACCTTGAGCAGTATTTTCAACTAACTAGTCTGATGCAAAGTCAGTACAACGTAACATTT